>NC_091288.1:109284705-110614393 GCF_032444005.1 Ranitomeya imitator | reverse complement strand
CACTTGTGCCCCGGCCTTAAGCCTAGCCCGCACTTGTGCCCCGGCCTTAAGCCTAGCCTGCACTTGTGCCCCAGCCTTAAGCCTAGCCCGCACTTGTGCCCCGGCCTTAAGCCTGGCCTGCAGTTGTGCCACGGCCTGAAGCCTGGCCCTCACTTGTGCCCCGGCCTTAAGCCTAGCCTGCACTTGTGCCCCGGCCTTAAGCCTTGCCCGCATTTGTGCCCCGGCCTTAAGCCTGGCCCGCACTTGTGCCCCGGGCCTTAAGCGTAGCCCGCACTTGTGCCCCGGCCTTAAGCCTAGCCCGCACCTGTGCCCCGCCCTTAAGCCTAGCCCGCACCTGTGCCCCGGCCTTAAGCCTAGCCCGCACCTGTGCCCCGGCCTTAAGCCTAGCCCGCACCTGTGCCCCGGCCTTAAGCCTAGCCCGCACTTGTGCCCCGGCCTTAAGCCTAGCCCGCAATTGTGCCCCGGCCTTAAGCCTAGCCCGCATTTGTGCCCCAGCCTTAAGCCTAGCCCGCACTTGTGCCCAGGCCTTAAGCCTAGCCCGCACTTGTGCCAAGGCCTTAAGCCTAGCCCACACTTGTGCCCAGGCCTTAAGCCTAGCCCGCACTTGTGCCCAGGCCTTAAGCCTAGCCCGCACTTGTGCCCAGGCCTTAAGCCTAGCCCGCACTTGTGCCCAGGCCTTAAGCCTAGCCCGCACTTGTGCCCAAGCCTTAAGCCTAGCCCGCACTTTTGAGCCCCTTGAATGCTTGTTTGTTTGTTTTTGTCTTCAGCTTCATGTTGGTTATGCACATAGGGCCAGCTTTACGCTCTTCGCTCTTGTCCCGTCTGAATGCGCATGCACGACTGTAATTGGGGAAGAAGGCATTACCCATTTACGGAGGACAGACAAGAAGTGCCAGGTCGCTTGGAGCATGGGGTTATGGAGAGGCTCCGCACTGTACAACAAAGGATCTAGTCCTAAATGTCCAAGTACAGAGTAGAGGGGTGAAAGCTAGTTCTTCACCTCTATGGGTGCCTAACCCTTTATGCAAAGAGTGCAAAGAGTTAGCTGTATGCCTTAAGCCTAGCCAGCACTTGTGCCCATGCCTTAAGCCTATCCAGCACTTGTGCCCCCTGCCTTGATCCTAGCCAGCACTGCACTTGTGCCCATGCCTTAACCCTAGCCCGCACTTGTGCCAAGGCCTTAAGCCTAGCCTGCACTTTTGCTCAGGCCTTAAGCCTAGCCCGCACTTGTGCCCCGGCCTTAAGCCTAGCCAGCACTTGTGCCCCGGCCTTAAGCCTAGCCCGCACCTGTGCCCCGGCCTTAAGCCTAGCCCGCACCTGTGTCCCGGCCTTAAGCCTAGCCCGCAGCTGTGCCCCGGCCTTAAGCCTAGCCTGCACCTGTGCCCCGGCCTTAAGCTTAGCCCGCACCTGTGCCCCGGCCTTAAGCCTAGCCCTCACTTGTGCCCCGGCCTTTAGCCTAGCCCGCACTTGTGCCCAGGCCTTAAGCCTAGCCCGCACTTGTGCCCAGGCCTTAAGCCTAGCCCGCACTTGTGCCCATGCCTTAAGCCTAGCCCGCACTTGTGCCAAGGCCTTAAGCCTAGCCCGCACTTGTGCCCAGGCCTTAAGCCCAGCCTGCACTTGTGCCCAGGCCTTAAGCCTAGCCCGCACTTGTGCCCAGGCGTTAAGCCTAGCCCGCACTTGTGCCCAGGCCTTAAGCCTAGCCCGCACTTGTGCCCAGGCCTTAAGCCTAGCCCGCACTTTTGAGCCCCTTGAATGCTTGTTTGTTTGTTTTTGTCTTCAGCTTCATGTTGGTTATGCACATAGGGCCAGCTTTACGCTCTTCGCTCTTGTCCCGTCTGAATACGAATGCACGACTGTAATTGGGGAAGAAGGCATTACCCATTTACGGAGGACAGACAAGAAGTGCCTGGTCCCTTGGAGCATGGGGTTATGGAGAGGCTCCGCACTGTACAACAAAGGATATAGTCCTAAATGTCCAAGTACAGAGTAGAAGGGTGAAAGCTAGCTCTTCACCCCTATGGGTGCCTAACCCTTTATGCAAAGAGTGCAAAGAGTTAGCTGTATGCCTTAAGCCTAGCCAGCACTTGTGCCCATGCCTTAAGCCTAGCCAGCACTTGTGCCCCCTGCCTTGATCCTAGCGAGCACTGCACTTGTGCCCATGCCTTATGCCTAGCCCGCACTTGTGCCAAGGCCTTAAGCCTAGCCTGCACTTTTGCTCTGGCCTTAAGCCTAGCCTGCACTTGTGCCCAGGCCTTAAGCCTAGCTGGCACTTGTGCCCATGCCTTAAGCCTAGCTGGCACTTGGCACTTGTGCCCTTGCCTTAAGCCTAGCCAGCATTTGTGCCCCCTACCTTGAACCTAGCCAGTAGTGCACTTGTGCCCAGGCCTTAAGCCTAGCCCGCACTGCACTTGTGCCCAGGCCTTAAGCCTAGCCCGCACTTGTGCCCAGGCCTTAAGCCTAGCCCGCACTTGTGCCCCTGCCTTACGCCTAGCCAGCACTTGTGCCCCTGCCTTACGCCTAGCCAGCACTTGTGCCCCAGCCTTACGCCTAGCTTGCACTTGTGCCCCTGCCTTACGCCTAGCCAGCACTTGTGCCCCTGCCTTACGCCTAGCCAGCACTTGTGCCCCTGCCTTATGCCTAGTCAGCACTGGTGCCCCTGCCTTATGCCTAGCCAGCACTTGTGCCCCTGCCTTATGCCTAGCCAGCACTTGTGCCCCTGCCTTACGCCTAGCCAGCACTTGTGCCCCTGCCTTATGCCTAGTCAGCACTGGTGCCCCTGCCTTATGCCTAGCTTGCACTTGTGCCCCTGCCTTATGCCAAGCCAGCACTTGTGCCCCTGCCTTACGCCTAGCCAGCACTTGTGCCCCTGCCTTATGCCTAGTCAGCACTGGTGCCCCTGCCTTATGCCTAGCCAGCACTTGTGCCCCTGCCTTATGCCTAGCCAGCACTTGTGCCCCTGCCTTACGCCTAGCCAGCACTTGTGCCCCTGCCTTATGCCTAGCCAGCATTTGTGCCCCTGCCTTATGCCTAGCCAGCATTTGTGCCCCTGCCTTATGCCTAGCCAGCACTTTTGAGCCCCTTGCATTATTGTTTTTTTGCCTTTAGCTTCATGTTGGATATGCACACAGGGCAGGCTTTACACTCTTCGCTCTTGTCCCGTCTGAATGCACATGCACGACTGTAATTGGGGATGAAGGCATTACCCATTTACGGAGGACAGACAAGATATTCCTGGGTCGCTTGGAGCATGGGGGTTATGGAGTGGCTCCGCACTGTACAACAAAGGATCTATTTCTAAATGTCCAAGTACAGAGTAGAGGGTTGAAAGCTAGCTCTTCACCCCTAAGGGTGCCTATCCCTTTATGCAAAGAGTGCAAAGAGTTAGCCGTATGCCTTATGTGTAGCCATCACTTGTGCCCCTGCCTTATGCCTAGCTCGCACTTGTGCCCCTGCCTTATGCCTAGCCCGCACTTGTGCCCCTGCCTCATGCCTAGCCCGCACTTGTGCCCCTGCCTTATGCCTAGCCCGCACTTGTGCCCCTGCCTTATGCCTAGCCCGCACTTGTGCCCCTGCCTTATGTCCAGCCCGCACTTGTGCCCCTGCCTTATGCCCAGTCCGCACTTGTGCCCCTGCCTTATGCCCAGCCCGCACTTGTGCCCCTGCCTTATGCCTAGCCAACACTTGTGCCCTTGCCTTATGCCCAGCCCGCACTTGTGCCCCTGCCTTATGCCTAGCCCGCACTTGTGCCCCTGCCTTATGCCTATCCCGCACTTGTGCCCCTGCCTTATGCCTAGCCCGCACTTTTGCCCTGCCTTATGCCTAGCCCGCACTTGTGCCCCTGCCTTATGCCTAGCCCGCACTTGTGCCCCTGCCATATGCCTAGCCAGCACTTGTGCCCCTGCCTTATGCCTAGCCAGCACTTGCGCCCCTGCCTTATGCCTAGCCAGCACTTTTGAGCCCCTTGAATGCTTGTTTGTTTGTTTTTGTCTTCAGCTTCATGTTGGTTATGCACATAGGGCCAGCTTTACGCTCTTCGCTCTTGTCCCATCTGAATGCGCATGCACGACTGTAATTGGGGAAGAAGGCATTACCCATTTACGGAGGACAGGCAAGAAGTGCTTGGTCGCTTGGAGCATGGGGTTATGGAGAGGCTCCGCACTGTACAACAAAGGATCTAGTCCTAAATGTCCAAGTACAGAGTAGAGGGGTGAAAGCTAGCTCTTCACCCCTAAGGGTGCCTAACCCTTTATGCAAAGAGTGCAAAGAGTTAGCTGTATGCCTTAAGCCTAGCCAGCACTTGTGCCCATGCCTTATGCCTAGCTTGCACTTGTGCCTCTGCCTTATGCTTAGTTTGAACTTGTGCCCCTGCCTAAAGTCTAGCCAGCACTTGTTCCCCTGCCTTATGCCTAGCCAGCACTTGTGCCCCTGCCTTATGCCTAGCCAGCACTTGTGCCCCTGCCTTATGCCTAGCCAGCACTTGTGCCCCAGCCTTAAGCCTAGCCCGCACTTGTGCCCCGGCCTTAAGCCTAGCCCGCACTTGTGCCCCAGCCTTAAGCCTAGCCCGCACTTGTGCCCCGGCCTTAAGCCTGGCCCGCAGTTGTGCCCCGGCCTAAAGCCTGGCCCGCACTTGTGCCCCGGCCTTAAGCCTAGCCTGCACTTGTGCCCCGGCCTTAAGCCTGGCCCGCACTTGTGCCCCGGCCTTAAGCCTGGCCCGCACTTGTGCCCCGGGCCTTAAGCGTAGCCCGCACTTGTGCCCAGGCCTTAAGCCTAGCCCGCACCTGTGCCCCGGCCTTAAGCCTAGCCCGCACCTGTGCCCCGGCCTTAAGCCTAGCCCGCACCTGTGCCCCGGCCTTAAGCCTAGCCCGCACCTGTGCCCCGGCCTTAAGCCTAGCCCACACCTGTGCCCCGGCCTTAAGACTAGCCCGCACTTGTGCCCCGGCCTTAAGCCTAGCCCGCAATTGTACCCCGGCCTTAAGCCTAGCCCGCATTTGTGCCCCAGCCTTAAGCCTAGCCCGCACTTGTGCCCAGGCTTTAAGCCTAGCCCGCACTTGTACCAAGGCCTTAAGCCTAGAAGATATGGGATAGCTGACGCACCACTACAATATGCAGATATATAGAGGGGGTGCAAGACTGATGGCTAATAATGCAAACTGACAAGCACAAGAAACAAGAGCCATCAAAATATCTGCACACCACCAAAGTTATGATAAAATTAATATAAGCTTTATTGGGAACATAATTAAAAACATCTAAAATCACACATAACCTCCGTGCAGATACCCCTGTGAACACTGTATGCCAAAATATACATAGATATATAAACGTATGAAATCTTACAGACGTGTCCCTGCCCTCTGCACTTAATATTATTAATGTAACTATATATAGTCAAAATTTGGAATGAACACGCTGTATACAACCATATAACAACAATTATGCACACAGTCAAGTATAATACAAGCCACACAGCATGCAAATAGCATGCAACACCCCACCACAATATGCAGCTTCCAGCAAAAAAACCTATGGACCCAGAGGAGCAGATAAAATAAACTGCCCTAGATATCCAAAGAAAGGGACAGGGGAAGATGTCCAAATATATACCCTGAAATACCCTGCATAGTCTGATCCTAGGAGTGGTCAAAAGGTGAAGATAGTGCTGGAGAAAGCACCATAGGATAAATCCTGCTGCAGGAGGCTGTGAGGCTGAATAGTCACAGGGCAAATGCGACCGGAGGAGAAGCCCAACGCGTGTCGCTGTTCTAGGACAGCTTCGTCAGGGGAAGTAGTGCAAATACCCCCAATAGCGCTTAAATACCTTATAATCAATTGTGTGGTCAGGTCAGGTGTGGCTGGCAGAGCATGGGGGCGGGAAAACCGGAAGTGACTCTCCAGGAAGAAGGGAAAATGAAAGTGTCCTGAATAACACACTGAGCATGTGCCAATGGAAGGTCAAAACAGCAGAATGGATACAGGCAAAAAGCCTGAAAAAACGTAAGGGTTTATGACAGCGCAGCTCCCGGGAGCAGATGTGGTGACAGTCCTGCGATGCATAACTGTCAGCACATCTATGGGCACAAGAGAGGAAGCATACTTGTTCAGTCCATAGAGAGAGGCAGCAAGTACACAGCAAGGAAGAAAAAGCAGAACAAATCCTATAAGATTAATATAGAACCAGAAGATTAAATCCTGAAAAAAGATTTTATGATTATGTACATATATATACCAATAAATAAGCACATATATGAGTCATAGTGTTATAACATGAAATAAATATATACATGTATTCCGGTGTGCAGACTTCATTAGAACATACAGTACATAGAAGACAGAATTAAATACCATCAAACTATGCTGAATCAGATTAATTCATCAATATATATACAGCACCCTCACAATACATATGGATAAAACTTCCATGATATGATATTACACAGGATTACAGGCGGATACTTCAATTGTCCTGTTATGTAGTATATGGTCCAATGTGGAAGGAGAAGAATTAGTTCCCTCTCCCTTCCCCCCATATAATGTTCCATTTAGGTCCAGAGTCTTTTCCTCTTCTCCGAAGTTTTGTAAATGAAAAAACATATAAATTCTTCTCCAGACCTCCATATCACAACCAGAGGGAGTCGATGCCACTCAATATGCTGTTCGGGAAATGCATAACTCTATTCCAAACGTCCACCACCACCGCAGAAATCCTGAAGAAGAATAGCCGAGTTATCCCAAAAAACCTGTAAAAAGGAGGTCCTCGTTAATTCCATGGGGCGCCATAGAGTGGAGCTGGTAGATCCAACGGGATTCTACCTGTAGCAATGTCTTATGCAGTGTGCCACCCCTATCGGAGGTCCTCAGATGTTCCAAACCAATAACTCTAGTATTGGTATAACTCCCAGCATGATGAGTCAAGTAATGCAGAGGGCAGGGACACGTCTGTAAGATTTCATACGTTTATATATCTATGTATATTTTGGCATACAGTGTTCACAGGGGTATCTGCACGGAGGTTATGTGTGATTTTAGATGTTTTTAATTATGTTCCCAATAAAGCTTATATTATTTTTATCATAACTTTGGTGGTGTGCAGATATTTTGATGGCTCTTGTTTCTTGTGCTTGTCGGCCTTAAGCCTAGCCCGCACTTGTGCCCAGGCCTTAAGCCTAGCCCGCACTTGTGCCCAGGCCTTAAGCCTAGCCCGCACTTGTGCCCAGGCCTTAAGCCTAGCCCACACTTGTGCCCATGCCTTAAGCCTAGCCCGCAATTGTGCCAAGGCCTTAAGCCTAGCCCGCACTTGTGCCCAGGCCTTAAGCCTAGCCTGCACTTGTGCCCAGGCCTTAAGCCTAGCCCGCACTTGTGCCCAGGCCTTAAGCCTAGCCCGCAGCTGTGCCCCGGCCTTAAGCCTAGCCTGCACCTGTGCCCCGGCCTTAAGCTTAGCCCGCACCTGTGCCCCGGCCTTAAGCCTAGCCCTCACTTGTGCCCCGGCCTTAAGCCTAGCCCGCACTTGTGCCCAGGCCTTAAGCATAGCCCGCACTTGTGCCCAGGCCTTAAGCCTAGCCCGCACTTGTGCCCATGCCTTAAGCCTAGCCCGCACTTGTGCCAAGGCCTTAAGCCTAGCCCGCACTTGTGCCCAGGCCTTAAGCCCAGCCTGCACTTGTGCCCAGGCCTTAAGCCTAGCCCGCACTTGTGCCCAGGCCTTAAGCCTAGCCCGCACTTGTGCCCAGGCCTTAAGCCTAGCCCGCACTTGTGCCCAGGCCTTAAGCCTAGCCCGCACTTTTGAGCCCCTTGAATGCTTGTTTGTTTGTTTTTGTCTTCAGCTTCATGTTGGTTATGCACATAGGGCCAGCTTTACGCTCTTCGCTCTTGTCCCGTCTGAATACGCATGCACGACTGTAATTGGGGAAGAAGGCATTACCCATTTACGGAGGACAGACAAGAAGTGCCTGGTCGCTTGGAGCATGGGGTTATGGAGAGGCTCCGCACTGTACAACAAAGGATCTAGTCCTAAATGTCCAAGTACAGAGTAGAGGGGTGAAAGCTAGCTCTTCACCCCTATGGGTGCCTAACCCTTTATACAAAGAGTGCAAAGAGTTAGCTGTATGCCTTAAGCCTAGCCAGCACTTGTGCCCATGCCTTAAGCCTAGCCAGCACTTGTGCCCCCTGCCTTGATCCTAGCCAGCACTGCACTTGTGCCCATGCCTTATGCCTAGCCCGCACTTGTGCCAAGGCCTTAAGCCTAGCCTGCACTTTTGCTCTGGCCTTAAGCCTAGCCTGCACTTGTGCCCAGGCCTTAAGCCTAGCTGGCACTTGTGCCCTTGCCTTAAGCCTAGCCAGCATTTGTGCCCCCTACCTTGAACCTAGCCAGTAGTGCACTTGTGCCCAGGCCTTAAGCCTAGCCCGCACTGCACTTGTGCCCAGGCCTTAAGCCTAGCCCGCACTTGTGCCCAGGCCTTAAGCCTAGCCCGCACTTGTGCCCCTGCCTTACGCCTAGCCAGCACTTGTGCCCCTGCCTTACGCCTAGCCAGCACTTGTGCCCCTGCCTTACGCCTAGCTTGCACTTGTGCCCCTGCCTTACGCCTAGCCAGCACTTGTGCCCCTGCCTTACGCCTAGCCAGCACTTGTGCCCCTGCCTTATGCCTAGTCAGCACTGGTGCCCCTGCCTTATGCCCAGCCAGCACTTGTGCCCCTGCCTTATGCCCAGCCAGCACTTGTGCCCCTGCCTTATGCCCAGCCAGCACTTGTGCCCCTGCCTTATGCCTAGCCAGCACTTGTGCCCCTGCCTTATGCCTAGCCAGCACTTGTGCCCCTGCCTTACGCCTAGCCAGCACTTGTGCCCCTGCCTTATGCCTAGCCAGCATTTGTGCCCCTGCCTTATGCCTAGCCAGCATTTGTGCCCCTGCCTTATGCCTAGCCAGCACTTTTGAGCCCCTTGCATTATTGTTTTTTTGCCTTTAGCTTCATGTTGGATATGCACACAGGGCAGGCTTTACACTCTTCGCTCTTGTCCCGTCTGAATGCACATGCACGACTGTAATTGGGGATGAAGGCATTACCCATTTACGGAGGACAGACAAGATATTCCTGGGTCGCTTGGAGCATGGGGGTTATGGAGTGGCTCCGCACTGTACAACAAAGGATCTATTTCTAAATGTCCAAGTACAGAGTAGAGGGTTGAAAGCTAGCTCTTCACCCCTAAGGGTGCCTATCCCTTTATGCAAAGAGTGCAAAGAGTTAGCCGTATGCCTTATGTGTAGCCATCACTTGTGCCCCTGCCTTATGCCTAGCTCGCACTTGTGCCCCTGCCTTATGCCTAGCCCGCACTTGTGCCCCTGCCTCATGCCTAGCCCGCACTTGTGCCCCTGCCTTATGCCTAGCCCGCACTTGTGCCCTTGCCTTATGCCTAGCCCGCACTTGTGCCCCTGCCTTATGTCCAGCCCGCACTTGTGCCCCTGCCTTATGCCCAGTCCGCACTTGTGCCCCTGCCTTATGCCCAGCCCGCACTTGTGCCCCTGCCTTATGCCTAGCCAACACTTGTGCCCTTGCCTTATGCCCAGCCCGCACTTGTGCCCCTGCCTTATGCCTAGCCCGCACTTGTGCCCCTGCCTTATGCCTATCCCGCACTTGTGCCCCTGCCTTATGCCTAGCCCGCACTTTTGCCCTGCCTTATGCCTAGCCCGCACTTGTGCCCCTGCCTTATGCCTAGCCCGCACTTGTGCCCCTGCCATATGCCTAGCCAGCACTTGTGCCCCTGCCTTATGCCTAGCCAGCACTTGCGCCCCTGCCTTATGCCTAGCCAGCACTTTTGAGCCCCTTGAATGCTTGTTTGTTTGTTTTTGTCTTCAGCTTCATGTTGGTTATGCACATAGGGCCAGCTTTACGCTCTTCGCTCTTGTCCCATCTGAATGCGCATGCACGACTGTAATTGGGGAAGAAGGCATTACCCATTTACGGAGGACAGGCAAGAAGTGCTTGGTCGCTTGGAGCATGGGGTTATGGAGAGGCTCCGCACTGTACAACAAAGGATCTAGTCCTAAATGTCCAAGTACAGAGTAGAGGGGTGAAAGCTAGCTCTTCACCCCTAAGGGTGCCTAACCCTTTATGCAAAGAGTGCAAAGAGTTAGCTGTATGCCTTAAGCCTAGCCAGCACTTGTGCCCATGCCTTATGCCTAGCTTGCACTTGTGCCTCTGCCTTATGCTTAGTTTGAACTTGTGCCCCTGCCTAAAGTCTAGCCAGCACTTGTTCCCCTGCCTTATGCCTAGCCAGCACTTGTGCCCCTGCCTTATGCCTAGCCAGCACTTGTGCCCCTGCCTTATGCCTAGCCAGCACTTGTGCCCCAGCCTTAAGCCTAGCCCGCACTTGTGCCCCGGCCTTAAGCCTAGCCCGCACTTGTGCCCCAGCCTTAAGCCTAGCCCGCACTTGTGCCCCGGCCTTAAGCCTGGCCCGCAGTTGTGCCCCGGCCTAAAGCCTGGCCCGCACTTGTGCCCCGGCCTTAAGCCTAGCCTGCACTTGTGCCCCGGCCTTAAGCCTGGCCCGCACTTGTGCCCCGGCCTTAAGCCTGGCCCGCACTTGTGCCCCGGGCCTTAAGCGTAGCCCGCACTTGTGCCCAGGCCTTAAGCCTAGCCCGCACCTGTGCCCCGGCCTTAAGCCTAGCCCGCACCTGTGCCCCGGCCTTAAGCCTAGCCCGCACCTGTGCCCCGGCCTTAAGCCTAGCCCGCACCTGTGCCCCGGCCTTAAG
This sequence comes from Ranitomeya imitator, assembly GCF_032444005.1. Lineage (NCBI taxonomy): Eukaryota > Metazoa > Chordata > Amphibia > Anura > Dendrobatidae > Ranitomeya > Ranitomeya imitator. The sequence goes on along the minus strand of NC_091288.1, from coordinate 110,603,657 downwards.
CCTAGCCCGCACCTGTGCCCCGGCCTTAAGACTAGCCCGCACTTTTGCTCTGGCCTTAAGCCTAGCCTGCACTTGTGCCCAGGCCTTAAGCCTAGCTGGCACTTGTGCCCATGCCTTAAGCCTAGCTGGCACTTGTACCCTTGCCTTAAGCCTAGCCAGCATTTGTGCCCCCTACCTTGAACCTAGCCAGTAGTGCACTTGTGCCCAGGCCTTAAGCCTAGCCCGCACTGCACTTGTGCCCAGGCCTTAAGCCTAGCCCGCACTTGTGCCCAGGCCTTAAGCCTAGCCCGCACTTGTGCCCCTGCCTTACGCCTAGCCAGCACTTGTGCCCCTGCCTTACGCCTAGCCAGCACTTGTGCCCCTGCCTTACGCCTAGCTTGCACTTGTGCCCCTGCCTTACGCCTAGCCAGCACTTGTGCCCCTGCCTTACGCCTAGCCAGCACTTGTGCCCTGCCTTATGCCTAGTCAGCACTGGTGCCCCTGCCTTATGCCCAGCCAGCACTTGTGCCCCTGCCTTATGCCCAGCCAGCACTTGTGCCCCTGCCTTATGCCCAGCCAGCACTTGTGCCCCTGCCTTATGCCTAGCCAGCACTTGTGCCCCTGCCTTATGCCTAGCCAGCACTTGTGCCCCTGCCTTACGCCTAGCCAGCACTTGTGCCCCTGCCTTATGCCTAGCCAGCATTTGTGCCCCTGCCTTATGCCTAGCCAGCATTTGTGCCCCTGCCTTATGCCTAGCCAGCACTTTTGAGCCCCTTGCATTATTGTTTTTTTGCCTTTAGCTTCATGTTGTATATCCACACAGGGCAGGCTTTACACTATTCGCTCTTGTCCCGTCTGAATGCACATGCACGACTGTAATTGGGGATGAAGGCATTACCCATTTACGGAGGACAGACAAGATGTGCCTGGGTCGCTTGGAGCATGGGGGTTATGGAGTGGCTCCGCACTGTACAACAAAGGATCTATTTCTAAATGTCCAAGTACAGAGTAGAGGGTTGAAAGCTAGCTCTTCACCCCTAATGGTGCCTATCCCTTTATGCAAAGAGTGCAAAGAGTTAGCCGTATGCCTTATGTGTAGCCATCACTTGTGCCCCTGCCTTATGCCTAGCTCGCACTTGTGCCCCTGCCTTATGCCTAGCCCGCACTTGTGCCCCTGCCTCATGCCTAGCCCGCACTTGTGCCCCTGCCTTATGCCTAGCCCGCACTTGTGCCCCTGCCTTATGCCTAGCCCGCACTTGTGCCCCTGCCTTATGTCCAGCCCGCACTTGTTCCCCTGCCTTATGCCCAGTCCGCACTTGTGCCCCTGCCTTATGCCCAGCCCGCACTTGTGCCCCTGCATTATGCCTAGCCCACACTTGTGCCCTTGCCTTATGCCCATCCCGCACTTGTGCCCCTGCCTTATGCCTAGCCCGCACTTGTGCCCCTGCCTTATGCCTATCCCGCACTTGTGCCCCTGCCTTATGCCTAGCCCGCACTTTTGCCCTGCCTTATGCCTAGCCCGCACTTGTGCCCCTGCCTTATGCCTAGGCAGCACTTGCGCCCCTGCCTTATGCCTAGCCAGCACTTTTGAGCCCCTTGAATGCTTGTTTGTTTGTTTTTGTCTTCAGCTTCATGTTGGTTATGCACATAGGGCCAGCTTTACGCTCTTCGCTCTTGTCCCATCTGAATGCGCATGCACGACTGTAATTGGGGAAGAAGGCATTACCCATTTACGGAGGACAGGCAAGAAGTGCTTGGTCGCTTGGAGCATGGGGTTATGGAGAGGCTCCGCACTGTACAACAAAGGATCTAGTCCTAAATGTCCAAGTACAGAGTAGAGGGGTGAAAGCTAGCTCTTCACCCCTAAGGGTGCCTAACCCTTTATGCAAAGAGTGCAAAGAGTTAGCTGTATGCCTTAAGCCTAGCCAGCACTTGTGCCCATGCCTTATGCCTAGCTTGCACTTGTGCCTCTGCCTTATGCTTAGTTTGAACTTGTGCCCCTGCCTAAAGTCTAGCCAGCACTTGTTCCCCTGCATTATGCCTAGCCAGCACTTGTGCCCCTGCCTTATGCCTAGCCAGCACGTGTGCCCCTGCCTTATGCCTAGCCAGCACTTGTGCCCCTGCCTTATGCCTAGCCAGCACTTGTGCCCCAGCCTTAAGCCTAGCCCGCACTTGTGCCCCGGCCTTAAGCCTAGCCCGCACTTGTGCCTCAGCCTTAAGCCTAGCCCGCACTTGTGCCCCGGCCTTAAGCCTGGCCCGCAGTTGTGCCCCGGCCTAAAGCCTGGCCCGCACTTGTGCCCCGGCCTTAAGCCTAGCCTGCACTTGTGCCCCGGCCTTAAGCCTGGCCCGCACTTGTGCCCCGGCCTTAAGCCTGGCCCGCACTTGTGCCCCGGGCCTTAAGCGTAGCCCGCACTTGTGCCCAGGCCTTAAGCCTAGCCCGCACCTGTGCCCCGGCCTTAAGCCTAGCCCGCACCTGTGCCCCGGCCTTAAGCCTAGCCCGCACTTGTGCCCCGGCCTTAAGCCTAGCCCGCACCTGTGCCCCGGCCTTAAGCCTAGCCCGCACCTGTGCCCCGGCCTTAAGACTAGCCCGCACTTGTGCCCCGGCCTTAAGCCTAGCCCGCAATTGTACCCCGGCCTTAAGCCTAGCCCGCATTTTTGCCCCAGCCTTAAGCCTAGCCCGCACTTGTGCCCAGGCTTTAAGCCTAGCCCGTACTTGTGCCAAGGCCTTAAGCCTAGAAGATATGGGATAGCTGATGCACCACTACAATATGCAGATATATAGAGGGGGTGCAAGACTGATGGCTAATAATGCAAACTGACAAGCACAAGAAACAAGAGCCATCAAAATATCTGCACACCACCAAAGTTATGATAAAAATAATATAAGCTTTATTGGGAACATAATTAAAAACATCTAAAATCACACATAACCTCCGTGCAGATACCCCTGTGAACACTGTATGCCAAAATATACATAGATATATAAACGTATGAAATCTTACAGACGTGTCCCTGCCCTCTGCACTTAATATTATTAATGTAACTATATATAGTCAAAATTTGGAATGAACACGCTGTATACAACCATATAACAACAATTATGCACACAGTCAAGTATAATACAAGCCACACAGCATGCAAATAGCATGCAACACCCCACCACAATATGCAGCTTCCAGCAAAAAAACCTATGGACCCAGAGGAGCAGATAAAATAAACTGCCCTAGATATCCAAAGAAAGGGACAGGGGAAGATGTCCAAATATATACCCTGAAATACCCTGCATAGTCTGATCCTAGGAGTGGTCAAAAGGTGAAGATAGTGATGGAGAAAGCACCATAGGATAAATCCTGCTGCAGGAGGCTGTGAGGCTGAATAGTCACAGGGCAAATGCGACCGGAGGAGAAGCCCAACGCGTGTCGCTGTTCTAGGACAGCTTCGTCAGGGGAAGTAGTGCAAATACCCCCAATAGCGCTTAAATACCTTATAATCAATTGTGTGGTCAGGTCAGGTGTGGCTGGCAGAGCATGGGGGCGGGAAAACCGAAAGTGACTCTCCAGGAAGAAGGGAAAATGAAAGTGTCCTGAATAACACACTGAGCATGTGCCAATGGAAGGTCAAAACAGCAGAATGGATACAGGCAAAAAGCCTGAAAAAACGTAAGGGTTTATGACAGCGCAGCTCCCGGGAGCAGATGTGGTGACAGTCCTGCGATGCATAACTGTCAGCACATCTATGGGCACAAGAGAGGAAGCATACTTGTTCAGTCCATAGAGAGAGGCAGCAAGTACACAGCAAGGAAGAAAAAGCAGAACAAATCCTATAAGATTAATATAGAACCAGAAGATTAAATCCTGAAAAAAGATTTTATGATTATGTACATATATATACCAATAAATAAGCACATATATGAGTCATAGTGTTATAACATGAAATAAATATATACATGTATTCCGGTGTGCAGACTTCATTAGAACATACAGTACATAGAAGACAGAATTAAATACCATCAAACTATGCTGAATCAGATTAACTCATCAATATATATACAGCACCCTCACAATACATATGGATAAAACTTCCATGATATGATATTACACAGGATTACAGGCGGATACTTCAATTGTCCTGTTATGTAGTATATGGTCCAATGGGGAAGGAGAAGAATTAGATCCCTCTCCCTTCCCCCCATATAATGTTCCATTTAGGTCCAGGGTCTTTTCCTCTTCTCCGAAGTTTTGTAAATGAAAAAACATATAAATTCTTCTCCAGACCTCCATATCACAACCAGAGGGAGTCGATGCCACTCAATATGCTGTTCGGGAAATGCATAACTCTATTCCAAACGTCCACCACCACCGCAGAAATCCTGAAGAAGAATAGCCTAGTTATCCCACAAAACCTGTAAAAAGGAGGTCCTCGTTAATTCCATGGGGCGCCATAGAGTGGAGCTGGTAGATCCAACGGGATTCTACCTGTAGCAATTTCTTATGCAGTGTGCCACCCCTATCGGAGGTCCTCAGATGTTCCAAACCAATAACTCTAGTATTGGTATAACTCCCAGCATGATGAGTCAAGTAATGCAGAGGGCAGGGACACGTCTGTAAGATTTCATACGTTTATATATCTATGTATATTTTGGCATACAGTGTTCACAGGGGTATCTGCACGGAGGTTATGTGTGATTTTAGATGTTTTTAATTATGTTCCCAATAAAGCTTATATTATTTTTATCATAACTTTGGTGGTGTGCAGATATTTTGATGGCTCTTGTTTCTTGTGCTTGTCGGCCTTAAGCCTAGCCCGCACTTGTGCCCAGGCCTTAAGCCTAGCCCGCACTTGTGCCCAGGCCTTAAGCCTAGCCCGCACTTGTGCCAAGGCCTTAAGCCTAGCCCGCACTTGTGCCCAGGCCTTAAGCCTAGCCTGCACTTGTGCCCAGGCCTTAAGCCTAGCCCGCACTTGTGCCCAGGCCTTAAGCCTAGCCCGCACTTGTGCCCAGGCCTTAAGCCTAGCCCGCACTTGTGCCCAGGCCTTAAGCCTAGCCCGCACTTTTGAGCCCCTTGAATGCTTGTTTGTTTGTTTTTGTCTTCAGCTTCATGTTGGTTATGCACATAGGACCAGCTTTACGCTCTTCGCTCTTGTCCGTCTGAATGCGCATGCACGACTGTAATTGGGGAAGAAGGCATTACCCATTTACGGAGGACAGACAAGAAGTGCCTGGTCGCTTGGAGCATGGGGTTATGGAGAGGCTCCGCACTGTACAACATAGGATCTAGTCCTAAATGTCCAAGTACAGAGTAGAGGGGTGAAAGCTAGTTCTTCACCCCTATGGGTGCCTAACCCTTTATGCAAAGAGTGCAAAGAGTTAGCTGTATGCCTTAAGCCTAGCCAGCACTTGTGCCCATGCCTTAAGCCTAGCCAGCACTTGTGCCCCCTGCCTTGATCCTAGCCAGCACTGCACTTGTGCCCATGCCTTAAGCCTAGCCCGCACTTGTGCCCATGCCTTAAGCCTAGCCCGCACTTGTGCCCATGCCTTAAGCCTAGCCCGCACTTGTGCCCAGGCCTTAAGCCTAGCCCGCACTTGTGCCCAGGCCTTAAGCCTAGCCTGCACTTGTGCCCGTGCCTTAAGCCTAGCCCGCACTTGTGCCAAGGCCTTAAGCCTAGCCCGCACTTGTGCCCAGGCCTTAAGCCTAGCGTGCACTGGTGCCCAGGCCTTAAGCCTAGCCCGCACTTGTGCCCAGGCCTTAAGCCTAGCCCACACTTGTGCCCAGGCCTTAAGCCTAGCCCGCACTTGTGCCCAGGCCTTAAGCCTAGCCCGCTCTTTTGAGCCCCTTGAATGCTTGTTTGTTTGTTTTTGTCTTCAGCTTCATGTTGGTTATGCACATAGGGCCAGCTTTACGCTCTTCGCTCTTGTCCCGTCTGAATACGCGTGCACGACTGTAATTGGGGAAGAAGGCATTACCCATTTACGGAGGACAGACAAGAAGTGCCTGGTCGCTTGGAGCATGGGGTTATGGAGAGGCTCCGCACTCTACAACATAGGATCTAGTCCTAAATGTCCAAGTACAGAGTAGAGGGGTGAAAGCTAGCTCTTCACCCCTATGGGTGCCTAACCCTTTATGCAAAGAGTGCAAAGAGTTAGCTGTATGCCTTAAGCCTAGCCAGCACTTGTGCCCATGCCTTAAGCCTTGCCAGCACTTGTGCCCCCTGCCTTGATCCTAGCCAGCACTGCACTTGTGCCCATGCCTTAAGCCTAGCCCGCACTTGTGCCAAGGCCTTAAGCCTAGCCTGAACTTTTGCTCAGGCCTTAAGCCTAGCCTGCACTTGTGCCCAGGCCTTAAGCCTAGCTGGCACTTGTGCCCATGCCTTAAGCCTAGCTGGCACTTGTGCCCAAGCCTTAAGCCTAGCCAGCATTTGTGCCCCCTACCTTGATCCTAGCCAGTAGTGCACTTGTGCCCAGGCCTTAAGCCTAGCCCGCACTGCACTTGTGCCCAGGCCTTAAGCCTAGACCGCACTTGTGCCCAGGCCTTAAGCCTAGCCCGCACTTGTGCCCTGCCTTACGCCTAGCCAGCACTTGTGCCCCTGCCTTACGCCTAGCCAGCACTTGTGCCCCTGCCTTATGCCTAGCTTGCACTTGTGCCCCTGCCTTACGCCCAGCCAGCACTTGTGCCCCTGCCTTACGCCTAGCCAGCACTTGTGCCCCTGCCTTATGCCTAAACAGCACTGGTGCCCCTGCCTTATGCCCAGCCAGCACTTGTGCCCCTGCCTTATACCTAGCCCGCACTTGTGCCCCTGCCTTATGCCTAGCCCGCACTTGTGCCCCTGCCTTATGCCTAGCCCGCACTTGTGCCCCTGCCTTATGCCCAGCCCGCACTTGTGCCCCTGCCTTATGCCTAGCCCACACTTGTGCCCCTGCCTTATGCCAAGCCCACACTTGTGCCCCTGCCTTATGCCTAGCCCGCACTTGTGCCCCTGCCTTATGCCTAGCCCGCACTTGTGCCCCTGCCTTATGCGTAGCCCGCACTTTTGCCCTGCCTTATGCCTAGCCCGCACTTGTGCCCCTGCCTTATGCCTAGCCCGCACTTGTGCCCCTGCCTTATGCCTAGCCCGCACTTGTGCCCCTGCCTTATGCCTAGCCAGCACTTGTGCCCCTGCCTTATGCCTAGCCCGCACTTGTGTCCCTGCCTTATGCCTAGCCAGCACTTGTGCCCCTGCCTTATGCCTAGCCAGCACTTGCGCCCCTGCCTTATGCCTAGCCAGCACTTTTGAGCCCCTTGCATTATTGTTTTTTTGCCTTTAGCTTCATGTTGGATATGCACACAGGGCAGGCTTTACACTCTTCGCTCTTGTCCCGTCTGAATGCACATGCACAACTGTAATAGGGGATGAAGGCATTACCCATTTACGGAGGACAGACAAGATGTGCCTGGGTCGCTTGGAGCATGGGGGTTATGGAGTGGCTCCGCACTGTACAACAAAGGATCTATTTCTAAATGTCCAAGTACAGATTAGAGGGTTGAAAGCTAGCTCTTCACCCCTAAGGGTGCCTATCCCTTTATGCAAAGAGTGCAAAGAGTTAGCCGTATGCCTTATGTGTAGCCATCACTTGTGCCCCTGCCTTAAGCCTAGCTTGCACAGGTGCCCCTCCTTATGCCTAGCTTGCACTTGTGCCTCTGCCTTATGCTTAGTTTGCACTTGTGCCCCTGCCTAAAGTCTAGCCAGCACTTGTTCCCCTGCCTTATGCCTAGCCAGCACTTGTGCCCCTGCCTTATGCCTAGCCAGCACTTGTGCCCCTGCCTTATGCCTAGCCAGCACTTGTGCCCCTGCCTTATGCCTAGCCAGCACTTGTGCCCCTGCCTTACGCCTAGCCAGCACTTGTGCCCCTGCCTTACGCCTAGCCAGTACTTGTGCCCCTGCCTTACGCCTAGCCAGCACTTGTGCCCCTGCCTTACGCCTAGCTTGCACTTGTGCCCCTGCCTTACGACTAGCCAGCACTTGTGCCCCTGCCTTACGCCTAGCCAGCACTTGTGCCCCTGCCTTACGCCTAGTCAGCACTTGTACCCCTGCCTTATGCCCAGCCAGCACTTGTGCCCCTGCCTTATGCCTAGCCAGCACTTGTGCCCCTGCCTTATGCCCAGCCAGCACTTGTGCCCCTGCCTTATGCCTTGCCAGCACTTGTGCCCCTGCCTTACGCCTAGCCAGCACTTATGCCCCTGCCTTATGCCTAGTCAGCACTTGTGCCCCTGCCTTACGCCTAGCTTGCACTTGTGCCCCTGCCTTACGACTAGCCAGCACTTGTGCCCCTGCCTTACGCCTAGCCAGCACTTGTGCCCCTGCCTTACGCCTAGTCAGCACTTGTGCCCCTGCCTTATGCCCAGCCAGCACTTGTGCCCCTGCCTTATGCCTAGTCAGCACTTGTGCCCCTGCCTTATGCCTAGCCAGCACTTGTGCCCCTGCCTTACGCCTAGCCAGCACTTATGCCCCTGCCTTATGCCTAGTCAGCACTTGTGCCCCTGCCTTATGCCCAGCCAGCACTTGTGCCCCTGCCTTATGCCTAGCCAGCACTTGTGCCCCTGCCTTATGCCTAGCCAGCACTTGTGCCCCTGCCTTACGCCTAGCCAGCACTTGTGCCCCTGCCTCACGCCTAGCCAGCACTTGTGCCCCTGCCTTACGCCTAGCCAGCACTTGTGCCCCTGCCTTATGCCTAGTCAACACTTGCGCCCCTGCCTTATGCCTAGCTTGCACTTGTGCCCCTGCCTTACGCCTAGCCAGCACTTCTGCCCCTGCCTTACGCCTAGCCAGCACATGTGCCCCTGCCTTATGCCCAGCCAGCACTTGTGCCCCTGCCTTATGCATAGCCAGCACTTGTGCCCCTGCCTTACGCCTAGCCAGCACTTGTGCCCCTGCCTTACGCCTAGCTTGCACTTGTGCCCCTGCCTTATGCCCAGCCAGCACTTGTGCCCCTGCCTTATGCCCAGCCAGCACTTGTGCCCCTGCCTTACGCCTAGCCAGCACTTGTGCCCCTGCCTTACGCCTAGCTTGCACTTGTGCCCCTGCCTTACGCCTAGCCAGCACTTGTGCCCCTGCCTTACGCCTAGCCAGCACTTGTGCCCCTGCCTTATGCCTAGTCAGCACTTGTGCCCCTGCCTTATGCCCAGCCAGCACTTGTGCCCCTGCCTTTTGCCCATCCAGCACTTGTGCCCCTGCCTTATGCCCAGCCAGCACTTGTGCCCCTGCCTTATGCCTAGCCAGCACTTGTGCCCCTGCCTTATGCCTAGCCAGCACTTGTGCCCCTGCATTACGCCTAGCCAACACTTGTGCCCCTGCCTTATGCCTAGTCAGCACTTGTGCCCCTGCCTTATGCCCAGCCAGCACTTGTGCCCCTGCCTTACGCCTAGCCAGTACTTGTGCCCCTGCCTTACGCCTAGCCAGCACTTGTGCCCCTGCCTTATGCCTAGCTTGCACTTGTGCCCCTGCCTTACGACTAGCCAGCACTTGTGCCCCTGCCTTACGCCTAGCCAGCACTTGTGCCCCTGCCTTACGCCTAGCCAGCACTTGTGCCCCTGCCTTATGCCCAGCCAGCACTTGTGCCCCTGCCTTATGCCTAGCCAGCACTTGTGCCCCTGCCTCACGCCTAGCCAGCACTTATGCCCCTGCCTTATGCCTAGTCAGCACTTGTGCCCCTGCCTAACGCCTAGCTTGCACTTGTGCCCCTGCCTTACGACTAGCCAGCACTTGTGCCCCTGCCTTACGCCTAGCCAGCACTTGTGCCCTGCCTTACGCCTAGTCAGCACTTGTGCCCCTGCCTTATGCCCAGCCAGCACTTGTGCCCCTGCCTTATGCATAGCCAGCACTTGTGCCCCTGCCTTATGCCCAGCCAGCACTTGTGCCCCTGCCTTATGCCTAGCCAGCACTTGTGCCCCTGCCTTACGCCTAGCCAGCACTTATGCCCCTGCCTTATGCCAAGTCAGCACTTGTGCCCCTGCCTTATGCCCAGCCAGCACTTGTGCCCCTGCCTTATGCCTAGCCAGCACTTGTGCCCCTGCCTTATGCCTAGCCAGCACTTGTGCCCCTGCCTTACGCCTAGCCAGCACTTGTGCCCCTGCCTCACGCCTAGCCAGCACTTGTGCCCCTGCCTTACGCCTAGCCAGCACTTGTGCCCCTGCCTTATGCCTAGTCAGCACTTGTGCCCCTGCCTTATGCATAGTCAGCACTTGTGCCACTGCCTTATGCCTAGCTTGCACTTGTGCCCCTGCCTTACGCCTAGCCAGCACTTCTGCCCCTGCCTTACGCCTAGCCAGCACATGTGCCCTTGCCTTATGCCTAGTCAGCACTTGTGCCCCTGCCTTATGCCCAGCCAGCACTTGTGCCCCTGCCTTATGCATAGCCAGCACTTGTGCCCCTGCCTTATGCCTAGCCAGCACTTGTGCCCCTGCCTTATGCCCAGCCAGCACTTGTGCCCCTGCCTTATGCCCAGCCAGCACTTGTGCCCCTGCCTTACACCTAGCCAGCACTTGTGCCCCTGCCTTACGCCTAGCCAGCACTTGTGCCCCTGCCTTATGCCTAGCCCGCACTTGTGCCCCTGCCTTATGCCTAGCCCGCACTTGTGCCCCTGCCTTATGCCTAGCCAGCACTTGTGCCCCTGCCTTATGCCTAGCCCGCACTTGTGTCCCTGCCTTATGCCTAGCCAGCACTTGTGCCCCTGCCTTATGCCTAGCCAGCACTTGCGCCCCTGCCTTATGCCTAGCCAGCACTTTTGAGCCCCTTGCATTATTGTTTTTTTGCCTTTAGCTTCATGTTGGATATGCACACAGGGCAGGCTTTACACTCTTCGCTCTTGTCCCGTCTGAATGCACATGCACGACTGTAATAGGGGATGAAGGCATTACCCATTTACGGAGGACAGACAAGATGTGCCTGGGTCGCTTGGAGCATGGGGGTTATGGAGTGGCTCCGCACTGTACAACAAAGGATCTATTTCTAAATGTCCAAGTACAGAGTAGAGGGTTGAAAGCTAGCTCTTCACCCCTAAGGGTGCCTATCCCTTTATGCAAAGAGTGCAAAGAGTTAGCCGTATGCCTTATGTGTAGCCATCACTTGTGCCCCTGCCTTAAGCCTAGCCTGCACAGGTGCCCCTGCCTTATGCCTAGCTTGCACTTGTGCCTCTGCCTTATGCTTAGTTTGCACTTGTGCCCCTGCCTAAAGTCTAGCCAGCACTTGTTCCCCTGCCTTATGCCTAGCCAGCACTTGTGCCCCTGCCTTATGCCTAGCCAGCACTTGTGCCCCTGCCTTATGCCTAGCCAGCACTTGTGCCCCTGCCTTATGCCTAGCCAGCACTTGTGCCCCTGCCTTACGCCTAGCCAGCACTTGTGCCCCTGCCTTACGCCTAGCCAGTACTTGTGCCCCTGCCTTACGCCTAGCCAGCACTTGTGCCCCTGCCTTACGCCTAGCTTGCACTTGTGCCCCTGCCTTACGACTAGCCAGCACTTGTGCCCCTGCCTTACGCCTAGCCAGCACTTGTGCCCCTGCCTTACGCCTAGTCAGCACTTGTACCCCTGCCTTATGCCCAGCCAGCACTTGTGCCCCTGCCTTATGCCTAGCCAGCACTTGTGCCCCTGCCTTATGCCCAGCCAGCACTTGTGCCCCTGCCTTATGCCTTGCCAGCACTTGTGCCCCTGCCTTACGCCTAGCCAGCACTTATGCCCCTGCCTTATGCCTAGTCAGCACTTGTGCCCCTGCCTTACGCCTAGCTTGCACTTGTGCCCCTGCCTTACGACTAGCCAGCACTTGTGCCCCTGCCTTACGCCTAGCCAGCACTTGTGCCCCTGCCTTACGCCTAGTCAGCACTTGTGCCCCTGCCTTATGCCCAGCCAGCACTTGTGCCCCTGCCTTATGCCTAGTCAGCACTTGTGCCCCTGCCTTATGCCCAGCCAGCACTTGTGCCCCTGCCTTATGCCTAGCCAGCACTTGTGCCCCTGCCTTACGCCTAGCCAGCACTTATGCCCCTGCCTTATGCCTAGTCAGCACTTGTGCCCCTGCCTTATGCCCAGCCAGCACTTGTGCCCCTGCCTTATGCCTAGCCAGCACTTGTGCCCCTGCCTTATGCCTAGCCAGCACTTGTGCCCCTGCCTTACGCCTAGCCAGCACTTGTGCCCCTGCCTCACGCCTAGCCAGCACTTGTGCCCCTGCCTTACGCCTAGCCAGCACTTGTGCCCCTGCCTTATGCCTAGTCAGCACTTGCGCCCCTGCCTTATGCCTAGCTTGCACTTGTGCCCCTGCCTTACGCCTAGCCAGCACTTCTGCCCCTGCCTTACGCCTAGCCAGCACATGTGCCCCTGCCTTATGCCCAGCCAGCACTTGTGCCCCTGCCTTATGCATAGCCAGCACTTGTGCCCCTGCCTTACGCCTAGCCAGCACTTGTGCCCCTGCCTTACGCCTAGCTTGCACTTGTGCCCCTGCCTTATGCCCAGCCAGCACTTGTGCCCCTGCCTTATGCCCAGCCAGCACTTGTGCCCCTGCCTTACGCCTAGCAAGCACTTGTGCCCCTGCCTTACGCCTAGCTTGCACTTGTGCCCCTGCCTTACGCCTAGCCAGCACTTGTGCCCCTGCCTTACGCCTAGCCAGCACTTGTGCCCCTGCCTTACGCCTAGCCAGCACTTGTGCCCCTGCCTTATGCCTAGTCAGCACTTGTGCCCCTGCCTTATGCCCAGCCAGCACTTGTGCCCCTGCCTTTTGCCCAGCCAACACTTGTGCCCCTGCCTTATGCCTAGTCAGCACTTGTGCCCCTGCCTTATGCCCAGCCAGCACTTGTGCCCCTGCCTTACGCCTAGCCAGTACTTGTGCCCCTGCCTTACGCCTAGCCAGCACTTGTGCCCCTGCCTTACGCCTAGCTTGCACTTGTGCCCCTGCCTTACGACTAGCCAGCACTTGTGCCCCTGCCTTACGCCTAGCCAGCACTTGTGCCCCTGCCTTACGCCTAGCCAGCACTTGTGCCCCTGCCTTATGCCCAGCCAGCACTTGTGCCCCTGCCTTATGCCTAGCCAGCACTTGTGCCCCTGCCTCACGCCTAGCCAGCACTTATGCCCCTGCCTTATGCCTAGTCAGCACTTGTGCCCCTGCCTAACGCCTAGCTTGCACTTGTGCCCCTGCCTTACGACTAGCCAGCACTTGTGCCCCTGCCTTACGCCTAGCCAGCACTTGTGCCCCTGCCTTACGCCTAGTCAGCACTTGTGCCCCTGCCTTATGCCCAGCCAGCACTTGTGCCCCTGCCTTATGCATAGCCAGCACTTGTGCCCCTGCCTTATGCCCAGCCAGCACTTGTGCCCCTGCCTTATGCCTAGCCAGCACTTGTGCCCCTGCCTTATGCCTAGCCAGCACTTATGCCCCTGCCTTATGCCAAGTCAGCACTTGTGCCCCTGCCTTATGCCCAGCCAGCACTTGTGCCCCTGCCTTATGCCTAGCCAGCACTTGTGCCCCTGCCTTATGCCTAGCCAGCACTTGTGCCCCTGCCTTACGCCTAGCCAGCACTTGTGCCCCTGCCTCACGCCTAGCCAGCACTTGTGCCCCTGCCTTACGCCTAGCCAGCACTTGTGCCCCTGCCTTATGCCTAGTCAGCACTTGTGCCCCTGCCTTATGCATAGTCAGCACTTGTGCCCCTGCCTTATGCCTAGCTTGCACTTGTGCCCCTGCCTTACGCCTAGCCAGCACTTCTGCCCCTGCCTTACGCCTAGCCAGCACATGTGCCCTTGCCTTATGCCTAGTCAGCACTTGTGCCCCTGCCTTATGCCCAGCCAGCACTTGTGCCCCTGCCTTATGCATAGCCAGCACTTGTGCCCCTGCCTTATGCCTAGCCAGCACTTGTGCCCCTGCCTTATGCCCAGCCAGCACTTGTGCCCCTGCCTTATGCCCAGCCAGCACTTGTGCCCCTGCCTTACGCCTAGCCAGCACTTGTGCCCCTGCCTTACGCCTAGCCAGCACTTGTGCCCCTGCCTTATGCCTAGCCCGCACTTGTGCCCCTGCCTTATGCCTAGCCCGCACTTGTGCCCCTGCCTTATGCCTAGCCAGCACTTGTGCCCCTGCCTTATGCCTAGCCCGCACTTGTGTCCCTGCCTTATGCCTAGCCAGCACTTGTGCCCCTGCCTTATGCCTAGCCAGCACTTGCGCCCCTGCCTTATGCCTAGCCAGCACTTTTGAGCCCCTTGCATTATTGTTTTTTTGCCTTTAGCTTCATGTTGGATATGCACACAGGGCAGGCTTTACACTCTTCGCTCTTGTCCCGTCTGAATGCACATGCACGACTGTAATAGGGGATGAAGGCATTACCCATTTACGGAGGACAGACAAGATGTGCCTGGGTCGCTTGGAGCATGGGGGTTATGGAGTGGCTCCGCACTGTACAACAAAGGATCTATTTCTAAATGTCCAAGTACAGAGTAGAGGGTTGAAAGCTAGCTCTTCACCCCTAAGGGTGCCTATCCCTTTATGCAAAGAGTGCAAAGAGTTAGCCGTATGCCTTATGTGTAGCCATCACTTGTGCCCCTGCCTTAAGCCTAGCCTGCACAGGTGCCCCTGCCTTACGCCTAGCCAGCACTTGTGCCCCTGCCTTACGCCTAGCCAGTACTTGTGCCCCTGCCTTACGCCTAGCCAGCACTTGTTCCCTGCCTTATGCCTAGCCAGCACTTGTGCCCCTGCCTTATGCCTAGCCAGCACTTGAGCACTTGTGCCCCTGCCTTATGCCTAGCCAGCACTTGTGCCCCTGCCTTATGCCTAGCCAGCACTTGTGCCCCTGCCTTACGCCTAGCCAGCACTTGTGCCCCTGCCTTACGCCTAGCCAGTACTTGTGCCCCTGCCTTACGCCTAGCCAGCACTTGTGCCCCTGCCTTACGCCTAGCTTGCACTTGTGCCCCTGCCTTACGACTAGCCAGCACTTGTGCCCCTGCCTTACGCCTAGCCAGCACTTGTGCCCCTGCCTTACGCCTAGTCAGCACTTGTACCCCTGCCTTATGCCCAGCCAGCACTTGTGCCCCTGCCTTATGCCTAGCCAGCACTTGTGCCCCTGCCTTATGCCCAGCCAGCACTTGTGCCCCTGCCTTATGCCTTGCCAGCACTTGTGCCCCTGCCTTACGCCTAGCCAGCACTTATGCCCCTGCCTTATGCCTAGCCAGCACTTGTGCCCCTGCCTTACGACTAGCCAGCACTTGTGCCCCTGCCTTACGCCTAGCCAGCACTTGTGCCCCTGCCTTACGCCTAGTCAGCACTTGTGCCCCTGCCTTATGCCTAGCCAGCACTTGTGCCCCTGCCTTATGCCTAGTCAGAACTTGTGCCCCTGCCTTATGCCCAGCCAGCACTTGTGCCCCTGCCTTACGACTAGCCAGCACTTGTGCCCCTGCCTTACGCCTAGCCAGCACTTGTGCCCCTGCCTTACGCCTAGCTTGCACTTGTGCCCCTGCCTTATGCCTAGTCAGCACTTGCGCCCCTGCCTTATGCCTAGCTTGCACTTGTGCCCCTGCCTTACGCCTAGCCAGCACTTCTGCCCCTGCCTTACGCCTAGCCAGCACATGTGCCCCTGCCTTATGTCTAGTCAGCACTTGTGCCCCTGCCTTATGCCCAGCCAGCACTTTTGCCCCTGCCTTATGCATAGCCAGCACTTGTGCACCTGTCTTACGCCTAGCCAGCACTTGTGCCCCTGCCTTACGCCTAGCTTGCACTTGTGCCCCTGCCTTATGCCCAGCCAGCACTTGTGCCCCTGCCTTATGCCCAGCCAGCACTTGTGCCCCTGCCTTACGCCTAGCCAGCACTTGTGCCCCTGCCTTAAGCCTAGCTTGCACTTGTGCCCCTGCCTTACGCCTAGCCAGCACTTGTGCCCCTGCCTTACGCCTAGCCAGCACTTGTGCCCCTGCCTTATGCCTAGTCAGCACTTGTGCCCCTGCCTTATGCCCAGCCAGCACTTGTGCCCCTGCCTTTTGCCCAGCCAGCACTTGTGCCCCTGCCTTATGCCCAGCCAGCACTTGTGCCCCTGCCTTATGCCTAGCCAGCACTTGTGCCCCTGCCTTATGCCTAGCCAGCACTTGTGCCCCTGCATTACGCCTAGCCAACACTTGTGCCCCTGCCTTATGCCTAGTCAGCACTTGTGCCCCTGCCTTATGCCCAGCCAGCACTTGTGCCCCTGCCTTACGCCTAGCCAGTACTTGTGCCCCTGCCTTACGCCTAGCCAGCACTTGTGCCCCTGCCTTACGCCTAGCTTGCACTTGTGCCCCTGCCTTACGACTAGCCAGCACTTGTGCCCCTGCCTTACGCCTAGCCAGCACTTGTGCCCCTGCCTTACGCCTAGCCAGCACTTGTGCCCCTGCCTTATGCCCAGCCAGCACTTGTGCCCCTGCCTTATGCCTAGCCAGCACTTGTGCCCCTGCCTCACGCCTAGCCAGCACTTATGCCCCTGCCTTATGCCTAGTCAGCACTTGTGCCCCTGCCTAACGCCTAGCTTGCACTTGTGCCCCTGCCTTACGACTAGCCAGCACTTGTGCCCCTGCCTTACGCCTAGCCAGCACTTGTGCCCCTGCCTTACGCCTAGTCAGCACTTGTGCCCCTGCCTTATGCCCAGCCAGCACTTGTGCCCCTGCCTTATGCCTAGCCAGCACTTGTGCCCCTGCCTTATGTCCAGCCAGCACTTGTGCCCCTGCCTTATGCCTAGCCAGCACTTGTGCCCCTGCCTTACGCCTAGCCAGCACTTATGCCCCTGCCTTATGCCAAGTCAGCACTTGTGCCCCTGCCTTATGCCCAGCCAGCACTTGTGCCCCTGCCTTACGCCTAGCCAGCACTTGTGCCCCTGCCTTACGCCTAGCCAGCACTTGTGCCCCTGCCTTATGCCCAGCCAGCACTTGTGCCCCTGCCTTATGCCTATCCGCACTTGTGCCCCTGCCTTATGCCCAGCCAGCACTTGTGCCCCTGCCTTATGCCTAGCCATCACTTGTGCCCCTGCCTTATGCCTAGCCAGCACTTGTGCCCCTGCCTTATGCCCAGCCAGCACTTGTGCCCCTGCCTTATGCCTATCCGCACTTGTGCAACTGCCTTATGCCTAGCCAGCACTTTTGCCCCTGCCTTACGCCTAGCCAGCACTTGTGCCCCTGCCTTACGCCTAGCCAGCACTTGTGCCCCTGCCTTATGCCTAGCCAGCACTTGTGCCCCTGCCTTATGCCTAGCCAGCACTTGTGCCCCTGCCTTATGCCTACCCGCACTTGTGCCCCTGCCTTAAGCCTAGCCCGCACTTGTGCCCCTGCCTTATGCAAAGCCCGCACTTGTGCCCCTGCCTTATGCCTAGCCCACACTTGTTCCCCTGCCTTATGCCCAGCCCACACTTGTGCCCCTGCCTTATGCCTAGCCCGCACTTGTGCCCCTGCCTTATGCCTAGCCCGCACTTGTGCCACTGCCTTATGCCTAGCCCGCACTTTTGCCCTGCCGTATGCCTAGCCCGCACTTGTGCCCCTGCCTTATGCCTAGCCAGCACTTGTGCCCCTGCCTTATGCCTAGCCCGCACTTGTGCCCCTGCCTTATGCCTAGCCAGCACTTGTGCCCCTGCCTTATGCCTACCCGCACTTGTGCCCCTGCCTTAAGCCTAGCCCGCACTTGTGCCCCTGCCTTAAGCCCAGCCCGCACTTGTGCCCCTGCCTTATGCCCAGCCCGCACTTGTGCCCCTGCCTTATGCCTAGCCCACACTTGTGCCCCTGCCTTATGCCCAGTCCACACTTGTGCCCCTGCCTTATGCCTAGCCCGCACTTGTGCCCCTGCCTTATGCCTAGCCCGCACTTGTGCCCCTGCCTTATGCCTAGCCCGCACTTTTGCCCTGCCTTATGCCTAGCCCGCACTTGTGCCCCTGCCTTATGCCTAGCCCGCACTTGTGCCCCTGCCTTATGCCTAGCCCGCACTTGTGCCCCTGCCTTATGCCTAGCCAGCACTTGTGCCCCTGCCTTATGCCTAGCCCGCACTTGTGCCCCTGCCTTATGCCTAGCCAGCACTTGTGCCCCTGCCTTATGCCTAGCCAGCACTTGCGCCCCTGCCTTATGCCTAGCCAGCACTTTTGAGCTTGTTTGTTTGTTTTTGTCTTCAGCTTCATGTTGGTTATGCACATAGGGCCAGCTTTACGCTCTTCGCTTTTGTCCCATCTGAATGCGCATGCACGACTGTAATTGGCGAAGAAGGCATTACCCATTTACGGAGGACAGACAAGAAGTGACTGGTCGCTTGGAGCATGGGGTTATGGAGAGGCTCCGCACTGTACAACAAAGGATCTAGTCCTAAATGTCCAAGTACAGAGTAGAGGGGTGAAAGCTAGCTCTTCACCCCTAAGGGTGCCTAACCCTTTATGCAAAGAGTGCAAAGAGTTAGCTGTATGCCTTAAGCCTAGCCAGCACTTGTGCCCATGCCTTATGCCTAGCTTGCACTTGTGCCTCTGCCTTATGCTTAGTTTGAACTTGTGCCCCTGCCTGAAGTCTAGCCAGCACTTGTTCCCCTGCCTTATGCCTAGCCAGCACTTGTGCCCCTGCCTTATGCCTAGCCATCACTTGTACCCTGCCTTATGCCTAGCCAGCACTTGTGCCCCGGCCTTAAGCCTAGCCCACACTTGAGCCCCGGCCTTAAGCCTAGCCCGCACTTGTGCCCCAGCCTTAAGCCTAGCCCGCACTTGTGCCCCGGCCTTAAGCCTGGCCCGCAGTTGTGCCCCGGCCTTAAGCCTGGCCCGCACTTGTGCCCCGGCCTTAAGCCTGGCCTGCACTTGTGCCCCGGCCTTAAGCCTGGCCCGCACTTGTGCCCCGGCCTTAAGCCTGGCCCGCACTTGTGCCCTGGGCCTTAAGCGTAGCCCGCACTTGTGCCCCGGCCTTAAGCCTAGCCCGCACTTGTGCCCCGGCCTTAAGCCTAGCCCGCACCTCTGCCCCGGCCTTAAGCCTAGCCCGCACCTGTGAGCCGGCCTTAAAACTAGCCCGCACCTGTGCCCCGGCCTTAAGCCTAGCCCGCACCTGTGCCCCGCCTTAAGCCTAGCCGCACCTGTGCCCCGGCCTTAAGCCTAGCCCGCACTTGTGCCCCGGCCTTAAGCCTAGCCCGCAATTGTGCCCCGGCCTTAAGCCTAGCCCGCATTTGTGCCCCAGCCTTAAGCCTAGCCCGCACTTGTGCCCAGGCTTTAAGCCTAGCCCGCACCTGTGCCCCGGCTTTAAGACTAGCCCGCACTTGTGCCCCTGCCTTACGCCTAGCCAGCACTTGTGCCCCTGCCTCACGCCTAGCCAGCACTTGTGCCCCTGCCTTACGCCTAGCCAGCACTTGTGCCCCTGCCTTATGCCTAGTCAGCACTTGTGCCCCTGCCTTATGCCTAGTCAGCACTTGTGCCCCTGCCTTATGCCTAGCTTGCACTTGTGGCCCTGCCTTACGCCTAGCCAGCACTTCTGCCCCTGCCTTACGCCTAGCCAGCACATGTGCCCCTGCCTTACGCCTAGTCAGCACTTGTGCCCCTGCCTTATGCCCAGCCAGCACTTGTGCCCCTGCCTTATGCATAGCCAGCACTTGTGCCCCTGCCTTATGCCTAGCCAGCACTTGTGCCCCTGCCTTATGCCCAGCCAGCACTTGTGTCCCTGCCTTATGCCCAGCCAGCACTTGTGCCCCTGCCTTACGCCTAGCCAGCACTTGTGCCCCTGCCTTACGCCTAGCCAGCACTTGTGCCCCTGCCTTACGCCTAGCTTGCACTTGTGCCCCTGCCTTACGCCTAGCCAGCACTTGTGCCCCTGCCTTACGCCTAGCCAGCACTTGTGCCCCTGCCTTATGCCTAGTCAGCACTTGTGCCCCTGCCTTATGCCCAGCCAGCACTTGTGCCCCTGCCTTTTGCCCAGCCAGCACTTGTGCCCTGCCTTATGCCCAGCCAGCACTTGTGCCCCTGCCTTATGCCTATCCGCACTTGTGCCCCTGCCTTATGCCCAGCCAGCACTTGTGCCCCTGCCTTATGCCTAGCCATCACTTGTGCCCCTGCCTTATGCCTAGCCAGCACTTGTGCCCCTGCCTTATGCCCAGCCAGCACTTGTGCCCCTGTCTTATGCCTATCCGCATTTGTGCAACTGCCTTATGCCTAGCCAGCACTTTTGCCCCTGCCTTACGCCTAGCCAGCACTTGTGCCCCTGCCTTACGCCTAGCCAGCACTTGTGCCCCTGCCTTAAGCCTAGCCAGCACTTGTGCCCCTGACTTATGCCTAGCCAGCACTTGTGCCCCTGCCTTATGCCTAGCCCGCACTTGTGCCCCTGCCTTAAGCCTAGCCCGCACTTGTTCTCCTGCCTTATGCCCAGCCCACACTTGTGCCCCTGCCTTATGCCTAGCCCGCACTTGTGCCCCTGCCTTATGCCTAGCCCGCACTTTTGCCCTGCCTTATGCCTAGCCCGCACTTGTGCCCCTGCCTTATGCCTAGCCCGCACTTGTGCCCCTGCCTTATGCCTAGCCCGCACTTGTGCCCCTGCCTTATGCCTAGCCAGCACTTGTGCCCCTGCCTTATGCCTAGCCCGCACTTGTGCCCCTGCCTTAAGCCTAGCCCGCACTTGTGCCCCTGCCTTATGCCCAGCCCGCACTTGTGCCCCTGCCTAATGCCTAGCCCACACTTGTGCCCCTGCCTTATGCCCAGCCCACACTTGTGCCCCTGCCTTATGCCTAGCCCGCACTTGTGCCCCTGCCTTATGCCTAGCCCGCACTTGTGCCCCTGCCTTATGCCTAGCCCGCACTTTTGCCCTGCCTTATGCCTAGCCCGCACTTGTGCCCCTGCCTTATGCCTAGCCCGCACTTGTGCCCCTGCCTTATGCCTAGCCAGCACTTGTGCCCCTGCCTTATGCCTAGCCCGCACTTGTGCCCCTGCCTTATGCCTAGCCAGCACTTGTGCCCCTGCCTTATGCCAAGCCAGCACTTGCGCCCCTGCCTTATGTCTAGCCAGCACTTTTGAGCCCCTTGAATGCTTGTTTGTTTGTTTTTGTCTTCAGCTTCATGTTGGTTATGCACATAGGGCCAGCTTTACGCTCTTCGCTCTTGTCCCATCTGAATGCGCATGCACGACTGTAATTGGCGAAGAAGGCATTACCCATTTACGGAGGACAGACAAGAAGTGCCTGGTCGCTTGGAGCATGGGGTTATGGAGAGGCTCCGCACTGTACAACAAAGGATCTAGTCCTAAATGTCCAAGTACAGAGTAGAGGGGTGAAAGCTAGCTCTTCACCCCTAAGGGTGCCTAACCCTTTATGCAAAGAGTGCAAAGAGTTAGCTGTATGCCTTAAGCCTAGCCAGCACTTGTGCCCATGCCTTATGCCTAGCTTGCACTTGTGCCTCTGCCTTATGCTTAGTTTGAACTTGTGCCCCTGCCTGAAGTCTAGCCAGCACTTGTTCCCCTGCCTTATACCTAGCCAGCACTTGTGCCCCTGCCTTATGCCTAGCCAGCACTTGTACCCCTGCCTTATGCCTAGCCAGCACTTGTTCCCCTGCCTTAAGCCTAGCCTGCACTTGTGCCCCGGCCTTAAGCCTAGCCCGCACCTCTGCCCCGGCCTTAAGCCTAGCCCGCACCTGTGCGCCGGCCTTAAGCCTAGCCCGCACCTGTGCCCCGGCCTTAAGCCTAGCCCGCACCTGTGTCCCGCCTTAAGCCTAGCCCGCACCTGTGCCCCGGCCTTAAGCCTAGCCCGCACTTGTGCCCCGGCCTTAAGCCTAGCTCGCAATTGTGCCCCGGCCTTAAGCCTAGCCCGCATTTGTGCCCCAGCCTTAAGCCTAGCCCGCACTTGTGCCCAGGCTTTAAGCCTAGCCCGCACCTGTGCCCCGGCCTTAAGCCTAGCCCGCACCTGTGCCCCGGCCTTAAGACTAGCCCGCACTTGTGCCCCGGCCTTAAGCCTAGCCCGCAATTGTGCCCCGGCCTTAAGCCTAGCCCGCATTTGTGCCCCAGCCTTAAGCCTAGCCCGCACTTGTGCCCAGGCTTTAAGCCTAGCCCGCACTTGTGCCAAGGCCTTAAGCCTAGAAGATATGGGATAGCTGACGCACCACTACAATATGCAGATATATAGAAGGGGTGCAAGACTGATGGCTAATAATGCAAACTGACAAGCACAAGAAACAAGAGCCATCAAAATATCTGCACACCACCAAAGTTATGATAAAAATAATATAAGCTTTATTGGGAACATAATTAAAAACATCTAAAATCACACATAACCTCCGTGCAGATACCCCTGTGAACACTGTATGCCAAAATATACATAGATATATAAACGTATGAAATCTTACAGACGTGTCCCTGCCCTCTGCACTTAATATTATTAATGTAACTATATATAGTCAAAATTTGGAATGAACACGCTGTATACAACCATATAACAACAATTATGCACACAGTCAAGTATAATACAAGCCACACAGCATGCAAATAGCATGCAACACCCCACCACAATATGCAGCTTCCAGCAAAAAAACCTATGGACCCAGAGGAGCAGATAAAATAAACTGCCCTAGATATCCAAAGAAAGGGACAGGGGAAGATGTCCAAATATATACCCTGAAATACCCTGCATAGTCTGATCCTAGGAGTGGTCAAAAGGTGAAGATAGTGCTGGAGAAAGCACCATAGGATAAATCCTGCTGCAGGAGGCTGTGAGGCTGAATAGTCACAGGGCAAATGCGACCGGAGGAGAAGCCCAACGCGTGTCGCTGTTCTAGGACAGCTTCGTCAGGGGAAGTAGTGCAAATACCCCCAATAGCGCTTAAATACCTTATAATCAATTGTGTGGTCAGGTCAGGTGTGGCTGGCAGAGCATGGGGGCCGGAAAACCGGAAGTGACTCTCCAGGAAGAAGGGAAAATGAAAGTGTCCTGAATAACACACTGAGCATGTGCCAATGGAAGGTCAAAACAGCAGAATGGATACAGGCAAAAAGCCTGAAAAAACGTAAGGGTTTATGACAGCGCAGCTCCCGGGAGCAGATGTGGTGACAGTCCTGCGATGCATAACTGTCAGCACATCTATGGGCACAAGAGAGGAAGCATACTTGTTCAGTCCATAGAGAGAGGCAGCAAGTACACAGCAAGGAAGAAAAAGCAGAACAAATCCTATAAGATTAATATAGAACCAGAAGATTAAATCATGAAAAAAGATTTTATGATTATGTACATATATATATAAATAAATAAGCACATATATGAGTCATAGTGTTATAACATGAAATAAATATATACATGTATTCCGGTGTGCAGACTTCATTAGAACATACAGTACATAGAAGACAGAATTAAATACCATCAAACTATGCTGAATCAGATTAATTCATCAATATATATACAGCACCCTCACAATACATATGGATAAAACTTCCATGATATGATATTACACAGGATTACAGGCGGATACTTCAATTGTCCTGTTATGTAGTATATGGTCCAATGGGGAAGGAGAAGAATTAGATCCCTCTCCCTTCCCCCCATATAATGTTCCATTTAGGTCCAGAGTCTTTTCCTCTTCTCCGAAGTTTTGTAAATGAAAAAACATATAAATTCTTCTCCAGACCTCCATATCACAACCAGAGGGAGTCGATGCCACTCAATATGCTGTTCGGGAAATGCATAACTCTATTCCAAACGTCCACCACCACCGCAGAAATCCTGAAGAAGAATAGCCGAGTTATCCCAAAAAACCTGTAAAAAGGAGGTCATCGTTAATTCCATGGGGCGCCATAGAGTGGAGCTGGTAGATCCAACGGGATTCTACCTGTAGCAATTTCTTATGCAGTGTGCCACCCCTATCGGAGGTCCTCAGATGTTCCAAACCAATAACTCTAGTATTGGTATAACTCCCAGCATGATGAGTCAAGTAATGCAGAGGGCAGGGACACGTCTGTAAGATTTCATACGTTTATATATCTATGTATATTTTGGCATACAGTGTTCACAGGGGTATCTGCACGGAGGTTATGTGTGATTTTAGATGTTTTTAATTATGTTCCCAATAAAGCTTATATTATTTTTATCATAACTTTGGTGGTGTGCAGATATTTTGATGGCTCTTGTTTCTTGTGCTTGTCGGCCTTAAGCCTAGCCCGCACTTGTGCCCAGGCCTTAAGCCTAGCCCGCACTTGTGCCCAGGCCTTAAGCCTAGCCCGCACTTGTGCCCAGGCCTTAAGCCTAGCCCGCACTTGTGCCCAGGCCTTAAGCCTAGCCCGCACTTGTGCCCATGCCTTAAGCCTAGCCCGCACTTGTGCCAAGGCCTTAAGCCTAGCCCGCACTTGTGCCCAGGCCTTAAGCCTAGCCTGCACTTGTGCCCAGGCCTTAAGCCTAGCCCGCACTTGTGCCCAGGCCTTAAGCCTTGCCCGCACTTGTGCCCAGGCCTTAAGCCTAGCCCGCACTTATGCCCAGGCCTTAAGCCTAGCCCGCACTTTTGAGCCCCTTGAATGCTTGTTTGTTTGTTTTTGTCTTCAGCTTCATGTTGGTTATGCACATAGGACCAGCTTTACGCTCTTCGCTCTTGTCCCGTCTGAATGCGCATGCACGACTGTAATTGGGGAAGAAGGCATTACCCATTTACGGAGGACAGACAAGAAGTGCCTGGTCGCTTGGAGCATGGGGTTATGGAGAGGCTCCGCACTGTACAACAAAGGATCTAGTCCTAAATGTCCAAGTACAGAGTAGAGGGGTGAAAGCTAGTTCTTCACCCCTATGGGTGCCTAACCCTTTATGCAAAGAGTGCAAAGAGTTAGCTGTATACCTTAAGCCTAGCCAGCACTTGTGCCCTCTGCCTTGATCCTAGCCAGCACTGGACTTGTGCCCATGCCTTAAGCCTAGCCCGCACTTGTGCCAAGGCCTTAAGCGTAGCCTGCACTTTTGCTCAGGCCTTAAGCCTAGCCCGCACTTGTGCCCCGGCCTTAAGCCTAGCCTGCACTTGTGCCCCGGCCTTAAGACTAGCCCGCACCTGTGCCCCGGCCTTAAGCCCAGCCCGCACCTGTGCCCCGGCCTTAAGCCTAGCCCGCACCTGTGCCCCGGCCTTAGGCCTAGCCTGCACCTGTGCCCCGGCCTTAAGCTTAGCCCGCACCTGTGCCCCAGCCTTAAGCCTAGCCCTCACTTGTGCCCCGGCCTTAAGCCTAGCCCGCACTTGTGCCCAGGCCTTAAGCCTAGCCCGCACTTGTGCCCAGGCCTTAAGCCTAGCCCGCACTTGTGCCCATGCCTTAAGCCTAGCCCGCACTTGTGCCAAGGCCTTAAGCCTAGCCCGCACTTGTGCCCAGGCCTTAAGCCTAGCGTGCACTTGTGCCCAGGCCTTAAGCCTAGCCCGCACTTGTGCCCAGGCCTTAAGCCTAGCCCGCACTTGTGCCCAGGCCTTAAGCCTAGCCCGCACTTGTGCCCCGGCCTTAAGCCTAGCCCGCACTTGTGCCCATGACTTAAGCCTAGCCCGCACTTGTGCCCATGCCTTAAGCCTAGCCCGCACTTGTGCCCAGGCCTTAAGCCTAGCCCGCACTTGTGCCCAGGCCTTAAGCCTAGCCCGCACTTGTGCCCATGCCTTAAGCCTAGCCCGCACTTGTGCCTAGGCCTTAAGCCTAGCCCGCACTTGTGCCCAGGCCTTAAGCCTAGCGTGCACTTGTGCCCAGGCCTTAAGCCTAGCCTGCACTTGTGCCCAGGCCTTAAGCCTAGCCCGCACTTGTGCCCAGGCCTTAAGCCTAGCCCGCACTTGTGCCCAGGCCTTAAGCCTAGCCCGCACTTTTGAGCCCCTTGAATGCTTGTTTGTTTGTTTTTGTCTTCAGCTTCATGTTGGTTATGCACATAGGGCCAGCTTTACGCTCTTCGCTCTTGTCCCGTCTGAATACGCATGCACGACTGTAATTGGGGAAGAAGGCATTACCCATTTACGGAGGACAGACAAGAAGTGCCTGGTCGCTTGGAGCATGGGGTTATGGAGAGGCTCCGCACTCTACAACATAGGATCTAGTCCTAAATGTCCAAGTACAGAGTAGAGGGGTGAAAGCTAGCTCTTCACCCCTATGGGTGCCTAACCCTTTATGTAAAGAGTACAAAGAGTTAGCTGTATGCCTTAAGCCTAGCCAGCACTTGTGCCCATGCCTTAAGCCTAGCCAGCACTTGTGCCCCCTGCCTTGATCCTAGCCAGCACTGCACTTGTGCCCATGCCTTAAGCCTAGCCCACACTTGTGCCAAGACCTTAAGCCTAGCCTGCACTTTTGCTCAGGCCTTAAGCCTAGCCTGCACTTGTGCCCAGGCCTTAAGCCTAGCTGGCACTTGTGCCCATGCCTTAAGCCTAGCTGGCACTTGTGCCCATGCCTTAAGCCTAGCCAGCATTTGTGCCCCCTACCTTGATCCTAGCCAGTAGTGCACTTGTGCCCAGGCCTTAAGCCTAGCCCGCACTGCACTTGTGCCCAGGCCTTAAGCCTAGACCGCACTTGTGCCCAGGCCTTAAGCCTAGCCCGCACTTGTGCCCCTGCCTTACGCCTAGCCAGCACTTGTGCCCCTGCCTTACGCCTAGCCAGCACTTGTGCCCCTGCCTTACGCCTAGCTTGCACTTGTGCCCCTGCCTTACGCCTAGCCAGCACTTGTGCCCCTGCCTTACGCCTAGCCAGCACTTGTGCCCCTGCTTAATGCCTAAACAGCACTGGTGCCCCTGCCTTATGCCCAGCCAGCACTTGTGCCCCTGCCTTATGCCTAGCCCGCACTTGTGCCCCTGCCTTATGCCTAGCCCGCACTTGTGCCCCTGCCTTATGCCTAGCCCGCACTTGTGCCCCTGCCTTATGCCCAGTCCGCACTTGTGCCCCTGCCTTATGCCCAGCCCGCACTTGTGCCCCTGCCTTATGCCTAGCCCACACTTGTGCCCCTGCCTTATGCCCAGCCCGCACTTGTGCCCCTGCCTTATGCCTAGCCCGCACTTGTGCCCCTGCCTTATGCCTAGCCCGCACTTGTGCCCCTGCCTTATGCCTAGCCCGCACTTTTGCCCTGCCTTATGCCTAGCCCGCACTTGTGCCCCTGCCTTATGCCTAGCCCGCACTTGTGCCCCTGCCTTATGCCTAGCCCGCACTTGTGCCCCTGCCTTATGCCTAGCCAGCACTTGTGCCCCTGCCTTATGCCTAGCCCGCACTTGTGCCCCTGCCTTATGCCTAGCCAGCACTTGTGCCCCTGCCTTATGCCTAGCCAGCACTTGCGCCCCTGCCTTATGCCTAGCCAGCACTTTTGAGCCCCTTGCATTATTGTTTTTTTGCCTTTAGCTTCATGTTGGATATGCACACAGGGCAGGCTTTACACTCTTCGCTCTTGTCCCGTCTGAATGCACATGCACGACTGTAATTGGTGATGAAGGCATTACCCATTTACGGAGGACAGACAAGATGTGCCTGGGTCGCTTGGAGCATGGGGGTTATGGAGTGGCTCCGCACTGTACAACAAAGGATCTATTTCTAAATGTCCAAGTACAGAGTAGAGGGTTGAAAGCTAGCTCTTCACCCCTAAGGGTGCCTATCCCTTTATGCAAAGAGTGCAAAGAGTTAGCCGTATGCCTTATGTGTAGCCATCACTTGTGCCCCTGCCTTAAGCCTAGCCTGCACAGGTGCCCCTGCCTTATGCCTAGCTTGCACTTGTGCCTCTGCCTTATGCTTATTTTGCACTTGTGCCCCTGCCTAAAGTCTAGCCAGCACTTGTTCCCCTGCCTTATGCCTAGCCAGCACTTGTGCCCCTGCCTTATGCCTAGCCAGCACTTGTGCCCCTGCCTTATGCCTAGCCAGCACTTGTGCCCCTGCCTTATGCCTAGCCAGCACTTGTGCCCCTGCCTTACGCCTAGCCAGCACTTGTGCCCCTGCCTTACGCCTAGCCAGTACTTGTGCCCCTGCCTTACGCCTAGCCAGCACTTGTGCCCCTGCCTTACGCCTAGCTTGCCCTTGTGCCCCTGCCTTACGACTAGCTAGCACTTGTGCCCCTGCCTTACGCCTAGCCAGCACTTGTGCCCCTGCCTTACGCCTAGTCAGCACTTGTGCCCCTGCCTTATGCCCAGCCAGCACTTGTGCCCCTGCCTTATGCCTAGCCAGCACTTGTGCCCCTGCCTTATGCCCAGCCAGCACTTGTGCCCCTGCCTTATGCCTAGCCAGCACTTGTGCCCCTGCCTTACACCTAGCCAGCACTTATGCCCCTGCCTTATGCCTAGTCAGCACTTGTGCCCCTGCCTTACGCCTAGCTTGCACTTGTGCCCCTGCCTTACGACTAGCCAGCACTTGTGCCCCTGCCTTACGCCTAGCCAGCACTTGTGCCCCTGCCTTACGCCTAGTCAGCACTTGTGCCCCTGCCTTATGCCCAGCCAGCACTTGTGCCCCTGCCTTATGCCTAGCCAGCACTTTTGCCCCTGCCTTATGCCCAGCCAGCACTTGTGCCCCTGCCTTATGCCTAGCCAGCACTTGTGCCCCTGCCTTACGCCTAGCCAGCACTTATGCCCCTGCCTTATGCCTAGTCAGCACTTGTGCCCCTGCCGTATGCCCAGCCAGCACTTGTGCCCCTGCCTTATGCCTAGCCAGCACTTGTGCCCCTGCCTTACGCCTAGCCAGCACTTGTGCCCCTGCCTCACGCCTAGCCAGCACTTGTGCCCCTGCCTTACGCCTAGCCAGCACTTGTGCCCCTGCCTTATGCCTAGTCAGCACTTGTGCCCCTGCCTTATGCCTAGTCAGCACTTGTGCCCCTGCCTTATGCCTAGCTTGCACTTGTGCCCCTGCCTTACGCCTAGCCAGCACTTCTGCCCCTGCCTTACGCCTAGCCAGCACATGTACCCCTGCCTTATGCCTAGTCAGCACTTGTGCCCCTGCCTTATGCCAAGCCAGCACTTGTGCCCCTGCCTTATGCATAGCCAGCACTTGTGCCCCTGCCTTATGCCTAGCCAGCACTTGTGCCCCTGCCTTATGCCCAGCCAGCACTTGTGCCCCTGCCTTATGCCCAGCCAGCACTTGTGCCCCTGCCTTACGCCTAGCCAGCACTTGTGCCCCTGCCTTACGCCTAGCCAGCACTTGTGCCCCTGCCTTACGCCTAGCTTGCACTTTTGCCCCTGCCTTACGCCTAGCCAGCACTTGTGCCCCTGCCTTACGCCTAGCCAGCACTTGTGCCCCTGCCTTATGCCTAGTCAGCACTTGTGCCCCTGCCTTATGCCCAGCCAGCACTTGTGCCACTGCCTTTTGCCCAGCCAGCACTTGTGCCCCTGCCTTATGCCCAGCCAGCACTTGTGCCCCTGCCTTATGCCTAGCCAGCACTTGTGCCCCTGCCTTATGCCTAGCCAGCACTTGTGCCCCTGCCTTACGCCTAGCCAACACTTGTGCCCCTGCCTTATGCCTAGTCAGCACTTGTGCCCCTGCCTTATGCCCAGCCAGCACTTGTGCCCCTGCCTTATGCCTAGCCAGCACTTGTGCCCCTGCCTTATGCCCAGCCAGCACTTGTGCCCCTTCCTTATGCCCAGCCAGCACTTGTGCCCCTGCCTTATGCCTATCCGCACTTGTGCCCCTGCCTTATACCCAGCCAGCACTTGTGCCCCTGCCTTATGCCTAGCCATCACTTGTGCCCCTTCCTTATGCCTAGCCAGCACTTGTGCCCCTGCCTTATGCCCAGCCAGCACTTGTGCCCCTGCCTTATGCCTATCCGCACTTGTGCAACTGCCTTATGCCTAGCCAGCACTTTTGCCCCTGCCTTACGGCTAGCCAGCACTTGTGCCCCTGCCTTACGCCTAGCCAGCACTTGTGCCCCTGCCTTATGCCTAGCCAGCACTTGTGCCCCTGCCTTGTGCCTAGCCAGCACTTGTGCCCCTGCCTTATGCCTAGCCCGCACTTGTGCCCCTGCCTTAAGCCTAGCCCGCACTTGTGCCCCTGCCTTATGCCCAGCCCGCACTTGTGCCCCTGCCTTATGCCTAGCCCACACTTGTTCCCCTGCCTTATGCCCAGCCCACACTTGTGCCCCTGCCTTATGCCTAGCCCGCACTTGTGCCCCTGCCTTATGCCTAGCCAGCACTTGTGCCCCTGCCTTATGCCTAGCCCGCACTTGTGCCCCTCCCTTAAGCCTAGACTGCACTTGTGCCCCTGCCTTATGCCCAGCCCGCACTTGTGCCCCTGCCTTATGCCTAGCCCACACTTGTGCCCCTGCCTTATGCCCAGCCCACACTTGTGCCCCTGCCTTATGCCTAGCCCGCACTTGTGCCCCTGCCTTATGCCTAGCCCGCACTTGTGCCCCTACCTTACGCCTAGCCAGCACTTGTGCCCCTGCCTTATGCCTAAACAGCACTGGTGCCCCTGCCTTATGCCCAGCCAGCACTTGTGCCCCTGCCTTATGCCTAGCCCGCACTTGTGCCCCTGCCTTATGCCTAGCCCGCACTTGTGCCCCTGCCTTATGCCTAGCCCGCACTTGTGCCCCTGCCTTATGCCCAGTCCGCACTTGTGCCCCTGCCTTATGCCCAGCCCGCACTTGTGCCCCTGCCTTATGCCTAGCCCACACTTGTGCCCCTGCCTTATGCCCAGCCCGCACTTGTGCCCCTGCCTTATGCCTAGCCCGCACTTGTGCCCCTGCCTTATGCCTAGCCCGCACTTTTGCCCCTGCCTTATGCCTAGCCCGCACTTTTGCCCTGCCTTATGCCTAGCCAGCACTTGTGCCCCTGCCTTATGCCTAGCCCGCACTTGTGCCCCTGCCTTATGCCTAGCCAGCACTTGTGCCCCTGCCGAATGCCTAGCCAGCACTTGCGCCCCAGCCTTATGCCTAGCCAGCACTTTTGAGCCCCTTGCATTATTGTTTTTTTGCCTTTAGCTTCATGTTGGATATGCACACAGGGCAGGCTTTACACTCTTCGCTCTTGTCCCGTCTGAATGCACATGCACGACTGTAATTGGGGATGAAGGCATTACCCATTTACGGAGGACAGACAAGATGTGCCTGGGTCGCTTGGAGCATGGGGGTTATGGAGTGGCTCCGCACTGTACAACAAAGGATCTATTTCTAAATGTCCAAGTACAGAGTAGAGGGTTGAAAGCTAGCTCTTCACCCCTAAGGGTGCCTATCCCTTTATGCAAAGAGTGCAAAGAGTTAGCCGTATGCCTTATGTGTAGCCATCACTTGTGCCCCTGCCTTAAGCCTAGCCTGCACAGGTGCCCCTGCCTTATGCCTAGCTTGCACTTGTGCCTCTGCCTTATGCTTAGTTTGCACTTGTGCATCTGCCTAAAGTCTAGCCAGCACTTGTTCCCCTGCCTTATGCCTAGCCAGCACTTGTGCCCCTGCCTTATGCCTAGTCAGCACTTGTGCCCCTGCCTTATGCCTAGCCAGCACTTGTGCCCCTGCCTTATGCCTAGCGAGCACTTGTGCCCCTGCCTTACGCCTAGCCAGCACTTGTGCCCCTGCCTTACGCCTAGCCAGCACTTGTGCCCCTGCCTTATGCCTAGTCAGCACTTGTGCCCCTGCCTTATGCCTAGCCAGCACTTGTGCCCCTGCCTTATGCCTAGCCAGCACTTGTGCCCCTGCCTTACGCCTAGCCAGCACTTGTGCCCCTGCCTTACGCCTAGCCAGTACTTGTGCCCCTGCCTTACGCCTAGTCAGCAATTGTGCCCCTGCCTTATGCCCAGCCAGCACTTGTGCCCCTGCCTTATGCCTAGCCAGCACTTGTGCCCCTGCCTTATGCCTAGCCAGCACTTGTGCCCCTGCCTTACGCCTAGCCAGCACTTGTGCCCCTGCCTCACGCCTAGCCAGCACTTGTGCCCCTGCCTTACGCCTAGCCAGCACTTGTGCCCCTGCCTTATGCCTAGTCAGCACTTGTGCCCCTGCCTTATGCCTAGTCAGCACTTGTGCCCCTGCCTTATGCCTAGCTTGCACTTGTGCCCCTGCCTTACGCCTAGCCAGCACTTCTGCCCCTGCCTTACGCCTAGCCAGCACATATGCCCCTGCCTTATGCCTAGTCAGCACTTGTGCCCCTGCCTTATGCCCAGCCAGCACTTGTGTCCCTGCCTTATGCATAGCTAGCACTTGTGCCCCTGCCTTATGCCTAGCCAGCACTTGTGCCCCTGCCTTATGCCCAGCCAGCACTTGTGCCCCTGCCTTACGCCCAGCCAGCACTTGTGCCCCTGCCTTACGCCTAGCCAGCACTTGTGCCCCTGCCTTACGCCTAGCCAGCACTTGTGCCCCTGCCTTACGCCTAGCTTGCACTTGTGCCCCTGCCTTACGCCTAGCCAGCACTTGTGCCCCTGCCTTACGCCTAGCCAGCACTTGTGCCCCTGCCTTATGCCTAGTCAGCACTTGTGCCCCTGCCTTATGCCCAGCCAGCACTTGTGCCCCAGCCTTTTGCCCAGCCAGTACTTGTGCCCCTGCCTTATGCCCAGCCAGCACTTGTTCCCCTGCCTTATGCCTAGCCAGCACTTGTGCCCCTGCCTTATGCCTAGCAAGCACTTGTGCCCCTGCCTTACGCCTAGCCAACACTTGTGCCCCTGCCTTATGCCTAGTCAGCACTTGTGCCCCTGCCTTATGCCCAGCCAGCACTTGTGCCCCTGCCTTATGCCTAGCCAGCACTTGTGCCCCTGCCTTATGCCCAGCCAGCACTTGTGCCCCTGCCTTATGCCCAGCCAGCACTTGTGCCCCTGCCTTATGCCTATCCGCACTTGTGCCCCTGCCTTATGCCCAGCCAGCACTTGTGCCCCTGCCTTATGCCTAGCCATCACTTGTGCCCCTGCCTTATGCCTAGCCAGCACTTGTGCCCCTGCCTTATGCCCAGCCAGCACTTGTGCCATTGCCTTATGCCTATCCGCACTTGTGCAACTGCCTTATGCCTAGCCAGCACTTGTGCCCCTGCCTTACGCCTAGCCAGCACTTGTGCCCCTGCCTTACGCCTAGCCAGCACTTGTGCCCCTGCCTTATGCCTAGCCTGCACTTGTGCCCCTGCCTTATGCCTAGCCAGCACTTGTGCCCCTGCCTTATGCCTAGCCCGCACTTGTGCCCCTGCCTTAAGCCTAGCCCGCACTTGTGCCCCTGCCTTATGCCCAGCCCGCACTTGTGCCCCTGCCTTATGCCTAGCCCACACTTGTTCCCCTGCCTTATGCCCAGCCCACACTTGTGCCCCTGCCTTATGCCTAGCCCGCACTTGTGCCCCTGCCTTATGCCTAGCCCGCACTTGTGCCCCTGCCTTATGCCTAGCCCGCACTTTTGCCCTGCCTTATGCCTAGCCCGCACTTGTGCCCCTGCCTTATGCCTAGCCCGCACTTGTGCCCCTGCCTTATGCCTAGCCCGCACTTGTGCCCCTGCCTTATGCCTAGCCCGCACTTGTGCCCCTGCCTTAAGCCTAGCCCGCACTTGTGCCCCTGCCTTATGCCCAGCCCGCACTTGTGCCCCTGCCTTATGCCTGGCCCACACTTGTGCCCCTGCCTTATGCCCAGCCCACACTTGTGCCCCTGTCTTATGCCTAGCCCGCACTTGTGCCCTGCCTTATGCCTAGCCCGCACTTGTGCCCCTGCCTTATGCCTAGCCCGTACTTGTGCCCCTGCCTTATGCCTAGCCCGCACTTGTGCCCCTGCCTTATGCCTAGCCCGTACTTGTGCCCCTGCCTTATGCCTAGCCCGCACTTGTGCCCATGCCTTATGCCTAGCCCGCACTTGTGCCAAGGCCTTAAGCCTAGCCTGCACTTTTGCTCTGGCCTTAAGCCTAGCCTGCACTTGTGCCCAGGCCTTAAGCCTAGCTGGCACTTGTGCCCATGCCTTAAGCCTAGCTGGCACTTGTGCCCTTGCCTTAAGCCTAGCCAGCATTTGTGCCCCCTACCTTGAACCTAGCCAGTAGTGCACTTGTGCCCAGGCCTTAAGCCTAGCCCGCACTGCACTTGTGCCCAGGCCTTAAGCCTAGCCCGCACTTGTGCCCAGGCCTTAAGCCTAGCCCGCACTTGTGCCCCTGCCTTACGCCTAGCCAGCACTTGTGCCCCTGCCTTACGCCTAGCCAGCACTTGTGCCCCTGCCTTACGCCTAGCTTGCACTTGTGCCCCTGCCTTACGCCTAGCCAGCACTTGTGCCCCTGCCTTACGCCTAGCCAGCACTGGTGCCCCTGCCTTATGCCCAGCCAGCACTTGTGCCCCTGCCTTATGCCCAGCCAGCACTTGTGCCCCTGCCTTATGCCCAGCCAGCACTTGTGCCCCTGCCTTATGCCTAGCCAGCACTTGTGCCCCTGCCTTATGCCTAGCCAGCACTTGTGCCCCTGCCTTACGCCTAGCCAGCACTTGTGCCCCTGCCTTATGCCTAGCCAGCATTTGTGCCCCTGCCTTATGCCTAGCCAGCATTTGTGCCCCTGCCTTATGCCTAGCCAGCACTTTTGAGCCCCTTGCATTATTGTTTTTTTGCCTTTAGCTTCATGTTGGATATGCACACAGGGCAGGCTTTACACTATTCGCTCTTGTCCCGTCTGAATGCACATGCACGACTGTAATTGGGGATGAAGGCATTACCCATTTACGGAGGACAGACAAGATGTGCCTGGGTCGCTTGGAGCATGGGGGTTATGGAGTGGCTCCGCACTGTACAACAAAGGATCTATTTCTAAATGTCCAAGTACAGAGTAGAGGGTTGAAAGCTAGCTCTTCACCCCTAAGGGTGCCTATCCCTTTATGCAAAGAGTGCAAAGAGTTAGCCGTATGCCTTATGTGTAGCCATCACTTGTGCCCCTGCCTTATGCCTAGCTCGCACTTGTGCCCCTGCCTTATGCCTAGCCCGCACTTGTGCCCCTGCCTCATGCCTAGCCCGCACTTGTGCCCCTGCCTTATGCCTAGCCCGCACTTGTGCCCCTGCCTTATGCCTAGCCCGCACTTGTGCCCCTGCCTTATGTCCAGCCCGCACTTGTTCCCCTGCCTTATGCCCAGTCCGCACTTGTGCCCCTGCCTTATGCCCAGCCCGCACTTGTGCCCCTGCCTTATGCCTAGCCCACACTTGTGCCCTTGCCTTATGCCCATCCCGCACTTGTGCCCCTGCCTTATGCCTAGCCCGCACTTGTGCCCCTGCCTTATGCCTATCCCGCACTTGTGCCCCTGCCTTATGCCTAGCCCGCACTTTTGCCCTGCCTTATGCCTAGCCCGCACTTGTGCCCCTGCCTTATGCCTAGGCAGCACTTGCGCCCCTGCCTTATGCCTAGCCAGCACTTTTGAGCCCCTTGAATGCTTGTTTGTTTGTTTTTGTCTTCAGCTTCATGTTGGTTATGCACATAGGGCCAGCTTTACGCTCTTCGCTCTTGTCCCATCTGAATGCGCATGCACGACTGTAATTGGGGAAGAAGGCATTACCCATTTACGGAGGACAGGCAAGAAGTGCTTGGTCGCTTGGAGCATGGGGTTATGGAGAGGCTCCGCACTGTACAACAAAGGATCTAGTCCTAAATGTCCAAGTACAGAGTAGAGGGGTGAAAGCTAGCTCTTCACCCCTAAGGGTGCCTAACCCTTTATGCAAAGAGTGCAAAGAGTTAGCTGTATGCCTTAAGCCTAGCCAGCACTTGTGCCCATGCCTTATGCCTAGCTTGCACTTGTGCCTCTGCCTTATGCTTAGTTTGAACTTGTGCCCCTGCCTAAAGTCTAGCCAGCACTTGTGCCCCTGCCTTATGCCTAGCCAGCACTTGTGCCCCTGCCTTATGCCTAGCCAGCACTTGTGCCCCTGCCTTATGCCTAGCCAGCACTTGTGCCCCTGCCTTATGCCTAGCCAGCACTTGTGCCCCTGCCTTATGCCTAGCCAGCACTTGTGCCCCAGCCTTAAGCCTAGCCCGCACTTGTGCCCCGGCCTTAAGCCTAGCCCGCACTTGTGCCCCAGCCTTAAGCCTAGCCCGCACTTGTGCCCCGGCCTTAAGCCTGGCCCGCAGTTGTGCCCCGGCCTAAAGCCTGGCCCGCACTTGTGCCCCGGCCTTAAGCCTAGCCTGCACTTGTGCCCCGGCCTTAAGCCTGGCCCGCACTTGTGCCCCGGCCTTAAGCCTGGCCCGCACTTGTGCCCCGGGCCTTAAGCGTAGCCCGCACTTGTGCCCAGGCCTTAAGCCTAGCCCGCACCTGTGCCCCGGCCTTAAGCCTAGCCCGCACCTGTGCCCCGGCCTTAAGCCTAGCCCGCACCTGTGCCCCGGCCTTAAGCCTAGCCCGCACCTGTGCCCCGGCCTTAAGCCTAGCCCGCACCTGTGCCCCGGCCTTAAGACTAGCCCGCACTTGTGCCCCGGCCTTAAGCCTAGCCCGCAATTGTACCCCGGCCTTAAGCCTAGCCCGCATTTGTGCCCCAGCCTTAAGCCTAGCCCGCACTTGTGCCCAGGCTTTAAGCCTAGCCCGTACTTGTGCCAAGGCCTTAAGCCTAGAAGATATGGGATAGCTGATGCACCACTACAATATGCAGATATATAGAGGGGGTGCAAGACTGATGGCTAATAATGCAAACTGACAAGCACAAGAAACAAGAGCCATCAAAATATCTGCACACCACCAAAGTTATGATAAAAATAATATAAGCTTTATTGGGAACATAATTAAAAACATCTAAAATCACACATAACCTCCGTGCAGATACCCCTGTGAACACTGTATGCCAAAATATACATAGATATATAAACGTATGAAATCTTACAGACGTGTCCCTGCCCTCTGCACTTAATATTATTAATGTAACTATATATAGTCAAAATTTGGAATGAACACGCTGTATACAACCATATAACAACAATTATGCACACAGTCAAGTATAATACAAGCCACACAGCATGCAAATAGCATGCAACACCCCACCACAATATGCAGCTTCCAGCAAAAAAACCTATGGACCCAGAGGAGCAGATAAAATAAACTGCCCTAGATATCCAAAGAAAGGGACAGGGGAAGATGTCCAAATATATACCCTGAAATACCCTGCATAGTCTGATCCTAGGAGTGGTCAAAAGGTGAAGATAGTGATGGAGAAAGCACCATAGGATAAATCCTGCTGCAGGAGGCTGTGAGGCTGAATAGTCACAGGGCAAATGCGACCGGAGGAGAAGCCCAACGCGTGTCGCTGTTCTAGGACAGCTTCGTCAGGGGAAGTAGTGCAAATACCCCCAATAGCGCTTAAATACCTTATAATCAATTGTGTGGTCAGGTCAGGTGTGGCTGGCAGAGCATGGGGGCGGGAAAACCGAAAGTGACTCTCCAGGAAGAAGGGAAAATGAAAGTGTCCTGAATAACACACTGAGCATGTGCCAATGGAAGGTCAAAACAGCAGAATGGATACAGGCAAAAAGCCTGAAAAAACGTAAGGGTTTATGACAGCGCAGCTCCCGGGAGCAGATGTGGTGACAGTCCTGCGATGCATAACTGTCAGCACATCTATGGGCACAAGAGAGGAAGCATACTTGTTCAGTCCATAGAGAGAGGCAGCAAGTACACAGCAAGGAAGAAAAAGCAGAACAAATCCTATAAGATTAATATAGAACCAGAAGATTAAATCCTGAAAAA
Source organism: Ranitomeya imitator (assembly GCF_032444005.1). NCBI lineage: Eukaryota > Metazoa > Chordata > Amphibia > Anura > Dendrobatidae > Ranitomeya > Ranitomeya imitator. Next base: position 110,566,241 of record NC_091288.1, on the reverse strand, counting down.
AGATTTTATGATTATGTACATATATATACCAATAAATAAGCACATATATGAGTCATAGTGTTATAACATGAAATAAATATATACATGTATTCCGGTGTGCAGACTTCATTAGAACATACAGTACATAGAAGACAGAATTAAATACCATCAAACTATGCTGAATCAGATTAATTCATCAATATATATACAGCACCCTCACAATACATATGGATAAAACTTCCATGATATGATATTACACAGGATTACAGGCGGATACTTCAATTGTCCTGTTATGTAGTATATGGTCCAATGGGGAAGGAGAAGAATTAGATCCCTCTCCCTTCCCCCCATATAATGTTCCATTTAGGTCCAGGGTCTTTTCCTCTTCTCCGAAGTTTTGTAAATGAAAAAACATATAAATTCATCTCCAGACCTCCATATCACAACCAGAGGGAGTCGATGCCACTCAATATGCTGTTCGGGAAATGCATAACTCTATTCCAAACGTCCACCACCACCGCAGAAATCCTGAAGAAGAATAGCCTAGTTATCCCACAAAACCTGTAAAAAGGAGGTCCTCGTTAATTCCATGGGGCGCCATAGAGTGGAGCTGGTAGATCCAACGGGATTCTACCTGTAGCAATTTCTTATGCAGTGTGCCACCCCTATCGGAGGTCCTCAGATGTTCCAAACCAATAACTCTAGTATTGGTATAACTCCCAGCATGATGAGTCAAGTAATGCAGAGGGCAGGGACACGTCTGTAAGATTTCATACGTTTATATATCTATGTATATTTTGGCATACAGCGTTCACAGGGGTATCTGCACGGAGGTTATGTGTGATTTTAGATGTTTTTAATTATGTTCCCAATAAAGCTTATATTATTTTTATCATAACTTTGGTGGTGTGCAGATATTTTGATGGCTCTTGTTTCTTGTGCTTGTCGGCCTTAAGCCTAGCCCGCACTTGTGCCCAGGCCTTAAGCCTAGCCCGCACTTGTGCCCAGGCCTTAAGCCTAGCCCGCACTTGTGCCCAGGCCTTAAGCCTAGCCCGCACTTGTGCCCATGCCTTAAGCCTAGCCCGCACTTGTGCCAAGGCCTTAAGCCTAGCCCGCACTTGTGCCCAGGCCTTAAGCCTAGCCTGCACTTGTGCCCAGGCCTTAAGCCTAGCCCGCACTTGTGCCCAGGCCTTAAGCCTAGCCCGCACTTGTGCCCAGGCCTTAAGCCTAGCCCGCACTTGTGCCCAGGCCTTAAGCCTAGCCCGCACTTTTGAGCCCCTTGAATGCTTGTTTGTTTGTTTTTGTCTTCAGCTTCATGTTGGTTATGCACATAGGACCAGCTTTACGCTCTTCGCTCTTGTCCGTCTGAATGCGCATGCACGACTGTAATTGGGGAAGAAGGCATTACCCATTTACGGAGGACAGACAAGAAGTGCCTGGTCGCTTGGAGCATGGGGTTATGGAGAGGCTCCGCACTGTACAACATAGGATCTAGTCCTAAATGTCCAAGTACAGAGTAGAGGGGTGAAAGCTAGTTCTTCACCCCTATGGGTGCCTAACCCTTTATGCAAAGAGTGCAAAGAGTTAGCTGTATGCCTTAAGCCTAGCCAGCACTTGTGCCCATGCCTTAAGCCTAGCCAGCACTTGTGCCCCCTGCCTTGATCCTAGCCAGCACTGCACTTGTGCCCATGCCTTAAGCCTAGCCTGCACTTGTGCCAAGGCCTTAAGCGTAGCCTGCACTTTTGCTCAGGCCTTAAGCCTAGCCCGCACTTGTGCCCCGGCCTTAAGCCTAGCCCGCACTTGTGCCCTGGCCTTAAGACTAGCCCGCACCTGTGCCCCGGCCTTAAGCCTAGCCCGCACCTGTGCCCCGGCCTTAAGCATAGCCCGCACCTGTGCCCCGGCCTTACGCCTAGCCTGCACCTGTGCCCCGGCCTTAAGCTTAGCCCGCACCTGTGCCCCAGCCTTAAGCCTAGCCCTCACTTGTGCCCCGGCCTTAAGCCTAGCCCGCACTTGTGCCCAGGCCTTAAGCCTAGCCCGCACTTGTGCCCAGGCCTTAAGCCTAGCCCGCACTTGTGCCCATGCCTTAAGCGTAGCCCGCACTTGTGCCAAGGCCTTAAGCCTTGCCCGCACTTGTGCCCAGGCCTTAAGCCTAGCGTGCACTTGTGCCCAGGCCTTAAGCCTAGCCCGCACTTGTGCCCAGGCCTTAAGCCTAGCCCGCACTTGTGCCCAGGCCTTAAGCCTAGCCCGCACTTGTGCCCCGGCCTTAAGCCTAGCCCGCACTTGTGCCCATGCCTTAAGCCTAGCCCGCACTTGTGCCCATGCCTTAAGCCTAGCCCGCACTTGTGCCCAGGCCTTAAGACTAGCCCGCACTTGTGCCCAGGCCTTAAGCCTAGCCTGCACTTGTGCCCGTGCCTTAAGCCTAGCCCGCACTTGTGCCAAGGCCTTAAGCCTAGCCCGCACTTGTGCCCAGGCCTTAAGCCTAGCGTGCACTTGTGCCCAGGCCTTAAGCCTAGCCCGCACTTGTGCCCAGGCCTTAAGCCTAGCCCACACTTGTGCCCAAGCCTTAAGCCTAGCCCGCACTTGTGCCCAGGCCTTAAGCCTAGCCCGCTCTTTTGAGCCCCTTGAATGCTTGTTTGTTTGTTTTTGTCTTCAGCTTCATGTTGGTTATGCACATAGGGCCAGCTTTACGCTCTTCGCTCTTGTCCCGTCTGAATACGCGTGCACGACTGTAATTGGGGAAGAAGGCATTACCCATTTACGGAGGACAGACAAGAAGTGCCTGGTCGCTTGGAGCATGGGGTTATGGAGAGGCTCCGCACTCTACAACATAGGATCTAGTCCTAAATGTCCAAGTACAGAGTAGAGGGGTGAAAGCTAGCTCTTCACCCCTATGGGTGCCTAACCCTTTATGCAAAGAGTGCAAAGAGTTAGCTGTATGCCTTAAGCCTAGCCAGCACTTGTGCCCATGCCTTAAGCCTTGCCAGCACTTGTGCCCCCTGCCTTGATCCTAGCCAGCACTGCACTTGTGCCCATGCCTTAAGCCTAGCCCGCACTTGTGCCAAGGCCTTAAGCCTAGCCTGAACTTTTGCTCAGGCCTTAAGCCTAGCCTGCACTTGTGCCCAGGCCTTAAGCCTAGCTGGCACTTGTGCCCATGCCTTAAGCCTAGCTGGCACTTGTGCCCAAGCCTTAAGCCTAGCCAGCATTTGTGCCCCCTACCTTGATCCTAGCCAGTAGTGCACTTGTGCCCAGGCCTTAAGCCTAGCCCGCACTGCACTTGTGCCCAGGCCTTAAGCCTAGACCGCACTTGTGCCCAGGCCTTAAGCCTAGCCCGCACTTGTGCCCTGCCTTACGCCTAGCCAGCACTTGTGCCCCTGCCTTACGCCTAGCTTGCACTTGTGCCCCTGCCTTACGCCCAGCCAGCACTTGTGCCCCTGCCTTACGCCTAGCCAGCACTTGTGCCCCTGCCTTATGCCTAAACAGCACTGGTGCCCCTGCCTTATGCCCAGCCAGCACTTGTGCCCCTGCCTTATGCCTAGCCCACACTTGTGCCCCTGCCTTATGCCTAGCCCGCACTTGTGCCCCTGCCTTATGCCTAGCCCGCACTTGTGCCCCTGCCTTATGCCCAGCCCGCACTTGTGCCCCTGCCTTATGCCTAGCCCACACTTGTGCCCCTGCCTTATGCCAAGCCCACACTTGTGCCCCTGCTTTATGCCTAGCCCGCACTTGTGCCCCTGCCTTATGCCTAGCCCGCACTTGTGCCCCTGCCTTATGCGTAGCCCGCACTTTTGCCCTGCCTTATGCCTAGCCCGCACTTGTGCCCCTGCCTTATGCCTAGCCCGCACTTGTGCCCCTGCCTTATGCCTAGCCCGCACTTGTGCCCCTGCCTTATGCCTAGCCAGCACTTGTGCCCCTGCCTTATGCCTAGCCCGCACTTGTGTCCCTGCCTTATGCCTAGCCAGCACTTGTGCCCCTGCCTTATGCCTAGCCAGCACTTGCGCCCCTGCCTTATGCCTAGCCAGCACTTTTGAGCCCCTTGCATTATTGTTTTTTTGCCTTTAGCTTCATGTTGGATATGCACACAGGGCAGGCTTTACACTCTTCGCTCTTGTCCCGTCTGAATGCACATGCACAACTGTAATAGGGGATGAAGGCATTACCCATTTACGGAGGACAGACAAGATGTGCCTGGGTCGCTTGGAGCATGGGGGTTATGGAGTGGCTCCACACTGTACAACAAAGGATCTATTTCTAAATGTCCAAGTACAGAGTAGAGGGTTGAAAGCTAGCTCTTCACCCCTAAGGGTGCCTATCCCTTTATGCAAAGAGTGCAAAGAGTTAGCCGTATGCCTTATGTGTAGCCATCACTTGTGCCCCTGCCTTAAGCCTAGCCTGCACAGGTGCCCCTGCCTTATGCCTAGCTTGCACTTGTGCCTCTGCCTTATGCTTAGTTTGCACTTGTGCCCCTGCCTAAAGTCTAGCCAGCACTTGTTCCCCTGCCTTATGCCTAGCCAGCACTTGTGCCCCTGCCTTATGCCTAGCCAGCACTTGTGCCCCTGCCTTATGCCTAGCCAGCACTTGTGCCCCTGCCTTATGCCTAGCCAGCACTTGTGCCCCTGCCTTACGCCTAGCCAGCACTTGTGCCCCTGCCTTAGGCCTAGCCAGTACTTGTGCCCCTGCCTTACGCCTAGCCAGCACTTGTGCCCCTGCCTTACGCCTAGCTTGCACTTGTGCCCCTGCCTTACGACTAGCCAGCACTTGTGCCCCTGCCTTACGCCTAGCCAGCACTTGTGCCCCTGCCTTACACCTAGTCAGCACTTGTACCCCTGCCTTATGCCCAGCCAGCACTTGTGCCCCTGCCTTATGCCTAGCCAGCACTTGTCCCCCTGCCTTATGCCCAGCCAGCACTTGTGCCCCTGCCTTATGCCTTGCCAGCACTTGTGCCCCTGCCTTACGCCTAGCCAGCACTTATGCCCCTGCCTTATGCCTAGTCAGCACTTGTGCCCCTGCCTTACGCCTAGCTTGCACTTGTGCCCCTGCCTTACGACTAGCCAGCACTTGTGCCCCTGCCTTACGCCTAGCCAGCACTTGTGCCCCTGCCTTACGCCTAGTCAGCACTTGTGCCCCTGCCTTATGCCCAGCCAGCACTTGTGCCCCTGCCTTATGCCTAGTCAGCACTTGTGCCCCTGCCTTATGCCCAGCCAGCACTTGTGCCCCTGCCTTATGCCTAGCCAGCACTTGTGCTCCTGCCTTACGCCTAGCCAGCACTTATGCCCCTGCCTTATGCCTAGTCAGCACTTGTGCCCCTGCCTTATGCCCAGCCAGCACTTGTGCCCCTGCCTTATGCCTAGCCAGCACTTGTGCCCCTGCCTTATGCCTAGCCAGCACTTGTGCCCCTGCCTTACGCCTAGCCAGCACTTGTGCCCCTGCCTCACGCCTAGCCAGCACTTGTGCCCCTGCCTTACGCCTAGCCAGCACTTGTGCCCCTGCCTTATGCCTAGTCAGCACTTGCGCCCCTGCCTTATGCCTAGCTTGCACTTGTGCCCCTGTCTTACGCCTAGCCAGCACTTCTGCCCCTGCCTTACGCCTAGCCAGCACATGTGCCCCTGCCTTATGCCCAGCCAGCACTTGTGCCCCTGCCTTATGCATAGCCAGCACTTGTGCCCCTGCCTTACGCCTAGCCAGCACTTGTGCCCCTGCCTTACGCCTAGCTTGCACTTGTGCCCCTGCCTTATGCCCAGCCAGCACTTGTGCCCCTGCCTTATGCCCAGCCAGCACTTGTGCCCCTGCCTTACGCCTAGCCAGCACTTGTGCCCCTGCCTTACGCCTAGCTTGCACTTGTGCCCCTGCCTTACGCCTAGCCAGCACTTGTGCCCCTGCCTTACGCCTAGCCAGCACTTGTGCCCCTGCCTTATGCCTAGTCAGCACTTGTGCCCCTGCCTTATGCCCAGCCAGCACTTGTGCCCCTGCCTTTTGCCCAGCCAGCACTTGTGCCCCTGCCTTATGCCCAGCCAGCACTTGTGCCCCTGCCTTATGCCTAGCCAGCACTTGTGCCCCTGCCTTATGCCTAGCCAGCACTTGTGCCCCTGCATTACGCCTAGCCAATACTTGTGCCCCTGCCTTATGCCTAGTCAGCACTTGTGCCCCTGCCTTATGCCCAGCCAGCACTTGTGCCCCTGCCTTACGCCTAGCCAGTACTTGTGCCCCTGCCTTACGCCTAGCCAGCACTTGTGCCCCTGCCTTACGCCTAGCTTGCACTTGTGCCCCTGCCTTACGACTAGCCAGCACTTGTGCCCCTGCCTTACGCCTAGCCAGCACTTGTGCCCCTGCCTTACGCCTAGCCAGCACTTGTGCCCCTGCCTTATGCCCAGCCAGCACTTATGCCCCTGCCTTATGCCTAGCCAGCACTTGTGCCCCTGCCTCACGCCTAGCCAGCACTTATGCCCCTGCCTTATGCCTAGTCAGCACTTGTGCCCCTGCCTAACGCCTAGCTTGCACTTGTGCCCCTGCCTTACGACTAGCCAGCACTTGTGCCCCTGCCTTACGCCTAGCCAGCACTTGTGCCCCTGCCTTACGCCTAGTCAGCACTTGTGCCCCTGCCTTATGCCCAGCCAGCACTTGTGCCCCTGCCTTATGCATAGCCAGCACTTGTGCCCCTGCCTTATGCCCAGCCAGCACTTGTGCCCCTGCCTTATGCCTAGCCAGCACTTGTGCCCCTGCCTTACGCCTAGCCAGCACTTATGCCCCTGCCTTATGCCAAGTCAGCACTTGTGCCCCTGCCTTATGCCCAGCCAGCACTTGTGCCCCTGCCTTATGCCTAGCCAGCACTTGTGCCCCTGCCTTATGCCTAGCCAGCACTTGTGCCCCTGCCTTACGCCTAGCCAGCACTTGTGCCCCTGCCTCACGCCTAGCCAGCACTTGTGCCCCTGCCTTACGCCTAGCCAGCACTTGTGCCCCTGCCTTATGCCTAGTCAGCACTTGTGCCCCTGCCTTATGCATAGTCAGCACTTGTGCCCCTGCCTTATGCCTAGCTTGCACTTGTGCCCCTGCCTTACGCCTAGCCAGCACTTCTGCCCCTGCCTTACGCCTAGCCAGCACATGTGCCCTTGCCTTATGCCTAGTCAGCACTTGTGCCCCTGCCTTATGCCCAGCCAGCACTTGTGCCCCTGCCTTATGCATAGCCAGCACTTGTGCCCCTGCCTTATGCCTAGCCAGCACTTGTGCCCCTGCCTTATGCCCAGCCAGCACTTGTGCCCCTGCCTTATGCCCAGCCAGCACTTGTGCCCCTGCCTTACGCCTAGCCAGCACTTGTGCCCCTGCCTTACGCCTAGCCAGCACTTGTGCCCCTGCCTTATGCCTAGCCCGCACTTGTGCCCCTGCCTTATGCCTAGCCCGCACTTGTGCCCCTGCCTTATGCCTAGCCAGCACTTGTGCCCCTGCCTTATGCCTAGCCCGCACTTGTGTCCCTGCCTTATGCCTAGCCAGCACTTGTGCCCCTGCCTTATGCCTAGCCAGCACTTGCGCCCCTGCCTTATGCCTAGCCAGCACTTTTGAGCCCCTTGCATTATTGTTTTTTTGACTTTAGCTTCATGTTGGATATGCACACAGGGCAGGCTTTACACTCTTCGCTCTTGTCCCGTCTGAATGCACATGCACGACTGTAATAGGGGATGAAGGCATTACCCATTTACGGAGGACAGACAAGATGTGCCTGGGTCGCTTGGAGCTTGGGGGTTATGGAGTGGCTCCGCACTGTACAACAAAGGATCTATTTCTAAATGTCCAAGTACAGAGTAGAGGGTTGAAAGCTAGCTCTTCACCCCTAAGGGTGCCTATCCCTTTATGCAAAGAGTGCAAAGAGTTAGCCGTATGCCTTATGTGTAGCCATCACTTGTGCCCCTGCCTTAAGCCTAGCCTGAACAGGTGCCCCTGCCTTATGCCTAGCTTGCACTTGTGCCTCTGCCTTATGCTTAGTTTGCACTTGTGCCCCTGCCTAAAGTCTAGCCAGCACTTGTTCCCCTGCCTTATGCCTAGCCAGCACTTGTGCCCCTGCCTTATGCCTAGCCATCACTTGTGCCCCTGCCTTATGCCTAGCCAGCACTTGTGCCCCTGCCTTATGCCTAGCCAGCACTTGTGCCCCTGCCTTACGCCTAGCCAGCACTTGTGCCCCTGCCTTACGCCTAGCCAGTACTTGTGCCCCTGCCTTACGCCTAGCCAGCACTTGTGCCCCTGCCTTACGCCTAGCTTGCACTTGTGCCCCTGCCTTACGACTAGCCAGCACTTGTGCCCCTGCCTTACGCCTAGCCAGCACTTGTGCCCCTGCCTTACGCCTAGTCAGCACTTGTACCCCTGCCTTATGCACAGCCAGCACTTGTGCCCCTGCCTTATGCCTAGCCAGCACTTGTGCCCCTGCCTTATGCCCAGCCAGCACTTGTGCCCCTGCCTTATGCCTTGCCAGCACTTGTGCCCCTGCCTTACGCCTAGCCAGCACTTATGCCCCTGCCTTATGCCTAGTCAGCACTTGTGCCCCTGCCTTACGCCTAGCTTGCACTTGTGCCCCTGCCTTACGACTAGCCAGCACTTGTGCCCCTGCCTTACGCCTAGCCAGCACTTGTGCCCCTGCCTTACGCCTAGTCAGCACTTGTGCCCCTGCCTTATGCCCAGCCAGCACTTGTGCCCCTGCCTTATGCCTAGTCAGCACTTGTGCCCCTGCCTTATGCCCAGCCAGCACTTGTGCCCCTGCCTTATGCCTAGCCAGCACTTGTGCCCCTGCCTTACGCCTAGCCAGCACTTATGCCCCTGCCTTATGCCTAGTCAGCACTTGTGCCCCTGCCTTATGCCCAGCCAGCACTTGTGCCCCTGCCTTATGCCTAGCCAGCACTTGTGCCCCTGCCTTATGCCTAGCCAGCACTTGTGCCCCTGCCTTACGCCTAGCCAGCACTTGTGCCCCTGCCTCACGCCTAGCCAGCACTTGTGCCCCTGCCTTACGCCTAGCCAGCACTTGTGCCCCTGCCTTATGCCTAGTCAGCACTTGCGCCCCTGCCTTATGCCTAGCTTGCACTTGTGCCCCTGCCTTACGCCTAGCCAGCACTTCTGCCCCTGCCTTACGCCTAGCCAGCACATGTGCCCCTGCCTTATGCCCAGCCAGCACTTGTGCCCCTGCCTTATGCATAGCCAGCACTTGTGCCCCTGCCTTACGCCTAGCCAGCACTTGTGCCCCTGCCTTACGCCTAGCTTGCACTTGTGCCCCTGCCTTATGCCCAGCCAGCACTTGTGCCCCTGCCTTATGCCCAGCCAGCACTTGTGCCCCTGCCTTACGCCTAGCAAGCACTTGTGCCCCTGCCTTACGCCTAGCTTGCACTTGTGCCCCTGCCTTACGCCTAGCCAGCACTTGTGCCCCTGCCTTACGCCTAGCCAGCACTTGTGCCCCTGCCTTATGCCTAGTCAGCACTTGTGCCCCTGCCTTATGCCCAGCCAGCACTTGTGCCCCTGCCTTTTGCCCAGCAAGCACTTGTGCCACTGCCTTATGCCCAGCCAGCACTTGTGCCCCTGCCTTATGCCTAGCCAGCACTTGTGCCCCTGCCTTATGCCTAGCCAGCACTTGTGCCCCTGCATTACGCCTAGCCAACACTTGTGCCCCTGCCTTATGCCTAGTCAGCACTTGTGCCCCTGCCTTATGCCCAGCCAGCACTTGTGCCCCTGCCTTACGCCTAGCCAGTACTTGTGCCCCTGCCTTACGCCTAGCCAGCACTTGTGCCCCTGCCTTACGCCTAGCTTGCACTTGTGCCCCTGCCTTACGACTAGCCAGCACTTGTGCCCCTGCCTTACGCCTAGCCAGCACTTGTGCCCCTGCCTTACGCCTAGCCAGCACTTGTGCCCCTGCCTTATGCCCAGCCAGCACTTGTGCCCCTGCCTTATGCCTAGCCAGCACTTGTGCCCCTGCCTCACGCCTAGCCAGCACTTATGCCCCTGCCTTATGCCTAGTCAGCACTTGTGCCCCTGCCTAATGCCTAGCTTGCACTTGTGCCCCTGCCTTACGACTAGCCAGCACTTGTGCCCCTGCCTTACACCTAGCCAGCACTTGTGCCCCTGCCTTACGCCTAGTCAGCACTTGTGCCCCTGCCTTATGCCCAGCCAGCACTTGTGCCCCTGCCTTATGCATAGCCAGCACTTGTGCCCCTGCCTTATGCCCAGCCAGCACTTGTGCCCCTGCCTTATGCCTAGCCAGCACTTGTGCCCCTGCCTTATGCCTAGCCAGCACTTATGCCCCTGCCTTATGCCAAGTCAGCACTTGTGCCCCTGCCTTATGCCCAGCCAGCACTTGTGCCCCTGCCTTATGCCTAGCCAGCACTTGTGCCCCTGCCTTATGCCTAGCCAGCACTTGTGCCCCTGCCTTACGCCTAGCCAGCACTTGTGCCCCTGCCTCACGCCTAGCCAGCACTTGTGCCCCTGCCTTACGCCTAGCCAGCACTTGTGCCCCTGCCTTATGCCTAGTCAGCACTTGTGCCCCTGCCTTATGCATAGTCAGCACTTGTGCCCCTGCCTTATGCCTAGCTTGCACTTGTGCCCCTGCCTTACGCCTAGCCAGCACTTCTGCCCCTGCCTTACGCCTAGCCAGCACATGTGCCCTTGCCTTATGCCTAGTCAGCACTTGTGCCCCTGCCTTATGCCCAGCCAGCACTTGTGCCCCTGCCTTATGCATAGCCAGCACTTGTGCCCCTGCCTTATGCCTAGCCAGCACTTGTGCCCCTGCCTTATGCCCAGCCAGCACTTGTGCCCCTGCCTTATGCCCAGCCAGCACTTGTGCCCCTGCCTTACGCCTAGCCAGCACTTGTGCCCCTGCCTTACGCCTAGCCAGCACTTGTGCCCCTGCCTTATGCCTAGCCCGCACTTGTGCCCCTGCCTTATGCCTAGCCCGCACTTGTGCCCCTGCCTTATGCCTAGCCAGCACTTGTGCCCCTGCCTTATGCCTAGCCCGCACTTGTGTCCCTGCCTTATGCCTAGCCAGCACTTGTGCCCCTGCCTTATGCCTAGCCAGCACTTGCGCCCCTGCCTTATGCCTAGCCAGCACTTTTGAGCCCCTTGCATTATTGTTTTTTTGCCTTTAGCTTCATGTTGGATATGCACACAGGGCAGGCTTTACACTCTTCGCTCTTGTCCCGTCTGAATGCACATGCACGACTGTAATAGGGGATGAAGGCATTACCCATTTACGGAGGACAGACAAGATGTGCCTGGGTCGCTTGGAGCATGGGGGTTATGGAGTGGCTCCGCACTGTACAACAAAGGATCTATTTCTAAATGTCCAAGTACAGAGTAGAGGGTTGAAAGCTAGCTCTTCACCCCTAAGGGTGCCTATCCCTTTATGCAAAGAGTGCAAAGAGTTAGCCGTATGCCTTATGTGTAGCCATCACTTGTGCCCCTGCCTTAAGCCTAGCCTGCACAGGTGCCCCTGCCTTATGCCTAGCTTGCACTTGTGCCTCTGCCTTATGCTTAGTTTGCACTTGTGCCCCTGCCTAAAGTCTAGCCAGCACTTGTTCCCTGCCTTATGCCTAGCCAGCACTTGTGCCCCTGCCTTATGCCTAGCCAGCACTTGTGCCCCTGCCTTATGCCTAGCCAGCACTTGTGCCCCTGCCTTATGCCTAGCCAGCACTTGTGCCCCTGCCTTACGCCTAGCTTGCACTTGTGCCCCTGCCTTATGCCTAGCCAGCACTTGTGCCCCTGCCTTACGCCTAGTCAGCACTTGTACCCCTGCCTTATGCCCAGCCAGCACTTGTGCCCCTGCCTTATGCCTAGCCAGCACTTGTGCCCCTGCCTTATGCCCAGCCAGCACTTGTGCCCCTGCCTTATGCCTTGCCAGCACTTGTGCCCCTGCCTTACGCCTAGCCAGCACTTATGCCCCTGCCTTATGCCTAGTCAGCACTTGTGCCCCTGCCTTATGCCCAGCCAGCACTTGTGCCCCTGCCTTATGCCTAGCCAGCACTTGTGCCCCTGCCTTACGCCTAGCCAGCACTTATGCCCCTGCCTTATGCCTAGTCAGCACTTGTGCCCCTGCCTTATGCCCAGCCAGCACTTGTGCCCCTGCCTTAAGCCTAGCCAGCACTTGTGCCCCTGCCTTATGCCCAGCCAGCACTTGTGCCCCTGCCTTATGCCTTGCCAGCACTTGTGCCCCTGCCTTACGCCTAGCCAGCACTTATGCCCCTGCCTTATGCCTAGTCAGCACTTGTGCCCCTGCCTTATGCCCAGCCAGCACTTGTGCCCCTGCCTTATGCCTTGCCAGCACTTGTGCCCCTGCCTTACGCCTAGCCAGCACTTATGCCCCTGCCTTATGCCTAGTCAGCACTTGTGCCCCTGCCTTATGCCCAGCCAGCACTTGTGCCCCTGCCTTAAGCCTAGCCCGCACTTGTGCCCCGGCCTTAAGCCTAGCCCGCACTTGTGCCCTGGCCTTAAGACTAGCCCGCACCTGTGCCCCGGCCTTAAGCCTAGCCCGCACCTGTGCCCCGGCCTTAAGCATAGCCCGCACCTGTGCCCCGGCCTTACGCCTAGCCTGCACCTGTGCCCCGGCCTTAAGCTTAGCCCGCACCTGTGCCCCAGCCTTAAGCCTAGCCCTCACTTGTGCCCCGGCCTTAAGCCTAGCCCGCACTTGTGCCCAGGCCTTAAGCCTAGCCCGCACTTGTGCCCAGGCCTTAAGCCTAGCCCGCACTTGTGCCCATGCCTTAAGCGTAGCCCGCACTTGTGCCAAGGCCTTAAGCCTTGCCCGCACTTGTGCCCAGGCCTTAAGCCTAGCGTGCACTTGTGCCCAGGCCTTAAGCCTAGCCCGCACTTGTGCCCAGGCCTTAAGCCTAGCCCGCACTTGTGCCCAGGCCTTAAGCCTAGCCCGCACTTGTGCCCCGGCCTTAAGCCTAGCCCGCACTTGTGCCCATGCCTTAAGCCTAGCCCGCACTTGTGCCCATGCCTTAAGCCTAGCCCGCACTTGTGCCCAGGCCTTAAGCCTAGCCCGCACTTGTGCCCAGGCCTTAAGCCTAGCCTGCACTTGTGCCCGTGCCTTAAGCCTAGCCCGCACTTGTGCCAAGGCCTTAAGCCTAGCCCGCACTTGTGCCCAGGCCTTAAGCCTAGCGTGCACTTGTGCCCAGGCCTTAAGCCTAGCCCGCACTTGTGCCCAGGCCTTAAGCCTAGCCCACACTTGTGCCCAAGCCTTAAGCCTAGCCCGCACTTGTGCCCAGGCCTTAAGCCTAGCCCGCTCTTTTGAGCCCCTTGAATGCTTGTTTGTTTGTTTTTGTCTTCAGCTTCATGTTGGTTATGCACATAGGGCCAGCTTTACGCTCTTCGCTCTTGTCCCGTCTGAATACGCGTGCACGACTGTAATTGGGGAAGAAGGCATTACCCATTTACGGAGGACAGACAAGAAGTGCCTGGTCGCTTGGAGCATGGGGTTATGGAGAGGCTCCGCACTCTACAACATAGGATCTAGTCCTAAATGTCCAAGTACAGAGTAGAGGGGTGAAAGCTAGCTCTTCACCCCTATGGGTGCCTAACCCTTTATGCAAAGAGTGCAAAGAGTTAGCTGTATGCCTTAAGCCTAGCCAGCACTTGTGCCCATGCCTTAAGCCTTGCCAGCACTTGTGCCCCCTGCCTTGATCCCAGCCAGCACTGCACTTGTGCCCATGCCTTAAGCCTAGCCCGCACTTGTGCCAAGGCCTTAAGCCTAGCCTGAACTTTTGCTCAGGCCTTAAGCCTAGCCTGCACTTGTGCCCAGGCCTTAAGCCTAGCTGGCACTTGTGCCCATGCCTTAAGCCTAGCTGGCACTTGTGCCCAAGCCTTAAGCCTAGCCAGCATTTGTGCCCCCTACCTTGATCCTAGCCAGTAGTGCACTTGTGCCCAGGCCTTAAGCCTAGCCCGCACTGCACTTGTGCCCAGGCCTTAAGCCTAGACCGCACTTGTGCCCAGGCCTTAAGCCTAGCCCGCACTTGTGCCCTGCCTTACGCCTAGCCAGCACTTGTGCCCCTGCCTTACGCCTAGCTTGCACTTGTGCCCCTGCCTTACGCCCAGCCAGCACTTGTGCCCCTGCCTTACGCCTAGCCAGCACTTGTGCCCCTGCCTTATGCCTAAACAGCACTGGTGCCCCTGCCTTATGCCCAGCCAGCACTTGTGCCCCTGACTTATGCCTAGCCCACACTTGTGCCCCTGCCTTATGCCTAGCCCGCACTTGTGCCCCTGCCTTATGCCTATCCCGCACTTGTGCCCCTGCCTTATGCCCAGCCCGCACTTGTGCCCCTGCCTTATGCCTAGCCCACACTTGTGCCCCTGCCTTATGCCAAGCCCACACTTGTGCCCCTGCCTTATGCCTAGCCCGCACTTGTGCCCCTGCCTTATGCCTAGCCCGCACTTGTGCCCCTGCCTTATGCGTAGCCCGCACTTTTGCCCTGCCTTATGCCTAGCCCGCACTTGTGCCCCTGCCTTATGCCTAGCCCGCACTTGTGCCTCTGCCTTATGCCTAGCCCGCACTTGTGCCCCTGCCTTATGCCTAGCCAGCACTTGTGCCCCTGCCTTATGCCTAGCCCGCACTTGTGTCCCTGCCTTATGCCTAGCCAGCACTTGTGCCCCTGCCTTATGCCTAGCCAGCACTTGCGCCCCTGCCTTATGCCTAGCCAGCACTTTTGAGCCCCTTGCATTATTGTTTTTTTGCCTTTAGCTTCATGTTGGATATGCACACAGGGCAGGCTTTACACTCTTCGCTCTTGTCCCGTCTGAATGCACATGCACAACTGTAATAGGGGATGAAGGCATTACCCATTTACGGAGGACAGACAAGATGTGCCTGGGTCGCTTGGAGCATGGGGGTTATGGAGTGGCTCCGCACTGTACAACAAAGGATCTATTTCTAAATGTCCAAGTACAGAGTAGAGGGTTGAAAGCTAGCTCTTCACCCCTAAGGGTGCCTATCCCTTTATGCAAAGAGTGCAAAGAGTTAGCCGTATGCCTTATGTGTAGCCATCACTTGTGCCCCTGCCTTAAGCCTAGCCTGCACAGGTGCCCCTGCCTTATGCCTAGCTTGCACTTGTGCCTCTGCCTTATGCTTAGTTTGCACTTGTGCCCCTGCCTAAAGTCTAGCCAGCACTTGTTCCCCTGCCTTATGCCTAGCCAGCACTTGTGCCCCTGCCTTATGCCTAGCCAGCACTTGTGCCCCTGCCTTATGCCTAGCCAGCACTTGTGCCCCTGCCTTATGCCTAGCCAGCACTTGTGCCCCTGCCTTACGCCTAGCCAGCACTTGTGCCCCTGCCTTAGGCCTAGCCAGTACTTGTGCCCCTGCCTTACGCCTAGCCAGCACTTGTGCCCCTGCCTTACGCCTAGCTTGCACTTGTGCCCCTGCCTTACGACTAGCCAGCACTTGTGCCCCTGCCTTACGCCTAGCCAGCACTTGTGCCCTGCCTTACACCTAGTCAGCACTTGTACCCCTGCCTTATGCCCAGCCAGCACTTGTGCCCCTGCCTTATGCCTAGCCAGCACTTGTGCCCCTGCCTTATGCCCAGCCAGCACTTGTGCCCCTGCCTTATGCCTTGCCAGCACTTGTGCCCCTGCCTTACGCCTAGCCAGCACTTATGCCCCTGCCTTATGCCTAGTCAGCACTTGTGCCCCTGCCTTACGCCTAGCTTGCACTTGTGCCCCTGCCTTACGACTAGCCAGCACTTGTGCCCCTGCCTTACGCCTAGCCAGCACTTGTGCCCCTGCCTTACGCCTAGTCAGCACTTGTGCCCCTGCCTTATGCCCAGCCAGCACTTGTGCCCCTGCCTTATGCCTAGTCAGCACTTGTGCCCCTGCCTTATGCCCAGCCAGCACTTGTGCCCCTGCCTTATGCCTAGCCAGCACTTGTGCTCCTGCCTTACGCCTAGCCAGCACTTATGCCCCTGCCTTATGCCTAGTCAGCACTTGTGCCCCTGCCTTATGCCCAGCCAGCACTTGTGCCCCTGCCTTATGCCTAGCCAGCACTTGTGCCCCTGCCTTATGCCTAGCCAGCACTTGTGCCCCTGCCTTACGCCTAGCCAGCACTTGTGCCCCTGCCTCACGCCTAGCCAGCACTTGTGCCCCTGCCTTACGCCTAGCCAGCACTTGTGCCCCTGCCTTATGCCTAGTCAGCACTTGCGCCCCTGCCTTATGCCTAGCTTGCACTTGTGCCCCTGTCTTACGCCTAGCCAGCACTTCTGCCCCTGCCTTACGCCTAGCCAGCACATGTGCCCCTGCCTTATGCCCAGCCAGCACTTGTGCCCCTGCCTTATGCATAGCCAGCACTTGTGCCCCTGCCTTACGCCTAGCCAGCACTTGTGCCCCTGCCTTACGCCTAGCTTGCACTTGTGCCCCTGCCTTATGCCCAGCCAGCACTTGTGCCCCTGCCTTATGCCCAGCCAGCACTTGTGCCCCTGCCTTACGCCTAGCCAGCACTTGTGCCCCTGCCTTACGCCTAGCTTGCACTTGTGCCCCTGCCTTACGCCTAGCCAGCACTTGTGCCCCTGCCTTACGCCTAGCCAGCACTTGTGCCCCTGCCTTATGCCTAGTCAGCACTTGTGCCCCTGCCTTATGCCCAGCCAGCACTTGTGCCCCTGCCTTTTGCCCAGCCAGCACTTGTGCCCCTGCCTTATGCCCAGCCAGCACTTGTGCCCCTGCCTTATGCCTAGCCAGCACTTGTGCCCCTGCCTTATGCCTAGCCAGCACTTGTGCCCCTGCATTACGCCTAGCCAACACTTGTGCCCCTGCCTTATGCCTAGTCAGCACTTGTGCCCCTGCCTTATGCCCAGCCACCACTTGTGCCCCTGCCTTACGCCTAGCCAGTACTTGTGCCCCTGCCTTACGCCTAGCCAGCACTTGTGCCCCTGCCTTACGCCTAGCTTGCACTTGTGCCCCTGCCTTACGACTAGCCAGCACTTGTGCCCCTGCCTTACGCCTAGCCAGCACTTGTGCCCCTGCCTTACGCCTAGCCAGCACTTGTGCCCCTGCCTTATGCCCAGCCAGCACTTATGCCCCTGCCTTATGCCTAGCCAGCACTTGTGCCCCTGCCTCACGCCTAGCCAGCACTTATGCCCCTGCCTTATGCCTAGTCAGCACTTGTGCCCCTGCCTAACGCCTAGCTTGCACTTGTGCCCCTGCCTTACGACTAGCCAGCACTTGTGCCCCTGCCTTACGCCTAGCCAGCACTTGTGCCCCTGCCTTACGACTAGCCAGCACTTGTGCCCCTGCCTTACGCCTAGCCAGCACTTGTGCCCCTGCCTTACGCCTAGTCAGCACTTGTGCCCCTGCCTTATGCCCAGCCAGCACTTGTGCCCCTGCCTTATGCCTAGTCAGCACTTGTGCCCCTGCCTTATGCCCAGCCAGCACTTGTGCCCCTGCCTTATGCCTAGCCAGCACTTGTGCTCCTGCCTTACGCCTAGCCAGCACTTATGCCCCTGCCTTATGCCTAGTCAGCACTTGTGCCCCTGCCTTATGCCCAGCCAGCACTTGTGCCCCTGCCTTATGCCTAGCCAGCACTTGTGCCCCTGCCTTATGCCTAGCCAGCACTTGTGCCCCTGCCTTACGCCTAGCCAGCACTTGTGCCCCTGCCTCACGCCTAGCCAGCACTTGTGCCCCTGCCTTACGCCTAGCCAGCACTTGTGCCCCTGCCTTATGCCTAGTCAGCACTTGCGCCCCTGCCTTATGCCTAGCTTGCACTTGTGCCCCTGTCTTACGCCTAGCCAGCACTTCTGCCCCTGCCTTACGCCTAGCCAGCACATGTGCCCCTGCCTTATGCCCAGCCAGCACTTGTGCCCCTGCCTTATGCATAGCCAGCACTTGTGCCCCTGCCTTACGCCTAGCCAGCACTTGTGCCCCTGCCTTACGCCTAGCTTGCACTTGTGCCCCTGCCTTATGCCCAGCCAGCACTTGTGCCCCTGCCTTATGCCCAGCCAGCACTTGTGCCCCTGCCTTACGCCTAGCCAGCACTTGTGCCCCTGCCTTACGCCTAGCTTGCACTTGTGCCCCTGCCTTACGCCTAGCCAGCACTTGTGCCCCTGCCTTACGCCTAGCCAGCACTTGTGCCCCTGCCTTATGCCTAGTCAGCACTTGTGCCCCTGCCTTATGCCCAGCCAGCACTTGTGCCCCTGCCTTTTGCCCAGCCAGCACTTGTGCCCCTGCCTTATGCCCAGCCAGCACTTGTGCCCCTGCCTTATGCCTAGCCAGCACTTGTGCCCCTGCCTTATGCCTAGCCAGCACTTGTGCCCCTGCATTACGCCTAGCCAACACTTGTGCCCCTGCCTTATGCCTAGTCAGCACTTGTGCCCCTGCCTTATGCCCAGCCACCACTTGTGCCCCTGCCTTACGCCTAGCCAGTACTTGTGCCCCTGCCTTACGCCTAGCCAGCACTTGTGCCCCTGCCTTACGCCTAGCTTGCACTTGTGCCCCTGCCTTACGACTAGCCAGCACTTGTGCCCCTGCCTTACGCCTAGCCAGCACTTGTGCCCCTGCCTTACGCCTAGCCAGCACTTGTGCCCCTGCCTTATGCCCAGCCAGCACTTATGCCCCTGCCTTATGCCTAGCCAGCACTTGTGCCCCTGCCTCACGCCTAGCCAGCACTTATGCCCCTGCCTTATGCCTAGTCAGCACTTGTGCCCCTGCCTAACGCCTAGCTTGCACTTGTGCCCCTGCCTTACGACTAGCCAGCACTTGTGCCCCTGCCTTACGCCTAGCCAGCACTTGTGCCCCTGCCTTACGCCTAGTCAGCACTTGTGCCCCTGCCTTATGCCCAGCCAGCACTTGTGCCCCTGCCTTATGCATAGCCAGCACTTGTGCCCCTGCCTTATGCCCAGCCAGCACTTGTGCCCCTGCCTTATGCCTAGCCAGCACTTGTGCCCCTGCCTTACGCCTAGCCAGCACTTATGCCCCTGCCTTATGCCAAGTCAGCACTTGTGCCCCTGCCTTATGCCCAGCCAGCACTTGTGCCCCTGCCTTATGCCTAGCCAGCACTTGTGCCCCTGCCTTATGCCTAGCCAGCACTTGTGCCCCTGCCTTACGCCTAGCCAGCACTTGTGCCCCTGCCTCACGCCTAGCCAGCACTTGTGCCCCTGCCTTACGCCTAGCCAGCACTTGTGCCCCTGCCTTATGCCTAGTCAGCACTTGTGCCCCTGCCTTATGCATAGTCAGCACTTGTGCCCCTGCCTTATGCCTAGCTTGCACTTGTGCCCCTGCCTTACGCCTAGCCAGCACTTCTGCCCCTGCCTTACGCCTAGCCAGCACATGTGCCCTTGCCTTATGCCTAGTCAGCACTTGTGCCCCTGCCTTATGCCCAGCCAGCACTTGTGCCCCTGCCTTATGCATAGCCAGCACTTGTGCCCCTGCCTTATGCCTAGCCAGCACTTGTGCCCCTGCCTTATGCCCAGCCAGCACTTGTGCCCCTGCCTTATGCCCAGCCAGCACTTGTGCCCCTGCCTTACGCCTAGCCAGCACTTGTGCCCCTGCCTTACGCCTAGCCAGCACTTGTGCCCCTGCCTTATGCCTAGCCCGCACTTGTGCCCCTGCCTTATGCCTAGCCCGCACTTGTGCCCCTGCCTTATGCCTAGCCAGCACTTGTGCCCCTGCCTTATGCCTAGCCCGCACTTGTGTCCCTGCCTTATGCCTAGCCAGCACTTGTGCCCCTGCCTTATGCCTAGCCAGCACTTGCGCCCCTGCCTTATGCCTAGCCAGCACTTTTGAGCCCCTTGCATTATTGTTTTTTTGACTTTAGCTTCATGTTGGATATGCACACAGGGCAGGCTTTACACTCTTCGCTCTTGTCCCGTCTGAATGCACATGCACGACTGTAATAGGGGATGAAGGCATTACCCATTTACGGAGGACAGACAAGATGTGCCTGGGTCGCTTGGAGCATGGGGGTTATGGAGTGGCTCCGCACTGTACAACAAAGGATCTATTTCTAAATGTCCAAGTACAGAGTAGAGGGTTGAAAGCTAGCTCTTCACCCCTAAGGGTGCCTATCCCTTTATGCAAAGAGTGCAAAGAGTTAGCCGTATGCCTTATGTGTAGCCATCACTTGTGCCCCTGCCTTAAGCCTAGCCTGCACAGGTGCCCCTGCCTTATGCCTAGCTTGCACTTGTGCCTCTGCCTTATGCTTAGTTTGCACTTGTGCCCCTGCCTAAAGTCTAGCCAGCACTTGTTCCCCTGCCTTATGCCTAGCCAGCACTTGTGCCCCTGCCTTATGCCTAGCCAGCACTTGTGCCCCTGCCTTATGCCTAGCCAGCACTTGTGCCCCTGCCTTATGCCTAGCCAGCACTTGTGCCCCTGCCTTACGCCTAGAAAGCACTTGTGCCCCTGCCTTACGCCTAGCCAGTACTTGTGCCCCTGCCTTACGCCTAGCCAGCACTTGTGCCCCTGCCTTACGCCTAGCTTGCACTTGTGCCCCTGCCTTACGACTAGCCAGCACTTGTGCCCCTGCCTTACGCCTAGCCAGCACTTGTGCCCCTGCCTTACGCCTAGTCAGCACTTGTACCCCTGCCTTATGCCCAGCCAGCACTTGTGCCCCTGCCTTATGCCTAGCCAGCACTTGTGCCCCTGCCTTATGCCCAGCCAGCACTTGTGCCCCTGCCTTATGCCTTGCCAGCACTTGTGCCCCTGCCTTACGCCTAGCCAGCACTTATGCCCCTGCCTTATGCCTAGTCAGCACTTGTGCCCCTGCCTTACGCCTAGCTTGCACTTGTGCCCCTGCCTTACGACTAGCCAGCACTTGTGCCCCTGCCTTACGCCTAGCCAGCACTTGTGCCCCTGCCTTACGCCTAGTCAGCACTTGTGCCCCTGCCTTATGCCCAGCCAGCACTTGTGCCCCTGCCTTATGCCTAGTCAGCACTTGTGCCCCTGCCTTATGCCCAGCCAGCACTTGTGCCCCTGCCTTATGCCTAGCCAGCACTTGTGCCCCTGCCTTACGCCTAGCCAGCACTTATGCCCCTGCCTTATGCCTAGTCAGCACTTGTGCCCCTGCCTTATGCCCAGCCAGCACTTGTGCCCCTGCCTTATGCCTAGCCAGCACTTGTGCCCCTGCCTTATGCCTAGCCAGCACTTGTGCCCCTGCCTTACGCCTAGCCAGCACTTGTGCCCCTGCCTCACGCCTAGCCAGCACTTGTGCCCCTGCCTTACGCTTAGCCAGCACTTGTGCCCCTGCCTTATGCCTAGTCAGCACTTGCGCCCCTGCCTTATGCCTAGCTTGCACTTGTGCCCCTGCCTTACGCCTAGCCAGCACTTCTGCCCCTGCCTTACGCCTAGCCAGCACATGTGCCCCTGCCTTATGCCCAGCCAGCACTTGTGCCCCTGCCTTATGCATAGCCAGCACTTGTGCCCCTGCCTTACGCCTAGCCAGCACTTGTGCCCCTTCCTTACGCCTAGCTTGCACTTGTGCCCCTGCCTTATGCCCAGCCAGCACTTGTGCCCCTGCCTTATGCCCAGCCAGCACTTGTGCCCCTGCCTTATGCCTAGCCAGCACTTGTGCCCCTGCCTTATGCCTAGCCAGCACTTGTGCCCCTGCCTTACGCCTAGCCAGCACTTGTGCCCCTGCCTCACGCCTAGCCAGCACTTGTGCCCCTGCCTTACGCCTAGCCAGCACTTGTGCCCCTGCCTTATGCCTAGTCAGCACTTGCGCCCCTGCCTTATGCCTAGCTTGCACTTGTGCCCCTGTCTTACGCCTAGCCAGCACTTCTGCCCCTGCCTTACGCCTAGCCAGCACATGTGCCCCTGCCTTATGCCCAGCCAGCACTTGTGCCCCTGCCTTATGCATAGCCAGCACTTGTGCCCCTGCCTTACGCCTAGCCAGCACTTGTGCCCCTGCCTTACGCCTAGCTTGCACTTGTGCCCCTGCCTTATGCCCAGCCAGCACTTGTGCCCCTGCCTTATGCCCAGCCAGCACTTGTGCCCCTGCCTTACGCCTAGCCAGCACTTGTGCCCCTGCCTTACGCCTAGCTTGCACTTGTGCCCCTGCCTTACGCCTAGCCAGCACTTGTGCCCCTGCCTTACGCCTAGCCAGCACTTGTGCCCCTGCCTTATGCCTAGTCAGCACTTGTGCCCCTGCCTTATGCCCAGCCAGCACTTGTGCCCCTGCCTTTTGCCCAGCCAGCACTTGTGCCCCTGCCTTATGCCCAGCCAGCACTTGTGCCCCTGCCTTATGCCTAGCCAGCACTTGTGCCCCTGCCTTATGCCTAGCCAGCACTTGTGCCCCTGCATTACGCCTAGCCAACACTTGTGCCCCTGCCTTATGCCTAGTCAGCACTTGTGCCCCTGCCTTATGCCCAGCCAGCACTTGTGCCCCTGCCTTACGCCTAGCCAGTACTTGTGCCCCTGCCTTACGCCTAGCCAGCACTTGTGCCCCTGCCTTACGCCTAGCTTGCACTTGTGCCCCTGCCTTACGACTAGCCAGCACTTGTGCCCCTGCCTTACGCCTAGCCAGCACTTGTGCCCCTGCCTTACGCCTAGCCAGCACTTGTGCCCCTGCCTTATGCCCAGCCAGCACTTATGCCCCTGCCTTATGCCTAGCCAGCACTTGTGCCCCTGCCTCACGCCTAGCCAGCACTTATGCCCCTGCCTTATGCCTAGTCAGCACTTGTGCCCCTGCCTAACGCCTAGCTTGCACTTGTGCCCCTGCCTTACGACTAGCCAGCACTTGTGCCCCTGCCTTACGCCTAGCCAGCACTTGTGCCCCTGCCTTACGCCTAGTCAGCACTTGTGCCCCTGCCTTATGCCCAGCCAGCACTTGTGCCCCTGCCTTATGCATAGCCAGCACTTGTGCCCCTGCCTTATGCCCAGCCAGCACTTGTGCCCCTGCCTTATGCCTAGCCAGCACTTGTGCCCCTGCCTTACGCCTAGCCAGCACTTATGCCCCTGCCTTATGCCAAGTCAGCACTTGTGCCCCTGCCTTATGCCCAGCCAGCACTTGTGCCCCTGCCTTATGCCTAGCCAGCACTTGTGCCCCTGCCTTATGCCTAGCCAGCACTTGTGCCCCTGCCTTACGCCTAGCCAGCACTTGTGCCCCTGCCTCACGCCTAGCCAGCACTTGTGCCCCTGCCTTACGCCTAGCCAGCACTTGTGCCCCTGCCTTATGCCTAGTCAGCACTTGTGCCCCTGCCTTATGCATAGTCAGCACTTGTGCCCCTGCCTTATGCCTAGCTTGCACTTGTGCCCCTGCCTTACGCCTAGCCAGCACTTCTGCCCCTGCCTTACGCCTAGCCAGCACATGTGCCCTTGCCTTATGCCTAGTCAGCACTTGTGCCCCTGCCTTATGCCCAGCCAGCACTTGTGCCCCTGCCTTATGCATAGCCAGCACTTGTGCCCCTGCCTTATGCCTAGCCAGCACTTGTGCCCCTGCCTTATGCCCAGCCAGCACTTGTGCCCCTGCCTTATGCCCAGCCAGCACTTGTGCCCCTGCCTTACGCCTAGCCAGCACTTGTGCCCCTGCCTTACGCCTAGCCAGCACTTGTGCCCCTGCCTTATGCCTAGCCCGCACTTGTGCCCCTGCCTTATGCCTAGCCCGCACTTGTGCCCCTGCCTTATGCCTAGCCAGCACTTGTGCCCCTGCCTTATGCCTAGCCCGCACTTGTGTCCCTGCCTTATGCCTAGCCAGCACTTGTGCCCCTGCCTTATGCCTAGCCAGCACTTGCGCCCCTGCCTTATGCCTAGCCAGCACTTTTGAGCCCCTTGCATTATTGTTTTTTTGACTTTAGCTTCATGTTGGATATGCACACAGGGCAGGCTTTACACTCTTTGCTCTTGTCCCGTCTGAATGCACATGCACGACTGTAATAGGGGATGAAGGCATTACCCATTTACGGAGGACAGACAAGATGTGCCTGGGTCGCTTGGAGCATGGGGGTTATGGAGTGGCTCCGCACTGTACAACAAAGGATCTATTTCTAAATGTCCAAGTACAGAGTAGAGGGTTGAAAGCTAGCTCTTCACCCCTAAGGGTGCCTATCCCTTTATGCAAAGAGTGCAAAGAGTTAGCCGTATGCCTTATGTGTAGCCATCACTTGTGCCCCTGCCTTAAGCCTAGCCTGCACAGGTGCCCCTGCCTTATGCCTAGCTTGCACTTGTGCCTCTGCCTTATGCTTAGTTTGCACTTGTGCCCCTGCCTAAAGTCTAGCCAGCACTTGTTCCCCTGCCTTATGCCTAGCCAGCACTTGTGCCCCTGCCTTATGCCTAGCCAGCACTTGTGCCCCTGCCTTATGCCTAGCCAGCACTTGTGCCCCTGCCTTATGCCTAGCCAGCACTTGTGCCGCTGCCTTACGCCTAGCCAGCACTTGTGCCCCTGCCTTACGCCTAGCCAGTACTTGTGCCCCTGCCTTACGCCTAGCCAGCACTTGTGCCCCTGCCTTACGCCTAGCTTGCACTTGTGCCCCTGCCTTACGACTAGCCAGCACTTGTGCCCCTGCCTTACGCCTAGCCAGCACTTGTGCACCTGCCTTACGCCTAGTCAGCACTTGTACCCCTGCCTTATGCCCAGCCAGCACTTGTGCCCCTGCCTTATGCCTAGCCAGCACTTGTGCCCCTGCCTTATGCCCAGCCAGCACTTGTGCCCCTGCCTTATGCCTTGCCAGCACTTGTGCCCCTGCCTTACGCCTAGCCAGCACTTATGCCCCTGCCTTATGCCTAGTCAGCACTTGTGCCCCTGCCTTACGCCTAGCTTGCACTTGTGCCCCTGCCTTACGACTAGCCAGCACTTGTGCCCCTGCCTTACGCCTAGCCAGCACTTGTGCCCCTGCCTTACGCCTAGTCAGCACTTGTGCCCCTGCCTTATGCCCAGCCAGCATTTGTGCCCCTGCCTTATGCCTAGTCAGCACTTGTGCCCCTGCCTTATGCCCAGCCAGCACTTGTGCCCCTGCCTTATGCCTAGCCAGCACTTGTGCCCCTGCCTTACGCCTAGCCAGCACTTATGCCCCTGCCTTATGCCTAGTCAGCACTTGTGCCCCTGCCTTATGCCCAGCCAGCACTTGTGCCCCTGCCTTATGCCTAGCCAGCACTTGTGCCCCTGCCTTATGCCTAGCCAGCACTTGTGCCCCTGCCTTACGCCTAGCCAGCACTTGTGCCCCTGCCTCACGCCTAGCCAGCACTTGTGCCCCTGCCTTACGCTTAGCCAGCACTTGTGCCCCTGCCTTATGCCTAGTCAGCACTTGCGCCCCTGCCTTATGCCTAGCTTGCACTTGTGCCCCTGCCTTACGCCTAGCCAGCACTTCTGCCCCTGCCTTACGCCTAGCCAGCACATGTGCCCCTGCCTTATGCCCAGCCAGCACTTGTGCCCCTGCCTTATGCATAGCCAGCACTTGTGCCCCTGCCTTACGCCTAGCCAGCACTTGTGCCCCTGCCTTACGCCTAGCTTGCACTTGTGCCCCTGCCTTATGCCCAGCCAGCACTTGTGCCCCTGCCTTATGCCCAGCCAGCACTTGTGCCCCTGCCTTACGCCTAGCAAGCACTTGTGCCCCTGCCTTACGCCTAGCTTGCACTTGTGCCCCTGCCTTACGCCTAGCCAGCACTTGTACCCCTGCCTTACGCCTAGCCAGCACTTGTGCCCCTGCCTTATGCCTAGTCAGCACTTGTGCCCCTGCCTTATGCCCAGCCAGCACTTGTGCCCCTGCCTTTTGCCCAGCCAGCACTTGTGCCACTGCCTTATGCCCAGCCAGCACTTGTGCCCCTGCCTTATGCCTAGCCAGCACTTGTGCCCCTGCCTTATGCCTAGCCAGCACTTGTGCCCCTGCATTACGCCTAGCCAACACTTGTGCCCCTGCCTTATGCCTAGTCAGCACTTGTGCCCCTGCCTTATGCCCAGCCAGCACTTGTGCCCCTGCCTTACGCCTAGCCAGTACTTGTGCCCCTGCCTTACGCCTAGCCAGCACTTGTGCCCCTGCCTTACGCCTAGCTTGCACTTGTGCCTCTGCCTTACGACTAGCCAGCACTTGTGCCCCTGCCTTACGCCTAGCCAGCACTTGTGCCCCTGCCTTACGCCTAGCCAGCACTTGTGCCCCTGCCTTATGCCCAGGCAGCACTTGTGCCCCTGCCTTATGCCTAGCCAGCACTTGTGCCCCTGCCTCACGCCTAGCCAGCACTTATGCCCCTGCCTTATGCCTAGTCAGCACTTGTGCCCCTGCCTAACGCCTAGCTTGCACTTGTGCCCCTGCCTTACGACTAGCCAGCACTTGTGCCCCTGCCTTACGCCTAGCCAGCACTTGTGCCCCTGCCTTACGCCTAGTCAGCACTTGTGCCCCTGCCTTATGCCCAGCCAGCACTTGTGCCCCTGCCTTATGCATAGCCAGCACTTGTGCCCCTGCCTTATGCCCAGCCAGCACTTGTGCCCCTGCCTTATGCCTAGCCAGCACTTGTGCCCCTGCCTTATGCCTAGCCAGCACTTATGCCCCTGCCTTATGCCAAGTCAGCACTTGTGCCCCTGCCTTATGCCCAGCCAGCACTTGTGCCCCTGCCTTATGCCTAGCCAGCACTTGTGCCCCTGCCTTATGCCTAGCCAGCACTTGTGCCCCTGCCTTACGCCTAGCCAGCACTTGTGCCCCTGCCTCACGCCTAGCCAGCTCTTGTGCCCCTGCCTTACGCCTAGCCAGCACTTGTGCCCCTGCCTTATGCCTAGTCAGCACTTGTGCCCCTGCCTTATGCATAGTCAGCACTTGTGCCCCTGCCTTATGCCTAGCTTGCACTTGTGCCCCTGCCTTACGCCTAGCCAGCACTTCTGCCCCTGCCTTACGCCTAGCCAGCACATGTGCCCTTGCCTTATGCCTAGTCAGCACTTGTGCCCCTGCCTTATGCCCAGCCAGCACTTGTGCCCCTGCCTTATGCATAGCCAGCACTTGTGCCCCTGCCTTATGCCTAGCCAGCACTTGTGCCCCTGCCTTATGCCCAGCCAGCACTTGTGCCCCTGCCTTATGCCCAGCCAGCACTTGTGCCCCTGCCTTACGCCTAGC
Source organism: Ranitomeya imitator (assembly GCF_032444005.1). Taxonomy (NCBI): domain Eukaryota; kingdom Metazoa; phylum Chordata; class Amphibia; order Anura; family Dendrobatidae; genus Ranitomeya; species Ranitomeya imitator. Next base: position 110,539,308 of record NC_091288.1, on the reverse strand, counting down.
CAGCACTTGTGCCCCTGCCTTACGCCTAGCCAGCACTTGTGCCCCTGCCTTATGCCTAGCCCGCACTTGTGCCCCTGCCTTATGCCTAGCCCGCACTTGTGCCCCTGCCTTATGCCTAGCCAGCACTTGTGCCCCTGCCTTATGCCTAGCCCGCACTTGTGTCCCTGCCTTATGCCTAGCCAGCACTTGTGCCCCTGCCTTATGCCTAGCCAGCACTTGCGCCCCTGCCTTATGCCTAGCCAGCACTTTTGAGCCCCTTGCATTATTGTTTTTTTGCCTTTAGCTTCATGTTGGATATGCACACAGGGCAGGCTTTACACTCTTCGCTCTTGTCCCGTCTGAATGCACATGCACGACTGTAATAGGGGATGAAGGCATTACCCATTTACGGAGGACAGACAAGATGTGCCTGGGTCGCTTGGAGCATGGGGGTTATGGAGTGGCTCCGCACTGTACAACAAAGGATCTATTTCTAAATGTCCAAGTACAGAGTAGAGGGTTGAAAGCTAGCTCTTCACCCCTAAGGGTGCCTATCCCTTTATGCAAAGAGTGCAAAGAGTTAGCCGTATGCCTTATGTGTAGCCATCACTTGTGCCCCTGCCTTAAGCCTAGCCTGCACAGGTGCCCCTGCCTTATGCCTAGCTTGCACTTGTGCCTCTGCCTTATGCTTAGTTTGCACTTGTGCCCCTGCCTAAAGTCTAGCCAGCACTTGTTCCCTGCCTTATGCCTAGCCAGCACTTGTTCCCCTGCCTTATGCCTAGCCAGCACTTGTGCCCCTGCCTTATGCCTAGCCAGCACTTGTGCCCCTGCCTTATGCCTAGCCAGCACTTGTGCCCCTGCCTTACGCCTAGCCAGCACTTGTGCCCCTGCCTTACGCCTAGCCAGTACTTGTGCCCCTGCCTTACGCCTAGCCAGCACTTGTGCCCCTGCCTTACGCCTAGCTTGCACTTGTGCCCCTGCCTTACGACTAGCCAGCACTTGTGCCCCTGCCTTACGCCTAGCCAGCACTTGTGCCCCTGCCTTACGCCTAGTCAGCACTTGTACCCCTGCCTTATGCCCAGCCAGCACTTGTGCCCCTGCCTTATGCCTAGCCAGCACTTGTGCCCCTGCCTTATGCCCAGCCAGCACTTGTGCCCCTGCCTTATGCCTTGCCAGCACTTGTGCCCCTGCCTTACGCCTAGCCAGCACTTATGCCCCTGCCTTATGCCTAGCCAGCACTTGTGCCCCTGCCTTACGACTAGCCAGCACTTGTGCCCCTGCCTTACGCCTAGCCAGCACTTGTGCCCCTGCCTTACGCCTAGTCAGCACTTGTGCCCCTGCCTTATGCCCAGCCAGCACTTGTGCCCCTGCCTTATGCCTAGTCAGCACTTGTGCCCCTGCCTTATGCCCAGCCAGCATTTGTGCCCCTGCCTTACGACTAGCCAGCACTTGTGCCCCTGCCTTACGCCTAGCCAGCACTTGTGCCCCTGCCTTACGCCTAGCCAGCACTTGTGCCCCTGCCTTATGCCTAGTCAGCACTTGCGCCCCTGCCTTATGCCTAGCTTGCACTTGTGCCCCTGCCTTACGCCTAGCCAGAACTTCTGCCCCTGCCTTACGCCTAGCCAGCACATGTGCCCCTGCCTTATGTCTAGTCAGCACTTGTGCCCCTGCCTTATGCCCAGCCAGCACTTGTGCCCCTGCCTTATGCATAGCCAGCACTTGTGCCCCTGTCTTACGCCTAGCCAGCACTTGTGCCCCTGCCTTACGCCTAGCTTGCACTTGTGCCCCTGCCTTATGCCCAGCCAGCACTTGTGCCCCTGCCTTATGCCCAGCCAGCACTTGTGCCCCTGCCTTACGCCTAGCCAGCACTTGTGCCCCTGCCTTACGCCTAGCTTGCACTTGTGCCCCTGCCTTACGCCTAGCCAGCACTTGTGCCCCTGCCTTACGCCTAGCCAGCACTTGTGCCCCTGCCTTATGCCTAGTCAGCACTTGTGCCCCTGCCTTATGCCCAGCCAGCACTTGTGCCCCTGCCTTTTGCCCAGCCAGCACTTTTGCCCCTGCCTTATGCCCAGCCAGCACTTGTGCCCCTGCCTTATGCCTAGCCAGCACTTGTGCCCCTGCCTTATGCCTAGCCAGCACTTGTGCCCCTGCATTACGCCTAGCCAACACTTGTGCCCCTGCCTTATGCCTAGTCAGCACTTGTGCCCCTGTCTTATGCCCAGCCAGCACTTGTGCCCCTGCCTTACGCCTAGCCAGTACTTGTGCCCCTGCCTTACGCCTAGCCAGCACTTGTGCCCCTGCCTTACGCCTAGCTTGCACTTGTGCCCCTGCCTTACGACTAGCCAGCACTTGTGCCCCTGCCTTACGCCTAGCCAGCACTTGTGCCCCTGCCTTTCGCCTAGCCAGCACTTGTGCCCCTGCCTTATGCCCAGCCAGCACTTGTGCCCCTGCCTTATGCCTAGCGAGCACTTGTGCCCCTGCCTCACGCCTAGCCAGCACTTATGCCCCTGCCTTATGCCTAGTCAGCACTTGTGCCCCTGCCTAACGCCTAGCTTGCACTTGTGCCCCTGCCTTACGACTAGCCAGCACTTGTGCCCCTGCCTTACGCCTAGCCAGCACTTGTGCCCCTGCCTTACGCCTAGTCAGCACTTGTGCCCCTGCCTTATGCCCAGCCAGCACTTGTGCCCCTGCCTTATGCCTAGCCAGCACTTGTGCCCCTGCCTTATGTCCAGCCAGCACTTGTGCCCCTGCCTTATGCCTAGCCAGCACTTGTGCCCCTGCCTTACACCTAGCCAGCACTTGTGCCCCTGCCTTACGCCTAGTCAGCACTTGTGCCCCTGCCTTATGCCCAGCCAGCACTTGTGCCCCTGCCTTATGCCTAGCCAGCACTTGTGCCCTTGCCTTATGTCCAGCCAGCACTTGTGCCCCTGCCTTATGCCTAGCCAGCACTTGTGCCCCTGCCTTACGCCTAGCCAGCACTTATGCCCCTGCCTTATGCCAAGTCAGCACTTGTGCCCCTGCCTTATGCCCAGCCAGCACTTGTGCCCCTGCCTTATGCCTAGCCAGCACTTGTGCCCCTGCCTTATGCCTAGCCAGCACTTGTGCCCCTGCCTTACGCCTAGCCAGCACTTGTGCCCCTGCCTCACGCCTAGCCAGCACATGTGCCCCTGCCTTACGCCTAGCCAGCACTTGTGCCCCTGCCTTATGCCTAGTCAGCACTTGTGCCCCTGCCTTATGCCTAGTCAGCACTTGTGCCCCTGCCTTATGCCTAGCTTGCACTTGTGCCCCTGCCTTACGCCTAGCCAGCACTTCTGCCCCTGCCTTACGCCTAGCCAGCACATGTGCCCTTGCCTTATGCCTAGTCAGCACTTGTGCCCCTGCCTTATGCCCAGCCAGCACTTGTGCCCCTGCCTTATGCATAGCCAGCACTTGTGCCCCTGCCTTATGCCTAGCCAGCACTTGTGCCCCTGCCTTATGCCCAGCCAGCACTTGTGCCCCTGCCTTATGCCCAGCCAGCACTTGTGCCCCTGCCTTACGCCTAGCCAGCACTTGTGCCCCTGCCTTACGCCTAGCCAGCACTTGTGCCCCTGCCTTACGCCTAGCCAGCACTTGTGCCCCTGCCTTACGCCTAGCTTGCACTTGTGCCCCTGCCTTACGCCTAGCCAGCACTTGTGCCCCTGCCTTACGCCTAGCCAGCACTTGTGCCCCTGCCTTATGCCTAGTCAGCACTTGTGCCCCTGCCTTATGCCCAGCCAGCACTTGTGCCCCTACCTTTTGCCCAGCCAGCACTTGTGCCCCTGCCTTATGCCCAGCCAGCACTTGTGCCCCTGCCTTATGCCTATCCGCACTTGTGCCCCTGCCTTATGCCCAGCCAGCACTTGTGCCCCTGCCTTATGCCTAGCCATCACTTGTGCCCCTGCCTTATGCCTAGCCAGCACTTGTGCCCCTGCCTTATGCCCAGCCAGCACTTGTGCCCCTGCCTTATGCCTATCCGCACTTGTGCAACTGCCTTATGCCTAGCCAGCACTTTTGCCCCTGCCTTACGCCTAGCCAGCACTTGTGCCCCTGCCTTACGCCTAGCCAGCACTTGTGCCCCTGCCTTATGCCTAGCCAGCACTTGTGCCCCTGCCTTATGCCTAGCCAGCACTTGTGCCCCTGCCTTATGCCTAGCCCGCACTTGTGCCCCTGCCTTAAGCCTAGCCCGCACTTGTGCCCCTGCCTTATGCCCAGCCCGCACTTGTGCCCCTGCCTTATGCCTAGCCCGCACTTGTTCCCCTGCCTTATGCCCAGCCCACACTTGTGCCCCTGCCTTATGCCTAGCCCGCACTTGTGCCCCTGCCTTATGCCTAGCCCGCACTTGTGCCACTGCCTTATGCCTAGCCCGCACTTTTGCCCTGCCTTATGCCTAGCCCGCACTTGTGCCCCTGCCTTATGCCTAGCCAGCACTTGTGCCCCTGCGTTATGCCTAGCCCGCACTTGTGCCCCTGCCTTATGCCTAGCCAGCACTTGTGCCCCTGCCTTATGTCTACCCGCACTTGTGCCCCTGACTTAAGCCTAGCCCGCACTTGTGCCCCTGCCTTATGCCCAGCCCGCACTTGTGCCCCTGCCTTATGCCTAGCCCACACTTGTGCCCCTGCCTTATGCCCAGTCCACACTTGTGCCCCTGCCTTATGCCTAGCCCGCACTTGTGCCCCTGCCTTATGCCTAGCCCGCACTTGTGCCCCTGCCTTATGCCTAGCCCGCACTTTTGCCCTGTCTTATGCCTAGCCCGCACTTGTGACCCTGCCTTATGCCTAGCCCGCACTTGTGCCCCTGCCTTATGCCTAGCCCGCACTTGTGCCCCTGCCTTATGCCTAGCCAGCACTTGTGCCCCTGCCTTATGCCTAGCCCGCACTTGTGCCCCTGCCTTATGCCTAGCCAGCACTTGTGCCCCTGCCTTATGCCTAGCCAGCACTTGCGCCCCTGCCTTATGCCTAGCCAGCACTTTTGAGCTTGTTTGTTTGTTTTTGTCTTCAGCTTCATGTTGGTTATGCACATAGGGCCAGCTTTACGCTCTTCGCTTTTGTCCCATCTGAATGCGCATGCACGACTGTAATTGGCGAAGAAGGCATTACCCATTTACGGAGGACAGACAAGAAGTGACTGGTCGCTTGGAGCATGGGGTTATGGAGAGGATCCGCACTGTACAACAAAGGATCTAGTCCTAAATGTCCAAGTACAGAGTAGAGGGGTGAAAGCTAGCTCTTCACCCCTAAGGGTGCCTAACCCTTTATGCAAAGAGTGCAAAGAGTTAGCTGTATGCCTTAAGCCTAGCCAGCACTTGTGCTCATGCCTTATGCCTAGCTTGCACTTGTGCCTCTGCCTTATGCTTAGTTTGAACTTGTGCCCCTGCCTGAAGTCTAGCCAGCACTTGTTCCCCTGCCTTATGCCTAGCCAGCACTTGTGCCCCTGCCTTATGCCTAGCCATCACTTGTACCCTGCCTTATGCCTAGCCAGCACTTGTGCCCCGGCCTTAAGCCTAGCCCACACTTGAGCCCCGGCCTTAAGCCTAGCCCGCACTTGTGCCCCAGCCTTAAGCCTAGCCCGCACTTGTGCCCCGGCCTTAAGCCTGGCCCGCAGTTGTGCCCCGGCCTTAAGCCTGGCCCGCACTTGTGCCCCGGCCTTAAGCCTGGCCTGCACTTGTGCCCCGGCCTTAAGCCTGGCCCGCACTTGTGCCCCGGCCTTAAGCCTGGCCCGCACTTGTGCCCTGGGCCTTAAGCGTAGCCCGCACTTGTGCCCCGGCCTTAAGCCTAGCCCGCACTTGTGCCCCGGCCTTAAGCCTAGCCCGCACCTCTGCCCCGGCCTTAAGCCTAGCCCGCACCTGTGAGCCGGCCTTAAACCTAGCCCGCACCTGTGCCCCGGCCTTAAGCCTAGCCCGCACCTGTGCCCCGCCTTAAGCCTAGCCGCACCTGTGCCCCGGCCTTAAGCCTAGCCCGCACTTGTGCCCCGGCCTTAAGCCTAGCCCGCAATTGTGCCCCGGCCTTAAGCCTAGCCCGCATTTGTGCCCCAGCCTTAAGCCTAGCCCGCACTTGTGCCCAGGCTTTAAGCCTAGCCCGCACCTGTGCCCCGGCTTTAAGACTAGCCCGCACTTGTGCCCCTGCCTTACGCCTAGCCAGCACTTGTGCCCCTGCCTCACGCCTAGCCAGCACTTGTGCCCCTGCCTTACGCCTAGCCAGCACTTGTGCCCCTGCCTTATGCCTAGTCAGCACTTGTGCCCCTGCCTTATGCCTAGTCAGCACTTGTGCCCCTTCCTTATGCCTAGCTTGCACTTGTGGCCCTGCCTTACGCCTAGCCAGCACTTCTGCCCCTGCCTTACGCCTAGCCAGCACATGTGCCCCTGCCTTATGCCTAGTCAGCACTTGTGCCCCTGCCTTATGCCCAGCCAGCACTTGTGCCCCTGCCTTATGCATAGCCAGCACTTGTGCCCCTGCCTTATGCCTAGCCAGCACTTGTGCCCCTGCCTTATGCCCAGCCAGCACTTGTGTCCCTGCCTTATGCCCAGCCAGCACTTGTGCCCCTGCCTTACGCCTAGCCAGCACTTGTGCCCCTGCCTTACGCCTAGCCAGCACTTGTGCCCCTGCCTTATGCCTAGCTTGCACTTGTGCCCCTGCCTTACGCCTAGCCAGCACTTGTGCCCCTGCCTTACGCCTAGCCAGCACTTGTGCCCCTGCCTTATGCCTAGTCAGCACTTGTGCCCCTGCCTTATGCCCAGCCAGCACTTGTGCCCCTGCCTTTTGCCCAGCCAGCACTTGTGCCCTGCCTTATGCCCAGCCAGCACTTGTGCCCCTGCCTTATGCCTATCCGCACTTGTGCCCCTGCCTTATGCCCAGCCAGCACTTGTGCCCCTGCCTTATGCCTAGCCATCACTTGTGCCCCTTCCTTATGCCTAGCCAGCACTTGTGCCCCTGCCTTATGCCCAGCCAGCACTTGTGCCCCTGTCTTATGCCTATCCGCATTTGTGCAACTGCCTTATGCCTAGCCAGCACTTTTGCCCCTGCCTTACGCCTAGCCAGCACTTGTGCCCCTGCCTTACGCCTAGCCAGCACTTGTGCCCCTGCCTTAAGCCTAGCCAGCACTTGTGCCCCTGCCTTATGCCTAGCCAGCACTTGTGCCCCTGCCTTATGCCTAGCCCGCACTTGTGCCCCTGCCTTAAGCCTAGCCCGCACTTGTTCCCCTGCCTTATGCCCAGCCCACACTTGTGCCCCTGCCTTATGCCTAGCCCGCACTTGTGCCCCTGCCTTATGCCTAGCCCGCACTTTTGCCCTGCCTTATGCCTAGCCCGCACTTGTGCCCCTGCCTTATGCCTAGCCCGCACTTGTGCCCCTGCCTTATGCCTAGCCCGCACTTGTGCCCCTGCCTTATGCCTAGCCAGCACTTGTGCCCCTGCCTTATGCCTAGCCCGCACTTGTGCCCCTGCCTTAAGCCTAGCCTGCACTTGTGCCCCTGCCTTATGCCCAGCCCGCACTTGTGCCCCTGCCTAATGCCTAGCCCACACTTGTGCCCCTGCCTTATGCCCAGCCCACACTTGTGCCCCTGCCTTATGCCTAGCCCGCACTTGTGCCCCTGCCTTATGCCTAGCCCGCACTTGTGCCCCTGCCTTATGCCTAGCCCGCACTTTTGCCCTGCCTTATGCCTAGCCCGCACTTGTGCCCCTGCCTTATGCCTAGCCCGCACTTGTGCCCCTGCCTTATGCCTAGCCAGCACTTGTGCCCCTGCCTTATGCCTAGCCCGCACTTGTGCCCCTGCCTTATGCCTAGCCAGCACTTGTGCCCCTGCCTTATGCCTAGCCAGCACTTGCGCCCCTGCCTTATGTCTAGCCAGCACTTTTGAGCCCCTTGAATGCTTGTTTGTTTGTTTTTGTCTTCAGCTTCATGTTGGTTATGCACATAGGGCCAGCTTTACGCTCTTCGCTCTTGTCCCATCTGAATGCGCATGCACGACTGTAATTGGCGAAGAAGGCATTACCCATTTACGGAGGACAGACAAGAAGTGCCTGGTCGCTTGGAGCATGGGGTTATGGAGAGGCTCCGCAATGTACAACAAAGGATCTAGTCCTAAATGTCCAAGTACAGAGTAGAGGGGTGAAAGCTAGCTCTTCACCCCTAAGGGTGCCTAACCCTTTATGCAAAGAGTGCAAAGAGTTAGCTGTATGCCTTAAGCCTAGCCAGCACTTGTGCCCATGCCTTATGCCTAGCTTGCACTTGTGCCTCTGCCTTATGCTTAGTTTGAACTTGTGCCCCTGCCTGAAGTCTAGCCAGCACTTGTTCCCCTGCCTTATGCCTAGCCAGCACTTGTGCCCCTGCCTTATGCCTAGCCAGCACTTGTACCCCTGCCTTATGCCTAGCCAGCACTTGTACCCCTGCCTTAAGCCTAGCCTGCACTTGTGCCCTGGCCTTAAGCCTAGCCCGCACCTCTGCCCCGGCCTTAAGCCTAGCCCGCACCTGTGCGCCGGCCTTAAGCCTAGCCCGCACCTGTGCCCCGGCCTTAAGCCTAGCCCGCACCTGTGCCCCGCCTTAAGCCTAGCCCGCACCTGTGCCCCGGCCTTAAGCCTAGCCCGCACTTGTGCCCCGGCCTTAAGCCTAGCTCGCAAATGTGCCCCGGCCTTAAGCCTAGCCCGCATTTGTGCCCCAGCCTTAAGCCTAGCCCGCACTTGTGCCCAGGCTTTAAGCCTAGCCCGCACCTGTGCCCCGGCCTTAAGCCTAGCCCGCACCTGTGCCCCGGCCTTAAGACTAGCCCGCACTTGTGCCCCGGCCTTAAGCCTAGCCCGCAATTGTGCCCCGGCCTTAAGCCTAGCCCGCATTTGTGCCCCAGCCTTAAGCCTGGCCCGCACTTGTGCCCCGGCCTTAAGCCTGGCCTGCACTTGTGCCCCGGCCTTAAGCCTGGCCCGCACTTGTGCCCCGGCCTTAAGCCTGGCCCGCACTTGTGCCCTGGGCCTTAAGCGTAGCCCGCACTTGTGCCCCGGCCTTAAGCCTAGCCCGCACTTGTGCCCAGGCCTTAAGCCTAGCCAGCACTTGTGCCCCCTGCCTTGATCCTAGCCAGCACTGCACTTGTGCCCATGCCTTAAGCCTAGCCCGCACTTGTGCCCCGTCCTTAAGCCTAGCCCGCACTTGTGCCCCGGCCTTAAGCCTAGCCCGCACCTGTGCCCCGGCCTTAAGCCTAGCCCGCACCTGTGCCCCGGCCTTAAGCCAAGCCCGCACTTGTGCCCCGGCCTTAAGCCTAGCCTGCACCTGTGCCCCGGCCTTAAGCTTAGCCCGCACCTGTGCCCCGGCCTTAAGCCTAGCCCTCACTTGTGCCCCGGCCTTAAGCCTAGCCCGCACTTGTGCCCAGGCCTTAAGCCTAGCCCGCACTTGTGCCCAGGCCTTAAGCCTAGCCCGCACTTGTGCCCATGCCTTAAGCCTAGCCCGCACTTGTGCCAAGGCCTTAAGCCTAGCCCGCACTTGTGCCCAGGCCTTAAGCCTAGCCTGCACTTGTGCCCAGGCCTTAAGCCTAGCCCGCACTTGTGCCCAGGCCTTAAGCCTAGCCCGCACTTGTGCCCAGGCCTTAAGCCTAGCCTGCACTTGTGCCCCGGCCTTAAGCCTAGCCCGCACCTCTGCCCCGGCCTTAAGCCTAGCCCGCACCTGTGCGCCGGCCTTAAGCCTAGCCCGCACCTGTGCCCCGGCCTTAAGCCTAGCCCGCACCTGTGCCCCGCCTTAAGCCTAGCCCGCACCTGTGCCCCGGCCTTAAGCCTAGCCCGCACTTGTGCCCCGGCCTTAAGCCTAGCTCGCAAATGTGCCCCGGCCTTAAGCCTAGCCCGCATTTGTGCCCCAGCCTTAAGCCTAGCCCACACTTGTGCCCAGGCTTTAAGCCTAGCCCGCACCTGTGCCCCGGCCTTAAGCCTAGCCCGCACCTGTGCCCCGGCCTTAAGACTAGCCCGCACTTGTGCCCCGGCCTTAAGCCTAGCCCGCAATTGTGCCCCGGCCTTAAGCCTAGCCCGCATTTGTGCCCCAGCCTTAAGCCTGGCCCGCACTTGTGCCCCGGCCTTAAGCCTGGCCTGCACTTGTGCCCCGGCCTTAAGCCTGGCCCGCACTTGTGCCCCGGCCTTAAGCCTGGCCCGCACTTGTGCCCTGGGCCTTAAGCGTAGCCCGCACTTGTGCCCCGGCCTTAAGCCTAGCCCGCACTTGTGCCCAGGCCTTAAGCCTAGCCAGCACTTGTGCCCCCTGCCTTGATCCTAGCCAGCACTGCACTTGTGCCCATGCCTTAAGCCTAGCCCGCACTTGTGCCCCGTCCTTAAGCCTAGCCCGCACTTGTGCCCCGGCCTTAAGCCTAGCCCGCACCTGTGCCCCGGCCTTAAGCCTAGCCCGCACCTGTGCCCCGGCCTTAAGCCAAGCCCGCACTTGTGCCCCGGCCTTAAGCCTAGCCTGCACCTGTGCCCCGGCCTTAAGCTTAGCCCGCACCTGTGCCCCGGCCTTAAGCCTAGCCCTCACTTGTGCCCCGGCCTTAAGCCTAGCCCGCACTTGTGCCCAGGCCTTAAGCCTAGCCCGCACTTGTGCCCAGGCCTTAAGCCTAGCCCGCACTTGTGCCCATGCCTTAAGCCTAGCCCGCACTTGTGCCAAGGCCTTAAGCCTAGCCCGCACTTGTGCCCAGGCCTTAAGCCTAGCCTGCACTTGTGCCCAGGCCTTAAGCCTAGCCCGCACTTGTGCCCAGGCCTTAAGCCTAGCCCGCACTTGTGCCCAGGCCTTAAGCCTAGCCCGCACTTGTGCCCAGGCCTTAAGCCTAGCCCGCACTTTTGAGCCCCTTGAATGCTTGTTTGTTTGTTTTTGTCTTCAGCTTCATGTTGGTTATGCACATAGGGCCAGCTTTACGCTCTTCGCTCTTGTCCCGTCTGAATATGCATGCACGACTGTAATTGGGGAAGAAGGCATTACCCATTTACGGAGGACAGACAAGAAGTGCCTGGTCGCTTGGAGCATGGGGTTATGGAGAGGCTCCGCACTGTACAACAAAGGATCTAGTCCTAAATGTCCAAGTACAGAGTAGAGGGGTGAAAGCTAGCTCTTCACCCCTATGGGTGCCTAACCCTTTATGCAAAGAGTGCAAAGAGTTAGCTGTATGCCTTAAGCCTAGCCAGCACTTGTGCCCATGCCTTAAGCCTAGCCAGCACTTGTGCCCCCTGCCTTGATCCTAGCCAGCACTGCACTTGTGACCATGCCTTAAGCCTAGCCCGCACTTGTGCCAAGGCCTTAAGCCTAGCCTGCACTTGTGCCCATGCCTTAAGCCTAGCCCGCACTTGTGCCCAGGCCTTAAGCCTAGCCAGCACTTGTGCCCCTGCCTTATGCCTAGCCAGCACTTGTGCCCCTGCCTTACGCCTAGCCAGCACTTGTGCCCCTGCCTTACGCCTAGCTTGCACTTGTGCCCCTGCCTTACGCCTAGCCAGCACTTGTGCCCCTGCCTTACGCCTAGCCAGCACTTGTGCCCCTGCCTTATGCCTAGTCAGCACTGGTGCCCCTGCATTATGCCCAGCCAGCACTTGTGCCCCTGCCTTATGCCCAGCCAGCACTTGTGCCCCTGCCTTATGCCCAGCCAGCACATGTGCCCCTGCCTTATGCCCAGCCAGCACTTGTGCCCCTGCCTTATGCCTAGCCAGCACTTGTGCCCCTGCATTACGCCTAGCCAGCACTTGTGCCCCTGCCTTATGCCTAGCCAGCACTTGTGCCCCTGCCTTATGCCTACCCAGCACTTGTGTCCCTGCCTTATGCCTAGCCAGCACTTTTGAGCCCCTTGCATTATTGTTTTTTTGCCTTTAGCTTCATATTGGATATGCACACAGGGCAGGCTTTACACTCTTCGCTTTTGTCCCGTCTGAATGCACATGCACGACTGTAATTGGGGATGAAGGCATTACCCATTTACGGAGGACAGACAAGATGTGCCTGGGTCGCTTGGAGCATGGGGGTTATGGAGTGGCTCCGCACTGTACAACAAAGGATCTATTTCTAAATGTCCAAGTACAGAGTAGAGGGTTGAAAGCTGGCTCTTCACCCCTAAGGGTGCCTATCCCTTTATGCAAAGAATGCAAAGAGTTAGCCGTATGCCTTATGTGTAGCCATCACTTGTGCCCCTGCCTTATGCCTAGCTCGCACTTGTGCCCCTGCCTTATGCCTAGCCAGCACTTGTGCCCCTGCCTTATGCCTAGCCAGCACTTGTGCCCCTGCCTTACGCCTAGCCAGCACTTGTGCCCCTGCCTTATGCCTAGCCCGCACTTGTGCCCCTGCCTTACGCCCCTGCCTTACGCCTAGCCCGCACTTGTGCCCCTGCCTTACGCCTAGCCAGCACTTGTGCCCCTGCCTTACGCCTAGCCAGCACTTGTGCCCCTGCCTTATGCCTAGTCAGCACTGGTGCCCCTGCATTATGCCCAGCCAGCACTTGTGCCCCTGCCTTATGCCCAGCCAGCACTTGTGCCCCTGCCTTATGCCCAGCCAGCACTTGTGCCCCTGCCTTATGCCCAGCCAGCACTTGTGCCCCTGCCTTATGCCTAGCCAGCACTTGTGCCCCTGCATTACGCCTAGCCAGCACTTGTGCCCCTGCCTTATGCCTAGCCAGCACTTGTGCCCCTGCCTTATGCCTACCCAGCACTTGTGTCCCTGCCTTATGCCTAGCCAGCACTTTTGAGCCCCTTGCATTATTGTTTTTTTGCCTTTAGCTTCATATTGGATATGCACACAGGGCAGGCTTTACACTCTTCGCTTTTGTCCCGTCTGAATGCACATGCACGACTGTAATTGGGGATGAAGGCATTACCCATTTACGGAGGACAGACAAGATGTGCCTGGGTCGCTTGGAGCATGGGGGTTATGGAGTGGCTCCGCACTGTACAACAAAGGATCTATTTCTAAATGTCCAAGTACAGAGTAGAGGGTTGAAAGCTGGCTCTTCACCCCTAAGGGTGCCTATCCCTTTATGCAAAGAATGCAAAGAGTTAGCCGTATGCCTTATGTGTAGCCATCACTTGTGCCCCTGCCTTATGCCTAGCTCGCACTTGTGCCCCTGCCTTATGCCTAGCCAGCACTTGTGCCCCTGCCTTATGCCTAGCCAGCACTTGTGCCCCTGCCTTACGCCTAGCCAGCACTTGTGCCCCTGCCTTATGCCTAGCCCGCACTTGTGCCCCTGCCTTACGCCCCTGCCTTACGCCTAGCCCGCACTTGTGCCCCTGCCTTACACCTAGCCCGCACAGGAGCCTCTGCCTTACGCCTAGCCCGCACAGGTGCCTCTGCCTTACGCCTAGCTTGCACTTGTGCCCCTGCCTTACGCCTAGCCAGCACTTGTGCCCCGCATTATGCCTAGTCAGCACTTGTGCCCCTGCCTTATGCCCAGCCAGCATTTGTGCCTCTGCCTTATGCCTAGCCAGCACTTGTGCCCCTGCCTTATGCCTAGCCAGCATTTGTGCCCCTGCGTTATGCCTAACCAGCACTTGTGCCCCTGCCTTATGCCTAGCCAGCACTTGTGCCCCTGCCTTATGCCTAGCCAGCACTTGTGCCCCTGCCTTACGCCTAGCCCACACTTGTGCCCCTGCCTTACGCCTAGCTCGCACTTGTGCCCCTGCCTTACGCCCCTGCCTTACGCCTAGCCCACACTTGTGCCCCTGCCTTATGCCTAGCCCGCACTTGTGCCCCTGCCTTACGCCTAGCCCGCACTTGTGCCAATGCCTTACGCCTAGCCCGCACTTGTGCCCCTGCCTTACGCCTAGCCCGCACTTGTGCCCCTGCCTTACGCCTAGCCTGCACTTGTGCCCCTGCCTTACGCCTAGCCCGCACTTGTGCCCCTGCCTTATGCCTAGCCAGCACTTGTGCCCCTGCCTTAAGCCTAGCCAGCACTTGTGCCCCTGCCTTACGCCTAGCCAGCACTTGTGCCCCTGCCTTACGCCTAGCCCGCACTTGTGCCCCTGCCTTATGCCTAGCCCGCACTTGTGCCCCTGCCTTACGCCCCTGCCTTATGCCTAGCCCGCACTTGTGCCCCTGCCTTACGCCTAGCCCGCACAGGTGCCTCTGCCTTACGCCTAGCCCGCACAGGTGCCTCTGCCTTACGCCTAGCTTGCACTTGTGCCCCTGCCTTACGCCTAGCCAGCACTTTTCCCCCTGCCTTACGCCTAGCCAGCACTTGTGCCCCTGCCTTATGCCTAGTCAGCACTTGTGCCCCTGCCTTATGCCCAGCCAGCATTTGTGCCTCTGCCTTATGCCTAGCCAGCACTTGTGCCCCTGCCTTATGCCTAGCCAGCACTTGTGCCCCTGCGTTATGCCTAGCCAGCACTTGTGCCCCTGCCTTATGCCTAGCCAGCACTTGTGCCCCTGCCTTACGCCTAGCCAGCACTTGTGCCCCTGCCTTACGCCTAGCCCACACTTGTGCCCCTGCCTTACGCCTAGCCCGCACTTGTGCCCCTGCCTTACGCCTAGCCCGCACTTGTGCCCCTGCCTTACGCCTAGCCCGCACAGGTGCCTCTGCCTTACGCCTAGCCCGCACAGGTGCCTCTGCCTTTTGCCTAGCTTGCACTTGTGCCCCTGCCTTACGCCTAGCCAGCACTTGTGCCCCTACCTTACGCCTAGCCAGCACTTGTGCCTCTGCCTTACGCCTAGCCAGCACTTGTGCCCCTGCCTTATGCCTAGCCAGCACATGTGCCCCTGCCTTATGCCTAGCCAGCACTTGTGCCCCTGCCTTATGCCTAGCCAGCACTTGTGCCCCTGCCTTATGCCTAGCCAGCACTTTTGAGCCCCTTGCATTATTGTTTTTTTGCCTTTAGCTTCATTTTTGATATGCACACAGGGCAGGCTTTACACTCTTCGCTCTTGTCCCATCTGAATGCACATGCACGACTGTAATTGGGGACGAAGGCATTACCCATTTACGGAGGACAGACAAGATGTGCCTGGTCGCTTGGAGCATGGGGGTTATAGAGTGGCTCCGCACTGTACAACAAAGGAACTAGTTCTAAATGTCCAAGTACAGAGTAGAGGGGTGAAAGCTAGCTCTTCACCCCTAAGGGTGCCTATCCCTTTATGCAAAGAGTGCAAAGAGTTAGCCATATGCCTTATGTGTAGCCATCACTTGTGCCCCTGCCTTAAGCCTAGCCTGCACAGGTGCCCCTGCCTTATGCCTAGCTTGCACTTGTGCCTCTGCCTTATGCTTAGTTTGCACTTGTGCCCCTGCCTTATGCCTAGCCCTCACCTGTGCCCCTGCCTTATACCTAGCCCGCACTTGTGCCCCTGCCTTATGCCTAGCCCGCACTTGTGCCCCTGTCTTAGGCCTAGCCCGCACTTGTGCCAAGGCCTTAAGCCTAGCCCGCACTTGTGCCCAGGCCTTAAGCCTAGCCTGCACTTGTGCCCAGGCCTTAAGCCTAGCCCGCACTTGTGCCCAGGCCTTAAGCCTAGCCCGCACTTGTGCCCAGGCCTTAAGCCTAGCCCGCACTTGTGCCCAGGCCTTAAGCCTAGCCCGCACTTTTGAGCCCCTTGAATGCTTGTTTGTTTGTTTTTGTCTTCAGCTTCATGTTGGTTATGCACATAGGGCCAGCTTTACGCTCTTCGCTCTTGTCCCGTCTGAATATGCATGCACGACTGTAATTGGGGATGAAGGCATTACCCATTTACGGAGGACAGACAAGATGTGCCTGGGTCGCTTGGAGCATGGGGGTTATGGAGTGGCTCCGCACTGTACAACAAAGGATCTATTTCTAAATGTCCAAGTACAGAGTAGAGGGTTGAAAGCTGGCTCTTCACATCTAAGGGTGCCTATCCCTTTATGCAAAGAATGCAAAGAGTTAGCCGTATGCCTTATGTGTAGCCATCACTTGTGCCCCTGCCTTATGCCTAGCTCGCACTTGTGCCCCTGCCTTATGCCTAGCCAGCACTTGTGCCCCTGCCTTATGCCTAGCCAGCACTTGTGCCCCTGCCTTACGCCTAGCCAGCACTTGTGCCCCTGCCTTATGCCTAGCCCGCACTTGTGCCCCTGCCTTACGCCCCTGCCTTACGCCTAGCCCGCACTTGTGCCCCTGCCTTACGCCTAGCCCGCACAGGAGCCTCTGCCTTACGCCTAGCCCGCACAGGTGCCTCTGCCTTACGCCTAGCTTGCACTTGTGCCCCTGCCTTACGCCTAGCTTGCACTTGTGCCCCTGCCTTACGCCTAGCCAGCACTTTTCCCCCTGCCTTACGCCTAGCCAGCACTTGTGCCCCTGCCTTATGCCTAGCCAGCACTTGTGCCCCTGCATTATGCCTAGTCAGCACTTGTGCCCCTGCCTTATGCCCAGCCAGCATTTGTGCCTCTGCCTTATGCCTAGCCAGCACTTGTGCCCCTGCCTTATGCCTAGCCAGCATTTGTGCCCCTGCGTTATGCCTAGCCAGCACTTGTGCCCCTGCCTTATGCCTAGCCAGCACTTGTGCCCCTGCCTTACGCCTAGCCCACACTTGTGCCCCTGCCTTACGCCTAACTCGCACTTGTGCCCCTGCCTTACGCCCCTGCCTTACGCC
Source organism: Ranitomeya imitator (assembly GCF_032444005.1). Classification (NCBI taxonomy): domain Eukaryota; kingdom Metazoa; phylum Chordata; class Amphibia; order Anura; family Dendrobatidae; genus Ranitomeya; species Ranitomeya imitator. The sequence goes on along the minus strand of NC_091288.1, from coordinate 110,522,800 downwards.
TAGCCCGCACTTGTGCCCCTGCCTTATGCCTAGCCCGCACTTGTGCCCCTGCCTTACGCCTAGCCCGCACTTGTGCCAATGCCTTACGCCTAGCCCGCACTTGTGCCCCTGCCTTACGCCTAGCCAGCACTTGTGCCCCTGCCTTACGCCTAGCCAGCACTTGTGCCCCTGCCTTACGCCTAGCCCGCACTTGTGCCCCTGCCTTATGCCTAGCCCGCACTTGTGCCCCTGCCTTACGCCCCTGCCTTATGCCTAGCCCGCACTTGTGCCCCTGCCTTACGCCTAGCCCGCACAGGTGCCTCTGCCTTACGCCTAGCCCGCTCAGGTGCCTCTGCCTTACGCCTAGCTTGCACTTGTGCCCCTGCCTTACGCCTAGCCAGCACTTTTCCCCCTGCCTTACGCCTAGACAGCACTTGTGCCCCTGCCTTACGCCTAGCCAGCACTTGTGCCCCTGCCTTATGCCTAGTCAGCACTTGTGCCCCTGCCTTATGCCCAGCCAGCATTTGTGCCTCTGCCTTATGCCTAGCCAGCACTTGTGCCCCTGCCTTATGCCTAGCCAGCACTTGTGCCCCTGCGTTATGCCTAGCCAGCACTTGTGCCCCTGCCTTATGCCTAGCCAGCACTTGTGCCCCTGCCTTACGCCTAGCCAGCACTTGTGCCCCTGCCTTACGCCTAGCCCACACTTGTGCCCCTGCCTTACGCCTAGCCCGCACTTGTGCCCCTGCCTTACGCCTAGCCCGCACTTGTGCCCCTGCCTTACGCCTATCCCGCACAGGTGCCTCTGCCTTACGCCTAGCCCGCACAGGTGCCTCTGCCTTACGCCTAGCTTGCACTTGTGCCCCTGCCTTACGCCTAGCCAGCACTTGTGCCCCTACCTTACGCCTACCCAGCACTTGTGCCTCTGCCTTACGCCTAGCCAGCACTTGTGCCCCTGCCTTATGCCTAGCCAGCACATGTGCCCCTGCCTTATGCCTAGCCAGCACTTGTGCCCCTGCCTTATGCCTAGCCAGCACTTGTGCCCCTGCCTTATGCCTAGCCAGCACTTTTGAGCCCCTTGCATTATTGTTTTTTTGCCTTTAGCTTCATTTTTGATATGCACACAGGGCAGGCTTTACACTCTTCGCTCTTGTCCCATCTGAATGCACATGCACGACTGTAATTGGGGACGAAGGCATTACCCATTTACGGAGGACAGACAAGATGTGCCTGGTCGCTTGGAGCATGGGGGTTATAGAGTGGCTCCGCACTGTACAACAAAGGATCTATTTCTAAATGTCCAAGTACAGAGTAGAGGGTTGAAAGCTGGCTCTTCACATCTAAGGGTGCCTATCCCTTTATGCAAAGAATGCAAAGAGTTAGCCGTATGCCTTATGTGTAGCCATCACTTGTGCCCCTGCCTTATGCCTAGCTCGCACTTGTGCCCCTGCCTTATGCCTAGCCAGCACTTGTGCCCCTGCCTTATGCCTAGCCAGCACTTGTGCCCCTGCCTTACGCCTAGCCAGCACTTGTGCCCCTGCCTTATGCCTAGCCCGCACTTGTGCCCCTGCCTTACGCCCCTGCCTTACGCCTAGCCCGCACTTGTGCCCCTGCCTTACGCCTAGCCCGCACAGGAGCCTCTGCCTTACGCCTAGCCCGCACAGGTGCCTCTGCCTTACGCCTAGCTTGCACTTGTGCCCCTGCCTTACGCCTAGCTTGCACTTGTGCCCCTGCCTTACGCCTAGCCAGCACTTTTCCCCCTGCCTTACGCCTAGCCAGCACTTGTGCCCCTGCCTTATGCCTAGCCAGCACTTGTGCCCCTGCATTATGCCTAGTCAGCACTTGTGCCCCTGCCTTATGCCCAGCCAGCATTTGTGCCTCTGCCTTATGCCTAGCCAGCACTTGTGCCCCTGCCTTATGCCTAGCCAGCATTTGTGCCCCTGCGTTATGCCTAGCCAGCACTTGTGCCCCTGCCTTATGCCTAGCCAGCACTTGTGCCCCTGCCTTACGCCTAGCCCACACTTGTGCCCCTGCCTTACGCCTAACTCGCACTTGTGCCCCTGCCTTACGCCCCTGCCTTACGCCTAGCCCGCACTTGTGCCCCTGCCTTATGCCTAGCCCGCACTTGTGCCCCTGCCTTACGCCTAGCCCGCACTTGTGCCAATGCCTTACGCCTAGCCCGCACTTGTGCCCCTGCCTTACGCCTAGCCAGCACTTGTGCCCCTGCCTTACGCCTAGCCAGCACTTGTGCCCCTGCCTTACGCCTAGCCCGCACTTGTGCCCCTGCCTTATGCCTAGCCCGCACTTGTGCCCCTGCCTTACGCCCCTGCCTTATGCCTAGCCCGCACTTGTGCCCCTGCCTTACGCCTAGCCCGCACAGGTGCCTCTGCCTTACGCCTAGCCCGCTCAGGTGCCTCTGCCTTACGCCTAGCTTGCACTTGTGCCCCTGCCTTACGCCTAGCCAGCACTTTTCCCCCTGCCTTACGCCTAGACAGCACTTGTGCCCCTGCCTTACGCCTAGCCAGCACTTGTGCCCCTGCCTTATGCCTAGTCAGCACTTGTGCCCCTGCCTTATGCCCAGCCAGCATTTGTGCCTCTGCCTTATGCCTAGCCAGCACTTGTGCCCCTGCCTTATGCCTAGCCAGCACTTGTGCCCCTGCGTTATGCCTAGCCAGCACTTGTGCCCCTGCCTTATGCCTAGCCAGCACTTGTGCCCCTGCCTTACGCCTAGCCAGCACTTGTGCCCCTGCCTTACGCCTAGCCCACACTTGTGCCCCTGCCTTACGCCTAGCCCGCACTTGTGCCCCTGCCTTACGCCTAGCCCGCACTTGTGCCCCTGCCTTACGCCTATCCCGCACAGGTGCCTCTGCCTTACGCCTAGCCCGCACAGGTGCCTCTGCCTTACGCCTAGCTTGCACTTGTGCCCCTGCCTTACGCCTAGCCAGCACTTGTGCCCCTACCTTACGCCTACCCAGCACTTGTGCCTCTGCCTTACGCCTAGCCAGCACTTGTGCCCCTGCCTTATGCCTAGCCAGCACATGTGCCCCTGCCTTATGCCTAGCCAGCACTTGTGCCCCTGCCTTATGCCTAGCCAGCACTTGTGCCCCTGCCTTATGCCTAGCCAGCACTTTTGAGCCCCTTGCATTATTGTTTTTTTGCCTTTAGCTTCATTTTTGATATGCACACAGGGCAGGCTTTACACTCTTCGCTCTTGTCCCATCTGAATGCACATGCACGACTGTAATTGGGGACGAAGGCATTACCCATTTACGGAGGACAGACAAGATGTGCCTGGTCGCTTGGAGCATGGGGGTTATAGAGTGGCTCCGCACTGTACAACAAAGGAACTAGTTCTAAATGTCGAAGTACAGAGTAGAGGGGTGAAAGCTAGCTCTTCACCCCTAAGGGTGCCTATCCCTTTATGCAAAGAGTGCAAAGAGTTAGCCATATGCCTTATGTGTAGCCATCACTTGTGCCCCTGCCTTAAGCCTAGCCTGCACAGGTGCCCCTGCCTTATGCCTAGCTTGCACTTGTGCCTCTGCCTTATGCTTAGTTTGCACTTGTGCCCCTGCCTTATGCCTAGCCCTCACCTGTGCCCCTGCCTTATACCTAGCCCGCACTTGTGCCCCTGCCTTATGCCTAGCCCGCACTTGTGCCCCTGTCTTAGGCCTAGCCCCCACTTGTGCCCCTGCCTTATGCCTAGCCCGCTCTTGTGCCCCTGCCTTATGCCTAGCCCGCACTTGTGCCCCTGCCTTATGCCTAGCCCGCACTTGTGCCCCTGCCTTATGCCTAGCCCGCACTTGTGACCCTGCCTTATGCCTAGCCCGCACTTGTGCCCATGCCTTATGCGTAGCCCGCACTTGTGCCCCTGCCTTATGCCTAGCCCGCACTTGTGCCCCTGCCTTATGCCTAACCCGCACTTGTGCCCCTGCCTTATGCCTTACCCGCACTTGTGCCCCTGCCTTATGCCTAGCCCGCACTTGTGCCCCTGCCTTATGCCTAGCCCGCACTTGTGCCCCTGCCTTATGCCTAGCCCGCACTTGTGCCCCTGCCTTATGCCTAGCCCGCACTTGTGCCCCTGCGTTATGTCTAGCCAGCACTTGTGCCCCTGCCTTATGCCTAGCCCGCCCTCGTGCCCCTGCCTTATGCCTAGCCTGCACTTGTGCCCCTGCCTTATGCCTAGCCCGAACTTGTGCCCCTGCCTTATGCCTAGCCTGCACTTGTGCCCCTCCCTTATGCCTAGCCTGCACTTGTGCCCCTGCCTTATGCCTAGCCTGCACTTGTGCACCTGCCTTATGCCTAGCCTGCACTTGTGCCCCTGCCTTATGCCTAGCCAGCACTTTTGAGCCCCTTGCTTTATTGTTTTTTTGTCTTTAGCTTCATGTTGGTTATGCACACAGGGCAGGCTTTACGCTTTTCGCTCCTGTCCTGTCTGAATGCACATGCACGACTGTAATTGGGGACGAAGGCATTACCCATTTACGGAGGACAGACAAGATGTGCCTGGTCGCTTGGAGCATGGGGGTTATGGAGTGGCTCCGCACTGTACAACAAAGGATCTAGTTCTAAATGTCCAAGTACAGAGTAGAGGGGTGAAAGCTAGCTCTTCACCCCCAAGGGTGCCTATCCCTTTATGCAAAGAGTGCAAAGAGTTAGCCGTATGCCTTATGTGTAGCCATCACTTGTGCCCCTGCCTTAAGCCTAGCCAGCACTTGTGCCCCTGCCTTATGCCTAGCCAGCACTTGTGCCCCTGCCTTATGCCTAGCCAGCACTTGTGCCCCTGCCTTATGCCTAGCCCGCACTTGTGCCCCTGCCTTACGCCTAGCCCGCACTTGTGCCCCTGCCTTACGCCTAGCCCGCACTTGTGCCCCTGCCTTACGCCTAGCCCGCACTTGTGCCCCTGCCTGTCTCGCGTTTGTTAGCATAAAAATCAGTTGAGTGCAATCCTGTAAATGTCAGCCTGCCCTCGGAGCAATGTTCTTCTATCAGGCCGGGCAGATCTGTATTCAGCTGCAATTTGACTGAAATCAGATGGTTGTGAGCAGAAAACATTGGATGCCGTACAGCCCATCAGTGCGACATTTATAAAGATACAATTCTGTAATATGGAAAACTGGAAATGGTCCTGTAAGATGAATAAAAACTGGGCTACACTTGTCCTTTAAAAGGGTATCAACCACTGATGATTCTCAAATTTTAATATTTTACTTTTTTTTTTTTTTAAAGAAAAATGTAGACAATTACCATATACTGTTTATTTGCCACCCTTGTGCAGCATGCCTTAACGACCTGATGCACGCTGCCAGTAATGAAGCATGGTTCAGTGTGCCTCTACTGGGAATTATTCTTGGGGGAGTGACATGAGGAGAGCATCAAATGAAGGTCGTGGTGGAGGTGTACCTGCTTCAAGGAGATGACATAGTTGATCTGTGCCCATTACGTGTCTACATGAAACACGTTCCTCTGGTGCATGCAGTCCACGGGATGTTGTGCACCATATCCTAGGCACGAGCACCGCTGGATGGATAGTGAGGCAAGAACATGTGCAGTCGGTGTTAGATTGGATGGCTGAGAGCGCTTCCAGTTCCTTCCACTGGGTCCACTGCTGAAAGTGCAGTTTTCACCTGAGGACCGTGGGCATCTTTCTACCACCTTACCCCCTTACAGATTGGCCAAGCAGTATCAGCCCAAAGTCATGAAGCTGTCTCTTCTGATCTTCAGTGTCACCAAGCATCTCCACCCTGTCCCATAGAAGTGTTCATCTCTCCATCACCCAAACCCCATAGAGAAAGGAAATAGCCCACTACCCGCCCAAAGGCCCTGGTCCTGAATAACAGCATTTACCAATTCCTGGCCTTTGAAATGCTGCCATTCTAGCTGATGGAGAAAAAAACATTTTAAAAAATGATGGTGGTGGCTGTTGCGAAGTATGTGATTCTCATCCACCACTAATGTTTCAAGTTGGCCATCCCTGCCCAGCACACACATGTTGCAACCAAAATCAGGTGTGCACTGTGCAACGCCATCAGTGGCAAGGTCCAGATATCTACCGATTACCGATACGTGGACCAGTAAGTATGGGCAGGGATGTTACATCTCCCTATCTGCACACTGGGTAAATGTGGCAGCTGGGACAGAGGAGGAAGGCGTTCTAGCGCCTGTCCTACATCTATTGTTGGACATTGCTCTGCCCATGTGGCCTACTCCACTTACTCCATCACCTAGCAGTAAGACTTGCACTAGCAACTTCAACACAGCCAGGGGGAAAAGACAGTAGGCTGTTCTCAAACTCATCATTTTGGGGGACAAGTTCCATACTGCGCAAGAGCTGTGGACGAGGAATAAACGAGACTGATGAGTGGTTGGTGCCGCTGGTGGTGTGCGATAACGGGCGAAATCTGGTAGCAGCTCTAGGCCTAGCTGGTTTGACCACATCCCTTGCCTGGCACAAGTGTCAAGTTTGGTGGTGCAAATATTTCTTAAAAATTACCCATATGTGAGAGGTAGTATGTGGGTCATTCCACATCAAGTGGACCAGTTTTGAAAATCGTCCCCACTCGACCTTCTCCGATTTTGCTGAAAATTTATAAGGATGTACATGTACAGTTAGGTCCATATATATTTGGACAGAGACAACATTTTTTAAATTTTGGTTATACACATAACCACAACGAATTTTAAACAAAACAATTCAGATGCAGTTGAAGTTCAAACGTTCAGCTTTCATTTGAGGGTATCCACATTGAAATTGGATGAAGGGTTTAGGAGTGTAAGCTCCTTAACATGTGCCACCCTGTTTTTAAAGGGACCTAAAGTAATTGGACAGATTCAATAATTTTAAATAAAATGTTCATTTCTAGTACTTGGTTGAAAACCCTTTGTTGGCAATGACTGCCTGAAGTCTTGAACTCATGGCCATCACCAGACGCTGTGGTTCCTCCTTTTTGATGCTCTGCCAGGCCTTCACTGCGGTGGTTTTCAGTTGCTGTTTGTTTGTGGGCCTTTCTGTCTGAAGTTTAGTCTTTAACAAGTGGAATGCATGCTCAATTGGGTTAAGATCAGGTGACTGTCTTGGTCATTCAAGAATATTCCACTTCTTTGCTTTAATAAACTCCTGGGTTGCTTTGGCTTCATGTTTTGGGTCATTGTCCATCTGTAGTATGAAACGACGACGAATCAGTTTGGCTACATTTGGCTGGATCTGAGCACACAGTATGGCTCTGAATACCTCAGAATTCATTCGGCTGCTTCTGTCCTGTGTCACATCATCAATAAACACTAGTGACCCAGTGCCACTGGCAGCCATGCATGCCCAAGCCATTTCACTGCCTCCGCCGTGTTTTACAGATGATGTGGTATGCTTTGGATCATGAGCTGTACCACGCCTTCGCCATACTTTTCTCTTTCCATCATTCTGGTAGAGGTTGATCTTGGTTTCATCTGTCCAAAGAATGTTCTTCCAGAACTGTGCTGGCTTATTTAGATGGTTTTTAGCAAAGTCCAGTCTAGCCTTTTTATTCTTGATGCTTATGAGTGGCTTGCACCGTGCAGTGAACCCTCTGTATTTACTTTCATGCAGTCTTCCCTTTATGGTAGATTTGGATATTGATACGCCGACCTCCTGGAGAGTGTTATTCACTTGGTTGGCTGTTGTGAAGGGGTTTCTCTTCACCATGGAGATTATTTTGCGATCATCAACCAATGTTGTCTTCTGTGGGCGCCCAGGTCTTTGTGCATTGATGAGTTCACCAGTGCTTTCTTTCTTTCTCAGGATGTACCAAACTGTAGATTTTGCCACTCTTAATATTGTAGCAATTTCTCGGATGGGTATTTTCTGTTTTCGCAGCATAAGGATGGCTTGTTTCACCTGCATCGAGAGTTCCTTTGACCGCATGTTTACTTCACAGCAAAACCTTCCAAATGCAAGCACCACACCTCAAATCAACTCCAGTCCTTTTATCTGCTTAATTGAGAATGACATAACGAAGGGATTGCCCAGACCTGTCCATGAAATAGCCTTGGAGTCAATTGTCCAATTACTTTTGATTCCTTTAAAAACAGGGTGGCACATTCTAAGGAGCTGAAACTCCTAAACCCTTCATCCAATTTTAATGTGGATACCTTCAAATGAAAGCTGAAAGTCTGAACTTCAACTGCATCTGAATTGTTTTGTTTAAAATTCATTGTGGTAATGTCTATAAACAAAATCAGAAAAATGTTGTCTCTGTCCAAATATATATGGACCTAACTGTATGTTTGAAAAGAGGTTCTTTAAATTTTTAGGGCCAGATCTCAAATACAATGGGCACTGTTGACGTTTCACTGGAGGTTCCACCAATCCTGCGGCTTCAGCGCCTTGCACGACTATCGGCCATGGCTCCTAGGCGATGGGGCTGCCAATTCTCGAAAGACAGCATTATTACAATTCTTAATAGGATTATAATACCAATTCTTAGGGAATTGGTTGTGGTATAACCACCATGGACCAACGCAAGGGTTTGAATAGTGCAGTTACCATTCATTGCGTATTAATAAATAACACCATGTCCAGTGGCATTTTTCATTTCTTAAACTGAGAGACTCCAAAAAAAAAACAATGATCCTTGTAGAGAAAAATGTGCTCTTTCTAATGATATCAGAAGTAATATATTTTAGGGGTACCCTTTTTGAGAAATTTAACCGAAAAATAGGTAAAATTCGTTTTTTTTAAGTTTTTCATCATATGTGGGTGTGAATATTTCCACAAATACATATGCTTTGACTGTAATATTGCAGCAATGCAAAGTCATGTAGATGTTTGGTGTCCAGGGCAAAGCACCAGTTACTATTGGTTTTTGGTCTTGAGTTATATATGGGCAAAGTGTGGCATAAATTGTATGTGACGCATTTTTTCAAGCTATTTTGACACAACATTGCGGCCGAAATATTGTTTTGTCACAGCCGGTAATAATTTTATCGTGTTTAGCAGTAAAAGTTGAGCTAGTATGCCAAATTTCAACATCATAGCCAGTATAGAACTCTAATGGCTATGTGCCAAAGTTTGCAAAATCCTCTTAGCTGAAGCCGCAGGCTTGGTGGAACCTCCCGTGAAAGGTCAACAGTGCCTATTGTATTTGAGATCTGGCCCTAAAAATTTACAGAACCTCTTTTCAAACATACATGTACATCCTTATAAATTTTCAGCAAAATCGGAGAAGGTCGAGTGGGGACCACTGGTCCACTTGACATGGAATGACCCCTGTGCACGATTATGACGTTCACACCCTGCAGCTGCTCGACGGTCTGCGCTGCAGCGTCACTTCTGCCTTCTCGTTCAGCGCCTCATATGTGACATATCAACAAGGTGGAACTCAAAAGTTGAATACGCTGTAGAGGCTGTGCGAGCAGAAGCAATACTGGAGTTTCAGCTGCAGCACGCACGGGTGAGTAGCTCTGTGGAACAACACTTCATCATGTCGTGAACACAACAGGGTGGCACTCAAAGTAGCTCACGGGCAGCCTGGCATGAATTATTATTTATATAGCACCATTAATTCCATGGTGCTGTACATGAGAAAGGGGTTACATACCAGGTTATAGATATCATTTATAGTGAACAAATTTACGATGACTGACTGGTACAGAGGGGAGAGGACCCTGTCCTTGCGGATTTACATTCTATGGGATAATGGAGAAGAGACAGAAGGTCGGGGGTGCAGCAGCTCAGGTGGTGGTGAGGCGGCAGAATGGTTATTGCAGGCTGTAGGCTTTCCTGAAGAGATGGGTTTTCAGGTTCTGTCTGAAGGATCCGAGGGTGGTGGCTAATCGGACGTGTTGAGGCATTGAATTCAAGAGGATGGGGGATATTGGGGAGAAATCTTGGAGGCGGTTGTGTGAGGAACGAATAAGTGTGGAGGAGAGTAGGAGGTCTTGGGACGATTGAAGATTACGTGAGGGAAGATATTGGGAGAATAGTTCAGAGATATAGGGAGGGGACAGGTTGTGGATAGCTTTGTAGATCAGTGTTAGTAGTTTGAACTGGATTCGTTGGGGAATTGGGAGCCAGTGGAGGGGAGGAGAGAGGTGGATTAGCCGGGCAGCAGAGTTGAGGACAGACTGGAGTGGTGCAAGAGATTGCGCCACACAACGGGGGCAGCGGATGCATTATTACAACGCATCCACTGCACCATTGTGAGTTGCGGGGCGAAGGTGGCAAGAGTTTGGACATGCGGTTTGATGGACAGGGCAGAGTCGAGAGTTAAGCCGGTGTCACACTCGTGAGTTTTACGGACGTATGAGAGGTGCAGAAAATACGGATTGCACACGGTACAATGATTCTCTATGGCCCAGCTCCTATCTGCCGTATTTTACTGATCCGTATTATACGGTCTTCTACGGCTGTAGAAAATCGCAGAATGCTGCGTTTGTCAGCGTATTGCGCAAAAAAATCGCCAATGAAAGTCTATGGGGGCGAGAAAAATACGGATTACACACGACCAACAGTGTGACTTGCGAGAAATACGCAGCGGTGTTCTGAGAAAAGCCGGCAATTCAGTGCGGTGTACAGTAAAATCAAACTGACAGGTTAGAATACAATAGCTAAAATAAATGTCTATACATAGTATAGGGGTGTGTATATATATATATATATATATATATATATATATATATATATATATATATATATATATATATATATATATATACCGGTATATATATATATATATACATATATATACAGTTAGGGCCAGAAATATTTGGTCAGTGACACAAGTTTTGTCATTTTAGCTGTTTACAAGAACATGTTCAGAAATACAATTATATATATAATATGGGCTGAAAGTGCACACTCCCAGCTGCAATATGATAGTTTCCACATCCAAATCGGAGAAAGGGTTTAGGAATCATAGCTCTGTAATGCATAGCGTCCTCTTTTTCAAGGGACCAAAAGTAATTGGACAATGGACTCTAAGAGCTGCAATTAACTCTGAAGGCGTCTCCCTCGTTAACCTGTAATCAATGAAGTAGTTAAAAGGTCAGGGGTGGATTCCAGGTGTGTGGTTTTGCATTTGGAAGCTGTTGCTGTGAGCAGACAACATGCGGTCAAAGGAACTCTCAATTGAGGTGAAGCAGAACATCCTGAGGCTGAAAAAAAAGAAAAAAATCCATCAGAGAGATAGCAGACATGCTTGGAGTAGCAAAATCAACAGTTGGGTACATTCTGAGAAAAAAGGAATTGACTGGTGAGCTTGGGAACTCATAAAGGCCTGGGCGTCCACGGATGACAACAGTGGTGGATGATCGCCGCATACTTAATTTGGTGAAGAAGAACCCGTTCACAACATCAACTGAAGTCCAGAACACTCTCAGTGAAGTAGGTGTATCTGTCTCTAAGTCAACAGTAAAGAGAAGACTCCATGACAGTAAAAACAAAGGGTTCACATCTAGATGCAAACCATTCATCAATACCAAAAATAGACAGGCCAGAGTTAAATTTGCAGAAAAACACCTCAAGAAGCCAGCTCAGTTCTGGAAAAGTATTCTATGGACAGATGAGACAAAGATCAACCTGTACCAGAATGATGGGAAGAAAAAAGTTTGGAGAAGAAAGGGAACGGCACATGATCCAAGGCACACTACATCCTCTGTAAAACATGGTGGAGGCAACGTGATGGCATGGGCATGCATGGCTTTCAATGGCACTGGGTTACTTGTGTTTATTGATGATATAAGAGCAGACAAGAGTAGCCGGATGAATTCTGAAGTGTACCGGGATATACTTTCAGCCCAGATTCAGCCAAATGCTGCAAAGTTGATTGGACGGCGCTTCATAGTACTGATGGACAATGACCCCAAGCATACATCCAAAGCTACCCAGGAGTTCATGAGTGCCAAAAAGTGGAACATTCTGCAATGGCCTAGTCAATCTCCAGATCTAAACCCAATTTAGCATGCATTTCACTTGCTCAAATCCAGACTTAAGACGGAAAGACCCACAAACAAGCAAGACCTGAAGGCTGCGGCTGTAAAGGCCTGGCAAAGCATTAAGAAGGAGGAAACCCAGCGTTTGATGATGTCCATGGGTTCCAGACTTAAGGCAGTGATTGCCTCCAAAGGATTTGCAACAAAATATTGAAAATAAAAATATTTTGTTTGGGTTATGTTTATTTGTCCAATTACTTTTGACCTCCTAAAATGTGGAGTGTTTGTAAAGAAATGTGTACAATTCCTACATTTTCTATCAGATATTTTTGTTCAACCCTTCAAATTAAACGTTACAATCTGCACTTGAATTCTGTTGTAGAGGTTTCATTTCAAATCCAATGTGGTGGCATGCAGAGCCCAACTCGCGAAAATTGTGTCACTGTCCAAATATTTCTGGCCCTAACTGTATATATATATATATATATATATATATATATATATACACAGTCATTGCCAAAAGTATTAACACCCATGCAATTCTGTCAGATAATACTCAGTTTCTTCCTGAAAATGATTGCATCACAAATTCTTTGGTATTATTATCTTCATTTCATTTGTCTTAAATGAAAAAACACAAAAGAGAATGAAGAAAAAAGCAAAACATTGATCATTTCACACAAAACTCCAAAAATGGGCCAGACAAAAGTATTGGCACCCTACACCTAATACTTGGTTGCACAACCTTTAGCCAAAATAACTGCGACCGATCGCTTCCGGTAACCATCAATGAGTTTCTTACAATGCTCTGCTGGAATTTTAGACCATTCTTCTTTGGCAAACTGCTCCAGGTCCCTGATATTTGAAGGGTGCCTTCTCCAAACTGCCATTTTTAGATCTCGCCACAGATGTTCTATGGGATTCAGGTCTGGTCTCATTGCTGGCCACCTTAGAAGTCTCCAGTGCTTTCTCTCAAACCATTTTCTACTGCTTTTTGAAGTGTGTTTTGGGTCATTGTCCTGCTGGAAGACCCATGACCTCTGAGGGAGACAGAGCTTTCTCACACTGGGCCCTACATTATGCTGCAAAATTTGTTGGTAGTCTTCAGACTTCATAATGCCATGCACACGGTCAAGCAGTCCAGTGCCAGAGGCAGCAAAGCAACCCCAAAACATCAGGGAACCTCCGCCATGTTTGACTGTAGGGACCGTGTTCTTTTCTTTGAATGCCTCTTTTTTTCTCCTGTAAACTCTATGTTGATGCCTTTGCCCAAAAAGTTCTATTTTTGTCTCATCTGACCAGAGAACATTCTTCCAAAATGTTTTAGGCTTTTTCAGGTTAGTTTTGGTAAACTCCAACCAGGCTTTTTTATGTCTCGAGGTGAGAAGTGGGGTCTTCCTGGGTATCCTACCATACAGTCTCTTTTCATTCAGACACCGACGGATAGTACGGGTTGACACTGTTGTACCCTCGGACTGCAGGGCAGCTTGAACTTGTTTAGATGCTAGTCGAGGTTCTTTATCCAACATCCACACAATCTTGCGTTGAAATCTCTTGTCAATTTTTCTTTTACGTCCACATCTAGGGAGGTTAGCCACAGTGCCATGGGCTTTAAACTTTTTGATGATACTGCGCACGGTAGACACAGGAACATTCAGGTCTTTGGAGATGGACTTGTAGCCTTGAGATTGCTCATGCTGTAACAACTCTGCTGGCATCACAGCATGGCCTCACATCTCTCACACAATCTTACCCACTGCTCCAGGCCATGATGTGGTTTCTGTTTAATGCCAGCTCCATTTTCTGTGTCTCTGCTCTGTGCAAGCTTCATGGCTATGTGTATAGGGGGCCGGCGCCTGAACTCTCTGGTTCTTATGGGAATCAGGTGCATCTGTCTAATCAGTTCCTGACCAATTACAGAGAGGCCTCCTGTATATAGTGCAGCTCCACCCTGTGGTCTGGGCCTGTGCAATGTGTTAGCTCAGTTAGTGTTTTGCTGCTGAGTTTGCCTGGCCTTGCTCTGAGTTACTCCCTCTCTGGAGGCTTTTCTCTGTGCTATTGCCTTGATCTTGTAGTCCGCCCTCCAGGAGGCAGAATATCCTGGTCCCTGTGTCTTTGTCCCTGTGTCTTGTTCCATTGCCTGAATATCCTGGTCCCTGTGTCTTTGTCCCTGTGTCTTGTTCCATTGCCTTGTCTGTACTTAGTCTTATCTCGGTCTTCTTGTCTGTGGCTTCCTTCCCTGCTGTGTCTTTCCTTGTGTTCTGTCTGCTTACACTCCGCACTCTTGCGGCTCTGCACTCAGACCTTGCTTCGCACTCTCTGGCTTTGCTCTGTGGCTCCGCTCCTTGCGGTTCTATCTGGCTCCGCTCTTTGCGGTTCTATCTGGCTCCGCCTCCTTTGTTTCTGCACTTGGCTCCGTTTCCGCTCTTGGAGTTACCTCCAGCGTCTCCGCTCTTGGCTCCGCCTCCAGCGCCTCCGCTCTTGGCTCCGCCTCCAGCGTCTCCGCTCTTGGCTCCCCTCCAGCGTCTCTGCTCTTGGCTCCGCCTCCAGCGTCTCCGCTCTTGGCTCCGCCTCCAGCGTCTCCGCTCTTGGCTCCGCCTCCAGCGTCTCCGCTCTTGGCTCCGCCTCCAGCAACTCCGCTCTTGGCTCTGCCTCTAGCGTCTCTGCTCTTGGCTCTGCCTCTAGCGTCTCCACTCTTGGCTCTGCCTCTAGCTTCTCCGCTCTTGGCTCTGCCTCTAGCGTCTCCGCTCTTGGCTCCGCCTCCAGCGTCTCCGCTCTTGGCTCCGCCTCCAGCGTCTCCGCTCTTGGCTTCGCCTCCAGCGTCTCCGCTTTTGGCTCCGCCTCCAGCGGCTCCGCTCTTGGCTCTGCCTCCCGCGGCTAGGCTCTTGGCTCCGCCTCTTGCGGCTCCGTCCTTGGCTCTGCCTTCTTCTCTTCTCTTTGCTCCACCTTCTACTCGTACTCAGCCTCCTGCATTTCTGTTCTTGGTTCTAGCTCTTATGCTTTCCCTCTGCCTCCGCTCTTGCAGAATTTCTCTGCTTGTTACTTTGTCCTCCTGTCTGAACAGGTTCCAACCTGTTTCACATACCTGCCTGCAGACCGGTCCCTACCGGTTCTTCCTATGTTCCAGCCGTACCCGCCTGCCTACCAGAAAGCCAGCCGTGTCCGCCTGCCCGCCTGTGTCTCTGGTGTACCCGTCTGCCTGCCCGTGTCCCAGCCATGCCCGCCTGTCAGCCAGAGTGCCAGCCGTGCCCGCTCCGTTCCTTAGTGGGATCAGCAGCCACAGCCAGACATCACCCTGGAGTGGCACCTGGTAGCTTCCTATTGCACAAGTCTGACCTCACCATCAGAGGCTCCAGCGAACACCTAGGAAGCTACTTAGTTACGCCCCTTCCAGGGAAGTTTGGTCTGTGGTCCAGTGGGGCCACACCCCCGTATGCCCGCGCCAACCAGTCTGGGCACGTGCGTGACACATGCTTCCTCACAATTTGGTTTCTCAAGTCCTCAGACAGTTCTTTGGTGTTCTTTCTTTTCTCCATGCTCAATGTGGTACTCACAAGGACACAGGACAGAGGCTGAGTCAACTTTAATCCATGTCAACTGGCTGCAAGTGTGATTTAGTTATTGCCAACACCTGTTAGGTGTCACAGGTAAGTTACAGGTGCTGTTAATTACACAAATTAGAGAAGCATCACATGTTTTTTCGAACGGTGCCAATACTTTTGTCCACCCCCTTTTTTATGTTTGGAGTGGAGTTATATCCAATTTAGCTTTAGGACAATTCTTTTTGCGTTTTTTTCCTTTAAGACAAATTAAATGAAGATAATAATACCAAATAATTTGTGTTTGCAATCATTTTCATGAAGAAACTGAGTATTATCTGTTTAAGAAAGACATAGCTGAACTGGAGCGGGTGCAGAGAAGAGCGACCAAGGTTATTAGAGGACTGGGGGGTCTGCAATACCAAGATAGGTTATTACACTTGGGGCTATTTAGTTTGGAAAAACGAAGACTAAGGGGTGATCTTATTTTAATGTATAAATATATGAGGGGACAGTACAAAGACCTTTCTGATGATCTTTTTAATCATAGACCTGAAACAGGGACAAGGGGGCATCCTCTGCGTTTGGAGGAAAAAAGGTTTAAGCATAATAACAGACGCGGATTCTTTACTGTAAGAGCTGTGAGACTATGGAACTCTCTGCCGTATGATGTTGTAATGAGTGATTCATTACTTAAATTTAAGAGGGGACTGGATACCTTTCTGGAAAAGTATAATGTTACAGGGTATATACACTAGATTCCTTGATAGGGCGTTGATCCAGGGAACTAGTCTGATTGCCGTATGTGGAGTCGGGAAGGAATTTTTTTCCCCAATGTGGAGCTTACTCTTTGCCACATGGTTTTTTTTTGCCTTCCTCTGGATCAACATGTTAGGGCATGTTAGGTTAGGCTATGGGTTGAACTAGATGGACTTATAGTCTCCCTTCAACCTTAATAACTATGTAACTGTGTAACTATGTAGAATTGCAGGGGTGTCAATACTTTTGGCCATGACTGTACACCCCTATACTATGTCAGTGAGATAGATATATATATATATATATATTTATATTAATATTTCATGCAGCGCCGGCTTTTCCTATCTCCTTCCCCAACCCGACGTCATATGAGACATGGTTACATACAGTAAACCATCTCATATCCCTTCTTTTATTACATATTCCTCTTTAGTAATGTAAGAAGTGTCTTGGTGTAAAATTTGGGTGCTCTAGCTATTAAATTAAAGGGTTAAATCGCGGAAAAAATTGGTGTGGGCTCTCGCGCAATTTTCTCTGCCAGAGTGGGAAAGCCAGTGACTGAGGGCAGCTATTAACAGCCTGAGGAGGGTCCATGGTTATTGCCCCCCCCGGCTAAAAACATCTGCCCCCAGCCACCCCAGAAAAGGCACATCTGGAAGATGCGCCTATCCTGGCACTTAGCCTCTCTCTTCCCCTCCCGTGTAGCGGTGGGATTTGGGGTAATGAAGGGTTAATGTCACCTTGCTATTGTAAGGTGACATTAAGCCAGATTAATAATGGAGAGGCGTCAATTACGACACCTATCCATTATTAATCCAATAGTACGAAATGGTTAATAAAACACACACACATTATTACAAAGTAATTTAATGAAATAAAGACACAGGGTGTTTTAATATTTTATTATACTCTTAATCCACCTGAAGACCCTTGTCACCTGAAACAAAGTTAAACAAAACAAACAACAATATTCCATACCTTCCGTTGTTCAGTCTTGTCCCACACTGTAAATCCATCTGAAGGGGTTAAATCATTTTACACCCAGGAGCTCTGCTAATGCAGCTGTGCTCGTGGCTGTAAAAACCCAGGGAATGAATGGAATGCAGGGGAATAACCTGTAGTTACCTTGAGTCGCGGTGATGCGCCCTCTGCTGGATGTCCTCATATGAACTGGAGCCTGGGAACTTTTCAGAATATTTTCCCATCCGCGAGGCAGCGGATTTCAGGTGTGGGAGAGAGCGTGATGCCGCTTACCACAATAGATAGATCAGGTAGGGGGGATACGCGAGATGGAGGAAAGATTTTGAGTTTGGTATTGTCTACATTGACTTTTAGGAAACGAGAGGTGAAGGAGGATATGGCTGATAGACACTTCAGGATTCTGGACAGCAGAGAGGTGAAATCTGGGCGAGAGAGGTAAATCTGAGTGTCGTCCGCATACAGGTGATACTGTAAGCCATGGGACTTTGAGTTGTCCTAGGCCAAGGGTATAGATGGAAAAAAGTAGGGGCCCCAGGACAGAGCCTTGAGGGACTCCAACAGAGAGAGGGCAGGATGAACCAATACAGTCTGCTGAGCCTGTGCAACGACCGCAGAGTTGCCCAGATCATAGCCCTACTGATTACTGGGTGGCCACCCTGCTGTAAAGACAAAGTACCATTATTACTTCTGTCACTGTGGTGGGATGGCAAAATGTGTGAATACAAGCACATGCTGGTAGGGGCACTACTGACAGCATTCCCACCTGACAGAAGAAACACAAGGCAGAGGAGGAGGAAGTCACCAACACAGCTGGGGCACCACCTCGGAAGGGAGGGTTAGCATGGCTAAAATGTGAAAAAAAATGCATCAGCATGCCACAGCATCCAGCACCACTTTCTGATAGGGTCTATACAACCAGGTGACAGCGTTATAACAACATGGTGGAAGAGTACATGTCCACGTCCACACGTCTGCATGTACTGTAAGTGATGGGTCTGCACATTTAACCCCTTAAGCCCCGAGGGTGGTTTGCAAGGTAATGACCGGGCCAATTTTTACAATTCTGACCACTGTCCCTTTATGAGGTTATAACTCTGGAACGCTTCAACGGATCTTGGAGATTCTGACATTGTTTTCTCGTGATGTATTGTTCTTCATGTTAGTGGTAAAATTTATTCGATATAACTTGCGTTTATTTGAGAAAAAAATGGAAATTTGGCGAAAATTTTGAAAATTTCTTAATTTTCCAAATTTGAATTTTTATACCCTTAAATCACAGAGATATGTCATGCAAAATACTTAATAAGTAACATTTCCCACATGTCTACTTTACATCAGCACAATTTTGGAACCAAATTTTTTTTTTTAAAGGGAGTTATAAGGGTTAAAAGTTGACCAGCAATTTCTCATTTTTACAACACCATTTTTTTTTAGGGACCACATCTCATTTGAAGTCATTTTGAGGGGTCTATATGATAGAAAATACCCAAGTGTGACACCATTCTAAAAACTGCACCCCTCAAGGTGCTCAAAACCACATTCAAGAAGTTTATTAACCCTTCAGGTGTTTTACAGGAATTTTTGGAATGTTTAAATAAAAATGAACATTTAACTTTTTTTCACACAAAATTTATTTCAGCTCCAATTTGTTTTATTTTACCAAGGGTAATAGGAGAAAATGGACCCCAAAATTTGTTGTACAATTTGTCCTGAGTACGCTGATACCCCATATGTGGGTGTAAACCACTGTTTGGGCGCATGGGAGAGCTCGGAAGGGAAGGAGCGCCATTTGACTTTTCAATGCAAAATTGACTGGAATTGAGATGGGACGCCATGTTGCGTTTGGAGAGCCACTGATGTGCCTAAACATTGAAACCCCCCACAAGTGACACCATTTTGGAAAGTAGACCCCCTAAGGAACTTATCTAGATGTGTTTTGAGAGCTTTGAGCCCCCAAGTGTTTCACTACAGTTTATAACGCAGAGCCGTGAAAATATATATATTTTTTTTCACAAAAATGATTTTTTAGTCCCCAGTTTTGTATTTTCACAAGGGTAACAGGATAAATTGGACCCCGAAAGTTGTTGTCCAATTTGTTCTGAGTACGCCGATACCCCATATGTGGGGGGGAAGCACTGTTTGGGCGCATGGCAGAGCTCGGAAGGGAAGGAGCGCCATTTGGAATACAGACTTAGATGGATTGGTCTGCAGGCATCACGTTGCATTTGCAGAGCCCCTGATGTACCCAAACAGCAGAAACCCCCAAGTGACCCCATATTGGAAACTAGACCCCCTAAGGAACTTATCTAGATGTGTTGTGAGAACTTTGAACCCCCAAGTGTTTCACTACAGTTTATAACGCAGAGCCGTGAAAATAAAAATTCTTTTTTTTTTTTCACAAAAATGATTTCTTAGCCCCCAGTTTTGTATTTTCACAAGGGTAACAGGATAAATTGGACCCCAAAAGTTGTTGTCCAATTTGTCCTGAGTACCTAACCCTAGCCCCAACCCTAGCCCTAACCCCAGCCCCAACCCTAGCCCTAACCCTAGCCCCAACCCTAACCCTAACCCTAGCCCTAATGGGAAAATGGAAATAAATACATTTTTTAAATTTTATTATTTTTCCCTAACTAAAGGGGTGATGAAGGGGGGTTTGATTTACTTTTATAGCGTTTTTTATATCGGATTTTTATGATTGGCAGCTGTCACACACTAAAATATGCCTTTTTTATAGCAAAAAAGTTTTTGCGTCTCCACATTTTGAGACCTATAATTTTTCCATATTTTGGTCCACAGAGTCATGTGAGGTCTTGTTTTTTGCGGGACGAGTTGATGTTTTTATTGGTAACATGTTTGGACACGTGACAGTTTTTGATCACTTTTTATTATGATTTTTGTGAGGCAGAATGACCAAAAACCAGCTATTCATGAAATTCTTTTGGGGGAGGCGTTTATACCGTTCTGCGTTTGGTAAAGTGGATGAAGCAGTTTTATTTGTCGGGTCAGTACAATTACAGCGATACCTCATTTATATCATTTTTTTATGTTTTGGCGCTTTTATACGATAAAAGCTATTTTATAGAAAAAATAATTATTTTGGCATCGCTTTATTCTCAGGACTATAACTTTTTTATTTTTTTGCCTATTATGCTTTGTGGTGGCTCGTTTTTTGCGGGACAAGATGATGTTTTCAGTGGTACCATGGATATTTATATCAGTCTTTTTGATCGCGTGTTATTCCACTTTTTGTTCGGCGGTATGATAATAAAGCGTTGTTTTTTGGCTAGTTTTTTTTTCTTTTTTTTTCTTACGGTGTTCACTGAAGGGGTTAACTAGTGGGACAGTTTTATAGGTCGGATCGTTATGGACGTGGCGATACTAAATATGTGTACTTTTATTGTTTTGTTTTTTTTTGTTTGATAAAGAAATGTATTTATGGGAATAATATTTTTTTTTAATTTATTTATTTAGTAATTTTTTTTTTTTTTTTTTACACGTGGAAATTTTTGTTTTTTTTACTTTTTTACTTTGTCCCAGGGGGGGTCATCACAGATCGCCGATCTTACAGTTTGCACAGCACTCTGTAAGATCGGCGATCTCACTGACATCGCTGCAGGCTTACCAGCACCTGCAGGCGACCCGGAAGTACTCCCTGCAGGACCCGGATGCAGCCCCGCGGCCATTTTGGATCCGGGGCCTGCAGGGAGAAGATGCTAGGAAAAAGGTGAGCACATCACCTTGTTCCGATCGTCTCAGGGAAGCACGCAGGGAGCCCCCTCCCTGCGCGATGCTTTCCTGTACCGCCGGCACACCGCGATCATGTTTGATCGCGGTGTGATGGGGGTTAATGTGCCGGGAGCAGTCCGTGACCGCTCCTGGCACATAGTTCCGGATGTCAGCTGCGATAGTCAGCTGACACCCGGCCGCGATCGGTCGCGCTCCCCCCGTGAGCGCGGCCGATCGCATATGACGTACTATCCCGTCACTGGGAATTAAGTCCCAGGTCACCTCGACGGGATAGTACGTCATATGGGATTAAGGGGTTAACTTCTTGGTTTCCAAACTGGACACATGGTCTAGGCTTGTATTTTTTGACTTGGAAGTGCTGGCATGCCCCGTGGCAAGTGTAATGTTGGAATGTGTTTATCACAGCAGGGGATATAATCACACATAGGCGCATCTGTTATGATCAGGTGGCATTTGAGCAGCATGAAATGACCTTCGCTGGAGCAGTGGTAACTTTACTGACCGCAAACCCTGATCCTATCACCGCAAATAGAAGCAGCCGTGGGGTGTGCCTAACCAGACCTAGACACATCGACACAGCCTAAGGACTAAATATTCCTAAAGATGGAAATAGGAAAAACTCTCTTGCCTCAGAGTAGATCCCCAAAGGATAGGTAGCCCCCCACAAATAATGACTGTGAGTAGGAGAGGAAAAGACACACGCAGACAGAAAACAGGGATAAGCAAAGGAGGCCACTTCTACCTAGATAGGAATGGAAAGTACAGGATACTATGCGGTTAGCATAAAACACTACAAAATATCCACAGCAGAAAAATACAAAAACTCCACCACCTAACTAAAGATGTGGAGAGTATATCTGCGACTCCAGCGAGTCCAACTAGACTGAGAAAAACAACAGGCACAGTCTAGCAGGAACAAAATAGAAACAAGATCAGAACAAAAAAAAATAAACACAGCCGTGTGTCTAAAAAGTGAAGCAAGCACTTATCTTTGCTGAGATGGCAGGAAGCAGGAGAGGCAAAGCAGAGGACCAACACTTCCAAAGGAACATTGACTACTGGCAAGGACTAATGAGTCCTGCACAGCTAAATACCCCAGTCAGAATTGCAATTAGCAGAAACACCTGTCCAAGACTTCTGCTCAGGAATAACTGCATTACCATCAACAACCACTGGAGGGAGCCCAAGAGCAGAATTCACAACAGTGCCCTCCCCCCTCTTGAGGAGGGGTCACCGAACCCTCACCAGAGCCCCCAGGCTGGTCAGGACGAGCAAGATGAAAGGCACGAACCAAATCGGCGGCATGGACATCAGAGGCCGAAACCCAAGAATTATCCTCCTGGCCATAACCCTTCCATTTGACAAGGTACTGAAGCTTCCGCCTCGTAAAACGAGAATCCAAAATCTTCTCAACCACATATTCCAACTCCCCATCGACCAACACAGGGGCCGGAGGATCAACAGAGGGAACAACGGGCTCCACATATTTCCGCAACAAAGATCTATGGAAGACATTATGGATAGCAAAAGAGGCTGGAAGCAACAGACGAAAAGACACCGGATTAATAATCTCAGAAATCTTATAAGGACCAATAAACCGAGGCTAAAAAACTTAGGAGAGGAAACCTTCATAGGAACATGATGGGAAGATAACCAAACCAGATCCCCAACCCGAAGCCGGGAACCAACACAGCCGGGAACCAACACAGCGACGTCGGATAGCAAAACGTTGAGCCTCCTCCTGAGACAACACCAAATTGTCCACCACCTGAGCCCAAATCTGCTGCAACCTGTAAACCACAGAATCCACACCAGGAAAGTCAGAAGACTCAACCTGCCCAGAAGAAAAACGAGGATGAAAACCAAAATTACAAAAGTAAGGCGAAAGCAAAGTAGCCGAACTAGCCCGATTATTAAGGGCAAACTCGGCCAATGGCAAAAAGGCCACCCAATCATCCTGATCAGCAGACACAAAGCATCTCAAATAAGTCTCCAAAGTCTGATTAGTACGCTCGGTCTGGCCATTTGTCTGAGGATGAAATGCAGAAGAAAAAGACAAATGAATGCCCAGCCTAGCACAAAAGGCCCACCAAAACCTAGAAACAAACTGGGAACCTCTGTCGGACACAATATTCTCAGGAATACCATGCAAACGGACCACATGCTGAAAAAACAACGGAACCAAATCAGAAGAAGAAGGCAATTTAGGCAAAGGCACCAAATGAACCATCTTAGAGAATCGGTCACAAACAACCCAGATAACAGACATCCTCTGGGAAACAACAAGATCGGAAATAAAATCCATAGAAATATGCGTCCAGGGCCTCTCAGGGATCGGCAATGGCAAATGCAACCCACTAGCACGGGAGCAACAAGGATTGGCCCGCGCACAAGTCCCACAGGACTGCACAAAAGACCGCACATCACGCGATAAGGAAGGCCACCAAAATGACCTACCAACCAAATCTCTGGTACCAAAAATGCCAGGATGTCCAGCCAACACAGAACAGTGAACCTCAGAAATCACTCTACTAGTCCATCTGTCAGGAACAAACAGCTTCCCGACAGGACAACGATCAGGCTTGTCAGCCTGAAATTTCTGAAGAACCCGTCGTAAATCAGGAGAAATGGCAGAAAGGACCACCCCTTCCTTCAAAATACCGACTGGTTCCAAAACCTCAGGAGAATCAGGCCGAAAACTCCTAGAGAGGGCATCAGCCTTAATATTCTTAGAACCCGGAAGGTACGAGACCACAAAATCAAAACGAGAAAAAAACAAGGACCATCGAGCCTGTCTAGGATTCAACCGTTTGGCAGACTCGAGGTAAATCAGATTCTTATGATCGGTCAAGACCACAATACGGTGCTTAGCTCCCTCAAGCCAATGTCGCCACTCCTCAAACGCCCACTTCATAGCCAACAACTTCCGATTGCCGACATCATAATTGCGTTCAGCAGGCGAAAACTTACGGGAAAAGAAGGCACACGGTTTCATTAAGGAACCAACAGGCTCCCTCTGAGACAAAACAGCCCCTGCCCCAATCTCAGAAGCGTCAACCTCAACCTGAAACGGAAGAGAAACATCCGGTTGACGGAACACAGGAGCAGAAGTAAAACGATGCTTAAGTTCCTGAAAGGCAGAGACAGACGCAGGGGACCAATTCGCCACATCAGCGCCCTTCTTCGTCAAATCAGTCAAGGGTTTAACCATGCTGTAAAAATTAGCAATGAAATGGCGATAAAAATTAGCAAAACCCAAAAATTTCTGAAGGCTCTTCACAGATGTGGGCTGAATCCAATCATGAATGGCCTGAACCTTAACCGGACCCATCATTATATAGACGAGGGAGAAAAAATAAAGCCCAAAAAGGAAACCTTCTGCACCCCAAAAAGACACTTAGACCCTTTCACAAACAAGGCATTGTCACGAAGGATCTGAAATACCATCCTGACCTGCTGCACATGAGACTCCCAATCATCGGAAAAAATCAAAATATCGTCCAAATATACAATCAGGAATTTGTCAAGATAATCCCGGAAGATATCATGCATGAAGGACTGAAAAACAGATGGAGCATTAGAGAGTCCGAATGGCATCACAAGGTATTCAAAATGACCCTCGGCGTGTTAAACGCAGTTTTCCATTCATCACCCTGCTTAATACGAACAAGATTATAAGCCCCCCGAAGGTCAATCTTAGTAAACCAACTAGCTCCCTTAATCCTAGCAAACAAATCAGAAAGCAAAGGTAAAGGATATTGAAACTTGACCGTGATCTTATTCAAGAGGCGATAATCAATACAGGGTCTTAAGGAACCATCTTTTTTAGCAACAAAAAAGAACCCCGCTCCCAACGGTGAAGAAGATGGTCGAATATGCCCTTTCTCCAAAGACTCCTTAATATAGCTCCGCATGGCGGTATGTTCAGGTACAGACAGGTTGAAAAGTCGGCCCTTAGGAAACTTACAGTCTGGAATCAAGTCAATAGCACAATCACAGTCCCTGTGTGGTGGAAGGAAACTGGACTTGGGCTCATCGAATACATCCTGAAAATCAGACAAAAACTCCGGAATTTCAGAAGAGGGAGAAGGGGCGATAGACATCAGAGGAACATCATTATGAACCCCCAACTAGTCACAGACATGGACTTCCAATCCAAAACAGGATTATGTACTTGCAACCATGGAAAACCCAGCACGATAGCATCATGCAAATTATGCAACACCAGAAATCGACAATCTTCCTGATGGGCTGGCGCCATGCGCATGGTCACCTGTGTCCAAAACTGGGGCTTATTTTTAGCCAAGGGTGTAGCATCAATGCCCCTTAAAGGAATAGGGTTCTGCAAAGGCTGCAAGGGAAAACCACAAAGCCTGGCAAACTCAAAGTCCATTAAGTTCAAGGCAGTGCCTGAATCCACAAACGCCATGACAGAAAATGATGACAATGAACAGATCAAGGACACAGATAACAGAAATTTAGGTTGTACAGTACTGATGGTAAATGAACTGGCGATCCTCTTGGCCCGCTTAGGGCAGACAGAAATGACGTGGGAAGCGTCGCCACAATAATAACACAACCTATTCTGACGTCTGAAACCTTGTTGTTCCGTTCTAGACAGAATGCTATCACATTGCATTGGCTCAGGAATTTGCTCTGAGGATAACGCCATAGCGCGCACAGTTCTGCGCTCCCGCAAGCGCCGATCAATCTGAATGGCCAGAGACATAGAATCACTCAGACTGGAGGGTGTGGGAAACCCCACCATATAACATCTTTAACGGATTCAGAAAGCCCCTTTCTGAAAATTGCTGCCAAAGCATCATTATTCCATTTAGTCAATACAGACCATTTTCTGAATTTCTGACAATACAATTCTGCCGCCTCTTGACCCTGAGACAGGGCCAACAAGGTCTTCTCAGCTTGATCCACCGAATTAGGTTCATCATACAGTAATCCTAACGCCTGAAAAAAGGAGTCTACATTAAGCAAAGCAGGATTCCCAGATTCCAGGGAAAATGCCCAATCCTGTGGATCACCACACAGCAGGGAAATAATGATTTTAACTTGTTGAATGGAATCACCGGAGGATCGAGGTTTCAATGCAAAAAACAGTTTACAGTTGTTTTTAAAACCCAAAAATTTGGACCTGTTACCAAAAAACAAATCAGGAGTAGGTATCTTCGGTTCTAAAACAGGAGTCTGAACAATGTAATCAGAAATACCCTGTACTCTAGCAGCAAGTTGGTCTACACGAGAAACTAATTCCTGAACATTCATGCTAACACGAGGCTCTTCAGCCACCCAGAGATAAAGAGGGAGGAAAAGACAAAACAGACTGGAGAAAAAAAATGGCTCAAGATCTTTCCTCCCTTCTTCTGAGATGCAATTAACTCATTGTGGGCCAGTAGTACTGTTATGATCAGGTGGCCTTGGAGCAGCATGAAATGACCTTCGCTAGAGCAGTGGTAACTTTACTGACCGCAAACCCTGATCCTATCACCGCAAAAAGAAGTAGCCGTGGGGTGTGCCTAACCAGACCTAGACACTTCGACACAGCCTAAGGACTAAATATTCCTAAAGATGGAAATAGGAAAAACTCTCTTGCCTCAGAGTAGATCCCCAAAGGATAGGTAGCCCCCCACAAATAATGACTGTGAGTAGGAGAGGAAAAGACACACGCAGACAGAAAACAGGGATAAGCAAAGGAGGCCACTTCTACCTAGATAGGAACGGAAAGTACAGGATACTATGCAGTCAGCATAAAACACTACAAAATATCCACAGCAGAAAAATACAAAAACTCCACCACCTAACTAAAGATGTGGAGAGTATATCTGCGACTCCAGCGAGTCCAACTAGACTGAGAAAAACAACAGGCACAGTCTAGAAGGAACAAAATAGAAACAAGATCAGCACAAAAAAAATAAACACAGCCGTGTGTCTAAAAAGTGAAGCAAGCACTTATCTTTACTGAGATGGCAGCAAGCAGGAGAGGCCAGGCAGAGGACCAACACTTCCAAAGGAACATTGACTACTGGCAAGGACTAATGAGTCCTGCACAGCTAAATACTCCAGTCAGAATTGCAATTAGCAGAAACACCTGTCCAAGACTGCTGCTCAGGAATAACTGCATTACCATCAACAACCACCGGAGGGAGCCCAAGAGCAGAATTCACAACACGCATCCACCTGTCCAAAGCCAACGTGGACACTCTCACACTCATTAAAAGAAACCAGGAGTGGAGTCCACAGGACTTGTCTGTACCTTTGGCTGACCAGACAAATGTACCATCTGCATCAAGACATTGTTATATTTTATTTGCCATTTGTTTTATTTTGGGGCCTTACCAAAAAGGAAGATAAATAAAATCCACAAAAATAATGTTGGATACCATCAGGTCTGTTTCTTCCACCTACACTGCAATGTCCACATACTGCTAGTCCACCTACACCACCTTCTCCTCCACTAGGACATCCGACTACTGTATCTACAGTGTTCTTTTTTATTTTATTTTATACCATGTTCTTTTAAGTGCTGTCCCAAAAAAAAAAAAAAAATAACAAACCCCCCCCCCAAAAACAAAAAACAAAAAAACAACTGTTGGATACCTCGCCCCCTGCCTCTTCCACCTTTATCGCCACATTCGCCTCAAGCTCATCCACCTACTACACCTCCTCCTACATTTGGACCTATGCCTCTTTTTTCAAGATTATTCTTATTACTCTTTATTCTCTGTTATTTTAAGTGATCTTACTATCCACATTTGTTTTCAGGGCTATTGTCCTGCTTACCCCCTTTTTGTTCCATTTTTCACCTTTACCGCTTACTACCCCCATTTTACAGTACGAAAGTTCGAGACCACATTGGCTGTGAGCTGGTCTCATTATGCTGGGAAGCGTCCAATAAACATTAACCTTTACAGCCTATTAATCAGTGGACAGCTGTCTGCTTTTTCTTTGCTGGTTATTAAAAAATGGGTGGACTCACCCAAAAAATTAATTGGAACCCCCTCCATTTTTAATAACCAGCTAAGGCTGGTTTCACACTTGCGTTTTTGAACGCATGCATTTTTAAAAAAAAACGCATGGTACAAAAATGCATGTAAACGCTGCATTTTTTTGACGCACGCGTTAAACGCGTGCGTCAAAAAAACGCAGCGTTCACACGCGTTTACATGCGTTTTTGTATGCGTTTGCGTTTTTTTGAGCAATTTTCAGAAAAAACAAAACCAAAAAAAAAGGTCACCAGTAACACAACCAATGGGAATAGAGAGGGCGTATGTGATTTTCTCTCAATATATTGACCCTAGGGGTACCGAAATGTTCACAGCTTGCTACTGTTTTCGGTGTCATGATGGATCTTTCAATGGAGAGCTTTTATTTCAAGCTGGAGTTCAGCTTCAAAATTTTCCTTGCCTGTGTTTTTGCTTGGGAGCAAGACCGAAACCGCCAAAGATGGAGAAGGAGACAGCGTCGGCGGTTTTGGAGGCACCCCATCATTGAAGTGCGTGAAACCCGTGGAGCATATCACACGCTCTATGCGAAGCTGAATGCCAACCCGGAGAAATTCCAGGATTATACCAGAATGTCTCAAGATTCTTTCCGGGATTTACTGGCTCGTGTCGAAGTATCCATAAGGCGCCAGGACACACGGCTCCGTAGAGCAATTCCACCTGAGGAACGTCTGTTAGTGACATTACGGTACGTTCCAAAAGTAAACCAATGACCGTGCAATTTTTTGGTTATGACATGTTTTCTATGTGTGTTTTTTTTTTTTTTTTTAACACAGCATTAAGAGCCGATCTTAAATTTTTTTTTTGGTTTCTTTTTCTTCTAGATTTCTTGCCACAGGAGAGAGTTTATCTTCCCTGCACTTCCAATACCGCCTTGGAATCTCAACCCTCTCCGGAAATGTTGTGGACACCTGTCGTGCGTTATGGAATGTACTCCGTGAGGAGTTTATACCCGTACCCACCGTGGACATGTGGCGGGAAATATCAAAAACATTTTTGAACGTGTGTGATTTTCCAAACTGTTTAGGGGCGGTGGATGGGAAGCACATCCGCATTGTTAAACCTGCCAGAACCGGATCTGAGTTTTTTAATTATAAAAAATATTTTTCGGTAGTGCTCACGGCAATAGCGGATGCGGAGTGTCGCTTCATCGCCGTGGACATTGGAGCTTTTGGCCGTGGCAATGATTCCCAGACCTTCAAGAGCTCGGATATGGGCCGTCGGGTATATGGCAACAATTTTAATTTTCCCCCTCCACAGCCCCTCCCCAACACTCAAGGCCCACCGCTGCCATTTGTTATGGTTGGGGATGAGGCCTTCCAGATGTGTGAAAATCTCCTGAAGCCCTATTCTAGTAGGGACTTGGACCACACTCGAAGAATATTCAACTACAGACTGACCAGGGCCAGAAGAACCGTAGAGTGCAGCTTTGGCATTCTGGTTGCTAAATGGCGCATTCTTGCAACAGCCATCAATCTAAAAGTGGAAACAGTGGACGAGGTGGTCAAAGCCTGTGTGGTTCTACACAATTATATAATGGCTAAGGAGCGACCCCACATTGAACTTGATGAACCAGTTTCACACCCATTGCCAGATTTTCAGCATCACCCGATGCGGTCAACTGCAGCCGTTGGTCTTATGCGGGACCAATTTGCGGCCTATTTTGTGTCCGATATTGGACGGGTTTCATGGCAGGACAATGTTGTTTAAATGTCCTGTTGTATGTTAATGTTTACCAATTATTAAATACTGATACAAATTTTTCTAATTAATAAACTTTTTTGTGTTCACCAGGTCTCCTGTCTTTTTCCTCTCTAAACAAAGGTTGACCAAAGATGGGCAGTAGATATGTATATCATAATTTGTAATCCAAAACCAGGAGTGGGTGATAGTTGATGAGGTAATAATTTGTTTTTTTTAATCATAATTGACCTCAGTTGCACTCCCTATTTTGGTTTACAAAGAATGATATAAACACGCATACTTATAATAATGTAACCAGATTTTAATTTATTTATTGGTAATCTTCTTGACGTCATTGCGTCAAGACTGGCACGCTCTCTATACCCGTCAAGTCAAGTGTAAGAAATAATGAATTCATGATGAACATATACATGATCATGAATTCAAAATTTCTTACACCTGCCCAGGTGAGGATAGATAGTTAGCGTGTGCCAACCATTGTCCCATCAGTTTGACAAACATTGTCACATAATGTGCTATATAGAATATGGTGAATATACAAGTCAGTAATCAACTAAACAGGTCAGGTGTCTATTTTGACATCTGACCGGTTCAGTTGAGTTCTGAACTTGATTTCCACCATTTTCTCTTTGTACAGTGACACTACACTAGTTAAAAATTAAAAATAAGAGTATGGAAATAACTACTATTTTTTTGGCCAACTCATATCTGTATACTAAAGAAACACATATAGATGTTATCTGGTATTTTATACTACTGGAGATATGTTTAGGCCAAAAGAATAAGTGTGTGACGAAGTTTATTGGTGTGTATTGAGAGCGGTGAAAGACACAATAAACCAAACATAATTGTTGCAAATAAACTTTTTTTTTATTGAGGAAACACAACCAAATTTATTTTTTTGTACCGCGCCGGGTTGTACCACGCCGGCTTGGGGTTGAGTGACGTAACTGGGGGGTATTCAGAACTGAAGCCTGTCTCACCGTGGAGGAGGCAGAGGTGGCAGGAGAATGGGCAAGAATACTTGAAGGGTCTGGAAGTTCGGGGATGGGGCTTAAAACATGAGGGGCTTGAGACACACTGGAAGGTTGAGACACATCGGTAGGTGATGGGGGAGGAATAATCAAAGTTTTTTGTTTTTTATGCGTTTTGGCAGTTTTCCGTTGGGTTTTCCGGGTTGGGGGAAGTCTTCTTGGGCTAGGTTGTAAAGTGTGGGCGGGAGACACGTCAGGACCCGGCTCCACAATTACACAGTCAGTCTCCATTGTGGAGCGCTCGGCAATGTCTGAGTCCAATACCATTGTAGTGGGGGGGAAAGATAAAGTCCCGCCTGGGTCCTGGTGCCTCGTTGGGGGGGAAACAAAAACCCTCCCAGGATCCTGGTGCCTCGTTGGGGGGGGGGACATAACACCCTCCCAGGGTCCTGGTGCATCGTTGGGGGGGAAAACAAATCCCATACCTGTGTCCTGCTGCATTGCTGGTGGGGGGGAACATAAAGCCATGGATGGGTCCTGCTGCATCGGGGTGGGTCCTGCCCGGAAAGGTATGGCTTGGTCGTGCTGCATCATGGGGGGCCCGGTGCGATACGCCATGGATGGGTCCTGCTGCATCGGGGGGGTGTCCTGCCCGGAAAGCAACGCCTCGGTCCTGCTGCATCGGGGTGGGTCCGGTCCGATATGCCAGGCCTCGGTCCTGCTGCATCGGGGGTGGGCCGGTCCGATATTGCATGGATGGGTCCTGCTGCATCGGGAGGGTGCCGGGCCGATAAGCCACGCCAGGGTCCTGCATCATCGTGGTGTCAGCGGAGGAGGTCCAAGCCGGAGCAGCGGTCGTCACGGTGGTGGCGGTGGGATGTCCAACAGCACTCGTCATCGTGTTGGTGCTGTAGTGGAGTACACCTGTAGAGGGAATAGAGGTGGCCGTGCAGTGGTATGCAGCAGAGGTAGGAATGGTGTTTACTTGTGACAGTGACGGCACAGTTGGATATGCCGCCACATTACGACTCTGACTCTGCTGCATAGCCTGCACAAAAGCAACATTGCAGGCCTGCATCACACTCAGCTGGAGATCAGGGCTAAGGTGTTCCGACATGCCCTGTTGGATTTGATTTAAAAAATGATGAGCTGGCTTCTGGAGGTCGGCTTTCACTTGATCAACGCTTTTGGCGACATCCTGGATGCGGCACTCTAAGAGGTTATGGGACACATCCATTCTGTCGCCTAAAGCCTTGATAGCTTTGTGTAAAACCGAGCTCAAGTGCAAAAACTCGGGCATGAGGGACCTATCCGAAGCCCTCTGTCGCTGCCGGGATGATCCCGCAAAAATGGGTGCAGCAAAAGAAGACTGCGAAAGGGGAAGACCTGATGGGCCAGCCCCCTGGTCTCCAGTGAGTGTGGAAGACCCACCTGGTGCTGCGCTGCTGGATGGCTGGGACGGGTCCGTGGCTGCCGGCTGAAGGACCGCTCCAGAACCTGTGGCGACAGTCGTGCAGTGTGTGCTGTGAAAAGAGAAAACAGAAAATTAATACCAAACTATAACAAGACGGTACATCCTGTGGAATTAAAAATGACAGATTATGTCAATGCAATACAACCGGAGGCATGTGAGAAATACTTACGTTCTCATGAGAAGGACCGGTCTCAGGAAGGCCAACACACGGTGATATTTGTAGAGCCGGTGCCTTGCTCCGGAACCACTAGCTGCACTCTTCTCTGCACGCAGGTCCTTGTTGAAACGGTCCTTCATGGAACGCCAACGTGTTCTTACTTTGTCCACTGTGAAATAACAATAAAATATAATGGTCAGAAAAAGGACTTTTGGCCGTGCTCTCGTGACTGTGTGTGATGACAGAAACTACGAAAAGTTTCTTTCATCACACACAGTCAAGAGAGCATGGCCAAGGTCTGTTGCTTCACACTACCGTGCAATACTTACCAAATGCATTACGGACCCGTGGCGGGGAATTCTCCCAGCCATCCCACAATGCTTGGGCCACCTCACTCCACAAACGACGGAGAACACTATTGACGGCGTGCTGTGGATCCCGGCTGTCCCACAACGGGAGTCGCTCCTGGACCAGAGTGATCAGCAGGTCATTATCAATCCGGTTGTCGTCCCGTTGTGAAACCTAAAATTAAAAGAAAATCATTTAAGTTTGCTCAACCACATTTGGAAAAAAAAAAGACACGAAGATGAGAAAGGGCAGGAATATGAAAGACAACTTTCAGAAAAGGATGATACAAGAAAAATGTAAAGAAAAACAAGGGTACAGAAAGGAAGTTAAAAGAATATTACAATAAGGACAGTCTGCCTGGTATACATACCCGCTGCCGTCTTCCCCCTGGACCTTGACTCCGCTGCTCAGTACCTCTCTGTCCCTCAGTTGAAGTGCTCTATAAAATAAAAAATAAAAAATTGCCTCATGTATCGATGTGACAGTCAATACTTACCAAGCTCACGGACAAAAAACTTACCTCGCTCACGTGATCCACTTCTGATTGACGTGGCTGGAACTCCTCATCAGACGAAGAATTCGGAGAAGACATTCTGATGCGTGTTGAAAGAAAAAAATAGGAGAAATTAGGACATGTAGATCCAAAAAATTGAAAATGAGTGCATTGGCTAGGATATACTCACATTGCTCTGTGTCTTGTCCAACAATGCGTCCGGGCAGGGTGCTGCCTTCTTTGGAGTCTGATGAGAAGTGACCAGAAACTTCCCCCAACCTTCCTTTTATAACCCTGCTGCTATGGGGGAGGCTTATCAGTGTCTAGACAACCTTATCTACAGTTAATTCAATCTTGTCAAAAAATACGTATGCGTCAAAAAAACGCATGCAAACGCATGTCCAAAAAAACGCATGCGTCCCCATTGACTCCAATGCATTTTTTGTCCCAAAAAAAACGCATGTAAACGCATGCATTTTTTTGGTAAAAAAAAACGCCCCTCAAATGACTACAAGTTGCATTTTAGAAAATGAACGCATGCAGTAAAAAAACGCATGCGTTCACAAACGCGTGCAAACGCGTACACCTAAAAACACATGCGTTTTCAATGTTAAATATAGGGGAAAAAAATGCATGCGTTTTTTTGGTAAAAAACGCTGCAGACAAAAACGCAAGTGTGAAACCACCCTAAGGCAAAACAGACAGCTAAGGGCTGATATTAAAAAGCTGTGAAGGCCCATGGATATTGGCCCCTACCAACACTAATAAGATTAGTCCTCAATTGCATGAGAAATGGAGCATATATTAGAAGCGCTAATTCTTGAGCATCGACTCAGCTCTTCCCGATTGCTTTTGTGCAGTGGCAATTGGGGTAATATATACAGCTCTGGCAAAAATTAAGAAACCACCACATCAAAACCCTGTCATGGGCAGCCCATTCTCCAGACCTGAACCCCATTGGAAACCTCTGGAATGTAATCAAGAGGATGATGGATAGTCACAAGCCATCAAACAAAGAACTGCTTACATCTTTGCGCCAGAAGCAGTGTGAAACACTGCTGGAAAGCATGCCAAGATGCATGAAAGCTGTGATTAAAAATCATGGTTATTCCACAAAATATTAATTTATGAATAGTGATGGGCGAGCACTAAAATGCTCGGGTGCTCGTTGCTCGGGTCGAGCAAATTTAAATACTCGGGTACTCGGCCAGAACAACAAACCCAATGTAAGTCTATGAGAAACCCGAGTATTTTTGCCACGATCCCCCCGGGGGTCCTTTTAATGTCTAAAAACATCTGAAAATGATAGAAACACTGCTCAAATGACACAGGAACATCATGGGGATCGCCCCTGGAAGCATTCCTGACTCCTAGTTCACAGCTTTAATCATTTTTTTCCAAGATTCATGCCATTTTTCCCGGTGCCACAAAAGACACATTAAAGCAAAACCAAAACGGGTTTTGCTGGGAAATATGTAGGTAAGGTACATCCTTTGCAGGTAAATGACTTGCCTGTAAGGCCAAAGATTAAACCCCAGACCGAAAATTTCCTCTCCCTCTTAGGCTTAGTTCAGACGCAGCGTTTTTCAACTTTAATATTGCTTTCAACCACTACAAATGCATTCACTGGGAAATCTCATTGTAACATTCAACACCCCTAGCTGGCCATGTGGTGTGTGACACATAAGCAGACCCATCTTGTTTCATTTACAAAGGAGGGACTCTTAAAGTCACAGAGCCAATTTTTACTGGTGCATCAGGCGGCATTAATCTTCTTAAAGGGCCATTATGAAACAGTGGGTCTCCTAAGCTGTTGTAGCCTATGCTGTGAGTGGATGGGCTGCCAAGAATTACGACGCACCACAATATCCCTGTCATAAGATGTCCAGGGGGGACTCCTGAAAAAGTGTTGCATTGAATTCAAGGCCTGCCCTGCTACCAATTCATATGCCCCCAATAAGCCTTTGAACCCACATAGTGGATGGGCCCATGAAAATCCACTTCACAATATGCATTTTGTACTCCATACTCCTTTGTTTTACACATTGGCGGCAAGGCCAGCCCTGCTGCATAGTCATATGCACCCCATTAGGCCTTGGAACCCACATACTGGATGTGCCCATGAAAATTCACTCGTATTTTTTATGGTATGATGGTTCCGTCTTTGCAGAATTATTTACAGGAGAATTTGGCAATTGAGTTTGCCATGTTTTTAACACAAAGGTTCAGATACGGCTTTAAAAAAGTCTAATCCTTGCAATACAAAGCAATTTCATTGCAAACTACAAAATTCAAGGAATATTAAGATTGAATAGTGTGAGTGCGTACATTTTTGTATATGTTAACAATAACATACAAAGAACAAAAGAAGAAAGGAGCAGCACAACCCCCCACATCAACGTAGAGAAAATCCAAATTAACACGTTAGGTCCAATATGGCAGTCCGAGAAAGAGAAGGAGGTGCTATTTGCATGAAAAAAAGTCCATATGAATCCAAACAACAAAGAAGAATTGCAAATGCACTCACCAACTGCAGTTAAAGGTGTTTATTCAAACACAAAGCAGGACATCTTCACGGCACGGGGGAAAGGGACATGACCAGAGGGAGTGCGGCAAACGAGACGACGGCCGTTTCGCGCTACACAAGAGCGCTTCTACGGGTCCAAGTCTCGTTTGCCGCACTCCCTCTGGTCATTTCCCTTTCCCCCGTGCTGTGAAGATGTCCTGCTTTGTTTGAATAAACACCTTTAACTGCAGTTGGTTAGTGCAATTGCTATTCTTCTTTGTTGTTTGAATAACATACAAAGGTTAATAATTACATATAAGGCTAGGGTCACATTGCGCTAGTGCAACCCGTTTAGCGCTAGCGCTAGCGGGTTGCGCTAACGCAATGTTTTTACTGTGGCCGCGTCCCGGGGTCGCGGTAACGTCCCCGCATTCGCAGATCCCCGATCTGCGAGAGCGGGGAACGGACCGCGGGCGCGCCTCGGATGCTGCTTGCAGCGTCCGTGGCGCGCCAGGAAACACCGGCGCGTCGCTAGCGCGTGCCGAACATGGCACGCGCTAGTGCTGCGCGTTTCCATTGCCGTGAATGGGCGCGCTAACGGACGCGTTGCACGGCGTTAATTTCGCCGTGCAACGCTGTCCGTTAAGCGTGTTCCGATAACGCAATGGGAACCAAGCCTAAGGATTACATAAATATACTGATTATGTATACACGAAGATTAACTTCATACAGTCTACTTAGATCATCACCAAGAGGCTTTTTGTCACGCTCGCGCCCTGACTGGTGGGCGTGAGCTCGGGGTTTTGTGGCCCCACTGTGCCACAAACCAGACTACCCTGGAAGGGACGTGACTATGACAGCTGCCTGGGTTTTCACTGGAGCCTCTGATGGTGAGGTCAGGCTTGTGCAGCAGGCATATATATATCCAAAAAGAAGGCAGCTGCCAGGTGCTACTTCAGGGTGGTGTCTGGCTGTAGCTGCTGATCCCACTTGGGAGACAGGAACACCTGGATTGGTGCGGGCATTAGGCAGGACTGGCAGAAGAGCATGGCTGGAACTCAGATGAGTAGGCTGGCAGAGACACGGCAGAGAACACAGGACTGGCTAGGACAGCAGGAACACAGGACTGGAAGGCAGGGCAGGAACGGCAGGACTGGCAGGAACACAGGATTGGGAGGCACTGCAGAGAACACAGGACTGGAAGGCAGGGCAGGAAAGGCAGGACTGGCAGGAACACAGGATTGGTTGATGTGGTATATGAAGGAACAGGTAGGGGCCTGTTCACACTGGAGGTGCAGGTACAGATATGTAGTTTGGAGGAACAGGTAGGGACCTGTTCACACTGGAGGTGCAGGAACAGATATATAGTTTGGAGGAACAGGTAGGGACCTGTTCACACTGGAGGTGCGGGAACAGATATGAAATATGAAGGAACAGGTAGGGACCTGTTCACACGGGAGGTGCAGGGAAGGAAACAAGCAGAAAGGAATGAGGTATGAAGAAACAGGTTGGGACCTGTTCACACAGGAGAGGAGTGAAAGACTGCAGATAGGAGTGGAAAAGCAGCAAGAGATAGCGTAGCAACAAAAGCTGAGCAGAGCCACAAAGAATGTGGAGAGAAGCTGCAGCAAGAGATACTGCAGAAGCTAAGCAGAGTGGAACCGCAAGAATTGCAGAGAGGAACTGCAGAAAGAGGTTTCTGCAGCAACGGGAGCAGAGCAGAGTAGAACGGAGCAGAACCGCAGGAGTGCGGAGCAGCGGTAAAGCCACCAAGATACAGAGCAGACAGAGCCGCAAGAGTGCGGAGTGTAAGCAGACTGAGAACACAAGGAAAGACACAGCAGGGAAGGAGACAAGGAGACAAGGAGATCAAGATAAGACTAAGTACAGACAAGGCAAAGGAACAAGACACAAGGACAAAGACACAGGGACAAAGACACAGGGACCAGGATATACTGCCTCCTGGAGGGCGGACAACAAGATCAAGGCAATAGCACAGAGAAAAGCCTCCAGAGAGGGAGTAACTCAGAGCAAGACCTGGCAAACTCAGAAGCTAAACACTAACTGAGCAAACACATTGCACAGGCCCAGACCACAGGGTGGAGCTGCACTATATACAGGAGGCCTCTTGGTAATTGGTCAGGAACTGATTAGACAGATGCACCTGATTCCTATAAGAACCAGAGAGTTCAGGCGCCGACCCCCTATACACATAGCCATGAAGCATGCACAGAGCAGAGACACAGAACATGGAGCTGGCATGAAACAGAAACCACATCATGGCCTGGAGCAGTGGGTAAGATTGTGTGAGAGATGTGAGGCCATGCCGTGATGACAGCAGAGTTGTTACAGTACCCCCCTTCCTTTACGGCCCCTCTTCTTCAAGCCCATCTGTTATGATTTGGTGATTCAGAACCACAATGGGCCTAGTGGTTAAGAGCACACAAAGTGACCTGACAGTTACCAATAACAATGAACGAGCTCTGAGACGTGGGAACTCTGCTGACCGCAATCCCTAATCCTATCAAACCACACTAGAGGTAGCCGTGGAGCACTCCTGACCAGTCCTAGGCGCCTCGGGCACAGCCTGAGAAACTAGCTAGCCCTAAGATAGAAAAACAAGCCTACCTTGCCTCAGAGAAATTCCCCAAAGGAAAAGGTAGCCCTCCACATATAATGACTGTGAGTTGAGATGAAAATACAAACACGAGATGAAATAGATTTTAGCAAAGTGAGGCCCAACTTACTGAACAGACCGAAGATAGGAAAGATAGCTTTGCGGTCAACACAAAACCCTACAAACAGCCATGCAGAGGGCGCAAAAAGACCCTCCGTACCAACTAACGGTACGGAGGCGCTCCCTCTGCGTCCCAGAGCTTCCAGCAAGCGAGAGAACCAATATAGCAAGCTGGACAGAAAATATAGCAAACAAAATAACACAAGCACAACTTAGCTTATGCAGGAAAGACAGGCCACAGGAACGATCCAGGAGAGAGCAAGACCAATACTAGAACATTGACTGGAGGCCAGGAGCAAAGCACTAGGTTGAGTTAAATAGAGCAGCACCTAACGACTTAACCTCGTCACCTGAGGAAGGAAACTCAGAAGCCGCAGTACCACTCACATCCACCAAAGGAAGCTCATAGACAGAACCAGCCGAAGTACCACTCATGACCACAGTAGGGAGCTTTACCACAAAATTCACAACAGTACCCCCCCTTGAGGAGGGGTCACCGAACCCTCACCAGAGCCCCCAGGCCGACCAGGATGAGCCATATGAAAGGCACGAACCAGATCGGCAGCATGGACATCAGAGGCAAAGACCCAGGAATTATCTTCCTGACCATAACCCTTCCACTTAACCAGATACTGGAGTTTCCGTCTCGAAACACGAGAATCCAAAATCTTCTCCACGATATACTCCAACTCCCCCTCAACCAAAACCGGGGCAGGAGGATCAACGGATGGAACCACAGGTGTCACGTATCTCCGCAACAATGACCTATGGAATACGTTATGGATGGAAAAAGAAGCTGGAAGGGTCAAACGAAAAGACACAGGATTAAGAACCTCAGAAATCCTATATGGACCAATGAAACGAGGCTTAAACTTAGGAGAGGAAACTTTCATAGGAATATAACGAGATGACAACCAAACCAAATCCCCAACACGAAGTCGGGGACCCACACAGCGCCTGCGGTTAGCGAAACGTTGAGCCTTCCCCTGGGACAAAGTCAAATTGTCCACTACATGAGTCAAAATCTGCTGCAACCTGTCCACCACAGTATCCACACCAGGACAGTCCGAAGACTCAACCTGCCCTGAAGAGAAACGAGGATGGAACCCAGAATTGCAGAAAAACGGCGAAACCAAAGTAGCCGAGCTGGCCCGATTATTAAGGGCGAACTCAGCCAAAGGCAAAAAGGACACCCAATCATCCTGATCAGCAGAAACAAAACATCTCAGATATGTTTCCAAGGTCTGATTGGTTCGTTCAGTCTGGCCATTTGTCTGAGGATGGAAAGCCGAGGAAAAAGACAAATCAATGCCCATCCTAGCACAAAGGCTCGCCAAAACCTCGAAACAAACTGGGAACCTCTGTCAGAAACGATGTTCTCTGGAATGCCATGTAAACGAACCACATGCTGGAAGAACAATGGCACCAAATCAGAGGAGGAAGGCAATTTAGACAAGGGTACCAAATGGATCATCTTAGAAAAGCGATCACAAACCACCCAAATGACCGACATTTTTTGAGAGACGGGGAGATCCGAAATAAAATCCATAGAGATATGTGTCCAAGGCCTCTTCGGGACCGGCAAGGGCAAAAGCAACCCACTGGCACGAGAACAGCAGGGCTTAGCCCGAGCACAAATCCCACAGGACTGCACAAAAGAACGCACATCCCGCGACAGAGACGGCCACCAAAAGGATCTAGCCACTAAATCTCTGGTACCAAAGATTCCAGGATGACCAGCCAACACCGAACAATGAACCTCAGAGATAACTCTATTCGTCCACCTATCAGGGACAAACAGTTTCTCCGCTGGGCAACGGTCAGGTCTATTAGCCTGAAATTTTTGCAGCACCCGCCGCAAATCAGGGGAGATGGCAGACAAAATTACCCCCTCTTTAAGAATACCCGCCGGCTCAGGTAAACCCGGAGAGTCGGGCACAAAACTCCTAGACAAGGCATCCGCCTTGACATTTTTAGAGCCCGGAAGGTACGAAACCACAAAGTCAAAACGGGAGAAAAACAGCGACCAACGAGCCTGTCTAGGATTCAACCGTTTGCCAGACTCGAGATAAGTCAAGTTCTTGTGATCAGTCAAGACCACCACGCGATGCATAGCTCCTTCAAGCCAATGACGCCACTCCTCGAATGCCCACTTCATGGCCAGCAACTCTCGATTGCCAACATCATAATTTCGCTCAGCAGGCGAAAACTTCCTGGAAAAGAAGGCGCATGGTTTCATCACCGAGCAATCAGAGCTTCTTTGCGACAAAACAGCCCCTGCTCCAATTTCAGAAGCATCAACCTCGACCTGGAACGGGAGCGAAACATCTGGTTGGCACAACACAGGGGCAGAAGAAAAATGACGCTTCAACTCTTGAAAAGCTTCCACAGCAGCAGAAGACCAATTGACCACATCAGCACCCTTTTTGGTTAAATCAGTCAACGGTTTAGCAATACTAGAAAAATTATTGATGAAGCGACGATAAAAATTAGCAAAGCCCAGGAACTTTTGCAGACTCTTCAGAGATGTCGGCTGAGTCCAATCAAAAATGGCCTGAACTTTAACAGGGTCCATCTCGATAGTAGAAGGGGAAAAAATGAACCCCAAAAATGAAACCTTCTGAACACCAAAGAGACACTTTGACCCCTTCACAAACAAAGAATTCGCACGCAGGACCTGGAAAACCATTCTGACCTGCTTCACATGAGACTCCCAATCATCCGAGAAGATCAAAATATCATCCAAGTATACAATCAGGAATTTATCCAGGTACTCTCGGAAGATGTCATGCATAAAGGACTGAAACACTGATGGAGCATTAGAAAGCCCGAATGGCATAACCAGGTACTCAAAATGGCCCTCGGGCGTATTAAATGCAGTTTTCCATTCATCGCCTCGTTTAATACGCACAAGATTATACGCACCACGAAGATCTATCTTGGTGAACCAACTAGCCCCCTTAATCCGAGCAAACAAATCAGACAGCAGCGGCAAGGGATACTGAAATTTGACTGTGATTTTATTTAGAAGGCGGTAATCAATACAAGGTCTCAGCAAACCGTCCTTCTTGGCCACAAAAAAGAACCCTGCTCCCAATGGCGACGATGACAGGTGAATATGACCCTTCTCCAAGGATTCTTTTACGTAACTCCGCATAGCGGCGTGCTCAGGCACAGATAAATTAAACAGTCGACCTTTAGGAAACTTACTACCAGGAATCAAATCGATAGCACAATCACAATCCTTATGCGGAGGTAGGGCATTGGACTTGGGCTCATCAAATACATCCCGGTAATCTGACAAGAACTCTGGGACCTCAGAAGGGGTGGATGACGAAATAGAAAGAAATGGAACATCCCCATGTACCCCCTGACAACCCCAGCTGGACACAGACATAGATTTCCAATCCAATACTGGGTTATGGACTTGTAGCCATGGCAACCCCAACATGACCACATCATGCAGATTATGCAACACCAGAAAGCGAATATCCTCCTGATGTGCAGGAGCCATGCACATGGTCAGCTGGGTCCAGTACTGAGGCTTATTCTTGGCCAAAGGCGTAGCATCAATTCCTCTCAATGGAATAGGACACTGCAAGGGCTCCAAGAAAAACCCACAACGCCTAGCATACTCCAAGTCCATCAAATTCAGGGCAGCGCCTGAATCCACAAATGCCATGACAGAATAGGACGACAAAGAGCAGATCAAAGTAACGGACAAAAAAAATTTCGACTGCACCATACCAATGGTGGCAGACCTAGCGAACCGCTTAGTGCGTTTAGGACAATCAGAGATAGCATGAGTGGAATAACCACAGTAGAAACACAGCCCATTCTGATGTCTGTGTTCTTGCCGTTCAGCTCTGGTCAAAGTCCTATCGCACTGCATA
The DNA here is from genome assembly GCF_032444005.1 of Ranitomeya imitator. Taxonomy (NCBI): domain Eukaryota; kingdom Metazoa; phylum Chordata; class Amphibia; order Anura; family Dendrobatidae; genus Ranitomeya; species Ranitomeya imitator. The sequence continues at coordinate 110,480,595 of NC_091288.1, read as the reverse complement.
GGCTCAGGTTTATACTCAGATAATACCGCCAAATGGTGCACAGTTTAACGCTCATGCAAGCGTCGACCGATCTGAATGGCCAAAGACATAGACTCATTCAAACCAGCAGGCATAGGAAATCCCACCATGACATCTTTAAGGGCTTCAGAGAGACCCTTTCTGAAAATTGCTGCCAACGCACATTCATTCCATTGAGTGAGTACAGACCACTTCCTAAACTTCTGACACTATACCTCTACCTCATCCTGACCCTGACACAGAGCCAGCAAATTTTTCTATGCCTGATCCATTGAATTAGGTTCATCATAGAGCAATCCGAGCGCCAGAAAAAAAGCATCAATATTACATAATGCAGGATCTCCTGGCGCAAGGGAAAATGCCCAGTCCTGAGGATCGCCACGTAATAAAGAAATAATGATCTTAACTTGTTGAACTGGGTCACCAGAGGAGCGGGGTTTCAATGCCAGAAACAGTTTACAACTATTTTTAAAACTCAGAAACTTAGCTCTATCTCCAGAAAACAAATCAGGAATAGGACTTCTTGGTTCTAACATAGAATTCTGAACCACAAAGTCATGAATTTTTTGTACTCTTGCAGTGAGATGATCCACACATGAAGACAGACCTTTAATGTCCATCACTACACCTGTGTCCTGAACCACCCAAATGTCTAGGGGAAAAGAGAGACAAAACACAGTGCAAAGAAAAAAAATGGTCTCAGAACTTCTCTTTTCCCTCTATTGAGAAGCATTAGTACTTTGGGCCTACAGTACTGTTATGATTTGGTGATTCAGAACCACAATGGGCCTAGTGGTTAAGAGCACACAATGTGACCTGACAGTTACCAATAACAATGAACGAGCTCTGAGAAGTGGGAACTCTGCTGACCGCAATCCCTAATCCTATCAAACCACACTAGAGGTAGCCGTGGAGCGCTCCTGACCAGTCCTAGGCGCCTCGGGCACAGCCTGAGAAACTAGCTAGCCCTAAGATAGAAAAACAAGCCTACCTTGCCTCAGAGAAATTCCCCAAAGGAAAAGGCAGCCCCCCACATATAATGACTGTGAGTTGAGATGAAAATACAAACACAGAGATGAAATAGATTTTAGCAAAGTAAGGCCCAACTTACTGAACAGACCGAAGATAGGAAAAATAGCTTTGCGGTCAACACAAAACCCTACAAACAGCCATGCAGAGGGCGCAAAAAGACCCTCCGTAACGACTAACGGTACGGAGGCGCTCCCTCTGCGTCCCAGAGCTTCCAGCAAGCGAGAGAACCAATATAGCAAGCTGGACAGAAAATATAGCAAACAAAATAACACAAGCACAACTTAGCTTATGCAGGAAAGACAGGCCACAGGAATGATCCAGGAGAGAGCAAGAGCAATACTAGAACATTGACTGGAGGCCAGGAGCAAAGCACTAGGTGGAGTTAAATAGAGCAGCACCTAACGACTTAACCTCGTCACCTGAGGAAGGAAACTCAGAAGCCGCAGTACCACTCACATCCACCAAAGGAAGCTCATAGACAGAACCAGCCGAAGTACCACTCATGGCCACAGGAGGGAGCTTGACCACAGAATTCACAACACCCATCAGAATAACTTGTAGAAGAAGGATAGGAGCACACATAGAGCCATCACAACATTCCTCTGGTAGAATGAGGTATTTGAGACATTAGAGATCTCAGGTTGCCAAGTCTCTTTGAGTCCAGAAAGATCAGCCTCCCACACAGAAGATGCAAGGACCAGGACTTCTTTCACCTGGTTAACTGAAAGCAGGAACTTGGAAGCTTGCGATTTGACCAAAACATAATCTGATACTTTGAACACTGAAGACACCTTCACTGGATCCAATTTAAGCCCATCACCACAAGAAAATTGGACCTCCTCCTGAAGACCAGTGGGAAGCAGAGATGAGAACACTTCTGTCTTGGGATCTTCACCCAATAGCCAGATGGAAGCTGGAGGCATACATACAGGAAACATCTTCAGCCTGGTACCCTGAAAAAACTGGACCTCCTCTACTAGATTAGAGGATGAGTAAGTCTCTGTCTTAATATCAAGTAGCCACTTGGAAGCAGAAGGCATACTTTCAGGAAGCCCCATCAGCCTGTTACTCTGACAAAACTGGACCATCTCTTCCTCCGGACTGGTGAAGAACAGAGATGCAAGAGCTTCAGCTTCAACTTCTTCATCCACCTGCCACATGGAATCTGAAGGCATCATTACAGGAAGCATCTTCTTCCCAAAGTTCAGAGAAAATTTTTTAAGCAACAGGGATCTTTCTGGGAACTGGTCACTGGAGGTGTGCGGACAGGACGCCACTGCTTCCTTTACTTCAGTGAGGTCAGCACACTGTGACTCAATAGCCAGCTGATTAGGTGGAGAAGATATCAACACTGTACATTGACCTTGCAGTTTAGGAACAAGAAACTTCTGGAGACTTGATAGTTCCAAACGCAGAACCACGCTGGGTCTTCGGGCCGGAACGGGCAGCAGAGTATCCGGTTCAGAACGACCGACGGGCGGACTGGTCAACAAGTGGAAAACAAATTTCTCCGCATATAATGCTCCGATTTGGAGCTGTAGTTGTCCCTTCAACATTGGACTGTTCATAAGTAGGGCTCGAGCATCACCAAACACCTTCACAGGATTCTGGAGTAGTGGAACAGGAACCACACTTAGACTCCGTCTGGTTAGCAACTTGAATATATCTGCAGGGCCGAAGCTCCCACAAGGCACCGGAACAGACACAGACTTTAGCAGAAGGGAGTTATTCTCACCAAGTGCAGTCTCTCCTACTGGCCCGAGGTTTTGGAGCTTTAGATCCCCTGGACAGAGGCTATCCAGGTGTCCCTCACAACAGCAGCGACATAGTAAGCCCTTCTTACGACTGGTCTTACACTGGTGCTTTGCCAGTCCACTCTTGACAGTCTTTTTGGGTTCTATTTGAGTAGCTGCATTAACGGGTAGAGGAACTGGAGGATTACAGACGGTCATGGCTTGACGTGGAGGTTTCTTCACGGGTTTCGCCCGTCTGGAGCGCCTCTTGGATCTAGATGGGGAAGACTTCATAGGAGCAGCAGGACGAGGCTTGTCAAAGACTTTACAGAAGGCCACCAGGAAGGCCCCAAGACTCATGACGATATGATCCCCTGCTTCCCAGAGGGGACAAATCCATAATAAAGCATCTCCTGCTAGGTAGGACATGATGTAGCCCACCTTAATCTGGTCAGAGGGAAAACAAGCTGCATTCTGCAGGATGTAGCGCAAGCAATGTTCCAGGAAGCTTTGGCATTCCTCTGGATTCCCATAGAACCTAGGTGGGTCTGCTGGGTTGTACTCTTCCTCATAGGCCAGAAGTTGGTTGTAGAGAGCATTTGAAACTATGATTGGGCCCGAGGTCTCCTCAATTGGAATGACACAGGGTGGAACAAATTCTTCAGCTTGCTCATACTGGTAGAAAGTTCATCATGCTCTGAGAGCGGTAGGACATGGGATACAGCGGAGGCCATGGCCTGTGCAAACTGTCACGCTCGCGCCCTGACTGGTGGGCGTGAGCTCGGGGGTTTTGTGGCCCCGCTGTGCCTGTCAGGATTCCCCTAACCACTGCCACCAATTTGTCAGGATTCCCGACCGATGCCACCAATTTGTCAGGATTCCCCTGACCGCTGCCACCAATTTGTCACGATTCACACCGTGACCGTCACCCCTACGTCACGGGTTGGGGTGACCTTAGGCCAACAGACGGCTATCACATGTGCAGGGGGGCTTATCTTAGTTAACCCTCCACTGCTAACAATGTGATGAGAAAACACACACAAGGCTATTGACCTCTTAGTTTACAGCAGGGGCTTATTCTAGGTATCCCACTGCTTTCAATATACCACAAACTGCAGGGATTTATGTATATCCCGCTTACAGTTCCACTTAACACTTGCAGCTCTCTGGCGCCCCCCTTACTCTCAGGTCAGATTAGGTACTGCACCCTGGGTAATTAGTCGCCAGAAAGGCTGCCTGCTATGTACTGGCTATTGGGCACGCTGCAGCGACGCGATAACTACTCCCACTCAGGCAGGAACAATAATTATCAACGCCGCAGCCGCTACAACATAACCCAAAAGTCTGCACACTATCGGTATCACTGCCACCAGCTTCGATTAAACAGGTCTGAAGCTAACCCAACACAGTAGCGTATTTCCCTTCAAGAGACAGGGTACGGTTTAGAGCATGGAGATTGAACTAATATATAATATCATATCCCATAAAAAATTAGGCAGTGCTTTATCAAAAATATTTTATAAAGATGTTACAAATGAGACAATTGCAAATATGTACAAGGGTAATTATGAAATAAACAGGGATTAAATGAGAAAATGTAACACTCACATGTTCAAAGCATGGCAGGCAACCATACGTCCCAGCTCATTTGGACGTGCTGCTGGCTTCAGGAGAAGACAAGAAGTCCAGAAGAAGAAATCAAGCAGAAGACTGAGCTGGGGAGCCTGCCACAAACTTAAAACCTTAAGGCTGTGACATCACAGAAAGGCTGGCTTATCCAGACCCTCCTCTCTCTACATTCTGAGAACTTCAATCTTAAATCTATCTACTTTCTATAACTTTGCTACAAAACATGTCATAGTCATAACAAACCCAGCATTCATCTGGGATTAACGTGGGCATTCTAATGAGATCAAATATGTCCTATCTGGGATACATATTTACAGAGAAATCCCTACTTCTTTACCAGATGGCGTTAGAAGCTCCGGTTTTACATGGTGAATAGATCCACCGAGGGGTGTAAAGAATATATATTTTCGTGTTTTTTACGTAAACGGGTTGTGTAATATCTTAGCAAAACAAGACAAAGGTCTTCCATGCATTTCTGGAAAGTTAGAATCCAGTTCTAGCCTGTCACTTTCCACTGCAAGAATGCCGGTCGTAAATACTTCGGCTCTCTGAGCTAGAGGTAATAAACTCTTCCTCCCCCATCTACATTGGCAAAGCAGCTCTTGGCTGAGTGAAAGGGAAGGAATTTGAAGCTACAAACTGTTGCAGCATCACTCCAAGAAGGGGGCTTAGCCCACGCAGGCTAGCAAGAGAACTACTTATGATATTTCATACCATATCGTGACAGTGCCACAAACCAGACTACCCTGGAAGGGACGTGACTATGACAGCTGCCTGGATTTTCACTGGAGCCTCTGATGGTGAGGTCAGGCTTGTGCAGCAGGCAGCTGCCAGGTGTTACTCCAGGGTGGTGTCTGGCTGTAGCTGCTGATCCCACTTGGGAGACAGGAACACCTGGATTGGTGCGGGCATTAGGCAGGACTGGCAGAAGAGCATGGCTGGAACTCAGACGAGTAGGCTGGCAGAGACACGGCAGAGAACACAGGACTGGCTAGGACAGCAGGAACACAGGACTGGAAGGCAGGGCAGGAACGGCAGGACTGGCAGGAACACAGGATTGGGAGGCACTGCAGAGAACACAGGACTGGAAGGCAGGGCAGGAACGGCAGGACTGGCAGGAACACAGGATTGATTGATTGATGTGGTATATGAAGGAACAGGTAGTTTGGAGGAACAGGTAGGGACCTGTTCACACTGGAGGTGCAGGTAGAGATATAAAGTTTGGAGGAACAGGTAGGGACCTGTTCACACTGGAGGTGCAGGAACAGATATATAGTTTGGAGGAACAGGTAGGGACCTGTTCACACTGGAGGTGCGGGAACAGATATGAAATATGAAGGAACAGGTAGGGACCTGTTCACACGGGAGGTGCAGGGAAGGAAACAAGCAGAAAGGAATGAGGTATGAAGAAACAGGTTGGGACCTGTTCACACAGGAGAGGAGTGAAAGACTGCAGATAGGAGTGGAAAAGCAGCAAGAGATAGCGTAGCAACAAAAGCTGAGCAGAGCCACAAAGAATGTGGAGAGAAGCTGCAGCAAGAGATACTGCAGAAGCTAAGCAGAGTGGAACCGCAAGAATTGCAGAGAGGAACTGCAGAAAGAGGTTTCTGCAGCAACGGGAGCAGAGCAGAGTAGAACGGAGCAGAACCGCAGGAGTGCGGAGCAGCGGTAAAGCCACCAAGATACAGAGCAGACAGAGCCGCAAGAGTGCGGAGTGTAAGCAGACTGAGAACACAAGGAAAGACACAGCAGGGAAGGAAGCCACAGACAAGGAGACCGAGATAAGACTAAGTACAGACAAGGCAAAGGAACAAGACACAAGGACAAAGACACAGGGACAAAGACACAGGGACCAGGATATACTGCCTCCTGGAGGGCGGACAACAAGATCAAGGCAATAGCACAGAGAAAAGCCTCCAGAGAGGGAGTAACTCAGAGCAAGACCTGGCAAACTCAGAAGCTAAACACTAACTGAGCAAACACATTGCACAGGCCCAGACCACAGGGTGGAGCTGCACTATATACAGGAGGCCTCTTGGTAATTGGTCAGGAACTGATTAGACAGATGCACCTGATTCCTATAAGAACCAGAGAGTTCAGGCGCCGATTCCCTATACACATAGCCATGAAGCATGCACAGAGCAGAGACACAGAACATGGAGCTGGCATGAAACAGAAACCACATCATGGCCTGGAGCAGTGGGTAAGATTGTGTGAGAGATGTGAGGCCATGCCGTGATGCCAGCAGAGTTGTTACACTTTTAAATATCATCCGTCTGGAATATCCTAGAAGCAACACCAAGACAGAGAGCCCCTGGGAGATTACCTACACTGCATGGGCGTCCCCAATTATGCAGGTATCAACACACTGTACATGTACATGTACCCCAGTTTTGGCATCTGTCTTAGTCATGTTTCTCTGGTCTTATATAGTGATCTACACTATGTAGTAACTCTAGTTTAAACCAGACCTTCAAGTGGCCAGCTTTCAAGGTTGTATGAAACTGAGATATCATGGAGTCATCAGACTTGGGGCCATAAACCACTAGAAAACAAAAGCCACAAGGATTTAGATCAAACCACCACAGGCAGAGGTTCAGTAAACCTTAATGTTTTACAATGATAAACAGCAAACATATAGAGGCTTCAAACTATTTCTGAAGTGAGAAAACAAACATTTATCAAGATTTTGTCACTATGAGCATTGTCTGTCACATCTGTAAATGTTTTACAAGACATGCAGCTATGTGATTGTCTGAATGCATTCGGTGTACAGTATATCAATCTTGTTTACAAATCGCCATTTGTATATTCGCCATTTGTACATTTGAGGCAGCCAAAGTTATCGCTCTCATGGAGAGAAATATAGTGGACAAAGAAAAATTTGTAATAAACTACTGAGCCAAACTAACATCATTGCATTATCAAATTTATATGAAGTGTATTGTGTCCAATTTGAGCAACCAGGCAACACAAAAAGGAGCTTTTCCAGTGAGCTCTTTAAGGTACACAAATGTGAAATGTTTGCCATCAAGGATGTGGTTTCACCAATGGGGGGTACCTTTTAAAAAAATATACTATTGCCATCACAGCCACCCTTGCCCAAACTTCACGGGCCTATAACAATACAAAGCATGTTCACCCAGGTCATGTCGTCGTAGATAAGGAAGAGACATTGCAGGAAACAGAGTTAAGAATTAGGGCCAATGTAGTGGTGTGGGTCTCTGAGACTTGTAATGCAGTGCATGATCTGCCAAACAATTCCCCAATGGGGGTACCTTTTTTAAAAATACACTAGTGCCATCGCATGCCCCTAGCCCAAATATCAACGGCCTATAACAGTACTGAGCACGTTTACCCTGGTGATCTAGTGGCAGGAACATTTTAGATTGCAGGAGTTAAGAAGTTGGCCCAATAGAATGTCATGCTCAATTTCCCAAATGTGGGGTCCTTTTTTAAAAAAATAAAAGCATGCCATCAACAGCCCCCTCAGCCAAAATGCACTGTACAGAGCACGTTCACCCTGGTGATCTAATAGCAGGTACAGGACAGTTTGCAGGAGTCCGAGTTAAGAAATAGGCCCAATGTAATGGCATGCCCAGTTCCCCAATGTGTTGTCCTTTTTTAAAAAATAAAAGAGTGCCATCACAGCACCCTTGGCCAAAATGCGCCGCACAGATCACGTTCACTCTGGTGATATATTGGTTCAGCATGAGGAGGATGAGGATAAGGAGGAAGATAAGAACAAACAGACCCAATCTGGAAGCGTATACCCATGTGGGGTTGTGAAGAGGTGCATGAGAATATGCCTCCCCAAAAGAGAGAATGTATTTGAAGTTATGTTTCGCTGTTTTCACTTGGTGGTGTACAGAAGTCTTTGCCAATCCAGGCCTTGTTCATTTTTATAACAGTCAGCCTGTCAGCATTTTCAGTTGACAGGCGGATGCGCTTATTTGTTATAATTCCACCAGCGGCACTGAAAAACCCTCTCTGACAGAACGCTAGCAGCAGGGCAGGCCAGGACCTCCAAGGCGTAGAGAGCCAGTTCATGCCATGTGTCCAGCTTGGATACCAAATAATTCAAAGGCACAGAGGAATCATGAAGGACGTTTGTACAATCTGCAAGCTACTCCCTCACCATCTTCCCAAACATTGCACTTCTTGTGACAGCACCCCTTGTCTCTGCGCCGCAACGATGGGAGTTTCTGAGAAAACTGTCCCAGAACTTGGCCATTGTTCTCCTGTCTGAGCTGGATTGTACTTCTGTCTCTCTCTTGTTTGGAGTCCTTGGTTGTACAACAAACTCTGACGTCTGCTGCCAGCGTTCTCACATGGGAATTTTCTAAGTAATTCCGCTAAATGGGCCCTGTGGTACTGCAACATTTTTGTACACCTCTCTGCCTCAGGCAGAAGAAATTGAAAGTTATCCTTGCAGTGTGGGTCTAGAAGTGTCACCAACCAGTAATGAGTGTCACCCAAAATTTTGATAATCCGAGGGTCACGTGAAAAGCAGCGCAACATAAAGTCAACCATGCATGCCAGACTGCTAACAGGCAAGACTTCCGTGTCCTCATCAACAGGACGACTGACGATGCTGTCCTCCTTCTCCCTGTCCTCAGGTCATCCCCGCTGAACAGAAGCTAATACAGATGTGTTTGTAGTACCATCTATAGCACATGAAAGTAGTTCCTGTTCTTCCTCCTCCTCCTCATTGCCTACCAATCCACGTTAAGCAGACATGAGGCTGGGCTGAGTGTAATCCCCCTGTATGTTTCCTTCCTCCATGTCCTCGTGTTCCGCCTGCAATGCATCCTCTTTGATTGTGAGCAGAGAGTTTTTCAGAATGCTGAGAAGCGGGATAGTGATGCTAATTATGGCATCATCACCACTCACCATCTTAGTGCAGTCCTCAAAGTTTTGGAGGATGTTACATATGTCTGACATCCATGTCCACTCCTGAGGTCTTATGTGTGCAGTCTGACCTGAAATTCGACGGCCTTGTTGATGTTGGTAGTCAACAATGGTCACAAAGTCGGGTGCTTTGCTTGCATGTGCCTGATCATGCTGGTGGTCAGACTGGTTGTTTGGCTACCCTTGCTGAAGCGGGCATAGCAGGTGCTGCAAATGGCCTGTTTAGGGTTATCGGCAGAGTCTTTAAAAAATAACCAGACTCGGGAAGATCTCACAGGTGGAATGGCAACTTCACTCATGTTGGTGTTACGGGGGAACAGATGCACGCCTTCTGTCTGTGGCCACCACACTGCTTCTTCCTGCCTGTTGGGGGGATATGCCTCCTTCCCCATTTGTGCTGCTGTCCTCGCTACGCATGTCCTCCTGCCAGGTTGGGTCAGTTACTAAGTCATCCACCACCTCGTCTTCCACATCCGCACCCTGCTCCTCCTCCTGACTTTCTAGCAATTGTGTCTCATCATCGTCCACCTCTTGTGACACTTTCCCACCATTGCCTTCGTGTGACTGGGGCTGGTCAAAGCTTTGGGCAGCTCTACATGCGATCTCATCTTTCTCCACTTCAAGCTGACTGGGAGAGATTTCTGAATCTTGAAATGGAAAACTGAACAGCTCTTCAGAGTGTCCAAGTGTGGGATCAGTTGTCTCAGGGCACTCGGCATGGTGGGAGGAAGGAGGATCAGGGTGAGGAATATCCTGGCCACACTCATGGCTACTCAGACTTGACCGTGTGGAAGACAAGGTGGTGGTGGTGGTGGCTAAGTGACTGGAAGCATTATCCACTATCCAACCAACAACCGTTACACACTGCTCTAGCTTCAATAGTGGTGTGCTGCGGTCCCCTAGAAACTGGGACAGGAATGTCGAGCGAGAAGATGTGGGTCTTTGTTGTTGCCCACTTTCACCTTGCCCACGGCCTCATCCTCTGGATGCACCATCAGCATCACGTCCACTTCCCCATCCCTTGCCTTAACCATTTTAAATGGACCACTGCACTATTTCAAATGCTCAACACAAATGTCTTTATTAGTAGCGAAATAATATGTGATCAGTATGCCTGCAAATCTACGATTTTTCAAACCCAAACACCAGGCAGGCCTCAGCCTGAACTAACAGACTGTATTCAATTTTTTTTAAGTTAATTTATGCAAAATAGTGCTGTATAGAATTTGAGTATCACACAGCCAAAAAAATAAGTACACCGACCTCCAATGCCCAAACTGGGAGCACAGAGATATATGACGGCTGTAACGGAAATACCACACTGGCAAATCTGTGGCCTTTGAAATTTTTTATGCGAAATAATGCTGTATAGAATTTGACTATCACACAGCCAAAAAATAAGTACACCGGCCTCCAATGATCAAACATGGAGCACGCAGATATATGAGGCCTTTTTCGGTGAATTTAAAACACCAAAAAAAAAGGGGCACAAGGGTCGCACACGCTATGCTACGTATGCCTGACAAACTATAACTTTTCAACAGGCCTCAGTCTGACAGAACAGACTGTATTTTTTTTTTTTTTTGGGGGGGGGGGATTTTTGGAAAAAAAAGAAGGAAAAATAGGTACATAGACAGTAAATAAGCTGCAGCAGCAGCAGGCAGTTATGTAGCTTTGGGAGGGATGGAGTGGGAGCAATGGACGCACATACAGTGCCTGCAGGCCTTGCACTGATGCGAATATGCTGTGCCCTGACTACCTAGCGCTGCAATATCAGGACCCACAAATTAGCCCTAAAAAGGACTTTTGGTTTCTGAGGAGTTGTGGATGTAAGAGTTGCAGACCTACACTAACTCTAAAAACCACGATTGTGACCCTATTTCGGCAGCAGCTCTCCCTACTCTTATACTCGGTATGATGCTGTACGGCCCAGCCAATCACTGCAAGACACAACAAAGATGGCTGCCACGTTTCATGGCCTAGCAGACAATCCCTGCATCGCGATTGGGTCTCTAAAGTCCGACAAAACTTCTGGGTGGAGACTGCAGTTACTGCCGAATAATCCCAGAAATGCTCGCTGCTCGCCGAGTACCCCGATACTCAAGCGAATAACAAGTAGTGGCAAGCATGTTCACTGATCACTATTTCTGAACTCTTCCTTGCGCCTAACTCTGCCTATGCAACTTGGCACAGCCTGAGAAACTAACTAGCCTGAAGATAGAAAAATAAGCCTACCTTGCCTCAGAGAAATACCCCAAAGGAAAAGGCAGCCCCCCACATATAATGACTGTGAGTTAAGATGAAAAGACAAACGTAGGGATGAAATAGATTCAGCAAAGTGAGGCCCGACTTTCTTAACAGAGCGAGGATAGGAAAGATAACTTTGCGGTCTACACAAAACCCTAAAGAAAACCACGCAAAGGGGGCAAAAAGACCCTCCGTACCGAACTAACGGCACGGAGGTACACCCTTTGCGTCCCAGAGCTTCCAGCAAAACAATTAGACAAGCTGGACAGAAAAAATAGCAAACAAATAGCAAAGAAGAACTTAGCTATGCAGAGCAGCAGGCCACAGGAATGATCCAGGGAAAGTCCAACACTGGAACATTGACAGGAAGCATGGATCAAAGTATTAGGTGGAGTTAAGTAGAGAAGCACCTAACGACCTCACCAGATCACCTGAGGAAGGAAACTCAGAAGCCGCAGTACCACTTTCCTCCACAAACGGAAGCTCCCAGAGAGAATCAGCCGAAGTACCACTTGTGACCACAGGAGGGAGCTCTGCCACAGAATTCACAACAGTACCCCCCCCTTGAGGAGGGGTCACCGAACCCTCACCAGAGCCCCCAGGCCGACCAGGATGAGCCACATGAAAGGCACGAACAAGATCGGGAGCATGGACATCAGAGGCAAAAACCCAGGAATTATCTTCCTGAGCATAACCCTTCCATTTAACCAGATACTGGAGTTTCCGTCTTGAAACACGAGAATCCAAAATCTTCTCCACAATATACTCCAATTCCCCCTCCACCAAAACCGGGGCAGGAGGGTCAACAGATGGAACCATAGGTGCCACGTATCTCCGCAACAATGACCTATGGAATACGTTATGTATGGAAAAAGAATCTGGGAGGGTCAGACGAAAAGACACAGGATTAAGAACCTCAGAAATCCTATACGGACCAATGAAACGAGGTTTAAACTTAGGAGAGGAAACCTTCATAGGAATATGACGAGAAGATAACCAAACCAGATCCCCAACACGAAGTCGGGGACCCACACGGCGTCTGCGATTAGCGAAACGTTGAGCCTTCTCCTGGGACAAGGTCAAATTGTCCACTACATGAGTCCAAATCTGCTGCAACCTGTCCACCACAGTATCCACACCAGGACAGTCCGAAGACTCAACCTGTCCTGAAGAGAAACGAGGATGGAACCCAGAATTGCAGAAAAATGGCGAAACCAAGGTAGCCGAGCTGGCCCGATTATTAAGGGCGAACTCAGCCAAAGGCAAAAAGGACACCCAGTCATCCTGATCGGCAGAAACAAAGCATCTCAGATAGGTTTCCAAGGTCTGATTGGTTCGTTCGGTCTGGCCATTAGTCTGAGGATGGAAAGCCGAGGAAAAAGACAAGTCAATGCCCATCCTACCACAAAAGGCTCGCCAAAACCTCGAAACAAACTGGGAACCTCTGTCAGAAACGATATTCTCTGGAATGCCATGCAAACGAACCACATGCTGGAAGAACAATGGCACCAAATCAGAGGAGGAAGGCAATTTAGACAAGGGTACCAGATGGACCATCTTAGAAAAGTGATCACAGACCACCCAAATGACTGACATCTTTTGAGAAACGGGAAGATCTGAAATAAAATCCATAGAGATATGTGTCCAAGGCCTCTTCGGGACCGGCAAGGGCAAAAGCAACCCACTGGCACGAGAACAGCAGGGCTTAGCCCGAGCACAAATCCCACAGGACTGCACAAAAGTACGCACATCCCGCGACAGAGATGGCCACCAAAAGGATCTAGCCACTAACTCTCTGGTACCAAAGATTCCAGGATGACCAGCCAACACCGAACAATGAACCTCAGAGACAACTTTATTCGTCCACCTATCCGGGACAAACAGTTTCTCCGCTGGACAACGATCAGGTTTATTAGCCTGAAATTTTTGCAGCAACCGCCGCAAATCAGGGGAGATGGCAGACACAATTACTCCTTCCTTGAGGATACCCGCCGGCTCAGATAAACCCGGAGAGTCGGGCACAAAACTCCTAGACAGAGCATCCGCCTTCACATTTTTAGAGCCCGGAAGGTACGAAATCACAAAGTCAAAACGGGCAAAAAACAGCGACCAACGAGCCTGTCTAGGATTCAAACGCTTAGCAGACTCGAGATAAGTCAAGTTCTTATGATCAGTCAATACCACCACACGATGCTTAGCTCCTTCAAGCCAATGACGCCACTCCTCGAATGCCCACTTCATGGCCAGCAACTCTCGGTTGCCCACATCATAATTTCGCTCAGCAGGCGAAAACTTCCTGGAAAAAAAAGCGCATGGTTTCATCACTGAGCAATCAGAACCTCTCTGCGACAAAACAGCCCCTGCTCCAATCTCAGAAGAATCAACCTCGACCTGGAACGGAAGAGAAACATCTGGTTGACACAACACAGGGGCAGAAGAAAAACGACGCTTCAACTCTTGAAAAGCTTCCACAGCAGCAGAAGACCAATTGACCAAATCAGCACCCTTCTTGGTCAAATCGGTCAATGGTTTGGCAATACTAGAAAAATTGCAGATGAAGCGACGATAAAAATTAGCAAAGCCCAGGAACTTTTGCAGACTTTTCAGAGAAGTCTGCTGAGTCCAATCATGGATGGCTTGGACCTTAACAGGATCCATCTCGATAGTAGAAGGGGAAAAGATGAACCCCAAAAATGAAACCTTCTGCACACCAAAGAGACACTTTGATCCCTTCACAAACAAAGAATTAGCACGCAGGACCTGAAAAACCGTTCTGACCTGCTTCACATGAGACTCCCAATCATCCGAGAAGATCAAAATGTCATCCAAGTACACAATCAGGAATTTATCCAGGTACTCTCGGAAGATGTCATGCATAAAGGACTGAAACACTGATGCAGCATTGGCAAGTCTGAATGGCATCACTAGATACTCAAAATGACCCTCGGGCGTATTAAATGCAGTTTTCCATTCATCGCCTCGCCTGATTCGCACCAGATTATACACACCACGAAGATCTATCTTGGTGAACCAACTAGCCCCCTTAATCCGAGCAAACAAATCAGATAACAATGGCAAGGGGTACTGAAATTTAACAGTGATCTTATTAAGAAGGCGGTAATCTATACAAGGTCTCAGCGAACCATCCTTCTTGGCTACAAAAAAGAACCCTGCTCCTAATGGCGACGATGACGGGCGAATATGCCCCTTCTCCAAGGATTCCTTCACATAACTGCGCATAGCGGTGTGCTCAGGCACGGATAAATTAAACAGTCGACCTTTTGGGAATTTACTACCAGGAATCAAATTGATAGCACAATCACAATCCCTATGCGGAGGTAGGGCATCGGACTTGGGCTCATCAAATACATCCCGGTAATCAGACAAGAACTCTGGAACCTCAGAAGGGGTGGATGATGAAATTGACAGAAATGGAACATCACCATGTACCACCTGACAACCCCAGCTGGACACCGACATGGATTTCCAATCCAATACTGGATTATGGGCCTGTAGCCATGGCAACCCCAACACGACCACATCATGCAGATTATGCAACACCAGAAAGCGAATAACCTCCTGATGTGCAGGAGCCATGCACATGGTCAGCTGGGTCCAGTATTGAGGCTTATTCTTGGCCAAAGGCGTAGCATCGATTCCTCTCAATGGAATAGGACACTGCAAGGGCTCCAAGAAAAACCCACAACGCTTAGCATATTCCAAGTCCATCAAATTCAGGGCAGCGTCTGAATCCACAAACGCCATGACAGAATACGATGACAAAGAGCAGATCAAGGTAACGGACAGAAGAAATTTTGACTGTACAGTACCAATGGTGGCAGACCTAGCAAACCGCTTAGTGCGCTTAGGACAATCAGAGATAGAATGAGTGGAATCACCACAGTAGAAACACAGCCCATTCAGACGTCTGTGTTCTTGCCGTTCAACTCTGGTCGTAGTCCTATCGCACTGCATAGGCTCAGGTTTAATCTCAGGTAATACCGCCAAATGGTGCACAGATTTACGCTCACGCAAGCGTCGACCGATCTGAATGGCCAAAGACATAGACTCATTCAAACCAGCAGGCATAGGAAATCCCACCATGACATCCTTAAGGGCTTCAGAGAGACCCTTTCTGAATATAGCTGCCAGCGCAGATTCATTCCATTGAGTGAGCACGGACCACTTTCTAAATTTCTGGCAATATACCTCTATCTCATCCTGAGCCTGACAAAGAGCCAGCAAATTTTTTTCTGCCTGATCCACTGAATTAGGCTCATCGTACAGCAATCCGAGCGCCAGGAAAAACGCATCGATATTACTTAATGCAGGATCTCCTGACGCAAGAGAAAATGCCCAGTCCTGAGGGTCACCACGCAAAAAAGAAATGACGATCCTAACCTGTTGAACTGGGTCACCAGAGGAGCGAGGTTTCAAAGCCAGAAATAGTTTACAATTATTTTTGAAACTCAGAAATTTAGTTCCATCTCCAAAAAACAAATCTGGAATAGGAATTCTCGGTTCTAACAAAGAATTCTGAACCACAAAATCTTGAATATTTTGAACTCTTGCCGTGAGCTGATCCACACATGAAGACAGACCTTTAACCCCTTACCGGCATCGGACGTACTATACCGTCCGATGCCGGCTCCCCTGCTTTGATGCAGGGCTCCGCGGTGAGCCCGCATCAAAGCCGGGACATGTCAGCTGTTTTGAACAGCTGACATGTGCCCATAATAGGTGCGGGCAGAATCGCGATCTACCCGCACCTATTAACTAGTTAAATGCCGCTGTCAAACGCAGACAGCGGCATTTAACTACCGCTTCCGGCCGGGCGGCCGGAAATGACGTAATCGCCGACCCCCATCACATGATCGGGGGTCGGCGATGCATCTCCATTGTAACCATAGAGGTCCTAGAGACCTCTATGGTTACTGATTGCCCGTCGCTGTGAGCGCCACCCTGTGGTCGGCGCTCACAGCACACGTGCAATTCTGCTACATAGCAGCGATCAGCAGATCGCTGCTATGTAGCAGAGCCGATCGACTTGTGCCTGCTTCTAGCCTCCCATGGAGGCTATTGAAGCATGGCAAAAGTTAAAAAAAAAGTTTAAAAAAATGTGAAAAAAATAAAAAAAACATAAAAGTTTAGATCACCCCCCTTTCGCCCCAATCAAAATAAATCAATAAAAAAAATATCAAATCTACGCATATTTGGTATCGCCGCGCTCAGAATCGCCCGATCTATCAATTAAAAAAAAGTATTAACCTGATCGCTAAACAGCGTAGCGGGAAAAAAATTCGAAACGCCAGAATTACGTTTTTTTGGTCGCCGCGACATTGCATTTAATTGCAATAACGGGCGATCAAAAGAACGTATCTGCACCGAAATGCTATCATTAAAAACGTCATCTCAGCACGCAAAAAATAAGCCCTCAACCGACCCCAGATCATGAAAAATGGAAATGCTACGAGTATCGGAAAATGGCACAATTTTTTTTTTTTTTTAGCAAAGTTTGGAATTTTTTTTCACCACTTAGGTAAAAAATAACCTAGTCATGTTTGGTGTCTATGAACTCGTAATGACCTGGAGAATCATAGTGGCAGGTCATTTTTAGCATTTAGTGAACCTAGCAAAAAAGCCAAACAAAAAACAAGTGTGCGATTGCACTTTTTTTGCAATTTCACCGCACTTGGAATTTTTTTCCCGTTTTCTAGTATACGACATGCTAAAACCAATGATGTCGTTCAAAAGTACAACTCGTCCCGCAAAAAATAAGCCCTCACATGGCCAAATTGACAGAAAAATAAAAAAGTTATGGCTCTGGGAAGGAGGGGAGTGAAAAACGAACACGGAAAAACGAAAAATCCCCCGGTCATGAAGGGGTTAATGTCCATTGCTACACCTGTGTCCTGAACCACCCAAATGTCTAGGGGAAAAAAAAGGCAAAACACAGTGCAAAGAAGAAAAAAATGGTCTCAGAACTTCTTTTTTCCCTCTATTGAGAATCATTAGCACTTTTGGCTTCCTGTACTGGTGTGATAGGCAATTCAGTATCACAATGGACATAGCGGTCAGAGCACATAAAGTGATCTGACAATAACCCAAAATAATAGAACGAGCTCTGAGACGTGGGAACTCTGCAGACCGCAATCCCTAATCCTCTCCAAACAACACTAGAGGCAGCCGTGGATTGCGCCTAACTCTGCCTATGCAACTCGGCACAGCCTGAGAAACTAACTAGCCTGAAGATAGAAAAATAAGCCTACCTTGCCTCAGAGAAATACCCCAAAGGAAAAGGCAGCCCCCCACATATAATGACTGTGAGTTAAGATGAAAAGACAAACGTAGGGATGAAATAGATTCAGCAAAGTGAGGCCCGACTTTCTTAACCCTCCGTCACATACAATATTCGGACTAACGAGTTCACATACAATGTGCCTGTCAGGTGCCTGCTGGAAAAATACCTATAATATCTAATGTTTGCAATTTCAGTGCTCTAAAAGTGATCAGTGACCTTCATAGGGATGTAATAAAAGAGACTACACATAATCAGTTGCAAAAAAAAAACATTTACTTAACATAAAACTAATAACTATGAAATACAAACTTTTCAAAACTCCCGCCAAATAGTCCCCAGTTCGACTCTCTCAAAAAAATGTACAAAGAAAATTTTTGAACACAAACTTAATTTTAAGGTACCTTAAGTACTATTAAAAACATATTCAATCAGAAGTAGATGCTGAGTTTTCCCCAGAAAAGTCACACTTGCAGAGCAAATAGCAAGAATTACACACCATTTTTGCATGTGTCAGGCAAATTGCTTTATGACATTTGAGACATTCATAATTTGAAAGCCTTCTGGTTCCGCTTTCCGTTTGGCAGGTGGTGCATCTCCTTCTTTTGTGAGGTGGTGCAGATGGTGACTTTTCACCATCATCTTCTGGGCGGAACCTTTTGAGCTGAACTTGAAGGCGAGAGGGGATACCGATTGTTTTCACGCTTCTCCTGCGTAGCTCTCCAAGTACTAGTTCATGGGCCAATTTTTTCAGATACAATCGTCTACGGAGTGGTTCAAGCTTGTTTTCAAGATAAATTACTTGTGAATTTATACCACCCAAATTCAACATAGCAAAAATTATGACCATTGGCCAGCGTTTGATGTTTCTGCTGACGTTGAAAGTGGAGCACATCTGATCTGCTGTATCCACACCCCCTTTGGTGGCATTGTAAAATGTAATTATCTCCGTTTTTTTTTTCTGCCCAAGTCCCAGGATCGATGGCAGCATCATCATGAAGTGTTGATAGAAGAAGTACGATTTTTTTGGCATGTGGTACATAGGAAACTAAAGCCTTTCCATTATGGAATGCAAACATACTGCTGTACTGTTGTCTCTCTTTCACACTTACAAACTGTGGCGGCAATTCCCTTTTGTTTTTTCTTACAGTTCCCACATATGAGAGCTTCGGAATTTTCAGATAATCAATCAGATCACAACTTGTAAACCAATTGTCAGCTGTAATATTGCGACCGGATCCAAATAAGGGTTCAGCCAGTCTTTTTACAACATCAATGGGTTTGTTGCTCACACAGTAAGGACCTTCTGGTTGTTTTCCTGCATAAACTTCCAGGTTGTAAGTGTAGGTCTTACTGGCATCAACAAGGGCATAAATTTTTATTCCATATTTGTTTGGCTTTGATGGAATATATTGATGAAAGGCACATCTACCACGAAAACCAGGGAGCATTTCGTCAATAGTGAGATTCTCTCCAGGGTAATAACTTTGTTTACAGTTTACAACAAATCTTTGAAATATATCACGAATTGGAGCAAGTCGGTCATGTGTTTTGCGTTCGGTTCGGGTAGTTCTGTCGTCAAACCGAAGGCAACGAATTAGAATCTTGAATCTGTTTATGGACATAACAAGGCTAAATTTTTCAACTCCATCCCCATCTTTACCCCAAAGTTCCTCCAAACTTTGTCTATTTGCCCTATAAGCTCCTGCAAGGTACAGTAATCCAAAAAAAGCACGCAGTTCTATTTCATCTGTGGGCTTGATGGTTCTGTTGCAGATGTACTTGTCCTTTATAATGTCTATATATTGGTTGGTATATGTGACAATAGAGTCCAGAATGTCATCTGTAAATATACTGTTCCAGCATTCAACTGCAGTTTTTGCATTACGTGCAGTTCCTATTACTGCAGGAAGGTGAGTAATAATGTTTAAAGGTTCCCTACGTTTTTTCTGGAATGGCTTCTTGTTCCATTTAGTATTTTTATCTTTTCCAATATAATATGATCCAACTTCTTCATCCTCACCACTGTCACCATCTTGCTCTGTTTCAGGATCCAGGACACATTCGTCCACCTCATCATGAGAATCAATCTCACTTTCCTCTCCTAAATCCTCATTCAGTGTGAGGTCTCTATCATCTAACAGCATGTTTGTTACTTCCTCAACATCAAGTTGTTTGGATAAATTGTACATTTTCCTCTCCATTTCAGCAGATAATCTGAAGCAAGAGAAGGAATATGTTAGGGAACTACTGTATATGCCTGAGCAGCACACTTTCTTTTATAAAATCTCCCTTATTTCTATGAAATATCCTCACATTTTGTGCTATACATTCATAAAACAAGCTAAATAAACTATTGTGATGAATAAAAACATAAAATACCAACCTTACTGAATGTGACGTATTCACATACAATGAGCCTGAGAGATCTGTGCAGCTATATCCTCTCCCCTGAAGCTCTGAAATCCAACTGTGATATCAGGTTTCACAGACCTTCAAGAGACAGGAGACTACCTGGAGGGAGGGGGTTTCCTCACAATCTGGTGAGGAAGGAGAAATGAAAGTAAAAGAGAAGCGCCTGTCAGATCAGTTGTATGTGACGGAGGGTTAACAGAGCGAGGATAGGAAAGATAACTTTGCGGTCTACACAAAACCCTAAAGAAAACCACACAAAGGGGACAAAAAGACCCTCCGTACCGAACTAACGGCACGGAGGCACACCCTTTGCGTCCCAGAGCTTCCAGCAAAACAATTAGACAAGCTGGACAGAAAAAATAGCAAACAAATAGCAAAGAAGAACTTAGCTATGCAGAGCAGCAGGCCACAGGAATGATCCAGGGAAAAACAAGTCCAACACTGGAACATTGACAGGAAGCATGGATCAAAGCATTAGGTGGAGTTAAGTAGAGAAGCACCTAACGACCTCACCAGATCACCTGAGGGAGGAAACTCAGAAGCCGCAGTACCACTTTCCTCCACAAACGGAAGCTCCCAGAGAGAATCAGCCGAAGTACCACTTGTGACCACAGGAGGGAGCTCTGCCACAGAATTCACAACAAGCCGCCACCTGTGAGGTCACTGGAGATTACAGTTTGCGGTTTTCACAGTACCCTCTGACCTGTCAACTGTCACTTGAGGTGAACTCAAGGAGCACAGTGACCGGCAATACACATAACCTGGCAGAAACATTGTAGTAGGTTGGATTGCCGGACTGCCCCCTGCGTGACACACGGGCACTACAGTACGGAAGTCCGACAGTGAACCAGTGGAATCATTACAGTGCATCAGATTGGTGAATCACTGTTGGACTGGAATTGCCCACTAGAATTTGTTATACGGTAAGGAAACACGGCACTCAGTAGATATGAGGGTTGGCGGTGCTCAAGTAGGGTGTCCACCCCGTATATTAAAGATGAATGAAACTTGGCACTCAATTTTTGAGAAGAAAAGCTTCTTAGTTTATTGATGCATCCAGACAAACAAAACCGCTAAACGTTTTCGGTCCACACCGGACCTTCGTCAGAGCGTTTCTTAGACATTGACTGGATGAGGAAGCTAATAAGCCTGAATGAGCGCCGCTCTCCTCTGCTCTGCACTACTAGCGCTCAGGATCCAGCGCCGTTACTCCCTCCAGGCTTTGTGCCTCTCCTCTGGCGCTTCACCTTCCTTTGTGATCCTGCAGCAGACTGCAGCTCCTATATCCCGTGCTCTGGCTGACGCTCATTCAGGCTTATTAGCTTCCTCATCCAGTCAATGTCTAAGAAACGCTCTGACGAAGGTCCGGTGTGGACCGAAAACGTTTAGCGGTTTTGTTTGTCTGGATGCATCAATAAACTAAGAAGCTTTTCTTCTCAAAAATTGAGTGCCAAGTTTCATTCATCTAGAATTTGTTATATACAGCAAGCTAAATCTAATTGGGCAGAAGGACCTGGTGTTTTAGCTTACTAAGTCTGGTATTAAATCACTTCAAGGGACCTGGTCCTTTATCCCACTTGGATTTAGCTTTCTCACAGTGAGCAGGCTAAATCCAAGTTGGCAGAAGGACCTGGTCCTTTAGCCTGCTAGATCTAGTAGATCATCTTTCGTCGCAATGCGTCGGGCCGACGTACCGACGGACGTTGTGAAAGTTTTGCACGACGTGGGCAGCGGATGCAGTTTTTCGACGCATCCGCTGCCCATTCTGCAGTCCGGGGAGGAGGGGACGGAGTTTCGGCCGCGACGTCCAAAAAAACGTTACATTGAACTTTTTTTGTGACGACGGTCTGCCAAAACACGATGGCTCCATCGCACGACGGACGCGACATGTGGCAATCCGTCGCGATCCGTCGCTAATACAAGTTTATGGGCAAAAAAACACATCCTGCGAGCACATTTGCAGGATCCGTTTTATGCCCAAAACGACGGATTGCGACGGATTGCAAGAAAAGGAAGTGTGAAAGAGGCCTTAGCCAAATGGGATTTAGCTTTCTCACAGAGAGCAAGCTAAATCCAAGTTGGCAGAAGGACCTAGTCCTTTAGGTGACTGGGATTTAGCTTTCTCACAGAGAGCAGGCTAAATCCAAGTTGGCAGAAGGACCTGGTCCTTTAGCCTGCTAGATCTAGTATTAAAACACTCACAGGGACCTGGTCCTTTAGCCAACTGGGATTTAGCTTTCTCACAGAGAGCAAGCTAAATCCAAGTTGGCAGAAGGACCTGGTCCGTTAGCCAACTAGGATTTAGCTTTCTCACAGAGACCAGGATAAATCCATGTTGAAAGAAGGACCTGGTCCTTCAGCCTGCTAGGTCTAGTATTAAAACACTCACAGGGACCTGGTCCTTTAGCCAACTGGGATTTAGCATTCTCACAGAGAGCAAGCTATATCCAAGTTGGCAGAAGGACCTGGTCCTTTAGGTGACTGGGATTTAGCTTTCTCCCAGAGAGCAGGCTAAATCCAAGTTGGCAGAAGAACCTGGTCCTTTAGCTTGCTAGATCTAGTATTAAAACACTCACAGGGACCTGGTCCATTAGCCAACTGGGATTTAGCTTTCTCACAGAGAGCAGGCTAAATCCAAGTTGGCAGAAGGACCTGGTCCAGGGGCGGACTGGGCCGGGCGGCAGGAATGCACATGCCCCCCAGGCCGGTGCCTAAGCAGCTGTACAGGGCCGCTGGAGGACTAGCAGTGATTGTAATACATAGCGCACCTGTAGTGCGCGGGTCGGCATCATTTCGCCAGCAGCCTCGATATGTAGGCTGCAGCAGTATGTGATGAGCAGGCTCCTGTGCGGCACTGCCACTCTGAGGGACAGAGCCAGCAGTAATCAAGATGAAAGGTCAGCATACCGGCCTGTGTGTGCATGGAGCTCCAGCTTCTCCTGCTCTTATCTGTTATCCCGGCAGAGAAGGAGAGACGGGGGAGGTGCCGGGACAGTGCAGAGCTGTGAGCAGGAGAAACTGAAGAGCTGCATGTGGACATCAGCTGCCCCTGCACCACATAGGAGATTGTGTGATGTGTGTATGAGGTATCTGGTGTGTGTGTGTGATGCTGCATGTGTGTCATGTGTGTATGAGGTATCTGGTGTGTATGTGATGGCTGCGTGTGTGTGATGGCTGCATGTGTGTGGTGGCTGCGTGTGTGTGATGGCTGCATGTGTGTGATGGCTGCATGTGTGTGATGCATTTGTGTCAGAGCTGCGTGTGTGTGTGTGTGAGCTGCGTGTGTGTGATGCATTTGTGTCAGAGCTGCATGTGTGTGTGAGCTACGTGTGTGATGCTGCATGTGTATGTGTGATGCTGCGTGTGTGTGTGTGTGAGTGAGCTGCGTGTTTGTGTGTGAGCTGCGTGTGCGTGTGAGCTGCGTGTGCGTGTGAGCTGCGTGTGCGTGTGAGCTGTGTGCGTGTGTGTGAGCTGCGTGTGTGTATGTCATTATACATTGGGGCTGTGCGTGTGTGTGTCATTATACAGTGGGGCTGTGTGTGCCTGTCATTATACAGTGGGGCTGTGCATGTTTGTGTCATTATACAGTGGGGCTGTGCGTGTAATTATGCAGTGGGGCTGTGTGTGTGTGTCATTATACAGTGAGGCTGTGCGTGTGTGTCATTATACAGTGGAACTGTGCGTGTGTGTAATTATGCAGTGGGGCTGTGCGTGTGTGTAATTATGCAGTGGGGCTGTGCGTGTGTGTCATTATACAGTGGGGCTGTGCGTGTGTGTCATTATACAGTGGGGCTGTGCGTGTGTGTGTGTGTCATTGGTGCATTCACTCTGTGTCATTCTATGTGACTGCAGACTTGTGCTTCTCACATTGCTCACAGAGCTGTGGTTATTTGGTGGGTGTCTGGCTGCAAGTTTGTGATTTGCATACATGCGGTCACATGCCGAGTAGACTTGCATGGCCTAATGCAACTGTATTGAACAAGGCCAAAACAGTCTAGTCGAAATGTGTTTGGTAATATACAGTGGGGCAAAAAAGTATTTAGTCAGTCAGCAATAGTGCAAATTCCACCACTTAAAAAGATGAGAGGCGTCTGTAATTTACATCATAGGTAGACCTCAACTATGGGAGACAAACTGAGAAAAAAAAATCCAGAAAATCACATTGTCTGTTTTTTTATCATTTTGTTTGCATATTATGGTGGAAAATAAGTATTTGGTCAGAAACAAACAATCAAGATTTCTGGCTCTCACAGACCTGTAACTTCTTCTTTAAGAGTCTCCTCTTTCCTCCACTCATTACCTGTAGTAATGGCACCTGTTTAAATTTGTTATCAGTATAAAAAGACACCTGTGCACACCCTCAAACAGTCTGGCTCCAAACTCCCCTATGGTGAAGACCAAAGAGCTGTCAAAGGACACCAGAAACAAAGTTGTAGCCCTGCACCAGGCTGGGAAGACTGAATCTGCTATAGCCAACCAGCTTGGAGTGAAGAAATCAACAGTGGGAGCAATAATTAGAAAATGGAAGACATACAAGACCACTGATAATCTCCCTCGATCTGGGGCTCCACGCAAAATCCCACCCCGTGGGGTCACAATGATCACAAGAACGGTGAGCAAAAATCCCAGAACCACGTGGGGGGACCTAGTGAATGAACTTCAGAGAGCTGGGACCAGTGTAACAAGGCCTACCATAAGTAACACACTACGCCACCATGGACTCAGATCCTGCAGTGCCAGACGTGTCCCACTGCTTAAGCCAGTACATGTCCGGGCCCGTCTGAAGTTTGCTAGATAGCATTTGGATGATCCAGAGGAGTTTTGGGAGAATGTCCTATGGTCTGATGAAACCAAACTGGAACTGTTTGGTAGAAACACAACTTGTCGTGTTTGGAGGAAAAAGAATACTGAGTTGCATCCATCAAACACCATACCTACTGTAAAGCATGGTGGTGGAAACATCATGCTTTGGGGCTGTTTCTCTGCAAAGCGGCCAGGACGACTGATCTGGGTACATGAAAGAATGAATGGGGCCATGTATGTATCGTGAGATTTTGAGTGCAAACCTCCTTCCATCAGCAAGGGCATTGAAGATGAAACATGGCTGGGTCTTTCAACATGACAATGATCCAAAGCACAGCGCCAGGGCAACGAAGGAGTGGCTTCGTAAGAAGCATTTCAAGGTCCTGGAGTGGCCTAGCCAGTCTCCAGATCTCAACCCTATAGAAAACCTTTGGAGGGAGTTGAAAGTCCGTGTTGCCAAGCGAAAAAGCCAAAAACATCACTGCTCTAGAGGAGATCTGCATGGAGGAATGGGCCAACATACCAACAACAGTGTGTGGCAACCTTGTGAAGACTTACAGAAAACGTTTGACCTCTGTCATTGCCAACAAAGGATATATTACAAAGTATTGAGATGAAATTTTGTTTCTGACCAAATACTTATTTTCCACCATAATATGCAAATAAAATGATAAAAAAACAGACAATGTGATTTTCTGGATTTTTTTTTCTCAGTTTGTCTCCCATAGTTGAGGTCTACCCATGATGTAAATTACAGACGCCTCTCATCTTTTTAAGTGGTGGAACTTGCACTATTGCTGACTGACTAAATACTTTTTTGCCCCACTGTATATATTGCACGCTTGTGGTCACAAGACCACCTGTTGACGGCACCAGAGAATCTTCACAGCGCACAGTGCACACGATATGAGGATTCACACATAGTGACTGTAGACATGTAGCATAAGATCCGACAACCCCTTTAAGGATGAGCCACTACTCATGGGCCACTGCTGTGTGCTTGCCCCCCAGGCCAAAATTTGCCAGTCAGCCCCTGACCTGGTCCTTTAGCCTGCTAGATCTAGTATTAAAACACTCACAGGGACCTGGTCCTTTAGCCGACCGTGATTTAGCTTTCTCACAGAGAGCAGGCTAAATCCAAGTTGGCAGAAGGACCTGGTCCATTTGGCCAATAATTATAGTATTAACCCCTTCACAACGCATGATGCAGTTACGTCATATATCATAGAAATATAAGAAAAAAAAATATTGCTTTTGCGCAATTAAAAAAAAATGCACAAATTTGGAATTGACGTGTTCAGAAAGGTCTGACCAAACAAAATGTAAAATAATCTGATTGGTAAACGGCATAACGAGAAAAAAACTCGAAACACCATAATGACTTTTTTTTGGTCGCCGCAACATTGCAATAAAATGAAATAAAAGGTGATCAAAACATGGTATCCACGCCAAAATGGCATAAGAACGTCCCGCCAAAACAAAAAAAATTCCCAACGGCGATGTGGATGGAAAAATAAATAAGTTATGGGAAGGAAAATTAAAAAAAAAAAAAAAAAAGGAAAACCGCCCGAGGGTTAAAACACTCCTAGGTGCATGCATGGAAAAAATCTGTGGTTGTCTGATCTACAAAAATGATCACCAGTAAATAAAACGGGACGCAGAAGAGATTGGCGCAGAATATTGTACACACTGGGATTAAGGGGAAAATTCTTGCGTATAAATGTCACATATAAATAAATGTGTAATCAGATGTCATATTTAGTCTGCGGCTCAATATTACTGCAAAAAAAGCACATGACAGGATTCATATATATCTATATACAATAAAGGTCCTTCTAATCTACTGGGATTTAGCATTCTTATATAGAGCAGGATAAATCCAAGTCAGCTAAAGGACCTGGTCCCTCTGACAACCAGGAAATAGCCGACTCTGTGTGAGGCCGGTTTCACACGTCAGTGGCTCCGGTATGTGAGGTGACAATTTCCTCACGCACCGGAGCCACTGACACACGTACACACATTAAAATCAATGCATCTGTGCAGATGTCATTGATTTTTTGCGGACCGTGTCTCCGTGTGCCAAACACGGAGACATGTCAGTGTTCGTGGGAGCGCACGGATTACACGGACCCATTAAAGTCAATGGGTCCGTGTAAAACATGTACCGCACACGGACGTTGTCCGTGTGCAGTCCGTGTGCCGTGCAGTAGACAGCGCTACATTAAGCGCTGTCCCCCCCCCACCGGTGCTGAATCTGCCATTCATATCTTCCCTACAGCAGCGTTTGCTGTAGAGAAGATATGAATAATAGTGTGTAAAATCCAGATCCAGGTTCCCCCCCCCCACTGTGATTAAAATACTCACCCAGCTCCCTCGCTGCTTCCTGTCCTGGCCGCACCTTGCACTGAATGAGCGGTCACGTGGGGCCGCTCATTTACAGTAATGAATATGCGGCTCCACCTCCCATAGGGGTGGAGCCGCATATTCATTACTGTAAATGAGCAGCCCCACGTGACCGCTCATACAGTACAAGGTGCGGCCAGGACAGGACGCTGCGAGGGAGCCGCGAGCTGGGTGAGTATTTTAATCACAGCGAGGGGGGGCGCACAGGGGTGGGGACCTGGATCTGGATTTTACACACTATTATTCATATCTTCTCCACAGCAAACGCTGCTGCAGGGAAGATATGAATGGGGCTTCAGCACGATGCAGGGGACAGCGCTAAACTTTAGCGCTGTCTCCGGCACGGTGCGTGTGGTACCCAGTGGGCACACGGGCGGCACACGTGTGCCGCACGTGTGCCACACTGATTGCTACAGAAACACACCAGCACACGGACACAGATAATTCCGGTACCGATTTTTCCGGTACCGGAATTATCTGGACGTGTGAGACTGGCCTGAGAAAGCTAAATCCCAGTGCACAGAGGGACCTGGTCCTTTAACCTACTAGATCTAGTATTAAAACACTCACAGGCACCTGGACCTTTAGCCGACTGGGATTTAGCTTTCTCACAGAGAGCAGGCTAAATCCAAGTCGGCAGAAGGATTAGGTCCATTTGGCCAATAGTTATAGTATTGACCCCTTCACAACGCATGATGTAGTTACGTCATATATCATAAAAATATAAGAAAAAAAAATATCACTTTTGCTCCATTTAAAAAAAATAAATTGGAAATTTGGAATTGACGTGTTCAGAAAGGTTTGACCAATCAAAATGTAAAATAATCTGATCAGTAAACGGCACAAAGAGAAAAAAACTCGAAACGCCATGATGACTTTTTTTTGGTTGCCACAGCATTGCAATAAAATGAAATAGGAGGTGATCAAAACATGGTATCCGCGCCAAAATGGTATCAATAAGAACGTCCCGCCAAAATAAAAAAAAAAATACCAAAAGGCGATGTGGATGAAAAAATAAGTTATGGGAGGGAAAAAAAATGTTAAAAAATGGAAAATCGCCTGAGGGTTAAAACACTCCTAGGTGCATGCATGGAAAAAATCTGTGGTTGTGTAATCTACAAATATGATCACCAGTAAATAAAATGGGACGCGGATCAGATTGGCGCAGAATATTGTACACACTGGGATTAAGGGGAAAATTCTTGTGTATAATTGTCACGTATAAATAAATGTGTAATCAGATGTCATATCTAGGCTGCAGCTCAAAAAATGACATGACAGTATTGATATACATCTATATACAATAAGTGTCATTCTATCAACTGGGATTTAGCATTCTTATATAGAGCAGGATAAATCCAAGCCGGCTAAAGGACCTGGTCCCTCTGCCAACTAGGAAATAGCCGACTCTGTGTGAGAAAGCTAAATCCCAGTGCACAGAAGGACCAGGGCGTTTAGCCGACTGGGATTTAGCCACAACCGTATACTCAGTACCAATCAGCTGCTCTTGTCTAGACTGGTGCTGAGCCTTAGAGGGATGACGTCACGGGAGGAGGGAGTCTCTACAGTGCAGAGCTTCCACTCAGTTCCAAGCACGCATGCGCGGGCGTTCGCCAGCTGTCAATGACAAAGTTGACATTGCTCCTGCTCCTTCCACACGCCTCCTACATAACTGCCCCTGCGCATGCGCCAGCGTCTACCCACGGCCATGACAACTGGTGATCACCCACGTGATACGGTACTGAAGATGACGCACTTCCGGTGCCACGTGTCCAGCCGCGCTCTATAAATACCTGCCACGTGCATCGTCATGCTGGCTAAAAGCGCGCCAATCGTACGTCAGAGCAAGGTAAGAGCTGTTGTACGCCGTGATTGGTTTGGGAAGCTTGACATTTCTCTAGGGCCCGTTGCCAGCTTCCATCATGCATTCAACTGTATCAGCGTGATGCTTGCCCCCACAGATGAAATCCATGATGGAGGAGAGCTTCCGGTGACGTCTATGCACGTCAGTCATTGCGCGCCGCACTGTTGAGGAGAAGCGGGGAAATGGGGGATAGGAGAGCAATGTGTTTTTTTATTTTTATTACTTCATTGTGTTCTCTACCTGGAAGGTGGTGTGTGTAAGTTCTGCAGTGTGCACTGTGTGGCTCTGCAGTGTGTACTGTGTGTATGTTCTGCAGTGTGCACTGTGTGTGGCTCTGCAGTGTGTACTGTGTATATGTTCTGCAGTGTGCACTGTGTGTGGCTCTGCAGTGTGTACTGTGTATAGGTTCTGCAGTATGCACTGTGTGTGACTCTGCAGTGTGTACTGTGTGTAGGTTCTGCAGTGTGCACTGTGTATATGTTCTGCAGTGTGTACTGTGTGTAGGTTCTGCAGTGTGTACTGTGTGTGGCTCTGCAGTGTGTACTGTGTGTGGCTCTGCAGTGTGTACTGTGTGTGGCTCTGCAGTGTGTACTGGGTATATGTTCTGCAGTGTGCACTGTGTGTGGCTCTGCAGTGTGTACTGGGTATATGTTCTACTGTGTGTGGCTCTGCAGTGTGCACTGTGTGTGGCTCTGCAGTGTGTACTGGGTATATGTTCTGCAGTGTGTGGCTCTGCAGTGTGCACTGTGTGTGACTCTGCAGTGTGTACTGTGTATATGTTCTGCAGTGTGTACTGTGTGGCTCTGCAGTGTGTACTGTGTGTGGCTCTGCAGTGTGTACTCCGTGTAGGTTCTGCAGTGTGTACTCCGTGTGCGTGGGGTCTCTGCATTGTGTTCTTCCTTAAGCCTTAAGGCCCCTTCACATTAAGCGACGCTGCAGCGATACCGACAACGATCCGGATCGCTGCAGCGTTGCTGTTTGGTCGCTGGAGAGCTGTCACACAGACCGCTCTCCAGCGACCAACGATGCAGGTAACCAGGGTAAACATCGGGTAACTAAGCGCAGGGCCGCGCTTAGTAACCCGATGTTTACCCTGGTTACTATGCTAAAAGTAAAAAAAAACAAACAGTACATACTTACCTACAGCCGTCTGTCCTCCAGCGCTGCGCTCTGCTTCTCTGCACTCCTCCTGTACTGTCTGGGAGCCGGAAAGCAGAGCGGTGACGTCACCGCTCTGCTTTCCGGCTCACAGCCAGTACAGGAGGAGCGCAGAGCGCAGCGCTGGAGGACAGACGGCTGTAGGTAAGTATGTACTGTTTGTTTTTTTTTTACTTTTAGCATGGTAACCAGGGTAAACATCGGGTTACTAAGCGCGGCCCTGCGCTTAGTTACCCGATGTTTACCCTGGTTACAAGTGAAGACATCGCTGGATCGGTGTCACACACGCCGATCCAGCGATGTCTCCAGGGAGTCCAGCGACGAAATAAAGTTCTGGACTTTATTCAGCGACCAACGATCTCCCAGCAGGGGCCTGATCGTTGGTCGCTGTCACACATAACGATTTCATTAACGATATCGTTGCTACGTCACAAATAGCAACGATATCGTTAACAATATCGTTATGTGTGAAGGTACCTTTAGTATTTTGCTCTGGGGGGAGGGCTGTACATTAGCTCTGCAGGGAGCCCCATATTGCTGGCTCTGCATTGTGTACTGTGTGGTCGGGGACTGCTCTGTGGGGACCCTCTGCATTCATTATGCCCCACGCTGCTGAGGAGCAGGGGGGGGGGGAGGGATAGGTGAGAATTGTACTTAATTTATTTTTTAAACTGTGTTTACAACTGTGCCAAGGCTACCTTGTTCATTATGTCTATATGCAGTGGGGAGCTCTGCTCTGTTGGCTGTGGGGAGCTCTGCTCTGTTGGCTGTGGGGAGTAGAGTTGAGCGACCTTGACCTTTTTAGAGTCGAGCCGGGATTTGCGAAACCCGACTATGTCCAAAGTCGGGTCGAGTGAAATCGGCCGATTATGACGTAAAGTCGGGATCGACCGAAACACGAAACCCAATGCAAGTCAATGGGGCAGCATAGTCGGCAGTGAGTGGGGGCCAGGAAAACACCTAGAGTACCCATTTTAATGTCAAAACCATCCATTCTTCTTAATGAAGCTTGTCAAGCGTAATTTACCTTATAATAATTGGAAGGCATTTGAAATTGGGGGTCATTTGGCTAAAGTTGTGGGGGGTAGGGCTGGTTCAAGTAATTAGTGGGCCCAGGAAATCTGGACCACGTCACGGCAGTGGAGCAGGGAGAGGTAAGTATTTCAACTTTGCAAGTGCTGTGAACCTGAGCAAGCAGGGGGGGCCCACTCGTTGGCATTGGCACTGGCACAGGGCCCCTCAAAGTACAGCGGTGTGTTTGCACGGCGGGGGCGCCTCCCACCGGCAGCAACACTTTTGCGTACTATGAGAGGCCCTGTGCCAGTGACGTCGCCAACTAGTATTCCTCCTCCCACCTGATGAAGGAACCTGCACTTTCATCTGCACCTTCCTCTTTGTCCCCGTGTAAGGTGATATGGTATGCGGGAAGAGCAACCTGACTTTCAGCAGGGTCACAATGTTGTTGTGTAGCGTGCACGGGGAATGTTGCGTTATGGGTCAATGTACCAGCAGACTCATCTATCACTGGCTGGGCAATGGGCACGATGAAGTGGAAACACAGATATAGGCCCAAAGAAGAAAGTGGGCTAAATGCAGTTCAAAATTGGTAACACAGGAATAACCAGGGGGCATTGCAGTGGAGGACAACTGGAATGAGAGGCTGACACAGAGAGTAGGGCCAAATCAGTAAGTAGTCGAAATGCAGTTCAAAATTGGCAACCGTAGTAAACAGGCGGCACAGCTTTGTTCAGTGGAGGAGAACAGCAAGGAGTGGCAGACACCGATAGTAGGCCCCAACCCAACTAGTAGGCCAAATGCAGTCTAACATTAACAACTACTTAACGAGAGGCTGAAAATGGAATTTCAGGACAGGAAACCAGGAGAACAGCAAGGAGTGGCAGACACCGATAGTAGGCCCCAAACCAACTAGTACGCCAAATGCAGTTGTTCCATTTAACCACAATTTAATGAGAGCCTGAAGATAGAAGCGCAGGAAAGGCAACCTGGGGAACACCTTGGAGTGTAACACACCATCTCTCTCCACCCCATACCCATTTTGTAGGCCTAATGCTGTGTACTTTTCTACAACTACTAAACGAGAGTCGGAAGACCGAAGCAATGGCAAGGAAACCTGGGGAACACCTTGGAGTGTAACACACCATCTCTCTCCACCCCATACCCAATTTGTAGGCCTAATGCAGCCTACTTTCCGACACCTACTAAACGAGAGCATGAAGATCGAAGTTCAGGAAAGGCAACCTGGGGAACACCTTGGAGTGTAACACACCATCTCTCTCCACCCCATACCCATTTTTTAGGCCTAATGCAGTGTACTTTTCTACAACTACTAAACGAGAGTCGGAAGACTGAAGCAATGGCAAGGAAACCTGGGGAACACCTTGGAGTGTAACACACCATCTCTCTCCACCCCATTCCCCATTTTTTAGGCCTAATGCAGCCTACTTTCCGACACCTACTAAACGAGAGCATGAAGATCGAAGCTCAGGAAAGGCAACCTGGGGAACACCTTGGAGTGTAACACACCATCTCTCTCCACCCCATACCCATTTTGTAGGCCTAATGCTGTGTACTTTTCTACAACTACTAAACGAGAGTCGGAAGACCGAAGCAATGGCAAGGAAACCTGGGGAACACCTTGGAGTGTAACACAACATCTCTCTCCACCCCATACCCAATTTGTAGGCCTAATGCAGCCTACTTTCCGACACCTACTAAACGAGAGCATGAAGATCGAAGCTCAGGAAAGGCAACCTGGGGAACACCTTGGAGTGTAACACACCATCTCTCTCCACCCCATACCCAATTTGTAGGCCTAATGCAGCCTACTTTCCGACACCTACTAAACGAGAGCATGAAGATCGAAGCTCAGGAAAGGCAACCTGGGGAACACCTTGGAGTGTAACACACCATCTCTCTCCACCCCATACCCATTTTTTAGGCCTAATGCAGTGTACTTTTCTACAACTACTAAACGAGAGTCGGAAGACCGAAGCAATGGCAAGGAAACCTGGGGAACACCTTGGAGTGTAACACACCATCTCTCTCCACCCCATTCCCCATTTTTTAGGCCTAATGCAGCCTACTTTCCGACACCTACTAAACGAGAGCATGAAGATCGAAGCTCAGGAAAGGCAACCTGGGGAACACCTTGGAGTGTAACACACCATCTCTCTCCACCCCATACCCATTTTGTAGGCCTAATGCAGCGTACTTTTCTACAACTACTAAACGAGAGCATGAAGATCGAAGCTCAGGAAAGGCAACCTGGGGAACACCTTGGAGTGTAACACACCATCTCTCTCCACCCCATACCCATTTTGTAGGCCTAATGCAGCGTACTTTTCTACAACTACTAAACGAGAGCATGAAGATCGAAGCTCAGGAAAGGCAACCTGGTGAAAACCTTGGAGTGTAACACAACCTGTCTCTACACCCCATACCAAATTTGTAGGCCTAATGCAGCGTAGTTTCCACCAACTACTAAACGAGAGCCGGAAGATCGAAGCTCATGAAAGGCAACCCGGGGAACACCTTGGAGTGTAACACAACCTCTCTCTACACCACGAAAGGGCTGATTCTTAGGAAGGAAGGCTGTTGTAAATAAGCATTGCGCGTCCGAGGGTGATTATATTCTTATTCGGTATCTACTCACCCTCGGACGCGCCATGCTTCTTGATTTGTAATTAATGTTTATTTGCAATGTGCTTTTGACTTACTCAATTATTTTTTTAATTATTGATTTTATTAAATTAATAGTTTAACATCTTATTGGAAATAATTTAAAGGAGACGCGACAGGACAACACTCGGTGGATGCCATATCTGTGTTAACAACTCCAAAAAACTTTCAGTTAACTTCTTGCAGGAGAAAGAAATTGTAGCTGTTGGACCTTTGTAGTACAGTTCCAGATATTTGTTGGGTGTTTGTTTTGATTGTTAAAATGTCTGCATTTGAGATCTCAACACGATCTTATTTTTTATAATCAAATTAATTTTTTAAATATTTTATTAGGTTGGTTCAAGGGGTACACGGGCCGCAGTAGACAGGTCAGTGGAGGCCTAGTGGAAGGAGGGACCGCAGATGCGCCACTGTTTCACCCATACACAATTAGTAGGCCTAATGCAGCGTAGTTTCCAACAGCTACTAAACGAGAGCCGGAAGATCGAAGCTCAGGAAAGGCAACCTGGGGAACACCTTGGAGTGTAACACAACCTCTCTCTACACCACGGAAGGGCTGATTCTTAGGAAGGAAGGCTGTTTTAAATAAGCATTGCGCGTCCGAGGGTGATTATATTCTTATTCGGTATCTACTCACCCTCGGATGCGCCATGCTTCTTGATTTGTAATTAATGTTTATTTGCAATGTGCTTTTGACTTACTCAATTATTTTTTTAATTATTGATTTTATTAAATTAATAGTTTAACATCTTATTGGAAATAATTTAAAGGAGACGCGACAGGACAACACTCGGTGGATGCCATATCTGTGTTAACAACTCCAAAAAACTTTCAGTTAACTTCTTGCAGGAGAAAGAAATTGTAGCTGTTGGACCTTTGTAGTACAGTTCCAGATATTTGTTGTGTGTTTGTTTTGATTGTTAAAATGTCTGCATTTGAGATCTCAACACGATCTTATTTTTTATAATCAAATTAATTTTTTAAATATTTTATTAGGTTGGTTCAAGGGGTACACGGGCCGCAGTAGACAGGTCAGTGGAGGCCTAGTGGAAGGAGTGACGGCAGACAGGCATCAAAGGCCTAACATTGGGCTGGCTGTAGGCAAGTTAAAATTGGTTCCAGGGGAACACGGCCATCAGTGGCCTGGTCAGTGTAGTTGTAGTTGAAAGAACGGGACGCAGACAGGCTTCGAAGGCCTAACATAATAACATAGGGCTGGCTGTAGGCAAGTTAAAATTGGTTCCAGGGGAACACGGCCATCAGTGGCCTGGTCAGTGTAGTTGTAGTTGAAAGAACGGGACGCAGACAGGCTTCGAAGGCCTAACATAACAAACTTGGGCTGGCTGTAGGCACTTTTAAATTTGTTCCAGGGGTACATGGGCAGCAGTGTATGGTCAGTGGAAGTCTAGTGGAAGGAGTGACCGCAGACAGGCTTCCAAGGCCTAACATAACAAACTTGGGCTGGCTGTAGGCACTTTTTAATTGGTTCCAGGGGTACACGGGCAGCAGTGGTCTGGTCAGTGGAAGTCTAGTGGAAGGAGTGACCGCAGACAGGCTTCCAAGGCCTAACATAACAAACTTGGGCTGGCTGTAGGCACTTTTAAATTGGTTCCAGGGGTACATGGGCAGCAGTGGTCTGGTCAGTGGAAGTCTAGTGGAAGGAGTGACCGCAGACAGGCTTCCAAGGCCTAACATAACAAACTTGGGCTGGCTGTAGGCACTTTTAAATTGGTTCCAGGGGTACACGGGCAGTAGTGGTCTGGTCAGTGGAAGTCTAGTGGAAGGAGTGACCGCAGACAGGCTTCCAAGGCCTAACATAACAAACTTGGGCTGGCTGTAGGCACTTTTAAATTGGTTCCAGGGGTACATGGGCAGCAGTGGTCTGGTCAGTGGAAGTCTAGTGGAAGGAGTGACCGCAGACAGGCTTCCAAGGCCTAACATAACAAACTTGGGCTGGCTGTAGGCACTTTTAAATTGGTTCCAGGGGTACACGGGCAGCAGTGGTCTGGTCTGTGGAAGTCTAGTGGAAGGAGTGACCGCAGACAGGCTTCGAAGGCCTAACATAACAAACTTGGGCTGGCTGTAGGCACTTTTAAATTGGTTCCAGGGGTACACGGGCAGCAGTGGTCTGGTCAGTGGAAGTCTAGTGGAAGGAGTGACGGCAGACAGTCTTCGAAGGCCTAACATAACAAAATTGGGCTGACTGTAGGCACTTTTAAATTGGTTCCAGGGTAACACGGCCAGCAGTGGCCTGGTCAGTGTAGTAGTTGTAGAAAGAAGGGACCGCAGACAGGCTTCGAAGGCCTAACATAACAAAAATGTCAAAACAATGGTATTGTCAGTGCCAGGCATTGAAGGATGTCAGCGCCTAGACTACACATTGGTGAAGCTGTGAGAGATAATTTTGCTAGTGGTAGAGCACTGTTTGAGCTGGGGGGGGGAACTGTCTTGTGGCCGGCGGTACAGGCACAGGGCCCCTCATATTACAACGGTGTGTCTGACGTTGGGTGCGCACCACCACCGCCAGAGACACTTTATTGTACTATGAGGGACCCAGTGGCAGTGCCGTCGACCAAAAGCGGCCACACCCACCTCTTCAGACAAACAGCACTCTCAAGGGTCCAAGCGCAAAGTGGCGATACCACGGCCCCGTGTGGGGAGTTTGGCCATTTCGTGAGGTGGAAACATGTCGTATGCTGGACAATCAGGTGAAGAAAATTACGAGATTGGAAAAGTCATTCAGAATAGTCCACAGGCAAGACCTTTTCATAGGAAAGCTAGGTGTCAGCCGGGCAGGGTGGGGCAAAAGATTTTGAAATCCAGTTGTGGTTCATTTTAATGAAGGTTAGATCATCTACATTTTGGGTAGCCAGACGAGTCCTTTTTTCTGTTAGTATTGAACCTGCAGCACTGAATACTCTTTCTGATAGGACACTAGCTGCCGGGCAAGCAAGCTCCTGCAATGCATATTCTGCCAATTCTGGCCAGGTGTCTAATTTGGATGCCCAGTAATCAAATGGGAATGACAGTTGAGGGAGAACGTCGATAAGGGATGAAAAATAGTTTGTAACCATACTGGACAAATGTTGTCTCCTGTCACTTTGAATTGATGCTGCAGTACCTGTCCTGTCTGCGGTCATAGAAAAATCACTCCACAACCTGGTCAGAAAACCCCTCTGGCCAACGCCACTTCTGATTTCTGCCCCTCTAACACCTCTGGTCTGCTGGCCCCTGGAGCTCGTGTGAGAACGATCACGGGCGCTGTGTGCAGGGAATGCCAGAAGCAAACGGTCAACAAGAGTTGATTGTTTTGTTGCTAATATTAGTTCCAAGTTCTCATGTGGCATAATATTTTGCAATTTGCCTTTATAGCGAGGATCAAGGAGGCAGGCCAACCAGTAATCGTCATCGTTCATCATTTTTGTAATGCGTGTGTCCCTTTTGAGGATACGCAAGGCATAATCCGCCATGTGGGCGAAAGTTCCCGTTGTCAAATCTGCGGTTGTGCTTGGTTGAGGGGCAGTTGCAGGCAAATCTACGTCACTTGTGTCCCTCAAAAAACCAGAACCCGGCCTTGCCACGCCACCAATTTCCCGTGCCCCCGGGAAAGCTTCCTCATTAAAAATATACTCATCCCCATCATCCTCCTCATCCTCCACCTCCTCTTCGCCCGATACCTCGTCATGTACACTGCCCTGACCAGACAATCGCTGACTGTCATCAAGGCTTTCCTCTTCCTCTGGTGCAGACGCCTGATCCTTTATGTGCGTCAAACTTTGCATCAGCAGACGCATTAGGGGGATGCTCATGCTTATTATGGCGTTGTCTGCACTAACCAGCCGTGTGCATTCCTCAAAACACTGAAGGACTTGACACATGTCTTGAATCTTCGACCACTGCACACCTGACAACTCCATGTCTGCCATCCTACTGCCTGCCCGTGTATGTGTATCCACCCACAAAAACATAACAGCCCGCCTCTGCTCGCACAGTCTCTGAAGCATGTGCAGTGTTGAGTTCCACCTTGTTGCAACGTCTATGATTAGGCGATGCTGGGGAAGGTTCAAAGAACGCTGATAGGTCTGCATACGGCTGGAGTGTACAGGCGAACGGCGGATATGTGCGCAAAGTCCACGCACTTTGAGGAGCAGGTCGGATAACCCCGGATAACTTTTCAGGAAGCACTGCACCACCAGGTTTAAGGTGTGAGCCAGGCAAGGAATGTGTTTCAGTTGGGAAAGGGAGATGGCAGCCATGAAATTCCTTCCGTTATCACTCACTACCTTGCCTGCCTCAAGATCTACAGTGCCCAGCCACGACTGCGTTTCTTGCTGCAAGAACTCGGACAGAACTTCCGCGGTGTGTCAATTGTCGCCCAAACACTTCATAGCCAATACAGCCTGCTGACGTATGCCAGTAGCTGCCCCATAATGGGAGACCTGGTGTGCAACAGTGGCAGGTGCGGATGGAGTGTTTGTGCGACTGCGGTCTGTGGACGAGCTCTTGCTTCTGCAGGAGGACGAGGAGGAGGAGGAGGAGGAGGGGGTGCGAACGGCTACAGACAACTGTTTACTAGACCGTGGGCTAGGCAGAACTGTCCCAAACTTGCTGTCCCCTGTGGACCCTGAATCCACCACATTTACCCAGTGTGCCGTGATGGACACGTAACGTCCCTGGCCATGCCTACTGGTCCATGCATCTATTGTCAGGTGCACCTTTGTGCTCACAGATTGCCTGAGTGCATGGACGATGCGCTCTTTAACATGCTGGTGGAGGGCTGGGATGGCTTTTCTGGAAAAAAAGTGTCGACTGGGTAGCTCGTAGCGTGGTACAGCGTAGTCCATCAGGTCTTTGAAAGCTTCGCTTTCAACTAACCGGTAGGGCATCATCTCTAACGAGATTAGTCTAGCTATGTGGGCGTTCAAACCCTGTGTACGCGGATGCGAGGCTAAGTATTTCCTTTTTCTAACCATAGTCTCATGTAGGGTGAGCTGGACTGGAGAGCTGGAGATCGTGGAACTAGCGGGGGTGCCGGTGGACATGGCAGACTGAGAGACGGTGGGAGATGGTATTGTTGCCGCCAGTGCCCTAGATGCAGTGTTTCCTACTACGAAACTGGTGATTCCCTGACCCTGACTGCTTTGGCCTGGCAAAGATACCTGCACAGATACAGCAGGTGGTGCGCTAAATGGTGGTCCTACACTGCCGGAAGGGATGTTGCGTTGATGACTAGCTTCATTGGCCGAGGGTGCAACAACCTTAAGGGACGTTTGGTAGTTAGTCCAAGCTTTCAAATGCATGGTGGTTAAATGTCTATGCATGCAACTAGTATTGAGACTTTTCAGATTCTGACCTCTGCTTAAGGAAGTAGAACATTTTTGACAGATGACTTTGCGCTGATCAATTGGATGTTGTTTAAAAAAATGCCAGACTGCACTCTTTCTAGCATCGGATACCTTTTCAGGCATTGCAGACTGAGCTTTAACCGGATGGCCACGCTGTCCTCCACCAGGTTTTGGCATTGCCACGCGTTTTGGGCAAGATACGGGCCCGGCAGATGGAACCTGTGGCGATGTTGATGCCTGCTGCGGCCCCTCCTCCTCCTCTGCTTCAGAACTGCTGCCGCCTGCACCCTGTTCCCCCAATGGCTGCCAATCGGGGTCAAGAACTGGGTCATCTAATAACTCTTCTTGTACCTCCTGCGCAACTTCGTCTGTGTCACCGTGTCGTTCGGTGGTATAGCGTTCGTGATGGGGCAACATAGTCTCATCAGGGTCTGATTCTTGATCAGCACCCTGCGAGGGCAATGTTGTGGTCTGAGTCAAAGGACCAGCATAGTAGTCTGGCTGTGGCTGTGCGTCAGTGCACTCCATGTCAGATTCAATTTGTAATGGGCATGGACTGTTAACTGCTT
Source organism: Ranitomeya imitator (assembly GCF_032444005.1). NCBI lineage: Eukaryota > Metazoa > Chordata > Amphibia > Anura > Dendrobatidae > Ranitomeya > Ranitomeya imitator. Next base: position 110,440,471 of record NC_091288.1, on the reverse strand, counting down.
CACTTTCTAAGCCAGGGACGGTATGTGTAAAGAGCTCCATGGAGTAACCCATTGTGTCGCCTGCTGCATTCTTCTCTGTTGTTGTTTTTGCTGAAGAGGACAAGGAAGTGACTTGTCCCTGACCGTGAACATCCACTAACGACGCGCTGCTTTTACTTTTACCAGTTTCACGAGAGGAGGCAAAAGAGCTAGAGGCTGAGTCAGCATGATAAGCCAAAACTTGCTCTTGCTGCTCCGGCTTTAAAAGCGGTTTTCCTAATCCCAGAAAAGGGAGCGTTCGAGGCCTTGTGTAGCCGGACGACGAACCTGGCTCCACAGCTCCAGACTTAGGTGCAATATTTTTTTCCCCACGACCACCTGATGCTCCACCACTACCACTACCCTCATTACCAGCTGACAATGAACGCCCCCGGCCACGACCTCTTCCACTAGACTTCCTCATTGTTTTAAAAACGTAATCAAACTAACGTTATTTGTTGCAGTCACACAACTTACACGGTGAGCTATAACTTCAGTATGATTTAGCTACCCCTTTACAGGTTGGTGAGACCACAGCGAAAATCAGGCCCAATGTTACACACTCTTTTTTTGGTGGCTGCAAATTAGAGAGATGCCCCACACGCAGGACTGTCACTGAAGCACAAATGTTAATATTAATGTCACACTATTATTTTTTTTTTATTTTTATTTTTTTCAGGAACACTTTAGAAACCCCCCAAAAAAAAAAAAATAGATTTTTGCAGGGAGAATTTAGAAAACAAATGTAACAAACTATATGCTTTCTATGGGCCACTGAGTGAGAGATGACGCACACAGGAATCAGGAGTGGCACACAAGCCCAGAGGCCAATATTTTTCTACCAATGATTGATGGAGTTATTTTCTCTGGTAGATTTTGGAACCCAAATCAAGGAAAAAAAATATAGGCTTTCTATGGACCACAATTGGAGAGAGAGAGAGAGAGAGAGAGAGAGATGGCACACCCAGGAGTCAAGACTGGCACACAAGCAGAAAGGCCAATATTAATCTCCCATTTTTTTGGGGGGTTTGTTTTTTTTTTTTTTTTTTTTTTTTTTTTCAGGGAGACTTTAGAAAAAAAAATAATAAAAAAAATATGATTTTATCAGGAAGAATTTAGAAACCAAATAAAATAAAATTATTTTTTCAGGGAGAATTTATAAAACAAATAAAAACAAAAATAGGCGTTCTATGGCCCACTGACTGAGAGATGACGCACACAGGAGTCAGGAGTGGCACACAAGCCCAGAGGCCAATATTTTTCTACCAATGATTGATGTAGTTATTTTCTCTGGTAGATTTTGGAACCCAAATCAAGGAAAAAAAATATAGGCTTTCTATGGACCACAATTGGAGAGAGAGAGAGAGAGAGAGAGAGAGATGGCACACCCAGGAGTCAAGACTGGCACACAAGCAGAAAGGCCAATATTAATCTCCCACTGTTTTTTTTGTTTGTTTTTTTTTTTTTTTTTTCAGGGAGACTTTAGAAAAAAAAATAATAAAAAAAATATGATTTTATCAGGAAGAATTTAGAAACCAAATAAAATAAAATTATTTTTTCAGGGAGAATTTATAAAACAAATAAAAACAAAAATAGGCGTTCTATGGCCCACTGACTGAGAGATGACGCACACAGGAGTCAGGAGTGGCACACAAGCCCAGAGGCCAATATTTTTCTACCAATGATTGATGTAGTTATTTTCTCTGGTAGATTTTGGAACCCAAATCAAGGAAAAAAAATATAGGCTTTCTATGGACCACAATTGGAGAGAGAGAGAGAGAGAGAGAGAGAGATGGCACACCCAGGAGTCAAGACTGGCACACAAGCAGAAAGGCCAATATTAATCTCCCACTGTTTTTTTTGTTTGTTTTTTTTTTTTTTTTTTCAGGGAGACTTTAGAAAAAAAAATAATAAAAAAAATATGATTTTATCAGGAAGAATTTAGAAACCAAATAAAATAAAATGATTTTTTCAGGGAGAATTTATAAAACAAATAAAAACAAAAATAGGCGTTCTATGGCCCACTGACTGAGAGATGACGCACACAGGAGTCAGGAGTGGCACACAAGCTCAGAGGCCAATATTTTTCTACCAATGATTGATGTAGTTATTTTCTCTGGTAGATTTTGGAACCCAAATCAAGGAAAAAAAATATAGGCTTTCTATGGACCACAATTGGAGAGAGAGAGAGAGAGAGAGAGAGAGATGGCACACCCAGGAGTCAAGACTGGCACACAAGCAGAAAGGCCAATATTAATCTCCCACTGTTTTTTTTGGTTGTTTTTTTTTTTTTTTTTTCAGGGAGACTTTAGAAAAAAAAATAATAAAAAAAATATGATTTTATCAGGAAGAATTTAGAAACCAAATAAAATAAAATGATTTTTTCAGGGAGAATTTATAAAACAAATAAAACCAAAAATAGGCGTTCTATGACCCACTGACTGAGAGATGACGCACCCAGGAGTCAAGACTGGCACACAAGCAGAAAGGCCAATATTAATCTCCCACTGTTTTTTTTTTTTTTTTTTTTTTTTCAGGGAGACTTTAGAAAAAAAAATAATAAAAAAAATATGATTTTATCAGGAAGAATTTAGAAACCAAATAAAATAAAATGATTTTTTCAGGGAGAATTTAGAAAACAAATAAAACCAAAAATAGGCGTTCTATGGCCCACTGACTGAGAGAGAGAGAGAGATGGAACGCTTAGTACTGGCACACAAGCCCAAAGGGCAATATTAATCTCCCTTTTTTTTTCAGGGAGAATTTCTAAAACCCAAAAAAAAAAAAAAATAGGCTTTCTATGGCCCACTATTTGTGAGAGAGATGGGACGCTCAGGACTGGCACAGATGGCACGCTCAGGACTGGCACAGAAGCCCAGAGGCCAATATTAATCTCCCTTTTTTTCTGGGAGAATTTATAAAACCAAAAAAATATTTAAATAGGCTTTCTATGGCCCACTATTTGTGAGAGAGATGGCACGCTCAAGACTGGCACAGATGGCACGCTCACAACTGGCACACAAGCACAGAGGCCAATATTAATCTCCCTTTTTTCAGGGAAAATTTATAAAACCAAAAAAAAAATTAAATAGGCTTTCTATGGCCCACTATTTGTGAGAGAGATGGCACGCTCAGGACTGGCACAGATGGCACGCTCACAACTGGCACACAAGCCCAGAGGCCAATATTAATCTCCCTTTTTTCAGGGAAAATTTATAAAACAAAAAAAAAAATTAAATAGGCTTTCTATGGCCCACTATTTGTGAGAGAGATGGCACGCTCAGGACTGGCACAGATGGCACGCTCACAACTGGCACACAACCCCAGAGGCCAATATTAATCTCCCTTTTTTTCAGGGAGAATTTATAAAACCAAAAAAAAAAATTAAATAGGCTTTCTATGGCCCACTATTTGTGAGAGAGATTGCACGCTCAGGGCTGGCACAGATGGCACGCTCACAACTGGCACACAAGCCCAGAGGCCAATATTAATCTCCCTTTTTTCAGGGAAAATTTATAAAACCAAAAAAAAAATTAAATAGGCTTTCTATGGCCCACTATTTGTGAGAGAGATGGCACGCTCAGGACTGGCACAGATGGCACGCTCACAACTGGCACACAAGCCCAGAGGCCAATATTAATCTCCCTTTTTTTCAGGGAGAATTTATAAAACCAAAAAAAAAATTAAATAGGCTTTCTATGGCCCACTATTTGTGAGAGAGATGGCACGCTCAGGGCTGGCACAGATGGCACGCTCAGGACTGGCACACAAGCCCAGAGGCCAATATTAATCTCCCTTTTTTTCAGGGAGAATTTATAAAACCCCAAAAAAAATAAAATAGGCTTTCTATGGCCCACTATTTGTGAGAGAGATGGCACACTCAGGACTGGCACACAAGCCCAAAGGCCAATATTAATCTCCCACTGTATTTTTATCAGGGAGAATTTATACACCCCACAAAAAAAAATACAGAAAAATGAAAAGGCTTTCTATGGCCCACTATGTGAGAGAGATGGCACACACAGGGATGGCACTCTAGCAGAAATGCCAAATTGCCAATCTTAATCTCCCACCAAAAAAAAAAAAAAAAACAGGGAATGTCCTACAATTACTATCTCCCTGCCTGCAGTAATCTCAGCCAGGTATGGCAGGCAGCTACTATCTCCCTGCCTGCAGTAATCTCAGCCAGGTATGGCAGGCAGCAATAAGGAGTGGACTGATGCACAAATGAAATAAAAAGTGTGGACAAACAAAAAAGATAGCTGTGCAGAAAGGAAGGAACAAGAGGATTTGTGCTTTGAAAAAAGCAGTTGGTTTGCACAGCGGCGTACACACAGCAATGCAGCTATCAGGGAGCCTTCTAGGGCAGCCCAATGAGCTACAGCGCTGAGGGGAAAAAAAAAAAAAAAAACTTCCACTGTCCCTGCACACCGAGGGTGGTGTTGGACAGTGCAAATCGCTGCAGCACAAGCGGTTTTGTGGTTAATGGACCCTGCCTAACGCTATCCCTGCTTCTGACAAAGCGGCAGCAACCTCTCCCTAAGCTCAGATCAGCAGCAGTAAGATGGCGGTCGGCGGGAACGCCTCTTTATAGCCCCTGTGACGTCGCAGACAGCAAGCCAATCACTGCAATGCCCTTCTCTAAGATGGTGGGGACCAGGACCTATGTCATCACGCTGCCCACACTCTGCGTTTACCTTCATTGGCTGAGAAATGGCGCTTTTCGCGTCATTGAAACGCGACTTTGGCGCGAAAGTCGCGTACCGCATGGCCGACCCCGCACAGGGGTCGGATCGGGTTTCATGAAACCCCGACTTAGCCAAAAGTCGGCGACTTTTGAAAATGTTCGACCCGTTTCGCTCAACCCTAGTGGGGAGCTCTGCTAAATATGTCTATGCGCCGTGGGGGCTTCTGCTAAATATGTCTATGCGCCGTGGGGGCTTCTGCTAAATATGTCTATGCCCCGTGGGGTTTCTGCTAAATATGTCTATGCGCCGTGGGGGCTTCTGCTAAATATGTCTATGCGCCGTGGGGGCTTCTGCTAAATATGTCTATGCCCCGTGGGGTTTCTGCTAAATATGTTTATGCGCCGTGGGGGCTTCTGCTAAATATGTCTATGCCCCGTGGGGTTTCTGCTAAATATGTCTATGCGCCGTGGGGGCTTCTGCTAAATATGTCTATGCGCCGTGGGGGCTTCTGCTAAATGTCTATGCGCCGTGGGGACCTCTGCTAAATATGTCTATGCGCCGTGGGGGCCTCTGTTAAAAATGTCTATGCGCCGTGGGGGCCTCTGTTAAAAATGTCTAAGCTGTGGGGGCTCTGTTAAAAATGTCTATGCTGTGGGGGCTCTGTTAAAAATGTCTATGCTGTGGGGCCTCTGTTAAAAATGTCTATGCTGTGGGGCCTCTGTTAAAAATGTCTATGCTGTGGGGCCTCTGTTAAAAATGTCTATGCGCCGTGGGGGCCTCTGTTAAAAATGTCTATGCGCCGTGGGGGCCTCTGTTAAAAATGTCTATGCTGTGGGGGCTCTGTTAAAAATGTCTATGCTGTGGGGGCTCTGTTAAAAATGTCTATGCTGTGGGGGCTCTGTTAAAAATGTCTATGCTGTGGGGGCTCTGTTAAAAATGTCTATGCTGTGGGGGCTCTGTTAAAAATGTCTATGCTGTGGGGCTCTGTTAAAAATGTCTGCTGTGGGGGCTCTGTTAAAAATGTCTATGCTGTGGGGGCTCTGTTAAAAATGTCTATGCTGTGGGGGCTCTGTTAAAAATGTCTATGCTGTGGGGGCTCTGTTAAAAATGTCTATGCTGTGGGGGCTCTGTTAAAAATGTCTATGCTGTGGGGGCTCTGTTAAAAATGTCTATGCTGTGGGGGCTCTGTTAAAAATGTCTATGCTGTGGGGGCTCTGTTAAAAATGTCTATGCTGTGGGGGCTCTGTTAAAAATGTCTATGCTGTGGGGGCTCTGTTAAAAATGTCTGCTGTGGGGCTCTGTTAAAAATGTCTATGCTGTGGGGACCCTCTGCATTGCCTGCGCTCTGTGGGGGGGACCCTCTGCATTGCCTGCGCTCTGTGGGGGGGGGACCCTCTGCATTGCCTGCGCTCTGTCGGGGGGGCCTCTGCATTGCCTGCGCTCTGTGGGGGGTGGGGGACCCTCTGCATTTCCTGCGCTATGTGGGGGGTTATAAAACCTTGTCCATGGTTTGGGATTTTACCATCATTTAAATTACCAAATTAATTTGTTTTTAATATTGTATTAGAACATATTATGGCCTGAATAAAACATTTTAGCCATGAACAGCTTGTCTGTTTTCTATTGCTTGTATTTTAATCTGTATGGGAAATGCTGTGTTGACAGGTAAGTCAGGTAAGAGGACAGAAGTGCATGCTCATTTGGAGCATGGAGTTGTGTAGTGGCTCCTCACTTTTCTACAAAGTATCAAGTCCTAAATGTTCAAGTACAGAGCAGAGGGTTGAAAACTAGCTCTTCATTCCTATGGGTGCCTCACCATTTACACAAAGTTAGCCATCACTTGTGCCCCTTTATGCCTGGTTTAAGCTTGTGCCTCTGTCTACTACCTAGCCAGCATTTAATCATCAGCCTTAAGCCTAGCTAGCACATGTGCTCCTGCCTTATGCTCAGCCAGCACTTGTGCCCCTGCCTTATGCCTAGCCCGCACTTGTGCCCCTGCCTTATGCCTAGCCCACACTTGTGCCCCTGCCTTATGCCTAGCCCGCACTTGTGCCCCTGCCTTATGCCTAGCCCGCACTTGTGCCCCTGCCTTATGCCTAGCCAGCACTTGTGCCCCTGCATTGCCTGCGCTCTGTGGGGGGGGGACCCTCTGCATTGCCTGCGCTCTGTGGGGGGGACCCTCTGCATTGCCTGCGCTCTGTGGGGGGGACCCTCGCATTGCCTGCGCTCTGGGGGGGGACCCTCTGCATTGCCTGCGCTCAGTGGGGGGGACCCTCTGCATTGCCTGTGCTCAGTGGGGGGGCCCTCTGCATTGCCTGCGCTCTGTGGGGGGCTCTCTGCTTTGCCTGCGCTCTGTGGGGGGGACCCTCTGCATTGCCTGCGCTCTGTGGGGGGGACCCTCTGCATTGCCTGCGCTCTGTGGGGGGGGACCCTCTGCATTGCCTACGCTCTGTGGGGGGACCCTCTGCATTGCCTACGCTCTGTGGGGGGGACCCTCTGCATTGCCTGCACTCTGTGGGGGGGACCCTCTGCATTGCCTGTGCTCTGTGGGGGGGGGACCCTCTGCATTGCCTGCGCTCTGTGGGGGGGACCCTCTGCATTGCCTGCGCTCTGTGGGGGGGGGACCCTCTGCATTGCCTGCGCTCTGTGGGGGGGACCCTCTGCATTGCCTGCGCTCTGTGGGGGGCACTCTACATTGCCTGCGCTCTGTGGGGGGGGGGGACCCTCTGCATTGCCTGCGCTATGTGAGGGTTATAAAGCCTTGTCCATGGTTTGGGATTTTACCAGCATTTAAATTACCAAATTAATTTGTTTTAAAAATTGTATTAGAACATATTATGGCCTGAATAAAACATTTTAGCCATGAACAGCTTGTCTGTTTTCTATTGCTTATATTTTAATCTGTATGGGAAATGCTGTGTTGACAGGTAAATCAGGTAAGAGGACAGAAGTGCATGCTCATTTGGAGCATGGAGTTGTGTAGTGGCTCCTCACTTTTCTACAAAGTATCAAGTCCTAAATGTTCAAGTACAGAGCAGAGGGTTGAAAACTAGCTCTTCATTCCTATGGGTGCCTCATCATTTACACAAAGTTAGCCATCACTTGTGCCCCTGCCTTATGCCTGGTTTAAACTTGTGCCTCTGTCTACTACCTAGCCAGCACTTAAGCCTCAGCCTTAAGCCTAGCCAGCACATGTGCTCCTGCCTTATGCCCAGCCAGCACTTGTGCTCCTGCCTTATGCCCAGCCAGCACTTGTGCCCCTGCCTTATGCCCAGCCAGCACTTGTGCTCCTGCCTTATGCCCAGCCAGCACTTGTGCCTCTGCCTTATGCCCAGCCAGCACTTGTGCCCCTGCCCTATGCCCAGCCAGCACTTGTGCCCCTGCCTTATGCCGAGCCCGCACTTATGCCCCTGCCTTATGCCGAGCCCGCGCTTGTGCCCCTGCCTAATGCCGAGCCCGCGCTTGTGCCCCTGCCTAATGCCGAGCCCGCGCTTGTGCCCCTGCCTTATGCCGAGCCCGCGCTTGTGCCCCTGCCTTATGCCTAGCCCGCGCTTGTGCCCCTGCCTTATGCCTAGCCCGCGCTTGTGCCCCTGCCTTATGCCTAGCCCGCGCTTGTGCCCCTGCCTTATGCCTAGCCCGCGCTTGTGCCCCTGCCTTATGCCTAGCCCGCGCTTGTGCCCCTGCTTTATGCCTAGCCCGCGCTTGTGCCCCTGCCTTATGCCTAGCCCGCGCTTGTACCCCTGCCTTATGCCTAGCCCGCGCTTGTGCCCCTGCCTTATGCCTAGCCCGCACTTGTGCCCTTGCCTTATGCCTAGCCCGCGCTTGTGCCCCTGCCTTATGCCTAGCCCGCGCTTGTGCCCCTGCCTTATGCCTAGCCCGCGCTTGTGCCCCTGCCTTGTGCCTAGCCCGCGCTTGTGCCCCTGCCTTATGCCTAGCCTGCACTTTTGAGCCCCTTGCATTATTGTTTTTTTGTCTTTAGCTTCATGTTGGTTATGCACACTGGGCAGGCTTTATGCTCTTCGCTCTTGTCCCGTCTAAATGCACATGCACGACTGTAATTGGGGACAAAGGCATTACCCATTTACGGTGGACAAACAAGATGTGCCTGGTCGCTTGGAGCATGGGGGTTATGGAGTGGCTCCGCACTGTACAACAAAGTACAGAGTAGAGGGGTGAAAGCTAGCTCTTCACCCCTAAGGGTGCCTATCCCTTTATGCAAAGAGTGCAAAGAGTTAGCCGTATGCCTTATGTGTAGCCATCACTTGTGCCCCTGCCTTAAGCCTAGCCTGCATAGGTGCCCCTGCCTTATGCCTAGCTTGCACTTGTGCCTCTGCCTTATGCTTAGTTTGCACTTGTGCCCCTGCCTAAAGCCTAGCCTGCACTTGTGCCCCTGCCTGATGCCTAGCCTGCACTTGTGCCCCTGCCTGATGCCTAGCCTGCACTTGTGCCCCTGCCTTATGCCTAGCCAGCACTTGTGCCCCTGCCTTATGCCTAGCCAGCACTTGTGCCCCTGCCTTATGCCTAGCCAGCACTTGTGCCCCTGCCTTATGCCTAGCCTGCACTTGTGCCCCTGCCTTATGCCTAGCCAGCACTTGTGCCCCTGCCTTATGCCTAGCCAGCACTTGTGCCCCTGCCTGATAACTAGCCAGCACTTGTGCCCCTGCCTGATGCCTAGCCAGCACTTGTGCCCCTGCCTGATGCCTAGCCAGCAGTTGTGCCCCTGCCTTATGCCTAGCCAGCACTTGTGCCCCTGCCTTATGCCTAGCCAGCACTTGTGCCCCTGCCTTATGCCTAGCCAGCACTTTTGCCCCTGCCTTATGCCTAGCCTGCACTTGTGCCCCTGCCTTATGCCTAGCCTGCACTTGTGCCCCTGCCTTATGCCTAGCCTGCACTTGTGCCCCTGCCTTAAGCCTAGCCTGCACTTGTGCCCCTGCCTGATGCCTAGCCTGCACTTGTGCCCCTGCCTTATGCGTAGCCTGCACTTGTGCCCCTGCCTTATGCCTAGCCAGCACTTGTACCCCTGCCTGATGCCTAGCCAGCACTTGTGCCCCTGCCTTAAGCCTAGCCAGCACTTGTGCCCCTGCCTTAAGCCTAGCCTGCATAGGTGCCCCTGCCTTATGCCTAGCTTGCACTTGTGCCTCTGCCTTATGCTTAGTTTGTACTTGTGCCCCTGCCTTATGCCTAGCCCGCACTTGTGCCCCTGCCTTATGCCTAGCCAGCACTTGTGTCCCTGCCTTATGCCTAGCCAGCACTTGTGCCCCTGCCTTATGCCTAGCCAGCACTTGTGCCCCTGCCATATGCCTAGCCTGCACTTGTGCCCCTGCCTGATGCCTAGCCTGCACTTGTGCCCCTGCCTGATGCCTAGCCTGCACTTGTGCCCCTGCCTTATGCCTAGCCTGCACTTGTGCCCCTGCCTGATGCCTAGCCAGCACTTGTGCCCCTGCCTGATGCCTAGCCAGCACTTGTGCCCCTGCCTTATGCCTAGCCAGCACTTGTGCCCCTGCCTTATGCCTAGCCAGCACTTGTGCCCCTGCCTTATGCCTAGCCCGCACTTGTGCCCCTGCCTTATGCCCAGCCCGCACTTGTGCCCCTGCCTTATGCCTAGCCCGCACTTGTGCCCCTGCCTTATGCCTAGCCCGCACTTGTGCCCCTGCCTTATGCCTAGCCCGCACTTGTGCCCCTGCCTTATGCCCAGCCCTCACTTGTGCCCCTGCCTGATGCCCAGCCCGCACTTGTGCCCCTGCCTTATGCCCAGCCCGCACTTGTGCCCCTGCCTTATGCCCAGCCCGCACTTGTGCCCCTGACTTATGCCTAGCCCGCACTTGTGCCCCTGCCTTATGCCTAGCCCGCACTTGTGCCCCTGCCTTATGCCCAGCCCGCACTTGTGCCCCTGCCTTATGCCCAGCCCGCACTTGTGCCCCTGCCTTATGCCCAGCCTGCACTTGTGCCCCTGCCTTATGCCCAGCCTGCACTTGTGCCCCTGCCTTATGCCTAGCCAGCACTTGTGCCCCTGCCTTATGCCTAGCCAGCACTTGTGCCCCTGCCTTATGCCTAGCCCGCACTTGTGCCCCTGCCTTATGCCTAGCCTGCACTTGTGCCCCTGCCTTATGCCTAGCCTGCACTTGTGCCCCTGCCTTATGCCTAGCCTGCACTTGTGCCCCTGCCTTATGCCTAGCCTGCACTTGTGCCCCTGCTTTAAGCCTAGCCTGCACTTGTGCCCCTGCCTTATGCCTAGCCAGCACTTGTGCCCCTGCCTTATGCCTAGCCTGCACTTGTGCCCCTGCCTTAAGCCTAGCCTGCACTTGTGCCCCTGCCTTAAGCCTAGCCAGCACTTGTGCCCCTGCCTGATGCCTAGCCAGCACTTGTGCCCCTGCCTTATGCCTAGCCAGCACTTGTGCCCTTGCCTTATGCCTAGCCAGCACTTGTTCCCCTGCCTTATGCCTAGCCAGCACTTGTGCCCCTGCCTTATGCCTAGCCTGCACTTGTGCCCCTGCCTTATGCCTAGCTTGCACTTGTGCCCCTGCCTTATGCCTAGCCTGCATAGGTGCCCCTGCCTTATGCCTAGCTTGTACTTGTGCCTCTGCCTTATGCTTAGTTTGCACTTGTGCCCCTGCCTAAAGCCTAGCCCGCACTTGTGCCCCTGCCTTATGCCTAGCCTGCACTTGTGCCCCTGCCTTATGCCTAGCCTGCACTTGTGCCCCTGCCTTATGCCTAGCCAGCACTTGTGCCCCTGCCTTATGCCTAGCCAGGACTTGTGCCCCTGCCTTATGCCTAGCCAGCACTTGTGGCCCTGCCTGATGCCTAGCCAGCACTTGTGCCCCTGCCTGATGCCTAGCCAGCACTTGTTCCCCTGCCTGATGCCTAGCCAGCACTTGTGCCCCTGCCTTATGCCTAGCCATCACTTGTGCCCCTGCCTTATGCCTAGCCATCACTTGTGCCCCTGCCTTATGCCTAGCCATCACTTGTGCCCCTGCCTTATGCCTAGCCTGCACTTGTGCCCCTGCCTGATGCCTAGCCTGCACTTGTGCCCCTGCCTGATGCCTAGCCTGCACTTGTGCCCCTGCCTTATGCCTAGCGTGCACTTGTGCCCCTGCCTTATGCCTAGCCAGCACTTGTGCCCCTGCCTGATGCCTAGCCAGCACTTGTGCCCCTGCCTTATGCCTAGCTTGCACTTGTGCCTCTGCCTTATGCTTAGTTTGAACTTGTGCCCCTGCCTAAAGCCTAGCCCGCACTTGTGCCCCTGCCTTATGCCTAGCCAGCACTTGTGCCCCTGCCTTATGCCTAGCCAGCACTTGTGCCCCTGCCTTATGCCTAGCCTGCACTTGTGCCCCTGCCTTATGCCTAGCCTGCACTTGTGCCCCTGCCTGATGCCTAGCCTGCACTTGTGCCCCTGCCTGATGCCTAGCCTGCAGTTGTGCCCCTGCCTGATGCCTAGCCAGCACTTGTGCCCCTGCCTGATGCCTAGCCAGCACTTGTGCCCCTGCCTGATGCCTAGCCAGCACTTGTGCCCCTGCCTGATGCCTAGCCAGCACTTGTGCCCCTGCCTTATGCCTAGCCAGCACTTGTGCCCCTGCCTGTTGCCTAGCCAGCACTTGTGCCCCTGCCTTATGCCTAGCCAGCACTTGTGCCCCTGCCTTATGCCTAGCCAGCACTTGTGCCCCTGCCTTATGCCTAGCCAGCAATTGTGCCCCTGCCTTATGCCTAGCGTGCACTTGTGCCCCTGCCTTATGCCTAGCCAGCACTTGTGCCCCTGCCTGATGCCTAGCCAGCACTTGTGCCCCTGCCTTATGCCTAGCTTGCACTTGTGCCTCTGCCTTATGCTTAGTTTGAACTTGTGCCCCTGCCTAAAGCCTAGCCCGCACTTGTGCCCCTGCCTTATGCCTAGCCAGCACTTGTGCCCCTGCCTTATGCCTAGCCAGCACTTGTGCCCCTGCCTTATGCCTAGCCTGCACTTGTGCCCCTGCCTTATGCCTAGCCTGCACTTGTGCCCCTGCCTGAAGCCTAGCCTGCACTTGTGCCCCTGCCTGATGCCTAGCCTGCAGTTGTGCCCCTGCCTGATGCCTAGCCAGCACTTGTGCCCCTGCCTGATGCCTAGCCAGCACTTGTGCCCCTGCCTGATGCCTAGCCAGCACTTGTGCCCCTGCCTGATGCCTAGCCAGCACTTGTGCCCCTGCCTTATGCCTAGCCAGCACTTGTGCCCCTGCCTTATGCCTAGCCAGCACTTGTGCCCCTGCCTTATACCTAGCCAGCACTTTTGCCCCTGCCTTATGCCTAGCCAGCACTTTTGCCCCTGCCTTATGCCTAGCCAGCACTTTTGCCCCTGCCTTATGCCTAGCCAGCATTTTTGCCCCTGCCTTATGCCTAGCCAGCACTTTTGCCCCTGCCTTATGCCTAGCCAGCACTTGTGCCCCTGCCTTATGCCTAGCCAGCACTTGTGCCCCTGCCTTATGCCTAGCCAGCACTTGTGCCCCTGCCTTATGCCTAGCCAGCACTTGTGCCCCTGCCTTATGCCTAGCCAGCACTTGTGCCCCTGCCTTATGCCTAGCCAGCACTTGTGCTCCTGCCTTATGCCTAGCCCGCACTTGTGCCCCTGCCTTATGCCTAGCCCGCACTTGTGCCCCTGCCTTATGCCTAACCCGCACTTGTGCCCCTGCCTTATGCCTAGCCCGCTCTTGTGCCCCTGCCTTATGCCTAGCCCGCACTTGTGCCCCTGCCTTATGCCTAGCCAGCACTTGTGCCCCTGCCTTATGCCCAGCCTGCACTTGTGCCCCTGCCTTATGCCCAGCCTGCACTTGTGCCCCTGCCTTATGCCTAGCCAGCACTTGTGCCCCTGCCTTATGCCTAGCCTGCACTTGTGCCCCTGCCTTAAGCCTAGCCTGCACTTGTGCCCCTGCCTTAAGCCTAGCCAGCACTTGTGCCCCTGCCTGATGCCTAGCCAGCACTTGTGCCCCTGCCTTATGCCTAGCCAGCACTTGTGCCCTTGCCTTATGCCTAGCCAGCACTTGTTCCCCTGCCTTATGCCTAGCCAGCACTTGTGCCCCTGCCTTATGCCTAGCCTGCACTTGTGCCCCTGCCTTATGCCTAGCTTGCACTTGTGCCCCTGCCTTATGCCTAGCCTGCATAGGTGCCCCTGCCTTATGCCTAGCTTGCACTTGTGCCTCTGCCTTATGCTTAGTTTGCACTTGTGCCCCTGCCTAAAGCCTAGCCTGCACTTGTGCCCCTGCCTTATGCCTAGCCTGCACTTGTGCCCCTGCCTTATGCCTAGCCTGCACTTGTGCCCCTGCCTTATGCCTAGCCAGCACTTGTGCCCCTGCCTTATGCCTAGCCAGGACTTGTGCCCCTGCCTTATGCCTAGCCAGCACTTGTGGCCCTGCCTGATGCCTAGCCAGCACTTGTGCCCCTGCCTGATGCCTAGCCAGCACTTGTTCCCCTGCCTGATGCCTAGCCAGCACTTGTGCCCCTGCCTTATGCCTAGCCATCACTTGTGCCCCTGCCTTATGCCTAGCCATCACTTGTGCCCCTGCCTTATGCCTAGCCATCACTTGTGCCCCTGCCTTATGCCTAGCCTGCACTTGTGCCCCTGCCTGATGCCTAGCCTGCACTTGTGCCCCTGCCTGATGCCTAGCCTGCACTTGTGCCCCTGCCTTATGCCTAGCGTGCACTTGTGCCCCTGCCTTATGCCTAGCCAGCACTTGTGCCCCTGTCTGATGCCTAGCCAGCACTTGTGCCCCTGCCTTATGCCTAGCTTGCACTTGTGCCTCTGCCTTATGCTTGGTTTGAACTTGTGCCCCTGCCTAAAGCCTAGCCCGCACTTGTGCCCCTGCCTTATGCCTAGCCAGCACTTGTGCCCCTGCCTTATGCCTAGCCAGCACTTGTGCCCCTGCCTTATGCCTAGCCTGCACTTGTGCCCCTGCCTTATGCCTAGCCTGCACTTGTGCCCCTGCCTGATGCCTAGCCTGCACTTGTGCCCCTGCCTGATGCCTAGCCTGCAGTTGTGCCCCTGCCTGATGCCTAGCCAGCACTTGTGCCCCTGCCTGATGCCTAGCCAGCACTTGTGCCCCTGCCTGATGCCTAGCCAGCACTTGTGCCCCTGCCTGATGCCTAGCCAGCACTTGTGCCCCTGCCTTATGCCTAGCCAGCACTTGTGCCCCTGCCTTATGCCTAGCCAGCACTTGTGCCCCTGCCTTATGCCTAGCCAGCACTTGTGCCCCTGCCTTATGCCTAGCCAGCACTTGTGCCCCTGCCTTATGCCTAGCCAGCAATTGTGCCCCTGCCTTATGCCTAGCGTGCACTTGTGCCCCTGCCTTATGCCTAGCCAGCACTTGTGCCCCTGCCTGATGCCTAGCCAGCACTTGTGCCCCTGCCTTATGCCTAGCTTGCACTTGTGCCTCTGCCTTATGCTTAGTTTGAACTTGTGCCCCTGCCTAAAGCCTAGCCCGCACTTGTGCCCCTGCCTTATGCCTAGCCAGCACTTGTGCCCCTGCCTTATGCCTAGCCAGCACTTGTGCCCCTGCCTTATGCCTAGCCTGCACTTGTGCCCCTGCCTTATGCCTAGCCTGCACTTGTGCCCCTGCCTGATGCCTAGCCTGCACTTGTGCCCCTGCCTGATGCCTAGCCTGCAGTTGTGCCCCTGCCTGATGCCTAGCCAGCACTTGTGCCCCTGCCTGATGCCTAGCCAGCACTTGTGCCCCTGCCTGATGCCTAGCCAGCACTTGTGCCCCTGCCTGATGCCTAGCCAGCACTTGTGCCCCTGCCTTATGCCTAGCCAGCACTTGTGCCCCTGCCTTATGCCTAGCCAGCACTTGTGCCCCTGCCTTATACCTAGCCAGCACTTTTGCCCCTGCCTTATGCCTAGCCAGCACTTTTGCCCCTGCCTTATGCCTAGCCAGCACTTTTGCCCCTGCCTTATGCCTAGCCAGCACTTTTGCCCCTGCCTTATGCCTAGCCAGCACTTTTGCCCCTGCCTTATGCCTAGCCAGCACTTGTGCCCCTGCCTTATGCCTAGCCAGCACTTGTGCCCCTGCCTTATGCCTAGCCAGCACTTGTGCCCCTGCCTTATGCCTAGCCAGCACTTGTGCCCCTGCCTTATGCCTAGCCAGCACTTGTGCCCCTGCCTTATGCCTAGCCAGCACTTGTGCCCCTGCCTTATGCCTAGCCAGCACTTGTGCTCCTGCCTTATGCCTAGCCCGCACTTGTGCCCCTGCCTTATGCCTAGCCCGCACTTGTGCCCCTGCCTTATGCCTAGCCAGCACTTTTGAGCCCCTTGCATTATTGTTTTTTTGTCTTTAGCTTCATGTTGGTTATGCACACAGGGCAGGCTTTACGCTCTTCGCTCTTGTCCCGTCTGAATGCACATGCACGACTGTAATTGGGGACGAAGGCATTACCCATTTACGGAGGACAGACAAGATGTGCCTGGTCGCTTAATGCATGGGGGTTATGGAGTGACTCCGCACTGTACAACAAAGTACAGAGTAGAGGGGTGAAAGCTAGCTCTTCACCCCTAAGGGTGCCTATCCCTTTATGCAAAGATTGCAAAGAGTTAGCCGTATGCCTTATGTGTAGCCATCACTTGTGCCCCTGCCTTAAGCCTAGCCTGCATAGTTGCCCCTGCCTTATGCCTAGCTTGCACATGTGCCTCTGCCTTATGCTTAGTTTGTACTTGTGCCCCTGCCTAAAGCCTAGCCCGCACTTGTGCCCCTGCCTTATGCCTAGCCTGCACTTGTGCCCCTGCCTTATGCTTAGCCAGCACTTGTGCCCCTGCCTTATGCCTAGCCAGCACTTGTGCCCCTGCCTTATGCCTAGCCAGCACTTGTGCCCCTGCCTTATGCCTAGCCAGCACTTGTGCCCCTGCCTTATGCCTAGCCTGCACTTGTGCCTCTGCCTTATGCCTAGCCTGCACTTGTGCCCCTGCCTTATGCCTAGCCAACACTTGTGCCCCTGCCTTATGCCTAGCCAGCACTTGTTCCCCTTTCTAATGCCTAGCCAGCACTTGTGCCCCTGCCTTATGCCTAGCCAGCACTTGTGCCCCTGCCTTATGCCTAGCCAGCACTTCTGCCCCTGCCTTATGCCTAGCCTGCACTTGTGCCCCTGCCTGATGCCTAGCCTGCACTTGTGCCCCTGCCTGATGCCTAGCCTGCACTTGTGCCCCTGCCTTATGGCTAGCCAGCACTTGTGCCCCTGCCTTATGCCTAGCTTGCACTTGTGCCTCTGCCTTATGCTTAGTTTGCACTTGTGCCCCTGCCTAAAGGCTAGCCCGCACTTGTGCCCCTGCCTTATGCCTAGCCAGCACTTGTGCCCCTGCCTTATGCCTAGCCAGCACTTGTGCCCCAGCCTTATGCCTAGCCAGCACTTGTGCCCCAGCCTTATGCCTAGCCAGCACTTGTGCCCCAGCCTTATGCCTAACCAGCACTTGTGCCCCAGCCTTATGCCTAGCCAGCACTTGTGCCCCAGCCTTATGCCTAGCCAGCACTTGTGCCCCAGCCTTATGCCTAGCCAGCACTTGTGCCCCTGCCTTATGCCTAGCCAGCACTTGTGCCCCTTTCTAATGCCTAGCCAGCACTTGTGCCCCTGCCTGATGCCTAGCCAGCACTTGTGCCCCTGCCTGATGCCTAGCCAGCACTTGTGCCCCTGCCTGATGCCTAGCCAGCACTTGTGCCCCTGCCTGATGCCTAGCCAGCACTTGTGCCCCTGCCTTATGCCTAGCCAGCACTTGTGCCCCTGCCTTATGCCTAGCCAGCACTTGTGCCCCTGCCTTATGCCTAGCCTGCACTTGTGCCCCTGCCTTATGCCTAGCCAGCACTTGTGCCCCTGCCTTATGCCTAGCCAGCACTTGTGCCCCTGCCTTATGCCTAGCTTGCACTTGTGCCTCTGCCTTATGCTTAGTTTGCACTTGTGCCCCTGCCTAAAGGCTAGCCCGCGCTTGTGCCCCTGCCTTATGCCTAGCCTGTACTTGTGCCCCTGCCTGATGCCTAGCCAGCACTTGTGCCCCTGCCTGATGCCTAGCCAGCACTTGTGCCCCTGCCTGATGCCTAGCCAGCACTTGTGCCCCTGCCTGATGCCTAGCCAGCATTTGTGCCCCTGCCTGATGCCTAGCCAGCACTTGTGCCCCTGCCTTATGCCTAGCCTGCACTTGTGCCCCTGCCTTATGCCTAGCCAGCACTTGTGCCCCTGCCTTATGCCTAGCTTGCACTTGTGCCTCTGCCTTATGCTTAGTTTGCACTTGTGCCCCTGCCTAAAGGCTAGCCAGCACTTGTGCCCCTGCCTTATGCCTAGCTTGCACTTGTGCCTCTGCCTTATGCTTAGTTTGCACTTGTGCCCCTGCCTGATGCCTAGCCAGCACTTGTGCCCCTGCCTGATGCCTAGCCAGCACTTGTGCCCCTGCCTTATGCCTAGCCAGCACTTGTGCCCCTGCCTTATGCCTAGCCAGCACTTGTGCCCCTGCCTTATGACTAGCCAGCACTTGTGCCCCTGCCTTATGCCTAGCCAGCACTAGTGCCCTGCCTTATGCCTAGCCAGCACTTGTGCCCCTGCCTTATGCCTAGCCAGCACTTTTGAGCCCATTGCATTATTGTTTTTTTGTCTTTAGCTTCATGTTGGTTATGCACACAGGGCAGGCTTTACGCTCTTCCCTCTTGTCCCGTCTGAATGCACATGCACGACTGTAATTGGGGACGAAGGCATTACCCATTTACGGAGGACAGACAAGATGTGCCTGGTCGCTTGGAGCATGGGGGTTATGGAGTGGCTCCGCACTGTACAACAAAGTACAGAGTAGAGGGGTGAAAGCTAGCTCTTCACCCCTAAGGGTGCCTATCCCTTTATGCAAAGAGTGCAAAGAGTTAGCCATATGCCGTATGTGTAGCCATCACTTGTGCCCCTGCCTTAAGCCTAGCCTGCATAGGTGCCCCTGCCTTATGCCTAGCTTGCACTTGTGCCTCTGCCTTATGCTTAGTTTGTACTTTTGCCCCTGCCTAAAGCCTAGCCCGCACTTGTGCCCCTGCCTTATGCCTAGCCAGCACTTGTGCCCCTGCCTTATGCCTAGCCAGCACTTGTGCCCCTGCCTTATGCCTAGCCTGCACTTGTGCCCCTGCCTGATGCCTAGCCAGCACTTGTGCCCCTGCCTGATGCCTAGCCAGAACTTGTGCCCCTGCCTGATGCCTAGCCAGCACTTGTGCCCCTGCCTGATGCCTAGCCAGCACTTGTGCCCCTGCCTGATGCCTAGCCTGCACTTGTGCCCCTGCCTTATGCCTAGCCAGCACTTGTGCCCCTGCCTTATGCCTAGCCAGCACTTGTGCCCCTGCCTTATGCCTAGCCAGCACTTGTGCCCCTGCCTTATGCCTAGCCAGCACTTGTGCCCCTGCCTGATGCCTAGCCTGCACTTGTGCCCCTGCCTTATGCCTAGCCTGCACTTGTGCCCCTGCCTTATGCCTAGCCTGCACTTGTGCCCCTGCCTTATGCCTAGCCTGCACTTGTGCCCCTGCCTTATGCCTAGCCAGCACTTGTGCCCCTGCCTTATGCCTAGCCAGCACTTGTGCCCTGCCTTATGCCTAGCCAGCACTTGTGCCCCTGCCTTATGCCTAGCCAGCACTTGTGCCCCTGCCTTATGCCTAGCCAGCACTTGTGCCCTGCCTTATGCCTAGCCAGCACTTGTGCCCCTGCCTTATGCCTAGCCAGCACTTTTGAGCCCCTTGCATTATTGTTTTTTTTTTTTAGCTTCATGTTGGATATGCACACAGGGCAGGCTTTACGCTCTTCGCTCTTGTCCCGTCTGAATGCACATGCACGACTGTAATTGGGGACGAAGGCATTACCCATTTACGGAGGACAGACAAGATGTGCCTGGTCGCTTGGAGCATGGGGGTTATGGAGTGACTCCGCACTGTACAACAAAGTACAGAGTAGAGGGGTGAAAGCTAGCTCTTCACCCCTAAGGGTGCCTATCCCTTTATGCAAAGATTGCAAAGAGTTAGCCGTATGCCTTATGTGTAGCCATTACTTGTGCCCCTGCCTTATGCCTAGCTTGCACTTGTGCCTCTGCCTTATGCTTAGTTTGTACTTGTGCCCCTGCCTAAAGCCTAGCCCGCACTTGTGCCCCTGCCTTATGCCTAGCCTGCACTTGTGCCCCTGCCTTATGCCTAGCCAGCACTTGTGCCCCTGCCTTATGCCTAGCCAGCACTTGTGCCCCTGCCTTATGCCTAGCCAGCACTTGTGCCCCTGCCTTATGCCTAGCCAGCACTTGTGCCCCTGCCTTATGCCTAGCCAGCACTTGTGCCCCTGCCTTATGCCTAGCCTGCACTTGTGCCCCTGCCTTATGCCTAGCCTGCACTTGTGCCCCTGCCTTATGCCTAGCCAACACTTGTGCCCCTGCCTTATGCCTAGCCAGCACTTGTGCCCCTTTCTAATGCCTAGCCAGCACTTGTGCCCCTGCCTTATGCCTAGCCAGCACTTGTGCCCCTGCCTTATGCCTAGCCAGCACTTGTGCCCCTGCCTTATGCCTAGCCTGCACTTGTGCCCCTGCCTTATGCCTAGCCTGCACTTTTGCCCCTGCCTTATGCCTAGCCAGCACTTGTGCCCCTGCCTTATGCCTAGCTTGCACTTGTGCCTCTGCCTTATGCTTAGTTTGCACTTGTGCCCCTGCCTAAAGGCTAGCCAGCACTTGTGCCCCTGCCTTATGCCTAGCTTGCACTTGTGCCTCTGCCTTATGCTTAGTTTGCACTTGTGCCCCTGCCTGATGCCTAGCCAGCACTTGTGCCCCTGCCTGATGCCTAGCCAGCACTTGTGCCCCTGCCTTATGCCTAGCCAGCACTTGTGCCCCTGCCTTATGCCTAGCCAGCACTTGTGCCCCTGCCTTATGACTAGCCAGCACTTGTGCCCCTGCCTTATGCCTAGCCAGCACTAGTGCCCTGCCTTATGCCTAGCCAGCACTTGTGCCCCTGCCTTATGCCTAGCCAGCACTTTTGAGCCCATTGCATTATTGTTTTTTTGTCTTTAGCTTCATGTTGGGTATGCACACAGGGCAGGCTTTACGCTCTTCCCTCTTGTCCCGTCTGAATGCACATGCACGACTGTAATTGGGGACGAAGGCATTACCCATTTACGGAGGACAGACAAGATGTGCCTGGTCGCTTGGAGCATGGGGGTTATGGAGTGGCTCCGCACTGTACAACAAAGTACAGAGTAGAGGGGTGAAAGCTAGCTCTTCACCCCTAAGGGTGCCTATCCCTTTATGCAAAGAGTGCAAAGAGTTAGCCATATGCCGTATGTGTAGCCATCACTTGTGCCCCTGCCTTAAGCCTAGCCTGCATAGGTGCCCCTGCCTTATGCCTAGCTTGCACTTGTGCCTCTGCCTTATGCTTAGTTTGTACTTTTGCCCCTGCCTAAAGCCTAGCCCGCACTTGTGCCCCTGCCTTATGCCTAGCCAGCACTTGTGCCCCTGCCTTATGCCTAGCCAGCACTTGTGCCCCTGCCTTATGCCTAGCCTGCACTTGTGCCCCTGCCTGATGCCTAGCCAGCACTTGTGCCCCTGCCTGATGCCTAGCCAGAACTTGTGCCCCTGCCTGATGCCTAGCCAGCACTTGTGCCCCTGCCTGATGCCTAGCCAGCACTTGTGCCCCTGCCTGATGCCTAGCCTGCACTTGTGCCCCTGCCTTATGCCTAGCCAGCACTTGTGCCCCTGCCTTATGCCTAGCCAGCACTTGTGCCCCTGCCTTATGCCTAGCCAGCACTTGTGCCCCTGCCTGATGCCTAGCCTGCACTTGTGCCCCTGCCTTATGCCTAGCCTGCACTTGTGCCCCTGCCTTATGCCTAGCCTGCACTTGTGCCCCTGCCTTATGCCTAGCCTGCACTTGTGCCCCTGCCTTATGCCTAGCCAGCACTTGTGCCCCTGCCTTATGCCTAGCCAGCACTTGTGCCCTGCCTTATGCCTAGCCAGCACTTGTGCCCCTGCCTTATGCCTAGCCAGCACTTGTGCCCCTGCCTTATGCCTAGCCAGCACTTGTGCCCTGCCTTATGCCTAGCCAGCACTTGTGCCCCTGCCTTATGCCTAGCCAGCACTTTTGAGCCCCTTGCATTATTGTTTTTTTTTTTTAGCTTCATGTTGGATATGCACACAGGGCAGGCTTTACGCTCTTCGCTCTTGTCCCGTCTGAATGCACATGCACGACTGTAATTGGGGACGAAGGCATTACCCATTTACGGAGGACAGACAAGATGTGCCTGGTCGCTTGGAGCATGGGGGTTATGGAGTGACTCCGCACTGTACAACAAAGTACAGAGTAGAGGGGTGAAAGCTAGCTCTTCACCCCTAAGGGTGCCTATCCCTTTATGCAAAGATTGCAAAGAGTTAGCCGTATGCCTTATGTGTAGCCATTACTTGTGCCCCTGCCTTATGCCTAGCTTGCACTTGTGCCTCTGCCTTATGCTTAGTTTGTACTTGTGCCCCTGCCTAAAGCCTAGCCCGCACTTGTGCCCCTGCCTTATGCCTAGCCTGCACTTGTGCCCCTGCCTTATGCCTAGCCAGCACTTGTGCCCCTGCCTTATGCCTAGCCAGCACTTGTGCCCCTGCCTTATGCCTAGCCAGCACTTGTGCCCCTGCCTTATGCCTAGCCAGCACTTGTGCCCCTGCCTTATGCCTAGCCAGCACTTGTGCCCCTGCCTTATGCCTAGCCTGCACTTGTGCCCCTGCCTTATGCCTAGCCTGCACTTGTGCCCCTGCCTTATGCCTAGCCAACACTTGTGCCCCTGCCTTATGCCTAGCCAGCACTTGTGCCCCTTTCTAATGCCTAGCCAGCACTTGTGCCCCTGCCTTATGCCTAGCCAGCACTTGTGCCCCTGCCTTATGCCTAGCCAGCACTTGTGCCCCTGCCTTATGCCTAGCCTGCACTTGTGCCCCTGCCTTATGCCTAGCCTGCACTTTTGCCCCTGCCTTATGCCTAGCCTGCACTTTTGCCCCTGCCTTATGCCTAGCCTGCACTTGTGCCCCTGCCTTATGCCTAGCCAGCACTTGTGCCCCTGCCTTATGCCTAGCTTGCACTTGTGCCTCTGCCTTATGCTTAGTTTGCACTTGTGCCCCTGCCTAAAGGCTAGCCCGCACTTGTGCCCCTGCCTTATGCCTAGCCCGCACTTGTGCCCCTGCCTTATGCCTAGCCAGCACTTGTGCCCCAGCCTTATGCCTAGCCTGCACTTGTGCCCCTGCCTTATGCCTAGCCAGCACTTGTGCCCCTGCCTTATGCCTAGCCAGCACTTGTGCCCCTGCCTTATGCCTAGCTTGCACTTGTGCCTCTGCCTTATGCTTAGTTTGCACTTGTGCCCCTGCCTAAAGGCTAGCCCGCGCTTGTGCCCCTGCCTTATGCCTAGCCTGTACTTGTGCCCCTGCCTGATGCCTAGCCAGCACTTGTGCCCCTGCCTGATGCCTAGCCAGCACTTGTGCCCCTGCCTGATGCCTAGCCAGCACTTGTGCCCCTGCCTGATGCCTAGCCAGCATTTGTGCCCCTGCCTGATGCCTAGCCAGCACTTGTGCCCCTGCCTTATGCCTAGCCTGCACTTGTGCCCCTGCCTTATGCCTAGCCAGCACTTGTGCCCCTGCCTTATGCCTAGCTTGCACTTGTGCCTCTGCCTTATGCTTAGTTTGCACTTGTGCCCCTGCCTAAAGGCTAGCCAGCACTTGTGCCCCTGCCTTATGCCTAGCTTGCACTTGTGCCTCTGCCTTATGCTTAGTTTGCACTTGTGCCCCTGCCTGATGCCTAGCCAGCACTTGTGCCCCTGCCTGATGCCTAGCCAGCACTTGTGCCCCTGCCTTATGCCTAGCCAGCACTTGTGCCCCTGCCTTATGCCTAGCCAGCACTTGTGCCCCTGCCTTATGACTAGCCAGCACTTGTGCCCCTGCCTTATGCCTAGCCAGCACTAGTGCCCTGCCTTATGCCTAGCCAGCACTTGTGCCCCTGCCTTATGCCTAGCCAGCACTTTTGAGCCCATTGCATTATTGTTTTTTTGTCTTTAGCTTCATGTTGGTTATGCACACAGGGCAGGCTTTACGCTCTTCCCTCTTGTCCCGTCTGAATGCACATGCACGACTGTAATTGGGGACGAAGGCATTACCCATTTACGGAGGACAGACAAGATGTGCCTGGTCGCTTGGAGCATGGGGGTTATGGAGTGGCTCCGCACTGTACAACAAAGTACAGAGTAGAGGGGTGAAAGCTAGCTCTTCACCCCTAAGGGTGCCTATCCCTTTATGCAAAGAGTGCAAAGAGTTAGCCATATGCCGTATGTGTAGCCATCACTTGTGCCCCTGCCTTAAGCCTAGCCTGCATAGGTGCCCCTGCCTTATGCCTAGCTTGCACTTGTGCCTCTGCCTTATGCTTAGTTTGTACTTTTGCCCCTGCCTAAAGCCTAGCCCGCACTTGTGCCCCTGCCTTATGCCTAGCCAGCACTTGTGCCCCTGCCTTATGCCTAGCCAGCACTTGTGCCCCTGCCTTATGCCTACCTGCACTTGTGCCCCTGCCTGATGCCTAGCCAGCACTTGTGCCCCTGCCTGATGCCTAGCCAGAACTTGTGCCCCTGCCTGATGCCTAGCCAGCACTTGTGCCCCTGCCTGATGCCTAGCCAGCACTTGTGCCCCTGCCTGATGCCTAGCCTGCACTTGTGCCCCTGCCTTATGCCTAGCCAGCACTTGTGCCCCTGCCTTATGCCTAGCCAGCACTTGTGCCCCTGCCTTATGCCTAGCCAGCACTTGTGCCCCTGCCTTATGCCTAGCCAGCACTTGTGCCCCTGCCTGATGCCTAGCCTGCACTTGTGCCCCTGCCTTATGCCTAGCCTGCACTTGTGCCCCTGCCTTATGCCTAGCCTGCACTTGTGCCCCTGCCTTATGCCTAGCCTGCACTTGTGCCCCTGCCTTATGCCTAGCCAGCACTTGTGCCCCTGCCTTATGCCTAGCCAGCACTTGTGCCCTGCCTTATGCCTAGCCAGCACTTGTGCCCCTGCCTTATGCCTAGCCAGCACTTTTGAGCCCCTTGCATTATTGTTTTTTTTTTTTAGCTTCATGTTGGATATGCACACAGGGCAGGCTTTACGCTCTTCGCTCTTGTCCCGTCTGAATGCACATGCACGACTGTAATTGGGGACGAAGGCATTACCCATTTACGGAGGACAGACAAGATGTGCCTGGTCGCTTGGAGCATGGGGGTTATGGAGTGACTCCGCACTGTACAACAAAGTACAGAGTAGAGGGGTGAAAGCTAGCTCTTCACCCCTAAGGGTGCCTATCCCTTTATGCAAAGATTGCAAAGAGTTAGCCGTATGCCTTATGTGTAGCCATTACTTGTGCCCCTGCCTTATGCCTAGCTTGCACTTGTGCCTCTGCCTTATGCTTAGTTTGTACTTGTGCCCCTGCCTAAAGCCTAGCCCGCACTTGTGCCCCTGCCTTATGCCTAGCCTGCACTTGTGCCCCTGCCTTATGCCTAGCCAGCACTTGTGCCCCTGCCTTATGCCTAGCCAGCACTTGTGCCCCTGCCTTATGCCTAGCCAGCACTTGTGCCCCTGCCTTATGCCTAGCCAGCACTTGTGCCCCTGCCTTATGCCTAGCCAGCACTTGTGCCCCTGCCTTATGCCTAGCCTGCACTTGTGCCCCTGCCTTATGCCTAGCCTGCACTTGTGCCCCTGCCTTATGCCTAGCCAACACTTGTGCCCCTGCCTTATGCCTAGCCAGCACTTGTGCCCCTTTCTAATGCCTAGCCAGCACTTGTGCCCCTGCCTTATGCCTAGCCAGCACTTGTGCCCCTGCCTTATGCCTAGCCAGCACTTGTGCCCCTGCCTTATGCCTAGCCTGCACTTGTGCCCCTGCCTTATGCCTAGCCTGCACTTTTGCCCCTGCCTTATGCCTAGCCAGCACTTGTGCCCCTGCCTTATGCCTAGCTTGCACTTGTGCCTCTGCCTTATGCTTAGTTTGCACTTGTGCCCCTGCCTAAAGGCTAGCCAGCACTTGTGCCCCTGCCTTATGCCTAGCTTGCACTTGTGCCTCTGCCTTATGCTTAGTTTGCACTTGTGCCCCTGCCTGATGCCTAGCCAGCACTTGTGCCCCTGCCTGATGCCTAGCCAGCACTTGTGCCCCTGCCTTATGCCTAGCCAGCACTTGTGCCCCTGCCTTATGCCTAGCCAGCACTTGTGCCCCTGCCTTATGACTAGCCAGCACTTGTGCCCCTGCCTTATGCCTAGCCAGCACTAGTGCCCTGCCTTATGCCTAGCCAGCACTTGTGCCCCTGCCTTATGCCTAGCCAGCACTTTTGAGCCCATTGCATTATTGTTTTTTTGTCTTTAGCTTCATGTTGGTTATGCACACAGGGCAGGCTTTACGCTCTTCCCTCTTGTCCCGTCTGAATGCACATGCACGACTGTAATTGGGGACGAAGGCATTACCCATTTACGGAGGACAGACAAGATGTGCCTGGTCGCTTGGAGCATGGGGGTTATGGAGTGGCTCCGCACTGTACAACAAAGTACAGAGTAGAGGGGTGAAAGCTAGCTCTTCACCCCTAAGGGTGCCTATCCCTTTATGCAAAGAGTGCAAAGAGTTAGCCATATGCCGTATGTGTAGCCATCACTTGTGCCCCTGCCTTAAGCCTAGCCTGCATAGGTGCCCCTGCCTTATGCCTAGCTTGCACTTGTGCCTCTGCCTTATGCTTAGTTTGTACTTTTGCCCCTGCCTAAAGCCTAGCCCGCACTTGTGCCCCTGCCTTATGCCTAGCCAGCACTTGTGCCCCTGCCTTATGCCTAGCCAGCACTTGTGCCCCTGCCTTATGCCTAGCCTGCACTTGTGCCCCTGCCTGATGCCTAGCCAGCACTTGTGCCCCTGCCTGATGCCTAGCCAGAACTTGTGCCCCTGCCTGATGCCTAGCCAGCACTTGTGCCCCTGCCTGATGCCTAGCCAGCACTTGTGCCCCTGCCTGATGCCTAGCCTGCACTTGTGCCCCTGCCTTATGCCTAGCCAGCACTTGTGCCCCTGCCTTATGCCTAGCCAGCACTTGTGCCCCTGCCTTATGCCTAGCCAGCACTTGTGCCCCTGCCTTATGCCTAGCCAGCACTTGTGCCCCTGCCTGATGCCTAGCCTGCACTTGTGCCCCTGCCTTATGCCTAGCCTGCACTTGTGCCCCTGCCTTATGCCTAGCCTGCACTTGTGCCCCTGCCTTATGCCTAGCCTGCACTTGTGCCCCTGCCTTATGCCTAGCCAGCACTTGTGCCCCTGCCTTATGCCTAGCCAGCACTTGTGCCCTGCCTTATGCCTAGCCAGCACTTGTGCCCCTGCCTTATGCCTAGCCAGCACTTGTGCCCCTGCCTTATGCCTAGCCAGCACTTGTGCCCTGCCTTATGCCTAGCCAGCACTTGTGCCCCTGCCTTATGCCTAGCCAGCACTTTTGAGCCCCTTGCATTATTGTTTTTTTTTTTAGCTTCATGTTGGATATGCACACAGGGCAGGCTTTACGCTCTTCGCTCTTGTCCCGTCTGAATGCACATGCACGACTGTAATTGGGGACGAAGGCATTACCCATTTACGGAGGACAGACAAGATGTGCCTGGTCGCTTGGAGCATGGGGGTTATGGAGTGACTCCGCACTGTACAACAAAGTACAGAGTAGAGGGGTGAAAGCTAGCTCTTCACCCCTAAGGGTGCCTATCCCTTTATGCAAAGATTGCAAAGAGTTAGCCGTATGCCTTATGTGTAGCCATTACTTGTGCCCCTGCCTTATGCCTAGCTTGCACTTGTGCCTCTGCCTTATGCTTAGTTTGTACTTGTGCCCCTGCCTAAAGCCTAGCCCGCACTTGTGCCCCTGCCTTATGCCTAGCCTGCACTTGTGCCCCTGCCTTATGCCTAGCCAGCACTTGTGCCCCTGCCTTATGCCTAGCCAGCACTTGTGCCCCTGCCTTATGCCTAGCCAGCACTTGTGCCCCTGCCTTATGCCTAGCCAGCACTTGTGCCCCTGCCTTATGCCTAGCCAGCACTTGTGCCCCTGCCTTATGCCTAGCCTGCACTTGTGCCCCTGCCTTATGCCTAGCCTGCACTTGTGCCCCTGCCTTATGCCTAGCCAACACTTGTGCCCCTGCCTTATGCCTAGCCAGCACTTGTGCCCCTTTCTAATGCCTAGCCAGCACTTGTGCCCCTGCCTTATGCCTAGCCAGCACTTGTGCCCCTGCCTTATGCCTAGCCAGCACTTGTGCCCCTGCCTTATGCCTAGCCTGCACTTGTGCCCCTGCCTTATGCCTAGCCTGCACTTTTGCCCCTGCCTTATGCCTAGCCTGCACTTTTGCCCCTGCCTTATGCCTAGCCTGCACTTGTGCCCCTGCCTTATGCCTAGCCAGCACTTGTGCCCCTGCCTTATGCCTAGCTTGCACTTGTGCCTCTGCCTTATGCTTAGTTTGCACTTGTGCCCCTGCCTAAAGGCTAGCCCGCACTTGTGCCCCTGCCTTATGCCTAGCCCGCACTTGTGCCCCTGCCTTATGCCTAGCCAGCACTTGTGCCCCAGCCTTATGCCTAGCCAGCACTTGTTCTCCAGCCTTATGCCTAGCCAGCACTTGTGCCCCAGCCTTATGCCTAGCCAGCACTTGGGCCCCTGCCTTATGCCTAGCCAGCACTTGTGCCCCTGCCTGATGCCTAGCCAGCACTTGTGCCCCTGCCTTATGCCCAGCCCGCACTTGTGCCCCTGCCATATGCCCAGCCCGCACTTGTGCCCCTGCCTTATGCCCAGCCCGCACTTGTGCCCCTGCCTTATGCCCAGCCCGCACTTGTGCCCCTGCCTTATGCCCAGCCCGCACTTGTGCCCCTGCCTTATGCCCAGCCCGCACTTGTGCCCCTGCCTTATGCCTAGCCCGCACTTGTGCCCCTGCCTTATGCCTAGCCCGCACTTGTGCCCCTGCCTTATGCCTAGCCCGCACTTGTGCCCCTGCCTTATGCCTAGCCAGCACTTGTGCCCCTGCCTTATGCCTAGCCAGCACTTGTGCCCCTGCCTTATGCCTAGCCAGCACTTGTGCCCCTGCCTTATGCCTAGTCAGCACTTGTGCCCCTGCCTTATGCCTAGCCGGCACTTGTGCCCCTGCCTGATGCCTAGCCGGCACTTGTGCCCCTGCCTAAAGGCTAGCCCGCACTTGTGCCCCTGCCTTATGCCTAGCCTGCACTTGTGTCCCTGCCTTATGCCTAGCCAGCACTTGTGCCCCAGCCTGATGCCTAGCCAGCACTTGTGCCCCTGCCTTATGCCTAGCCAGCACTTGTGCCCTGCCTTATTCCTAGCCAGCACTTGTGCCCCTGCCTTATGCCTAGCCAGCACTTGTGCCCATGCCTTATGCCTAGCCTACACTTGTGCCCATGCCTTATGCCTAGCCTGAACTTGTGCCCATGCCTTATGCCTAGCCTGCACTTGTGCCCCTGCCTTATGCCTAGCCAGCACTTGTGCTCCTGCCTGATGCCTAGCCAGCACTTGTGCCCCTGCCTGATGCATAGCCAGCACTTGTGCCCCTGCCTGATGCCTAGCCAGCACTTGTGCCCCTGCCTGATGCCTAGCCAGCACTTGTGCCCCTGCCTGATGCCTAGCCAGCACTTGTGCCCCTGCCTGATGCCTATCCAGCACTTGTGCCCCTGCCTGATGCCTAACCAGCACTTGTGCCCCTGCCTGATGCCTAGCCAGCACTTGTGCCCCTGCCTGATGCCTAGCCAGCAGTTGTGCCCCTGCCTGATGCCTAGCCAGCCTTGTGCCCCTGCCTGATGCCTAGCCAGCACTTGTGCCCCTGCCTGATGCCTAGCCAGCCTTGTGCCCCTGCCTTATGCCTAGCCAGCCTTGTGCCCCTGCCTTATGCCTAGCCAGCCTTGTGCCCCTGCCTTATGCCTAGCCAGCACTTGTGCCCCTGCCTTATGCCTAGCCAGCACTTGTGCCCCTGCCTTATGCCTAGCCAGCACTTGTGCCCCTGCCTTATGCCTAGCCAGCACTTGTGCCCCTGCCTTATGCCTAGCCAGCACTTGTGCCCTGCCTTATGCCTAGCCAGCACTTGTGCCCCTGCCTTATGCCTAGCCAGCACTTGTGACCTGCCTTATGCCTAGCCAGCACTTGTGCCCCTGCCTTATGCCTAGCCAGCACTTGTGCCCATGCCTTATGCCTAGCCTGCACTTGTGCCCATGCCTTATGCCTAGCCAGCACTTGTGCCCCTGCCTGATGCCTAGCCAGCACTTGTGCCCCTGCCTGATGCCTAGCCAGCACTTATGCCCCTGCCTGATGCCTAGCCAGCACTTGTGCCCCTGCCTGATGCCTATCCAGCACTTGTGCCCCTGCCTGATGCCTATCCAGCACTTGTGCCCCTGCCTGATGCCTAGCCAGCACTTGTGCCCCTGCCTGATGCCTAGCCAGCACTTGTGCCCCTGCCTTATGCCCAGCCCGCACTTGTGCCCCTGCCTTATGCCCAGCCCGTACTTGTGTCCCTGCCTTATGCCTAGCCCACACTTGTGCCCCTGCCTTATGCCTAGCCCGCACTTGTGTCCCTGCCTTATGCCTAGCCGCACTTGTGCCCCTGCCTGATGCCTAGCCTGCACTTGTGCCCCTTGCCTTATGCCTAGCCAGCACTTGTGCCCCTGCCTTATGCCTAGCTTGCACTTGTGCCCCTGCCTAAAGGCTAGCCCGCACTTGTGCCCCTGCCTTATGCCTAGCCTGCACTTGTGCCCCTTGCCTTATGCCTAGCCAGCACTTGTGTCCCTGCCTGATGCCTAGCCAGCACTTGTGCCCCTGCCTGATGCCTAGCCAGCACTTGTGCCCCTGCCTTATGCCTAGCCAGCACTTGTGCCCCTGCCTGATGCCTAGCCAGCACTTGTGCCCCTGCCTGATGCCTAGCCAGCACTTGTGCCCCTGCCTGATGCCCAGCCCGCACTTGTGCCCCTGCCTGATGCCTAGCCAGCACTTGTGCCCCTGCTTTATGCCTAGCCAGCACTTGTGCCCCTGCCTGATGCCTAGCCAGCACTTGTGCCCCTGCCTGATGCCCAGCCATCACTTGTGCCCTTTCCTTAAGCCTAGCCTGCATAGGTGCCCCTGCCTTATGCCTAGCTTGCACTTGTGCCTCTGCCTTATGCTTAGTTTGTACTTGTGCCCCTGCCTTATGCCTAGCCCGCACTTGTGCCCCTGCCTTATGCCTAGCCAGCACTTGTGCCCCTGCCTTATGCCTAGCCAGCACTTGTGCCCCTGCCTTATGCCTAGCCAGCACTTGTGCCCCTGCCTGATGCCTAGCCTGCACTTGTGCCCCTGCCTTATGCCTAGCCAGCACTTGTGCCCCTGCCTTATGCCTAGCTTGCACTTGTGCCTCTGCCTTATGCTTAGTTTGCACTTGTGCCCCTGCCTAAAGGCTAGCCCGCACTTGTGCCCCTGCCTTATGCCTAGCCTGCACTTGTGTCCCTGCCTTATGCCTAGCCAGCACTTTGTGCCCGTGCCTGATGCCTAGCCAGCACTTGTGCCCCTGCCTTATGCCTAGCCAGCACTTGTGCCCCTGCCTTATGCCTAGCCAGCACTTGTGCCCCTGCCTTATGCCTAGCCAGCACTTGTGCCCCTGCCTTATGCCTAGCCAGCACTTGTGCCCTGCCTTATGCCTAGCCAGCACTTGTGCCCCTGCCTTATGCCTAGCCAGCACTTGTGACCTGCCTTATGCCTAGCCAGCACTTGTGCCCCTGCCTTATGCCTAGCCAGCACTTGTGCCCATGCCTTATGCCTAGCCTGCACTTGTGCCCATGCCTTATGCCTAGCCAGCACTTGTGCCCCTGCCTGATGCCTAGCCAGCACTTGTGCCCCTGCCTGATGCCTAGCCAGCACTTATGCCCCTGCCTGATGCCTAGCCAGCACTTGTGCCCCTGCCTGATGCCTATCCAGCACTTGTGCCCCTGCCTGATGCCTATCCAGCACTTGTGCCCCTGCCTGATGCCTAACGAGCACTTGTGCCCCTGCCTGATGCCTAGCCAGCACTTGTGCCCCTGCCTGATGCCTAGCCAGCACTTGTGCCTCTGCCTGATGCCTAGCCAGCCTTGTGCCCCTGCCTTATGCCTAGCCAGCCTTGTGCCTAGCCTTATGCCTAGCCAGCACTTGTGCCCCTGCCTTATGCCTAGCCAGCACTTGTGCCCCTGCCTTATGCCTAGCCAGCACTTGTGCCCCTGCCTAATGCCTAGCCAGCACTTGTGCCCCTATCTTATGCCTAGCCAGCACTTGTGTCCCTGCCTTATGCCTAGCCAGCACTTGTGCCCCTGCCTTATGCGTAGCCAGCACTTGTGCCCCTGCCTTATGCCTAGCCAGTAGAGTTGAGCGACCTTGACCTTTTTAGAGTCGAGCCGGGTTTTGCGAAACCCGACTATGTCCAAAGTCGGGTCGAGTGAAATCGGCCGATTATGACGTAAAGTCGGGATCGACCGAAACACGAAACCCAATGCAAGTCAATGGGGCAGCATAGTCGGCAGTGAGTGGGGGCCAGGAAAACACCTAGAGTGGCCATTTTAATGTCAAAACCATCCATTCTTCTTAATGAAGCTTGTCAAGCGTAATTTACCTTATAATAATTGGAAGGCATTTGAAATTGGGGGTCATTTGGCTAAAGTTGTGGGGGGTAGGGCTGGTTCAAGTAATTAGTGGGCCCAGGAAATCTGGACCACGTCACGGCAGTGGAGCAGGGAGAGGTAAGTATTTCAACTTTGCAAGTGCTGTGAACCTGAGCAAGCAGGGGGGGCCCACTCGTTGGCATTGGCACTGGCACAGGGCCCCTCAAAGTACAGCGGTGTGTTTGCACGGCGGGGGCGCCTCCCACCGGCAGCAACACTTTTGCGTACTATGAGAGGCCCTGTGCCAGTGACGTCGCCAACTAGTATTCCTCCCCCCACCTGATGAAGGAACCTGCACTTTCATCTGCACCTTCCTCTTTGTCCCCGTGTAAGGTGGTATGGTATGCGGGAAGAGCAACCTGACTTTCAGCAGGGTCACAATGTTGTTGTGTAGCGTGCACGGGGAATGTTGCGTTATGGGTCAATGTACCAGCAGACTCATCTATCACTGGCTGGGCAATGGGCACGATGAAGTGGAAACACAGATATAGGCCCAAAGAAGAAAGTGGGCTAAATGCAGTTCAAAATTGGTAACACAGGAATAACCAGGGGGCATTGCAGTGGAGGACAACTGGAATGAGAGGCTGACACAGAGAGTAGGGCCAAATCAGTAAGTAGTCGAAATGCAGTTCAAAATTGGCAACCGTAGTAAACAGGCGGCACAGCTTTGTTCAGTGGAGGAGAACAGCAAGGAGTGGCAGACACCGATAGTAGGCCCCAAACCAACTAGTACGCCAAATGCAGTTGTTCCATTTAACCACAATTTAATGAGAGCCTGAAGATAGAAGCTCAGGAAAGGCAACCTGGGGAACACCTTGGAGTGTAACACACCATCTCTCTCCACCCCATACCCATTTTGTATGGCCTAATGCAGTGTACTTTTCTACAACTACTAAACGAGAGTCGGAAGACCGAAGCAATGGCAAGGAAACCTGGGGAACACCTTAGAGTGTAACACACCCTCTCTCTACACCCCATACCCAATTTGAAGGCCTAATGCAGTGTAGTTTCCAAGAACTACTAAACGAGAGCCGGAAGATCGAAGCTCAGGAAAGGCAACCTGGGGAACACCTTGGAGTGTAACACACCCTCTCGCTACACCCCATACCCAATTTGAAGGCCTAATGCAGCGTAGTTTCCAACAACTACTAAACGAGAGCCGGAAGATCGAAGCTCAGGAAAGGCAACCTGGGGAACACCTTGGAGTGTAACACACCCTCTCGCTACACCCCATACCCAATTTGAAGGCCTAATGCAGCGTAGTTTCCAACAACTACTAAACGAGAGCCGGAAGATCGAAGCTCAGGAAAGGCAACCTGGGGAACACCTTGGAGTGTAACACACCCTCTCGCTACACCCCATACCCAATTTGAAGGCCTAATGCAGCGTAGTTTCCAACAACTACTAAACGAGAGCCGGAAGATCGAAGCTCAGGAAAGGCAACCTGGGGAACACCTTGGAGTGTAACACACCCTCTCGCTACACCCCATACCCAATTTGAAGGCCTAATGCAGCGTAGTTTCCAACAACTACTAAACGAGAGCCGGAAGATCGAAGCTCAGGAAAGGCAACCTGGGGAACACCTTGGAGTGTAACAAACCCTCTCTCTACACCCCATACCCAATTTGTAGGCCTAATGCAGCGTAGTTTCCGACAACTACTAAACGAGAGCATGAAGATCGAAGCTCAGGAAAGGCAACCTGGGGAACACCTTGGAGTGTAACACACCCTCTCTCTACACCCCATACCCAATTTGTAGGCCTAATGCAGCGTAGTTTCCGACAACTACTAAACGAGAGCCGGAATATCGAAGCTCAGGAAAGGCAACCTGGGGAACACCTTGGAGTGTAACACACCCTCTCTCTACGCCCCATACCCAATTTGTAGGCCTAATGCAGCGTAGTTTCCGACAACTACTAAACGAGAGCCGGAATATCGAAGCTCAGGAAAGGCAACCTGGGGAACACCTTGGAGTGTAACACACCCTCTCTCTACGCCCCATACCCAATTTGTAGGCCTAATGCAGCGTAGTTTCCGACAACTACTAAACGAGAGCCGGAATATCGAAGCTCAGGAAAGGCAACCTGGGGAACACCTTGGAGTGTAACACACCCTCTCTCTACACCCCATACCCAATTTGAAGGCCTAATGCAGTGTAGTTTCCAAGAACTACTAAACGAGAGCCGGAAGATCGAAGCTCAGGAAAGGCAACCTGGGGAACACCTTGGAGTGTAACACACCCTCTCGCTACACCCCATACCCAATTTGAAGGCCTAATGCAGCGTAGTTTCCAACAACTACTAAACGAGAGCCGGAAGATCGAAGCTCAGGAAAGGCAACCTGGGGAACACCTTGGAGTGTAACACACCCTCTCGCTACACCCCATACCCAATTTGAAGGCCTAATGCAGCGTAGTTTCCAACAACTACTAAACGAGAGCCGGAAGATCGAAGCTCAGGAAAGGCAACCTGGGGAACACCTTGGAGTGTAACAAACCCTCTCTCTACACCCCATACCCAATTTGTAGGCCTAATGCAGCGTAGTTTCCGACAACTACTAAACGAGAGCATGAAGATCGAAGCTCAGGAAAGGCAACCTGGGGAACACCTTGGAGTGTAACACACCCTCTCTCTACACCCCATACCCAATTTGTAGGCCTAATGCAGCGTAGTTTCCGACAACTACTAAACGAGAGCCGGAATATCGAAGCTCAGGAAAGGCAACCTGGGGAACACCTTGGAGTGTAACACACCCTCTCTCTACGCCCCATACCCAATTTGTAGGCCTAATGCAGCGTAGTTTCCGACAACTACTAAACGAGAGCCGGAATATCGAAGCTCAGGAAAGGCAACCTGGGGAACACCTTGGAGTGTAACACACCCTCTCTCTACGCCCCATACCCAATTTGTAGGCCTAATGCAGCGTAGTTTCCGACAACTACTAAACGAGAGCCGGAATATCGAAGCTCAGGAAAGGCAACCTGGGGAACACCTTGGAGTGTAACACACCCTCTCTCTACACCCCATACCCAATTTGAAGGCCTAATGCAGTGTAGTTTCCAAGAACTACTAAACGAGAGCCGGAAGATCGAAGCTCAGGAAAGGCAACCTGGGGAACACCTTGGAGTGTAACACACCCTCTCTCTACGCCCCATACCCAATTTGTAGGCCTAATGCAGCGTAGTTTCCGACAACTACTAAACGAGAGCCGGAATATCGAAGCTCAGGAAAGGCAACCTGGGGAACACCTTGGAGTGTAACACACCCTCTCTCTACGCCCCATACCCAATTTGTAGGCCTAATGCAGCGTAGTTTCCGACAACTACTAAACGAGAGCCGGAATATCGAAGCTCAGGAAAGGCAACCTGGGGAACACCTTGGAGTGTAACACACCCTCTCTCTACACCCCATACCCAATTTGAAGGCCTAATGCAGTGTAGTTTCCAAGAACTACTAAACGAGAGCCGGAAGATCGAAGCTCAGGAAAGGCAACCTGGGGAACACCTTGGAGTGTAACACACCCTCTCGCTACACCCCATACCCAATTTGAAGGCCTAATGCAGCGTAGTTTCCAACAACTACTAAACGAGAGCCGGAAGATCGAAGCTCAGGAAAGGCAACCTGGGGAACACCTTGGAGTGGAACACACCATCTCTCTACACCCCATACCCAATTTGAAGGCCTAATGCAGAGTAGTTTCCAAGAACTACTAAACGAGAGCCGGAAGATCGAAGCTCAGGAAAGGCAACCTGGGGAACACCTTGGAGTGTAACACAACGTCTCTCTACACGACGGAAGGGCTGATTCTTAGGAAGGAAGGCTGTTGGAAATAAGCATTGCGCGTCCGAGGGTGATTATATTCTTATTAGGTATATACTCACCCTCGGACGCGCCCTGCTTCTTTATTTGGAATGAATGTTTATTTGCAATGTGGTGTTGACTTTCTCTATTATTTTGGTAATTAATGATTTTATTATTTTCATTATTTTGCATCTTCTCGGCAATAATATAAAGAAGACGCGACAGGACAACACTCGGTGGATGCCATATGTGTGTTTTCAATTTAAAAAAACTTTCAGTTAACTACTTGCAGGAGAAAGTAATTGTAGCTGGTGGCCATTTTTAGTACTGTACCAGATTAGAGTTGTGTGTTTGTTTTTAATGTTAAAATGTCTGCATTTGATATCTCACCAGTATTTTCTTTTTTATAAGCAAAATACTTATTTTTATATTTTCTGATGTTGGTTCCAGGGGTACACGGCCAGCAGTGCCCTGGTCAGTGTAGTAGTAGTTGAAAGAATGGACCGCAGACAGGCATCGAAGGCCTAAAATAATAACACATGGCTGTAGGCAATTTTAAATTGGTTCCAGGGGTACACGGACAGCAGTGGTGTGGTCAGTGGAGGCCTAGTGGAAGGAGTGACCGCAGACAGGCATCGAAGGCCTAAAATAATAACACATGGCTGTAGGCAATTTTAAATTGGTTCCAGGGGTACACGGGCAGCAGTGACCTGGTCAGTGTAGTAGTAGTTGAAAGAATGGACCGCAGACAGGCATCGAAGGCCTAAAATAAAAAAATTGGGCTGGCTGTAGGCAATTTTAAATTGGTTCCAGGGGTACACGGGCAGCAGTGACCTGGTCAGTGTAGTAGTAGTTGAAAGAATGGACCGCAGACAGGCATCGAAGGCCTAAAATAAAAAAATTGGGCTGGCTGTAGGCAATTTTAAATTGGTTCCAGGGGTACACGGGCAGCAGTGGTGTGGTCAGTGGAGGCCTAGTGGAAGGAGTGACCGCAGACAGGCATCGAAGGCCTAACATAACAAACTTGGGCTGGCTGTAGGCACTTTTAAATTGGTTCCAGGGGTACACGGGCAGCAGTGGTCTGGTCAGTGGAAGTCTAGTGGAAGGAGTGACCGCAGACAGGCATCGAAGGCCTAAAATAATAACACATGGCTGTAGGCAATTTTAAATTGGTTCCAGGGGTACACGGACAGCAGTGGTGTGGTCAGTGGAGGCCTAGTGGAAGGAGTGACCGCAGACAGGCATCGAAGGCCTAAAATAATAACACATGGCTGTAGGCAATTTTAAATTGGTTCCAGGGGTACACGGACAGCAGTGGTGTGGTCAGTGGAGGCCTAGTGGAAGGAGTGACCGCAGACAGGCATCGAAGGCCTAAAATAATAACACATGGCTGTAGGCAATTTTAAATTGGTTCCAGGGGTACACGGGCAGCAGTGACCTGGTCAGTGTAGTAGTAGTTGAAAGAATGGACCGCAGACAGGCATCGAAGGCCTAAAATAAAAAAATTGGGCTGGCTGTAGGCAATTTTAAATTGGTTCCAGGGGTACACGGGCAGCAGTGACCTGGTCAGTGTAGTAGTAGTTGAAAGAATGGACCGCAGACAGGCATCGAAGGCCTAAAATAAAAAAATTGGGCTGGCTGTAGGCAATTTTAAATTGGTTCCAGGGGTACACGGGCAGCAGTGGTGTGGTCAGTGGAGGCCTAGTGGAAGGAGTGACCGCAGACAGGCATCGAAGGCCTAAAATAATAACACATGGCTGTAGGCAATTTTAAATTGGTTCCAGGGGTACACGGGCAGCAGTGACCTGGTCAGTGTAGTAGTAGTTGAAAGAATGGACCGCAGACAGGCATCGAAGGCCTAAAATAAAAAAATTGGGCTGGCTGTAGGCAATTTTAAATTGGTTCCAGGGGTACACGGGCAGCAGTGGTGTGGTCAGTGGAGGCCTAGTGGAAGGAGTGACCGCAGACAGGCATCGAAGGCCTAAAATAATAACACATGGCTGTAGGCACTTTTAAATTGGTTCCAGGGGTACACGGGCAGCAGTGGTCTGGTCAGTGGAAGTCTAGTGGAAGGAGTGACCGCAGACAGGCTTCGAAGGCCTAACATAACAAAATTGGGCTGGCTGTAGGCACTTTAAATTGGTTCCAGGGGTACATGGGCAGCAGTGTATGGTCAGTGGAAGTCTAGTGGAAGGAGTGACGGCAGACAGTCTTCGAAGGCCTAACATAACAAAATTGGGCTGACTGTAGGCACTTTTAAATTGGTTCCAGGGTAACACGGCCAGCAGTGGCCTGGTCAGTGTAGTAGTTGTAGAAAGAAGGGACCGCAGACAGGCTTCGAAGGCCTAACATAACAAAAATGTCAAAACAATGGTATTGTCAGTGCCAGGCATTGAAGGATGTCAGCGGCTAGACTACACATTGGTGAAGCTGTGAGAGATAATTTTGCTAGTGGTAGAGCACTGTTTGAGCTGGGGGGGGGAACTGTCTTGTGGCCGGCGGTACAGGCACAGGGCCCCTCATATTACAACGGTGTGTCTGACGTTGGGTGCGCACCACCACCGCCAGAGACACTTTATTGTACTATGAGGGACCCAGTGGCAGTGCCGTCGACCAAAAGCGGCCACACCCACCTCTTCAGACAAACAGCACTCTCAAGGGTCCAAGCGCAAAGTGGCGATAGCACGGCCCCGTGTGGGGAGTTTGGCCATTTCGTGAGGTGGAAACATGTCGTATGCTGGACAATCAGGTGAAGAAAATTACGAGATTGGAAAAGTCATTCAGAATAGTCCACAGGCAAGACCTTTTCATAGGAAAGCTAGGTGTCAGCCGGGCAGGGTGGGGCAAAAGATTTTGAAATCCAGTTGTGGTTCATTTTAATGAAGGTTAGATCATCTACATTTTGGGTAGCCAGACGAGTCCTTTTTTCTGTTAGTATTGAACCTGCAGCACTGAATACTCTTTCTGATAGGACACTAGCTGCCGGGCAAGCAAGCTCCTGCAATGCATATTCTGCCAATTCTGGCCAGGTGTCTAATTTGGATGCCCAGTAATCAAATGGGAATGACGGTTGAGGGAGAACGTCGATAAGGGATGAAAAATAGTTTGTAACCATACTGGACAAATGTTGTCTCCTGTCACTTTGAATTGATGCTGCAGTACCTGTCCTGTCTGCGGTCATAGAAAAATCACTCCACAACCTGGTCAGAAAACCCCTCTGTCCAACGCCACTTCTGATTTCTGCCCCTCTAACACCTCTGGTCTGCTGGCCCCTGGAGCTCGTGTGAGAACGATCACGGGCGCTGTGTGCAGGGAATGCCAGAAGCAAACGGTCAACAAGAGTTGATTGTTTTGTTGCTAATATTAGTTCCAAGTTCTCATGTGGCATAATATTTTGCAATTTGCCTTTATAGCGAGGATCAAGGAGGCAGGCCAACCAGTAATCGTCATCGTTCATCATTTTTGTAATGCGTGTGTCCCTTTTGAGGATACGCAAGGCATAATCCGCCATGTGGGCCAAAGTTCCCGTTGTCAAATCTGCGGTTGTGCTTGGTTGAGGGGCAGTTGCAGGCAAATCTACGTCACTTGTGTCCCTCAAAAAACCAGAACCCGGCCTTGCCACGCCACCAATTTCCCGTGCCCCCGGGAAAGCTTCCTCATTAAAAATATACTCATCCCCATCATCCTCCTCATCCTCCACCTCCTCTTCGCCCGGTACCTCGTCATGTACACTGCCCTGACCAGACAATCGCTGACTGTCATCAAGGCTTTCCTCTTCCTCTGGTGCAGACGCCTGATCCTTTATGTGCGTCAAACTTTGCATCAGCAGACGCATTAGGGGGATGCTCATGCTTATTATGGCGTTGTCTGCACTAACCAGCCGTGTGCATTCCTCAAAACACTGAAGGACTTGACACATGTCTTGAATCTTCGACCACTGCACACCTGACAACTCCATGTCTGCCATCCTACTGCCTGCCCGTGTATGTGTATCCTCCCACAAAAACATAACAGCCCGCCTCTGTTCGCACAGTCTCTGAAGCATGTGCAGTGTTGAGTTCCACCTTGTTGCAACGTCTATGATTAGGCGATGCTGGGGAAGGTTCAAAGAACGCTGATAGGTCTGCATACGGCTGGAGTGTACAGGCGAACGGCGGATATGTGCGCAAAGTCCACGCACTTTGAGGAGCAGGTCGGATAACCCCGGATAACTTTTCAGGAAGCACTGCACCACCAGGTTTAAGGTGTGAGCCAGGCAAGGAATGTGTTTCAGTTGGGAAAGGGAGATGGCAGCCATGAAATTCCTTCCGTTATCACTCACTACCTTGCCTGCCTCAAGATCTACAGTGCCCAGCCACGACTGCGTTTCTTGCTGCAAGAACTCGGACAGAACTTCCGCGGTGTGTCTATTGTCGCCCAAACACTTCATAGCCAATACAGCCTGCTGACGTATGCCAGTAGCTGCCCCATAATGGGAGACCTGGTGTGCAACAGTGGCAGGTGCGGATGGAGTGTTTGTGCGACTGCGGTCTGTGGACGAGCTCTTGCTTCTGCAGGAGGACGAGGAGGAGGAGGAGGAGGGGGTGCGAACGGCTACAGACAACTGTTTACTAGACCGTGGGCTAGGCAGAACTGTCCCAAACTTGCTGTCCCCTGTGGACCCTGAATCCACCACATTTACCCAGTGTGCCGTGATGGACACGTAACGTCCCTGGCCATGCCTACTGGTCCATGCATCTGTTGTCAGGTGCACCTTTGTGCTCACAGATTGCCTGAGTGCATGGACGATGCGCTCTTTAACATGCTGGTGGAGGGCTGGGATGGCTTTTCTGGAAAAAAAGTGTCGACTGGGTAGCTCGTAGCGTGGTACAGCGTAGTCCATCAGGTCTTTGAAAGCTTCGCTTTCAACTAACCGGTAGGGCATCATCTCTAACGAGATTAGTCTAGCTATGTGGGCGTTCAAACCCTGTGTACGCGGATGCGAGGCTAAGTATTTCCTTTTTCTAACCATAGTCTCATGTAGGGTGAGCTGGACTGGAGAGCTGGAGATCGTGGAACTAGCGGGGGTGCCGGTGGACATGGCAGACTGAGAGACGGTGGGAGATGGTATTGTTGCCGCCGGTGCCCTAGATGCAGTGTTTCCTACTACGAAACTGGTGATTCCCTGACCCTGACTGCTTTGGCCTGGCAAAGATACCTGCACAGATACAGCAGGTGGTGCGCTAAATGGTGGTCCTACACTGCCGGAAGGGATGTTGCGTTGATGACTAGCTTCATTGGCCGAGGGTGCAACAACCTTAAGGGACGTTTGGTAGTTAGTCCAAGCTTTCAAATGCATGGTGGTTAAATGTCTATGCATGCAACTAGTATTGAGACTTTTCAGATTCTGACCTCTGCTTAAGGAAGTAGAACATTTTTGACAGATGACTTTGCGCTGATCAATTGGATGTTGTTTAAAAAAATGCCAGACTGCACTCTTTCTAGCATCGGATACCTTTTCAGGCATTGCAGACTGAGCTTTAACCGGATGGCCACGCTGTCCTCCACCAGGTTTTGGCTTTGCCACGCGTTTTGGGCAAGATACGGGCCCGGCAGATGGAACCTGTGGCGATGTTGATGCCTGCTGCGGCCCCTCCTCCTCCTCTGCTTCAGAACTGCTGCCGCCTGCACCCTGTTCCCCCAATGGCTGCCAATCGGGGTCAAGAACTGGGTCATCTAATAACTCTTCTTGTACCTCCTGCGCAACTTCGTCTGTGTCACCGTGTCGTTCGGTGGTATAGCGTTCGTGATGGGGCAACATAGTCTCATCAGGGTCTGATTCTTGATCAGCACCCTGCGAGGGCAATGTTGTGGTCTGAGTCAAAGGACCAGCATAGT
The DNA here is from genome assembly GCF_032444005.1 of Ranitomeya imitator. Classification (NCBI taxonomy): domain Eukaryota; kingdom Metazoa; phylum Chordata; class Amphibia; order Anura; family Dendrobatidae; genus Ranitomeya; species Ranitomeya imitator. The sequence continues at coordinate 110,398,487 of NC_091288.1, read as the reverse complement.
AGTCTGGCTGTGGCTGTGCGTCAGTGCACTCCATGTCAGATTCAATTTGTAATGGGCATGGACTGTTAACTGCTTCACTTTCTAAGCCAGGGACGGTATGTGTAAAGAGCTCCATGGAGTAACCCGTTGTGTCGCCTGCTGCATTCTTCTCTGTTGTTGTTTTTGCTGAAGAGGACAAGGAAGTGACTTGTCCCTGACCGTGAACATCCACTAACGACGCGCTGCTTTTACTTTTACCAGTTTCACGAGATGAGGCAAAAGAGCTAGAGGCTGAGTCAGCAAGATAAGCCAAAACTTGCTCTTGCTGCTCCGGCTTTAAAAGCGGTTTTCCTAATCCCAGAAAAGGGAGCGTTCGAGGCCTTGTGTAGCCGGACGACGAACCTGGCTCCACAGCTCCAGACTTAGGTGCAATATTTTTTCCCCCACGACCACCTGATGCTCCACCACTACCACTACCCTCATTACCAGCTGACAATGAACGCCCCCGGCCACGACCTCTTCCACTAGACTTCCTCATTGTTTTAAAAACGTAACCAAACTAACGTTATTTGTTGCAGTCACACAACTTACACGGTGAGCTATAACTTCTGTATGATTTAGCTACCCCTTTACAGGTTGGTGAGACCACAGCGAAAATCAGGCCCAATGTTACACACTCTTTTTTTGGTGGCTGCAAATTAGAGAGATGCCCCACACGCAGGACTGTCACTGAAGCACAAATGTTAATATTAATGTCACACTATTATTTTTTTTTTATTTTTATTTTTTTCAGGAACACTTTAGAAACCCCCCAAAAAAAAAAAAATAGATTTTTGCAGGGAGAATTTAGAAAACAAATGTAACAAACTATATGCTTTCTATGGGCCACTGAGTGAGAGATGACGCACACAGGAATCAGGAGTGGCACACAAGCCCAGAGGCCAATATTTTTCTACCAATGATTGATGGAGTTATTTTCTCTGGTAGATTTTGGAACCCAAATCAAGGAAAAAAAATGTAGGCTTTCTATGGACCACAATTGGAGAGAGAGAGAGAGAGAGATGGCACACCCAGGAGTCAAGACTGGCACACAAGCAGAAAGGCCAATATTAATCTCCCACTGTTTTTTTTGGTTGTTTTTTTTTTTTTTTTTTTTCAGGGAGACTTTAGAAAAAAAAATAATAAAAAAAATATGATTTTATCAGGAAGAATTTAGAAACCAAATAAAATAAAATGATTTTTTCAGGGAGAATTTAGAAAACAAATAAAACCAAAAATAGGCGTTCTATGGCCCACTGACTGAGAGATGACGCACACAGGAGTCAGGAGTGGCACACAAACCCAGAGGCCAATATTTTTCTACCAATGATTGATGTAGTTATTTTCTCTGGTAGATTTTAGAACCCAAATCAAGGAAAAAAAATATAGGCTTTCTATGGACCACAATTGGAGAGAGAGAGAGAGAGAGAGAGAGAGAGAGAGAGAGAGAGAGAGATGGCACACCCAGGAGTCAAGACTGGCACACAAGCAGAAAGGCCAATATTAATCTCCCACTGTTTTTTTGGTTGTTTTTTTTTTTTTTTTTTTTCAGGGAGACTTTAGAAATAAAAATAATAAAAAAAATATGATTTTATCAGGAAGAATTTAGAAACCAAATAAAATAAAATGATTTTTTCAGGGAGAATTTAGAAAACAAATAAAACCAAAAATATGCGTTCTATGGCCCACTGACTGAGAGAGAGAGAGAGATGGAACGCTTAGTACTGGCACACAAGCCCAAAGGGCAATATTAATCTCCCTTTTTTTTTCCAGGGAGAATTTCTGAAACCCAAAAAAAAAATAAAATAGGCTTTCTATGGCCCACTATTTGTGAGAGAGATGGGACGCTCAGGACTGGCACAGATGGCACGCTCAGGACTGGCACAGAAGCCCAGAGGCCAATATTAATCTCCCTTTTTTTCTGGGAGAATTTATAAAACCAAAAAAATATTTAAATAGGCTTTCTATGGCCCACTATTTGTGAGAGAGATGGCACGCTCAGGACTGGCACAGATGGCACGCTCACAACTGGCACACAAGCCCAGAGGCCAATATTAATCTCCCTTTTTTCAGGGAAAATTTATAAAACCAAAAAAAAAATTAAATAGGCTTTCTATGGCCCACTATTTGTGAGAGAGATGGCACGCTCAGGACTGGCACAGATGGCACGCTCACAACTGGCACACAAGCCCAGAGGCCAATATTAATCTCCCTTTTTTCAGGGAAAATTTATAAAACCAAAAAAAAAATTAAATAGGCTTTCTATGGCCCACTATTTGTGAGAGAGATGGCACGCTCAGGACTGGCACAGATGGCACGCTCACAACTGGCACACAAGCCCAGAGGCCAATATTAATCTCCCTTTTTTCAGGGAAAATTTATAAAACCAAAAAAAAAATTAAATAGGCTTTCTATGGCCCACTATTTGTGAGAGAGATGGGACGCTCAGGACTGGCACAGATGGCACGCTCAGGACTGGCACAGAAGCCCAGAGGCCAATATTAATCTCCCTTTTTTTCAGGGAGAATTTATAAAACCCAAAAAAAAAATTAAATAGGCTTTCTATGGCCCACTATTTGTGAGAGAGATGGGACGCTCAGGACTGGCACAGATGGCACGCTCAGGACTGGCACAGAAGCCCAGAGGCCAATATTAATCTCCCTTTTTTTCAGGGAGAATTTATAAAACCCAAAAAAAAATAAAATAGGCTTTCTATGGCCCACTATTTGTGAGAGAGATGGCACACTCAGGACTGGCACACAAGCCCAAAGGCCAATATTAATCTCCCACTGTATTTTTATCAGGGAGAATTTATACACCCCACAAAAAAAAATACAGAAAAATGAAAAGGCTTTCTATGGCCCACTATGTGAGAGAGATGGCACACACAGGGATGGCACTCTAGCAGAAATGCCAAATTGCCAATCTTAATCTCCCACCAAAAAAAAAAAAAAAAAAAAAACAGGGAATGTCCTACAATTACTATCTCCCTGCCTGCAGTAATCTCAGCCAGGTATGGCAGGCAGCTACTATCTCCCTGCCTGCAGTAATCTCAGCCAGGTATGGCAGGCAGCAATAAGGAGTGGACTGATGCACAAATGAAATAAAAAGTGTGGACAAACAAAAAAGATAGCTGTGCAGAAAGGAAGGAACAAGAGGATTTGTGCTTTGAAAAAAGCAGTTGGTTTGCACAGCGGCGTACACACAGCAATGCAGCTATCAGGGAGCCTTCTAGGGCAGCCCAATGAGCTACAGCGCTGAGGGGAAAAAAAAAAAAAAAAAAAAATTCCACTGTCCCTGCACACCGAGGGTGGTGTTGGACAGTGCAAATCGCTGCAGCACAAGCGGTTTTGTGGTTAATGGACCCTGCCTAACGCTATCCCTGCTTCTGACAAAGCGGCAGCAACCTCTCCCTAAGCTCAGATCAGCAGCAGTAAGATGGCGGTCGGCGGGAACGCCTCTTTATAGCCCCTGTGACGTCGCAGACAGCAAGCCAATCACTGCAATGCCCTTCTCTAAGATGGTGGGGACCAGGACCTATGTCATCACGCTGCCCACACTCTGCGTTTACCTTCATTGGCTGAGAAATGGCGCTTTTCGCGTCATTGAAACGCGACTTTGGCGCGAAAGTCGCGTACCGCATGGCCGACCCCGCACAGGGGTCGGATCGGGTTTCATGAAACCCCGACTTAGCCAAAAGTCGGCGACTTTTGAAAATGTTCGACCCGTTTCGCTCAACCCTACTAGCCAGCACTTGTGCCCCTGCCTTATGCCTAGCCAGCACTTGTGCCCCTGCCTTATGCCTAGCCAGCACTTGTGCCCCTGCCTTATGCCTAGCCAGCACTTTTGCCCCTGCCTTATGCCTGGCCAGCACTTTTGAGCCCCTTGCATTATTGGTTTTTTGTCTTTAGCTTCATGTTGGTTATGCACACAGGGCAGGCTTTACGCTCTTCGCTCTTGTCCCGTCTGAATGCACATGCACGACTGTAATTGGGGACGAAGGCATTACCCATTTACGGAGGACAGACAAGATGTGCCTGGTCGCTTGGAGCATGGGGGTTATGGAGTGGCTCCGCACTGTACAACAAAGTACAGAGTAGAGGGGTGAAAGCTAGCTCTTCACCCCTAAGGGTGCCTATCCTTTTATGCAAAGAGTGCAAAGAGTTAGCCGTATGCCTTATGTGTAGCCATCACTTGTGCCCTTGCCTTAAGCCTAGCCTGCATAGGTGCCCCTGCCTTATGCCTAGCTTGCACTTGTGCCTCTGCCTTATGCTTAGTTTGTACTTGTGCCCCTGCCTTATGCCAAGCCCGCACTTGTGCCCCTGCCTTATGCCTAGCCAGCACTTGTGCCCCTGCCTTATGCCTAGCCAGCACTTGTGCCCCTGCCTTATGCCTAGCCAGCACTTGTGCCCCTGCCTGATGCCTAGCCTGCACTTGTGCCCCTGCCTTATGCCTAGCCAGCACTTGTGCCCCTGCCTTATGCCTAGCTTGCACTTGTGCCTCTGCCTTATGCTTAGTTTGCACTTGTGCCCCTGCCTAAAGGCTAGCCCGCACTTGTGCCCCTGCCTTATGCCTAGCCTGCACTTGTGTCCCTGCCTTATGCCTAGTCAGCACTTGTGCCCCTGCCTGATGCCTAGCCAGCACTTGTGCCCCTGCCTTATGCCTAGTCAGCACTTGTGCCCCGCCTTATGCCTAGCCAGCACTTGTGCCCCTGCCTGATGCCTAGCCAGCACTTGTGCCCCTGCCTGATGCCTAGCCAGCACTTGTGCCCCTGCCTTATGCCCAGCCCGCACTTGTGCCCCTGCCTTATGCCCAGCCCGTACTTGTGTCCCTGCCTTATGCCTAGCCCACACTTGTGCCCCTGCCTTATGCCTAGCCCGCACTTGTGTCCCTGCCTTATGCCTAGCCGCACTTGTGCCCCTGCCTGATGCCTAGCCTGCACTTGTGCCCCTTGCCTTATGCCTAGCCAGCACTTGTGCCCCTGCCTTATGCCTAGCTTGCACTTGTGCCCCTGCCTAAAGGCTAGCCCGCACTTGTGCCCCTGCCTTATGCCTAGCCTGCACTTGTGCCCCTTGCCTTATGCCTAGCCAGCACTTGTGTCCCTGCCTGATGCCTAGCCAGCACTTGTGCCCCTGCCTGATGCCTAGCCAGCACTTGTGCCCCTGCCTTATGCCTAGCCAGCACTTGTGCCCCTGCCTGATGCCTAGCCAGCACTTGTGCCCCTGCCTGATGCCTAGCCAGCACTTGTGCCCCTGCCTGATGCCCAGCCCGCACTTGTGCCCCTGCCTGATGCCTAGCCAGCACTTGTGCCCCTGCTTTATGCCTAGCCAGCACTTGTGCCCCTGCCTGATGCCTAGCCAGCACTTGTGCCCCTGCCTGATGCCCAGCCATCACTTGTGCCCTTTCCTTAAGCCTAGCCTGCATAGGTGCCCCTGCCTTATGCCTAGCTTGCACTTGTGCCTCTGCCTTATGCTTAGTTTGTACTTGTGCCCCTGCCTTATGCCTAGCCCGCACTTGTGCCCCTGCCTTATGCCTAGCCAGCACTTGTGCCCCTGCCTTATGCCTAGCCAGCACTTGTGCCCCTGCCTTATGCCTAGCCAGCACTTGTGCCCCTGCCTGATGCCTAGCCTGCATTTGTGCCCCTGCCTTATGCCTAGCCAGCACTTGTGCCCCTGCCTTATGCCTAGCTTGCACTTGTGCCTCTGCCTTATGCTTAGTTTGCACTTGTGCCCCTGCCTAAAGGCTAGCCCGCACTTGTGCCCCTGCCTTATGCCTAGCCTGCACTTGTGTCCCTGCCTTATGCCTAGCCAGCACTTTGTGCCCGTGCCTGATGCCTAGCCAGCACTTGTGCCCTGCCTTATGCCTAGTCAGCACTTGTGCCCCTGCCTTATGCCTAGCCAGCACTTGTGCCCCTGCCTGATGCCTAGCCAGCACTTGTGCCCCTGCCTGATGCCTAGCCAGCACTTGTGCCCCTGCCTTATGCCCAGCCCGCACTTGTGCCCCTGCCTTATGCCCAGCCCGTACTTGTGCCCCTGCCTTATGCCTAGCCCGCACTTGTGCCCCTGCCTTATGCCTAGCCCGCACTTGTGTCCCTGCCTTATGCCTAGCCGCACTTGTGCCCCTGCCTGATGCCTAGCCTGCACTTGTGCCCCTTGCCTTATGCCTAGCCAGCACTTGTGCCCCTGCCTTATGCCTAGCTTGCACTTGTGCCTCTGCCTTATGCTTAGTTTGCACTTGTGCCCCTGCCTAAAGGCTAGCCCGCACTTGTGCCCCTGCCTTATGCCTAGCCTGCACTTGTGTCCCTGCCTTATGCCTAGCCAGCACTTGTGTCCCTGCCTGATGCCTAGCCAGCACTTGTGCCCCTGCCTGATGCCTAGCCAGCACTTGTGCCCCTGCCTTATGCCTAGCCAGCACTTGTGCCCCTGCCTGATGCCTAGCCAGCACTTGTTCCCCTGCCTGATGCCTAGTCAGCACTTGTGCCCCTGCCTGATGCCCAGCCCGCACTTGTGCCCCTGCCTTATGCCCAGCCCGCACTTGTGCCCCTGCCTTATGCCCAGCCCGTACTTGTGCCCCTGCCTTATGCCTAGCCCGCACTTGTGCCCCTTCCTTATGCCTAGCCCGCACTTGTGCCCCTGCCTTATGCCTAGCCCGCACTTGTGCCCCTGCCTTATGCCTAGCCCGCACTTGTGCCCCTGCCTTATGCCTAGCCAGCACTTGTGCCCCTGCCTGATGCCTAGCCAGCACTTGTGCCCCTGCCTTATGCCTAGCCAGCACTTGTGCCCCAGCCTTATGCCTAGCCAGCACTTGTGCCCTGCCTTATGCCTAGCCAGCACTTGTGCCCCTGCCTTATGCCTAGCTTGCACTTGTGCCTCTGCCTTATGCTTAGTTTGCACTTGTGCCCCTGCCTAAAGGCTAGCCCGCACTTGTGCCCCTGCCTTATGCCTAGCCTGCACTTGTGTCCCTGCCTTATGCCTAGCCAGCACGTGTGCCCCTGCCTGATGCCTAGCCAGCACTTGTGCCCCTGCCTTATGCCTAGCCAGCACTTGTGTCCCTGCCTGATGCCTAGCCAGCACTTGTGCCCCTGCCTGATGCCTAGCCAGCACTTGTGCCCCTGCCTTATGCCTAGCCAGCACTTGTGCCCCTGCCTGATGCCTAGCCAGCACTTGTGCCCCTGCCTGATGCCTAGCCAGCACTTGTGCCCCTGCCTGATGCCCAGCCCGCACTTGTGCCCCTGCCTGATGCCTAGCCAGCACTTGTGCCCCTGCTTTATGCCTAGCCAGCACTTGTGCCCCTGCCTGATGCCTAGCCAGCACTTGTGCCCCTGCCTGATGCCCAGCCATCACTTGTGCCCTTTCCTTAAGCCTAGCCTGCATAGGTGCCCCTGCCTTATGCCTAGCTTGCACTTGTGCCTCTGCCTTATGCTTAGTTTGTACTTGTGCCCCTGCCTTATGCCTAGCCCGCACTTGTGCCCCTGCCTTATGCCTAGCCAGCACTTGTGCCCCTGCCTTATGCCTAGCCAGCACTTGTGCCCCTGCCTTATGCCTAGCCAGCACTTGTGCCCCTGCCTGATGCCTAGCCTGCACTTGTGCCCCTGCCTTATGCCTAGCCAGCACTTGTGCCCCTGCCTTATGCCTAGCTTGCACTTGTGCCTCTGCCTTATGCTTAGTTTGCACTTGTGCCCCTGCCTAAAGGCTAGCCCGCACTTGTGCCCCTGCCTTATGCCTAGCCTGCACTTGTGTCCCTGCCTTATGCCTAGCCAGCACTTTGTGCCCGTGCCTGATGCCTAGCCAGCACTTGTGCCCTGCCTTATGCCTAGTCAGCACTTGTGCCCCTGCCTTATGCCTAGCCAGCACTTGTGCCCCTGCCTGATGCCTAGCCAGCACTTGTGCCCCTGCCTGATGCCTAGCCAGCACTTGTGCCCCTGCCTTATGCCCAGCCCGCACTTGTGCCCCTGCCTTATGCCCAGCCCGTACTTGTGCCCCTGCCTTATGCCTAGCCCGCACTTGTGCCCCTGCCTTATGCCTAGCCCGCACTTGTGTCCCTGCCTTATGCCTAGCCGCACTTGTGCCCCTGCCTGATGCCTAGCCTGCACTTGTGCCCCTTGCCTTATGCCCAGCCAGCACTTGTGCCCCTGCCTTATGCCTAGCTTGCACTTGTGCCTCTGCCTTATGCTTAGTTTGCACTTGTGCCCCTGCCTAAAGGCTAGCCCGCACTTGTGCCCCTGCCTTATGCCTAGCCTGCACTTGTGTCCCTGCCTTATGCCTAGCCAGCACTTGTGTCCCTGCCTGATGCCTAGCCAGCACTTGTGCCCCTGCCTGATGCCTAGCCAGCACTTGTGCCCCTGCCTTATGCCTAGCCAGCACTTGTGCCCCTGCCTGATGCCTAGCCAGCACTTGTTCCCCTGCCTGATGCCTAGCCAGCACTTGTGCCCCTGCCTGATGCCCAGCCCGCACTTGTGCCCCTGCCTTATGCCCAGCCCGCACTTGTGCCCCTGCCTTATGCCCAGCCCGTACTTGTGCCCCTGCCTTATGCCTAGCCCGCACTTGTGCCCCTTCCTTATGCCTAGCCCGCACTTGTGCCCCTGCCTTATGCCTAGCCCGCACTTGTGCCCCTGCCTTATGCCTAGCCCGCACTTGTGCCCCTGCCTTATGCCTAGCCAGCACTTGTGCCCCTGCCTGATGCCTAGCCAGCACTTGTGCCCCTGCCTTATGCCTAGCCAGCACTTGTGCCCCAGCCTTATGCCTAGCCAGCACTTGTGCCCTGCCTTATGCCTAGCCAGCACTTGTGCCCCTGCCTTATGCCTAGCTTGCACTTGTGCCTCTGCCTTATGCTTAGTTTGCACTTGTGCCCCTGCCTAAAGGCTAGCCCGCACTTGTGCCCCTGCCTTATGCCTAGCCTGCACTTGTGTCCCTGCCTTATGCCTAGCCAGCACGTGTGCCCCTGCCTGATGCCTAGCCAGCACTTGTGCCCCTGCCTTATGCCTAGTCAGCACTTGTGCCCCTGCCTTGTGCCTAGCCAGCACTTGTGCCCCTGCCTGATGCCTAGCCAGCACTTGTGCCCCTGCCTGATGCCTAGCCAGCACTTGTGCCCCTGCCTGATGCCCAGCCCGCACTTGTGCCCCTGCCTTATGCCTAGCCCGCACTTGTGCCCCTTCCTTATGCCTAGCCCGCACTTGTGCCCCTGCCTTATGCCTAGCCAGCCCTTGTGCCCCTGCCTTATGCCTAGCCCGCACTTGTGCCCCTGCCTTATGCCTAGCCAGCACTTGTGCCCCTGCCTGATGCCTAGCCAGCACTTGTGCCCCTGCCTTATGCCTAGCCAGCACTTGTGCCCCAGCCTTATGCCTAGCCAGCACTTGTGCCCCTGCCTTATGCCTAGCCAGCACTTGTGCCCCTGCCTTATGCCTAGCCAGCACTTGTGCCCATGCCTTATGCCTAGCCTGCACTTGTGCCCCTGCCTTATGCCTAGCCTGCACTTGTGCCCATGCCTTATGCCTAGCCAGCACTTGTGCCCCTGCCTTATGCCTAGCCAGCACTTGTGCTCCTGCCTGATGCCTAGCCAGCACTTGTGACCCTGCCTGATGCCTAGCCAGCACTTGTGCCCCTGCCTGATGCCTAGCCAGCACTTGTGCCCCTGCCTGATGCCTAGCCAGCACTTGTGCCCCTGCCTGATGCCTATCCAGCACTTGTGCCCCTGCCTGATGCCTATCCAGCACTTGTGCCCCTGCCTGATGCCTAACCAGCACTTGTGCCCCTGCCTGATGCCTAGCCAGCACTTGTGCCCCTGCCTGATGCCTAGCCAGCACTTGTGCCTCTGCCTGATGCCTAGCCAGCCTTGTGCCCCTGCCTTATGCCTAGCCAGCACTTGTGCCCCTGCCTTATGCCTAGCCAGCACTTGTGCCCCTGCCTTATGCCTAGCCAGCACTTGTGCCCCTGCCTTATGCCTAGCCAGCACTTGTGCCCCTGCCTTATGCCTAGCCAGCAATTGTGCCCCTGCCTTATGCCTAGCCAGCACTTGTGCCCCTGCCGTATGCCTAGCCAGCACTTGTGCCCTGCCTTATGCCTAGCCAGCACTTGTGACCCTGCCTTATGCCTAGCCAGCACTTGTGCCCATGCCTTATGCCTAGCCTGCACTTGTGCCCCTGCCTTATGCCTAGCCTGCACTTGTGCCCATGCCTTATGCCTAGCCTGCACTTGTGCCCCTGCCTTATGCCTAGCCAGCACTTGTGCTCCTGCCTGATGCCTAGCCAGCACTTGTGCCCCTGCCTGATGCCTAGCCAGCACTTGTGCCCCTGCCTGATGCCTAGCCAGCACTTGTGCCCCTGCCTGATGCCTAGCCAGCACTTGTGCCCCTGCCTGATGCCTAGCCAGCACTTGTGCCCCTGCCTGATGCCTAGCCAGCACTTGTGCCCCTGCCCGATGCCTAGCCAGCACTTGTGCCCCTGCCTGATGCCTAGCCAGCACTTGTGCCCCTGCCTGATACCTAGCCAGCACTTGTGCCCCTGCCTGATGCCTAGCCAGCACTTGTGCCCCTGCCTGATGCCTAGCCAGCACTTGTGCCCCTGCCTGATGCCTAGCCAGCACTTGTGCCCCTGCCTGATGCCTAGCCAGCACTTGTGCCCCTGCCTGATGCCTAGCCAGCCTTGTACCCCTGCCTTATGCCTAGCCAGCCTTGTGCCCCTGCCTTATGCCTAGCCAGCCTTGTGCCCCTGCCTTATGCCTAGCCAGCCTTGTGCCCCTGCCTTATGCCTAGCCAGCACTTGTGCCCCTGCTGATGCCTAGCCAGCACTTGTGCCCCTGCCTTATGCCTAGCCAGCACTTGTGCCCCTGCCTTATGCCTAGCCAGCACTTGTGCCCCTGCCTTATGCCTAGCCAGCACTTTTGCCCCTGCCTTATGCCTGGCCAGCACTTTTGAGCCCCTTGCATTATTGGTTTTTTGTCTTTAGCTTCATGTTGGTTATGCACACAGGGCAGGCTTTACGCTCTTCGCTCTTGTCCCGTCTGAATGCACATGCACGACTGTAATTGGGGACGAAGGCATTACCCATTTACGGAGGACAGACAAGATGTGCCTGGTCGCTTGGAGCATGGGGGTTATGGAGTGGCTCCGCACTGTGCAACAAAGTACAGAGTGGAGGGGTGAAAGCTAGCTCTTCACCCCTAAGGGTGCCTATCCCTTTATGCAAAGAGTGCAAAGAGTTAGCCGTATGCCTTGTGTAGCCATCACTTGTGCCCTTGCCTTAAGCCTAGCCTGCATAGGTGCCCCTGCCTTATGCCTAGCTTGCACTTGTGCCTCTGCCTTATGCTTAGTTTGTACTTGTGCCCCTGCCTTATGCCTAGCCCGCACTTGTGCCCCTGCCTTATGCCTAGCCAGCATTTGTGCCACTGCCTTATACCTAGCAAGCACTTGTGCCCCTGCCTTATGCCTAGCCAGCACTTGTGCCCCTGCCTGATGCCTAGCCTGCACTTGTGCCCCTGCCTTATGCCTAGCCAGCACTTGTGCCCCTGCCTTATGCCTAGCTTGCACTTGTGCCTCTGCCTTATGCTTAGTTTGCACTTGTGCCCCTGCCTAAAGGCTAGCCCGCACTTGTGCCCCTGCCTTATGCCTAGCCTGCACTTGTGTCCCTGCCTTATGCCTAGCCAGCACTTGTGCCCCTGCCTGATGCCTAGCCAGCACTTGTGCCCCTGCCTTATGCCTAGCCAGCACTTGTGCCCCTGCCTGATGCCTAGCCTGCACTTGTGCCCCTGCCTTATGCCTAGCCTGCACTTGTGCCCCTGCCTTATGCCTAGCCAGCACTTGTGCCCCTGCCTTATGCCTAGCCAGCACTTGTGCCCCTGCCTTATGCCTAGCCTGCACTTGTGCCCCTGCCTTATGCCTAGCCAGCACTTGTGCCCCTGCCTTATGCCTAGCCAGCCCTTGTGCCCCTGCCTTATGCCTAGCCAGCACTTGTACCCCTGCCTTATGCCTAGCCTGCACTTGTGCCCCTGCCTTATGCCTAGCCTGCACTTGTGCCCCTGCCTTATGCCTAGCCAGCACTTGTGCCCCTGCCTTATGCCTAGCCAGCACTTGTGCCCCTGCCTTATGCCTAGCCAGCACTTGTGCCCCTGCCTTATGCCTAGCCAGCACTTGTGCCCCTGCCTTATGCCTAGCCAGCACTTGAGCCCTGCCTTATGCCTAGCCAGCACTTGTGCCCCTGCCTTATGCCTAGCCAGCACTTTTGAGCCCCTTGCATTATTGTTTTTTTGTCTTTAGCTTCATGTTGGTTATGCACACAGGGCAGGCTTTACGCTCTTCGCTCTTGTCCCGTCTGAATGCACATGCACGACTGTAATTGGGGACGAAGGCATTACCCATTTACGGAGGACAGACAAGATGTGCCTGATCGCTTGGAGCATGGGGGTTATGGAGTGACTCCGCACTGTACAACAAAGTACAGAGTAGAGGGGTGAAAGCTAGCTCTTCACCCCTAAGGGTGCCTATCCCTTTATGCAAAGAGTGCAAAGAGTTAGCCGTATGCCTTATGTGTAGCCATCACTTGTGCCCCTGCCTTATGCCTAGCTTGCACTTGTGCCTCTGCCTTATGCTTAGTTTGTACTTGTGCCCCTGCCTAAAGCCTAGCCCGCACTTGTGCCCCTGCCTTATGCCTAGCCTGCACTTGTGCCCCTGCCTTATGCCTAGCCAGCACTTGTGCCCCTGCATTATGCCTAGCCAGCACTTGTGCCCCTGCCTTATGCCTAGCCAGCACTTGTGCCCCTGCCTTATGCCTAGCCAGCACTTGTGCCCCTGCCTTATGCCTAGCCAGCACTTGTGCCCCTGCCTTATGCCTAGCCTGCACTTGTGCCCCTGCCTTATGCCTAGCCTGCACTTGTGCCCCTGCCTTATGCCTAGCCTGCACTTGTGCCCCTGCCTTATGCTTAGTTTGCACTTGTGCCCCTGCCTTATGCTTAGTTTGCACTTGTGCCCCTGCCTAAAGGCTAGCCAGCACTTGTGCCCCTGCCTTATGCCTAGCTTGCACTTGTGCCTCTGCCTTATGCTTAGTTTGCACTTGTGCCCCTGCCTTATGCCCAGCCCGCACATGTGCCCCTGCCTTATGCCCAGCCCGCACATGTGCCCCTGCCTTATGCCCAGCCCGCACATGTGCCCCTGCCTTATGCCCAGCCCGCACATGTGCCCCTGCCTTATGCCCAGCCCGCACATGTGCCCCTGCCTTATGCCCAGCCCGCACATGTGCCCCTGCCTTATGCCCAGCCCGCACTTGTGCCCCTGCCTTATGCCCAGCCCGCACTTGTGCCCCTGCCTTATGCCCAGCCCGCACTTGTGCCCCTGCCTTATGCCCAGCCCGCACTTGTGCCCCTGCCTTATGCCCAGCCCGCACTTGTGCCCCTGCCTTATGCCTAGCCCGCACTTGTGCCCCTGCCTTATGCCTAGCCCGCACTTGTGCCCCTGCCTTATGCCTAGCCCGCACTTGTGCCCCTGCCTTATGCCTAGCCAGCACTTGTGCCCCTGCCTTATGCCTAGCCAGCACTTGTGCCCCTGCCTTATGCCTAGCCAGCACTTGTGCCCCTGCCTTATGCCAAGTCAGCACTTGTGCCCCTGCCTTATGCCTAGCCAGCACTTGTGCCCTGCCTTATTCCTAGCCAGCACTTGTGCCCCTGCCTTATGCCTAGCCAGCACTTGTGCCCATGCCTTATGCCTAGCCTACACTTGTGCCCATGCCTTATGCCTAGCCTGAACTTGTGCCCATGCCTTATGCCTAGCCTGCACTTGTGCCCCTGCCTTATGCCTAGCCAGCACTTGTGCTCCTGCCTGATGCCTAGCCAGCACTTGTGCCCCTGCCTGATGCATAGCCAGCACTTGTGCCCCTGCCTGATGCCTAGCCAGCACTTGTGCCCCTGCCTGATGCCTAGCCAGCACTTGTGCCCCTGCCTGATGCCTAGCCAGCACTTGTGCCCCTGCCTGATGCCTATCCAGCACTTGTGCCCCTGCCTGATGCCTAACCAGCACTTGTGCCCCTGCCTGATGCCTAGCCAGCACTTGTGCCCCTGCCTGATGCCTAGCCAGCACTTGTGCCCCTGCCTGATGCCTAGCCAGCCTTGTGCCCCTGCCTTATGCCTAGCCAGCCTTGTGCCCCTGCCTTATGCCTAGCCAGCACTTGTGCCCCTGCCTTATGCCTAGCCAGCACTTGTGCCCCTGCCTTATGCCTAGCCAGCACTTGTGCCCCTGCCTTATGCCTAGCCAGCACTTGTGCCCTGCCTTATGCCTAGCCAGCACTTGTGCCCCTGCCTTATGCCTAGCCAGCACTTGTGCTTATGCCTAGCCTGCACTTGTGCCCCTGCCTTATGCCTAGCCTGCACTTGTGCCCATGCCTTATGCCTAGCCTGCACTTGTGCCCCTGCCTGATGCCTAGCCAGCACTTGTGCCCCTGCCTGATGCCTAGCCAGCACTTGTGCCCCTGCCTGATGCCTAGCCAGCACTTGTGCTCCTGCCTGATGCCTAGCCAGCACTTGTGCTCCTGCCTGATGCCTATCCAGCACTTGTGCCCCTGCCTGATGCCTATCCAGCACTTGTGCCCCTGCCTGATGCCTAACCAGCACTTGTGCCCCTGCCTGATGCCTAGCCAGCACTTGTGCCCCTGCCTGATGCCTAGCCAGCACTTGTGCCTCTGCCTGATGCCTAGCCAGCACTTGTGCTCCTGCCTGATGCCTAGCCAGCACTTGTGCCCCTGCCTGATGCCTAGCCAGCACTTGTGCCCCTGCCTGATGCCTAGCCAGCACTTGTGCTCCTGCCTGATGCCTAGCCAGCACTTGTGCTCCTGCCTGATGCCTATCCAGCACTTGTGCCCCTGCCTTATGCCTAGCCTACACTTGTGCCCCTGCCTGATGCCTAGCCAGCACTTGTGCCCCTGCCTGATGCCTAGCCAGCACTTGTGCCCCTGCCTGATGCCTAGCCAGCACTTGTGCTCCTGCCTGATGCCTAGCCAGCACTTGTGCTCCTGCCTGATGCCTATCCAGCACTTGTGCCCCTGCCTGATGCCTATCCAGCACTTGTGCCCCTGCCTGATGCCTAACCAGCACTTGTGCCCCTGCCTGATGCCTAGCCAGCACTTGTGCCCCTGCCTGATGCCTAGCCAGCACTTGTGCCTCTGCCTGATGCCTAGCCAGCCTTGTGCCTAGCCTTATGCCTAGCCAGCACTTGTGCCCCTGCCTTATGCCTAGCCAGCACTTGTGCCCCTGCCTTATACCTAGCCAGCACTTGTGCCCCTGCCTTATGCCTAGCCAGCACTTGTGCCCCTGCCTTATGCCTAGCCAGCACTTGTGTCCCTGCCTTATGCCTAGCCAGCACTTGTGCCCCTGCCTTATGCCTAGCCAGCACTTGTGCCCCTGCCTTATGCCTAGCCAGCACTTGTGCCCCTGCCTTATGCCTAGCCAGCACTTGTGCCCCTGCCTTATGCCTAGCCAGCACTTGTGCCCCTGCCTTATGCCTAGCCAGCACTTGTGCCCCTGCCTTATGCCTAGCCAGCACTTTTGCCCCTGCCTTATGCCTGGCCAGCACTTTTGAGCCCCTTGCATTATTGGTTTTTTGTCTTTAGCTTCATGTTGGTTATGCACACAGGGCAGGCTTTACGCTCTTCGCTCTTGTCCCGTCTGAATGCACATGCACGACTGTAATTGGGGACGAAGGCATTACCCATTTACGGAGGACAGACAAGATGTGCCTGGTCGCTTGGAGCATGGGGGTTATGGAGTGGCTCCGCACTGTACAACAAAGTACAGAGTAGAGGGGTGAAAGCTAGCTCTTCACCCCTAAGGGTGCCTATCCCTTTATGCAAAGAGTGCAAAGAGTTAGCCGTATGCCTTATGTGTAGCCATCACTTGTGCCCTTGCCTTAAGCCTAGCCTGCATAGGTGCCCCTGCCTTATGCCTAGCTTGCACTTGTGCCTCTGCCTTATGCTTAGTTTGTACTTGTGCCCCTGCCTTATGCCTAGCCCGCACTTGTGCCCCTGCCTTATGCCTAGCCAGCACTTGTGCCCCTGCCTTATGCCTAGCCAGCACTTGTGCCCCTGCCTTATGCCTAGCCAGCACTTGTGCCCCTGCCTGATGCCTAGCCTGCACTTGTGCCCCTGCCTTATGCCTAGCCAGCACTTGTGCCCCTGCCTTATGCCTAGCTTGCACTTGTGCCTCTGCCTTATGCTTAGTTTGCACTTGTGCCCCTGCCTAAAGGCTAGCCCGCACTTGTGCCCCTGCCTTATGCCTAGCCTGCACTTGTGTCCCTGCCTTATGCCTAGCCAGCACTTGTGCCCCTGCCTGATGCCTAGCCAGCACTTGTGCCCCTGCCTTATGCCTAGTCAGCACTTGTGCCCCTGCCTTATGCCTAGCCAGCACTTGTGCCCCTGCCTGATGCCTAGCCAGCACTTGTGCCCCTGCCTGATGCCTAGCCAGCACTTGTGCCCCTGCCTTATGCCCAGCCCGCACTTGTGCCCCTGCCTTATGCCCAGCCCGTACTTGTGCCCCTGCCTTATGCCTAGCCCGCACTTGTGCCCCTGCCTTATGCCTAGCCCGCACTTGTGTCCCTGCCTTATGCCTAGCCGCACTTGTGCCCCTGCCTGATGCCTAGCCTGCACTTGTGCCCCTTGCCTTATGCCTAGCCAGCACTTGTGCCCCTGCCTTATGCCTAGCTTGCACTTGTGCCTCTGCCTTATGCTTAGTTTGCACTTGTGCCCCTGCCTAAAGGCTAGCCCGCACTTGTGCCCCTGCCTTATGCCTAGCCTGCACTTGTGTCCCTGCCTTATGCCTAGCCAGCACTTGTGCCCCTGCCTGATGCCTAGCCAGCACTTGTGCCCCTGCCTGATGCCTAGCCAGCACTTGTGCTTCTGCCTTATGCCTAGCCAGCACTTGTGCCCCTGCCTGATGCCTAGCCAGCACTTGTGCCCCTGCCTGATGCCTAGCCAGCACTTGTGCCCCTGCCTGATGCCTAGCCAGCACTTGTGCCCCTGCCTTATGCCCAGCCCGCACTTGTGCCCCTGCCTTATGCCCAGCCCGTACTTGGGCCCCTGCCTTATGCCTAGCCCGCACTTGTGCCCCTTCCTTATGCCTAGCCCGCACTTGTGCCCCTGCCTTATGCCTAGCCCGCACTTGTGCCCCTGCCTTATGCCTAGCCCGCACTTGTGCCCCTGCCTTATGCCTAGCCAGCACTTGTGCCCCTGCCTGATGCCTAGCCAGCACTTGTGCCCCTGCCTTATGCCTAGCCAGCACTTGTGCCCCAGCCTTATGCCTAGCCAGCACTTGTGCCCCTGCCTTATGCCTAGCCAGCACTTGTGCCCTGCCTTATGCCTAGCCAGCACTTGTGCCCCTGCCTTATGCCTAGCCAGCACTTGTGCCCATGCCTTATGCCTAGCCTGCACTTGTGCCCCTGCCTTATGCCTAGCCTGCACTTGTGCCCATGCCTTATGCCTAGCCTGCACTTGTGCCCTGCCTGATGCCTAGCCAGCACTTGTGCCCCTGCCTGATGCCTAGCCAGCACTTGTGCCCCTGCCTGATGCCTAGCCAGCACTTGTGCCCATGCCTTATGCCTAGCCTGCACTTGTGCCCCTGCCTTATGCCTAGCCTGCACTTGTGCCCATGCCTTATGCCTAGCCTGCACTTGTGCCCTGCCTGATGCCTAGCCAGCACTTGTGCCCCTGCCTGATGCCTAGCCAGCACTTGTGCCCCTGCCTGATGCCTAGCCAGCACTTGTGCCCCTGCCTGATGCCTAGCCAGCACTTGTGCCCCTGCCTGATGCCTATCCAGCACTTGTGCCCCTGCCTGATGCCTAACCAGCACTTGTGCCCCTGCCTGATGCCTAGCCAGCACTTGTGCCCCTGCCTGATGCCTAGCCAGCACTTGTGCCTCTGCCTGATGCCTAGCCAGCCTTGTGCCCCTGCCTTATGCCTAGCCAGCACTTGTGCCCCTGCCTTATGCCTAGCCAGCACTTGTGCCCCTGCCTTATGCCTAGCCAGCACTTGTGCCCCTGCCTTATGCCTAGCCAGCACTTGTGCCCCTGCCTTATGCCTAGCCAGCACTTGTGCCCCTGCCTTATGCCTAGCCAGCACTTGTGCCCTGCCTTATGCCTAGCCAGCACTTGTGCCCCTGCCTTATGCCTAGCCAGCACTTGTGCCCCTGCCTTATGCCTAGCCAGCACTTGTGCCCATGCCTTATGCCTAGCCTGCACTTGTGCCCCTGCCTTATGCCTAGCCTGCACTTGTGCCCATGCCTTATGCCTAGCCTGCACTTGTGCCCCTGCCTTATGCCTAGCCAGCACTTGTGCTCCTGCCTGATGCCTAGCCAGCACTTGTGCCCCTGCCTGATGCCTAGCCAGCACTTGTGCCCCTGCCTGATGCCTAGCCAGCACTTGTGCCCCTGCCTGATGCCTAGCCAGCACTTGTGCCCCTGCCTGATGCCTAGCCAGCACTTGTGCCCCTGCCTGATGCCTAGCCAGCACTTGTGCCCCTGCCTGATGCCTAGCCAGCACTTGTGCCCCTGCCTGATGCCTAGCCAGCACTTGTGCCCCTGCCTGATGCCTAGCCAGCACTTGTGCCCCTGCCTGATGCCTAGCCAGCACTTGTGCCCCTGCCTGATGCCTAGCCAGCACTTGTGCCCCTGCCTGATGCCTAGCCAGCACTTGTGCCCCTGCCTGATGCCTAGCCAGCACTTGTGCCCCTGCCTGATGCCTAGCCAGCACTTGTGCCCCTGCCTGATGCCTAGCCAGCACTTGTGCCCCTGCCTGATGCCTAGCCAGCACTTGTGCCCCTGCCTGATGCCTAGCCAGCCTTGTGCCCCTGCCTTATGCCTAGCCAGCACTTGTGCCCCTGCCTTATGCCTAGCCAGCACTTGTGCCCCTGCCTTATGCCTAGCCAGCACTTGTGCCCCTGCCTTATGCCTAGCCAGCACTTGTGCCCCTGCCTTATGCCTAAACAGCACTTGTGCCCCTGCCTTATGCCTAGCCAGCACTTGTGCCCCTGCCTTATGCCTAGCCAGCACTTGTGCCCCTGCCTTATGCCTAGCCAGCACTTGTGCCCCTGCCTTATGCCTAGCCAGCACTTGTGCCCCTGCCTTATGCCTAGCCAGCACTTTTGCCCCTGCCTTATGCCTGGCCAGCACTTTTGAGCCCCTTGCATTATTGGTTTTTTGTCTTTAGCTTCATGTTGGTTATGCACACAGGGCAGGCTTTACGCTCTTCGCTCTTGTCCCGTCTGAATGCACATGCACGACTGTAATAGGGGATGAAGGCATTACCCATTTACGGAGGACAGACAAGATGTGCCTGGTCGCTTGGAGCATGGGGGTTATGGAGTGGCTCCGCACTGTGCAACAAAGTACAGAGTAGAGGGGTGAAAGCTAGCTCTTCACCCCTAAGGGTGCCTATCCCTTTATGCAAAGAGTGCAAAGAGTTAGCCGTATGCCTTATGTGTAGCCATCACTTGTGCCCTTGCCTTAAGCCTAGCCTGCATAGGTGCCCCTGCCTTATGCCTAGCTTGCACTTGTGCCTCTGCCTTATGCTTAGTTTGTACTTGTGCCCCTGCCTTATGCCTAGCCCGCACTTGTGCCCCTGCCTTATGCCTAGCCAGCACTTGTGCCCCTGCCTTATGCCTAGCCAGCACTTGTGCCCCTGCCTTATGCCTAGCCAGCACTTGTGCCCCTGCCTTATGCCTAGCCAGCACTTGTGCCCCTGCCTTATGCCTAGCTTGCACTTGTGCCTCTGCCTTATGCTTAGTTTGCACTTGTGCCCCTGCCTAAAGGCTAGCCCGCACTTGTGCCCCTGCTTTATGCCTAGCCTGCACTTGTGTCCCTGCCTTATGCCTAGCCAGCACTTGTGCCCCTGCCTGATGCCTAGCCAGCACTTGTGCCCCTGCCTTATGCCTAGCCCGCACTTGTGTCCCTGCCTTATTCCTAGCCAGCACTTGTGCCCCTGCCTGATGCCTAGCCAGCACTTGTGCCCCTGCCTGATGCCTAGCCAGCACTTGTGCCCCTGCCTGATGCCTAGCCAGCACTTGTGCCCCTGCCTGATGCCTAGCCAGCACTTGTGCCCCTGCCTTATGCCTAGCCAGCATTTGTGCCCCTGCCTGATGCCTAGCCAGCACTTGTGCCCCTGCCTTATGCCTAGCCAGCACTTGTGCCCCAGCCTTATGCCTAGCCAGCACTTGTGCCCCAGCCTTATGCCTAGCCAGCACTTGTGCCTCTGCCTGATGCCTAGCCAGCCTTGTGCCCCTGCCTTATGCCTAGCCAGCACTTGTGCCCCTGCCTTATGCCTAGCCAGCACTTGTGCCCCTGCCTTATGCCTAGCCAGCACTTGTGCCCCTGCCTTATGCCTAGGCAGCACTTGTGCCCCTACCTTATGCCTAGCCAGCACTTGTGCCCATGCCTTATGCCTAGCCTGCACTTGTGCCCCTGCCTTATGCCTAGCCTGCACTTGTGCCCCTGCCTTATGCCTAGCCTGCACTTGTGCCCCTGCCTTATGCCTAGCCAGCACTTGTGCTCCTACCTGATGCCTAGCCAGCACTTGTGCCCCTGCCTGATGCCTAGTCAGCATTTGTGCCCCTGCCTGATGCCTAGCCAGCACTTGTGCCCCTGCCTGATGCCTATCCAGCACTTGTGCCCCTGCCTGATGCCTATCCAGCACTTGTGCCCCTGCCTGATGCCTAACCAGCACTTGTGCCCCTGCCTGATGCCTAGCCAGCACTTGTGCCCATGCCTGATGCCTAGCCAGCACTTGTGCCTCTGCCTGATGCCTAGCCAGCCTTGTGCCCCTGCCTTATGCCTAGCCAGCCTTGTGCCCCTGCCTTATGCCTAGCCAGCACTTGTGCCCCTGCCTTATGCCTAGCCAGCCCTTGTGCCCCTGCCTTATGCCTAGCCAGCACTTGTGCCCCTGCCTTATGCCTAGCCAGCACTTGTGCCCCTGCCTTATGCCTAGCCAGCACTTGTGCCCCTGCCTTATGCCTAGCCAGCACTTGTGCCCCTGCCTTATGCCTAGCCAGCACTTGTGCCCCTGCCTTATGCCTAGCCAGCACTTGTGCCCCTGCCTTATGCCTAGCCAGCACTTGTGCCCCTGCCTTATGCCTAGCCAGCACTTGTGCCCCTGCCTTATGCCTAGCCAGCACTTGTGCCCCTGCCTTATGCCTAGCCAGCACTTTTGAGCCCCTTGCATTATTGGTTTTTTGTCTTTAGCTTCATGTTGGTTATGCACACAGGGCAGGCTTTACGCTCTTCGCTCTTGTCCCGTCTGAATGCACATGCGCATGCACGACTGTAATTGGGGACGAAGGCATTACCCATTTACGGAGGACAGACAAGATGTGCCTGGTCGCTTGGAGCATGGGGGTTATGGAGTGGCTCCGCACTGTACAACAAAGTACAGAGTAGAGGGGTGAAAGCTAGCTCTTCACCCCTAAGGGTGCCTATCCCTTTATGCAAAGAGTGCAAAGAGTTAGCCGTATGCCTTATGTGTAGCCATCACTTGTGCCCTTGCATTAAGCCTAGCCTGCATAGGTGCCCCTGCCTTATGCCTAGCTTGCACTTGTGCCTCTGCCTTATGCTTAGTTTGTACTTGTGCCCCTGCCTTATGCCTAGCCCGCACTTGTGCCGCTGCCTTATGCCTAGCCAGCACTTGTGCCCCTGCCTTATGCCTAGCCAGCACTTGTGCCCCTGCCTTATGCCTAGCCAGCACTTGTGCCCCTGCCTGATGCCTAGCCTGCACTTGTGCCCCTGCCTTATGCCTAGCCAGCACTTGTGCCCCTGCCTTATGCCTAGCTTGCACTTGTGCCTCTGCCTTATGCTTAGTTTGCACTTGTGCCCCTGCCTTATGCCTAGCCTGCACTTGTGCCCCTGCCTTATGCCTAGCCAGCACTTGTGCCCCTGCCTGATGCCTAGCCAGCACTTGTACCCCTGCCTTATGCCTAGCCAGCACTTGTGCCCCTGCCTGTTGCCTAGCCAGCACTTGTGCCCCTGCCTTATGCCTAGCCAGCACTTGTGCCTCTGCCTTATGCTTAGTTTGCACTTGTGCCCCTGCCTAAAGCCTAGCCCGCACTTGTGCCCCTGCCTTATTCCTAGCCAGCACTTGTGCCCCTGCCTTATGCCTAGCCAGCACTTGTGCCCCTGCCTTATGCCTAGCCAGCACTTGTGCCCCTGCCTTATGCCTAGCCAGCACTTGTGCCCCTGCCTTATGTCTAGCCTGCACTTGTGCCCCTGCCTTATGCCTAGCCTGCACTTGTGCCCCTGCCTTATGCCTAGCCAGCACTTGTGCCCCTGCCTTATGCCTAGCCAGCACTTGTGCCCCTGCCTTATGCCTAGCCAGCACTTGTGCCCCTGCCTTATGCCTAGCCTGCACTTGTGCCCCTGCCTTATGCCTAGCCTGCACTTTTGCCCCTGCCTTATGCCTAGCCTGCACTTGTGCCCCTGCCTTATGCCTAGCCTGCACTTGTGCCCCTGCCTTATGCCTAGCCTGCACTTGTGCCCCTGCCTTATGCCTAGCCAACACTTGTGGCCCTGCCTTATGCCTAGCCAGCACTTGTGCCCCTGCCTTATGCCTAGCCAGCACTTGTGCCCCTGCCTTATGCTTAGCCAGCACTTGTGCCCCTGCCTTATGCCTAGCATGCACTTGTGCCCCTGCCTTATGCCTAGCCTGCACTTGTGCCCCTGCCTTATGCCTAGCCAGCACTTGTGCCCCTGCCTTATGCCTAGCTTGCACTTGTGCCTCTGCCTTATGGTTAGTTTGCACTTGTGCCCCTGCATAATGGCTAGCCAGCACTTGTGTCCCTGCCTTATGCCTAGCCAGCACTTGTGCCCCTGCCTTATGCCTAGCCAGCACTTGTGCCCCTGCCTTATGCCTAGCCAGCACTTGTGCCCCTACCTTTTGCCTAGCCTGCACTTGTGCCCCTGCCTTATGCCTAGCCTGCACTTGTGCCCCTGCCTTATGCCTAGCCTGCACCTGTGCCCCTGCCTTATGCCTAGCCAGCACTTGTGCCCCTGCCTTATGCCTAGCTTGCACTTGTGCCTCTGCCTTATGCTTAGTTTGCACTTGTGCCCCTGCCTAAAGCCTAGCCCGCACTTGTGCCCCTGCCTTATGCCTAGCCAGCACTTGTGCCCCTGCCTTATGCCTAGCCAGCACTTGTGCCCCTGCCTGATGCCTAGCCTGCACTTGTGCCCCTGCCTTATGCCTAGCCAGCACTTGTGCCCCTGCCTTATGCCTAGCTTGCACTTGTGCCTCTGCCTTATGCTTAGTTTGCACTTGTGCCCCTGCCTAAAGCCTAGCCCGCACTTGTGCCCCTGCCTGATGCCTAGCCAGCACTTGTGCCCCTGCCTGATGCCTAGCCAGCATTTGTGCCCCTGCCTGATGCCTAGCCAGCACTTGTGCCTCTGCCTTATGCCTAGCCAGCACTTGTGCCCCCGCCTCATGCCTAGCCAGCACGTGTGCCCCCGCCTTATGCTTAGCCAGCACTTGTGCCCCCGCCTTATGCCTAGCCAGCACTTGTGCCCCCGCCTTATGCCTAGCCAGCACTTGTGCCCCTGCCTTATGCCTAGCTAGCACTTGTGCCCTCGCCTTATGCCTAGCCAGCACTTGTGCCCCTGCCTTATGCCTAGCCAGCACTTGTGCCCCTGCCTTATGCCTAGCCAGCACTTGTGCCCCTGCCTTATGCCTAGCCAGCACTTGTGCCCCTGCCTTATGCCTAGCCAGCACTTGTGCCCCTGCCTTATGCCTAGCCAGCACTTGTGCCCCTGCCTTATGCCTAGCCAGCACTTGTGCCCCTGCCTTATGCCTAGCCAGCACTTGTGCCCCTGCCTTATGCCTAGCCAGCACTTGTTCCCCTGCCTTATGCCTAGCCAGCACTTGTGCCCCTGCCTTATGCCTAGCCAGCACTTGTGCCCCTGCCTTATGCCTAGCCAGCACTTGTGCCCCTGCCTTATGCCTAGCCAGCACTTGTGCCCCTGCCTTATGCCTAGCCAGCACTTGTGCCCCTGCCTTATGCCTAGCCTGCACTTGTGCCCCTGCCTTACGCCTAGCCTGCACTTGTGCCCCTGCCTTACGCCTAGCCTGCACTTGTGCCCCTGCCTTACGCCTAGCCTGCACTTGTGCCCCTGCCTTATGCCTAGCTTGCACTTGTGCCTCTGCCTTATGCTTAGTTTGCACTTGTGCCCCTGCCTAAAGGCTAGCCTGCACTTGTGCCCCTGCCTTATGCCTAGCCTGCACTTGTGCTCCTGCCGTATGCCTAGCCAGCACTTGTGCCCCTGCCTGATGCCTAGCCAGCACTTGTGCCCCTGCCTGATGCTTAGCCAGCACTTGTGCCCCTGCCTGATGCCTAGCCAGCATTTGTGCCCCTGCCTGATGCCTAGCCAGCACTTGTGCCCCTGCCTGATGCCTAGCCAGCACTTGTGCCCCTGCCTGATGCCTAGCCAGCACTTGTGCCCCCGCCTTATGCCTAGCCAGCACTTGTGCCCCCGCCTTATGCCTAGCCAGCACTTGTGCCCCCGCCTTATGCCTAGCCAGCACTTGTGCCCCTGCCTTATGCCTAGCCAGCACTTGTGCCCCTGCCTTATGCCTAGCCAGCACTTGTGCCCCTGCCTTATGCCTAGCCAGCACTTGTGCACCTGCCTTATGCCTAGCCAGCACTTTTGAGCCCCTTGCATTATTGGTTTTTTGTCTTTAGCTTCATGTTGGTTATGCACACAGGGCAGGCTTTACGCTCTTCGCTCTTGTCCCGTCTGAATGCACATGCGCATGCACGACTGTAATTGGGGACGAAGGCATTATCCATTTACGGAGGACAGACAAGATGTGCCTGGTCGCTTGGAGCATGGGGGTTATGGAGTGGCTCCGCACTGTACAACAAAGTACAGAGTAGAGGGGTGAAAGCTAGCTCTTCACCCCTAAGGGTGCCTATCCCTTTATGCAAAGAGTGCAAAGAGTTAGCCGTATGCCTTATGTGTAGCCATCACTTGTGCCCTTGCATTAAGCCTAGCCTGCATAGGTGCCCCTGCCTTATGCCTAGCTTGCACTTGTGCCTCTGCCTTATGCTTAGTTTGTACTTGTGCCCCTGCCTTATGCCTAGCCCGCACTTGTGCCCCTGCCTTATGCCTAGCCAGCACTTGTGCCCCTGCCTTATGCCTAGCCAGCACTTGTGCCCCTGCCTTATGCCTAGCCAGCACTTGTGCCCCTGCCTGATGCCTAGCCTGCACTTGTGCCCCTGCCTTATGCCTAGCCAGCACTTGTGCCCCTGCCTTATGCCTAGCTTGCACTTGTGCCTCTGCCTTATGCTTAGTTTGCACTTGTGCCCCTGCCTAAAGGCTAGCCCGCACTTGTGCCCCTGCCTTATGCCTAGCCAGCACTTGTGCCCCTGCCTGATGCCTAGCCAGCACTTGTACCCCTGCCTTATGCCTAGCCAGCACTTGTGCCCCTGCCTGTTGCCTAGCCAGCACTTGTGCCCCTGCCTTATGCCTAGCCAGCACTTGTGCCTCTGCCTTATGCTTAGTTTGCACTTGTGCCCCTGCCTAAAGCCTAGCCCGCACTTGTGCCCCTGCCTTATTCCTAGCCAGCACTTGTGCCCCTGCCTTATGCCTAGCCAGCACTTGTGCCCCTGCCTTATGCCTAGCCAGCACTTGTGCCCCTGCCTTATGCCTAGCCAGCACTTGTGCCCCTGCCTTATGTCTAGCCTGCACTTGTGCCCCTGCCTTATGCCTAGCCTGCACTTGTGCCCCTGCCTTATGCCTAGCCAGCACTTGTGCCCCTGCCTTATGCCTAGCCAGCACTTGTGCCCCTGCCTTATGCCTAGCCAGCACTTGTGCCCCTGCCTTATGCCTAGCCTGCACTTGTGCCCCTGCCTTATGCCTAGCCTGCACTTTTGCCCCTGCCTTATGCCTAGCCTGCACTTGTGCCCCTGCCTTATGCCTAGCCTGCACTTGTGCCCCTGCCTTATGCCTAGCCAACACTTGTGGCCCTGCCTTATGCCTAGCCAGCACTTGTGCCCCTGCCTTATGCCTAGCCAGCACTTGTGCCCCTGCCTTATGCTTAGCCAGCACTTGTGCCCCTGCCTTATGCCTAGCATGCACTTGTGCCCCTGCCTTATGCCTAGCCTGCACTTGTGCCCCTGCCTTATGCCTAGCCAGCACTTGTGCCCCTGCCTTATGCCTAGCTTGCACTTGTGCCTCTGCCTTATGGTTAGTTTGCACTTGTGCCCCTGCATAATGGCTAGCCAGCACTTGTGCCCCTGCCTTATGCCTAGCCAGCACTTGTGCCCCTGCCTTATGCCTAGCCAGCACTTGTGCCCCTGCCTTATGCCTAGCCAGCACTTGTGCCCCTACCTTTTGCCTAGCCTGCACTTGTGCCCCTGCCTTATGCCTAGCCAGCACTTGTGCCTCTGCCTTATGCTTAGTTTGCACTTGTGCCCCTGCCTAAAGCCTAGCCCGCACTTGTGCCCCTGCCTTATGCCTAGCCAGCACTTGTGCCCCTGCCTTATGCCTAGCCAGCACTTGTGCCCCTGCCTGATGCCTAGCCTGCACTTGTGCCCCTGCCTTATGCCTAGCCAGCACTTGTGCCCCTGCCTTATGCCTAGCTTGCACTTGTGCCTCTGCCTTATGCTTAGTTTGCACTTGTGCCCCTGCCTAAAGCCTAGCCCGCACTTGTGCCCCTGCCTGATGCCTAGCCAGCACTTGTGCCCCTGCCTGATGCCTAGCCAGCATTTGTGCCCCTGCCTGATGCCTAGCCAGCACTTGTGCCTCTGCCTTATGCCTAGCCAGCACTTGTGCCCCCGCCTCATGCCTAGCCAGCACGTGTGCCCCCGCCTTATGCCTAGCCAGCACTTGTGCCCCCGCCTTATGCCTAGCCAGCACTTGTGCCCCCGCCTTATGCCTAGCCAGCACTTGTGCCCCTGCCTTATGCCTAGCTAGCACTTGTGCCCTCGCCTTATGCCTAGCCAGCACTTGTGCCCCTGCCTTATGCCTAGCCAGCACTTGTGCCCCTGCCTTATGCCTAGCCAGCACTTGTGCCCCTGCCTTATGCCTAGCCAGCACTTGTGCCCCTGCCTTATGCCTAGCCAGCACTTGTGCCCCTGCCTTATGCCTAGCCAGCACTTGTGCCCCTGCCTTATGCCTAGCCAGCACTTGTGCCCCTGCCTTATGCCTAGCCAGCACTTGTGCCCCTGCCTTATGCCTAGCCAGCACTTGTGCCCCTGCCTCATGCCTAGCCAGCACTTGTGCCCCTGCCTTATGCCTAGCCAGCACTTGTGCCCCTGCCTTATGCCTAGCCAGCACTTGTGCCCCTGCCTTATGCCTAGCCAGCACTTGTGCCCCTGCCTTATGCCTAGCCAGCACTTGTGCCCCTGCCTTATGCCTAGCCTGCACTTGTGCCCCTGCCTTACGCCTAGCCTGCACTTGTGCCCCTGCCTTACGCCTAGCCTGCACTTGTGCCCCTGCCTTACGCCTAGCCTGCACTTGTGCCCCTGCCTTATGCCTAGCTTGCACTTGTGCCTCTGCCTTATGCTTAGTTTGCACTTGTGCCCCTGCCTAAAGGCTAGCCTGCACTTGTGCCCCTGCCTTATGCCTAGCCTGCACTTGTGCTCCTGCCGTATGCCTAGCCAGCACTTGTGCCCCTGCCTGATGCCTAGCCAGCACTTGTGCCCCTGCCTGATGCTTAGCCAGCACTTGTGCCCCTGCCTGATGCCTAGCCAGCATTTGTGCCCCTGCCTGATGCCTAGCCAGCACTTGTGCCCCTGCCTGATGCCTAGCCAGCACTTGTGCCCCTGCCTGATGCCTAGCCAGCACTTGTGCCCCCGCCTTATGCCTAGCCAGCACTTGTGCCCCCGCCTTATGCCTAGCCAGCACTTGTGCCCCCGCCTTATGCCTAGCCAGCACTTGTGCCCCTGCCTGATGCCTAGCCAGCACTTGTGCCCCTGCCTTATGCCTAGCCTGCACTTGTGCCCCTGCCTTATGCCTAGCCTGCACTTGTGCCCCTGCCTTATGCCTAGCCCGCACTTGTGCCCAGGCCTTAAGCCTAGCCCGCACTTGTGCCCAGGCCTTAAGCCTAGCCCGCACTTTTGAGCCCCTTGAATGCTTGTTTGTTTGTTTTTGTCTTCAGCTTCATGTTGGTTATGCATATAGGGCCAGCTTTACGCTCTTCGCTCTTGTCCCGTCTGAATACGCATGCACGACTGTAATTGGGGAAGAAGGCATTACCCATTTACGGAGGACAGACAAGAAGTGCCTGGTCGCTTGGAGCATGGGGTTATGGAGAGGCTCCGCCCTGTACAACAAAGGATCTAGTCCTAAATGTCCAAGTACAGAGTAGAGGGGTGAAAGCTAGCTCTTCACCCCTATGGGTGCCTAACCCTTTATGCAAAGAGCGCAAAGAGTTAGCTGTATGCCTTAAGCCTAGCCAGCACTTGTGCCCATGCCTTAAGCCTAGCCAGCACTTTGCCCCCTGCCTTGATCCTAGCCAGCACTGCACTTGTGCCCATGCCTTAAGCCTAGCCCGCACTTGTGCCAAGGCCTTAAGCCTAGCCTGCACTTGTGCCGATGCCTTAAACCTAGCCCGCACTTGTGCCCAGGCCTTAAGCCTAGCCCGCACTTGTGCCCCTGCCTTACGCCTAGCCAGCACTTGTGCCCCTGCCTTACGCCTAGCCAGCACTTGTGCCCCTGCCTTACGCCTAGCCAGCACTTGTGCCCCTGCCTTACGCCTAGCCAGCACTTGTGCCCCTGCCTTACGCCTAGCTTGCACTTGTGCCCCTGCCTTACGCCTAGCCAGCACTTGTGCCCCTGCCTTACGCCTAACCAGCACTTGTGCCCCTGCCTTATGCCTAGTCAGCACTGGTGCCCCTGCCTTATGCCCAGCCAGCACTTGTGCCCCTGCCTTATGCCCAGCCAGCACTTGTGCCCCTGCCTTATGCCCAGCCAGCACTTGTGCCCCTGCCTTATGCCTAGCCAGCACTTGTGCCCCTGCCTTATGCCTAGCCAGCACTTGTGCCCCTGCCTTACGCCTAGCCAGCACTTGTGCCCCTGCCTTATGCCTAGCCAGCACTTGTGCCCCTGCCTTATGCCTACCCAGCACTTGTGCCCCTGCCTTATGCCTAGCCAGCACTTTTGAGCCCCTTGCATTATTGTTTTTTTGCCATTAGCTTCATATTGGATATGCACACAGGGCAGGCTTTACACTCTTCGCTTTTGTCCCGTCTGAATGCACATGCACGACTGTAATTGGGGATGAAGGCATTACCCATTTACGGAGGACAGACAAGATGTGCCTGGGTCGCTTGGAGCATGGGGGTTATGGAGTGGCTCCGCACTGTACAACAAAGGATCTATTTCTAAATGTCCAAGTACAGAGTAGAGGGTTGAAAGCTAGCTCTTCACCCCTAAGGGTGCCTATCCCTTTATGCAAAGAGTGCAAAGAGTTAGCCGTATGCCTTATGTGTAGTCATCACTTGTGCCCCTGCCTTATGCCTAGCTCGCACTTGTGCCCCTGCCTTATGCCTAGCCCGCACTTGTGCCCCTGCCTTATGCCTAGCCCGCACTTGTGCCCCTGCCTTATGCCTAGCCCGCACTTGTGCCCCTGCCTTATGCCTAGCCCGCACTTGTGCCCCTGCCTTATGCCCAGCCCGCACTTGTGCCCCTGCCTTATGCCCAGCCCGCACTTGTGCCCTTGCCTTATGCCCAGCCCACACTTGTGCCCCTGCCTTTTGCCCAGCCCGCACTTGTGCCCCTGCCTTTTGCCCAGCCCGCACTTGTGCCCCTGCCTTATGCCTAGCCCGCACTTGTGCCCCTGCCTTATACCTAGCCCGCACTTTTGCCCTGCCTTATGCCTAGCCCGCACTTGTGCCCCTGCCTTATGCCTAGCCCGCACTTGTGCCCCTGCCTTATGCCTAGCCCGCACTTGTGCCCCTGCCTTATGCCTAGCCAGCACTTGTGCCCCTGCCTTATGCCTAGCCCGCACTTGTGCCCCTGCCTTATGCCTAGCCAGCACTTGTGCCCCTGCCTTATGCCTAGCCAGCACTTGCGCCCCTGCCTTATGCCTAGCCAGCACTTTTGAGCCCCTTGCATTATTGTTTTTTTGCCTTTAGCTTCATGTTGGATATGCACACAGGGCAGGCTTTACACTCTTCGCTCTTGTCCCGTCTGAATGCACATGCACGACTGTAATTGGGGATGAAGGCATTACCCATTTACGGAGGACAGACAAGATGTGCCTGGGTCGCTTGGAGCATGGGGGTTATGAAGTGGCTCCGCACTGTACAACAAAGGATCTATTTCTAAATGTCCAAGTACAGAGTAGAGGGTTGAAAGCTAGCTCTTCACCCCTAAGGGTGCCTATCCCTTTATGCAAAGAGTGCAAAGAGTTAGCCGTATGCCTTATGTGTAGCCATCACTTGCGCCCCTGCCTTAAGCCTAGCCTGCACAGGTGCCCCTGCCTTATGCCTAGCTTGCACTTGTGCCTCTGCCTTATGCTTAGTTTGCACTTGTGCCCCTGCCTAAAGTCTAGCCAGCACTTGTTCCCCTGCCTCATGCCTAGCCAGCACTTGTGCCCCTGCCTTATGCCTAGCCAGCACTTGTGCCCCTGCCTTATGCCTAGCCAGCACTTGTGCCCCTGCCTTACGCCTAGCCAGCACTTGTGCCCCTGCCTTACGCCTAGCCAGCACTTGTGCCCCTGCCTTACGCCTAGCCAGCACTTGTGCCCCTGCCTTACGCCTAGCCAGTACTTGTGCCCCTGCCTTACGCCTAACTAGCACTTGTGCCCCTGCCTTACTCCTAGCTTGCACTTGTTCCCCTGCCTTACGCCTAGCCAGCACTTGTGCCCCCTGCCTTACGCCTAGCCAGCACTTGTGCCCCTGCCTTACGCCTAGTCAGCATTTGTGCCCCTGCCTTATGCCCAGCCAGCACTTGTGCCCCTGCCTTATGCCTAGCCAGCACTTGTGCCCCTGCCTTATGCCTATCCAGCACTTGTGCCCCTGCCTTATGCCCAGCCAGCACTTGTGCCCCTGCCTTATGCCCAGCCAGCACTTTTGCCCCTGCCTTATGCCTAGCCAGCACTTGTGCCCCTGCCTTACGCCTAGCCAGCACTTATGCCCCTGCCTTATGCCTAGTCAGCACTTGTGCCCCTGCCTTATGCCCAGCCAGCACTTGTGCCCCTGCCTTATGCCCAGCCAGCACTTGTGCCCCTGCCTTATGCCTAGCCAGCACTTGTGCCCCTGCCTTAAGCCTAGCCAGCACTTGTGCCCCTGCCTCACGCCTAGCCAGCACTTGTGCCCCTGCCTTACGCCTAGCCAGCACTTGTGCCCCTGCCTTATGCCTAGTCAGCACTTGTGCCCCTGCCTTATGCCCAGCCAGCACTTGTGCCCCTGCCTTATGCCTAGCCAGCACTTGTGCCCCTGCCTTACGCCTAGCCAGCACTTGTGCCCCTGCCTTATGCCTAGCTTGCACTTGTGCCCCTGCCTTACGCCTAGCCAGCACTTCTGCCCCTGCCTTACGCCTAGCCAGCACTTGTGCCCCTGCCTTATGCCTAGTCAGCACTTGTGCCCCTGCCTTATGCCCAGCCAGCACTTGTGCCCCTGCCTTATGCATAGCCAGCACTTGTGCCCCTGCCTTATGCCTAGCCAGCACTTGTGCCCCTGCCTTATGCCCAGCCAGTACTTGTGCCCCTGCCTTATGCCCAGCCACCACTTGTGCCCCTGCCTTACGCCTAGCCAGCACTTGTGCCCCTGCCTTACGCCTAGCCAGCACTTGTGCCCCTGCCTTACGCCTAGCTTGCACTTGTGCCCCTGCCTTACGCCTAGCCAGCACTTGTGCCCCTGCCTTACGCCTACCCAGCACTTGTGCCCCTGCCTTATGGCTAGTCAGCACTTGTGCCCCTGCCTTATGCCCAGCCAGCACTTGTGCCCCTGCCTTTTGCCCAGCCAGCACTTGTGCCCCTGCCTTATGCCCAGCCAGCACTTGTGCCCCTGCCTTATGCCTAGCCAGCACTTGTGCCCCTGCCTTATGCCTAGCCAGCACTTGTGCCCCTGCCTTACGCCTAGCCAGCACTTGTGCCCCTGCCTTATGCCTAGCCAGCACTTGTGCCCCTGCCTTATGCCTATCCGCACTTGTGCCCCTGCCTTATGCCCAGCCAGCACTTGTGCCCCTGCCTTACGCCTAGCCATCACTTGTGCCCCTGCCTTATGCCTAGCCAGCACTTGTGCCCCTGCCTTATGCCCAGCCAGCATTTGTGCCACTGCCTTATGCCTATCTGCACTTGTGCAACTGCCTTATGCCTAGCCAGCACTTGTGCCCCTGCCTTACGCCTAGCCCACACTTGTGCCCCTGCCTTACGCCTAGCCAGCACTTGTGCCCCTGCCTTACACCTAGCCAGCACTTGTGCCCATGCCTTATGCCTAGCCAGCACTTGTGCCCCTGCCTTATGCCTAACCCGCACTTGTGCCCCTGCCTTAAGCCTAGCCCGCACTTGTGCTCCTGCCTTACGCCTAGCACGCACTTGTGCCCCTGCCTTACTCCTAGCCCGCACTTGTGCCCCTGCCTTACGCCTAGCCCGCACTTGTGCCCCTGCCTTACGCCTAGCCCGCACTTTGGCCCCTGCCTTGCGCCTAGCCCGCACTTGTGCCCCTGCCTTATGCCTAGCCAGCACTTGTGCCCCTGCCTTATGCCTACCCAGCACTTGTGCCCCTGCCTTACGCCTAGTCAGCACTTGTGCCCCTGCCTTATGCCTAGCCCGCACTTGTGCCCCTGCCTTACGCCTAGCCCGCACTTGTGCCCCTGCCTTACGCCTAGCCCGCACAGGAGCCTCTGCCTTACGCCTAGCCCGCACTTGTGCCCCTGCCTTATGCCTAGCCAGCACTTGTGCCCCTGCCTTATGCCTAGCCAGCACTTGTGCCCCTGCCTTACGCCTAGCCAGCACTTGTGCCCCTGCCTTACGCCTAGCTTGCACTTGTGCCCCTGCCTTACGCCTAGCTTGCACTTGTGCCCCTGCCTTACGCCTAGCCAGCACTTTTCCCCCTGCCTTACGCCTAGCCAGCACTTGTGCCCCTGCCTTATGCCTAGCCAGCACTTGTGCCCCTGCATTATGCCTAGTCAGCACTTGTGCCCCTGCCTTATGCCTAGCCAGCACTTGTGCCCCTGCCTTATGCCTAGCCAGCACTTGTGCCCCTGCCTTATGCCTAGCCTGCACTTGTGCCCCTTCCTTACGCCTAGCCTGCACTTGTGCCCCTGCCTTACGCCTAGCCTGCACTTGTGCCCCTGCCTTACGCCTAGCCTGCACTTGTGCCCCTGCCTTATGCCTAGCTTGCACTTGTGCCTCTGCCTTATGCTTAGTTTGCACTTGTGCCCCTGCCTAAAGGCTAGCCTGCACTTGTGCCCCTGCCTTATGCCTAGCCTGCACTTGTGCTCCTGCCGTATGCCTAGCCAGCACTTGTGCCCCTGCCTGATGCCTAGCCAGCACTTGTGCCCCTGCCTGATGCTTAGCCAGCACTTGTGCCCCTGCCTGATGCCTAGCCAGCATTTGTGCCCCTGCCTGATGCCTAGCCAGCACTTGTGCCCCTGCCTGATGCCTAGCCAGCACTTGTGCCCCTGCCTGATGCCTAGCCAGCACTTGTGCCCCCGCCTTATGCCTAGCCAGCACTTGTGCCCCCGCCTTATGCCTAGCCAGCACTTGTGCCCCCGCCTTATGCCTAGCCAGCACTTGTGCCCCTGCCTTATGCCTAGCCAGCACTTGTGCCCCTGCCTTATGCCTAGCCAGCACTTGTGCCCCTGCCTTATGCCTAGCCAGCACTTGTGCCCCTGCCTTATGCCTAGCCAGCACTTTTGAGCCCCTTGCATTATTGGTTTTTTGTCTTTAGCTTCATGTTGGTTATGCACACAGGGCAGGCTTTACGCTCTTCGCTCTTGTCCCGTCTGAATGCACATGCGCATGCACGACTGTAATTGGGGACGAAGGCATTATCCATTTACGGAGGACAGACAAGATGTGCCTGGTCGCTTGGAGCATGGGGGTTATGGAGTGGCTCCGCACTGTACAACAAAGTACAGAGTAGAGGGGTGAAAGCTAGCTCTTCACCCCTAAGGGTGCCTATCCCTTTATGCAAAGAGTTCAAAGAGTTAGCCGTATGCCTTATGTGTAGCCATCACTTGTGCCCTTGCATTAAGCCTAGCCTGCATAGGTGCCCCTGCCTTATGCCTAGCTTGCACTTGTGCCTCTGCCTTATGCTTAGTTTGTACTTGTGCCCCTGCCTTATGCCTAGCCCGCACTTGTGCCCCTGCCTTATGCCTAGCCAGCACTTGTGCCCCTGCCTTATGCCTAGCCAGCACTTGTGCCCCTGCCTTATGCCTAGCCAGCACTTGTGCCCCTGCCTGATGCCTAGCCTGCACTTGTGCCCCTGCCTTATGCCTAGCCAGCACTTGTGCCCCTGCCTTATGCCTAGCTTGCACTTGTGCCTCTGCCTTATGCTTAGTTTGCACTTGTGCCCCTGCCTAAAGGCTAGCCCGCACTTGTGCCCCTGCCTTATGCCTAGCCAGCACTTGTGCCCCTGCCTGATGCCTAGCCAGCACTTGTACCCCTGCCTTATGCCTAGCCAGCACTTGTGCCCCTGCCTGTTGCCTAGCCAGCACTTGTGCCCCTGCCTTATGCCTAGCCAGCACTTGTGCCTCTGCCTTATGCTTAGTTTGCACTTGTGCCCCTGCCTAAAGCCTAGCCCGCACTTGTGCCCCTGCCTTATTCCTAGCCAGCACTTGTGCCCCTGCCTTATGCCTAGCCAGCACTTGTGCCCCTGCCTTATGCCTAGCCAGCACTTGTGCCCCTGCCTTATGCCTAGCCAGCACTTGTGCCCCTGCCTTATGTCTAGCCTGCACTTGTGCCCCTGCCTTATGCCTAGCCTGCACTTGTGCCCCTGCCTTATGCCTAGCCAGCACTTGTGCCCCTGCCTTATGCCTAGCCAGCACTTGTGCCCCTGCCTTATGCCTAGCCAGCACTTGTGCCCCTGCCTTATGCCTAGCCTGCACTTGTGCCCCTGCCTTATGCCTAGCCTGCACTTTTGCCCCTGCCTTATGCCTAGCCTGCACTTGTGCCCCTGCCTTATGCCTAGCCTGCACTTGTGCCCCTGCCTTATGCCTAGCCAACACTTGTGGCCCTGCCTTATGCCTAGCCAGCACTTGTGCCCCTGCCTTATGCCTAGCCAGCACTTGTGCCCCTGCCTTATGCTTAGCCAGCACTTGTGCCCCTGCCTTATGCCTAGCATGCACTTGTGCCCCTGCCTTATGCCTAGCCTGCACTTGTGCCCCTGCCTTATGCCTAGCCAGCACTTGTGCCCCTGCCTTATGCCTAGCTTGCACTTGTGCCTCTGCCTTATGGTTAGTTTGCACTTGTGCCCCTGCATAATGGCTAGCCAGCACTTGTGCCCCTGCCTTATGCCTAGCCAGCACTTGTGCCCCTGCCTTATGCCTAGCCAGCACTTGTGCCCCTGCCTTATGCCTAGCCAGCACTTGTGCCCCTACCTTTTGCCTAGCCTGCACTTGTGCCCCTGCCTTATGCCTAGCCAGCACTTGTGCCTCTGCCTTATGCTTAGTTTGCACTTGTGCCCCTGCCTAAAGCCTAGCCCGCACTTGTGCCCCTGCCTTATGCCTAGCCAGCACTTGTGCCCCTGCCTTATGCCTAGCCAGCACTTGTGCCCCTGCCTGATGCCTAGCCTGCACTTGTGCCCCTGCCTTATGCCTAGCCAGCACTTGTGCCCCTGCCTTATGCCTAGCTTGCACTTGTGCCTCTGCCTTATGCTTAGTTTGCACTTGTGCCCCTGCCTAAAGCCTAGCCCGCACTTGTGCCCCTGCCTGATGCCTAGCCAGCACTTGTGCCCCTGCCTGATGCCTAGCCAGCATTTGTGCCCTTGCCTGATGCCTAGCCAGCACTTGTGCCTCTGCCTTATGCCTAGCCAGCACTTGTGCCCCCGCCTCATGCCTAGCCAGCACGTGTGCCCCCGCCTTATGCCTAGCCAGCACTTGTGCCCCCGCCTTATGCCTAGCCAGCACTTGTGCCCCCGCCTTATGCCTAGCCAGCACTTGTGCCCCTGCCTTATGCCTAGCTAGCACTTGTGCCCTCGCCTTATGCCTAGCCAGCACTTGTGCCCCTGCCTTATGCCTAGCCAGCACTTGTGCCCCCGCCTTATGCCTAGCCAGCACTTGTGCCCCTGCCTTATGCCTAGCTAGCACTTGTGCCCTCGCCTTATGCCTAGCCAGCACTTGTGCCCCTGCCTTATGCCTAGCCAGCACTTGTGCCCCTGCCTTATGCCTAGCCAGCACTTGTGCCCCTGCCTTATGCCTAGCCAGCACTTGTGCCCCTGCCTTATGCCTAGCCAGCACTTGTGCCCCTGCCTTATGCCTAGCCAGCACTTGTGCCCCTGCCTTATGCCTAGCCAGCACTTGTGCCCCTGCCTTATGCCTAGCCAGCACTTGTGCCCCTGCCTTATGCCTAGCCTGCACTTGTGCCCCTGCCTTACGCCTAGCCTGCACTTGTGCCCCTGCCTTACGCCTAGCCTGCACTTGTGCCCCTGCCTTACGCCTAGCCTGCACTTGTGCCCCTGCCTTATGCCTAGCTTGCACTTGTGCCTCTGCCTTATGCTTAGTTTGCACTTGTGCCCCTGCCTAAAGGCTAGCCTGCACTTGTGCCCCTGCCTTATGCCTAGCCTGCACTTGTGCTCCTGCCGTATGCCTAGCCAGCACTTGTGCCCCTGCCTGATGCCTAGCCAGCACTTGTGCCCCTGCCTGATGCTTAGCCAGCACTTGTGCCCCTGCCTGATGCCTAGCCAGCATTTGTGCCCCTGCCTGATGCCTAGCCAGCACTTGTGCCCCTGCCTGATGCCTAGCCAGCACTTGTGCCCCTGCCTGATGCCTAGCCAGCACTTGTGCCCCCGCCTTATGCCTAGCCAGCACTTGTGCCCCCGCCTTATGCCTAGCCAGCACTTGTGCCCCCGCCTTATGCCTAGCCAGCACTTGTGCCCCTGCCTGATGCCTAGCCAGCACTTGTGCCCCTGCCTTATGCCTAGCCTGCACTTGTGCCCCTGCCTTGTGCCTAGCCTGCACTTGTGCCCCTGCCTTATGCCTAGCCCGCACTTGTGCCCAGGCCTTAAGCCTAGCCCGCACTTGTGCCCAGGCCTTAAGCCTAGCCCGCACTTTTGAGCCCCTTGAATGCTTGTTTGTTTGTTTTTGTCTTCAGCTTCATGTTGGTTATGCATATAGGGCCAGCTTTACGCTCTTCGCTCTTGTCCCGTCTGAATACGCATGCACGACTGTAATTGGGGAAGAAGGCATTACCCATTTACGGAGGACAGACAAGAAGTGCCTGGTCGCTTGGAGCATGGGGTTATGGAGAGGCTCCGCACTGTACAACAAAGGATCTAGTCCTAAATGTCCAAGTACAGAGTAGAGGGGTGAAAGCTAGCTCTTCACCCCTATGGGTGCCTAACCCTTTATGCAAAGAGTGCAAAGAGTTAGCTGTATGCCTTAAGCCTAGCCAGCACTTGTGCCCATGCCTTAAGCCTAGCCAGCACTTTGCCCCCTGCCTTGATCCTAGCCAGCACTGCACTTGTGCCCATGCCTTAAGCCTAGCCCGCACTTGTGCCAAGGCCTTAAGCCTAGCCTGCACTTGTGCCCATGCCTTAAGCCTAGCCCGCACTTGTGCCCAGGCCTTAAGCCTAGCCCGCACTTGTGCCCCTGCCTTACGCCTAGCCAGCACTTGTGCCCCTGCCTTACGCCTAGCCAGCACTTGTGCCCCTGCCTTACGCCTAGCCAGCACTTGTGCCCCTGCCTTACGCCTAGCCAGCACTTGTGCCCCTGCCTTACGCCTAGCTTGCACTTGTGCCCCTGCCTTACGCCTAGCCAGCACTTGTGCCCCTGCCTTACGCCTAACCAGCACTTGTGCCCCTGCCTTATGCCTAGTCAGCACTGGTGCCCCTGCCTTATGCCCAGCCAGCACTTGTGCCCCTGCCTTATGCCCAGCCAGCACTTGTGCCCCTGCCTTATGCCCAGCCAGCACTTGTGCCCCTGCCTTATGCCTAGCCAGCACTTGTGCCCCTGCCTTATGCCTAGCCAGCACTTGTGCCCCTGCCTTACGCCTAGTCAGCACTTGTGCCCCTGCCTTATGCCTAGCCAGCACTTGTGCCCCTGCCTTATGCCTACCCAGCACTTGTGCCCCTGCCTTATGCCTAGCCAGCACTTTTGAGCCCCTTGCATTATTGTTTTTTTGCCATTAGCTTCATATTGGATATGCACACAGGGCAGGCTTTACACTCTTCGCTTTTGTCCCGTCTGAATGCACATGCACGACTGTAATTGGGGATGAAGGCATTACCCATTTACGGAGGACAGACAAGATGTGCCTGGGTCGCTTGGAGCATGGGGGTTATGGAGTGGCTCCGCACTGTACAACAAAGGATCTATTTCTAAATGTCCAAGTACAGAGTAGAGGGTTGAAAGCTAGCTCTTCACCCCTAAGGGTGCCTATCCCTTTATGCAAAGAGTGCAAAGAGTTAGCCGTATGCCTTATGTGTAGTCATCACTTGTGCCCCTGCCTTATGCCTAGCTCGCACTTGTGCCCCTGCCTTATGCCTAGCCCGCCCTCGTGCCCCTGCCTTATGCCTAGCCTGCACTTGTGCCCCTGCCTTATGCCTAGCCCGCACTTGTGCCCAGGCCTTAAGCCTAGCCCGCACTTGTGCCCAGGCCTTAAGCCTAGCCCGCACTTTTGAGCCCCTTGAATGCTTGTTTGTTTGTTTTTGTCTTCAGCTTCATGTTGGTTATGCATATAGGGCCAGCTTTACGCTCTTCGCTCTTGTCCCGTCTGAATACGCATGCACGACTGTAATTGGGGAAGAAGGCATTACCCATTTACGGAGGACAGACAAGAAGTGCCTGGTCGCTTGGAGCATGGGGTTATGGAGAGGCTCCGCACTGTACAACAAAGGATCTAGTCCTAAATGTCCAAGTACAGAGTAGAGGGGTGAAAGCTAGCTCTTCACCCCTATGGGTGCCTAACCCTTTATGCAAAGAGTGCAAAGAGTTAGCTGTATGCCTTAAGCCTAGCCAGCACTTGTGCCCATGCCTTAAGCCTAGCCAGCACTTTGCCCCCTGCCTTGATCCTAGCCAGCACTGCACTTGTGCCCATGCCTTAAGCCTAGCCCGCACTTGTGCCAAGGCCTTAAGCCTAGCCTGCACTTGTGCCCATGCCTTAAGCCTAGCCCGCACTTGTGCCCAGGCCTTAAGCCTAGCCCGCACTTGTGCCCCTGCCTTACGCCTAGCCAGCACTTGTGCCCCTGCCTTACGCCTAGCCAGCACTTGTGCCCCTGCCTTACGCCTAGCCAGCACTTGTGCCCCTGCCTTACGCCTAGCCAGCACTTGTGCCCCTGCCTTACGCCTAGCTTGCACTTGTGCCCCTGCCTTACGCCTAGCCAGCACTTGTGCCCCTGCCTTACGCCTAACCAGCACTTGTGCCCCTGCCTTATGCCTAGTCAGCACTGGTGCCCCTGCCTTATGCCCAGCCAGCACTTGTGCCCCTGCCTTATGCCCAGCCAGCACTTGTGCCCCTGCCTTATGCCCAGCCAGCACTTGTGCCCCTGCCTTATGCCTAGCCAGCACTTGTGCCCCTGCCTTATGCCTAGCCAGCACTTGTGCCCCTGCCTTACGCCTAGCCAGCACTTGTGCCCCTGCCTTATGCCTAGCCAGCACTTGTGCCCCTGCCTTATGCCTACCCAGCACTTGTGCCCCTGCCTTATGCCTAGCCAGCACTTTTGAGCCCCTTGCATTATTGTTTTTTTGCCATTAGCTTCATATTGGATATGCACACAGGGCAGGCTTTACACTCTTCGCTTTTGTCCCGTCTGAATGCACATGCACGACTGTAATTGGGGATGAAGGCATTACCCATTTACGGAGGACAGACAAGATGTGCCTGGGTCGCTTGGAGCATGGGGGTTATGGAGTGGCTCCGCACTGTACAACAAAGGATCTATTTCTAAATGTCCAAGTACAGAGTAGAGGGTTGAAAGCTAGCTCTTCACCCCTAAGGGTGCCTATCCCTTTATGCAAAGAGTGCAAAGAGTTAGCCGTATGCCTTATGTGTAGTCATCACTTGTGCCCCTGCCTTATGCCTAGCTCGCACTTGTGCCCCTGCCTTATGCCTAGCCCGCACTTGTGCCCCTGCCTTATGCCTAGCCCGCACTTGTGCCCCTGCCTTATGCCTAGCCCGCACTTGTGCCCCTGCCTTATGCCTAGCCCGCACTTGTGCCCCTGCCTTATGCCCAGCCCGCACTTGTGCCCCTGCCTTATGCCCAGCCCGCACTTGTGCCCTTGCCTTATGCCCAGCCCACACTTGTGCCCCTGCCTTTTGCCCAGCCCGCACTTGTGCCCCTGCCTTTTGCCCAGCCCGCACTTGTGCCCCTGCCTTATGCCTAGCCCGCACTTGTGCCCCTGCCTTATACCTAGCCCGCACTTTTGCCCTGCCTTATGCCTAGCCCGCACTTGTGCCCCTGCCTTATGCCTAGCCCGCACTTGTGCCCCTGCCTTATGCCTAGCCCGCACTTGTGCCCCTGCCTTATGCCTAGCCAGCACTTGTGCCCCTGCCTTATGCCTAGCCAGCACTTGCGCCCCTGCCTTATGCCTAGCCAGCACTTTTGAGCCCCTTGCATTATTGTTTTTTTGCCTTTAGCTTCATGTTGGATATGCACACAGGGCAGGCTTTACACTCTTCGCTCTTGTCCCGTCTGAATGCACATGCATGACTGTAATTGGGGATGAAGGCATTACCCATTTACGGAGGACAGACAAGATGTGCCTGGGTCGCTTGGAGCATGGGGGTTATGAAGTGGCTCCGCACTGTACAACAAAGGATCTATTTCTAAATGTCCAAGTACAGAGTAGAGGGTTGAAAGCTAGCTCATCACCCCTAAGGGTGCCTATCCCTTTATGCAAAGAGTGCAAAGAGTTAGCCGTATGCCTTATGTGTAGCCATCACTTGCGCCCCTGCCTTAAGCCTAGCCTGCACAGGTGCCCCTGCCTTATGCCTAGCTTGCACTTGTGCCTCTGCCTTATGCTTAGTTTGCACTTGTGCCCCTGCCTAAAGTCTAGCCAGCACTTGTTCCCCTGCCTCATGCCTAGCCAGCACTTGTGCCCCTGCCTTATGCCTAGCCAGCACTTGTGCCCCTGCCTTATGCCTAGCCAGCACTTGTGCCCCTGCCTTATGCCTAGCCAGCACTTGTGCCCCTGCCTTACGCCTAGCCAGCACTTGTGCCCCTGCCTTACGCCTAGCCAGCACTTGTGCCCCTGCCTTACGCCTAGCCAGTACTTGTGCCCCTGCCTTACGCCTAACCAGCACTTGTGCCCCTGCCTTACTCCTAGCTTGCACTTGTTCCCCTGCCTTACGCCTAGCCAGCACTTGTGCCCCCTGCCTTACGCCTAGCCAGCACGTGTGCCCCTGCCTTACGCCTAGTCAGCATTTGTGCCCCTGCCTTATGCCCAGCCAGCACTTGTGCCCCTGCCTTATGCCTAGCCAGCACTTGTGCCCCTGCCTTATGCCTAGCCAGCACTTGTGCCCCTGCCTTATGCCCAGCCAGCACTTGTGCCCCTGCCTTATGCCCTGCCAGCACTTGTGCCCCTGCCTTATGCCTAGCCAGCACTTGTGCCCCTGCCTTACGCCTAGCCAGCACTTATGCCCCTGCCTTATGCCTAGTCAGCACTTGTGCCCCTGCCTTATGCCCAGCCAGCACTTGTGCCCCTGCCTTATGCCCAGCCAGCACTTGTGCCCCTGCCTTATGCCTAGCCAGCACTTGTGCCCCTGCCTTAAGCCTAGCCAGCACTTGTGCCCCTGCCTCACGCCTAGCCAGCACTTGTGCCCCTGCCTTACGCCTAGCCAGCACTTGTGCCCCTGCCTTATGCCTAGTCAGCACTTGTGCCCCTGCCTTATGCCCAGCCAGCACTTGTGCCCCTGCCTTATGCCTAGCCAGCACTTGTGCCCCTGCCTTACGCCTAGCCAGCACTTGTGCCCCTGCCTTATGCCTAGCTTGCACTTGTGCCCCTGCCTTACGCCTAGCCAGCACTTCTGCCCCTGCCTTACGCCTAGCCAGCACTTGTGCCCCTGCCTTATGCCTAGTCAGCACTTGTGCCCCTGCCTTATGCCCAGCCAGCACTTGTGCCCCTGCCTTATGCATAGCCAGCACTTGTGCCCCTGCCTTATGCCTAGCCAGCACTTGTGCCCCTGCCTTATGCCCAGCCAGTACTTGTGCCCCTGCCTTATGCCCAGCCACCACTTGTGCCCCTGCCTTACGCCTAGCCAGCACTTGTGCCCCTGCCTTACACCTAGCCAGCACTTGTGCCCCTGCCTTACGCCTAGCTTGCACTTGTGCCCCTGCCTTACGCCTAGCCAGCACTTGTGCCCCTGCCTTACGCCTACCCAGCACTTGTGCCCCTGCCTTATGGCTAGTCAGCACTTGTGCCCCTGCCTTATGCCCAGCCAGCACTTGTGCCCCTGCCTTTTGCCCAGCCAGCACTTGTGCCCCTGCCTTATGCCCAGCCAGCACTTGTGCCCCTGCCTTATGCCTAGCCAGCACTTGTGCCCCTGCCTTATGCCTAGCCAGCACTTGTGCCCCTGCCTTACGCCTAGCCAGCACTTGTGCCCCTGCCTTATGCCTAGCCAGCACTTGTGCCCCTGCCTTATGCCTATCCGCACTTGTGCCCCTGCCTTATGCCCAGCCAGCACTTGTGCCCCTGCCTTACGCCTAGCCATCACTTGTGCCCCTGCCTTATGCCTAGCCAGCACTTGTGCCCCTGCCTTATGCCCAGCCAGCATTTGTGCCACTGCCTTATGCCTATCCGCACTTGTGCAACTGCCTTATGCCTAGCCAGCACTTGTGCCCCTGCCTTACGCCTAGCCCACACTTGTGCCCCTGCCTTACGCCTAGCCAGCACTTGTGCCCCTGCCTTACACCTAGCCAGCACTTGTGCCCATGCCTTATGCCTAGCCAGCACTTGTGCCCCTGCCTTATGCCTAACCCGCACTTGTGCCCCTGCCTTAAGCCTAGCCCGCACTTGTGCTCCTGCCTTACGCCTAGCACGCACTTGTGCCCCTGCCTTACTCCTAGCCCGCACTTGTGCCCCTGCCTTACGCCTAGCCCGCACTTGTGCCCCTGCCTTACGCCTAGCCCGCACTTTGGCCCCTGCCTTGCGCCTAGCCCGCACTTGTGCCCCTGCCTTATGCCTAGCCAGCACTTGTGCCCCTGCCTTATGCCTACCCAGCACTTGTGCCCCTGCCTTACGCCTAGTCAGCACTTGTGCCCCTGCCTTATGCCTAGCCCGCACTTGTGCCCCTGCCTTACGCCTAGCCCGCACTTGTGCCCCTGCCTTACGCCTAGCCCGCACAGGAGCCTCTGCCTTACGCCTAGCCCGCACTTGTGCCCCTGCCTTATGCCTAGCCAGCACTTGTGCCCCTGCCTTATGCCTAGCCAGCACTTGTGCCCCTGCCTTACGCCTAGCCAGCACTTGTGCCCCTGCCTTACGCCTAGCTTGCACTTGTGCCCCTGCCTTACGCCTAGCTTGCACTTGTGCCCCTGCCTTACGCCTAGCCAGCACTTTTCCCCCTGCCTTACGCCTAGCCAGCACTTGTGCCCCTGCCTTATGCCTAGCCAGCACTTGTGCCCCTGCATTATGCCTAGTCAGCACTTGTGCCCCTGCCTTATGCCCAGCCAGCATTTGTGCCTCTGCCTTATGCCTAGCCAGAACTTGTGCCCCTGCGTTATGCCTAGCCAGCACTTGTGCCCCTGCGTTATGCCTAGCCAGCACTTTTGCCCCTGCCTTATGCCTAGCCAGCACTTGTGCCCCTGCCTTATGCCTAGCCAGCACTTGTGCCCCTGCCTTACGCCTAGCCCACACTTGTGCCCCTGCCTTACGCCTAGCTCGCACTTGTGCCCCTGCCTTACGCCCAGCCCGCACTTGTGCCCCTGCCTTATGCCTAGCCCGCACTTGTGCCCCTGCCTTGCGCCTAGCCCGCACTTGTGCCAATGCCTTACGCCTAGCCCGCACTTGTGCCCCTGCCTTACGCCTAGCCCGCACTTGTGCCCCT
This sequence comes from Ranitomeya imitator, assembly GCF_032444005.1. NCBI lineage: Eukaryota > Metazoa > Chordata > Amphibia > Anura > Dendrobatidae > Ranitomeya > Ranitomeya imitator. The sequence goes on along the minus strand of NC_091288.1, from coordinate 110,354,384 downwards.
GCCTTACGCCTAGCCTGCACTTGTGCCCCTGCCTTACGCCTAGCCCGCACTTGTGCCCCTGCCTTACGCCTAGCCCGCACTTTTGCCCCTGCCTTTACGCCTAGCCCGCACTTTGGCCCCTGCCTTACGCCTAGCCCGCACTTGTGCCCCTGCCTTATGCCTAGCCAGCACTTGTGCCCCTGCCTTATGCCTAGCCAGCACTTGTGCCCCTGCCTTACGCCTAGCCAGCACTTGTGCCCCTGCCTTACGCCTAGCCCGCACTTGTGCCCCTGCCTTACGCCTAGCCCGCACTTGTGCCCCTGCCTTACGCCCCTGCCTTATGCCTAGCCCGCACTTGTGCCCCTGCCTTACGCCTAGCCTGCACAGGTGCCTCTGCCTTACGCCTAGCCCGCACAGGTGCCTCTGCCTTACGCCTAGCTTGCACTTGTGCCCCTGCCTTACGCCTAGCCAGCACTTTTCCCCCTGCCTTACGCCTAGCCTGCACTTGTGCCCCTGCCTTACGCCTAGCCAGCACTTGTGCCCCTGCCTTACGCCTAGTCAGCACTTGTGCCCCTGCCTTATGCCTAGTCAGCACTTGTGCCCCTGCCTTATGCCCAGCCAGCATTTGTGCCTCTGCCTTATGCCTAGCCAGCACTTGTGCCCCTGCCTTATGCCTAGCCAGCACTTGTGCCCCTGCGTTATGCCTAGCCAGCGCTTGTGCCCCTGCCTTATGCCTAGCCAGCACTTGTGCCCCTGCCTTATGCCTAGCCAGCACTTGTGCCCCTGCCTTACGCCTAGCCAGCACTTGTGCCCCTGCCTTACGCCTAGCCCACACTTGTGCCCCTTCCTTACGCCTAGCCCGCACTTGTGCCCCTGCCTTACGCCTAGCCCGCACTTGTGCCCCTGCCTTACGCCTAGCCCGCACAGGTGCCTCTGCCTTACGCCTAGCCCGCACAGGTGCCTCTGCCTTACGCCTAGCTTGCACTTGTGCCCCTGCCTTACGCCTAGCCAGCACTTGTGCCCCTGCCTTACGCCTAGCCAGCACTTGTGCCTCTGCCTTACGCCTAGCCAGCACTTGTGCCCCTGCCTTATGCCTAGCCAGCACTTGTGCCCCTGCCTTATGCCTAGCCAGCACTTGTGCCCCTGCCTTATGCCTAGCCAGCACTTGTGCCCCTGCCTTATGCCTAGCCAGCACTTTTGAGCCCCTTGCATTATTGTTTTTTTGCCTTTAGCTTCATTTTTGATATGCACACAGGGCAGGCTTTACACTCTTCGCTCTTGTCCCATCTGAATGCACATGCACGACTGTAATTGGGGATGAAGGCATTACCCATTTACGGAGGACAGACAAGATGTGCCTGGTCGCTTGGAGCATGGGGGTTATAGAGTGGCTCCGCACTGTACAACAAAGGAACTAGTTCTAAATGTCCAAGTACAGAGTAGAGGGGTGAAAGCTAGCTCTTCACCCCTAAGGGTGCCTATCCCTTTATGCAAAGAGTGCAAAGAGTTAGCCATATGCCTTATGTGTAGCCATCACTTGTGCCCCTGCCTTAAGCCTAGCCTGCACAGGTGCCCCTGCCTTATGCCTAGCTTGCACTTGTGCCTCTGCCTTATGCTTAGTTTGCACCTGTGCCCCTGCCTTATGCCTAGCCCTCACCTGTGCCCCTGCCTTATACCTAGCCCGCACTTGTGCCCCTGCCTTATGCCTAGCCCGCACTTGTGCCCCTGTCTTAGGCCTAGCCCCCACTTGTGCCCCTGCCTTATGCCTAGCCCGCTCTTGTGCCCCTGCCTTATGCCTAGCCCGCACTTGTGCCCCTGCCTTATGCCTAGCCCGCACTTGTGCCCCTGCCTTATGCCTAGCCCGCACTTGTGCCCATGCCTTATGCGTAGCCCGCACTTGTGCCCCTGCCTTATGCCTAGCCCGCACTTGTGCCCCTGCCTTATGCCTAACCCGCACTTGTGCCCCTGCCTTATGCCTAACCCGCACTTGTGCCCCTGCCTTATGCCTTACCCGCACTTGTGCCCCTGCCTTATGCCGAGCCCGCACTTGTGCCCCTGCCTTATGCCTAGCCCGCACTTGTGCCCCTGCCTTATGCCTAGCCCACACTTGTGCCCCTGCCTTATGCCTAGCCCGCACTTGTGCCCCTGCGTTATGTCTAGCCAGCACTTGTGCCCCTGCCTTATGCCTAGCCCGCCCTTGTGCCCCTGCCTTATGCCTAGCCTGCACTTGTGCCCCTGCCTTATGCCTAGCCCGAACTTGTGCCCCTGCCTTATGCCTAGCCTGCACATGTGCCCCTGCCTTATGCCTAGCCCGCACTTGTGCCCCTGCCTTATGCCTAGCCCGCACTTGTGCCCATGCCTTATGCGTAGCCCGCACTTGTGCCCCTGCCTTATGCCTAGCCCGCACTTGTGCCCCTGCCTTATGCCTAACCCGCACTTGTGCCCCTGCCTTATGCCTAACCCGCACTTGTGCCCCTGCCTTATGCCTTACCCGCACTTGTGCCCCTGCCTTATGCCTAGCCCGCACTTGTGCCCCTGCCTTACGCCTAGCCCGCACTTGTGCCCCTGCCTTATGCCTAGCCCACACTTGTGCCCCTGCCTTATGCCTAGCCCGCACTTGTGCCCCTGCGTTATGTCTAGCCAGCACTTGTGCCCCTGCCTTATGCCTAGCCCGCCCTTGTGCCCCTGCCTTATGCCTAGCCTGCACTTGTGCCCCTGCCTTATGCCTAGCCCGAACTTGTGCCCCTGCCTTATGCCTAGCCTGCACTTGTGCCCCTGCCTTATGCCTAGCCTGCACTTGTGCCCCTGCCTTATGCCTAGCCTGCACTTGTGCCCCTGCCTTATGCCTAGCCTGCACTTGTGCCCCTGCCTTACGCCTAGCCCGCACTTGTGCCCCTGCCTTATGCCTAGCCCGCACTTGTGCCCCTGCCTTGCGCCTAGCCCGCACTTGTGCCAATGCCTTACGCCTAGCCCGCACTTGTGCCCCTGCCTTACGCCTAGCCCGCACTTGTGCCCCTGCCTTACGCCTAGCCCGCACTTGTGCCCCTGCCTTACGCCTAGCCCGCACTTGTGCCCCTGCCTTACGCCTAGCCCGCACTTTTGCCCCTGCCTTTACGCCTAGCCCGCACTTTGGCCCCTGCCTTACGCCTAGCCCGCACTTGTGCCCCTGCCTTATGCCTAGCCAGCACTTGTGCCCCTGCCTTATGCCTAGCCAGCACTTGTGCCCCTGCCTTACGCCTAGCCAGCACTTGTGCCCCTGCCTTATGCCTAGCCCGAACTTGTGCCCCTGCCTTATGCCTAGCCTGCACTTGTGCCCCTGCCTTATGCCTAGCCTGCACTTGTGCCCCTGCCTTATGCCTAGCCTGCACTAGTGCCCCTGCCTTATGCCTAGCCAGCACTTGTGCCCCTGCCTTATGCCTAGCCAGCACTTGTGCCCCTGCCTTACGCCTAGCCCGCACTTTTGCCCCTGCCTTTACGCCTAGCCCGCACTTTGGCCCCTGCCTTACGCCTAGCCCGCACTTGTGCCCCTGCCTTATGCCTAGCCAGCACTTGTGCCCCTGCCTTATGCCTAGCCAGCACTTGTGCCCCTGCCTTACGCCTAGCCAGCACTTGTGCCCCTGCCTTATGCCTAGCCCGAACTTGTGCCCCTGCCTTATGCCTAGCCTGCACTTGTGCCCCTGCCTTATGCCTAGCCCGCACTTGTGCCCCTGCCTTACGCCCCTGCCTTATGCCTAGCCCGCACTTGTGCCCCTGCCTTACGCCTAGCCCGCACAGGTGCCTCTGCCTTACGCCTAGCCCGCACAGGTGCTTCTGCCTTACGCCTAGCTTGCACTTGTGCCCCTGCCTTATGCCTAGCCCGCACTTGTGCCCCTGCCTTATGCCTAACCCGCACTTGTGCCCCTGCCTTATGCCTAACCCGCACTTGTGCCCCTGCCTTATGCCTTACCCGCACTTGTGCCCCTGCCTTATGCCTAGCCCGCACTTGTGCCCCTGCCTTATGCCTAGCCCGCACTTGTGCCCCTGCCTTATGCCTAGCCCACACTTGTGCCCCTGCCTTATGCCTAGCCCGCACTTGTGCCCCTGCGTTATGTCTAGCCAGCACTTGTGCCCCTGCCTTATGCCTAGCCCGCCCTTGTGCCCCTGCCTTATGCCTAGCCTGCACTTGTGCCCCTGCCTTATGCCTAGCCCGAACTTGTGCCCCTGCCTTATGCCTAGCCTGCACTTGTGCCCCTGCCTTATGCCTAGCCTGCACTTGTGCCCCTGCCTTATGCCTAGCCTGCACTTGTGCCCCTGCCTTATGCCTAGCCTGCACTTGTGCCCCTGCCTTACGCCTAGCCCGCACTTGTGCCCCTGCCTTATGCCTAGCCCGCACTTGTGCCCCTGCCTTGCGCCTAGCCCGCACTTGTGCCAATGCCTTACGCCTAGCCCGCACTTGTGCCCCTGCCTTACGCCTAGCCCGCACTTGTGCCCCTGCCTTACGCCTAGCCCGCACTTGTGCCCCTGCCTTACGCCTAGCCCGCACTTGTGCCCCTGCCTTACGCCTAGCCCGCACTTTTGCCCCTGCCTTTACGCCTAGCCCGCACTTTGGCCCCTGCCTTACGCCTAGCCCGCACTTGTGCCCCTGCCTTATGCCTAGCCAGCACTTGTGCCCCTGCCTTATGCCTAGCCAGCACTTGTGCCCCTGCCTTACGCCTAGCCAGCACTTGTGCCCCTGCCTTACGCCTAGCCCGCACTTGTGCCCCTGCCTTATGCCTAGCCCGCACTTGTGCCCCTGCCTTACGCCCCTGCCTTATGCCTAGCCCGCACTTGTGCCCCTGCCTTACGCCTAGCCCGCACAGGTGCCTCTGCCTTACGCCTAGCCCGCACAGGTGCTTCTGCCTTACGCCTAGCTTGCACTTGTGCCCCTGCCTTACGCCTAGCCAGCACTTTTCCCCCTGCCTTACGCCTAGCCTGCACTTGTGCCCCTGCCTTACGCCTAGCCAGCAATTGTGCCCCTGCCTTATGCCTAGTCAGCACTTGTGCCCCTGCCTTATGCCTAGTCAGCACTTGTGCCCCTGCCTTATGCCCAGCCAGCATTTGTGCCTCTGCCTTATGCCTAGCCAGCACTTGTGCCCCTGCCTTATGCCTAGCCAGCACTTGTGCCCCTGCGTTATGCCTAGCCAGCACTTGTGCCCCTGCCTTATGCCTAGCCAGCACTTGTGCCCCTGCCTTATGCCTAGCCAGCACTTGTGCCCCTGCCTTACGCCTAGCCAGCACTTGTGCCCCTGCCTTACGCCTAGCCCACACTTGTGCCCCTTCCTTACGCCTAGCCCGCACTTGTGCCCCTGCCTTACGCCTAGCCCGCACTTGTGCCCCTGCCTTACGCCTAGCCCGCACAGGTGCCTCTGCCTTACGCCTAGCCCGCACAGGTGCCTCTGCCTTACGCCTAGCTTGCACTTGTGCCCCTGCCTTACGCCTAGCCAGCACTTGTGCCCCTGCCTTACGAATAGCCAGCACTTGTGCCTCTGCCTTACGCCTAGCCAGCACTTGTGCCCCTGCCTTATGCCTAGCCAGCACTTGTGCCCCTGCCTTATGCCTAGCCAGCACTTGTGCCCCTGCCTTATGCCTAGCCAGCACTTGTGCCCCTGCCTTATGCCTAGCCAGCACTTTTGAGCCCCTTGCATTATTGTTTTTTTGCCTTTAGCTTCATTTTTGATATGCACACAGGGCAGGCTTTACACTCTTCGCTCTTGTCCCATCTGAATGCACATGCACGACTGTAATTGGGGATGAAGGCATTACCCATTTACGGAGGACAGACAAGATGTGCCTGGTCGCTTGGAGCATGGGGGTTATAGAGTGGCTCCGCACTGTACAACAAAGGAACTAGTTCTAAATGTCCAAGTACAGAGTAGAGGGGTGAAAGCTAGCTCTTCACCCCTAAGGGTGCCTATCCCTTTATGCAAAGAGTGCAAAGAGTTAGCCATATGCCTTATGTGTAGCCATCACTTGTGCCCCTGCCTTAAGCCTAGCCTGCACAGGTGCCCCTGCCTTATGCCTAGCTTGCACTTGTGCCTCTGCCTTATGCTTAGTTTGCACTTGTGCCCCTGCCTTATGCCTAGCCCTCACCTGTGCCCCTGCCTTATACCTAGCCCGCACTTGTGCCCCTGCCTTATGCCTAGCCCGCACTTGTGCCCCTGTCTTAGGCCTAGCCCCCACTTGTGCCCCTGCCTTATGCCTAGCCCGCTCTTGTGCCCCTGCCTTATGCCTAGCCCGCACTTGTGCCCCTGCCTTATGCCTAGCCCGCACTTGTGCCCCTGCCTTATGCCTAGCCCGCACTTGTGCCCATGCCTTATGCGTAGCCCGCACTTGTGCCCCTGCCTTATGCCTAGCCCGCACTTGTGCCCCTGCCTTATGCCTAACCCGCACTTGTGCCCCTGCCTTATGCCTTACCTGCACTTGTGCCCCTGCCTTATGCCTAGCCCGCACTTGTGCCCTTGCCTTATGCCTAGCCCGCACTTGTGCCCCTGCCTTATGCCTAGCCCGCACTTGTGCCCCTGCCTTATGCCTAGCCCGCACTTGTGCCCCTGCGTTATGTCTAGCCAGCACTTGTGCCCCTGCCTTATGCCTAGCCCGCCCTTGTGCCCCTGCCTTATGCCTAGCCTGCACTTGTGCCCCTGCCTTATGCCTAGCCCGAACTTGTGCCCCTGCCTTATGCCTAGCCTGCACTTGTGCCCCTGCCTTATGCCTAGCCTGCACTTGTGCCCCTGCCTTATGCCTAGCCTGCACTTGTGCCCCTGCCTTATGCCTAGCCTGCACTTGTGCCCCTGCCTTATGCCTAGCCTGCACTTGTGCCCCTGCCTTATGCCTAGCCTGCACTTGTGCCCCTGCCTTATGCCTAGCCTGCACTTGTGCCCCTGCCTTATGCCTAGCCTGCACTTGTGCCCCTGCCTTATGCCTAGCCTGCACTTGTGCCCCTGCCTTATGCCTAGCCAGCACTTTTGAGCCCCTTGCTTTATTGTTTTTTTGTCTTTAGCTTCATGTTGGTTATGCACACAGGGCAGGCTTTACGCTTTTCGCTCCTGTCCTGTCTGAATGCACATGCACGACTGTAATTGGGGACGAAGGCATTACCCATTTACGGAGGACAGACAAGATGTGCCTGGTCGCTTGGAGCATGGGGGTTATGGAGTGGCTCCGCACTGTACAACAAAGGATCTAGTTCTAAATGTCCAAGTACAGAGTAGAGGGGTGAAAGCTAGCTCTTCACCCCCAAGGGTGCCTATCCCTTTATGCAAAGAGTGCAAAGAGTTAGCCGTATGCCTTATGTGTAGCCATCACTTGTGCCCCTGCCTTAAGCCTAGCCAGCACTTGTGCCCCTGCCTTATGCCTAGCCAGCACTTGTGCCCCTGCCTTATGCCTAGCCAGCACTTGTGCCCCTGCCTTACGCCCAGCCCGCACTTGTGCCCCTGCCTTACACCTAGCCCGCACTTGTGCCCCTGCCTTACGCCTAGCCCGCACTTGTGCCCCTGCCTTACGCCTAGCCCGCACTTGTGCCCCTGCCTGTCTCGCGTTTGTTAGCATAAAAATCAGTTGAGTGCAATCCTGTAAATGTCAGCCTGCCCTCGGAGCAATGTTCTTCTATCAGGCCTGGCAGATCTGTATTCAGCTGCAATTTGACTGAAATCAGATGGTTGTGAGCAGAAAACATTGGATGCCGTACAGCCCATCAGTGCGACATTTATAAAGATACAATTCTGTAATATGGAAAACTGGAAATGGTCCTGTAAGATGAATAAAAACTGGGCTACACTTGTCCTTTAAAAGGGTATCAACCACTGATGATTCTCAAATTTTAATATTTTACTTTTTTTTTTTTTTTAAAGAAAAATGTAGACAATTACCATATACTGTTTATTTGCCACCCTTGTGCAGCATGCCTTAACGACCTGATGCACGCTGCCAGTAATGAAGCATGGTTCAGTGTGCCTCTACTGGGAATTATTCTTGGGGGAGTGACATGAGGAGAGCATCAAATGAAGGTCGTGGTGGAGGTGTACCTGCTTCAAGGAGATGACATAGTTGATCTGTGCCCATTACGTGTCTACATGAAACACGTTCCTCTGGTGCATGCAGTCCACGGGATGTTGTGCACCATATCCTAGGCACGAGCACCGCTGGATGGATAGTGAGGCAAGAACATGTGCAGTCGGTGTTAGATTGGATGGCTGAGAGCGCTTCCAGTTCCTTCCACTGGGTCCACTGCTGAAAGTGCAGTATTCACCTGAGGACCGTGGGCATCTTTCTACCACCTTACCCCCTTACAGATTGGCCAAGCAGTATCAGCCCAAAGTCATGAAGCTGTCTCTTCTGATCTTCAGTGTCACCAAGCATCTCCACCCTGTCCCATAGAAGTGTTCATCTCTCCATCACCCAAACCCCATAGAGAAAGGAAATAGCCCACTACCTGCCCAAAGGCCCTGGTCCTGAATAACAGCATTTACCAATTCCTGGCCTTTGAAATGCTGCCATTCTAGCTGATGGAGAAAAAACATTTTAAAAAATGATGGTGGTGGCTGTTGCGAAGTATGCGATTCTCATCCACCACTAATGTTTCAAGTTGGCCATCCCTGCCCAGCACACACATGTTGCAACCAAAATCAGGTGTGCACTGTGCAACGCCATCAGTGGCAAGGTCCAGATATCTACCGATTACCGATACGTGGACCAGTAAGTATGGGCAGGGATGTTACATCTCCCTATCTGCACACTGGGTAAATGTGGCAGCTGGGACAGAGGAGGAAGGCGTTCTAGCGCCTGTCCTACATCTATTGTTGGACATTGCTCTGCCCATGTGGCCTACTCCGCTTACTCCATCACCTAGCAGTAAGACTTGCACTAGCAACTTCAACACAGCCAGGGGGAAAAGACAGTAGGCTGTTCTCAAACTCATCATTTTGGGGGACAAGTTCCATACTGCGCAAGAGCTGTGGTCGAGGAATAAACGAGACTGATGAGTGGTTGGTGCCGCTGGTGGTGTGCGATAACGGGCGAAATCTGGTAGCAGCTCTAGGCCTAGCTGGTTTGACCACATCCCTTGCCTGGCACAAGTGTCAAGTTTGGTGGTGCAAATATTTCTTAAAAATTACCCATATGTGAGAGGTAGTCTGTGGGTCATTCCACATCAAGTGGACCAGTTTTGAAAATCGTCCCCACTCGACCTTCTCCGATTTTGCTGAAAATTTATAAGGATGTACATGTACAGTTAGGTCCATATATATTTGAACAGAGACAACATTTTTTAAATTTTGGTTATACACATAACCACAACGAATTTTAAACAAAACAATTCAGATGCAGTTGAAGTTCAAACTTTCAGCTTTCATTTGAGGGTATCCACATTAAAATTGGATGAAGGGTTTAGGAGTGTAAGCTCCTTATCATGTGCCACCCTGTTTTTAAAGGGACCTAAAGTAATTGGACAGATTCAATAATTTTAAATAAAATGTTCATTTCTAATACTTGGTTGAAAACCCTTTGTTGGCAATGACTGCCTGAAGTCTTGAACTCATGGCCATCACCAGACGCTGTGGTTCCTCCTTTTTGATGCTCTGCCAGGCCTTCACTGCGGTGGTTTTCAGTTGCTGTTTGTTTGTGGGCCTTTCTGTCTGAAGTTTAGTCTTTAACAAGTGGAATGCATGCTCAATTGGGTTAAGATCAGGTGACTGTCTTGGTCATTCAAGAATATTCCACTTCTTTGCTTTAATAAACTCCTGGGTTGCTTTGGCTTCATGTTTTGGGTCATTGTCCATCTGTAGTATGAAACGACGACGAATCAGTTTGGCTACATTTGGCTGGATCTGAGCACACAGTATGGCTCTGAATACCTCAGAATTCATTCGGCTGCTTCTGTCCTGTGTCACATCATCAATAAACACTAGTGACCCAGTGCCACTGGCAGCCATGCATGCCCAAGCCATTTCACTGCCTCTGCCGTGTTTTACAGATGATGTGGTATGCTTTGGATCATGAGCTGTACCACGCCTTCGCCATACTTTTCTCTTTCCATCATTCTGGTAGAGGTTGATCTTGGTTTCATCTGTCCAAAGAATGTTCTTCCAGAACTGTGCTGGCTTATTTAGATGGTTTTTAGCAAAGTCCAGTCTAGCCTTTTTATTCTTGATGCTTATGAGTGGCTTGCACCGTGCAGTGAACCCTCTGTATTTACTTTCATGCAGTCTTCCCTTTATGGTAGATTTGGATATTGATACGCCGACCTCCTGGAGAGTGTTGTTCACTTGGTTGGCTGTTGTGAAGGGGTTTCTCTTCACCATGGAGATTATTTTGCGATCATCAACCAATGTTGTCTTCTGTGGGCGCCCAGGTCTTTGTGCATTGATGAGTTCACCAGTGCTTTCTTTCTTTCTCAGGATGTACCAAACTGTAGATTTTGCCACTCTTAATATTGTAGCAATTTCTCGGATGGGTATTTTCTGTTTTCGCAGCATAAGGATGGCTTGTTTCACCTGCATCGAGAGTTCCTTTGACCGCATGTTTACTTCACAGCAAAACCTTCCAAATGCAAGCACCACACCTCAAATCAACTCCAGTCCTTTTATCTGCTTAATTGAGAATGACATAACGAAGGGATTGCCCAGACCTGTCCATGAAATAGCCTTGGAGTCAATTGTCCAATTACTTTTGATTCCTTTAAAAACAGGGTGGCACATGCTAAGGAGCTGAAACTCCTAAACCCTTCATCCAATTTTAATGTGGATACCTTCAAATGAAAGCTGAAAGTCTGAACTTCAATTGCATCTGAATTGTTTTGTTTAAAATTCATTGTGGTAATGTCTAAAAACAAAATCAGAAAAATGTTGTCTCTGTCCAAATATATATGGACCTAACTGTATGTTTGAAAAGAGGTTCTTTAAATTTTTAGGGCCAGATCTCAAATACAATGGGCACTGTTGACGTTTCACTGGAGGTTCCACCAATCCTGCGGCTTCAGCGCCTTGCACGACTATCGGCCATGGCTCCTAGGCGATGGGGCTGCCAATTCTCGAAAGACAGCATTATTACAATTCTTAATAGGATTATAATACCAATTCTTAGGGAATTGGTTGTGGTATAACCACCATGGACCAACGCAAGGGTTTGAATAGTGCAGTTACCATTCATTGCGTATTAATAAATAACACCATGTCCAGTGGCATTTTTCATTTCTTAAACTGAGAGACTCCAAAAAAAAAACAATGATCCTTGTAGAGAAAAATGTGCTCTTTCTAATGATATCAGAAGTAATATATTTTAGGGGTACCCTTTTTGAGAAATTTGACCGAAAAATAGGTAAAATTCGTTTTTTTTAAGTTTTTCATCATATGTGGGTGTGAATATTTCCACAAATACATATGCTTTGACTGTGATATTGCAGCAATGCAAAGTCATGTAGATGTTTGGTGTCCAGGGCAAAGCACCAGTTACTATTGGTTTTTGGTCTTGAGTTATATATGGGCAAAGTGTGGCATAAATTGTATATGACGCATTTTTTCAAGCTATTTTGACACAACATTGCGGCCGAAATATTGTTTTGTCACAGCCGGTAATAATTTTATCGTGTTTAGCAGTAAAAGTTGAGCTAGTATGCCAAATTTCAACATCATAGCCAGTATAGAACTCTAATGGCTATGTGCCAAAGTTTGCAAAATCCTCTTAGCTGAAGCCGCAGGCTTGGTGGAACCTCCCGTGAAAGGTCAACAGTGCCTATTGTATTTGAGATCTGGCCCTAAAAATTTACAGAACCTCTTTTCAAACATACATGTACATCCTTATAAATTTTCAGCAAAATCGGAGAAGGTCGAGTGGGGACCACTGGTCCACTTGACATGGAATGACCCCTGTGCACGATTATGACGTTCACACCCTGCAGCTGCTCGACGGTCTGCGCTGCAGCGTCACTTCTGCCTTCTCGTTCAGCGACTCATATGTGACATATCAACAAGGTGGAACTCAAAAGTTGAATATGCTGTAGAGGCTGTGCGAGCAGAAGCAATACTGCAGTTTCAGCTGCAGCACGCACGGGTGAGTAGCTCTGTGGAACAACACTTCATCATGTCGTGAACACAACAGGGTGGCACTCAAAGTAGCTCACGGGCAGCCTGGCATGAATTATTTATATAGCACCATTAATTCCATGGTGCTGTACATGAGAAAGGGGTTACATACCAGGTTATAGATATCATTTATAGTGAACAAATTTACGATGACTGACTGGTACAGAGGGGAGAGGACCCTGTCCTTGCGGATTTACATTCTATGGGATAATGGAGAAGAGACAGAAGGTCGGGGGTGCAGCAGCTCAGGTGGTGGTGAGGCGGCAGAATGGTTATTGCAGGCTGTAGGCTTTCCTGAAGAGATGGGTTTTCAGGTTCTGTCTGAAGGATACGAGGGTGGTGGCTAATCGGACGTGTTGAGGCATTGAATTCAAGAGTATGGGGGATATTGGGGAGAAATCTTGGAGGCGGTTGTGTGAGGAACGAATAAGTGTGGAGGAGAGTAGGAGGTCTTGGGACGATTGAAGATTACGTGAGGGAAGATATTGGGAGAATAGTTCAGAGATATAGGGAGGGGACAGGTTGTGGATAGCTTTGTAGATCAGTGTTAGTAGTTTGAACTGGATTCGTTGGGGAATTGGGAGCCAGTGGAGGGGAGGAGAGAGGTGGATTAGCCGGGAAGCAGAGTTGAGGACAGACTGGAGTGGTGCAAGAGATTGCGCCACACAACGGGGGCAGCGGATGCATTATTACAACGCATCCACTGCCAAATTGTGAGTTGCGGGGCGAAGGTGGCAAGAGTTTGGACATGCGGTTTGATGGACAGGGCAGAGTCGAGAGTTAAGCCGGTGTCACACTCGTGAGTTTTACGGACGTATGAGAGGTGCAGAAAATACGGATTGCACACGGTACAATGATTCTCTATGGCCCAGCTCCTATCTGCCGTATTTTACTGATCCGTATTATACGGTCTTCTACGGCTGTAGAAAATCGCAGAATGCTGCGTTTGTCAGCGTATTGCGCAAAAAAATCGCCAATGAAAGTCTATGGGGGCGAGAAAAATACGGATTACACACGGACCAACAGTGTGACTTGCGAGAAATACGCAGCGGTGTTCTGAGAAAAGCCGGCAATTCAGTGCGGTGTACAGTAAAATCACACTGACAGGTTAGAATACAATAGCTAAAATAAATGTCTATACATAGTATAGGGGTGTGTATATATATATATATATATATATATATATATATATATACATATATATACAGTTAGGGCCAGAAATATTTGGTCAGTGACACAAGTTTTGTTATTTTAGCTGTTTACAAAAACATGTTCAGAAATACAATTATATATATAATATAGGCTGAAAGTGCACACTCCCAGCTGCAATATGATAGTTTCCACATCCAAATCGGAGAAAGGGTTTAGGAATCATAGCTCTGTAATGCATAGCGTCCTCTTTTTCAAGGGACCAAAAGTAATTGGACAATGGACTCTAAGGGCTGCAATTAACTCTGAAGGCGTCTCCCTCGTTAACCTGTACTCAATGAAGTAGTTAAAAGGTCAGGGGTGGATTCCAGGTGTGTGGTTTTGCATTTGGAAGCTGTTGCTGTGAGCAGACAACATGCGGTCAAAGGAACTCTCAATTGAGGTGAAGCAGAACATCCTGAGGCTGAAAAAAAAGAAAAAATCCATCAGAGAGATAGCAGACATGCTTGGAGTAGCAAAATCAACAGTTGGGTACATTCTGAGAAAAAAGGAATTGACTGGTGAGCTTGGGAACTCAAAAAGGCCTGGGCGTCCACGGATGACAACAGTGGTGGATGATCGCCACATACTTAATTTGGTGAAGAAGAACCCGTTCACAACATCAACTGAAGTCCAGAACACTCTCAGTGAAGTAGGTGTATCTGTCTCTAAGTCAACAGTAAAGAGAAGACTCCATGACAGTAAAAACAAAGGGTTCACATCTAGATGCAAACCATTCATCAATACCAAAAATAGACAGGCCAGAGTTAAATTTGCAGAAAAACACCTCAAGAAGCCAGCTCAGTTCTGGAAAAGTATTCTATGGACAGATGAGACAAAGATCAACCTGTACCAGAATGATGGGAAGAAAAAAGTTTGGAGAAGAAAGGGAACGGCACATGATCCAAGGCACACCACATCCTCTGTAAAACATGGTGGAGGCAACGTGATGGCATGGGCATGCATGGCTTTCAATGGCACTGGGTTACTTGTGTTTATTGATGATATAAGAGCAGACAAGAGTAGCCGGATGAATTCTGAAGTGTACCGGGATATACTTTCAGCCCAGATTCAGCCAAATGCTGCAAAGTTGATTGGACGGCGCTTCATAGTACTGATGGACAATGACCCCAAGCATACATCCAAAGCTACCCAGGAGTTCATGAGTGCCAAAAAGTGGAACATTCTGCAATGGCCAAGTCAATCTCCAGATCTAAACCCAATTGAGCATGCATTTCACTTGCTCAAATCCAGACTTAAGACGGAAAGACCCACAAACAAGCTGCGGCTGTAAAGGCCTGGCAAAGCATTAAGAAGGAGGAAACCCAGCGTTTGGTGATGTCCATGGGTTCCAGACTTAAGGCAGTGATTGCCTCCAAAGGATTTGCAACAAAATATTGAAAATAAAAATATTTTGTTTGGGTTATGTTTATTTGTCCAATTACTTTTGACCTCCTAAAATGTGGAGTGTTTGTAAAGAAATGTGTACAATTCCTACATTTTCTATCAGATATTTTTGTTCAACCCTTTAAATTAAACGTTACAATCTGCACTTGAATTCTGTTGTAGAGGTTTCATTTCAAATCCAATGTGGTGGCATGCAGAGCCCAACGCGCGAAAATTGTCACTGTCCAAATATTTCTGGCCCTAACTGTATATATATATATATATATATATATATATATATATATATATATATATATATACATATATACACAGTCATGGCCAAAAGTATTAACACCCATGCAATTCTGTCAGATAATAATCAGTTTCTTCCTGAAAATGATTGCATCACAAATTCTTTGGTATTATTATCTTCATTTCATTTGTCTTAAATGAAAAAACACAAAAGAGAATGAAGCAAAAAGCAAAACATTGATCATTTCACACAAAACTCCAAAAATGGGCCAGACAAAAGTATTGGCACCCTACACCTAATACTTGGTTGCACAACCTTTAGCCAAAATAACTGCGACCGATCGCTTCCGGTAACCATCAATGAGTTTCTTACAATGCTCTGCTGGAATTTTAGACCATTCTTCTTTGGCCAAACTGCTCCAGGTCCCTGATATTTGAAGGGTGCCTTCTCCAAACTGCCATTTTTAGATCTCGCCACAGATGTTCTATGGGATTCAGGTCTGGACTCATTGCTGGCCACCTTAGAAGTCTCCAGTGCTTTCTCTCAAACCATTTTCTACTGCTTTTTGAAGTGTGTTTTGGGTCATTGTCCTGCTGGAAGACCCATGACCTCTGAGGGAGACCCAGCTTTCTCACACTGGGCCCTACATTATGCTGCAAAATTTGTTGGTAGTCTTCAGACTTCATAATGCCATGCACACGGTCAAGCAGTCCAGTGCCAGAGGCAGCAAAGCAACCCCAAAACATCAGGGAACCTCCGCCATGTTTGACTGTAGGGACCGTGTTCTTTTCTTTGAATGCCTCTTTTTTTCTCCTGTAAACTCTATGTTGATGCCTTTGCCCAAAAAGTTCTATTTTTGTCTCATCTGACCAGAGAACATTCTTCCAAAATGTTTTAGGCTTTTTCAGGTTAGTTTTGGTAAACTCCAACCAGGCTTTTTTATGTCTCGAGGTGAGAAGTGGGGTCTTCCTGGGTATCCTACCATACAGTCTCTTTTCATTCAGACACCGACGGATAGTACGGGTTGACACTGTTGTACCCTCGGACTGCAGGGCAGCTTGAACTTGTTTAGATGCTAGTCGAGGTTCTTTATCCAACATCCACACAATCTTGCGTTGAAATCTCTTGTCAATTTTTCTTTTACGTCCACATCTAGGGAGGTTAGCCACAGTGCCATGGGCTTTAAACTTTTTGATGATACTGCGCACGGTAGACACAGGAACATTCAGGTCTTTGGAGATGGACTTGTAGCCTTGAGATTGCTCATGCTGTAACAACTCTGCTGGCATCACAGCATGGCCCCACATCTCTCACACAATCTTACCCACTGCTCCAGGCCATGATGTGGTTTCTGTTTAATGCCAGCTCCATTTTCTGTGTCTCTGCTCTGTGCAAGCTTCATGGCTATGTGTATAGGGGGCCGGCGCCTGAACTCTCTGGTTCTTATGGGAATCAGGTGCATCTGTCTAATCAGTTCCTGACCAATTACAGAGAGGCCTCCTGTATATAGTGCAGCTCCACCCTGTGGTCTGGGCCTGTGCAATGTGTTAGCTCAGTTAGTGTTTTGCTGCTGAGTTTGCCTGGCCTTGCTCTGAGTTACTCCCTCTCTGGAGGCTTTTCTCTGTGCTATTGCCTTGATCTTGTAGTCCGCCCTCCAGGAGGCAGAATATCCTGGTCCCTGTGTCTTTGTCCCTGTGTCTTGTTCCATTGCCTGAATATCCTGGTCCCTGTGTCTTTGTCCCTGTGTCTTGTTCCATTGCCTTGTCTGTACTTAGTCTTATCTCGGTCTTCTTGTCTGTGGCTTCCTTCCCTGCTGTGTCTTTCCTTGTGTTCTGTCTGCTTACACTCCGCACTCTTGCGGCTCTGCACTCAGACCTTGCTTCGCACTCTCTGGCTTTGCTCTGTGGCTCCGCTCCTTGCGGTTCTATCTGGCTCCGCTCTTTGCGGTTCTATCTGGCTCCGCCTCCTTTGTTTCTGCACTTGGCTCCGTTTCCGCTCTTGGCGTTACCTCCAGCGTCTCCGCTCTTGGCTCCGCCTCCAGCGCCTCTGCTCTTGGCTCCGCCTCCAGCGTCTCCGCTCTTGGCTCCGCCTCCAGCGTCTCCGCTCTTGGCTCCGCCTCCAGCGTCTCCGCTCTTGGCTCCGCCTCCAGCGTCTCCGCTCTTGGCTCCGCCTCCAGCGTCTCCGCTCTTGGCTCCGCCTCCAGCAACTCCGCTCTTGGCTCTGCCTCTAGCGTCTCTGCTCTTGGCTCTGCCTCTAGCGTCTCCGCTCTTGGCTCTGCCTCTAGCTTCTCCGCTCTTGGCTCTGCCTCTAGCGTCTCCGCTCTTGGCTCCGCCTCCAGCGTCTCCGCACTTGGCTCCGCCTCCAGCGTCTCCGCTCTTGGCTTCGCCTCCAGCGTCTCCGTTTTTGGCTCCGCCTCCAGCGGCTCCGCTCTTGGCTCTGCCTCCCGCGGCTAGGCTCTTGGCTCCGCCTCTTGCGGCTCCGTCCTTGGCTCTGCCTTCTTCTCTTCTCTTTGCTCCACCTTCTACTCGTACTCAGCCTCCTGCATTTCTGTTCTTGGTTCTAGCTCTTATGCTTTCCCTCTGCCTCCGCTCTTGCGGAATTTCTCTGCTTGTTACTTTGTCCTCCTGTCTGAACAGGTTCCAACCTGTTTCACATACCTGCCTGCAGACCGGTCCCTACCGGTTCTTCCTATGTTCCAGCCGTACCCGCCTGCCTACCAGAGAGCCAGCCGTGTCCGACTGCCCGCCAGTGTCTCTGGTGTACCCGTCTGCCTGCCCGTGTCCCAGCCATGCCCGCCTGTCAGCCAGAGTGCCAGCCGTGCCCGCTCCGTTCCTTAGTGGGATCAGCAGCCACAGCCAGACATCACCCTGGAGTGGCACCTGGTAGCTTCCTATTGCACAAGTCTGACCTCACCATCAGAGGCTCCAGCGAACACCTAGGAAGCTACTTAGTTACGCCCCTTCCAGGGAAGTTTGGTCTGTGGTCCAGTGGGGCCACACCCCCGTATGCCCGCGCCAACCAGTCTGGGCGCGTGCGTGACACATGCTTCCTCACAATTTGGTTTCTCAAGTCCTCAGACAGTTCTTTGGTCTTCTTTCTTTTCTCCATGCTCAATGTGGTACTCACAAGGACACAGGACAGAGGCTGAGTCAACTTTAATCCATGTCAACTGGCTGCAAGTGTGATTTAGTTATTGCCAACACCTGTTAGGTGTCACAGGTAAGTTACAGGTGCTGTTAATTACACAAATTAGAGAAGCATCACATGTTTTTTCGAACGGTGCCAATACTTTTGTCCACCCCCTTTTTTATGTTTGGAGTGGAGTTATATCCAATTTAGCTTTAGGACAATTCTTTTTGCGTTTTTTTCCTTTATGACAAATTAAATGAAGATAATACCAAATAATTTGTGTTTGCAATCATTTTCATGAAGAAACTGAGTATTATCTGTCTCCGGTGTTTAAGAAAGACATAGCTGAACTGGAGCGGGTGCAGAGAAGAGCGACCAAGGTTATTAGAGGACTGGGGGGTCTGCAATACCAAGATAGGTTATTACACTTGGGGCTATTTAGTTTGGAAAAACGAAGACTAAGGGGTGATCTTATTTTAATGTATAAATATATGAGGGGACAGTACAAAGACCTTTCTGATGATCTTTTTAATCATAGACCTGAAACAGGGACAAGGGGGCATCCTCTGCGTTTGGAGGAAAAAAGGTTTAAGCATAATAACAGACGCGGATTCTTTACTGTAAGAGCTGTGAGACTATGGAACTCTCTGCCGTATGATGTTGTAATGAGTGATTCATTACTTAAATTTAAGAGGGGACTGGATACCTTTCTGGAAAAGTATAATGTTACAGGGTATATACACTAGATTCCTTGATAGGGCGTTGATCCAGGGAACTAGTCTGATTGCCGTATGTGGAGTCGGGAAGGAATTTTTTTCCCCAATGTGGAGCTTACTCTTTGCCACATGGTTTTTTTTTGCCTTCCTCTGGATCAACATGTTAGGGCATGTTAGGTTAGGCTATGGGTTGAACTAGATGGACTTATAGTCTCCCTTCAACCTTAATAACTATGTAACTGTGTAACTATGTAGAATTGCACGGGTGTCAATACTTTTGGCCATGACTGTACACCCCTATACTATGTCAGTGAGATATATATATATATTTATATTAATATTTCATGCAGCGCCGGCTTTTCCTATCTCCTTCCCCAACCCGACGTGATGAGACATGGTTACATACAGTAAACCATCTCATATCCCTTCTTTTATTACATATTCCTCTTTAGTAATGTAAGAAGTGTCTTGGTGTAAAATTTGGGTGCTCTAGCTATTAAATTAAAGGGTTAAATCGCGGAAAAAATTGGTGTGGGCTCTCGCGCAATTTTCTCTGCCAGAGTGGGAAAGCCAGTGACTGAGGGCAGCTATTAACAGCCTGAGGAGGGTCCATGGTTATTGCCCCCCCCCGGCTAAAAACATCTGCCCCCAGCCACCCCAGAAAAGGCACATCTGGAAGATGCGCCTATCCTGGCACTTAGCCTCTCTCTTCCCCTCCCGTGTAGCGGTGGGATTTGGGGTAATGAAGGGTTAATGTCACCTTGCTATTGTAAGGTGACATTGAGCCAGATTAATAATGGAGAGGCGTCAATTACGACACCTATCCATTATTAATCCAATAGTACGAAATAGTAATAAAACACACACACATTATTACAAAGTAATTTAATGAAATAAAGACACAGGGTGTTTTAATATTTTATTATACTCTTAATCCACCTGAAGACCCTTGTCACCTGAAACAAAGTTAAACAAAACAAACAACAATATTCCATACCTTCCGTTGTTCAGTCTTGTCCCACACTGTAAATCCATCTGAAGGGGTTAAATCATTTTACACCCAGGAGCTCTGCTAATGCAGCTGTGCTCGTGGCTGTAAAAACCCAGGGAATGAATGGAATGCAGGGGAATAACCTGTAGTTACCTTGAGTCGCGGTGATGCGCCCTCTGCTGGATGTCCTCATATGAACTGGAGCCTGGGAACTTTTCAGAATATTTTCCCATCCGCGAGGCAGCGGATTTCAGGTGTGGGAGAGAGCGTGATGCCGCTTACCACAATAGATAGATCAGGTAGGGGGGATACGCGAGATGGAGGAAAGATTTTGAGTTTGGTATTGTCTACATTGAGTTTTAGGAAACGAGAGGTGAAGGAGGATATGGCTGATAGACACTTCGGGATTCTGGACAGCAGAGAGGTGAAATCTGGGCGAGAGAGGTAAATCTGAGTGTCGTCCGCATACAGGTGATACTGGAAGCCATGGGACTTTGAGTTGTCCTAGGCCAAGGGTATAGATGGAAAAAAGTAGGGGCCCCAGGACAGAGCCTTGAGGGACTCCAACAGAGAGAGGGCGGGATGAACCAATACAGTCTGCTGAGCCTGTGCAACGACCGCAGAGTTGCCCAGATCATAGCCCTACTGATTACTGGGTGGCCACCCTGCTGTAAAGACATAGTACCATTATTACTTCTGTCACTGTGGTGGGATGGCAAAATGTGTGAATACAAGCACATGCTGGTAGGGGCACTACTGACAGCATTCCCACCTGACAGAAGAAACACAAGGCAGAGGAGGAGGAAGTCACCAACACAGCTGGGGCACCACCTCGGAAGGGAGGGTTAGCATGGCTAAAATGTGAAAAAAAATGCATCAGCATGCCACAGCATCCAGCACCACTTTCTGATAGGGTCTATACAACCAGGTGACAGCGTTATAACAACATGGTGGAAGAGTACA
Organism: Ranitomeya imitator; assembly: GCF_032444005.1. Taxonomy (NCBI): domain Eukaryota; kingdom Metazoa; phylum Chordata; class Amphibia; order Anura; family Dendrobatidae; genus Ranitomeya; species Ranitomeya imitator. The sequence continues at coordinate 110,333,687 of NC_091288.1, read as the reverse complement.
TGTCCACGTCTGCATGTACTGTAAGTGATGGGTCTGCACATTTAACCCCTTAAGCCCCGAGGGTGGTTTGCAAGGTAATGACCGGGCCAATTTTTACAATTCTGACCACTGTCCCTTTATGAGGTTATAACTCTGGAACGCTTCAACGGATCTTGGAGATTCTGACATTGTTTTCTCGTGATGTATTGTTCTTCATGTTAGTGGTAAAATTTATTCGATATAACTTGCGTTTATTTGAGAAAAAAATGGAAATTTGGCGAAAATTTTGAAAATTTCTTAATTTTCCAAATTTGAATTTTTATACCCTTAAATCACAGAGATATGTCATGCAAAATACTTAATAAGTAACATTTCCCACATGTCTACTTTACATCAGCACAATTTTGGAACCAAATTTTTTTTTTTAAAGGGAGTTATAAGGGTTAAAAGTTGACCAGCAATTTCTCATTTTTACAACACCATTTTTTTTTAGGGACCACATCTCATTTGAAGTCATTTTGAGGGGTCTATATGATAGAAAATACCCAAGTGTGACACCATTCTAAAAACTGCACCCCTCAAGGTGCTCAAAACCACATTCAAGAAGTTTATTAACCCTTCAGGTGTTTTACAGGAATTTTTGGAATGTTTAAATAAAAATGAACATTTAACTTTTTTTCACACAAAATTTATTTCAGCTCCAATTTGTTTTATTTTACCAAGGGTAATAGGAGAAAATGGACCACAAAATTTGTTGTACAATTTGTCCTGAGTACGCTGATACCCCATATGTGGGTGTAAACCACTGTTTGGGCGCATGGGAGAGCTCGGAAGGGAAGGAGCGCCATTTGACTTTTCAATGCAAAATTGACTGGAATTGAGATGGGACGCCATGTTGCGTTTGGAGAGCCACTGATGTGCCTAAACATTGAAACCCCCCACAAGTGACACCATTTTGGAAAGTAGACCCCCTAAGGAACTTATCTAGATGTGTTTTGAGAGCTTTGAGCCCCCAAGTGTTTCACTACAGTTTATAACGCAGAGCCGTGAAAATATATATATTTTTTTTCACAAAAATGATTTTTTAGTCCCCAGTTTTGTATTTTCACAAGGGTAACAGGATAAATTGGACCCCAAAAGTTGTTGTCCAATTTGTTCTGAGTACGCCGATACCCCATATGTGGGGGGGAAGCACTGTTTGGGCGCATGGCAGAGCTCGGAAGGGAAGGAGCGCCATTTGGAATACAGACTTAGATGGATTGGTCTGCAGGCATCACGTTGCATTTGCAGAGCCCCTGATGTACACAAACAGCAGAAACCCCCAAGTGACCCCATATTGGAAACTAGACCCCCTAAGGAACTTATCTAGATGTGTTGTGAGAACTTTGAACCCCCAAGTGTTTCACTACAGTTTATAACGCAGAGCCGTGAAAATAAAAATTCTTTTTTTTTTTCCACAAAAATGATTTCTTAGCCCCCAGTTTTGTATTTTCACAAGGGTAACAGGATAAATTGGACCCCAAAAGTTGTTGTCCAATTTGTCCTGAGTACCTAACCCTAGCCCCAACCCTAGCCCTAACCCCAGCCCCAACCCTAGCCCTAACCCTAGCCCCAACCCTAACCCTAACCCTAGCCCTACTGGGAAAATGGAAATAAATACATTTTTTAAATTTTATTATTTTTCCCTAACTAAAGGGGTGATGAAGGGGGGTTTGATTTACTTTTATAGCGTTTTTTATATCAGATTTTTATGATTGGCAGCTGTCACACACTAAAATATGCTTTTTTTATAGCAAAAAAGTTTTTGCGTCTCCACATTTTGAGACCTATAATTTTTCCACATTTTGGTCCACAGAGTCATGTGAGGTCTTGTTTTTTGCGGGACGAGTTGATGTTTTTATTGGTAACATTTTTGGACACGTGCCAGTTTTTGATCACTTTTTATTACGATTTTTGTGAGGCAGAATGACCAAAAACCAGCTATTCATGAAATTCTTTTGGGGGAGGCGTTTATACCGTTCCGCGTTTGGTAAAGTGGATGAAGCAGTTTTATTTGTCGGGTCAGTACAATTACAGCGATACCTCATTTATATCATTTTTTTATGTTTTGGCGCTTTTATACGATAAAAGCTATTTTATAGAAAAAATAATTATTTTGGCATCGCTTTATTCTCAGGACTATAACTTTTTTATTTTTTTGCCTATTATGCTTTGTGGTGGCTCGTTTTTTGCGGGACAAGATGATGTTTTCAGTGGTACCATGGATATTTATATCAGTCTTTTTGATCGCGTGTTATTCCACTTTTTGTTCGGCGGTATGATAATAAAGCGTTGTTTTTTGGCTAGTTTTTTTTTCTTTTTTTTTCTTACGGTGTTCACTGAAGGGGTTAACTAGTGGGACAGTTTTATAGGTCGGATCGTTATGGACGTGGCGATACTAAATATGTGTACTTTTATTGTTTTGGTTTTTTTTTTTGATAAAGAAATGTATTTATGGGAATAATAATTTTTTTTAATTTATTTATTTAGTAATTTTTTTTTTTTTTTTTTTTACACGTGGAAATTTTTGTTTTTTTTACTTTTTTACTTTGTCCCAGGGGGGGTCATCATAGATCGCCGATCTTACAGTTTGCACAGCACTCTGTAAGATCGGCGATCTCACTGACATCGCTGCAGGCTTACCAGCACCTGCAGGCGACCCGGAAGTACTCCCTGCAGGACCCGGATGCAGCCCCGCGGCCATTTTGGATCCGGGGCCTGCAGGGAGAAGATGCTAGGAAAAAGGTGAGCACATCACCTTGTTCCGATCGTCTCAGGGAAGCACGCAGGGAGCCCCCTCCCTGCGCGATGCTTTCCTGTACCGCCGGCACACCGCGATCATGTTTGATCGCGGTGTGACGGGGGTTAATGTGCCGGGAGCAGTCCGTGACCGCTCCTGGCACATAGTTCCGGATGTCAGCTGCGATAGTCAGCTGACACCCGGCCGCGATCGGTCGCGCTCCCCCCCGTGAGCGCGGCCGATCGCATATGACGTACTATCCCGTCACTGGGAATTAAGTCCCAGGTCACCTCAACGGGATAGTACGTCATATGGGATTAAGGGGTTAACTTCTTGGTTTCCAAACTGGACACATGGCCTAGGCTTGTATTTTTTGACTTGGAAGTGCTGGCATGCCCCGTGGCAAGTGTAATGTTGGAATGTGTTTATCACAGCAGGGGATATAATCACACATAGGCGCATCTGTTATGATCAGGTGGCATTTGAGCAGCATGAAATGACCTTCGCTGGAGCAGTGGTAACTTTACTGACCGCAAACCCTGATCCTATCACCGCAAATAGAAGCAGCCGTGGGGTGTGCCTAACCAGACCTAGACACATCGACACAGCCTAAGGACTAAATATTCCTAAAGATGGAAATAGGAAAAACTCTCTTGCCTCAGAGTAGATCCCCAAAGGATAGGTAGCCCCCCACAAATAATGACTGTGAGTAGGCGAGGAAAAGACACACGCAGACAGAAAACAGGGATAAGCAAAGGAGGCCACTTCTACCTAGATAAGAACGGAAAGTACAGGATACTATGCGGTTAGCATAAAACACTACAAAATATCCACAGCAGAAAAATACAAAAACTCCACCACCTAACTAAAGATGTGGAGAGTATATCTGCGACTCCAGCGAGTCCAACTAGACTGAGAAAAACAACAGGCACAGTCTAGCAGGAACAAAATAGAAACAAGATCAGAACAAAAAAAAATAAACACAGCCGTGTGTCTAAAAAGTGAAGCAAGCACTTATCTTTGCTGAGATGGCAGGAAGCAGGAGAGGCAAAGCAGAGGACCAACACTTCCAAAGGAACATTGACTACTGGCAAGGACTAATGAGTCCTGCACAGCTAAATACCCCAGTCAGAATTGCAATTAGAAGAAACACCTGTCCAAGACTTCTGCTCAGGAATAACTGCATTACCATCAACAACCACTGGAGGGAGCCCAAGAGCAGAATTCACAACAGTGCCCCGCCCCCCTCTTGAGGAGGGGTCACCGAACCCTCACCAGAGCCCCCAGGCTGGTCAGGACGAGCAAGATGAAAGGCACGAACCAAATCGGCGGCATGGACATCAGAGGCCGAAACCCAAGAATTATCCTCCTGGCCATAACCCTTCCATTTGACAAGGTACTGAAGCTTCCGCCTCGAAAAACGAGAATCCAAAATCTTCTCAACCACATATTCCAACTCCCCATCGACCAACACAGGGGCCGGAGGATCAACAGAGGGAACAACGGGCTCCACATATTTCCGCAACAAAGATCTATGGAAGACATTATGGATAGCAAAAGAGGCTGGAAGCAACAGACGAAAAGACACCGGATTAATAATCTCAGAAATCTTATAAGGACCAATAAACCGAGGCTAAAAAACTTAGGAGAAGAAACCTTCATAGGAACATGATGGGAAGATAACCAAACCAGATCCCCAACCCGAAGCCGGGAACCAACACAGCCGGGAACCAACACAGCGACGTCGGATAGCAAAACGTTGAGCCTCCTCCTGAGACAACACCAAATTGTCCACCACCTGAGCCCAAATCTGCTGCAACCTGTAAACCACAGAATCCACACCAGGAAAGTCAGAAGACTCAACCTGCCCAGAAGAAAAACGAGGATGAAAACCAAAATTACAAAAGTAAGGCGAAAGCAAAGTAGCCGAACTAGCCCGATTATTAAGGGCAAACTCGGCCAATGGCAAAAAGGCCACCCAATCATCCTGATCAGCAGACACAAAGCATCTCAAATAAGTCTCCAAAGTCTGATTAGTACGCTCGGTCTGGCCATTTGTCTGAGGATGAAATGCAGAAGAAAAAGACAAATTAATGCCCAGCCTAGCACAAAAGGCCCACCAAAACCTAGAAACAAACTGGGAACCTCTGTCGGACACAATATTCTCAGGAATACCATGCAAACGGACCACATGCTGAAAAAACAACGGAACCAAATCAGAAGAAGAAGGCAATTTAGGCAAAGGCACCAAATGAACCATCTTAGAGAATCGGTCACAAACAACCCAGATAACAGACATCCTCTGGGAAACAACAAGATCGGAAATAAAATCCATAGAAATATGCGTCCAGGGCCTCTCAGGGATCGGCAATGGCAAATGCAACCCACTAGCACGGGAGCAACAAGGATTGGCCCGCGCACAAGTCCCACAGGACTGCACAAAAGACCGCACATCACGCGATAAGGAAGGCCACCAAAATGACCTACCAACCAAATCTCTGGTACCAAAAATGCCAGGATGTCCAGCCAACACAGAACAGTGAACCTCAGAAATCACTCTACTAGTCCATCTGTCAGGAACAAACAGCTTCCCGACAGGACAACGATCAGGCTTGTCAGCCTGAAATTTCTGAAGAACCCGTCGTAAATCAGGAGAAATGGCAGAAAGGACCACCCCTTCCTTCAAAATACCGACTGGTTCCAAAACCTCAGGAGAATCAGGCCGAAAACTCCTAGAGAGGGCATCAGCCTTAATATTCTTAGAACCCGGAAGGTACGAGACCACAAAATCAAAACGAGAAAAAAACAAGGACCATCGAGCCTGTCTAGGATTCAACCGTTTGGCAGACTCGAGGTAAATCAGATTCTTATGATCGGTCAAGACCACAATACGGTGCTTAGCTCCCTCAAGCCAATGTCACCACTCCTCAAACGCCCACTTCATAGCCAACAACTTCCGATTGCCGACATCATAATTGCGTTCAGCAGGCGAAAACTTACGGGAAAAGAAGGCACACGGTTTCATTAAGGAACCAACAGGCTCCCTCTGAGACAAAACAGCCCCTGCCCCAATCTCAGAAGCGTCAACCTCAACCTGAAACGGAAGAGAAACATCCGGTTGACGGAACACAGGAGCAGAAGTAAAACGATGCTTAAGTTCCTGAAAGGCAGAGACAGACGCAGGGGACCAATTCGCCACATCAGCGCCCTTCTTCGTCAAATCAGTCAAGGGTTTAACCACGCTGTAAAAATTAGCAATGAAATGGCGATAAAAATTAGCAAAACCCAAAAATTTCTGAAGGCTCTTCACAGATGTGGGCTGAATCCAATCATGAATGGCCTGAACCTTAACCGGACCCATCATTATATAGACGAGGGAGAAAAAATAAAGCCCAAAAAGGAAACCTTCTGCACGCCAAAAAGACACTTAGACCCTTTCACAAACAAGGCATTGTCACGAAGGATCTGAAATACCATCCTGACCTGCTGCACATGAGACTCCCAATCATCGGAAAAAATCAAAATATCGTCCAAATATACAATCAGGAATTTGTCAAGATAATCCCGGAAGATATCATGCATGAAGGACTGAAAAACAGATGGAGCATTAGAGAGTCCGAATGGCATCACAAGGTATTCAAAATGACCCTCGGCGTGTTAAACGCAGTTTTCCATTCATCACCCTGCTTAATACGAACAAGATTATAAGCCCCCCGAAGGTCAATCTTAGTAAACCATCTAGCTCCCTTAATCCTAGCAAACAAATCAGAAAGCAAAGGTAAAGGATATTGAAACTTGACCGTGATCTTATTCAAGAGGCGATAATCAATACAGGGTCTTAAGGAACCATCTTTTTTAGCAACAAAAAAGAACCCCGCTCCCAACGGTGAAGAAGATGGTCGAATATGCCCTTTCTCCAAAGACTCCTTAATATAGCTCCGCATGGCGGTATGTTCAGGTACAGACAGGTTGAAAAGTCGGCCCTTAGGAAACTTACAGTCTGGAATCAAGTCAATAGCACAATCACAGTCCCTGTGTGGTGGAAGTAAACTGGACTTGGGCTCATCGAATACATCCTGAAAATCAGACAAAAACTCCGGAATTTCAGAAGAGGGAGAAGGGGCGATAGACATCAGAGGAACATCATTATGAACCCCCAACTAGTCACAGACATGGACTTCCAATCCAAAACAGGATTATGTACTTGCAACCATGGAAAACCCAGCACGATAGCATCATGCAAATTATGCAACACCAGAAATCGACAATCTTCCTGATGGGCTGGCGCCATGCGCATGGTCACCTGTGTCCAAAACTGGGGCTTATTTTTAGCCAAGGGTGTAGCATCAATGCCCCTTAAAGGAATAGGGTTCTGCAAAGGCTGCAAGGGAAAACCACAAAGCCTGGCAAACTCAAAGTCCATTAAGTTCAAGGCAGTGCCTGAATCCACAAACGCCATGACAGAAAATGATGACAATGAACAGATCAAGGACACAGATAACAGAAATTTAGGTTGTACAGTACTGATGGTAAATGAACTGGCGATCCTCTTGGCCCGCTTAGGGCAGACAGAAATGACGTGGGAAGCGTCGCCACAATAATAACACAACCTATTCTGACGTCTGAAACCTTGTTGTTCCGTTCTAGACAGAATGCTATCACATTGCATTGGCTCAGGAATTTGCTCTGAGGATAACGCCATAGCGCGCACAGTTCTGCGCTCCCGCAAGCGCCGATCAATCTGAATGGCCAGAGACATAGAATCACTCAGACTGGAGGGTGTGGGAAACCCCACCATATAACATCTTTAACGGATTCAGAAAGCCCCTTTCTGAAAATTGCTGCCAAAGCATCATTATTCCATTTAGTCAATACAGACCATTTTCTGAATTTCTGACAATACAATTCTGCCGCCTCTTGACCCTGAGACAGGGCCAACAAGGTCTTCTCAGCTTGATCCACCGAATTAGGTTCATCATACAGTAATCCTAACGCCTGAAAGAAGGAGTCTACATTAAGCAAAGCAGGATTCCCAGATTCCAGGGAAAATGCCCAATCCTGTGGATCACCACACAGCAGGGAAATAATGATTTTAACTTGTTGAATGGAATCACCGGAGGATCGAGGTTTCAATGCAAAAAACAGTTTACAGTTGTTTTTAAAACCCAAAAATTTGGACCTGTTACCAAAAAACAAATCAGGAGTAGGTATCTTCGGTTCTAAAACAGGAGTCTGAACAATGTAATCAGAAATACCCTGTACTCTAGCAGCAAGTTGGTCTACACGAGAAACTAATTCCTGAACATTCATGCTAACACGAGGCTCTTCAGCCACCCAGAGATAAAGAGGGAGGAAAAGACAAAACAGACTGGAGAAAAAAAATGGCTCAAGATCTTTCCTCCCTTCTTCTGAGATGCAATTAACTCATTGTGGGCCAGTAGTACTGTTATGATCAGGTGGCCTTGGAGCAGCATGAAATGACCTTCGCTAGAGCAGTGGTAACTTTACTGACCGCAAACCCTGATCCTATCACCGCAAAAAGAAGTAGCCGTGGGGTGTGCCTAACCAGACCTAGACACTTCGACACAGCCTAAGGACTAAATATTCCTAAAGATGGAAATAGGAAAAACTCTCTTGCCTCAGAGTAGATCCCCAAAGGATAGGTAGCCCCCCACAAATAATGACTGTGAGTAGGAGAGGAAAAGACACACGCAGACAGAAAACAGGGATAAGCAAAGGAGGCCACTTCTACCTAGATAGGAACGGAAAGTACAGGATACTATGCAGTCAGCATAAAACACTACAAAATATCCACAGCAGAAAAATACAAAAACTCCACCACCTAACTAAAGATGTGGAGAGTATATCTGCGACTCCAGCGAGTCCAACTAGACTGAGAAAAACAACAGGCACAGTCTAGAAGGAACAAAATAGAAACAAGATCAGCACAAAAAAAATAAACACAGCCGTGTGTCTAAAAAGTGAAGCAAGCACTTATCTTTACTGAGATGGCAGCAAGCAGGAGAGGCCAGGCAGAGGACCAACACTTCCAAAGGAACATTGACTACTGGCAAGGACTAATGAGTCCTGCACAGCTAAATACTCCAGTCAGAATTGCAATTAGCAGAAACACCTGTCCAAGACTGCTGCTCAGGAATAACTGCATTACCATCAACAACCACCGGAGGGAGCCCAAGAGCAGAATTCACAACACGCATCCACCTGTCCAAAGCCAACGTGGACACTCTCACACTCATTAAAAGAAACCAGGAGTGGAGTCCACAGGACTTGTCTGTACCTTTGGCTGACCAGACAAATGTACCATCTGCATCAAGACATTGTTATATTTTATTTGCCATTTGTTTTATTTTGGGGCCTTACCAAAAAGGAAGATAAATAAAATCCACAAAAATAATGTTGGATACCATCAGGTCTGTTTCTTCCACCTACACTGCAATGTCCACATACTGCTAGTCCACCTACACCACCTTCTCCTCCACTAGGACATCCGACTACTGTATCTACAGTGTTCTTTTTTATTTTATTTTATACCATGTTCTTTTAAGTGCTGTCCCCCAAAAAAAAAAAATAACAACCCCCCCCCCCAAAAAAAAAAACAAAAAAACAACTGTTGGATACCTCGCCCCCTGCCTCTTCCACCTTTATCGCCACATTCGCCTCAAGCTCATCCACCTACTACACCTCCTCCTACATTTGGACCTATGCCTCTTTTTTCAAGATTATTCTTATTACTCTTTATTCTCTGTTATTTTAAGTGATCTTACTATCCACATTTGTTTTCAGGGCTATTGTCCTGCTTACCCCCTTTTTGTTCCATTTTTCACCTTTACCGCTTACTACCCCCATTTTACAGTACGAAAGTTTGAGACCACATTGGCTGTGAGCTGGTCTCATTATGCTGGGAAGCGTCCAATAAACATTAACCTTTACAGCCTATTAATCAGTGGACAGCTGTCTGCTTTTTCTTTGCTGGTTATTAAAAAATGGGTGGACTCACCCAAAAAATTAATTGGGACCCCCTCCATTTTTAATAACCAGCTAAGGCTGGTTTCACACTTGCGTTTTTGAACGCATGCATTTTTTAAAAAAAACGCATGCATTTTTTAAAAAAAACGCATGGTACAAAAATGCATGTAAACGCTGCATTTTTTTGACGCACGCGTTAAACGCGTGCGTCAAAAAAACGCAGCGTTCACACGCGTTTACATGCGTTTTTGTATGCGTTTGCGTTTTTTTGAGCAATTTTCAGAAAAAACAAAACCAAAAAAAAAGGTCACCAGTAACACAACCAATGGGAATAGAGAGGGCGTATGTGATTTTCTCTCAATATATTGACCCTAGGGGTACCGAAATGTTCACAGCTTGCCACTGTTTCCGGTGTCATGATGGATCTTTCAATGGAGAGCTTTTATTTCAAGCTGGAGTTCAGCTTCAAAATTTTCCTTGCCTGTGTTTTTGCTTGGGAGCAAGACCGAAACCGCCAAAGATGGAGAAGGAGACAGCGTCGGCGGTTTTGGAGGCACCCCATCATTGAAGTGCGTGAAACCCGTGGAGCACATCACACGCTCTATGCGAAGCTGAATGCCAACCCGGAGAAATTCCAGGATTATACCAGAATGTCTCAAGATTCTTTCCGGGATTTACTGGCTCGTGTCGAAGTATCCATAAGGCACCAGGACACACGGCTCCGTAGAGCAATTCCACCTGAGGAACGTCTGTTAGTGACATTACGGTACGTTCCAAAAGTAAACCAATGACCGTGCAATTTTTTGGTTATGACATGTTTTCTATGTGTGTTTTTTTTTTTTTTCTAACACAGCATTAAGAGCCGATCTTAAATTTTTTTTTTTGTTTCTTTTTCTTCTAGATTTCTTGCCACAGGAGAGAGTTTATCTTCCCTGCACTTCCAATACCGCCTTGGAATCTCAACCCTCTCCGGAATTGTTGTGGACACCTGTCGTGCGTTATGGAATGTACTCCGTGAGGAGTTTATACCCGTACCCACCGTGGACATGTGGCGGGAAATATCAAAAACATTTTTGAACGTGTGTGATTTTCCAAACTGTTTAGGGGCGGTGGATGGGAAGCACATCCGCATTGTTAAACCTGCCAGAACCGGATCTGAGTTTTTTAATTATAAAAAATATTTTTCGGTAGTGCTCACGGCAATAGCGGATGCGGAGTGTCGCTTCATCGCCGTGGACATTGGAGCTTTTGGCCGTGGCAATGATTCCCAGACCTTCAAGAGCTCGGATATGGGCCGTCGGGTATATGGCAACAATTTTAATTTTCCCCCTCCACAGCCCCTCCCCAACACTCAAGGCCCACCGCTGCCATTTGTTATGGTTGGGGATGAGGCCTTCCAGATGTGTGAAAATCTCCTGAAGCCCTATTCTAGTAGGGACTTGGACCACACTCGAAGAATATTCAACTACAGACTGACCAGGGCCAGAAGAACCGTAGAGTGCAGCTTTGGCATTCTGGTTGCTAAATGGCGCATTCTTGCAACAGCCATCAATCTAAAAGTGGAAACAGTGGACGAGGTGGTCAAAGCCTGTGTGGTTCTACACAATTATATAATGGCTAAGGAGCGACCCCACATTGAACTTGATGAACCAGTTTCACACCCATTGCCAGATTTTCAGCATCACCCGATGCGGTCAACTGCAGCCGTTGGTCTTATGCGGGACCAATTTGCGGCCTATTTTGTGTCCGATATTGGACGGGTTTCATGGCAGGACAATGTTGTTTAAATGTCCTGTTGTATGTTAATGTTTACCAATTATTAAATACTGATACAAATTTTTCTAATTAATAAACTTTTTTGTGTTCACCAGGTCTCCTGTCTTTTTCCTCTCTAAACAAAGGTTGACCAAAGATGGGCAGTAGATATGTATATCATAATTTGTAATCCAAAACCAGGAGTGGGTGATAGTTGATGAGGTAATAATTTGTTTTTTTTATCATAATTGACCTCAGTTGCACTCCCTATTTTGGTTTACAAAGAATGATATAAACACGCATACTTATAATAATGTAACCAGATTTTAATTTATTTATTGGTAATCTTCTTGACGTCATTGCGTCAAGACTGGCACGCTCTCTATACCCGTCAAGTCAAGTGTAAGAAATAATGAATTCATGATGAACATATACATGATCATGAATTCAAAATTTCTTACACCTGCCCAAGTGAGGATAGATAGTTAGCGTGTGCCAACCATTGTCCCATCAGTTTGACAAACATTGTCACATAATGTGCTATATAGAATATGGTGAATATACAAGTCAGTAATCAACTAAACAGGTCAGGTGTCTATTTTGACATCTGACCGGTTCAGTTGAGTTCTGAACTTGATTTCCACCATTTTCTCTTTGTACAGTGACACTACACTAGTTAAAAATTAAAAATAAGAGTATGGAAATAACTACTATTTTTTTGGCCAACTCATATCTGTATACTAAAGAAACACATATAGATGTTGTCTGGTATTTTATACTACTGGAGATATGTTTAGGTCAAAAGAATAAGTGTGTGACGAAGTTTATTGGTGTGTATTGAGAGCGGTGAAAGACACAATAAACCAAACATAATTGTTGCAAATAAACTTTTTTTTTATTGAGGAAACACAACCAAATTTATTTTTTTGTACCGCGCCGGGTTGTACCACGCCGGCTTGGGGTTGAGTGACGTAACTGGGGGGTATTCAGAACTGAAGCCTGGCTCACCGTGGAGGAGGCAGAGGTGGCAGGAGAATGGGCAAGAATACTTGAAGGGTCTGGAAGTTCGGGGATGGGGCTTAAAACATGAGGGGCTTGAGACACACTGGAAGGTTGAGACACATCGGTAGGTGATGGGGGAGGAATAATCAAAGTTTTTTGTTTTTTATGCGTTTTGGCAGTTTTCCGTTGGGTTTTCCGGGTTGGGGGAAGTCTTCTTGGGCTAGGTTGTAAAGTGTGGGCGGGAGACACGTCAGGACCCGGCTCCACAATTACACAGTCAGTCTCCATTGTGGAGCGCTCGGCAATGTCTGAGTCCAATACCATTGTAGTGGGGGGGAAAGATAAAGTCCCGCCTGGGTCCTGGTGCCTCGTTGGGGGGGAAACAAAAACCCTCCCAGGATCCTGGTGCCTCGTTGGGGGGGGGAACATAACACCCTCCCAGGGTCCTGGTGCATCGTGGGGGGGGGAAACAAATCCCATACCTGTGTCCTGCTGCATTGCTGGTGGGGGGGGAACATAAAGCCATGGATGGGTCCTGCTGCATCGGGGTGGGTCCTGCCCGGAAAGGTATGGCTTGGTCGTGCTGCATCATGGGGGGCCCGGTGCGATACGCCATGGATGGGTCCTGCTGCATCGGGGGGTGTCCTGCCCGGAAAGCAACGCCTCGGTCCTGCTGCATCGGGGTGGGTCCGGTCCGATATGCCAGGCCTCGGTCCTGCTGCATCGGGGGTGGGCCGGTCCGATATTGCATGGATGGGTCCTGCTGCATCGGGAGGGTGCCGGGCCGATAAGCCACGCCAGGGTCCTGCATCATCGTGGTGTCAGCGGAGGAGGTCCAAGCCGGAGCAGCGGTCGTCACGGTGGTGGCGGTGGGATGTCCAACAGCACTCGTCATCGTGTTGGTGCTGTAGTGGAGTACACCTGTAGAGGGAATAGAGGTGGCCGTGCAGTGGTATGCAGCAGAGGTAGGAATGGTGTTTACTTGTGACAGTGACGGCACAGTTGGATATGCCGCCACATTACGACTCTGACTCTGCTGCATAGCCTGCACAAAAGCAACATTGCAGGCCTGCATCACACTCAGCTGGAGATCAGGGCTAAGGTGTTCCGACATGCCCTGTTGGATTTGATTTAAAAAATGATGAGCTGGCTTCTGGAGGTCGGCTTTCACTTGATCAACGCTTTTGGCGACATCCTGGATGCGGCACTCTAAGAGGTTATGGGACACATCCATTCTGTCGCCTAAAGCCTTGATAGCTTTGTGTAAAACCGAGCTCAAGTGCAAAAACTCGGGCATGAGGGACCTATCCGAAGCCCTCTGTCGCTGCCGGGATGATCCCGCAAAAATGGGTGCAGCAAAAGAGGACTGCGAAAGGGGAAGACCTGATGGGCCAGCCCCCTGGTCTCCAGTGAGTGTGGAAGACCCACCTGGTGCTGCGCTGCTGGATGGCTGGGACGGGTCCGTGGCTGCCGGCTGAAGGACCGCTCCAGAACCTGTGGCGACAGTCATGCAGTGTGTGCTGTGAAAAGAGAAAACAGAAAATTAATACCAAACTATAACAAGACGGTACATCCTGTGGAATTAAAAATGACAGATTATGTCAATGCAATACAACCGGAGGCATGTGAGAAATACTTACGTTCTCATGAGAAGGACCGGTCTCAGGAAGGCCAACACACGGTGATATTTGTAGAGCCGGTGCCTTGCTCCGGAACCACTAGCTGCACTCTTCTCTGCACGCAGGTCCTTGTTGAAACGGTCCTTCATGGAACGCCAACGTGTTCTTACTTTGTCCACTGTGAAATAACAATAAAATATAATGGTCAGAAAAAGGACTTTTGGCCGTGCTCTCGTGACTGTGTGTGATGACAGAAACTACGAAAAGTTTCTTTCATCACACACAGTCAAGAGAGCATGGCCAAGGTCTGTTGCTTCACACTACCGTGCAATACTTACCAAATGCATTACGGACCCGTGGCGGGGAATTCTCCCAGCCATCCCACAATGCTTGGGCCACCTCACTCCACAAACGACGGAGAACACTATTGACGGCGTGCTGTGGATCCCGGCTGTCCCACAACGGGAGTCGCTCCTGGACCAGAGTGATCAGCAGGTCATTATCAATCCGGTCGTCGTCCCGTTGTGAAACCTAAAATTAAAAGAAAATCATTTAAGTTTGCTCAACCACATTTGGAAAAAAAAAAGACACGAAGATGAGAAAGGGCAGGAATATGAAAGACAACTTTCAGAAAAGGATGATACAAGAAAAATGTAAAGAAAAACAAGGGTACAGAAAGGAAGTTAAAAGAATATTACAATAAGGACAGTCTGCCTGGTATACATACCCGCTGCCGTCTTCCCCCTGGACCTTGACTCCGCTTCTCAGTACCTCTCTGTCCCTCAGTTGAAGTGCTCTATAAAATAAAAAATAAAAAATTGCCTCATGTGTCGATGTGACAGTCAATACTTACCAAGCTCACGGACAAAAAACTTACCTCGCTCACGTGATCCACTTCTGATTGACGTGGCTGGAACTCCTCATCAGACGAAGAATTCGGAGAAGACATTCTGATGCGTGTTGAAAGAAAAAAATAGGAGAAATTAGGACATGTAGATCCAAAAAATTGAAAATGAATGCATTGGCTAGGATATACTCACATTGCTCTGTGTCTTGTCCAACAATGCGTCCGGGCAGGGTGCTGCCTTCTTTGGAGTCTGATGAGAAGTGACCAGAAACTTCCCCCAACCTTCCTTTTATAACCCTGCTGCTATGGGGGAGGCTTATCAGTGTCTAGACAACCTTATCTACAGTTAATTCAATCTTGCCAAAAAAAACGTATGCGTCAAAAAAACGCATGCAAACGCATGTCCAAAAAAACGCATGCGTCCCCATTGACTCCAATGCATTTTTTGTCCCAAAAAAAACGCATGTAAACGCATGCATTTTTTTGGTAAAAAAAAACGCCCCTCAAATGACTACAAGTTGCATTTTAGAAAATGAACGCATGCAGTAAAAAAACGCATGCGTTCACAAACGCGTGCAAACGCGTACACCTAAAAACACATGCGTTTTCAATGTTAAATATAGGGGAAAAAAATGCATGCGTTTTTTTGGTAAAAAACGCTGCAGACAAAAACGCAAGTGTGAAACCACCCTAAGGCAAAACAGACAGCTAAGGGCTGATATTAAAAAGCTGTGAAGGCCCATGGATATTGGCCCCTACCAACACTAATAGGACTAGTCCTCAGCTGCATGAGAAATGGAGCATATATTAGAAGCGCTAATTCTTGAGCATCGACTCAGCTCTTCCCGATTGCTTTTGTGCAGTGGCAATTGGGGTAATATATACAGCTCTGGCAAAAATTAAGAAACCACCACATCAAAACCCTGTCATGGGCAGCCCATTCTCCAGACCTGAACCCCATTGGAAACCTCTGGAATGTAATCAAGAGGATGATGGATAGTCACAAGCCATCAAACAAAGAACTGCTTACATCTTTGCGCCAGAAGCAGTGTGAAACACTGCTGGAAAGCATGCCAAGATGCATGAAAGCTGTGATTAAAAATCATGGTTATTCCACAAAATATTAATTTATGAATAGTGATGGGCGAGCACTAAAATGCTCGGGTGCTCGTTGCTCGGGTCGAGCAAATTTAAATACTCGGGTACTCGGCCAGAACAACAAACCCAATGTAAGTCTATGAGAAACCCGAGTATTTTTGCCACGATCCCCCCGGGGGTCCTTTTAATGTCTAAAAACATCTGAAAATGATAGAAACACTGCTCAAATGACACAGGAACATCATGGGGATCGCCCCTGGAAGCATTCCTGACTCCTAGTTCACAGCTTTAGGCCGGCGTCACACACAGCGTAAAACAATACGGTCCGTATATTACGGCCGTAATACGCTGAAAAGTCCCGAAAAAAGTGGTCCGTAGCTCCTCCGTAGGCAGGGTGTGTCAGCGTTTTTTGCGCATGGCATCCTCCGTATGTAATCCGTATGGCATCCGTACTGCGTGGTTTTCTCGCAGGCTAGCAAAACCAACATACCGCTATAGAAGTGATCCATGTGTCCCAAAAAGAAAAGAAAATATATATATACTGTATATATATATATATATATATATATATATATATATATATATATGTCAGTAGACACATATATTAGAGAGAAAAGCCGGTAATTCAGTGCGGTGTACAGTAAAATCACACTGACAGCTTACAGTAGAATAGGTAGAATAAATGTGTACACATAGAATAGGTATATATATATATATATGTCAGTGAGACACATATATGTATATATATTAATATTTATTCCAGCGCTAGACAGCTTGAAAGCCGGTAATTCAATTACCGGCTTTTTCCTTCTCCTTCCTAAAACCCGACATGATTTGAGACATGGTTTACATACAGTAAACCATGTCTTCTCTCCATTTTTTTTGCAGATTCCACACTACTAATGTCAGTAGTGTGTATCTGCAAAATTTGGCCGTTCTAGCTCTTAAAATAAAGGGTTAAATGGCGGAAAAAATTGGCGTGGGCTCCCGCGCAATTTTCTCCGCCAGAGTAGTAAAGCCAGTGACTGAGGGCAGATATTAATAGCCTGGAGAGGGTCCATGGTTATTGGCCCCCCCCTGGCTAAAAATACCTGCCCCCAGCCACCCCAGAAAAGGCACATCTGGAAGATGCGCCTATTCTGGCACTTGGCCACTCTCTTCCCATTCCCGTGTAGCGGTGGGATATGGGGTAATGAAGGGTTAATGCCACCTTGCTATTGTAAGGTGACATTAAGCCTAATTAATAATGGAGAGGCGTCAATTATGACACCTATCCATTATTAATCCAATACTAGTAAAGGGTTAAATAAAACACAAACACATTTTTTAAAATTATTTTAATGAAATAAAAACAATGGTTGTTGCAGTATTTTATTCAACGCCCAATCCAGTCACTGAAGACCCTCGTTCTGTGAGTAAAAAAACATAATAAACCAACAATATACTTACCCTCCGCAGATCTGTAACGTCCAACGATGTAAATCCTTCTGAAGGGGTTAAAACATTTTGCAGCAAGGAGCTGTGCTAATGCAGGCTGCTCCTCGCTGCAAAACCCCAGGGAATGAGGCTAAAAATAGATCAATGATCTATATTTAGCTTCATTTGCGGTGAGGCGCCCTCTGCTGGCTGTTCATAGATCGTGGGAAATTACCTAGAAAGCCAGGGAGCTTTCTAGGTAATTTCCCACGATCTATGAACAGCCAGCAGAGGGCGCCTCACCGCAAATAAAGCTAAATATAGATCATTGATCTATTTTTAGCCATATTCCCTGGGGTTTTGCAGCGAGGAGCAGCCTGCATTAGCACAGCTCCTTGCTGCAAAATGTTTTAACCCCTTCAGAAGGATTTACATCGTTGGACGTTACAGATCTGCGGAGGGTAAGTATATTGTTGGTTTATTATGTTTTTTTACTCACAGAACGAGGGTCTTCAGTGACTGGATTGGGCGTTGAATAAAATACTGCAACACCCATTGTTTTTATTTCATTAAAATAATTTTAAATAATGTGTTTGTGTTTTATTTAACCCTTCACTACAATTGGATTAATAATGGATAGGTGTCATAATTGACGCCTCTCCATTATTAATTAGGCTTAATGTCCCCTTACAATAGCAAGGTGGCATTAACCCTTCATTACCCCATATCCCACCGCTACACGGGAATGGGAAGAGAGTGGCCAAGTGCCAGAATAGGCGCATCTTCCAGATGTGCCTTTTCTGGGGTGGCTGGGGGCAGATATTTTTAGCCAGGGGGGGGCCAATAACCATGGACCCTCTCCAGGCTATTAATATCTGCCCTCAGTCACTGGCTTTACTACTCTGGCGGAGAAAATTGCGCGGGAGCCCACGCCAATTTTTTCCGCCATTTAACCCTTTATTTTAAGAGCTAGAACGGCCAAATTTTGCAGATACACACTACTGACATTAGTAGTGTGGAATCTGCAAAAAAAATGGAGAGAATACATGGTTTACTGTATGTAAACCATGTCTCAAATCATGTCGGGTTTTAGGAAGGAGAAGGAAAAAGCCGGTAATTGAATTACCGGCTTTCAAGCTGTCTAGCGCTGGAATAAATATTAATATATATACATATATGTGTCTCACTGACATATATATATATATATACCTATTCTATGTGTACACATTTATTCTACCTATTCTACTGTAAGCTGTCAGTGTGATTTTACTGTACACCGCACTGAATTACCGGCTTTTCTCTCTAACAGCGCTGCGTATTTCTCGCAAGTCACACTGCTTGTCCGTGTGTAATCCGTATTTTTCACGCTTCCATAGACTTTCATTGGCGTATTTCTTGCGCAGTACGGTGACAAACGCAGCATGCTGCGATTTTGTACGGCCGTAGAAAGCCGTATAATACTGATCAGTAAAATACGGCAGATAGGAGCAGGGGCATAGAGAATAATTGTGCCGTATTTTTTGCGAGTTTTACGGACGTAGATTCTGCGCTCTTACGTCCGTAAAACTCGCATGTGTGACGCCGGCCTTAATCATTTTTTTCCAAGATTCATGCCATTTTTCCCGGTGCCACAAAAGACACATTAAAGCAAAACCAAAACGGGTTTTGCTGGAAAATATGTAGGTAAGGTACATCCTTTGCAGGTAAATGACTTGCCTGTAAGGCCAAATATTTAACCCCAGACCGAAAATTTCCTCTCCCTCTTAGGCTTAGTTCAGACGCAGCGTTTTTCAACTTTAACATTGCTTTCAACCACTACAAATGCATTCACTGGGAAATCTCATTGTAACATTCAACACCCCTAGCTGGCCATGTGGTGTGTGACACATAAGCAGACCCATCTTGTTTCATTTACAAAGGAGGGACTCTTAAAGTCACAGAGCCAATTTTTACTGGTGCATCAGGCGGCATTAATCTTCTTAAAGGGCCATTATGAAACAGTGGGTCTCCTAAGCTGTTGTAGCCTATGCTGTGAGTGGATGGGCTGCCAAGAATTACGACGCACCACAATATCCCTGTCATAAGATGTCCAGGGGGGACTCCTGAAAAAGTGTTGCATTGAATTCAAGGCCTGCCCTGCTACCAATTCATATGCCCCAATAAGCCTTTGAACCCACATAGTGGATGGGCCCATGAAAATCCACTTCACAATATGCATTTTGTACTCCATACTCCTTTGTTTTACACATTGGCGGCAAGGCCAGCCCTGCTGCATAGTCATATGCACCCCATTAGGCCTTGGAACCCACATACTGGATGTGCCCATGAAAATTCACTCGTATTTTTTATGGTATGATGGTTCCGTCTTTGCAGAATTATTTACAGGAGAATTTGGCAATTGAGTTTGCCATGTTTTTAACACAAAGGTTCAGATACGGCTTTAAAAAAGTCTAATCCTTGCAATACAAAGCAATTTCATTGCAAACTACAAAATTCAAGGAATATTAAGATTGAATAGTGTGAGTGCGTACATTTTTGTATATGTTAACAATAACATACAAAGAACAAAAGAAGAAAGGAGCAGCACAACCCCCCACATCAACGTAGAGAAAATCCAAATTAACACGTTAGGTCCAATATGGCAGTCCGAGAAAGAGAAGGAGGTGCTATTTGCATGAAAAAAAGTCCATATGAATCCAAACAACAAAGAAGAATTGCAAATGCACTCACCAACTGCAGTTAAAGGTGTTTATTCAAACACAAAGCAGGACATCTTCACGGCACGGGGGAAAGGGACATGACCAGAGGGAGTGCGGCAAACGAGACGACGGCCGTTTCGCGCTACACAAGAGCGCTTCTACGGGTCCAAGTCTCGTTTGCCGCACTCCCTCTGGTCATTTCCCTTTCCCCCGTGCTGTGAAGATGTCCTGCTTTGTTTGAATAAACACCTTTAACTGCAGTTGGTGAGTGCAATTGCTATTCTTCTTTGTTGTTTGAATAACATACAAAGGTTAATAATTACATATAAGGCTAGGGTCACATTGCGTTAGTGCAACCCGTTTAGCGCTAGCGCTAGCGGGTTGCGCTAACGCAATATTTTTACTGTGGCCGCGTCCCGGGGTCGCGGTAACGTCCCCGCATTCGCAGATCCCCGATCTGCGAGAGCGGGGAACGGACCGCGGGCGCGCCTCGGATGCTGCTTGCAGCGTCCGTGGCGCGCCAGGAAACACCGGCGCGTCGCTAGCGCGTGCCGAACATGGCACGCGCTAGTGCTGCGCGTTCCCATTGCCGTGAATGGGCGCGCTAACGGACGCGTTGCACGGCGTTAATTTCGCCGTGCAACGCTGTCCGTTAAGCGTGTTCCGATAACGCAATGGGAACCAAGCCTAAGGATTACATAAATATACTGATTATGTATACACGAAGATTAACTTCATACAGTCTACTTAGATCATCACCAAGAGGCTTTTTGTCACGCTCGCGCCCTGACTGGTGGGCGTGAGCTCGGGGTTTTGTGGCCCCACTGTGCCACAAACCAGACTACCCTGGAAGGGACGTGACTATGACAGCTGCCTGGGTTTTCACTGGAGCCTCTGATGGTAAGGTCAGGCTTGTGCAGCAGGCATATATATATCCAAAAAGAAGGCAGCTGCCAGGTGCTACTTCAGGGTGGTGTCTGGCTGTAGCTGCTGATCCCACTTGGGAGACAGGAACACCTGGATTGGTGCGGGCATTAGGCAGGACTGGCAGAAGAGCATGGCTGGAACTCAGACGAGTAGGCTGGCAAAGACACGGCAGAGAACACAGGACTGGCTAGGACAGCAGGAACACAGGACTGGAAGGCAGGGCAGGAACGGCAGGACTGGCAGGAACACAGGATTGGGAGGCACTGCAGAGAACACAGGACTGGAAGGCAGGGCAGGAAAGGCAGGACTGGCAGGAACACAGGATTGGTTGATGTGGTATATGAAGGAACAGGTAGGGGCCTGTTCACACTGGAGGTGCAGGTACAGATATGTAGTTTGGAGGAACAGGTAGGGACCTGTTCACACTGGAGGTGCAGGTAGAGATATAACATTTGGAGGAACAGGTAGGGACCTGTTCACACTGGAGGTGCGGGAACAGATATGAAATATGAAGGAACAGGTAGGGACCTGTTCACACGGGAGGTGCAGGGAAGGAAACAAGCAGAAAGGAATGAGGTATGAAGAAACAGGTTGGGACCTGTTCACACAGGAGAGGAGTGAAAGACTGCAGATAGGAGTGGAAAAGCAGCAAGAGATAGCGTAGCAACAAAAGCTGAGCAGAGCCACAAAGAATGTGGAGAGAAGCTGCAGCAAGAGATACTGCAGAAGCTAAGCAGAGTGGAACCGCAAGAATTGCAGAGAGGAACTGCAGAAAGAGGTTTCTGCAGCAACGGGAGCAGAGCAGAGTAGAACGGAGCAGAACCGCAGGAGTGCGGAGCAGCGGTAAAGCCACCAAGATACAGAGCAGACAGAGCCGCAAGAGTGCGGAGTGTAAGCAGACTGAGAACACAAGGAAAGACACAGCAGGGAAGGAGACAAGGAGACCAAGATAAGACTAAGTACAGACAAGGCAAAGGAACAAGACACAAGGACAAAGACACAGGGACAAAGACACAGGGACCAGGATATACTGCCTCCTGGAGGGCGGACAACAAGATCAAGGCAATAGCACAGAGAAAAGCCTCCAGAGAGGGAGTAACTCAGAGCAAGACCTGGCAAACTCAGAAGCTAAACACTAACTGAGCAAACACATTGCACAGGCCCAGACCACAGGGTGGAGCTGCACTATATACAGGAGGCCTCTTGGTAATTGGTCAGGAACTGATTAGACAGATGCACCTGATTCCTATAAGAACCAGAGAGTTCAGGTGCCGACCCCCTATACACATAGCCATGAAGCATGCACAGAGCAGAGACACAGAACATGGAGCTGGCATGAAACAGAAACCACATCATGGCCTGGAGCAGTGGGTAAGATTGTGTGAGAGATGTGAGGCCATGCCGTGATGACAGCAGAGTTGTTACAGTACCCCCCCCTTTACGGCCACTCTTCTTCAAGCCCATCTGTTATGATTTGGTGATTCAGAACCACAATGGGCCTAGTGGTTAAGAGCACACAAAGTGACCTGACAGTTACCAATAACAATGAACGAGCTCTGAGACGTGAGAACTCTGCTGACCGCAATCCCTAATCCTATCAAACCACACTAGAGGTAGCCGTGGAGCACTCCTGACCAGTCCAAGGCGCCTCGGGCACAGCCTGAGAAACTAGCTAGCCCTAAGATAGAAAAACAAGCCTACCTTGCCTCAGAGAAATTCCCCAAAGGAAAAGGTAGCCCTCCACATATAATGACTGTGAGTTGAGATGAAAATACAAACACGAGATGAAATAGATTTTAGCAAAGTGAGGCCCAACTTACTGAACAGACCGAAGATAGGAAAGATAGCTTTGCGGTCAACACAAAACCCTACAAACAGCCATGCAGAGGGCGCAAAAAGACCCTCCGTACCAACTAACGGTACGGAGGCGCTCCCTCTGCGTCCCAGAGCTTCCAGCAAGCGAGAGAACAAATATAGCAAGCTGGACAGAAAATATAGCAAACAAAATAACACAAGCACAACTTAGCTTATGCAGGAAAGACAGGCCACAGGAACGATCCAGGAGAGAGCAAGACCAATACTAGAACATTGACTGGAGACCAGGAGCAAAGCACTAGGTGGAGTTAAATAGAGCAGCACCTAACGACTTAACCTCGTCACCTGAGGAAGGAAACTCAGAAGCCGCAGTACCACTCACATCCACCAAAGGAAGCTCATAGACAGAACCAGCCGAAGTACCACTCATGACCACAGGAGGGAGCTTTACCACAAAATTCACAACAGTACTCCCCCTTGAGGAGGGGTCACCGAACCCTCACCAGAGCCCCCAGGCCGACCAGGATGAGCCATATGAAAGGCACGAACCAGATCGGCAGCATGGACATCAGAGGCAAAGACCCAGGAATTATCTTCCTGACCATAACCCTTCCACTTAACCATATACTGGATTTTCCGTCTCGAAACACGAGAATCCAAAATCTTCTCCACGATATACTCCAACTCCCCCTCAACCAAAACCGGGGCAGGAGAATCAACGGATGGAACCACAGGTGTCACGTATCTCCGCAACAATGACCTATGGAATACGTTATGGATGGAAAAAGAAGCTGGAAGGGTCAAACGAAAAGACACAGGATTAAGAACCTCAGAAATCCTATACGGACCAATGAAACGAGGCTTAAACTTAGGAGAGGAAACTTTCATAGGAATATAACGAGATGACAACCAAACCAAATCCCCAACACGAAGTCGGGGACCCACACAGCGCCTGCGGTTAGCGAAACGTTGAGCCTTCCCCTGGGACAAAGTCAAATTGTCCACTACATGAGTCAAAATCTGCTGCAACCTGTCCACCACAGTATCCACACCAGGACAGTCCGAAGACTCAACCTGCCCTGAAGAGAAACGAGGATGGAACCCAGAATTGCAGAAAAACGGCAAAACCAAAGTAGCCAAGCTGGCCCGATTATTAAGGGCGAACTCAGCCAAAGGCAAAAAGGACACCCAATCATCCTGATCAGCAGAAACAAAACATCTCAGATATGTTTCCAAGGTCTGATTGGTTCGTTCAGTCTGGCCATTTGTCTGAGGATGGAAAGCCGAGGAAAAAGACAAATCAATGCCCATCCTAGCACAAAGGCTCGCCAAAACCTCGAAACAAACTGGGAACCTCTGTCAGAAACGATGTTCTCTGGAATGCCATGTAAACGAACCACATGCTGGAAGAACAATGGCACCAAATCAGAGGAGGAAGGCAATTTAGACAAGGGTACCAAATGGATCATCTTAGAAAAGCGATCACAAACCACCCAAATGACCGACATTTTTTGAGAGACGGGGAGATCCGAAATAAAATCCATAGAGATATGTGTCCAAGGCCTCTTCGGGACCGGCAAGGGCAAAAGCAACCCACTGGCACGAGAACAACAGGGCTTAGCCCGAGCACAAATCCCACAGGACTGCACAAAAGAACGCACATCCCGCGACAGAGACGGCCACCAAAAGGATCTAGCCACTAAATCTCTGGTACCAAAGATTCCAGGATGACCAGCCAACACCGAACAATGAACCTCAGAGATAACTCTATTCGTCCACCTATCAGGGACAAACAGTTTCTCCGCTGGGCAACGGTCAGGTCTATTAGCCTGAAATTTTTGCAGCACCCGCCGCAAATCAGGGGAGATGGCAGACAAAATTACCCCCTCTTTAAGAATACCCGCCGGCTCAGGTAAACCCGGAGAGTCGGGCACAAAACTCCTAGACAAGGCATCCGCCTTGACATTTTTAGAGCCCGGAAGGTACGAAACCACAAAGTCAAAACGGGAGAAAAACAGCGACCAACGAGCCTGTCTAGGATTCAACCGTTTGGCAGACTCGAGATAAGTCAAGTTCTTGTGATCAGTCAAGACCACCACGCGATGCATAGCTCCTTCAAGCCAATGACGCCACTCCTCGAATGCCCACTTCATGGCCAGCAACTCTCGATTGCCAACATCATAATTTCGCTCAGCAGGCGAAAACTTCCTGGGAAAGAAGGCGCATGGTTTCATCACCGAGCAATCAGAGCTTCTTTGCGACAAAACAGCCCCTGCTCCAATTTCAGAAGCATCAACCTCGACCTGGAACGGGAGCGAAACATCTGATTGGCACAACACAGGGGCAGAAGAAAAACGACGCTTCAACTCTTGAAAAGCTTCCACAGCAGCAGAAGACCAATTGACCACATCGGCACCCTTTTTGGTTAAATCAGTCAACGGTTTAGCAATACTAGAAAAATTATTGATGAAGCGACGATAAAAATTAGCAAAGCCCAGGAACTTTTGCAGACTCTTCAGAGATGTCGGCTGAGTCCAATCAAAAATGGCCTGAACTTTAACAGGGTCCATCTCGATAGTAGAAGGGGAAAAAATGAACCCCAAAAATGAAACCTTCTGAACACCAAAGAGACACTTTGACCCCTTCACAAACAAAGAATTCACACGCAGGACCTGGAAAACCATTCTGACCTGCTTCACATGAGACTCCCAATCATCCGAGAAGACCAAAATATCATCCAAGTATACAATCAGGAATTTATCCAGGTACTCTCGGAAGATGTCATGCATAAAGGACTGAAACACTGATGGAGCATTAGAAAGCCCGAATGGCATAACCAGGTACTCAAAATGGCCCTCGGGCGTATTAAATGCAGTTTTCCATTCATCGCCTCGTTTAATACGCACAAGATTATACGCACCACGAAGATCTATCTTGGTGAACCAACTAGCCCCCTTAATCCGAGCAAACAAATCAGACAGCAGCGGCAAGGGATACTGAAATTTGACTGTGATTTTATTTAGAAGGCGGTAATCAATACAAGGTCTCAGCAAACCGTCCTTCTTGGCCACAAAAAAGAACCCTGCTCCCAATGGCGACGATGACAGGTGAATATGACCCTTCTCCAAGGATTCTTTTACGTAACTCCGCATAGCGGCGTGCTCAGGCACAGATAAATTAAACAGTCGACCTTTAGGAAACTTACTACCAGGAATCAAATCGATAGCACAATCACAATCCTTATGCGGAGGTAGGGCATTGGACTTGGGCTCATCAAATACATCCCGGTAATCTGACAAGAACTCTGGGACCTCAGAAGGGGTGGATGACGAAATAGAAAGAAATGGAACATCCCCATGTACCCCCTGACAACCCCAGCTGGACACAGACATAGATTTCCAATCCAATACTGGGTTATGGACTTGTAGCCATGGCAACCCCAACATGACCACATCATGCAGATTATGCAACACCAGAAAGCGAATATCCTCCTGATGTGCAGGAGCCATGCACATGGTCAGCTGGGTCCAGTACTGAGGCTTATTCTTGGCCAAAGGCGTAGCATCAATTCCTCTCAATGGAATAGGACACTGCAAGGGCTCCAAGAAAAACCCACAACGCCTAGCATACTCCAAGTCCATCAAATTCAGGGCAGCGCCTGAATCCACAAATGCCATGACAGAATAGGACGACAAAGAGCAGATCAAAGTAACGGACAAAAAAAATTTCGACTGCACCATACCAATGGTGGCAGACCTAGCGAACCGCTTAGTGCGTTTAGGACAATCAGAGATAGCATGAGTGGAATAACCACAGTAGAAACACAGCCCATTCTGATGTCTGTGTTCTTGCCGTTCAGCTCTGGTCAAAGTCCTATCGCACTGCATAGGCTCAGGTTTATACTCAGATAATACCGCCAAATGGTGCACAGTTTAACGCTCATGCAAGCGTCGACCGATCTGAATGGCCAAAGACATAGACTCATTCAAACCAGCAGGCATTGGAAATCCCACCATGACATCTTTAAGGGCTTCAGAGAGACCCTTTCTGAAAATTGCTGCCAACGCACATTCATTCCATTGAGTGAGTACAGACCACTTCCTAAACTTCTGACACTATACCTCTACCTCATCCTGACCCTGACACAGAGCCAGCAAATTTTTCTATGCCTGATCCATTGAATTAGGTTCATCATAGAGCAATCCGAGCGCCAGAAAAAAAGCATCAATATTACATAATGCAGGGAAAATGCCCAGTCCTGAGGATCGCCACGTAATAAAGAAATAATGATCTTAACTTGTTGAACTGGGTCACCAGAGGAGCGGGGTTTCAATGCCAGAAACAGTTTACAACTATTTTTAAAACTCAGAAACTTAGCTCTATCTCCAGAAAACAAATCAGGAATAGGACTTCTTGGTTCTAACATAGAATTCTGAACCACAAAGTCATGAATTTTTTGTACTCTTGCAGTGAGATGATCCACACATGAAGACAGACCTTTAATGTCCATCACTACACCTGTGTCCTGAACCACCCAAATGTCTAGGGGAAAAGAGAGACAAAACACAGTGCAAAGAAAAAAAATGGTCTCAGAACTTCTCTTTTCCCTCTATTGAGAAGCATTAGTACTTTGGGCCTACAGTACTGTTATGATTTGGTGATTCAGAACCACAATGGGCCTAGTGGTTAAGAGCACACAATGTGACCTGACAGTTACCAATAACAATGAACGAGCTCTGAGAAGTGGGAACTCTGCTGACCGCAATCCCTAATCCTATCAAACCACACTAGAGGTAGCCGTGGAGCGCTCCTGACCAGTCCTAGGCGCCTCGGGCACAGCCTGAGAAACTAGCTAGCCCTAAGATAGAAAAACAAGCCTACCTTGCCTCAGAGAAATTCCCCAAAGGAAAAGGCAGCCCCCCACATATAATGACTGTGAGTTGAGATGAAAATACAAACACAGAGATGAAATAGATTTTAGCAAAGTAAGGCCCAACTTACTGAACAGACCGAAGATAGGAAAAATAGCTTTGCGGTCAACACAAAACCCTACAAACAGCCATGCAGAGGGCGCAAAAAGACCCTCCGTAACGACTAACGGTACGGAGGCGCTCCCTCTGCGTCCCAGAGCTTCCAGCAAGCGAGAGAACCAATATAGCAAGCTGGACAGAAAATATAGCAAACAAAATAACACAAGCACAACTTAGCTTATGCAGGAAAGACAGGCCACAGGAATGATCCAGGAGAGAGCAAGAGCAATACTAGAACATTGACTGGAGGCCAGGAGCAAAGCACTAGGTGGAGTTAAATAGAGCAGCACCTAACGACTTAACCTCGTCACCTGAGGAAGGAAACTCAGAAGCCGCAGTACCACTCACATCCACCAAAGGAAGCTCATAGACAGAACCAGCCGAAGTACCACTCATGACCACAGGAGGGAGCTTGACCACAGAATTCACAACACCCATCAGAATAACTTGTAGAAGAAGGATAGGAGCACACATAGAGCCATCACAACATTCCTCTGGTAGAATGAGGTATTTGAGACATTAGAGATCTTAGGTTGCCCAGTCTCTTTGAGTCCAGAAAGATCAGCCTCCCACACAGAAGATGCAAGGACCAGGACTTCTTTCACCTGGTTAACTGAAAGCAGGAACTTGGAAGCTTGCGATTTGACCAAAACATAATCTGATACTTTGAACACTGAAGACACCTTCACTGGATCCAATTTAAGCCCATCACCACAAGAAAATTGGACCTCCTCCTGAAGACCAGTGGGAAGCAGAGATGAGAACACTTCTGTCTTGGGATCTTCACCCAATAGCCAGATGGAAGCTGGAGGCATACATACAGGAAACATCTTCAGCCTGGTACCCTGAAAAAACTGGACCTCCTCTACTAGATTAGAGGATGAGTAAGTATCTGTCTTAATATCAAGTAGCCACTTGGAAGCAGAAGGCATACTTTCAGGAAGCCCCATCAGCCTGTTACTCTGACAAAACTGGACCATCTCTTCCTCCGGACTGGTGAAGAACAGAGATGCAAGAGCTTCAGCTTCAACTTCTTCATCCACCTGCCACATGGAATCTGAAGGCATCATTACAGGAAGCATCTTCTTCCCAAAGTTCAGAGAAAATTTTTTAAGCAACAGGGATGTTTCTGGGAACTGGTCACTGGAGGTGTGCGGAGAGGACGCCACTGCTTCCTTTACTTCAGTGAGGTCAGCACACTGTGACTCAATAGCCAGCTGATTAGGTGGAGAAGATATCAACACTGTACATTGACCTTGCAGTTTAGGAACAAGAAACTTCTGGAGACTTGATAGTTCCAAACGCAGAACCACGCTGGGTCTTCGGGCCGGAACGGGCAGCAGAGTATCCGGTTCAGAACGACCGACGGGCGGACTGGTCAACAAGTGGAAAACAAATTTCTCCGCATATAATGCTCCGATTTGGAGCTGTAGTTGTCCCTTCAACACTGGACTGTTCATAAGTAGGGCTCGAGCATCACCAAACACCTTCACAGGATTCTGGAGTAGTGGAACAGGAACCACACTTAGACTCCGTCTGGTTAGCAACTTGAATATATCTGCAGGGCCGAAGCTCCCACAAGGCACCGGAACAGACACAGACTTTAGCAGCAGGGAGTTATTCTCACCAAGTGCAGTCTCTCCTACTGGCCCGAGGTTTTGGAGCTTTAGATCCCCTGGACAGAGGCTATCCAGGTGTCCCTCACAACAGCAGCGACATAGTAAGCCCTTCTTACGACTGGTCTTACACTGGTGCTTTGCCAGTCCACTCTTGACAGTCTTTTTGGGTTCTATTTGAGTAGCTGCATTAACGGGTAGAGGAACTGGAGGATTATAGACCGTCATGGCTTGACGTGGAGGTTTCTTCACGGGTTTCGCCCGTCTGGAGCGCCTCTTGGATCTAGATGGGGAAGACTTCATAGGAGCAGCAGGACGAGGCTTGTCAAAGACTTTACAGAAGGCCACCAGGAAGGCCCCAAGACTCATGACGATAGGATCCCCTGCTTCCCAGAGGGGACAAATCCATAATAAAGCATCTCCTGCTAGGTAGGACATGATGTAGCCCACCTTAATCTGGTCAGAGGGAAAACAAGCTGCATTCTGCAGGATGTAGCGCAAGCACTGTTCCAGGAAGCTTTGGCATTCCTCTGGATTCCCATAGAACCTAGGTGGGTCTGCTGGGTTGTACTCTTCCTCATAGGCCAGAAGTTGGTTGTAGAGAGCATTTGAAACTATGATTGGGCCCGAGGTCTCCTCAATTGGAACGACACAGGGTGGAACAAATTCTTCAGCTTGCTCATACTGGTAGAAAGTTCATCATGCTCTGAGAGCGGTAGGACATGGGATACAGCGGAGGCCATGGCCTGTGCAAACTGTCACGCTCGCGCCCTGACTGGTGGGCGTGAGCTCGGGGGTTTTGTGGCCCCGCTGTGCCTGTCAGGATTCCCCTAACCGCTGCCACCAATTTGTCAGGATTCCCGACCGATGCCACCAATTTGTCAGGATTCCCCTGACCGCTGCCACCAATTTGTCACGATTCACACCGTGACCGTCACCCCTACGTCACGGGTTGGGGTGACCTTAGGCCAACAGACGGCTATCACATGTGCAGGGGGGCTTATCTTAGTTAACCCTCCACTGCTAACAATGTGATGAGAAAACACACACAAGGCTATTGACCTCTTAGTTTACAGCAGGGGCTTATTCTAGGTATCCCACTGCTTTCAATATACCACAAACTGCAGGGATTTATGCATATCCCGCTTACAGTTCCACTTAACACTTGCAGCTCTCTGGCGCCCCCCTTACTCTCAGGTCAGATTAGGTACTGCACCCTGGGTAATTAGTCGCCAGAAAGGCTGCCTGCTATGTACTGGCTATTGGGCACGCTGCAGCG
Organism: Ranitomeya imitator; assembly: GCF_032444005.1. Classification (NCBI taxonomy): domain Eukaryota; kingdom Metazoa; phylum Chordata; class Amphibia; order Anura; family Dendrobatidae; genus Ranitomeya; species Ranitomeya imitator. The sequence goes on along the minus strand of NC_091288.1, from coordinate 110,302,839 downwards.
ACGCGATAACTACTCCCACTCAGGCAGGAACAATAATTATCAACGCCGCAGCCGCTACAACATAACCCAAAAGTCTGCACACTATCGGTATCACTGCCACCAGCTTCGATTAAACGGGTCTGAAGCTAACCCAACACAGTAGCGTATTTCCCTTCAAGAGACAGGGTACGGTTTAGAGCATGGAGATTGAACTAATATATAATATCATATCCCATAAAAAATTAGGCAGTGCTTTATCAAAAATATTTTATAAAGATGTTACAAATGAGACAATTGCAAATATGTACAAGGGTAATTATGAAATAAACAGGGATTAAATGAGAAAATGTAACACTCACATGTTCAAAGCATGGCAGGCAACCATACGTCCCAGCTCATTTGGACGTGCTGCTGGCTTCAGGAGAAGACAAGAAGTCCAGAAGAAGAAATCAAGCAGAAGACTGAGCTGGGGAGCCTGCCACAAACTTAAAACCTTAAGGCTGTGACATCACAGAAAGGCTGGCTTATCCAGTCCCTCCTCTCTCTACATTCTGAGAACTTCAATCTTAAATCTACTTTCTATAACTTTGCTACAAAACATGTCATAGTCATAACAAACCCAGCATTCATCTGGGATTAACGTGGGCATTCTAATGAGATCAAATATGTCCTATCTGGGATACATATTTACAGAGAAATCCCTACTTCTTTACCAGATGGCGTTAGAAGCTCCGGTTTTACATGGTGAATAGATCCACCGAGGGGTGTAAAGAATATATATTTTCGTGTTTTTTACGTAAACGGGTTGTGTAATATCTTAGCAAAACAAGACAAAGGTCTTCCATGCATTTCTGGAAAGTTAGAATCCAGTTCTAGCCTGTCACTTTCCACTGCAAGAATGCCGGTCGTAAATACTTCGGCTCTCTGAGCTAGAGGTAATAAACTCTTCCTCCCCCATCTACATTGGCAAAGCAGCTCTTGGCTGAGTGAAAGGGAAGGAATTTGAAGCTACAAACTGTTGCAGCATCACTCCAAGAAGGGGGCTTAGCCCACGCAGGCTAGCAAGAGAACTACTTATGATATTTCATACCATATCGTGACAGTGCCACAAACCAGACTACCCTGGAAGGGACGTGACTATGACAGCTGCCTGGATTTTCACTGGAGCCTCTGATGGTGAGGTCAGGCTTGTGCAGCAGGCAGCTGCCAGGTGTTACTCCAGGGTGGTGTCTGGCTGTAGCTGCTGATCCCACTTGGGAGACAGGAACACCAGGATTGGTGCGGGCATTAGGCAGGACTGGCAGAAGAGCATGGCTGGAACTCAGACGAGTAGGCTGGCAGAGACACGGCAGAGAACACAGGACTGGCTAGGACAGCAGGAACACAGGACTGGAAGGCAGGGCAGGAACGGCAGGACTGGCAGGAACACAGGATTGGGAGGCACTGCAGAGAACACAGGACTGGAAGGCAGGGCAGGAACAGCAGGACTGGCAGGAACACAGGATTGATTGATGTGGTATATGAAGGAACAGGTAGGGGCCTGTTCACACTGGAGGTGCAGGTACAGATATGTAGTTTGGAGGAACAGGTAGGGACCTGTTCACACTGGAGGTGCAGGTAGAGATATAAAGTTTGGAGGAACAGGTAGGGACCTGTTCACACTGGAGGTGCAGGAACAGATATATAGTTTGGAGGAACAGGTAGGGACCTGTTCACACTGGAGGTGCGGGAACAGATATGAAATATGAAGGAACAGGTAGGGACCTGTTCACACGGGAGGTGCAGGGAAGGAAACAAGCAGAAAGGAATGAGGTATGAAGAAACAGGTTGGGACCTGTTCACACAGGAGAGGAGTGAAAGACTGCAGATAGGAATGGAAAAGCAGCAAGAGATAGCGTAGCAACAAAAGCTGAGCAGAGCCACAAAGAATGTGGAGAGAAGCTGCAGCAAGAGATACTGCAGAAGCTAAGCAGAGTGGAACCGCAAGAATTGCAGAGAGGAACTGCAGAAAGAGGTTTCTGCAGCAACGGGAGCAGAGCAGAGTAGAACGGAGCAGAACCGCAGGAGTGCGGAGCAGCGGTAAAGCCACCAAGATACAGAGCAGACAGAGCCGCAAGAGTGCGGAGTGTAAGCAGACTGAGAACACAAGGAAAGACACAGCAGGGAAGGAAGCCACAGACAAGGAGACCGAGATAAGACTAAGTACAGACAAGGCAAAGGAACAAGACACAGGGACAAAGACACAGGGACCAGGATATACTGCCTCCTGGAGGGCGGACTACAAGATCAAGGCAATAGCACAGAGAAAAGCCTCCAGAGAGGGAGTAACTCAGAGCAAGACCTGGCAAACTCAGAAGCTAAACACTAACTGAGCAAACACATTGCACAGGCCCAGACCACAGGGTGGAGCTGCACTATATACAGGAGGCCTCTTGGTAATTGGTCAGGAACTGATTAGACAGATGCACCTGATTCCTATAAGAACCAGAGAGTTCAGGCGCCGATTCCCTATACACATAGCCATGAAGCATGCACAGAGCAGAGACACAGAACATGGAGCTGGCATGAAACAGAAACCACATCATGGCCTGGAGCAGTGGGTAAGATTGTGTGAGAGATGTGAGGCCATGCCGTGATGCCAGCAGAGTTGTTACACTTTTAAATATCATCCGTCTGGAATATCCTAGAAGCAACACCAAGACAGAGAGCCCCTGGGAGATTACCTACACTGCATGGGCGTCCCCAATTATGCAGGTATCAACACACTGTACATGTACATGTACCCCAGTTTTGGCATCTGTCTTAGTCATGTTTCTCTGGTCCATTATAGTGATCTACACTATGTAGTAACTCTAGTTTAAACCAGACCTTCAAGTGGCCAGCTTTCAAGGTTGTATGAAACTGAGATATCATGGAGTCATCAGACTTGGGGCCATAAACCACTAGAAAACAAAAGCCACAAGGATTTAGATCAAACCACCACAGGCAGAGGTTCAGTAAACCTTAATGTTTTACAATGATAAACAGCAAACATATAGAGGCTTCAAACTATTTCTGAAGTGAGAAAACAAACATTTATCAAGATTTTGTCACTATGAGCATTGTCTGTCACATCTGTAAATGTTTTACAAGACATGCAGCTATGTGATTGTCTGAATGCATTCGGTGTACAGTATATCAATCTTGTTTACAAATCGCCATTTGTATATTCGCCATTTGTACATTTGAGGCAGCCAAAGTTATCGCTCTCATGGAGAGAAATATAGTGGACAAAGAAAAATTTGTAATAAACTACTGAGCCAAACTAACATCATTGCATTATCAAATTTATATGAAGTGTATTGTGTCCAATTTGAGCAACCAGGCAACACAAAAAGGAGCTTTTCCAGTGAGCTCTTTAAGGTACACAAATGTGAAATGTTTGCCATCAAGGATGTGGTTTCACCAATGGGGGGTACCTTTTAAAAAAATATACTATTGCCATCACAGCCACCCTTGCCCAAACTTCACGGGCCTATAACAATACAAAGCATGTTCACCCAGGTCATGTCGTCGTAGATAAGGAAGAGACATTGCAGGAAACAGAGTTAAGAATTAGGGCCAATGTAGTGGTGTGGGTCTCTGAGACTTGTAATGCAGTGCATGATCTGCCAAACAATTCCCCAATGGGGGTACCTTTTTTAAAAATACACTAGTGCCATCGCATGCCCCTAGCCCAAATATCAACGGCCTATAACAGTACTGAGCACGTTTACCCTGGTGATCTAGTGGCAGGAACATTTTAGATTGCAGGAGTTAAGAAGTTGGCCCAATGGAATGTCATGCCCAATTTCCCAAATGTGGGATCCTTTTTTAAAAAAATAAAAGCATGCCATCAACAGCCCCCTCAGCCAAAATGCACTGTACAGAGCACGTTCACCCTGGTGATCTAATAGCAGGTACAGGACAGTTTGCAGGAGTCCGAGTTAAGAAATAGGCCCAATGTAATGACATGCCCAGTTCCCCAATGTGTTGTCCTTTTTTAAAAAATAAAAGAGTGCCATCACAGCACCCTTGGCCAAAATGCGCCGCACAGATCACGTTCACTCTGGTGATATATTGGTTCAGCATGAGGAGGATGAGGATAAGGAGGAAGATAAGAACAAACAGACCCAATCTGGAAGCGTATACCCATGTGGGGTTGTGAAGAGGTGCATGAGAATATGCCTCCCCAAAAGAGAGAATGTATTTGAAGTTATGTTTCGCTGTTTTCACTTGGTGGTGTACAGAAGTCTTTGCCAATCCAGGCCTTGTTCATTTTTATAACAGTCAGCCTGTCAGCATTTTCAGTTGACAGGCGGATGCGCTTATTTGTTATAATTCCACCAGCGGCACTGAAAAACCCTCTCTGACAGAACGCTAGCAGCAGGGCAGGCCAGGACCTCCAAGGCGTAGAGAGCCAGTTCATGCCATGTGTCCAGCTTGGATACCAAATAATTCAAAGGCACAGAGGAATCATGAAGGACGTTTGTACAATCTGCAAGCTACTCCCTCACCATCTTCCCAAACATTGCACTTCTTGTGACAGCACCCCTTGCCTCTGCGCCGCAACGATGGGAGTTTCTGAGAAAACTGTCCCAGAACTTGGCCATTGTTCTCCTGTCTGAGCTGGATTGTACTTCTGTCTCTCTCTTGCTTGGAGTCCTTGGTTGTACAACAAACTCTGACGTCTGCTGCCAGCGTTCTCACATGGGAATTTTCTAAGTAATTCCGCTAAATGGGCCCTGTGGTACTGCAACATTTTTGTACACCTCTCTGCCTCAGGCAGAAGAAATTGAAAGTTATCCTTGCAGTGTGGGTCTAGAAGTGTCACCAACCAGTAATGAGTGTCACCCAAAATTTTGATAATCCGAGGGTCACGTGAAAAGCAGCGCAACATAAAGTCAACCATGCATGCCAGACTGCTAACAGGCAAGACTTCCGTGTCCTCATCAACAGGACGACTGACGATGCTGTCCTCCTTCTCCCTGTCCTCAGGTCATCCCCGCTGAACAGAAGCTAATACAGATGTGTTTGTAGTACCATCTATAGCACATGAAAGTAGTTCCTGTTCTTCCTCCTCCTCCTCATTGCCTACCAATCCACGTTAAGAAGACATGAGGCTGGGCTGAGTGTAATCCCCCTGTATGTTTCCTTCCTCCATGTCCTCGTGTTCCGCCTGCAATGCATCCTCTTTGATTGTGAGCAGAGAGTTTTTCAGAATGCTGAGAAGCGGGATAGTGATGCTAATTATGGCATCATCGCCACTCACCATCTTAGTGCAGTCCTCAAAGTTTTGGAGGATGTTACATATGTCTGACATCCATGTCCACTCCTGAGGTCTTATGTGTGCAGTCTGACCTGAAATTCGACGGCCTTGTTGATGTTGGTAGTCAACAACGGTCACAAAGTCGGGTGCTTTGCTTGCATGTGCCTGATCATGCTGGTGGTCAGACTGGTTGTTTGGCTACCCTTGCTGAAGCGGGCATAGCAGGTGCTGCAAATGGCCTGTTTAGGGTTATCGGCAGAGTCTTTAAAAAATAACCAGACTCGGGAAGATCTCACAGGTGGAATGGCAACTTCACTCATGTTGGTGTTACGGGGGAACAGATGCACGCCTTCTGTCTGTGGCCACCACACTGCTTCTTCCTGCCTGTTGGGGGGATATGCCTCCTTCCCCATTTGTGCTGCTGTCCTCGCTACGCATGTCCTCCTGCCAGGTTGGGTCAGTTACTAAGTCATCCACCACCTCGTCTTCCACATCCGCACCCTGCTCCTCCTCCTGACTTTCTAGCAATTGTGTCTCATCATCGTCCACCTCTTGTGACACTTTCCCACCATTGCCTTCGTGTGACTGGGGCTGGTCAAAGCTTTGGGCAGCTCTACATGCGATCTCATCTTTCTCCACTTCAAGCTGACTGGGAGAGATTTCTGAATCTTGAAATGGAAAACTGAACAGCTCTTCAGAGTGTCCAAGTGTGGGATCAGTTGTCTCAGGGCACTCGGCATGGTGGGAGGAAGGAGGATCAGGGTGAGGAATATCCTGGCCACACTCATGGCTACTCAGACTTGACCGTGTGGAAGACAAGGTGGTGGTGGTGGTGGCTAAGTGACTGGAAGCATTATCCACTATCCAACCAACAACCGTTACACACTGCTCTAGCTTCAATAGTGGTGTGCTGCGGTCCCCTAGAAACTGGGACAGGAATGTCGAGCGAGAAGATGTGGGTCTTTGTTGTTGCCCACTTTCACCTTGCCCACGGCCTCATCCTCTGGATGCACCATCAGCATCACGTCCACTTCCCCATCCCTTGCCTTAACCATTTTAAATGGACCACTGCACTATTTCAAATGCTCAACACAAATGTCTTTATTAGTAGCGAAATAATATGTGATCAGTATGCCTGCAAATCTACGATTTTTCAAACCCAAACACCAGGCAGGCCTCAGCCTGAACTAACAGACTGTATTCAATTTTTTTTAAGTTAATTTATGCAAAATAGTGCTGTATAGAATTTGAGTATCACACAGCCAAAAAATAAGTACACCGGCCTCCAATGCCCAAACTGGGAGCACAGAGATATATGACGGCTGTAACGGAAATACCACACTGGCAAATCTGTGGCCTTTGAAATTTTTTATGCGAAATAATGCTGTATAGAATTTGACTATCACACAGCCAAAAAATAAGTACACCGGCCTCCAATGATCAAACATGGAGCACGCAGATATATGAGGCCTTTTTCGGTGAATTTAAAACACCAAAAAAAAAGGGGCACAAGGGTCGCACACGCTATGCTACTTATGCCTGACAAACTATAACTTTTCAACAGGCCTCAGTCTGACAGAACAGACTGTATTTTTTTTTTTTTTTTGGGGGGGGGGATTTTTGGAAAAAAAAGAAGGAAAAATAGGTACATAGACAGTAAATAAGCTGCAGCAGCAGCAGGCAGTTATGTAGCTTTGGGAGGGATGGAGTGGGAGCAATGGACGCACATACAGTGCCTGCAGGCCTTGCACTGATGCGAATATGCTGTGCCCTGACTACCTAGCGCTGCAATATCAGGACCCACAAATTAGCCCTAAAAAGGACTTTTGGTTTCTGAGGAGTTGTGGATGTAAGAGTTGCAGACCTACACTAACTCTAAAAACCACGATTGTGACCCTATTTCGGCAGCAGCTCTCCCTACTCTTATACTCGGTATGATGCTGTACGGCCCAGCCAATCACTGCAAGACACAACAAAGATGGCTGCCACGTTTCATGGCCTAGCAGACAATCCCTGCATCGCGATTGGGTCTCTAAAGTCCGACAAAACTTCTGGGTGGAGACTGCAGTTACTGCCGAATAATCCCAGAAATGCTCGCTGCTCGCCGAGTACCCCGATACTCAAGCGAATAACAAGTAGTGGCAAGCATGTTCACTGATCACTATTTCTGAACTCTTCCTTGCGCCTAACTCTGCCTATGCAACTTGGCACAGCCTGAGAAACTAACTAGCCTGAAGATAGAAAAATAAGCCTACCTTGCCTCAGAGAAATACCCCAAAGGAAAAGGCAGCCCCCCACATATAATGACTGTGAGTTAAGATGAAAAGACAAACGTAGGGATGAAATAGATTCAGCAAAGTGAGGCCCGACTTTCTTAACAGAGCGAGGATAGGAAAGATAACTTTGCGGTCTACACAAAACCCTAAAGAAAACCACGCAAAGGGGGCAAAAAGACCCTCCGTACCGAACTAACGGCACGGAGGTACACCCTTTGCATCCCAGAGCTTCCAGCAAAACAATTAGACAAGCTGGACAGAAAAAATAGCAAACAAATAGCAAAGAAGAACTTAGCTATGCAGAGCAGCAGGCCACAGGAATGATCCAGGGAAAGTCCAACACTGGAACATTGACAGGAAGCATGGATCAAAGTATTAGGTGGAGTTAAGTAGAGAAGCACCTAACGACCTCACCAGATCACCTGAGGGAGGAAACTCAGAAGCCGCAGTACCACTTTCCTCCACAAACGGAAGCTCCCAGAGAGAATCAGCCGAAGTACCACTTGTGACCACAGGAGGGAGCTCTGCCACAGAATTCACAACAGTACCCCCCCCTTGAGGAGGGGTCACCGAACCCTCACCAGAGCCCCCAGGCCGACCAGGATGAGCCACATGAAAGGCACGAACAAGATCGGGAGCATGGACATCAGAGGCAAAAACCCAGGAATTATCTTCCTGAGCATAACCCTTCCATTTAACCAGATACTGGAGTTTCCGTCTTGAAACACGAGAATCCAAAATCTTCTCCACAATATACTCCAATTCCCCCTCCACCAAAACCGGGGCAGGAGGGTCAACAGATGGAACCATAGGTGCCACGTATCTCCGCAACAATGACCTATGGAATACGTTATGTATGGAAAAAGAATCTGGGAGGGTCAGACGAAAAGACACAGGATTAAGAACCTCAGAAATCCTATACGGACCAATGAAACGAGGTTTAAACTTAGGAGAGGAAACCTTCATAGGAATATGACGAGAAGATAACCAAACCAGATCCCCAACACGAAGTCGGGGACCCACACGGCGTCTGCGATTAGCGAAACGTTGAGCCTTCTCCTGGGACAAGGTCAAATTGTCCACTACATGAGTCCAAATCTGCTGCAACCTGTCCACCACAGTATCCACACCAGGACAGTCCGAAGACTCAACCTGTCCTGAAGAGAAACGAGGATGGAACCCAGAATTGCAGAAAAATGGTGAAACCAAGGTAGCCGAGCTGGCCCGATTATTAAGGGCAAACTCAGCCAAAGGCAAAAAGGACACCCAGTCATCCTGATCGGCAGAAACAAAGCATCTCAGATAGGTTTCCAAGGTCTGATTGGTTCGTTCGGTCTGGCCATTAGTCTGAGGATGGAAAGCCGAGGAAAAAGACAAGTCAATGCCCATCCTACCACAAAAGGCTCGCCAAAACCTCGAAACAAACTGGGAACCTCTGTCAGAAACGATATTCTCTGGAATGCCATGCAAACGAACCACATGCTGGAAGAACAATGGCACCAAATCAGAGGAGGAAGGCAATTTAGACAAGGGTACCAGATGGACCATCTTAGAAAAGTGATCACAGACCACCCAAATGACTGACATCTTTTGAGAAACGGGAAGATCTGAAATAAAATCCATAGAGATATGTGTCCAAGGCCTCTTCGGGACTGGCAAGGGCAAAAGCAACCCACTGGCACGAGAACAGCAGGGCTTAGCCCGAGCACAAATCCCACAGGACTGCACAAAAGTACGCACATCCCGCGACAGAGATGGCCACCAAAAGGATCTAGCCACTAACTCTCTGGTACCAAAGATTCCAGGATGACCAGCCAACACCGAACAATGAACCTCAGAGACAACTTTATTCGTCCACCTATCCGGGACAAACAGTTTCTCCGCTGGACAACGATCAGGTTTATTAGCCTGAAATTTTTGCAGCACCCGCCGCAAATCAGGGGAGATGGCAGACACAATTACTCCTTCCTTGAGGATACCCGCCGGCTCAGATAAACCCGGAGAGTCGGGCACAAAACTCCTAGACAGAGCATCCGCCTTCACATTTTTAGAGCCCGGAAGGTACGAAATCACAAAGTCAAAACGGGCAAAAAACAGCGACCAACGAGCCTGTCTAGGATTCCAACGCTTAGCAGACTCGAGATAAGTCAAGTTCTTATGATCAGTCAATACCACCACACGATGCTTAGCTCCTTCAAGCCAATGACGCCACTCCTCGAATGCCCACTTCATGGCCAGCAACTCTCGGTTGCCCACATCATAATTTCGCTCAGCAGGCGAAAACTTCCTGGAAAAAAAAAGCGCATGGTTTCATCACTGAGCAATCAGAACCTCTCTGCGACAAAACAGCCCCTGCTCCAATCTCAGAAGAATCAACCTCGACCTGGAACGGAAGAGAAACATCTGGTTGACACAACACAGGGGCAGAAGAAAAACGACGCTTCAACTCTTGAAAAGCTTCCACAGCAGCAGAAGACCAATTGACCAAATCAGCACCCTTCTTGGTCAAATCGGTCAATGGTTTGGCAATACTAGAAAAATTGCAGATGAAGCGACGATAAAAATTAGCAAAGCCCAGGAACTTTTGCAGACTTTTCAGAGAAGTCTGCTGAGTCCAATCATGGATGGCTTGGACCTTAACAGGATCCATCTCGATAGTAGAAGGGGAAAAGATGAACCCCAAAAATGAAACCTTCTGCACACCAAAGAGACACTTTGATCCCTTCACAAACAAAGAATTAGCACGCAGGACCTGAAAAACCGTTCTGACCTGCTTCACATGAGACTCCCAATCATCCGAAAAGATCAAAATGTCATCCAAGTACACAATCAGGAATTTATCCAGGTACTCTCGGAAGATGTCATGCATAAAGGACTGAAACACTGATGCAGCATTGGCAAGTCTGAATGGCATCACTAGATACTCAAAATGACCCTCGGGCGTATTAAATGCAGTTTTCCATTCATCGCCTCGCCTGATTCGCACCAGATTATACGCACCACGAAGATCTATCTTGGTGAACCAACTAGCCCCCTTAATCCGAGCAAACAAATCAGATAACAATGGCAAGGGGTACTGAAATTTAACAGTGATCTTATTAAGAAGGCGGTAATCTATACAAGGTCTCAGCGAACCATCCTTCTTGGCTACAAAAAAGAACCCTGCTCCTAATGGCGACGATGACGGGCGAATATGCCCCTTCTCCAAGGATTCCTTCACATAACTGCGCATAGCGGTGTGCTCAGGCACGGATAAATTAAACAGTCGACCTTTTGGGAATTTACTACCAGGAATCAAATTGATAGCACAATCACAATCCCTATGCGGAGGTAGGGCATCGGACTTGGGCTCATCAAATACATCCCGGTAATCAGACAAGAACTCTGGAACCTCAGAAGGGGTGGATGATGAAATTGACAGAAATGGAACATCAACATGTACCACCTGACAACCCCAGCTGGACACCGACATGGATTTCCAATCCAATACTGGATTATGGGCCTGTAGCCATGGCAACCCCAACACGACCACATCATGCAGATTATGCAACACCAGAAAGCGAATAACCTCCTGATGTGCAGGAGCCATGCACATGGTCAGCTGGGTCCAGTATTGAGGCTTATTCTTGGCCAAAGGCGTAGCATCGATTCCTCTCAATGGAATAGGACACTGCAAGGGCTCCAAGAAAAACCCACAACGCTTAGCATATTCCAAGTCCATCAAATTCAGGGCAGCGTCTGAATCCACAAACGCCATGACAGAATACGATGACAAAGAGCAGATCAAGGTAACGGACAGAAGAAATTTTGACTGTACAGTACCAATGGTGGCAGACCTAGCAAACCGCTTAGTGCGCTTAGGACAATCAGAGATAGAATGAGTGGAATCACCACAGTAGAAACACAGCCCATTCAGACGTCTGTGTTCTTGCCGTTCAACTCTGGTTGTAGTCCTATCGCACTGCATAGGCTCAGGTTTAATCTCAGGTAATACCGCCAAATGGTGCACAGATTTACGCTCACGCAAGCGTCGACCGATCTGAATGGCCAAAGACATAGACTCATTCAAACCAGCAGGCATAGGAAATCCCACCATGACATCCTTAAGGGCTTCAGAGAGACCCTTTCTGAATATAGCTGCCAGCGCAGATTCATTCCATTGAGTGAGCACGGACCACTTTCTAAATTTCTGGCAATATACCTCTATCTCATCCTGAGCCTGACAAAGAGCCAGCAAATTTTTTTCTGCCTGATCCACTGAATTAGGCTCATCGTACAGCAATCCGAGCGCCAGGAAAAACGCATCGATATTACTTAATGCAGGATCTCCTGACGCAAGAGAAAATGCCCAGTCCTGAGGGTCGCCACGCAAAAAAGAAATGACGATCCTAACCTGTTGAACTGGGTCACCAGAGGAGCGAGGTTTCAAAGCCAGAAATAGTTTACAATTATTTTTGAAACTCAGAAATTTAGTTCTATCTCCAAAAAACAAATCTGGAATAGGAATTCTCGGTTCTAACAAAGAATTCTGAACCACAAAATCTTGAATATTTTGAACTCTTGCCGTGAGCTGATCCACACATGAAGACAGACCTTTAACCCCTTACCGGCATCGGACGTACTATACCGTCCGATGCCGGCTCCCCTGCTTTGATGCAGGGCTCCGCGGTGAGCCCGCATCAAAGCTGGGACATGTCAGCTGTTTTGAACAGCTGACATGTGCCCGTAATAGGTGCGGGCAGAATCGCGATCTGCCCGCACCTATTAACTAGTTAAATGCCGCTGTCAAACGCAGAAAGCGGCATTTAACTACCGCTTCCGGCCGGGCGGCCGGAAATGACGTAATCGCCGACCCCCGTCACATGATCGGGGTTCGGCGATGCATCTCCATTGTAACCATAGAGGTCCTAGAGACCTCTATGGTTACTGATTGCCCGTCGCTGTGAGCGCCACCCTGTGGTCGGCGCTCACAGCACACGTGCAATTCTGCTACATAGCAGCGATCAGCAGATAGCTGCTATGTAGCAGAGCCGATCGACTTGTGCCTGCTTCTAGCCTCCCATGGAGGCTATTGAAGCATGGCAAAAGTTAAAAAAAAAAGTTTAAAAAAATGTGAAAAAAATAAAAAAAACATAAAAGTTTAAATCACCCCCCTTTCGCCCCAATCAAAATAAATCAATAAAAAAAATATCAAATCTACGCATATTTGGTATCGCCGCGCTCAGAATCGCCCGATCTATCAATTAAAAAAAAGTATTAACCTGATCGCTAAACAGCGTAGCGGGAAAAAAATTCGAAACGCCAGAATTACGTTTTTTTGGTCGCCGCAACATTGCATTTAAATGCAATAACGGGCGATCAAAAGAACGTATCTGCACCGCAATGCTATCATTAAAAACGTCATCTCAGCACGCAAAAAATAAGCCCTCAACCGACCCCAGATCATGAAAAATGGAGATGCTACGAGTATCGGAAAATGGCGCAATTTTTTTTTTTTTTTTTAGCAAAGTTTGGAATTTTTTTTCACCACTTAGATAAAAAATAACCTAGTCATGTTTGGTGTCTATGAACTCGTAATGACCTGGAGAATCATAGTGGCAGGTCATTTTTAGCATTTAGTGAACCTAGCAAAAAAGCCAAACAAAAAACAAGTGTGTGATTGCACTTTTTTTGCAATTTCACCGCACTTGGAATTTTTTTCCCGTTTTCTAGTATACGACATGCTAAAACCAATGATGTCGTTCAAAAGTACAACTCGTCCCGCAAAAAATAAGCCCTCACATGGCCAAATTGACAGAAAAATAAAAAAGTTATGGCTCTGGGAAGGAGGGGAGTGAAAAACGAACACGGAAAAACGAAAAATCCCCCGGTCATGAAGGGGTTAATGTCCATTGCTACACCTGTGTCCTGAACCACCCAAATGTCTAGGGGAAAAAAAAGGCAAAACACAGTGCAAAGAAGAAAAAAATGGTCTCAGAACTTCTTTTTTCCCTCTATTGAGAATCATTAGCACTTTTGGCTTCCTGTACTGGTGTGATAGGCAATTCAGTATCACAATGGACATAGCGGTCAGAGCACATAAAGTGATCTGACAATAACCCAAAATAATAGAACGAGCTCTGAGACGTGGGAACTCTGCAGACCGCAATCCCTAATCCTCTCCAAACAACACTAGAGGCAGCCGTGGATTGCGCCTAACTCTGCCTATGCAACTCGGCACAGCCTGAGAAACTAACTAGCCTGAAGATAGAAAAATAAGCCTACCTTGCTTCAGAGAAATACCCCAAAGGAAAAGGCAGCCCCCCACATATAATGACTGTGAGTTAAGATGAAAAGACAAACGTAGGGATGAAATAGATTCAGCAAAGTGAGGCCCGACTTTCTTAACAGAGCGAGGATAGGAAAGATAACTTTGCGGTCTACACAAAACCCTAAAGAAAACCACGCAAAGGGGACAAAAAGACCCTCCGTACCGAACTAACGGCACGGAGGCACACCCTTTGCGTCCCAGAGCTTCCAGCAAAACAATTAGACAAGCTGGACAGAAAAAATAGCAAACAAATAGCAAAGAAGAACTTAGCTATGCAGAGCAGCAGGCCACAGGAATGATCCAGGGAAAAACAAGTCCAACACTGGAACATTGACAGGAAGCATGGATCAAAGCATTAGGTGGAGTTAAGTAGAGAAGCACCTAACGACCTCACCAGATCACCTGAGGGAGGAAACTCAGAAGCCGCAGTACCACTTTCCTCCACAAACGGAAGCTCCCAGAGAGAATCAGCCGAAGTACCACTTGTGACCACAGGAGGGAGCTCTGCCACAGAATTCACAACAGTACCCCCCAGTGGCGTATCCAGGGGGGGGCAGCCGGGGCATGTGCCCCGGGCGCAGCCGACAGGGGGGCGCCAGCGGGCCGCCTGATGATGCGGCGGTCCAAGGAGGCTCGGGTGGGACTGCACTTGTCCCGCAGCTGAGCAGAGCCCCTGCACCGCAGAGAGCCGCACACCACAGCTATTGCTTGTGCAGCTCTGTGCTCACAGGACCTGTGATGAGGTCACGGGGGGGGAGGAGTCAGGAGTCACATGATGAAGGGCTTCTGTGTAGTGCAGGACTCTGCTGATTGTCATGGTGCTCGGTGCTGGACGAGGGTAAGGGTCAGGAGTGGTTTGTGTGGATGTAGCAGAGCCATGTGTGTACTAGGTGTACAGAGCGGAAGCCGTGTCTGCAAGGTGTACGGAGCGGAGCCGTGTCTGTGTACAGAGCGGAGCCGTGTGTGTGTACGGAGCGGAGTTGTGTGTGTGTGTACGGAGCGGAGCCGTGTGTGTACGGAGCGGAGCCATGTGTGTACGGAGCGGAGCCGTGTGTGTTTACGGAGCGGAGCCGTGTGTGTGTACGGAGCGGAGCCGTGTGTGTGTATGGAGCGGAGCCATGTGTGTACGGAGCGGGGCCATGTGTGTACGGAGCAGAGCTGTGTGTGTGTACGGAGCAGAGCCGTGTTTGTGTGTACGGAGCGGAGCCATGTGTGTACGGAGCGGAGCCATGTGTGTACGGAGCGGAGCCATGTGTGTGTGTACGGAGCGGAGCCGTGTGTGTACAGAGCGGAGCCGTGTGTGTGTGTACGGAGCGGAGCCGTGTGTGTGTGTACGGAGCAGAGCCGTGTGTGTGTGTACGGAGCGGAGCCGTGTGTGTGTGTACGGAGTGGAGCCGTGTGTGTGTGTACGGAGCGGAGCCGTGTGTGTGTGTGTACGGAGCGGAGCCGTGTGTGTGTACGGAGCGGAGTTGTGTGTGTGTGTACGGAGCGGAGCCGTGTGTGTACGGAGCGGAGCCATGTGTGTACGGAGCGGAGCCGTGTGTGTTTACGGAGCGGAGCCGTGTGTGTGTACGGAGCGGAGCCGTGTGTGTGTATGGAGCGGAGCCATGTGTGTACGGAGCGGGGCCATGTGTGTACGGAGCAGAGCTGTGTGTGTGTACGGAGCAGAGCCGTGTTTGTGTGTACGGAGCGGAGCCATGTGTGTACGGAGCGGAGCCATGTGTGTACGGAGCGGAGCCATGTGTGTGTGTACGGAGCGGAGCCGTGTGTGTACAGAGCGGAGCCGTGTGTGTGTGTACGGAGCGGAGCCGTGTGTGTGTGTACGGAGCGGAGCCGTGTGTGTGTGTACGGAGCGGAGCCGTGTGTGTGTGTACGGAGCGGAGCCGTGTGTGTGTGTACGGAGCGGAGCCGTGTGTGTGTGTGTACGGAGCGGAGCCGTGTGTGTGTACGGAGCGGAGTTGTGTGTGTGTGTACGGAGCGGAGCCGTGTGTGTACGGAGCGGAGCCGTGTGTGTTTACGGAGCGGAGCCGTGTGTGTGTACGGAGCGGAGCCGTGTGTGTGTATGGAGCGGAGCCATGTGTGTACGGAGCGGGGCCATGTGTGTACGGAGCAGAGCTGTGTGTGTGTACGGAGCAGAGCCGTGTGTGTGTGTACGGAGCGGAGCCATGTGTGTACGGAGCGGAGCCATGTGTGTACGGAGCGGAGCCATATGTGTACGGAGCAGAGCTGTGTGTGTGTACGGAGCGGAGCCGTGTGTGTGTGTACGGAGCGGAGCCGTGTGTGTACGGAGCGGAGCCGTGTGTGTGTGTACGGAGCGGAGCCGTGTGTGTGTGTACGGAGCGGAGCCGTGTGTGTGTGTACGGAGCGGAGCCGTGTGTGTGTGTACGGAGCGGAGCCGTGTGTGTGTGTACGGAGCGGAGCCGTGTGTGTGTGTGTACGGAGCGGAGCCGTGTGTGTGTGTACGGAGCGGAGCCGTGTGTGTGTGTACGAGGTGTACAGAGCTGAACTGCGTGTGTGCAAGGTGTACATAGCGGAGCCGTGTGTGTACGAGGTGTACATAGCGGAGTCGTGTGTGTACGAGGTGTACGGAGCGGAGCCGTGTGTGCAAGGTGTACGGAGCTGAGCCGTGTGTATACGAGGTGTATGGAGTGGAGCCACGTGTGTACGGAGCGGAGCCGTGTGTGCAAGGTGTACGGAGCTCAGCCACGTGTGTAGGAGTAACTAGGTGTGGCCATTACATTACTGTACTCAGTGTGTGTGTGTGTGTTTGTGCGTGCATGCGTAGCGCTGCGGGTGAATGTGCAGAGACGTAAATGGTTTTGTGTGTGTACGGAGAGGAGAGGCGAGGGCAATGATGGGACTGACGGGGAGAGGGCAATAATTGGGATGGAGGGGGAGGAGGAAATGATGGATGTGGTGGAATGGGCAATAATGAGGGGGGGAAGAAATGATGGAGGTAGTAGAATGGACAAGGATGGTGGTGGTGGAAAGCACACTGATGATATTGGAGGGGGAGAAAATGATGGAGGTGGTGGAATGGGCAAGTATGGTGATGGTGGAAAGGACAATGATGATGGTGGTGGAAAGGGCAAAGATGGAGATGGTGGGGGAAAAGAAAATGATGGATATGGTAGAAAAGGCAAAGGAGGAAATGATGGAGGTGGTGGAATGGGAAATTATGGGGTGGTGGGGGAGAAAGCAATTATAGTGGTGGTGGAGAAAGTAAAGATGGAGGTGGTGAAGAGAGCAATGATGGGGTGGGGTAGAGGAAAATAATGGGCATATATGAGGAAACAGTTCAGGAGAATGGGGGGCATATCTGAGGAAACAGTATGGGGGATGGGTGCAGACAGTATGAGGAGCGAACGGGGGAATGTATGTGGACACAGTATGAGTAGCAATGTGAAAAATGTATGTGGACAGAGTACGGGGAGTGAGGGTGATGGGATGTGTGCAGACACAATATAGGGAGTCAGGTGAGCAGGCAGTATAGAAAGCGAGGGGGTAAATATATGAGGAGACAGTTTGGTGAACAGGAGGGATGTGAGAGGAGACAGTATGAGGAGGGAAGGGAATAGTGTGAGGAGACAGTATGCGGGAGAAAAGTGAGTGGGCACAGAATAGAAACTGAGCAGTAGGGGTGTAGAATGAGGGGACAGTGTAAGGGCACAGCCAGCAGAGGACGGTATACCAAGGAGGGGGGAGTGTAATCAGAGTACAGTACAAATACTGGGCCCTATAGAGGGGGACACAGTGTGAGAGGACAGTGTGAAGAGGGGACCGGTATGGAAAGGAGAGGTTAGAGTGAAGAGTATGTACCATAAGAGGGACAGTGTGGGGGTCATATTTTGGGCAGACAATATAGTGAGGGGCAATTTTTTATTCAGGAGCATTATAATGACACTTGTATCTTTAAGGGCGTCATGTGGAGATTTTCTGCAAAAGAGCGGACAAGATGGAAGTCTGCAGAGACGGCTGTGGATGAGAAAACTCATCATGGGGTCTGGACAAGATGAAGAAAAGAAGTAGAACGACTCCAGAGATGACGACATCTATAAGGTACCTGGATGTAAATGTTATTTGTGTGTTGTGAATTCTGTGGCAGAGCTCCCTCCTGTGGTCACAAGTGGTACTGCGGCTTCTGAGTTTCCTTCCTCAGGTGATGTGGTGAAGTCGTAAGGTGTTGCTCTATTTAACTCCACCTAGTGCTTTGCTCCTGGCCTCCAGTCAATGTTCTAGTGTTGGTCTTGCTTCCTCCTGGATCTTTCCTGTGGCCTGTCTGCTCAGCATAAGCTAAGTCTGCTTGTGTTTATTTTGTTGCTATATTTTCTGTCCAGCTTGCTTTTTGGGTTTTGCTTGCTTGCTGGAAGCTCTGAGACGCAGAGGGAGCATCTCCGTACCGTTAGTCGGTGCGGAGGGTCTTTTTGCCCCTCTGCGTGGTTGTTTGCAGGTTTTTGTGTTGACCGCAAAGCTATCTTTCCTGTCCTCGATCTATTCAGTAAGTCGGGCCTCACTTTGCTTAACCTATTTCATCTCTGTGTTTGTATTTTCATCTTACTCACAGTCATTATATGTGGGGGGCTGCCTTTTCCTTTGGGGAATTTCTCTGAGGCAAGGTAGGCTTATTTTTCTACCTTCAGGGCTAGCTAGTTTCTCAGGCTGTGCCCGAGGCGCCTAGGTCTGTCAGGAGCGCTCCACGGCTACCTTTAGTGTGGTATTATAGGATTAGGGATTGCGGTCAGCAGAGTTCCCACGTCTCAGAGCTCGTCCTATGTTTTGTGGGTTTTGTCAGGTCACTTGTGTGCTCTGAACTTCAAGGTCCATTGTGGTTCTGAATTACCTAATCATAACATTGTGATACTGACTAACTCATGTTTTTATTTATGTTAGGAGCATTAAAGGGGTTGTCCAGGTTTGTAATGAGTCTGCAGTCATTCTTTGTGACTGCAGACTTCTGAATTCTCACAGTGCGCCCTGCACGCTGTCAGGATTCTCTCGTGCTGGTGATTTACATACATGCGGTCACGTGCTGACTAGACATGTGTGGCCTCACTCAATGAAAATGAACTGAGCGAGGCCGGCACGTCTAGTCGGAATGTGGTCAGAAGTATACTAATCACATGCTTTTGCTGACATGACCGTCCACCGGCAAGGGAGAATCCTAAAAGAATTCAGAAGCTGCGATGTCAGGATTCAGCTCTGCAGGTTCCAGTAGTCGTCACATGGACACTTCACTCATATGCGACTTTCAGACTTGTGGTCCTGTGACAACGAGCTTCTCTTCTGCTTCTCTCAGTTTTTCACTGAATATTGAGAGCATTAGGGAGAGGAGCTCGTGGGTACATGACTAAGTGTGAAAATCACATATGTCCTGGGGGGGGCGCCGAAATGAATTCTTGCCCCGGGTGCCAGAAACCCTAGATACGCCTCTGGTACCCCCCCCTTGAGGAGGGGTCACCGAACCCTCACCAGAGCCCCCAGGCCGACCAGGATGAGCCACATGAAAGGCACGAACAAGATCGGGAGCATGGACATCAGAGGCAAAAACCCAGGAATTATCTTCCTGAGCATAACCCTTCCATTTAACCAGATACTGGAGTTTCCGTCTTGAAACACGAGAATCCAAAATCTTCTCCACAATATACTCCAATTCCCCCTCCACCAAAACCGGGGCAGGAGGGTCAACAGATGGAACCATAGGTGCCACGTATCTCCGCAACAATGACCTATGGAATACGTTATGTATGGAAAAAGAATCTGGGAGGGTCAGACGAAAAGACACAGGATTAAGAACCTCAGAAATCCTATACGGACCAATGAAATGAGGTTTAAACTTAGGAGAGGAAACCTTCATAGGAATATGACGAGAAGATAACCAAACCAGATCCCCAACACGAAGTCGGGGACCCACACGGCGTCTGCGATTAGCGAAACGTTGAGCCTTCTCCTGGGACAAGGTCAAATTGTCCACTACATGAGTCCAAATCTGCTGCAACCTGTCCACCACAGTATCCACACCAGGACAGTCCGAAGACTCAACCTGTCCTGAAGAGAAACGAGGATGGAACCCAGAATTGCAGAAAAATGGCGAAACCAAGGTAGCCGAGCTGGCCCGATTATTAAGGGCAAACTCAGCCAAAGGCAAAAAGGACACCCAGTCATCCTGATCGGCAGAAACAAAGCATCTCAGATAGGTTTCCAAGGTCTGATTGGTTCGTTCGGTCTGGCCATTAGTCTGAGGATGGAAAGCCGAGGAAAAAGACAAGTCAATGCCCATCCTACCACAAAAGGCTCGCCAAAACCTCGAAACAAACTGGGAACCTCTGTCAGAAACGATATTCTCTGGAATGCCATGCAAACGAACCACATGCTGGAAGAACAATGGCACCAAATCAGAGGAGGAAGGCAATTTAGACAAGGGTACCAGATGGACCATCTTAGAAAAGTGATCACAGACCACCCAAATGACTGACATCTTTTGAGAAACGGGAAGATCTGAAATAAAATCCATAGAGAT
Organism: Ranitomeya imitator; assembly: GCF_032444005.1. Lineage (NCBI taxonomy): Eukaryota > Metazoa > Chordata > Amphibia > Anura > Dendrobatidae > Ranitomeya > Ranitomeya imitator. The sequence goes on along the minus strand of NC_091288.1, from coordinate 110,282,470 downwards.
ATGTGTCCAAGGCCCAGTGGCGTATCCAGGGGGGGGCAGCCGGGGCATGTGCCCCGGGCGCAGCCGACAGGGGGGCGCCAGCGGGCCGCCTGATGATGCGGCGGTCCAAGGAGGCTCGGGTGGGACTGCACTTGTCCCGCAGCTGAGCAGAGCCCCTGCACCGCAGAGAGCCGCACACCACAGCTATTGCTTGTGCAGCTCTGTGCTCACAGGACCTGTGATGAGGTCACGGGGGGGGAGGAGTCAGGAGTCACATGATGAAGGGCTTCTGTGTAGTGCAGGACTCTGCTGATTGTCATGGTGCTTGGTGCTGGACGAGGGTAAGGGTCAGGAGTGGTTTGTGTGGATGTAGCAGAGCCATGTGTGTACTAGGTGTACAGAGCGGAAGCCGTGTCTGCAAGGTGTACGGAGCGGAGCCGTGTCTGTGTACAGAGCGGAGCCGTGTGTGTGTACGGAGCGGAGTTGTGTGTGTGTGTACGGAGCGGAGCCGTGTGTGTACGGAGCGGAGCCATGTGTGTACGGAGCGGAGCCGTGTGTGTTTACGGAGCGGAGCCGTGTGTGTGTACGGAGCGGAGCCGTGTGTGTGTATGGAGCGGAGCCATGTGTGTACGGAGCGGGGCCATGTGTGTACGGAGCAGAGCTGTGTGTGTGTACGGAGCAGAGCCGTGTTTGTGTGTACGGAGCGGAGCCATGTGTGTACGGAGCGGAGCCATGTGTGTACGGAGCGGAGCCATGTGTGTGTGTACGGAGCGGAGCCGTGTGTGTACAGAGCGGAGCCGTGTGTGTGTGTACGGAGCGGAGCCGTGTGTGTGTGTACGGAGCGGAGCCGTGTGTGTGTGTACGGAGCGGAGCCGTGTGTGTGTGTGTACGGAGCGGAGCCGTGTGTGTGTGTACGGAGCGGAGCCGTGTGTGTGTGTGTACGGAGCGGAGCCGTGTGTGTGTACGGAGCGGAGTTGTGTGTGTGTGTACGGAGCGGAGCCGTGTGTGTACGGAGCGGAGCCATGTGTGTACGGAGCGGAGCCGTGTGTGTTTACGGAGCGGAGCCGTGTGTGTGTACGGAGCGGAGCCGTGTGTGTGTATGGAGCGGAGCCATGTGTGTACGGAGCGGGGCCATGTGTGTACGGAGCAGAGCTGTGTGTGTGTACGGAGCAGAGCCGTGTTTGTGTGTACGGAGCGGAGCCATGTGTGTACGGAGCGGAGCCATGTGTGTACGGAGCGGAGCCATGTGTGTGTGTACGGAGCGGAGCCGTGTGTGTACAGAGCGGAGCCGTGTGTGTGTGTACGGAGCGGAGCCGTGTGTGTGTGTACGGAGCGGAGCCGTGTGTGTGTGTACGGAGCGGAGCCGTGTGTGTGTGTACGGAGCGGAGCCGTGTGTGTGTGTACGGAGCGGAGCCGTGTGTGTGTGTGTACGGAGCGGAGCCGTGTGTGTGTACGGAGCGGAGTTGTGTGTGTGTGTACGGAGCGGAGCCGTGTGTGTACGGAGCGGAGCCGTGTGTGTTTACGGAGCGGAGCCGTGTGTGTGTACGGAGCGGAGCCGTGTGTGTGTATGGAGCGGAGCCATGTGTGTACGGAGCGGGGCCATGTGTGTACGGAGCAGAGCTGTGTGTGTGTACGGAGCAGAGCCGTGTGTGTGTGTACGGAGCGGAGCCATGTGTGTACGGAGCGGAGCCATGTGTGTACGGAGCGGAGCCATATGTGTACGGAGCAGAGCTGTGTGTGTGTACGGAGCGGAGCCGTGTGTGTACGGAGCGGAGCCGTGTGTGTACGGAGCGGAGCCGTGTGTGTGTGTACGGAGCGGAGCCGTGTGTGTGTGTACGGAGCGGAGCCGTGTGTGTGTGTACGGAGCGGAGCCGTGTGTGTGTGTACGGAGCGGAGCCGTGTGTGTGTGTGTACGGAGCGGAGCCGTGTGTGTGTGTACGGAGCGGAGCCGTGTGTGTGTGTACGAGGTGTACAGAGCTGAACTGCGTGTGTGCAAGGTGTACATAGCGGAGCCGTGTGTGTACGAGGTGTACATAGCGGAGTCGTGTGTGTACGAGGTGTACGGAGCGGAGCCGTGTGTGCAAGGTGTACGGAGCTGAGCCGTGTGTATACGAGGTGTATGGAGTGGAGCCACGTGTGTACGGAGCGGAGCCGTGTGTGCAAGGTGTACGGAGCTCAGCCACGTGTGTAGGAGTAACTAGGTGTGGCCATTACATTACTGTACTCAGTGTGTGTGTGTGTGTTTGTGCGTGCATGCGTAGCGCTGCGGGTGAATGTGCAGAGACGTAAATGGTTTTGTGTGTGTACGGAGAGGAGAGGCGAGGGCAATGATGGGACTGACGGGGAGAGGGCAATAATTGGGATGGAGGGGGAGGAGGAAATGATGGATGTGGTGGAATGGGCAATAATGAGGGGGGGAAGAAATGATGGAGGTAGTAGAATGGACAAGGATGGTGGTGGTGGAAAGCACACTGATGATATTGGAGGGGGAGAAAATGATGGAGGTGGTGGAATGGGCAAGTATGGTGATGGTGGAAAGGACAATGATGATGGTGGTGGAAAGGGCAAAGATGGAGATGGTGGGGGAAAAGAAAATGATGGATATGGTAGAAAAGGCAAAGGAGGAAATGATGGAGGTGGTGGAATGGGAAATTATGGGGTGGTGGGGGAGAAAGCAATTATAGTGGTGGTGGAGAAAGTAAAGATGGAGGTGGTGAAGAGAGCAATGATGGGGTGGGGTAGAGGAAAATAATGGGCATATATGAGGAAACAGTTCAGGAGAATGGGGGGCATATCTGAGGAAACAGTATGGGGGATGGGTGCAGACAGTATGAGGAGCGAACGGGGGAATGTATGTGGACACAGTATGAGTAGCAATGTGAAAAATGTATGTGGACAGAGTACGGGGAGTGAGGGTGATGGGATGTGTGCAGACACAATATAGGGAGTCAGGTGAGCAGGCAGTATAGAAAGCGAGGGGGTAAATATATGAGGAGACAGTTTGGTGAACAGGAGGGATGTGAGAGGAGACAGTATGAGGAGGGAAGGGAATAGTGTGAGGAGACAGTATGCGGGAGAAAAGTGAGTGGGCACAGAATAGAAACTGAGCAGTAGGGGTGTAGAATGAGGGGACAGTGTAAGGGCACAGCCAGCAGAGGACGGTATACTAAGGAGGGGGGAGTGTAATCAGAGTACAGTACAAATACTGGGCCCTATAGAGGGGGACACAGTGTGAGAGGACAGTGTGAAGAGGGGACCGGTATGGAAAGGAGAGGTTAGAGTGAAGAGTATGTACCATAAGAGGGACAGTGTGGGGGTCATATTTTGGGCAGACAATATAGTGAGGGGCAATTTTTTATTCAGGAGCATTATAATGACACTTGTATCTTTAAGGGCGTCATGTGGAGATTTTCTGCAAAAGAGCGGACAAGATGGAAGTCTGCAGAGACGGCTGTGGATGAGAAAACTCATCATGGGGTCTGGACAAGATGAAGAAAAGAAGTAGAACGACTCCAGAGATGACGACATCTATAAGGTACCTGGATGTAAATGTTATTTGTGTGTTGTGAATTCTGTGGCAGAGCTCCCTCCTGTGGTCACAAGTGGTACTGCGGCTTCTGAGTTTCCTTCCTCAGGTGATGTGGTGAAGTCGTAAGGTGTTGCTCTATTTAACTCCACCTAGTGCTTTGCTCCTGGCCTCCAGTCAATGTTCTAGTGTTGGTCTTGCTTCCTCCTGGATCTTTCCTGTGGCCTGTCTGCTCAGCATAAGCTAAGTCTGCTTGTGTTTATTTTGTTGCTATATTTTCTGTCCAGCTTGCTTTTTGGGTTTTGCTTGCTTGCTGGAAGCTCTGAGACGCAGAGGGAGCATCTCCGTACCGTTAGTCGGTGCGGAGGGTCTTTTTGCCCCTCTGCGTGGTTGTTTGCAGGTTTTTGTGTTGACCGCAAAGCTATCTTTCCTGTCCTCGATCTATTCAGTAAGTCGGGCCTCACTTTGCTAAACCTATTTCATCTCTGTGTTTGTATTTTCATCTTACTCACAGTCATTATATGTGGGGGGCTGCCTTTTCCTTTGGGGAATTTCTCTGAGGCAAGGTAGGCTTATTTTTCTACCTTCAGGGCTAGCTAGTTTCTCAGGCTGTGCCCGAGGCGCCTAGGTCTGTCAGGAGCGCTCCACGGCTACCTTTAGTGTGGTATTATAGGATTAGGGATTGCGGTCAGCAGAGTTCCCACGTCTCAGAGCTCGTCCTATGTTTTGTGGGTTTTGTCAGGTCACTTGTGTGCTCTGAACTTCAAGGTCCATTGTGGTTCTGAATTACCTAATCATAACATTGTGATACTGACTAACTCATGTTTTTATTTATGTTAGGAGCATTAAAGGGGTTGTCCAGGTTTGTAATGAGTCTGCAGTCATTCTTTGTGACTGCAGACTTCTGAATTCTCACAGTGCGCCCTGCACGCTGTCAGGATTCTCTCGTGCTGGTGATTTACATACATGCGGTCACGTGCTGACTAGACATGTGTGGCCTCACTCAATGAAAATGAACTGAGCGAGGCCGGCACGTCTAGTCGGAATGTGGTCAGAAGTATACTAATCACATGCTTTTGCTGACATGACCGTCCACCGGCAAGGGAGAATCCTAAAAGAATTCAGAAGCTGCGATGTCAGGATTCAGCTCTGCAGGTTCCAGTAGTCGTCACATGGACACTTCACTCATATGCGACTTTCAGACTTGTGGTCCTGTGACAACGAGCTTCTCTTCTGCTTCTCTCAGTTTTTCACTGAATATTGAGAGCATTAGGGAGAGGAGCTCGTGGGTACATGACTAAGTGTGAAAATCACATATGTCCTGGGGGGGGCGCCGAAATGAATTCTTGCCCCGGGTGCCAGAAACCCTAGATACGCCTCTGCCAAGGCCTCTTCGGGACCGGCAAGGGCAAAAGCAACCCACTGGCACGAGAACAGCAGGGCTTAGCCCGAGCACAAATCCCACAGGACTGCACAAAAGTACGCACATCCCGCGACAGAGATGGCCACCAAAAGGATCTAGCCACTAACTCTCTGGTACCAAAGATTCCAGGATGACCAGCCAACACCGAACAATGAACCTCAGAGACAACTTTATTCGTCCACCTATCCGGGACAAACAGTTTCTCCGCTGGACAACGATCAGGTTTATTAGCCTGAAATTTTTGCAGCACCCGCCGCAAATCAGGGGAGATGGCAGACACAATTACTCCTTCCTTGAGGATACCCGCCGGCTCAGATAAACCCGGAGAGTCGGGCACAAAACTCCTAGACAGAGCATCCGCCTTCACATTTTTAGAGCCCGGAAGGTACGAAATCACAAAGTCAAAACGGGCAAAAAACAGCGACCAACGAGCCTGTCTAGGATTCCAACGCTTAGCAGACTCGAGATAAGTCAAGTTCTTATGATCAGTCAATACCACCACACGATGCTTAGCTCCTTCAAGCCAATGACGCCACTCCTCGAATGCCCACTTCATGGCCAGCAACTCTCGGTTGCCCACATCATAATTTCGCTCAGCAGGCGAAAACTTCCTGGAAAAAAAAAGCGCATGGTTTCATCACTGAGCAATCAGAACCTCTCTGCGACAAAACAGCCCCTGCTCCAATCTCAGAAGAATCAACCTCGACCTGGAACGGAAGAGAAACATCTGGTTGACACAACACAGGGGCAGAAGAAAAACGACGCTTCAACTCTTGAAAAGCTTCCACAGCAGCAGAAGACCAATTGACCAAATCAGCACCCTTCTTGGTCAAATCGGTCAATGGTTTGGCAATACTAGAAAAATTGCAGATGAAGCGACGATAAAAATTAGCAAAGCCCAGGAACTTTTGCAGACTTTTCAGAGAAGTCTGCTGAGTCCAATCATGGATGGCTTGGACCTTAACAGGATCCATCTCGATAGTAGAAGGGGAAAAGATGAACCCCAAAAATGAAACCTTCTGCACACCAAAGAGACACTTTGATCCCTTCACAAACAAAGAATTAGCACGCAGGACCTGAAAAACCGTTCTGACCTGCTTCACATGAGACTCCCAATCATCCGAAAAGATCAAAATGTCATCCAAGTACACAATCAGGAATTTATCCAGGTACTCTCGGAAGATGTCATGCATAAAGGACTGAAACACTGATGCAGCATTGGCAAGTCTGAATGGCATCACTAGATACTCAAAATGACCCTCGGGCGTATTAAATGCAGTTTTCCATTCATCGCCTCGCCTGATTCGCACCAGATTATACGCACCACGAAGATCTATCTTGGTGAACCAACTAGCCCCCTTAATCCGAGCAAACAAATCAGATAACAATGGCAAGGGGTACTGAAATTTAACAGTGATCTTATTAAGAAGGCGGTAATCTATACAAGGTCTCAGCGAACCATCCTTCTTGGCTACAAAAAAGAACCCTGCTCCTAATGGCGACGATGACGGGCGAATATGCCCCTTCTCCAAGGATTCCTTCACATAACTGCGCATAGCGGTGTGCTCAGGCACGGATAAATTAAACAGTCGACCTTTTGGGAATTTACTACCAGGAATCAAATTGATAGCACAATCACAATCCCTATGCGGAGGTAGGGCATCGGACTTGGGCTCATCAAATACATCCCGGTAATCAGACAAGAACTCTGGAACCTCAGAAGGGGTGGATGATGAAATTGACAGAAATGGAACATCAACATGTACCACCTGACAACCCCAGCTGGACACCGACATGGATTTCCAATCCAATACTGGATTATGGGCCTGTAGCCATGGCAACCCCAACACGACCACATCATGCAGATTATGCAACACCAGAAAGCGAATAACCTCCTGATGTGCAGGAGCCATGCACATGGTCAGCTGGGTCCAGTATTGAGGCTTATTCTTGGCCAAAGGCGTAGCATCGATTCCTCTCAATGGAATAGGACACTGCAAGGGCTCCAAGAAAAACCCACAACGCTTAGCATATTCCAAGTCCATCAAATTCAGGGCAGCGTCTGAATCCACAAACGCCATGACAGAATACGATGACAAAGAGCAGATCAAGGTAACGGACAGAAGAAATTTTGACTGTACAGTACCAATGGTGGCAGACCTAGCAAACCGCTTAGTGCGCTTAGGACAATCAGAGATAGAATGAGTGGAATCACCACAGTAGAAACACAGCCCATTCAGACGTCTGTGTTCTTGCCGTTCAACTCTGGTTGTAGTCCTATCGCACTGCATAGGCTCAGGTTTAATCTCAGGTAATACCGCCAAATGGTGCACAGATTTACGCTCACGCAAGCGTCGACCGATCTGAATGGCCAAAGACATAGACTCATTCAAACCAGCAGGCATAGGAAATCCCACCATGACATCCTTAAGGGCTTCAGAGAGACCCTTTCTGAATATAGCTGCCAGCGCAGATTCATTCCATTGAGTGAGCACGGACCACTTTCTAAATTTCTGGCAATATACCTCTATCTCATCCTGAGCCTGACAAAGAGCCAGCAAATTTTTTTCTGCCTGATCCACTGAATTAGGCTCATCGTACAGCAATCCGAGCGCCAGGAAAAACGCATCGATATTACTTAATGCAGGATCTCCTGACGCAAGAGAAAATGCCCAGTCCTGAGGGTCGCCACGCAAAAAAGAAATGACGATCCTAACCTGTTGAACTGGGTCACCAGAGGAGCGAGGTTTCAAAGCCAGAAATAGTTTACAATTGTTTTTGAAACTCAGAAATTTAGTTCTATCTCCAAAAAACAAATCTGGAATAGGAATTCTCGGTTCTAACAAAGAATTCTGAACCACAAAATCTTGAATATTTTGAACTCTTGCCGTGAGCTGATCCACACATGAAGACAGACCTTTAACCCCTTACCGGCATCGGACGTACTATACCGTCCGATGCCGGCTCCCCTGCTTTGATGCAGGGCTCCGCGGTGAGCCCGCATCAAAGCTGGGACATGTCAGCTGTTTTGAACAGCTGACATGTGCCCGTAATAGGTGCGGGCAGAATCGCGATCTGCCCGCACCTATTAACTAGTTAAATGCCGCTGTCAAACGCAGAAAGCGGCATTTAACTACCGCTTCCGGCCGGGCGGCCGGAAATGACGTAATCGCCGACCCCCGTCACATGATCGGGGTTCGGCGATGCATCTCCATTGTAACCATAGAGGTCCTAGAGACCTCTATGGTTACTGATTGCCCGTCGCTGTGAGCGCCACCCTGTGGTCGGCGCTCACAGCACACGTGCAATTCTGCTACATAGCAGCGATCAGCAGATCGCTGCTATGTAGCAGAGCTGATCGACTTGTGCCTGCTTCTAGCCTCCCATGGAGGCTATTGAAGCATGGCAAAAGTTAAAAAAAAAAGTTTAAAAAAATGTGAAAAAAATAAAAAAAACATAAAAGTTTAAATCACCCCCCTTTCGCCCCAATCAAAATAAATCAATAAAAAAAATATCAAATCTACGCATATTTGGTATCGCCGCGCTCAGAATCGCCCGATCTATCAATTAAAAAAAAGTATTAACCTGATCGCTAAACAGAGTAGCGGGAAAAAAATTCGAAACGCCAGAATTACGTTTTTTTGGTCGCCGCAACATTGCATTTAAATGCAATAACGGGCGATCAAAAGAACGTATCTGCACTGAAATGCTATCATTAAAAACGTCATCTCAGCACGCAAAAAATAAGCCCTCAACCGACCCCAGATCATGAAAAATGGAGATGCTACGAGTATCGGAAAATGACGCAATTTTTTTTTTTTTTTTAGCAAAGTTTGGAATTTTTTTTCACCACTTAGATAAAAAATAACCTAGTCATGTTTGGTGTCTATGAACTCGTAATGACCTGGAGAATCATAGTGGCAGGTCATTTTTAGCATTTAGTGAACCTAGCAAAAAAGCCAAACAAAAAACAAGTGTGTGATTGCACTTTTTTTGCAATTTCACCGCACTTGGAATTTTTTTGCTGTTTTCTAGTATACGACATGCTAAAACCAATGATGTCGTTCAAAAGTACAACTCGTCCCGCAAAAAATAAGCCCTCACATGGCCAAATTGACAGAAAAATAAAAAAGTTATGGCTCTGGGAAGGAGGGGAGTGAAAAACGAACACGGAAAAACGAAAAATCCCCCGGTCATGAAGGGGTTAATGTCCATTGCTACACCTGTGTCCTGAACCACCCAAATGTCTAGGGGAAAAAAAAGGCAAAACACAGTGCAAAGAAGAAAAAAATGGTCTCAGAACTTCTTTTTTCCCTCTATTGAGAATCATTAGCACTTTTGGCTTCCTGTACTGGTGTGATAGGCAATTCAGTATCACAATGGACATAGCGGTCAGAGCACATAAAGTGATCTGACAATAACCCAAAATAATAGAACGAGCTCTGAGACGTGGGAACTCTGCAGACCGCAATCCCTAATCCTCTCCAAACAACACTAGAGGCAGCCGTGGATTGCGCCTAACTCTGCCTATGCAACTCGGCACAGCCTGAGAAACTAACTAGCCTGAAGATAGAAAAATAAGCCTACCTTGCCTCAGAGAAATACCCCAAAGGAAAAGGCAGCCCCCCACATATAATGACTGTGAGTTAAGATGAAAAGACAAACGTAGGGATGAAATAGATTCAGCAAAGTGAGGCCCGACTTTCTTAACAGAGCGAGGATAGGAAAGATAACTTTGCGGTCTACACAAAACCCTAAAGAAAACCACGCAAAGGGGACAAAAAGACCCTCCGTACCGAACTAACGGCACGGAGGCACACCCTTTGCGTCCCAGAGCTTCCAGCAAAACAATTAGACAAGCTGGACAGAAAAAATAGCAAACAAATAGCAAAGAACTTAGCTATGCAGAGCAGCAGGCCACAGGAATGATCCAGGGAAAAACAAGTCCAACACTGGAACATTGACAGGAAGCATGGATCAAAGCATTAGGTGGAGTTAAGTAGAGAAGCACCTAACGACCTCACCAGATCACCTGAGGGAGGAAACTCAGAAGCCGCAGTACCACTTTCCTCCACAAACGGAAGCTCCCAGAGAGAATCAGCCGAAGTACCACTTGTGACCACAGGAGGGAGCTCTGCCACAGAATTCACAACAGTACCCCCCCCTTGAGGAGGGGTCACCGAACCCTCACCAGAGCCCCCAGGCCGACCAGGATGAGCCACATGAAAGGCACGAACAAGATCGGGAGCATGGACATCAGAGGCAAAAACCCAGGAATTATCTTCCTGAGCATAACCCTTCCATTTAACCAGATACTGGAGTTTCCGTCTTGAAACACGAGAATCCAAAATCTTCTCCACAATATACTCCAATTCCCCCTCCACCAAAACCGGGGCAGGAGGGTCAACAGATGGAACCATAGGTGCCACGTATCTCCGCAACAATGACCTATGGAATACGTTATGTATGGAAAAAGAATCTGGGAGGGTCAGACGAAAAGACACAGGATTAAGAACCTCAGAAATCCTATACGGACCAATGAAACGAGGTTTAAACTTAGGAGAGGAAACCTTCATAGGAATATGACGAGAAGATAACCAAACCAGATCCCCAACACGAAGTCGGGGACCCACACGGCGTCTGCGATTAGCGAAACGTTGAGCCTTCTCCTGGGACAAGGTCAAATTGTCCACTACATGAGTCCAAATCTGCTGCAACCTGTCCACCACAGTATCCACACCAGGACAGTCCGAAGACTCAACCTGTCCTGAAGAGAAACGAGGATGGAACCCAGAATTGCAGAAAAATGGCGAAACCAAGGTAGCCGAGCTGGCCCGATTATTAAGGGCAAACTCAGCCAAAGGCAAAAAGGACACCCAGTCATCCTGATCGGCAGAAACAAAGCATCTCAGATAGGTTTCCAAGGTCTGATTGGTTCGTTCGGTCTGGCCATTAGTCTGAGGATGGAAAGCCGAGGAAAAAGACAAGTCAATGCCCATCCTACCACAAAAGGCTCGCCAAAACCTCGAAACAAACTGGGAACCTCTGTCAGAAACGATATTCTCTGGAATGCCATGCAAACGAACCACATGCTGGAAGAACAATGGCACCAAATCAGAGGAGGAAGGCAATTTAGACAAGGGTACCAGATGGACCATCTTAGAAAATTGATCACAGACCACCCAAATGACTGACATCTTTTGAGAAACGGGAAGATCTGAAATAAAATCCATAGAGATATGTGTCCAAGGCCTCTTCGGGACCGGGAAGGGCAAAAGCAACCCACTGGCACGAGAACAGCAGGGCTTAGCCCGAGCACAAATCCCACAGGACTGCACAAAAGTACGCACATCCCGCGACAGAGATGGCCACCAAAAGGATCTAGCCACTAAATCTCTGGTACCAAAGATTCCAGGATGACCAGCCAACACCGAACAATGAACCTCAGAGACAACTTTATTCGTCCACCTATCCGGGACAAACAGTTTCTCCGCTGGACAACGATCAGGTTTATTAGCCTGAAATTTTTGCAGCACCCGCCGCAAATCAGGGGAGATGGCAGACACAATTACTCCTTCCTTGAGGATACCCGCCGGCTCAGATAAACCCGGAGAGTCGGGCACAAAACTCCTAGACAGAGCATCCGCCTTCACATTTTTAGAGCCCGGAAGGTACGAAATCACAAAGTCAAAACGGGCAAAAAACAGCGACCAACGAGCCTGTCTAGGATTCCAACGCTTAGCAGACTCGAGATAAGTCAAGTTCTTATGATCAGTCAATACCACCACACGATGCTTAGCTCCTTCAAGCCAATGACGCCACTCCTCGAATGCCCACTTCATGGCCAGCAACTCTCGGTTGCCCACATCATAATTTCGCTCAGCAGGCGAAAACTTCCTGGAAAAAAAAACCGCATGGTTTCATCACTGAGCAATCAGAACCTCTCTGCGACAAAACAGCCCCTGCTCCAATCTCAGAAGAATCAACCTCGACCTGGAACGGAAGAGAAACATCTGGTTGACACAACACAGGGGCAGAAGAAAAACGACGCTTCAACTCTTGAAAAGCTTCCACAGCAGCAGAAGACCAATTGACCAAATCAGCACCCTTCTTGGTCAAATCGGTCAATGGTTTGGCAATACTAGAAAAATTGCAGATGAAGCGACGATAAATATTAGCAAAGCCCAGGAACTTTTGCAGACTTTTCAGAGAAGTCTGCTGAGTCCAATCATGGATGGCTTGGACCTTAACAGGATCCATCTCGATAGTAGAAGGGGAAAAGATGAACCCCAAAAATGAAACCTTCTGCACACCAAAGAGACACTTTGATCCCTTCACAAACAAAGAATTAGCACGCAGGACCTGAAAAACCGTTCTGACCTGCTTCACATGAGACTCCCAATCATCCGAGAAGATCAAAATGTCATCCAAGTACACAATCAGGAATTTATCCAGGTACTCTCGGAAGATGTCATGCATAAAGGACTGAAACACTGATGCAGCATTGGCAAGTCTGAATGGCATCACTAGATACTCAAAATGACCCTCGGGCATATTAAATGCAGTTTTCCATTCATCGGCTCGCCTGATTCGCACCAGATTATACGCACCACGAAGATCTATCTTGGTGAACCAACTAGCCCCCTTAATCCGAGCAAACAAATCAGATAACAATGGCAAGGGGTACTGAAATTTAACAGTGATCTTATTAAGAAGGCGGTAATCTATACAAGGTCTCAGCGAACCATCCTTCTTGGCTACAAAAAAGAACCCTGCTCCTAATGGCGACGATGACGGGCGAATATGCCCCTTCTCCAAGGATTCCTTCACATAACTGCGCATAGCGGTGTGCTCAGGCACGGATAAATTAAACAGTCGACCTTTTGGGAATTTACTACCAGGAATCAAATTGATAGCACAATCACAATCCCTATGCGGAGGTAGGGCATCGGACTTGGGCTCATCAAATACATCCCGGTAATCAGACAAGAACTCTGGAACCTCAGAAGGGGTGGATGATGAAATTGACAGAAATGGAACATCACCATGTACCACCTGACAACCCCAGCTGGACACCGACATGGATTTCCAATCCAATACTGGATTATGGGCCTGTAGCCATGGCAACCCCAACACGACCACATCATGCAGATTATGCAACACCAGAAAGCGAATAACCTCCTGATGTGCAGGAGCCATGCACATGGTCAGCTGGGTCCAGTATTGAGGCTTATTCTTGGCCAAAGGCGTAGCATCGATTCCTCTCAATGGAATAGGACACTGCAAGGGCTCCAAGAAAAACCCACAACGCTTAGCATATTCCAAGTCCATCAAATTCAGGGCAGCGTCTGAATCCACAAACGCCATGACAGAATACGATGACAAAGAGCAGATCAAGGTAACGGACAGAAGAAATTTTGACTGTACAGTACCAATGGTGGCAGACCTAGCAAACCGCTTAGTGCGCTTAGGACAATCAGAGATAGAATGAGTGGAATCACCACAGTAGAAACACAGCCCATTCAGACGTCTGTGTTCTTGCCGTTCAACTCTGGTCGTAGTCCTATCGCACTGCATAGGCTCAGGTTTAATCTCAGGTAATACCGCCAAATGGTGCACAGATTTACGCTCACGCAAGCGTCGACCGATCTGAATGGCCAAAGACATAGACTCATTCAAACCAGCAGGCATAGGAAATCCCACCATGACATCCTTAAGGGCTTCAGAGAGACCCTTTCTGAATATAGCTGCCAGCGCAGATTCATTCCATTGAGTGAGCACGGACCACTTTCTAAATTTCTGGCAATATACCTCTATCTCATCCTGAGCCTGACAAAGAGCCAGCAAATTTTTTTCTGCCTGATCCACTGAATTAGGCTCATCGTACAGCAATCCGAGCGCCAGGAAAAACGCATCGATATTACTTAATGCAGGATCTCCTGACGCAAGAGAAAATGCCCAGTCCTGAGGGTCGCCACGCAAAAAAGAAATGACGATCCTAACCTGTTGAACTGGGTCACCAGAGGAGCGAGGTTTCAAAGCCAGAAATAGTTTACAATTATTTTTGAAACTCAGAAATTTAGTTCTATCTCCAAAAAACAAATCTGGAATAGGAATTCTCGGTTCTAACAAAGAATTCTGAACCACAAAATCTTGAATATTTTGAACTCTTGCCGTGAGCTGATCCACACATGAAGACAGACCTTTAACCCCTTACCGGCATCGGACGTACTATACCGTCCGATGCCGGCTCCCCTGCTTTGATGCAGGGCTCCGCGGTGAGCGCGCATCAAAGCCGGGACATGTCAGCTGTTTTGAACAGCTGACATGTGCCCGTAATAGGTGCGGGCAGAATCGCGATCTGCCCGCACCTATTAACTAGTTAAATGCCGCTGTCAAACGCAGACAGCGGCATTTAACTACCGCTTCCGGCCGGGCGGCCGGAAATGACGTAATCGCCGACCCCCGTCACATGATCGGGGGTCGGCGATGCATCTCCATTGTAACCATAGAGGTCCTAGAGACCTCTATGGTTACTGATTGCCCGTCGCTGTGAGCGCCACCCTGTGGTCGGCGCTCACAGCACACGTGCAATTCTGCTACATAGCAGCGATCAGCAGATCGCTGCTATGTAGCAGAGCCGATCGACTTGTGCCTGCTTCTAGCCTCCCATGGAGGCTATTGAAGCATGGCAAAAGTTAAAAAAAAAAGTTTAAAAAAATGTGAAAAAAATAAAAAAAACATAAAAGTTTAAATCACCCCCCTTTCGCCCCAATCAAAATAAATCAATAAAAAAAATATCAAATCTACGCATATTTGGTATCGCCGCGCTCAGAATCGCCCGATCTATCAATTAAAAAAAAGTATTAACCTGATCGCTAAACAGCGTAGCGGGAAAAAAATTCGAAACGCCAGAATTACGTTTTTTTGGTCGCCGCAACATTGCATTTAAATGCAATAACGGGCGATCAAAAGAACGTATCTGCACCGAAATGCTATCATTAAAAACGTCATCTCAGCACGCAAAAAATAAGCCCTCAACCGACCCCAGATCATGAAAAATGGAGATGCTACGAGTATCGGAAAATGGCGCAATTTTTTTTTTTTTTTTTTAGCAAAGTTTGGAATTTTTTTTCACCACTTAGATAAAAAATAACCTAGTCATGTTTGGTGTCTATGAACTCGTAATGACCTGGAGAATCATAGTGGCAGGTCATTTTTAGCATTTAGTGAACCTAGCAAAAAAGCCAAACAAAAAACAAGTGTGTGATTGCACTTTTTTTGCAATTTCACCGCACTTGGAATTTTTTTCCCGTTTTCTAGTATACGACATGCTAAAACCAATGATGTCGTTCAAAAGTACAACTCGTCCCGCAAAAAATAAGCCCTCACATGGCCAAATTGACAGAAAAATAAAAAAGTTATGGCTCTGGGAAGGAGGGGACTGAAAAACGAACACGGAAAAACGAAAAATCCCCCAGTCATGAAGGGGTTAATGTCCATTGCTACACCTGTGTCCTGAACCACCCAAATGTCTAGGGGAAAGAAAAGGCAAAACACAGTGCAAAGAAGAAAAAAATGGTCTCAGAACTTCTTTTTTCCCTCTATTGAGAATCATTAGCACTTTTGGCTTCCTGTACTGGTGTGATAGGCAATTCAGTATCACAATGGACATAGCGGTCAGAGCACATAAAGTGATCTGACAATAACCCAAAATAATAGAACGAGCTCTGAGACGTGGGAACTCTGCAGACCGCAATCCCTAATCCTCTCCAAACAACACTAGAGGCAGCCGTGGATTGCGCCTAACTCTGCCTATGCAACTCGGCACAGCCTGAGAAACTAACTAGCCTGAAGATAGAAAAATAAGCCTACCTTGCCTCAGAGAAATACCCCAAAGGAAAAGGCAGCCCCCCACATATAATGACTGTGAGTTAAGATGAAAAGACAAACGTAGGGATGAAATAGATTCAGCAAAGTGAGGCCCGACTTTCTTAACAGAGCGAGGATAGGAAAGATAACTTTGCGGTCTACACAAAACCCTAAAGAAAACCACGCAAAGGGGACAAAAAGACCCTCCGTACCGAACTAACGGCACGGAGGCACACCCTTTGCGTCCCAGAGCTTCCAGCAAAACAATTAGACAAGATGACAGAAAAAATAGCAAACAAATAGAAAAGAAGAACTTAGCTATGCAGAGCAGCAGGCCACAGGAATGATCCAGGGAAAAACAAGTCCAACACTGGAACATTGACAGGAAGCATGGATCAAAGCATTAGGTGGAGTTAAGTAGAGAAGCACCTAACGACCTCACCAGATCACCTGAGGGAGGAAACTCAGAAGCCGCAGTACCACTTTCCTCCACAAACGGAAGCTCCCAGAGAGAATCAGCCGAAGTACCACTTGTGACCACAGGAGGGAGCTCTGCCACAGAATTCACAACAAGCCGCCACCTGTGAGGTCACTGGAGATTACAGTTTGCGGTTTTCACAGTACCCTCTGACCTGTCAACTGTCACTTGAGGTGAACTCAAGGAGCACAGTGACCGGCAATACACATAACCTGGCAGAAACATTGTAGTAGGTTGGATTGCCGGACTGCCCCCTGCGTGACACACGGGCACTACAGTACGGAAGTCTGACAGTGAACCAGTGGAATCATTACAGTGCATCAGATTGGTGAATCACTGTTGGACTGGAATTGCCCACTAGAATTTGTTATACGGTAAGGAAACACGGCACTCAGTAGATATGAGGGTTGGCGGTGCTCAAGTAGGGTGTCCACCCCGTATATTAAAGATGAATGAAACTTGGCACTCAATTTTTGAGAAGAAAAGCTTCTTAGTTTATTGATGCATCCAGACAAACAAAACCGCTAAACGTTTTCGGTCCACACCGGACCTTCGTCAGAGCGTTTCTTAGACATTGACTGGATGAGGAAGCTAATAAGCCTGAATGAGCGCCGCTCTCCTCTGCTCTGCACTACTAGCGCTCAGGATCCAGCGCCGTTACTCCCTCCAGGCTTTGTGCCTCTCCTCTGGCGCTTCACCTTCCTTTGTGATCCTGCAGCAGACTGCAGCTCCTATATCCCGTGCTCTGGCTGACGCTCATTCAGGCTTATTAGCTTCCTCATCCAGTCAATGTCTAAGAAACGCTCTGACGAAGGTCCGGTGTGGACCGAAAACGTTTAGCGGTTTTGTTTGTCTGGATGCATCAATAAACTAAGAAGCTTTTCTTCTCAAAAATTGAGTGCCAAGTTTCATTCATCTAGAATTTGTTATATACAGCAAGCTAAATCTAATTGGGCAGAAGGACCTGGTGTTTTAGCTTACTAAGTCTGGTATTAAATCACTTCAAGGGACCTGGTCCTTTATCCCACTTGGATTTAGCTTTCTCACAGTGAGCAGGCTAAATCCAAGTTGGCAGAAGGACCTGGTCCTTTAGCCTGCTAGATCTAGTAGATCATCTTTCGTCGCAATGCGTCGGGCCGACGTACCGACGGACGTTGTGAAAGTTTTGCACGACGTGGGCAGCGGATGCAGTTTTTCGACGCATCCGCTGCCCATTCTGCAGTCCGGGGAGGAGGGGACGGAGTTTCGGCCGCGACGTCCAAAAAAACGTTACATTGAACTTTTTTTGTGACGACGGTCTGCCAAAACACGATGGCTCCATCGCACGACGGACGCGACGTGTGGCAATCCGTCGCGATCCGTCGCTAATACAAGTTTATGGGCAAAAAAACACATCCTGCGAGCACATTTGCAGGATCCGTTTTATGCCCAAAACGACGGATTGCGACGGATTGCAAGAAAAGGAAGTGTGAAAGAGGCCTTAGCCAAATGGGATTTAGCTTTCTCACAGAGAGCAAGCTAAATCCAAGTTGGCAGAAGGACCTAGTCCTTTAGGTGACTGGGATTTAGCTTTCTCACAGAGAGCAGGCTAAATCCAAGTTGGCAGAAGGACCTGGTCCTTTAGCCTGCTAGATCTAGTATTAAAACACTCACAGGGACCTGGTCCTTTAGCCAACTGGGATTTAGCTTTCTCACAGAGAGCAAGCTAAATCCAAGTTGGCAGAAGGACCTGGTCCGTTAGCCAACTAGGATTTAGCTTTCTCACAGAGACCAGGATAAATCCATGTTGAAAGAAGGACCTGGTCCTTCAGCCTGCTAGGTCTAGTATTAAAACACTCACAGGGACCTGGTCCTTTAGCCAACTGGGATTTAGCTTTCTCACAGAGAGCAAGCTATATCCAAGTTGGCAGAAGGACCTGGTCCTTTAGGTGACTGGGATTTAGCTTTCTCACAGAGAGCAGGCTAAATCCAAGTTGGCAGAAGAACCTGGTCCTTTAGCTTGCTAGATCTAGTATTAAAACACTCACAGGGACCTGGTCCATTAGCCAACTGGGATTTAGCTTTCTCACAGAGAGCAGGCTAAATCCAAGTTGGCAGAAGGACCTGGTCCAGGGGCGGACTGGGCCGGGCGGCAGGAATGCACATGCCCCCCAGGCCGGTGCCTAAGCAGCTGTACAGGGCCGCTGGAGGACTAGCAGTGATTGTAATACATAGCGCACCTGTAGTGCGCGGGTCGGCATCATTTCGCCAGCAGCCTCGATATGTAGGCTGCAGCAGTATGTGATGAGCAGGCTCCTGTGCGGCACTGCCACTCTGAGGGACAGAGCCAGCAGTAATCAAGATGAAAGGTCAGCATACCGGCCTGTGTGTGCATGGAGCTCCAGCTTCTCCTGCTCTTATCTGTTATCCCGGCAGAGAAGGAGAGACGGGGGAGGTGCTGGGACAGTGCAGAGCTGTGAGCAGGAGAAACTGAAGAGCTGCATGTGGACATCAGCTGCCCCTGCACCACATAGGAGATTGTGTGATGTGTGTATGAGGTATCTGGTGTGTGTGTGTGATGCTGCATGTGTGTCATGTGTGTATGAGGTATCTGGTGTGTATGTGATGGCTGCGTGTGTGTGATGGCTGCATGTGTGTGGTGGCTGCGTGTGTGTGATGGCTGCATGTGTGTGATGGCTGCATGTGTGTGATGCATTTGTGTCAGAGCTGCGTGTGTGTGTGAGCTGCGTGTGTGTGATGCATTTGTGTCAGAGCTGCATGTGTGTGTGAGCTACGTGTGTGATGCTGCATGTGTATGTGTGATGCTGCGTGTGTGTGTGTGTGAGTGAGCTGCGTGTTTGTGTGTGAGCTGCGTGTGCGTGTGAGCTGCGTGTGCGTGTGAGCTGCGTGTGCGTGTGAGCTGTGTGCGTGTGTGTGAGCTGCGTGTGTGTATGTCATTATACATTGGGGCTGTGCGTGTGTGTGTCATTATACAGTGGGGCTGTGTGTGCCTGTCATTATACAGTGGGGCTGTGCATGTTTGTGTCATTATACAGTGGGGCTGTGCGTGTGTGTCATTATACAGTGGGGCTGTGCGTGTAATTATGCAGTGGGGCTGTGTGTGTGTGTCATTATACAGTGAGGCTGTGCGTGTGTGTCATTATACAGTGGAACTGTGCGTGTGTGTTATTATGCAGTGGGGCTGTGCGTGTGTGTAATTATGCAGTGGGGCTGTGCGTGTGTGTCATTATACAGTGGGGCTGTGCGTGTGTGTCATTATACAGTGGGGCTGTGCGTGTGTGTGTGTGTCATTGGTGCATTCACTCTGTGTCATTCTATGTGACTGCAGACTTGTGCTTCTCACATTGCTCACAGAGCTGTGGTTATTTGGTGGGTGTCTGGCTGCAAGTTTGTGATTTGCATACATGCGGTCACATGCCGAGTAGACTTGCATGGCCTAATGCAACTGTATTGAACAAGGCCAAAACAGTCTAGTCGAAATGTGTTTGGTAATATACAGTGGGGCAAAAAAGTATTTAGTCAGTCAGCAATAGTGCAAATTCCACCACTTAAAAAGATGAGAGGCGTCTGTAATTTACATCATAGGTAGACCTCAACTATGGGAGACAAACTGAGAAAAAAAAATCCAGAAAATCACATTGTCTGTTTTTTTATCATTTTGTTTGCATATTATGGTGGAAAATAAGTATTTGGTCAGAAACAAACAATCAAGATTTCTGGCTCTCACAGACCTGTAACTTCTTTTTTAAGAGTCTCCTCTTTCCTCCACTCATTACCTGTAGTAATGGCACCTGTTTAAATTTGTTATCAGTATAAAAAGACACCTGTGCACACCCTCAAACAGTCTGACTCCAAACTCCCCTATGGTGAAGACCAAAGAGCTGTCAAAGGACACCAGAAACAAAGTTGTAGCCCTGCACCAGGCTGGGAAGACTGAATCTGCTATAGCCAACCAGCTTGGAGTGAAGAAATCAACAGTGGGAGCAATAATTAGAAAATGGAAGACATACAAGACCACTGATAATCTCCCTCGATCTGGGGCTCCACGCAAAATCCCACCCCGTGGGGTCACAATGATCACAAGAACGGTGAGCAAAAATCCCAGAACCACGTGGGGGGACCTAGTGAATGAACTGCAGAGAGCTGGGACCAGTGTAACAAGGCCTACCATAAGTAACACACTACGCCACCATGGACTCAGATCCTGCAGTGCCAGACGTGTCCCACTGCTTAAGCCAGTACATGTCCGGGCCCGTCTGAAGTTTGCTAGATAGCATTTGGATGATCCAGAGGAGTTTTGGGAGAATGTCCTATGGTCTGATGAAACCAAACTGGAACTGTTTGGTAGAAACACAACTTGTCGTGTTTGGAGGAAAAAGAATACTGAGTTGCATCCATCAAACACCATACCTACTGTAAAGCATGGTGGTGGAAACATCATGCTTTGGGGCTGTTTCTCTGCAAAGCGGCCAGGACGACTGATCTGGGTACATGAAAGAATGAATGGGGCCATGTATGTATCGTGAGATTTTGAGTGCAAACCTCCTTCCATCAGCAAGGGCATTGAAGATGAAACATGGCTGGGTCTTTCAACATGACAATGATCCAAAGCACAGCGCCAGGGCAACGAAGGAGTGGCTTCGTAAGAAGCATTTCAAGGTCCTGGAGTGGCCTAGCCAGTCTCCAGATCTCAACCCTATAGAAAACATTTGGAGGGAGTTGAAAGTCCGTGTTGCCAAGCGAAAAAGCCAAAAACATCACTGCTCTAGAGGAGATCTGCATGGAGGAATGGGCCAACATACCAACAACAGTGTGTGGCAACCTTGTGAAGACTTACAGAAAACGTTTGACCTCTGTCATTGCCAACAAAGGATATATTACAAAGTATTGAGATGAAATTTTGTTTCTGACCAAATACTTATTTTCCACCATAATATGCAAATAAAATGATAAAAAAACAGACAATGTGATTTTCTGGATTTTTTTTCTCAGTTTGTCTCCCATAGTTGAGGTCTACCCATGATGTAAATTACAGACGCCTCTCATCTTTTTAAGTGGTGGAACTTGCACTATTGCTGACTGACTAAATACTTTTTTGCCCCACTGTATATATTGCACGCTTGTGGTCACAAGACCACCTGTTGACGGCACCAGAGAATCTTCACAGCGCACAGTGCACACGATATGAGGATTCACACATAGTGACTGTAGACATGTAGCATAAGATCCGACAACCCCTTTAAGGATGAGCCACTACTCATGGGCCACTGCTGTGTGCTTGCCCCCCAGGCCAAAATTTGCCAGTCAGCCCCTGACCTGGTCCTTTAGCCTGCTAGATCTAGTATTAAAACACTCACAGGGACCTGGTCCTTTAGCCGACCGTGATTTAGCTTTCTCACAGAGAGCAGGCTAAATCCAAGTTGGCAGAAGGACCTGGTCCATTTGGCCAATAATTATAGTATTAACCCCTTCACAACGCATGATGCAGTTACGTCATATATCATAGAAATATAAGAAAAAAAAATATTGCTTTTGCGCAATTAAAAAAAAATACACAAATTTGGAATTGACGTGTTCAGAAAGGTCTGACCAAACAAAATGTAAAATAATCTGATTGGTAAACGGCATAACGAGAAAAAAACTCGAAACACCATAATGACTTTTTTTTGGTCGCCGCAACATTGCAATAAAATGAAATAAAAGGTGATCAAAACATGGTATCCACGCCAAAATGGCATAAGAACGTCCCGCCAAAACAAAAAAAATTCCCAACGGCGATGTGGATGGAAAAATAAATAAGTTATGGGAAGGAAAATTAAAAAAAAAAAAAAAAAAGGAAAACCGCCCGAGGGTTAAAACACTCCTAGGTGCATGCATGGAAAAAATCTGTGGTTGTCTGATCTACAAAAATGATCACCAGTAAATAAAACGGGACGCAGAAGAGATTGGCGCAGAATATTGTACACACTGGGATTAAGGGGAAAATTCTTGCGTATAAATGTCACATAAATAATTGTGTAATCAGATGTCATATTTAGTCTGCGGCTCAATATTACTGCAAAAAAAGCACATGACAGGATTCATATATATCTATATACAATAAAGGTCCTTCTAATCTACTGGGATTTAGCATTCTTATATAGAGCAGGATAAATCCAAGTCAGCTAAAGGACCTGGTCCCTCTGACAACCAGGAAATAGCCGACTCTGTGTGAGGCCGGTTTCACACGTCAGTGGCTCCGGTATGTGAGGTGACAATTTCCTCACGCACCGGAGCCACTGACACACGTACACACATTAAAATCAATGCATCTGTGCAGATGTCATTGATTTTTTGCGGACCGTGTCTCCGTGTGCCAAACACGGAGACATGTCAGTGTTCGTGGGAGCGCACGGATTACACGGACCCATTAAAGTCAATGGGTCCGTGTAAAACATGTACCGCACACGGACGTTGTCCGTGTGCAGTCCGTGTGCCGTGCAGTAGACAGCGCTACATTAAGCGCTGTCCCCCCCCCACCGGTGCTGAATCTGCCATTCATATCTTCCCTACAGCAGCGTTTGCTGTAGAGAAGAAATGAATAATAGTGTGTAAAATCCAGATCCAGGTTCCCCCCCCCCCACTGTGATTAAAATACTCACCCAGCTCCCTCGCTGCTTCCTGTCCTGGCCGCACCTTGCACTGAATGAGCGGTCACGTGGGGCCGCTCATTTACAGTAATGAATATGCGGCTCCACCTCCCATAGGGGTGGAGCCGCATATTCATTACTGTAAATGAGCAGCCCCACGTGACCGCTCATACAGTACAAGGTGCGGCCAGGACAGGACGCTGCAAGGGAGCCGCGAGCTGGGTGAGTATTTTAATCACAGGGGTGGGGACCTGGATCTGGATTTTACACACTATTATTCATATCTTCTCCACAGCAAACGCTGCTGCAGGGAAGATATGAATGGGGCTTCAGCACGATGCAGGGGACAGCGCTAAACTTTAGCGCTGTCTCCGGCACGGTGCGTGTGGTACCCAGTGGGCACACGGGCGGCACACGTGTGCCGCACGTGTGCCACACTGATTGCTACAGAAACGCACCAGCACACGGACACAGATAATTCCGGTACCGATTTTTCCGGTACCGGAATTATCTGGACGTGTGAGACTGGCCTGAGAAAGCTAAATCCCAGTGCACAGAGGGACCTGGTCCTTTAACCTACTAGATCTAGTATTAAAACACTCACAGGCACCTGGACCTTTAGCCGACTGGGATTTAGCTTTCTCACAGAGAGCAGGCTAAATCCAAGTCGGCAGAAGGATTAGGTCCATTTGGCCAATAGTTATAGTATTGACCCCTTCACAACGCATGATGTAGTTACGTCATATATCATAAAAATATAAGAAAAAAAAATATCACTTTTGCTCCATTAAAAAAAAAATAAATTGGAAATTTGGAATTGACGTGTTCAGAAAGGTTTGACCAATCAAAATGTAAAATAATCTGATCAGTAAACGGCACAAAGAGAAAAAAACTCGAAACGCCATGATGACTTTTTTTTGGTTGCCACAGCATTGCAATAAAATGAAATAGGAGGTGATCAAAACATGGTATCCGCGCCAAAATGGTATCAATAAGAACGTCCCGCCAAAATAAAAAAAAAAATACCAAAAGGCGATGTGGATGAAAAAAATAAGTTATGGGAAGGAAAAAAAATGTTAAAAAATGGAAAATCGCCTGAGGGTTAAAACACTCCTAGGTGCATGCATGGAAAAAATCTGTGGTTGTGTAATCTACAAATATGATCACCAGTAAATAAAATGGGACGCGGATCAGATTGGCGCAGAATATTGTACACACTGGGATTAAGGGGAAAATTCTTGTGTATAATTGTCACGTATAAATAAATGTGTAATCAGATGTCATATCTAGGCTGCAGCTCAAAAAATGACATGACAGTATTGATATATATCTATATACAATAAGTGTCATTCTATCTACTGGGATTTAGCATTCTTATATAGAGCAGGATAAATCCAAGCCGGCTAAAGGACCTGGTCCCTCTGCCAACTAGGAAATAGCCGACTCTGTGTGAGAAAGCTAAATCCCAGTGCACAGAAGGACCAGGGCGTTTAGCCGACTGGGATTTAGCCACAACCGTATACTCAGTACCAATCAGCTGCTCTTGTCTAGACTGGTGCTGAGCCTTAGAGGGATGACGTCACGGGAGGAGGGAGTCTCTACAGTGCAGAGCTTCCACTCAGTTCCAAGCACGCATGCGCGGGCGTTCGCCCGCTGTCAATGACAAAGTTGACATTGCTCCTGCTCCTTCTACACGCCTCCTACATAACTGCCCCTGCGCATGCGCCAGCGTCTACCCACGGCCATGACAACTGGTGATCACCCACGTGATACGGTACTGAAGATGACGCACTTCCGGTGCCACGTGTCCAGCCGCGCTCTATAAATACCTGCCACGTGCATCGTCATGCTGGCTAAAAGCGCGCCAATCGTACGTCAGAGCAAGGTAAGAGCTGTTGTACGCCGTGATTGGTTTGGGAAGCTTGACATTTCTCTAGGGCCCGTTGCCAGCTTCCATCATGCATTCAACTGTATCAGCGTGATGCTTGCCCCCACAGATGAAATCCATGATGGAGGAGAGCTTCCGGTGACGTCTATGCACGTCAGTCATTGCGCGCCGCACTGTTGAGGAGAAGCGGGGAAATGGGGGATAGGAGAGCAATGTGTTTTTTTATTTTTATTACTTCATTGTGTTCTCTACCTGGAAGGTGGTGTGTGTAGGTTCTGCAGTGTGCACTGTGTGGCTCTGCAGTGTGTACTGTGTGTATGTTCTGCAGTGTGCACTGTGTGTGGCTCTGCAGTGTGTACTGTGTATATGTTCTGCAGTGTGCACTGTGTGTGGCTCTGCAGTGTGTACTGTGTATAGGTTCTGCAGTGTGCACTGTGTGTGGCTCTGCAGTGTGTACTGTGTATATGTTCTGCAGTGTGCACTGTGGCTCTGCAGTGTGTACTGTGTATAGGTTCTGCAGTGTGCACTGTGTGTGGCTCTGCAGTGTGTACTGTGTGTAGGTTCTGCAGTGTGTACTGTGTGTAGGTTCTGCAGTGTGCACTGTGTGGCTCTGCAGTGTGCACTGTGTGTGGCTCTGCAGTGTGCACTGTGTGTGGCTCTGCAGTGTGCACTGTGTGTGGCTCTGCAGTGTGTACTGTGTGTGGCTCTGCAGTGTGTACTGTGTGTGGCTCTGCAGTGTGTACTGGGTATATGTTCTGCAGTGTGCACTGTGTGTGGCTCTGCAGTGTGTACTGGGTATATGTTCTGCAGTGTGCACTGTGTGTGGCTCTGCAGTGTGCACTGTGTGACTCTGCAGTGTGTACTGTGTATATGTTCTGCAGTGTGTACTGTGTGGCTCTGCAGTGTGTACTGTGTGTGGCTCTGCAGTGTGTACTCCGTGTAGGTTCTGCAGTGTGTACTCCGTGTGCGTGGGGTCTCTGCATTGTGTTCTTCCTTAAGCCTTAGTATTTTGCTCTGGGGGGAGGGCTGTACATTAGCTCTGCAGGGAGCCCCATATTGCTGGCTCTGCATTGTGTACTGTGTGGTCGGGGACTGCTCTGTGGGGACCCTCTGCATTCATTATGCCCCACGCTGCTGAGGAGCAGGGGGGGGGGAGGGATAGGTGAGAATTGTACTTAATTTATTTTTTAAACTGTGTTTACAACTGTGCCAAGGCTACCTTGTTCATTATGTCTATATGCAGTGGGGAGCTTTGCTCTGTTGGCTCTGGGGCGCTCTGCTAAATATGTCTATGCGCCGTGGGGGCTTCTGCTAAATATGTCTATGCGCCGTGGGGGCTTCTGCTAAATATGTCTATGCCCCGTGGGGTTTCTGCTAAATATGTCTATGCCCCGTGGGGTTTCTGCTAAATATGTCTATGCGCCGTGGGGGCCTCTGTTAAAAATGTCTATGCTGTGGGGGGCTCTGTTAAAAATGTCTATGCTGTGGGGGGCTCTGTTAAAAATGTCTATGCTGTGGGGGCTCTGTTAAAAATGTCTATGCTGTGGGGGCTCTGTTAAAAATGTCTATGCTGTGGGGGCTCTGTTAAAAATGTCTATGCTGTGGGGGCTCTGTTAAAAATGTCTATGCTGTGGGGGCTCTGTTAAAAATGTCTATGCTGTGGGGGCTCTGTTAAAAATGTCTATGCTGTGGGGGCTCTGTTAAAAATGTCTATGCTGTGGGGGCTCTGTTAAAAATGTCTATGCTGTGGGGACCCTCTGCATTGCCTGCGCTCTGTGGGGGGGGGGGGACCCTCTGCATTTGCTGCGTTCTGTCTGGGGGGCCTCTGCATTGCCTGCGCTCTGTGGGGGACCCTCTGCATTTCCTGCGCTCTGTGGGGGGTGGGGGACCCTCTGCATTTCCTGCGCTATGTGGGGGGGTTATAAAACCTTGTCCATGGTTTGGGATTTTACCATCATTTAAATTACCAAATTAATTTGTTTTTAATATTGTATTAGAACATATTATGGCCTGAATAAAACATTTTAGCCATGAACAGCTTGTCTGTTTTCTATTGCTTATATTTTAATCTGTATGGGAAATGCTGTGTTGACAGGTAAGCCAGGTAAGAGGACAGAAGTGCATGCTCATTTGGAGCATGGAGTTGTGTAGTGGCTCCTCACTTTTCTACAAAGTATCAAGTCCTAAATGTTCAAGTACAGAGCAGAGGGTTGAAAACTAGCTCTTCATTCCTATGGGTGCCTCACCATTTACACAAAGTTAGCCATCACTTGTGCCCCTTTATGCCTGGTTTAAACTTGTGCCTCTGTCTACTACCTAGCCAGCATTTAATCATCAGCCTTAAGCCTAGCTAGCACATGTGCTCCTGCCTTATGCTCAGCCAGCACTTGTGCCCCTGCCTTATGCCTAGCCAGCACTTGTGCCCCTGCCTTATGCCTAGCCAGCACTTGTGCCCCTGCCTTATGCCTAGCCCGCACTTGTGCCCCTGCCTTATGCCTAGCCCGCACTTGTGCCCCTGCCTTATGCCTAGCCCGCACTTGTGCCCCTGCCTTATGCCTAGCCCGCACTTGTGCCCCTGCCTTATGCCTAGCCAGCACTTGTGCCCCTGCCTTATGCCTAGCCCGCACTTGTGCCCCTGCATTGCCTGCGCTCTGTGGGGGGACCCTCTGCATTGCCTGCGCTCTGTGGGGGGGGGACCCTCTGCATTGCCTGCGCTCTGTGGGGGGGGGACCCTCTGCATTGCCTGCGCTCTGTGGGGGGGGACCCTCTGCATTGCCTGCGCTCTGGGGGGGGACCCTCTGCATTGCCTGCGCTCAGTGGGGGGGACCCTCTGCATTGCCTGCGCTCTGTGGGGGGGGCCCTCTGCATTGCCTGCGCTCTGTGGGGGGGCCCTCTGCATTGCCTGCGCTCTGTGGGGGGGCCCTCTGCATTGCCTGCGCTCTGTGGGGGGGACCCTCTGCATTGCCTGCGCTCTGTGGGGGGGGGACCCTCTGCATTGCCTGCGCTCTGTGGGGGGGGGACCCTCTGCATTGCCTGCGCTCTGTGGGGGGGGGACCCTCTGCATTGCCTGCGCTCTGTGGGGGGGGGCCCCTCTGCATTGCCTGCGCTCTGTGGGGGGGGGCCCCTCTGCATTGCCTGCGCTCTGTGGGGGGGGGGGGGGCCCTCTGCATTGCCTGCGCTCTGTGGGGGGGGGGGGGCCCTCTGCATTGCCTGCGCTCTGTGGGGGGGACCCTCTGCATTGCCTGCGCTCTGTGGGGGGGGACCCTCTGCATTGCCTGCGCTCTGTGGGGGGGGACCCTCTGCATTGCCTGCGCTCTGGGGGGGACCCTCTGCATTGCCTGCGCTCTGTGGGGGGCACTCTACATTGCCTGCGCTCTGTGGGGGGGGGGGGGCCTCTGCATTGCCTGCGCTCTGTGGGGGGGGGACCCTCTGCATTGCCTGCGCTCTGTGGGGGGGGACCCTCTGCATTGCCTGCGCTCTGTGGGGGGGGACCCTCTGCATTGCCTGCGCTCTGTGGGGGGGGACCCTCTGCATTGCCTGCGCTCTGTGGGGGGGGGACCCTCTGCATTGCCTGCGCTCTGTGGGGGGGGGGACCCTCTGCATTTCCTGCGCTATGTGGGGGGGTTATAAAACCTTGTCCATGGTTTGGGATTTTACCAGCATTTAAATTACCAAATTAATTTGTTTTAAAAATTGTATTAGAACATATTATGGCCTGACTAAAACATTTTAGCCATGAACAGCTTGTCTGTTTTCTATTGCTTATATTTTAATCTGTATGGGAAATGCTGTGTTGACACGTAAATCAGGTAAGAGGACAGAAGTGCATGCTCATTTGGAGCATGGAGTTGTGTAGTGGCTCCTCACTTTTCTACAAAGTATCAAGTCCTAAATGTTCAAGTACAGAGCAGAGGGTTGAAAACTAGCTCTTCATTCCTATGGGTGCCTCACCATTTACACAAAGTTAGCCAGCACTTGTACCCCTGCCTTATGCCTAGCCCGCACTTGTGCCCCTGCCTTATGCCTAGCCCGCACTTGTGCCCCTGCCTTATGCCTAGCCCGCACTTGTGCCCCTGCCTTATGCCTAGCCAGCACTTGTGCCCCTGCCTTATGCCTAGCCCGCACTTGTGCCCCTGCATTGCCTGCGCTCTGTGGGGGGACCCTCTGCATTGCCTGCGCTCTGTGGGGGGGGGGGACCCTCTGCATTGCCTGCGCTCTGTGGGGGGGGGACCCTCTGCATTGCCTGCGCTCTGGGGGGGGACCCTCTGCATTGCCTGCGCTCAGTGGGGGGGGACCCTCTGCATTGCCTGTGCTCTGTGGGGGGGCCCTCTGCATTGCCTGCGCTCTGTGGGGGGGCCCTCTGCATTGCCTGCGCTCTGTGGGGGGCCCTCTGCTTTGCCTGCGCTCTGGGGGGGACCCTCTGCATTGCCTGCGCTCTGTGGGGGGGACCCTCTGCATTGCCTGTGCTCTGTGGGGGAGACCCTCTGCATTGCCTGCGCTCTGGGGGGGACCCTCTGCATTGCCTGCGCTCTGTGGGGGGGACCCTCTGCATTGCCTGCGCTCTGTGGGGGAGGGACCCTCTGCATTGCCTGCGCTCTGTGGGGGGGGGGGGCCCTCTGCATTGCCTGCGCTCTGTGGGGGGGGGACGCCCTCTGCATTGCCTGCGCTCTGTGGGGGGGGACCCTCTGCATTGCCTGCGCTCTGTGGGGGGGGACCCCCTGCATTGCCTGCGCTCTGTGGGGGAGGGGACCCTCTGCATTGCCTGCGCTCTGTGGGGGGGGACCCTCTGCATTGCCTGCGCTCTGTGGGGGGGACCCTCTGCATTGCCTGCGCTCTGTGGGGGGCACTCTACATTGCCTGCGCTCTGTGGGGGGGGGGGGGGGGACCCTCTGCATTGCCTGCGCTATGTGAGGGTTATAAAGCCTTGTCCATGGTTTGGGATTTTACCAGCATTTAAATTACCAAATTAATTTGTTTTAAAAATTGTATTAGAACATATTATGGCCTGAATAAAACATTTTAGCCATGAACAGCTTGTCTGTTTTCTATTGCTTATATTTTAATCTGTATGGGAAATGCTGTGTTGACACGTAAATCAGGTAAGAGGACAGAAGTGCATGCTCATTTGGAGCATGGAGTTGTGTAGTGGCTCCTCACTTTTCTACAAAGTATCAAGTCCTAAATGTTCAAGTACAGAGCAGAGGGTTGAAAACTAGCTCTTCATTCCTATGGGTGCCTCACCATTTATACAAAGTTAGCCATCACTTGTGCCCCTTTATGCCTGGTTTAAACTTGTGCCTCTGTCTACTACCTAGCCAGCACTTAAGCCTCAGCCTTAAGCCTAGCCAGCACATGTGCTCCTGCCTTATGCCCAGCCAGCACTTGTGCTCCTGCTTTATGCCCAGCCAGCACTTGTGCCCCTGCCTTATGCCCAGCCAGCACTTGTGCTCCTGCCTTATGCCCAGCCAGCACTTGTGCCCCTGCCTTATGCCCAGCCAGCACTTGTGCCCCTGCCTTATGCCCAGCCAGCACTTGTGCCCCTGCCTTATGCCGAGCCCGCGCTTGTGCCCCTGCCTTATGCCGAGCCCGCGCTTGTGCCCCTGCCTTATGCCTAGCCCGCGCTTGTGCCCCTGCCTTATGCCTAGCCCGCGCTTGTGCCCCTGCCTTATGCCTAGCCCGCGCTTGTGCCCCTGCCTTATGCCTAGCCCGCTCTTGTGCCCCTGCCTTAAGCCTAGCCCGTGCTTGTGCCCCTGCCTTATGCCTAGCCCGCGCTTGTGCCCCTGCCTTATGCCTAGCCCGCGCTTGTGCCCCTGCCTTATGCCTAGCCCGCGCTTGTGCCCCTGCCTTATGCCTAGCCCGCGCTTGTGCCCCTGCCTTATGCCTAGCCCGCGCTTGTGCCCCTGCCTTATGCCTAGCCCGCGCTTGTGCCCCTGCCTTATGCCTAGCCCGCGCTTGTGCCCCTGCCTTATGCCTAGCCCGCGCTTGTGCCCCTGCCTTATGCCTAGCCCGCGCTTGTGCCCCTGCCTTATGCCTAGCCCGCGCTTGTGCCCCTGCCTTATGCCTAGCCCGCGCTTGTGCCCCTGCCTTATGCCTAGCCCGCGCTTGTGCCCCTGCCTTATGCCTAGCCCGCGCTTGTGCCCCTGCCTTATGCCTAGCCTGCGCTTGTGCCCCTGCCTTATGCCTAGCCTGCGCTTTTGAGCCCCTTGCATTATTGTTTTTTTGTCTTTAGCTTCATGTTGGTTATGCACACTGGGCAGGCTTTACGCTCTTCGCTCTTGTCCCGTCTGAATGCACATGCACGACTGTAATTGGGGACAAAGGCATTACCCATTTACGGTGGACAGACAAGATGTGCCTGGTCGCTTGGAGCATGGGGGTTATGGAGTGGCTCCGCACTGTACAACAAAGTACAGAGTAGAGGGGTGAAAGCTAGCTCTTCACCCCTAAGGGTGCCTATCCCTTTATGCAAAGAGTGCAAAGAGTTAGCCGTATGCCTTATGTGTAGCCATCACTTGTGCCCCTGCCTTAAGCCTAGCCTGCATAGGTGCCCCTGCCTTATGCCTAGCTTGCACTTGTGCCTCTGCCTTATGCTTAGTTTGCACTTGTGCCCCTGCCTAAAGCCTAGCCTGCACTTGTGCCCCTACCTTATGCCTAGCCTGCACTTGTGCCCCTGCCTGATGCCTAGCCTGCACTTGTGCCCCTGCCTGATGCCTAGCCTGCACTTGTGCCCCTGCCTTATGCCTAGCCAGCACTTGTGCCCCTGCCTGATGCCTAGCCTGCACTTGTGCCCCTGCCTTATGCCTAGCCTGCACTTGTGCCCCTGCCTTATGCCTAGCCAGCACTTGTGCCCCTGCCTTATGCCTAGCCAGCACTTGTGCCCCTGCCTGATAACTAGCCAGCACTTGTGCCCCTGCCTGATAACTAGCCAGCACTTGTGCCCCTGCCTGATGCCTAGCCAGCAGTTGTGCCCCTGCCTTATGCCTAGCCTGCACTTGTGCCCCTGCCTTATGCCTAGCCTGCACTTGTGCCCCTGCCTTATACCTAGCCAGCACTTGTGCCCCTGCCTTATGCCTAGCCAGCACTTGTGCCCCTGCCTGATAACTAGCCAGCACTTGTGCCCCTGCCTGATGCCTAGCCAGCAGTTGTGCCCCTGCCTTATGCCTAGCCTGCACTTGTGCCCCTGCCTTATGCCTAGCCTGCACTTGTGCCCCTGCCTTATGCCTAGCCTGCACTTGTGCCCCTGCCTTAAGCCTAGCCTGTACTTGTGCCCCTGCCTGATGCCTAGCCTGCACTTGTGCCCCTGCCTTATGCCTAGCCTGCACTTGTGCCCCTGCCTTATGCCTAGCCTGCACTTGTGCCCCTGCCTGATGCCTAGCCTGCACTTGTGCCCCTGCCTGATGCCTAGCCTGCACTTGTGCCCCTGCCTGATGCCTAGCCAGCACTTGTGCCCCTGCCTGATGCCTAGCCAGCACTTGTGCCCCTGCCTGATGCCTAGCCAGCACTTGTGCCCCTGCCTGATGCCTAGCCAGCACTTGTGCCCCTGCCTTATGCCTAGCCTGCACTTGTGCCCCTGCCTGATGCCTAGCCTGCACTTGTGCCCCTGCCTTATGCCTAGCCTGCACTTGTGCCCCTGCCTTATGCCTAGCCTGCACTTGTGCCCCTGCCTGATGCCTAGCCTGCACTTGTGCCCCTGCCTGATGCCTAGCCAGCACTTGTGCCCCTGCTTGATGCCTAGCCAGCACTTGTGCCCCTGCCTTATGCCTAGCCAGCACTTGTGCCCCTGCCTTATGCCTAGCCAGCACTTGTGCCCCTGCCTTATGCCTAGCCAGCACTTGTGCCCCTGCCTTATGCCTAGCCAGCACTTGTGCCCCTGCCTTATGCCTAGCCAGCACTTGTGCCCCTGCCTGATGCCTAGCCTGCACTTGTGCCCCTGCCTGATGCCTAGCCTGCACTTGTGCCCCTGCCTTATGCCTAGCCAGCACTTGTGCCCCTGCCTTATGCCTAGCCAGCACTTGTGCCCCTGCCTTATGCCTAGCCAGCACTTGTGCCCCTGCCTTATGCCTAGCCTGCACTTGTGCCCCTGCCTTATGCCTAGCCAGCACTTGTGCCCCTGCCTTATGCCTAGCCAGCACTTGTGCCCCTGCCTGATAACTAGCCAGCACTTGTGCCCCTGCCTGATAACTAGCCAGCACTTGTGCCCCTGCCTGATGCCTAGCCAGCAGTTGTGCCCCTGCCTTATGCCTAGCCTGCACTTGTGCCCCTGCCTTATGCCTAGCCTGCACTTGTGCCCCTGCCTTATGCCTAGCCAGCACTTGTGCCCCTGCCTTATGCCTAGCCAGCACTTGTGCCCCTGCCTGATAACTAGCCAGCACTTGTGCCCCTGCCTTATGCCTAGCCTGCACTTGTGCCCCTGCCTTATGCCTAGCCTGCACTTGTGCCCCTGCCTTATGCCTAGCCTGCACTTGTGCCCCTGCCTTATGCCTAGCCTGCACTTGTGCCCCTGCCTTAAGCCTAGCCTGCACTTGTGCCCCTGCCTGATGCCTAGCCTGCACTTGTGCCCCTGCCTTATGCCTAGCCTGCACTTGTGCCCCTGCCTTATGCCTAGCCTGCACTTGTGCCCCTGCCTGATGCCTAGCCTGCACTTGTGCCCCTGCCTGATGCCTAGCCTGCACTTGTGCCCCTGCCTGATGCCTAGCCAGCACTTGTGCCCCTGCCTGATGCCTAGCCAGCACTTGTGCCCCTGCCTTATGCCTAGCCTGCACTTGTGCCCCTGCCTGATGCCTAGCCTGCACTTGTGCCCCTGCCTTATGCCTAGCCTGCACTTGTGCCCCTGCCTTATGCCTAGCCTGCACTTGTGCCCCTGCCTGATGCCTAGCCTGCACTTGTGCCCCTGCCTGATGCCTAGCCAGCACTTGTGCCCCTGCTTGATGCCTAGCCAGCACTTGTGCCCCTGCTTGATGCCTAGCCAGCACTTGTGCCCCTGCCTTATGCCTAGCCAGCACTTGTGCCCCTGCCTTATGCCTAGCCAGCACTTGTGCCCCTGCCTTATGCCTAGCCAGCACTTGTGCCCCTGCCTTATGCCTAGCCAGCACTTGTGCCCCTGCCTTATGCCTAGCCAGCACTTGTGCCCCTGCCTTATGCCTAGCCAGCACTTTTGCCCCTGCCTTATGCCTAGCCAGCACTTTTGCCCCTGCCTTATGCCTAGCCAGCACTTTTGCCCCTGCCTTATGCCTAGCCAGCACTTGTGCCCCTGCCTTATGCCTAGCCAGCACTTGTGCCCCTGCCTTATGCCTAGCCAGCACTTGTGCCCCTGCCTTATGCCTAGCCAGCACTTGTGCCCCTGCCTTATGCCTAGCCCGCACTTGTGCCCCTGCCTTATGCCTAGCCCGTACTTGTGCCCCTGCCTTATGCCTAGCCCGTACTTGTGCCCCTGCCTTATGCCTAGCCAGCACTTGTGCCCCTGCCTGATGCCTAGCCAGCACTTGTGCCCCTGCCTGATGCCTAGCCAGCACTTGTGCCCCTGCCTGATGCCTAGCCAGCACTTGTGCCCCTGCCTGATGCCTAGCCAGCACTTGTGCCCCTGCCTGATGCCTAGCCAGCACTTGTGCCCCTGCCTGATGCCTAGCCAGCACTTGTGCCCCTGCCTGATGCCTAGCCAGCACTTGTGCCCCTGCCTGATGCCTAGCCAGCACTTGTGCCCCTGCCTGATGCCTAGCCAGCACTTGTGCCCCTGCCTGATGCCTAGCCAGCACTTGTGCCCCTGCCTGATGCCTAGCCAGCACTTGTGCCCCTGCCTGATGCCTAGCCAGCACTTGTGCCCCTGCCTGATGCCTAGCCAGCACTTGTGCCCCTGCCTGATGCCTAGCCAGCACTTGTGCCCCTGCCTGATGCCTAGCCAGCACTTGTGCCCCTGCCTGATGCCTAGCCAGCACTTGTGCCCCTGCCTGATGCCTAGCCAGCACTTGTGCCCCTGCCTGATGCCTAGCCAGCACTTGTGCCCCTGCCTGATGCCTAGCCAGCACTTGTGCCCCTGCCTGATGCCTAGCCAGCACTTGTGCCCCTGCCTGATGCCTAGCCAGCACTTGTGCCCCTGCCTGATGCCTAGCCAGCACTTGTGCCCCTGCCTGATGCCTAGCCAGCACTTGTGCCCCTGCCTGATGCCTAGCCAGCACTTGTGCCCCTGCCTGATGCCTAGCCAGCACTTGTGCCCCTGCCTGATGCCTAGCCAGCACTTGTGCCCCTGCCTGATGCCTAGCCAGCACTTGTGCCCCTGCCTGATGCCTAGCCAGCACTTGTGCCCCTGCCTGATGCCTAGCCAGCACTTGTGCCCCTGCCTGATGCCTAGCCAGCACTTGTGCCCCTGCCTGATGCCTAGCCAGCACTTGTGCCCCTGCCTGATGCCTAGCCAGCACTTGTGCCCCTGCCTGATGCCTAGCCAGCACTTGTGCCCCTGCCTGATGCCTAGCCAGCACTTGTGCCCCTGCCTGATGCCTAGCCAGCACTTGTGCCCCTGCCTGATGCCTAGCCAGCACTTGTGCCCCTGCCTGATGCCTAGCCAGCACTTGTGCCCCTGCCTGATGCCTAGCCAGCACTTGTGCCCCTGCCTGATGCCTAGCCAGCACTTGTGCCCCTGCCTGATGCCTAGCCAGCACTTGTGCCCCTGCCTGATGCCTAGCCAGCACTTGTGCCCCTGCCTGATGCCTAGCCAGCACTTGTGCCCCTGCCTGATGCCTAGCCAGCACTTGTGCCCCTGCCTGATGCCTAGCCAGCACTTGTGCCCCTGCCTGATGCCTAGCCAGCACTTGTGCCCCTGCCTGATGCCTAGCCAGCACTTGTGCCCCTGCCTGATGCCTAGCCAGCACTTGTGCCCCTGCCTGATGCCTAGCCAGCACTTGTGCCCCTGCCTGATGCCTAGCCAGCACTTGTGCCCCTGCCTGATGCCTAGCCAGCACTTGTGCCCCTGCCTGATGCCTAGCCAGCACTTGTGCCCCTGCCTGATGCCTAGCCAGCACTTGTGCCCCTGCCTGATGCCTAGCCAGCACTTGTGCCCCTGCCTGATGCCTAGCCAGCACTTGTGCCCCTGCCTGATGCCTAGCCAGCACTTGTGCCCCTGCCTGATGCCTAGCCAGCACTTGTGCCCCTGCCTGATGCCTAGCCAGCACTTGTGCCCCTGCCTGATGCCTAGCCAGCACTTGTGCCCCTGCCTGATGCCTAGCCAGCACTTGTGCCCCTGCCTGATGCCTAGCCAGCACTTGTGCCCCTGCCTGATGCCTAGCCAGCACTTGTGCCCCTGCCTGATGCCTAGCCAGCACTTGTGCCCCTGCCTGATGCCTAGCCAGCACTTTTGAGCCCCTTGCATTATTGTTTTTTTGTCTTTAGCTTCATGTTGGTTATGCACACAGGGCAGGCTTTACGCTCTTCGCTCTTGTCCCGTCTGAATGCACATGCACGACTGTAATTGGGGACGAAGGCATTACCCATTTACGGAGGACAGACAAGATGTGCCTGGTCGCTTAATGCATGGGGGTTATGGAGTGACTCCGCACTGTACAACAAAGTACAGAGTAGAGGGGTGAAAGCTAGCTCTTCACCCCTAAGGGTGCCTATCCCTTTATGCAAAGATTGCAAAGAGTTAGCCGTATGCCTTATGTGTAGCCATCATTGTGCCCCTGCCTTAAGCCTAGCCTGCATAGGTGCCCCTGCCTTATGCCTAGCTTGCACTTGTGCCTCTGCCTTATGCTTAGTTTGTACTTGTGCCCCTGCCTAAAGCCTAGCCCGCACTTGTGCCCCTGCCTTATGCCTAGCCTGCACTTGTGCCCCTGCCTTATGCTTAGCCAGCACTTGTGCCCCTGCCTTATGCCTAGCCAGCACTTGTGCCCCTGCCTTATGCCTAGCCAGCACTTGTGCCCCTGCCTTATGCCTAGCCAGCACTTGTGCCCCTGCCTTATGCCTAGCCTGCTCTTGTACCCCTGCCTTATGCCTAGCCTGCACTTGTGCCTCTGCCTTATGCTTAGTTTGTACTTGTGCCCCTGCCTTATGCCTAGCCCGCACTTGTGCCCCTGCCTTAAGCCTAGCCTGCATAGGTGCCCCTGCCTTATGCCTAGCTTGCAGTTGTGCCTCTGCCTTATGCTTAGTTTGTACTTGTGCCCCTGCCTTATGCCTAGCCCGCACTTGTGCCCCTGCCTTATGCCTAGCTTGCACTTGTGCCTCTGCCTTATGCTTAATTTGCACTTGTGCCCCTGCCTAAAGGCTAGCCCGCACTTGTGCCCCTGCCTTATACCTAGCCTGCACTTGTGTCCCTGCCTTATGCCTAGCCAGCACTTGTGCCCCTGCCTGATGCCTAGCCAGCACTTGTGCCCCTGCCTTATGCCTAGTCAGCACTTGTGCCCCTGCCTTATGCCTAGCCAGCACTTGTGCCCCTGCCTGATGCCTAGCCAGCACTTGTGCCCCTGCCTGATGCCTAGCCAGCACTTGTGCCCCTGCCTTATGCCCAGCCCGCACTTGTGCCCCTGCCTTATGCCCAGCCCGTACTTGTGCCCCTGCCTTATGCCTAGCCCGCACTTGTGCCCCTGCCTTATGCCTAGCCAGCACTTTTGAGCCCCTTGCATTATTGTTTTTTTGTCTTTAGCTTCATGTTGGTTATGCACACAGGGCAGGCTTTACGCTCTTCGCTCTTGTCCCGTCTGAATGCACATGCACGACTGTAATTGGGGACGAAGGCATTACCCATTTACGGAGGACAGACAAGATGTGCCTGGTCGCTTAATGCATGGGGGTTATGGAGTGACTCCGCACTGTACAACAAAGTACAGAGTAGAGGGGTGAAAGCTAGCTCTTCACCCCTAAGGGTGCCTATCCCTTTATGCAAAGATTGCAAAGAGTTAGCCGTATGCCTTATGTGTAGCCATCATTGTGCCCCTGCCTTAAGCCTAGCCTGCATAGGTGCCCCTGCCTTATGCCTAGCTTGCACTTGTGCCTCTGCCTTATGCTTAGTTTGTACTTGTGCCCCTGCCTAAAGCCTAGCCCGCACTTGTGCCCCTGCCTTATGCCTAGCCTGCACTTGTGCCCCTGCCTTATGCTTAGCCAGCACTTGTGCCCCTGCCTTATGCCTAGCCAGCACTTGTGCCCCTGCCTTATGCCTAGCCAGCACTTGTGCCCCTGCCTTATGCCTAGCCAGCACTTGTGCCCCTGCCTTATGCCTAGCCTGCTCTTGTGCCCCTGCCTTATGCCTAGCCTGCACTTGTGCCTCTGCCTTATGCTTAGTTTGTACTTGTGCCCCTGCCTTATGCCTAGCCCGCACTTGTGCCCCTGCCTTAAGCCTAGCCTGCATAGGTGCCCCTGCCTTATGCCTAGCTTGCAGTTGTGCCTCTGCCTTATGCTTAGTTTGTACTTGTGCCCCTGCCTTATGCCTAGCCCGCACTTGTGCCCCTGCCTTATGCCTAGCTTGCACTTGTGCCTCTGCCTTATGCTTAATTTGCACTTGTGCCCCTGCCTAAAGGCTAGCCCGCACTTGTGCCCCTGCCTTATACCTAGCCTGCACTTGTGTCCCTGCCTTATGCCTAGCCAGCACTTGTGCCCCTGCCTGATGCCTAGCCAGCACTTGTGCCCCTGCCTTATGCCTAGTCAGCACTTGTGCCCCTGCCTTATGCCTAGTCAGCACTTGTGCCCCTGCCTGATGCCTAGCCAGCACTTGTGCCCCTGCCTGATGCCTAGCCAGCACTTGTGCCCCTGCCTGATGCCCAGCCCGCACTTGTGCCCCTGCCTTATGCCCAGCCCGTACTTGTGCCCCTGCCTTATGCCTAGCCCGCACTTGTGCCCCTGCCTTATGCCTAGCCAGCACTTTTGAGCCCCTTGCATTATTGTTTTTTTTGTCTTTAGCTTCATGTTGGTTATGCACACAGGGCAGGCTTTACGCTCTTCGCTCTTGTCCCGTCTGAATGCACATGCACGACTGTAATTGGGGACGAAGGCATTACCCATTTACGGAGGACAGACAAGATGTGCCTGGTCGCTTGGAGCATGGGGGTTATGGAGTGGCTCCGCACTGTACAACAAAGTACAGAGTAGAGGGGTGAAAGCTAGCTCTTCACCCCTAAGGGTGCCTATCCCTTTATGCAAAGAGTGCAAAGAGTTAGCCGTATGCCTTATGTGTAGCCATCACTTGTGCCCATGCCTTATGCCTAGCCAGCACTTGTGCCCCTGCCTTATGCCTAGCCAGCACTTGTGCCCCTGCCTTATGCCTAGCCAGCACTTGTGCCCCTGCCTGATGCCTAGCCTGCACTTGTGCCCCTGCCTTATGCCTAGCCTGCACTTGTGCCCCTGCCTTATGCCTAGCCTGCACTTGTGCCCCTGCCTGATGCCTAGCCTGCACTTGTGCCCCTGCCTGATGCCTAGCCAGCACTTGTGCCCCTGCTTGATGCCTAGCCAGCACTTGTGCCCCTGCCTTATGCCTAGCCAGCACTTGTGCCCCTGCCTTATGCCTAGCCAGCACTTGTGCCCCTGCCTTATGCCTAGCCAGCACTTGTGCCCCTGCCTTATGCCTAGCCAGCACTTGTGCCCCTGCCTTATGCCTAGCCAGCACTTGTGCCCCTGCCTGATGCCTAGCCTGCACTTGTGCCCCTGCCTGATGCCTAGCCTGCACTTGTGCCCCTGCCTTATGCCTAGCCAGCACTTGTGCCCCTGCCTTATGCCTAGCCAGCACTTGTGCCCCTGCCTTATGCCTAGCCAGCACTTGTGCCCCTGCCTTATGCCTAGCCTGCACTTGTGCCCCTGCCTTATGCCTAGCCAGCACTTGTGCCCCTGCTTTATGCCTAGCCAGCACTTGTGCCCCTGCCTGATAACTAGCCAGCACTTGTGCCCCTGCCTGATAACTAGCCAGCACTTGTGCCCCTGCCTGATGCCTAGCCAGCAGTTGTGCCCCTGCCTTATGCCTAGCCTGCACTTGTGCCCCTGCCTTATGCCTAGCCTGCACTTGTGCCCCTGCCTTATGCCTAGCCAGCACTTGTGCCCCTGCCTTATGCCTAGCCAGCACTTGTGCCCCTGCCTGATAACTAGCCAGCACTTGTGCCCCTGCCTTATGCCTAGCCTGCACTTGTGCCCCTGCCTTATGCCTAGCCTGCACTTGTGCCCCTGCCTTATGCCTAGCCTGCACTTGTGCCCCTGCCTTATGCCTAGCCTGCACTTGTGCCCCTGCCTTAAGCCTAGCCTGCACTTGTGCCCCTGCCTGATGCCTAGCCTGCACTTGTGCCCCTGCCTTATGCCTAGCCTGCACTTGTGCCCCTGCCTTATGCCTAGCCTGCACTTGTGCCCCTGCCTGATGCCTAGCCTGCACTTGTGCCCCTGCCTGATGCCTAGCCTGCACTTGTGCCCCTGCCTGATGCCTAGCCAGCACTTGTGCCCCTGCCTGATGCCTAGCCAGCACTTGTGCCCCTGCCTTATGCCTAGCCTGCACTTGTGCCCCTGCCTGATGCCTAGCCTGCACTTGTGCCCCTGCCTTATGCCTAGCCTGCACTTGTGCCCCTGCCTTATGCCTAGCCTGCACTTGTGCCCCTGCCTGATGCCTAGCCTGCACTTGTGCCCCTGCCTGATGCCTAGCCAGCACTTGTGCCCCTGCTTGATGCCTAGCCAGCACTTGTGCCCCTGCTTGATGCCTAGCCAGCACTTGTGCCCCTGCCTTATGCCTAGCCAGCACTTGTGCCCCTGCCTTATGCCTAGCCAGCACTTGTGCCCCTGCCTTATGCCTAGCCAGCACTTGTGCCCCTGCCTTATGCCTAGCCAGCACTTGTGCCCCTGCCTTATGCCTAGCCAGCACTTGTGCCCCTGCCTTATGCCTAGCCAGCACTTTTGCCCCTGCCTTATGCCTAGCCAGCACTTTTGCCCCTGCCTTATGCCTAGCCAGCACTTTTGCCCCTGCCTTATGCCTAGCCAGCACTTGTGCCCCTGCCTTATGCCTAGCCAGCACTTGTGCCCCTGCCTTATGCCTAGCCAGCACTTGTGCCCCTGCCTTATGCCTAGCCCGCACTTGTGCCCCTGCCTTATGCCTAGCCCGCACTTGTGCCCCTGCCTTATGCCTAGCCCGTACTTGTGCCCCTGCCTTATGCCTAGCCCGTACTTGTGCCCCTGCCTGATGCCTAGCCAGCACTTGTGCCCCTGCCTGATGCCTAGCCAGCACTTGTGCCCCTGCCTGATGCCTAGCCAGCACTTGTGCCCCTGCCTGATGCCTAGCCAGCACTTGTGCCCCTGCCTGATGCCTAGCCAGCACTTGTGCCCCTGCCTGATGCCTAGCCAGCACTTGTGCCCCTGCCTGATGCCTAGCCAGCACTTGTGCCCCTGCCTGATGCCTAGCCAGCACTTGTGCCCCTGCCTGATGCCTAGCCAGCACTTGTGCCCCTGCCTGATGCCTAGCCAGCACTTGTGCCCCTGCCTGATGCCTAGCCAGCACTTGTGCCCCTGCCTGATGCCTAGCCAGCACTTGTGCCCCTGCCTGATGCCTAGCCAGCACTTGTGCCCCTGCCTGATGCCTAGCCAGCACTTGTGCCCCTGCCTGATGCCTAGCCAGCACTTGTGCCCCTGCCTGATGCCTAGCCAGCACTTGTGCCCCTGCCTGATGCCTAGCCAGCACTTGTGCCCCTGCCTGATGCCTAGCCAGCACTTGTGCCCCTGCCTGATGCCTAGCCAGCACTTGTGCCCCTGCCTGATGCCTAGCCAGCACTTGTGCCCCTGCCTGATGCCTAGCCAGCACTTGTGCCCCTGCCTGATGCCTAGCCAGCACTTGTGCCCCTGCCTGATGCCTAGCCAGCACTTGTGCCCCTGCCTGATGCCTAGCCAGCACTTGTGCCCCTGCCTGATGCCTAGCCAGCACTTGTGCCCCTGCCTGATGCCTAGCCAGCACTTGTGCCCCTGCCTGATGCCTAGCCAGCACTTGTGCCCCTGCCTGATGCCTAGCCAGCACTTGTGCCCCTGCCTGATGCCTAGCCAGCACTTGTGCCCCTGCCTGATGCCTAGCCAGCACTTGTGCCCCTGCCTGATGCCTAGCCAGCACTTGTGCCCCTGCCTGATGCCTAGCCAGCACTTGTGCCCCTGCCTGATGCCTAGCCAGCACTTGTGCCCCTGCCTGATGCCTAGCCAGCACTTGTGCCCCTGCCTGATGCCTAGCCAGCACTTGTGCCCCTGCCTGATGCCTAGCCAGCACTTGTGCCCCTGCCTGATGCCTAGCCAGCACTTGTGCCCCTGCCTGATGCCTAGCCAGCACTTGTGCCCCTGCCTGATGCCTAGCCAGCACTTGTGCCCCTGCCTGATGCCTAGCCAGCACTTGTGCCCCTGCCTGATGCCTAGCCAGCACTTGTGCCCCTGCCTGATGCCTAGCCAGCACTTGTGCCCCTGCCTGATGCCTAGCCAGCACTTGTGCCCCTGCCTGATGCCTAGCCAGCACTTGTGCCCCTGCCTGATGCCTAGCCAGCACTTGTGCCCCTGCCTGATGCCTAGCCAGCACTTGTGCCCCTGCCTGATGCCTAGCCAGCACTTGTGCCCCTGCCTGATGCCTAGCCAGCACTTGTGCCCCTGCCTGATGCCTAGCCAGCACTTGTGCCCCTGCCTGATGCCTAGCCAGCACATGTGCCCCTGCCTGATGCCTAGCCAGCACTTGTGCCCCTGCCTGATGCCTAGCCAGCACTTGTGCCCCTGCCTGATGCCTAGCCAGCACTTGTGCCCCTGCCTGATGCCTAGCCAGCACTTGTGCCCCTGCCTGATGCCTAGCCAGCACTTGTGCCCCTGCCTGATGCCTAGCCAGCACTTGTGCCCCTGCCTGATGCCTAGCCAGCACTTTTGAGCCCCTTGCATTATTGTTTTTTTGTCTTTAGCTTCATGTTGGTTATGCACACAGGGCAGGCTTTACGCTCTTCGCTCTTGTCCCGTCTGAATGCACATGCACGACTGTAATTGGGGACGAAGGCATTACCCATTTACGGAGGACAGACAAGATGTGCCTGGTCGCTTAATGCATGGGGGTTATGGAGTGACTCCGCACTGTACAACAAAGTACAGAGTAGAGGGGTGAAAGCTAGCTCTTCACCCCTAAGGGTGCCTATCCCTTTATGCAAAGATTGCAAAGAGTTAGCCGTATGCCTTATGTGTAGCCATCATTGTGCCCCTGCCTTAAGCCTAGCCTGCATAGGTGCCCCTGCCTTATGCCTAGCTTGCACTTGTGCCTCTGCCTTATGCTTAGTTTGTACTTGTGCCCCTGCCTAAAGCCTAGCCCGCACTTGTGCCCCTGCCTTATGCCTAGCCTGCACTTGTGCCCCTGCCTTATGCTTAGCCAGCACTTGTGCCCCTGCCTTATGCCTAGCCAGCACTTGTGCCCCTGCCTTATGCCTAGCCAGCACTTGTGCCCCTGCCTTATGCCTAGCCAGCACTTGTGCCCCTGCCTTATGCCTAGCCTGCTCTTGTACCCCTGCCTTATGCCTAGCCTGCACTTGTGCCTCTGCCTTATGCTTAGTTTGTACTTGTGCCCCTGCCTTATGCCTAGCCCGCACTTGTGCCCCTGCCTTAAGCCTAGCCTGCATAGGTGCCCCTGCCTTATGCCTAGCTTGCAGTTGTGCCTCTGCCTTATGCTTAGTTTGTACTTGTGCCCCTGCCTTATGCCTAGCCCGCACTTGTGCCCCTGCCTTATGCCTAGCTTGCACTTGTGCCTCTGCCTTATGCTTAATTTGCACTTGTGCCCCTGCCTAAAGGCTAGCCCGCACTTGTGCCCCTGCCTTATACCTAGCCTGCACTTGTGTCCCTGCCTTATGCCTAGCCAGCACTTGTGCCCCTGCCTGATGCCTAGCCAGCACTTGTGCCCCTGCCTTATGCCTAGTCAGCACTTGTGCCCCTGCCTTATGCCTAGCCAGCACTTGTGCCCCTGCCTGATGCCTAGCCAGCACTTGTGCCCCTGCCTGATGCCTAGCCAGCACTTGTGCCCCTGCCTTATGCCCAGCCCGCACTTGTGCCCCTGCCTTATGCCCAGCCCGTACTTGTGCCCCTGCCTTATGCCTAGCCCGCACTTGTGCCCCTGCCTTATGCCTAGCCAGCACTTTTGAGCCCCTTGCATTATTGTTTTTTTGTCTTTAGCTTCATGTTGGTTATGCACACAGGGCAGGCTTTACGCTCTTCGCTCTTGTCCCGTCTGAATGCACATGCACGACTGTAATTGGGGACGAAGGCATTACCCATTTACGGAGGACAGACAAGATGTGCCTGGTCGCTTAATGCATGGGGGTTATGGAGTGACTCCGCACTGTACAACAAAGTACAGAGTAGAGGGGTGAAAGCTAGCTCTTCACCCCTAAGGGTGCCTATCCCTTTATGCAAAGATTGCAAAGAGTTAGCCGTATGCCTTATGTGTAGCCATCATTGTGCCCCTGCCTTAAGCCTAGCCTGCATAGGTGCCCCTGCCTTATGCCTAGCTTG
The DNA here is from genome assembly GCF_032444005.1 of Ranitomeya imitator. Taxonomy (NCBI): domain Eukaryota; kingdom Metazoa; phylum Chordata; class Amphibia; order Anura; family Dendrobatidae; genus Ranitomeya; species Ranitomeya imitator. The sequence goes on along the minus strand of NC_091288.1, from coordinate 110,238,229 downwards.
CACTTGTGCCTCTGCCTTATGCTTAGTTTGTACTTGTGCCCCTGCCTAAAGCCTAGCCCGCACTTGTGCCCCTGCCTTATGCCTAGCCTGCACTTGTGCCCCTGCCTTATGCTTAGCCAGCACTTGTGCCCCTGCCTTATGCCTAGCCAGCACTTGTGCCCCTGCCTTATGCCTAGCCAGCACTTGTGCCCCTGCCTTATGCCTAGCCAGCACTTGTGCCCCTGCCTTATGCCTAGCCTGCTCTTGTGCCCCTGCCTTATGCCTAGCCTGCACTTGTGCCTCTGCCTTATGCTTAGTTTGTACTTGTGCCCCTGCCTTATGCCTAGCCCGCACTTGTGCCCCTGCCTTAAGCCTAGCCTGCATAGGTGCCCCTGCCTTATGCCTAGCTTGCAGTTGTGCCTCTGCCTTATGCTTAGTTTGTACTTGTGCCCCTGCCTTATGCCTAGCCCGCACTTGTGCCCCTGCCTTATGCCTAGCTTGCACTTGTGCCTCTGCCTTATGCTTAATTTGCACTTGTGCCCCTGCCTAAAGGCTAGCCCGCACTTGTGCCCCTGCCTTATACCTAGCCTGCACTTGTGTCCCTGCCTTATGCCTAGCCAGCACTTGTGCCCCTGCCTGATGCCTAGCCAGCACTTGTGCCCCTGCCTTATGCCTAGTCAGCACTTGTGCCCCTGCCTTATGCCTAGTCAGCACTTGTGCCCCTGCCTGATGCCTAGCCAGCACTTGTGCCCCTGCCTGATGCCTAGCCAGCACTTGTGCCCCTGCCTTATGCCCAGCCCGCACTTGTGCCCCTGCCTTATGCCCAGCCCGTACTTGTGCCCCTGCCTTATGCCTAGCCCGCACTTGTGCCCCTGCCTTATGCCTAGCCAGCACTTTTGAGCCCCTTGCATTATTGTTTTTTTTGTCTTTAGCTTCATGTTGGTTATGCACACAGGGCAGGCTTTACGCTCTTCGCTCTTGTCCCGTCTGAATGCACATGCACGACTGTAATTGGGGACGAAGGCATTACCCATTTACGGAGGACAGACAAGATGTGCCTGGTCGCTTAATGCATGGGGGTTATGGAGTGACTCCGCACTGTACAACAAAGTACAGAGTAGAGGGGTGAAAGCTAGCTCTTCACCCCTAAGGGTGCCTATCCCTTTATGCAAAGATTGCAAAGAGTTAGCCGTATGCCTTATGCCTAGCCAGCACTTGTGCCCCTGCCTTATGCCTAGCCAGCACTTGTGCCCCTGCCTTATGCCCAGCCCGCACTTGTGCCCCTGCCTGATGCCCAGCCAGCACTTGTGCCCCTGCATTATGCCTAGCCAGCACTTGTGCTCCTGCCTTATGCCTAGCCAACACTTGTGCCCCTGCCTTATGCCTAGCCAGCACTTGTGCCCCTGCCTTATGCCTAGCCAGCACTTGTGCCCCTGCCTTATAATAATAATAATAATAATTTTTCTTTATATAGCGCCAACATATTCCGCAGCGCTTTACAAATTTTATGCCTAGCCAGCACTTGTGCCCCTGCCTTATGCCTAGCTTGCACTTGTGCCCCTGCCTTATGTCCAGCCCGCACTTGTGCCCCTGACTTATGCCCAGCCCGCACTTGTGCCCCTGACTTATGCCCAGCCCGCACTTGTGCCCCTGACTTATGCCCAGCCTGCACTTGTGCCCCTGCCTTATGCCTAGCCTGCACTTGTGCGCCTGCCTTATGCCTAGCCTGCACTTGTGCCCCTGCCTTATGCCTAACCTGCACTTGTGCCCCTGCCTTATGCCTAGCCTGCACTTGTGCCCCTGCCTTATGCCTAGCCAGCTCTTGTGCCCCTGCCTTATGCCTAGCCAGCACTTGTGCCCCTGCCTTATGCCTAGCCAGCACTTGTGCCCCTGCCTTATGCCTAGCCAGCACTTGTGCCCCTGCCTTATGCCTAGCCAGCACTTGTGCCCCTGCCTTATGCCTAGCCAGCACTTGTGCCCCTGCCTTATGCCTAGCCAGCACTTGTGCCCCTGCCTTATGCCTAGCCAGCACTTGTGCCCCTGCCCTATGCCTAGCCCGCACTTGTGCCCCTGCCTTATGCCCAGCCCGCACTTGTGCCCCTGCCTTATGCCCAGCCCGCACTTGTGCCCCTGCCTTATGCCCAGCCCGCACTTGTGCCCCTGCCTTATGCCCAGCCCGCACTTGTGCCCCTGCCTTATGCCCAGCCCGCACTTGTGCCCCTGCCTTATGCCTAGCCCGCACTTGTGCCCCTGCCTTATGCCTAGCCCGCACTTGTGCCCCTGCCTTATGCCTAGCCCGCACTTGTGCCCCTGCCTTATGCCTAGCCCGCACTTGTGCCCCTGCCTTATGCCTAGCCCGCACTTGTGCCCCTGCCTTATGCCTAGCCCGCACTTGTGCCCCTGCCTTATGCCTAGCCCGCACTTGTGCCCCTGCCTTATGCCTAGCCCGCACTTGTGCCCCTGCCTTATGCCTAGCCCGCACTTGTGCCCCTGCCTTATGCCTAGCCCGCACTTGTGCCCCTGCCTTATGCCTAGCCCGCACTTGTGCCCCTGCCTTATGCCTAGCCCGCACTTGTGCCCCTGCCTTATGCCTAGCCCGCACTTGTGCCCCTGCCTTATGCCTAGCCCGCACTTGTGCCCCTGCCTTATGCCCAGCCCGCACTTGTGCCCCTGCCTTATGCCCAGCCCGCACTTGTGCCCCTGCCTTATGCCCAGCCCGCACTTGTGCCCCTGCCTTATGCCCAGCCCGCACTTGTGCCCCTGCCTTATGCCCAGCCCGCACTTGTGCCCCTGCCTTATGCCCAGCCCGCACTTGTGCCCCTGCCTTATGCCCAGCCCGCACTTGTGCCCCTGCCTTATGCCCAGCCCGCACTTGTGCCCCTGCCTTATGCCCAGCCCGCACTTGTGCCCCTGCCTTATGCCCAGCCCGCACTTGTGCCCCTGCCTTATGCCCAGCCCGCACTTGTGCCCCTGCCTGATGCCCAGCCCGCACTTGTGCCCCTGCCTGATGCCCAGCCAGCACTTGTGCCCCTGCCTGTTGCCTAGCCAGCACTTGTGCCCCTGCCTGATGCCTAGCCAGCACTTGTGCCCCTGCCTGATGCCTAGCCAGCACTTGTGCCCCTGCCTTATGCCTAGCCAGCACTTGTGCCCCTGCCTTATGCCTAGCCAGCACTTGTGCCCCTGCCTTATGCCTAGCCAGCACTTGTGCCCCTGCCTTATGCCTAGCCAGCACTTGTGCCCCTGCCTTATGCCTAGCCAGCACTTGTGCCCCTGCCTTATGCCTAGCCAGCACTTGTGCCCCTGCCTTATGCCTAGCCAGCACTTGTGCCCCTGCCTTATGCCTAGCCAGCACTTGTGCCCCTGCCTTATGCCTAGCCAGCACTTGTGCCCATGTCTTATAATAATAATAATAATTTTTAATTATATAGCGCCAACATATTCCGCAGCTCTTTAAAAATTTTATGCCTAGCCTGCACTTGTGCCCCTGCCTTATGCCTAGATAGCACTTGTGCCCCTGCCTTATGCCTAGCCAGCACTTGTGCCCCAGCCTTATGCCTAGCCAGCACTTGTGTCCCTGCCTTATGCCTAGCCAGCACTTGTGCCCCTGCCTTATGCCTAGCCTGCACTTGTGCCCCTGCCTTATGCCTAGCCTGCACTTGTGCCCCTGCCTTATGCCTAGCCTGCACTTGTGCCCCTGCCTTATGCCTAGCCTGCACTTGTGCCCCTGCCTTATGCCTAGCCTGCACTTGTGCCCCTGCCTTATGCCTAGCCTGCACTTGTGCCCCTGCCTTATGCCTAGCCTGCACTTGTGCCCCTGCCTTATGCCTAGCCTGCACTTGTGCCCCTGCCTTATGCCTAGCCAGCACTTGTGCCCCTGCCTTATGCCTAGCCTGCACTTGTGCCCCTGCCTTATGCCTAGCCTGCACTTGTGCCCCTGCCTTATGCCTAGCCTGCACTTGTGCCCCTGCCTTATGCCTAGCCAGCTCTTGTGTCCCTGCCTTATGCCTAGCCAGCACTTGTGCCCCTGCCTTATGCCTAGCCCGCACTTGTGCCCCTGCCTTATGCCTAGCCAGCACTTGTGCCCCTGCCTTATGCCTAGCCCGCACTTGTGCCCCTGCCTTATGCCTAGCACGCACTTGTGCCCCTGCCTTATGCCCAGCCAGCACTTGTGCCCCTGCCTTATGCCCAGCCAGCACTTGTGCCCCTGCCTTACGCCCAGCCAGCACTTGTGCCCCTGCCGTATGCCCAGCCCGCACTTGTGCCTCTGCCGTATGCCCAGCCCGCACTTGTGCCCCTGCCTTATGCCGAGCCCGCACTTGTGCCCCTGCCTTATGCCGAGCCCGCACTTGTGCCCCTGCCTTATGCCGAGCCCGCACTTGTGCCCCTGCCTTATGCCCAGCCCACACTTGTGCCCCTGCCTTATGCCCAGCCCGCACTTGTGCCCCTGCCTTATGCCCAGCCCGCACTTGTGCCCCTGCCTTATGCCTAGCCCGCACTTGTGCCCCTGCCTTATGCCTAGCCCGCACTTGTGCCCCTGCCTTATGCCCAGCCAGCACTTGTGCCCCTGCCTTATGCCCAGCCCGCACTTGTGCCCCTGCCTTATGCCCAGCCAGCACTTGTGCCCCTGCCTTATGCCTAGCCAGCACTTGTGCCCCTGCCTTATGCCTAGCCAGCACTAGTGCCCCTGCCTTATGCCTAGCCCGCACTTGTGCCCCTGCCTTATGCCTAGCCCGCACTTGTGCCCCTGCCTTATGCCTAGCCCGCACTTGTGCCCCTGCCTTATGCCTAGCCCGCACTTGTGCCCCTGCCTTTTGCCTAGCCCGCACTTGTGCCCCTGCCTTATGCCTAGCCAGCACTTGTGCCCCTGCCTTATGCCTAGCCAGCACTTGTGCCCCTGCCTTATAATAATAATTTTTATTTATATAGCGCCAACATATTCCGCAGCGCTTTACAAATTTTATGCCTAGCCAGCACTTGTGCCCCTGCCTTATGCCTAGCCAGCACTTGTGCCCCTGCCTTATGCCTAGCCAGCACTTGTGCCCCTGCCTTATGCCTAGCCAGCACTTGTGTCCCTGCCTTATGCCTAGCCAGCACTTGTGCACCTGCCTTATGCCTAGCCAGCACTTGTGCCCCTGCCTTATGCCAAGCCTGCACTTGTGCCCCTGCCTTATGCCTAGCCTGCACTTGTGCCCCTGCCTTATGCCTAGCCTGCACTTGTGCCCCTGCCTTATGCCTAGCCTGCACTTGTGCCCCTGCCTTATGCCTAGCCAGCACTTGTACCCCTGCCTTATGCCTAGCGTGCACTTGTGCCTCTGCCTTATGCTTAGTTTGCACTTGTGCCCCTGCCTAAAGGCTAGCCCGCACTTGTGCCCCTGCCTTATGCCTAGCCAGCACTTGTGCCCCTGCCTTATGCCTAGCCAGCACTTGTGCCCCTGCCTTATGCCTAGCCAGCACTTGTGCCCCTGCCTTATGCCTAGCCAGCACTTGTGCCCCTGCCTTATGCCTAGCCAGCACTTGTGCCCCTGCCTTATGCCTAGCCAGCACTTGTGCCCCTGCCTTATGCCTAGCCAGCACTTGTGCCCCTGCCTTATGCCTAGCCAGCACTTGTGCCCCTGCCTTATGCCTAGCCAGCACTTGTGCCCCTGCCTTATTCCTAGCCAGCACTTGTGCCCCTGCCTTATGCCTAGCCAGCACTTGTGCCCCTTCCTTATGCCTAGCCAGCACTTGTGCCCCTGCCTTATGCCTAGCCAGCACTTGTGCCCCTGCCTTATGCCTAGCCACCACTTGTGCCCCTGCCTTATGCCTAGCCAGCACTTGTGCCCCTGCCTTATGCCTAGCCAGCACTTGTGCCCCAGCCTTATGCCAAGCCTGCACTTGTGCCCCTGCCTTATGCCTAGCCAACACTTGTGCCCCTGCCTTATGCCTAGCCAGCACTTGTGCCCCTGCCTTATGCCTAGCCAGCACTTGTGCCCCTGCCTTATGCCTAGCCAGCACTTGTGCCCCTGCCTTATGCCAAGCCTGCACTTGTGCCCCTGCCTTATGCCTAGCCTGCACTTGTGCCCCTGCCTTATGCCTAGCCAGCGCTTGTGCCCCTGCCTTATGCCTAGCCAGCGCTTGTGCCCCTGCCTTATGCCTAGCCAGCGCTTGTGCCCCTGCCTTATGCCTAGCCAGCGCTTGTGCCCCTGCCTTATGCCTAGCCAGCGCTTGTGCCCCTGCCTTATGCCTAGCCCGCACTTGTGCCCCTGCCTTATGCCTAGCCCGCACTTGTGCCCCTGCCTTATGCCTAGCCCGCACTTGTGCCCCTGCCTTATGCCTAGCCAACACTTGTGCCCCTGCCTTATGCCTAGCCTGCACTTGTGCCCCTGCCTTATGCCTAGCCTGCACTTGTGCCCCTGCCTTATGCCTAGCCTGCACTTGTGCCCCTGCCTTATGCCTAGCCAGCACTTGTGCCCCTGCCTTATGCCTAGCTTGCACTTGTGCCCCTGCCTTATGCCTAGCCAGCACTTGTGCCCCTGCCTTATGCCTAGCTTGCACTTGTGCCCCTGCCTTATGCCTAGCTTGCACTTGTGCCCCTGCCTTATGCCTAGCCAGCACTTGTGCCCCTGCCTTATGCCTAGCCAGCACTTGTGCCCCAGCCATATGCCTAGCCAGCACTTGTGCCCCAGCCTTATGCCTAGCCAGCACTTTTGCCCCTTGCATTATTGTTTTTTTGTCTTTAGCTTCATGTTGGTTATGCACACAGGGCAGGCTTTACGCTCTTCGCTCTTGTCCCGTCTGAATGCACATGCACGACTGTAATTGGGGACGAAGGCATTACCCATTTACGGAGGACAGACAAGATGTGCCTGGTCGCTTGGAGCATGGGGGTTATGGAGTGGCTCCGCACTGTACAACAAAGTACAGAGTAGAGGGGTGAAAGCTAGCTCTTCACCCCTAAGGGTGCCTATCCCTTTATGCAAAGAGTGCAAAGAGTTAGCTGTATGCCTTATGTGTAGCCATCACTTGTGCCCCTGCCTTATGCCTAGCCAGCACTTGTGCCCCTGCCTTATGCCTAGCCAGCACTTGTGCCCCTGCCTTATGCCTAGCCAGCACTTGTGCCCCTGCCTTAAGACTAGCCTGCATAGGTGCCCCTGCCTTATGCCTAGCCAGCACTTGTGCCCCTGCCTTATGCCTAGCCAGCACTTGTGCCCCTGCCTTATGCCCAGCCCGCACTTGTGCCCCTGCCTTATGCCCAGCCCGCACTTGTGCCCCTGCCTTATGCCCAGCCCGCACTTGTGCCCCTGACTTATGCCCAGCCCGCACTTGTGCCCCTGACTTATGCCCAGCCCGCACTTGTGCCCCTGACTTATGCCCAGCCCGCACTTGTGCCCCTGACTTATGCCCAGCCCGCACTTGTGCCCCTGACTTATGCCCAGCCCGCACTTGTGCCCCTGACTTATGCCCAGCCCGCACTTGTGCCCCTGACTTATGCCCAGCCCGCACTTGTGCCCCTGACTTATGCCCAGCCCGCACTTGTGCCCCTGACTTATGCCCAGCCCGCACTTGTGCCCCTGACTTATGCCCAGCCCGCACTTGTGCCCCTGACTTATGCCCAGCCCGCACTTGTGCCCCTGCCTTATGCCCAGCCCGCACTTGTGCCCCTGCCTTATGCCCAGCCCGCACTTGTGCCACTGCCTTATGCCCAGCCCGCACTTGTGCCCCTGCCTTATGCCCAGCCCGCACTTGTGCCCCTGCCTTATGCCCAGCCCGCACTTGTGCCCCTGCCTTATGCCCAGCCCGCACTTGTGCCCCTGCCTTATGCCCAGCCCGCACTTGTGCCCCTGCCTTATGCCCAGCCCGAACTTGTGCCCCTGCCTTATGCCCAGCCCGCACTTGTGCCCCTGCCTTATGCCCAGCCCGCACTTGTGCCCCTGCCTTATGCCCAGCCCGCACTTGTGCCCCTGCCTTATGCCCAGCCCGCACTTGTGCCCCTGCCTTATGCCCAGCCCGCACTTGTGCCCCTGCCTTATGCCCAGCCCGCACTTGTGCCCCTGCCTTATGCCCAGCCCGCACTTGTGCCCCTGCCTTATTCCCAGCCCGCACTTGTGCCCCTGCCTTATGCCCAGCCCGCACTTGTGCCCCTGCCTTATGCCCAGCCCGCACTTGTGCCCCTGCCTTATGCCCAGCCCGCACTTGTGCCCCTGCCTTATGCCCAGCCCGCACTTGTGCCCCTGCCTTATGCCCAGCCCGCACTTGTGCCCCTGCCTTATGCCCAGCCCGCACTTGTGCCCCTGCCTTATGCCCAGCCCGCACTTGTGCCCCTGCCTTATGCCCAGCCCGCACTTGTGCCCCTGCCTTATGCCCAGCCCGCACTTGTGCCCCTGCCTTATGCCCAGCCCGCACTTGTGCCCCTGCCTTATGCCCAGCCCGCACTTGTGCCCCTGCCTTATGCCTAGCCAACACTTGTGCCCCTGCCTTATGCCTAGCCTGCACTTGTGCCCCTGCCTTATGCCTAGCCTGCACTTGTGCCCCTGCCTTATGCCTAGCCTGCACTTGTGCCCCTGCCTTATGCCTAGCCAGCACTTGTGCCCCTGCCTTATGCCTAGCCTGCACTTGTGCCCCTGCCTTATGCCCAGCCCGCACTTGTGCCCCTGCCTTATGCCCAGCCCGCACTTGTGCCCCTGCCTTATGCCTAGCCCGCACTTGTGCCCCTGCCTTATGCCCAGCCAGCACTTGTGCCCCTGCCTTATGCCCAGCCCGCACTTGTGCCCCTGCCTTATGCCCAGCCAGCACTTGTGCCCCTGCCTTATGCCTAGCCAGCACTTGTGCCCCTGCCTTATGCCTAGCCAGCACTAGTGCCCCTGCCTTATGCCTAGCCCGCACTTGTGCCCCTGCCTTATGCCTAGCCCGCACTTGTGCCCCTGCCTTATGCCTAGCCCGCACTTGTGCCCCTGCCTTATGCCTAGCCCGCACTTGTGCCCCTGCCTTTTGCCTAGCCCGCACTTGTGCCCCTGCCTTATGCCTAGCCAGCACTTGTGCCCCTGCCTTATGCCTAGCCAGCACTTGTGCCCCTGCCTTATAATAATAATTTTTATTTATATAGCGCCAACATATTCCGCAGCGCTTTACAAATTTTATGCCTAGCCAGCACTTGTGCCCCTGCCTTATGCCTAGCCAGCACTTGTGCCCCTGCCTTATGCCTAGCCAGCACTTGTGCCCCTGCCTTATGCCTAGCCAGCACTTGTGTCCCTGCCTTATGCCTAGCCAGCACTTGTGCACCTGCCTTATGCCTAGCCAGCACTTGTGCCCCTGCCTTATGCCAAGCCTGCACTTGTGCCCCTGCCTTATGCCTAGCCTGCACTTGTGCCCCTGCCTTATGCCTAGCCTGCACTTGTGCCCCTGCCTTATGCCTAGCCTGCACTTGTGCCCCTGCCTTATGCCTAGCCAGCACTTGTACCCCTGCCTTATGCCTAGCGTGCACTTGTGCCTCTGCCTTATGCTTAGTTTGCACTTGTGCCCCTGCCTAAAGGCTAGCCCGCACTTGTGCCCCTGCCTTATGCCTAGCCAGCACTTGTGCCCCTGCCTTATGCCTAGCCAGCACTTGTGCCCCTGCCTTATGCCTAGCCAGCACTTGTGCCCCTGCCTTATGCCTAGCCAGCACTTGTGCCCCTGCCTTATGCCTAGCCAGCACTTGTGCCCCTGCCTTATGCCTAGCCAGCACTTGTGCCCCTGCCTTATGCCTAGCCAGCACTTGTGCCCCTGCCTTATGCCTAGCCAGCACTTGTGCCCCTGCCTTATGCCTAGCCAACACTTGTGCCCCTGCCTTATTCCTAGCCAGCACTTGTGCCCCTGCCTTATGCCTAGCCAGCACTTGTGCCCCTTCCTTATGCCTAGCCAGCACTTGTGCCCCTGCCTTATGCCTAGCCAGCACTTGTGCCCCTGCCTTATGCCTAGCCACCACTTGTGCCCCTGCCTTATGCCTAGCCAGCACTTGTGCCCCTGCCTTATGCCTAGCCAGCACTTGTGCCCCAGCCTTATGCCAAGCCTGCACTTGTGCCCCTGCCTTATGCCTAGCCAACACTTGTGCCCCTGCCTTATGCCTAGCCAGCACTTGTGCCCCTGCCTTATGCCTAGCCAGCACTTGTGCCCCTGCCTTATGCCTAGCCAGCACTTGTGCCCCTGCCTTATGCCAAGCCTGCACTTGTGCCCCTGCCTTATGCCTAGCCTGCACTTGTGCCCCTGCCTTATGCCTAGCCAGCGCTTGTGCCCCTGCCTTATGCCTAGCCAGCGCTTGTGCCCCTGCCTTATGCCTAGCCAGCGCTTGTGCCCCTGCCTTATGCCTAGCCAGCGCTTGTGCCCCTGCCTTATGCCTAGCCAGCGCTTGTGCCCCTGCCTTATGCCTAGCCCGCACTTGTGCCCCTGCCTTATGCCTAGCCCGCACTTGTGCCCCTGCCTTATGCCTAGCCCGCACTTGTGCCCCTGCCTTATGCCTAGCCAACACTTGTGCCCCTGCCTTATGCCTAGCCTGCACTTGTGCCCCTGCCTTATGCCTAGCCTGCACTTGTGCCCCTGCCTTATGCCTAGCCTGCACTTGTGCCCCTGCCTTATGCCTAGCCAGCACTTGTGCCCCTGCCTTATGCCTAGCTTGCACTTGTGCCCCTGCCTTATGCCTAGCCAGCACTTGTGCCCCTGCCTTATGCCTAGCTTGCACTTGTGCCCCTGCCTTATGCCTAGCTTGCACTTGTGCCCCTGCCTTATGCCTAGCCAGCACTTGTGCCCCTGCCTTATGCCTAGCCAGCACTTGTGCCCCAGCCATATGCCTAGCCAGCACTTGTGCCCCAGCCTTATGCCTAGCCAGCACTTTTGCCCCTTGCATTATTGTTTTTTTGTCTTTAGCTTCATGTTGGTTATGCACACAGGGCAGGCTTTACGCTCTTCGCTCTTGTCCCGTCTGAATGCACATGCACGACTGTAATTGGGGACGAAGGCATTACCCATTTACGGAGGACAGACAAGATGTGCCTGGTCGCTTGGAGCATGGGGGTTATGGAGTGGCTCCGCACTGTACAACAAAGTACAGAGTAGAGGGGTGAAAGCTAGCTCTTCACCCCTAAGGGTGCCTATCCCTTTATGCAAAGAGTGCAAAGAGTTAGCTGTATGCCTTATGTGTAGCCATCACTTGTGCCCCTGCCTTATGCCTAGCCAGCACTTGTGCCCCTGCCTTATGCCTAGCCAGCACTTGTGCCCCTGCCTTATGCCTAGCCAGCACTTGTGCCCCTGCCTTAAGACTAGCCTGCATAGGTGCCCCTGCCTTATGCCTAGCCAGCACTTGTGCCCCTGCCTTATGCCTAGCCAGCACTTGTGCCCCTGCCTTATGCCCAGCCCGCACTTGTGCCCCTGCCTTATGCCCAGCCCGCACTTGTGCCCCTGCCTTATGCCCAGCCCGCACTTGTGCCCCTGCCTTATGCCCAGCCCGCACTTGTGCCCCTGACTTATGCCCAGCCCGCACTTGTGCCCCTGACTTATGCCCAGCCCGCACTTGTGCCCCTGACTTATGCCCAGCCCGCACTTGTGCCCCTGACTTATGCCCAGCCCGCACTTGTGCCCCTGACTTATGCCCAGCCCGCACTTGTGCCCCTGACTTATGCCCAGCCCGCACTTGTGCCCCTGACTTATGCCCAGCCCGCACTTGTGCCCCTGACTTATGCCCAGCCCGCACTTGTGCCCCTGACTTATGCCCAGCCCGCACTTGTGCCCCTGACTTATGCCCAGCCCGCACTTGTGCCCCTGACTTATGCCCAGCCCGCACTTGTGCCCCTGCCTTATGCCCAGCCCGCACTTGTGCCCCTGCCTTATGCCCAGCCCGCACTTGTGCCACTGCCTTATGCCCAGCCCGCACTTGTGCCCCTGCCTTATGCCCAGCCCGCACTTGTGCCCCTGCCTTATGCCCAGCCCACACTTGTGCCCCTGCCTTATGCCTAGCCCGCACTTGTGCCCCTGCCTTATGCCCAGCCCGCACTTGTGCCCCTGCCTTATGCCCAGCCCGAACTTGTGCCCCTGCCTTATGCCCAGCCCGCACTTGTGCCCCTGCCTTATGCCCGGCCCGCACTTGTGCCCCTGCCTTATGCCCGGCCCGCACTTGTGCCCCTGCCTTATGCCCAGCCCGCACTTGTGCCCCTGCCTTATGCCCAGCCCGCACTTGTGCCCCTGCCTTATGCCCAGCCCGCACTTGTGCCCCTGCCTTATGCCCAGCCCGCACTTGTGCCCCTGCCTTATGCCCAGCCCGCACTTGTGCCCCTGCCTTATTCCCAGCCCGCACTTGTGCCCCTGCCTTATGCCCAGCCCGCACTTGTGCCCCTGCCTTATGCCCAGCCCGCACTTGTGCCCCTGCCTTATGCCCAGCCCGCACTTGTGCCCCTGCCTTATGCCCAGCCCGCACTTGTGCCCCTGCCTTATGCCCAGCCCGCACTTGTGCCCCTGCCTTATGCCCAGCCCGCACTTGTGCCCCTGCCTTATGCCCAGCCCGCACTTGTGCCCCTGCCTTATGCCCAGCCCGCACTTGTGCCCCTGCCTTATGCCCAGCCCGCACTTGTGCCCCTGCCTTATGCCCAGCCCGCACTTGTGCCCCTGCCTTATGCCCAGCCCGCACTTGTGCCCCTGCCTTATGCCCAGCCCGCACTTGTGCCCCTGCCTTATGCCCAGCCCGCACTTGTGCCCCTGCCTTATGCCCAGCCCGCACTTGTGCCCCTGCCTTATGCCCAGCCCGCACTTGTGCCCCTGCCTTATGCCCAGCCCGCACTTGTGCCCCTGCCTTATGCCCAGCCCGCACTTGTGCCCCTGCCTTATGCCCAGCCCGCACTTGTGCCCCTGCCTGATGCCCAGCCCGCACTTGTGCCCCTGCCTGATGCCCAGCCCGCACTTGTGCCCCTGCCTGATGCCCAGCCCGCACTTGTGCCCCTGCCTGATGCCCAGCCCGCACTTGTGCCCCTGCCTGATGCCCAGCCAGCACTTGTGCCCCTGCCTGATGCCCAGCCAGCACTTGTGCCCCTGCCTGATGCCTAGCCAGCACTTGTGCCCCTGCCTTATGCCTAGCCAGCACTTGTGCCCCTGCCTTATGCCTAGCCAGCACTTGTGCCCCTGCCTTATGCCTAGCCAGCACTTGTGCCCCTGCCTTATGCCTAGCCAGCACTTGTGCCCCTGCCTTATGCCTAGCCAGCACTTGTGCCCCTGCCTTATGCCTAGCCAGCACTTGTGCCCCTGCCTTATGCCTAGCCAGCACTTGTGCCCCTGCCTTATGCCTAGCCAGCACTTGTGCCCCTGCCTTATGCCTAGCCAGCACTTGTGCCCCTGCCTTATGCCTAGCCAGCACTTGTGCCCCTGCCTTATGCCTAGCCAGCACTTGTGCCCATGTCTTATAATAATAATAATAATTTTTAATTATATAGCGCCAACATATTCCGCAGCTCTTTAAAAATTTTATGCCTAGCCTGCACTTGTGCCCCTGCCTTATGCCTAGATAGCACTTGTGCCCCTGCCTTATGCCTAGCCAGCACTTGTGCCCCAGCCTTATGCCTAGCCAGCACTTGTGTCCCTGCCTTATGCCTAGCCAGCACTTGTGCCCCTGCCTTATGCCTAGCCTGCACTTGTGCCCCTGCCTTATGCCTAGCCTGCACTTGTGCCCCTGCCTTATGCCTAGCCTGCACTTGTGCCCCTGCCTTATGCCTAGCCTGCACTTGTGCCCCTGCCTTATGCCTAGCCTGCACTTGTGCCCCTGCCTTATGCCTAGCCTGCACTTGTGCCCCTGCCTTATGCCTAGCCTGCACTTGTGCCCCTGCCTTATGCCTAGCCTGCACTTGTGCCCCTGCCTTATGCCTAGCCTGCACTTGTGCCCCTGCCTTATGCCTAGCCTTCACTTGTGCCCCTGCCTTATGCCTAGCCTGCACTTGTGCCCCTGCCTTATGCCTAGCCTGCACTTGTGCCCCTGCCTTATGCCTAGCCTGCACTTGTGCCCCTGCCTTATGCCTAGCCAGCACTTGTGCCCCTGCCTTATGCCTAGCCTGCACTTGTGCCCCTGCCTTATGCCTAGCCTGCACTTGTGCCCCTGCCTTATGCCTAGCCTGCACTTGTGCCCATGCCTTATGCCTAGCCTGCACTTGTGCCCATGCCTTATGCCTAGCCTGCACTTGTGCCCCTGCCTTATGCCTAGCCTGCACTTGTGCCCCTGCCTTATGCCTAGCCTGCACTTGTGCCCCTGCCTTATGCCTAGCCTGCACTTGTGCCCCTGCCTTATGCCTAGCCTGCACTTGTGCCCCTGCCTTATGCCTAGCCTGCACTTGTGCCCCTGCCTTATGCCTAGCCTGCACTTGTGCCCCTGCCTTATGCCTAGCCTGCACTTGTGCCCCTGCCTTATGCCTAGCCAGCTCTTGTGTCCCTGCCTTATGCCTAGCCAGCACTTGTGCCCCTGCCTTATGCCTAGCCCGCACTTGTGCCCCTGCCTTATGCCTAGCCAGCACTTGTGCCCCTGCCTTATGCCTAGCCCGCACTTGTGCCCCTGCCTTATGCCTAGCCCGCACTTGTGCCCCTGCCTTATGCCCAGCCAGCACTTGTGCCCCTGCCTTACGCCCAGCCAGCACTTGTGCCCCTGCCTTACGCCCAGCCAGCACTTGTGCCCCTGCCGTATGCCCAGCCCGCACTTGTGCCTCTGCCGTATGCCCAGCCCGCACTTGTGCCCCTGCCTTATGCCGAGCCCGCACTTGTGCCCCTGCCTTATGCCCAGCCCGCACTTGTGCCCCTGCCTTATGCCCAGCCCGCACTTGTGCCCCTGCCTTATGCCCAGCCCGCACTTGTGCCCCTGCCTTATGCCCAGCCCGCACTTGTGCCCCTGCCTTATGCCTAGCCCGCACTTGTGCCCCTGCCTTATGCCCAGCCCGCACTTGTGCCCCTGCCTTATGCCCAGCCAGCACTTGTGCCCCTGCCTTATGCCCAGCCCGCACTTGTGCCCCTGCCTTATGCCCAGCCAGCACTTGTGCCCCTGCCTTATGCCTAGCCAGCACTTGTGCCCCTGCCTTATGCCTAGCCAGCACTAGTGCCCCTGCCTTATGCCTAGCCCGCACTTGTGCCCCTGCCTTATGCCTAGCCCGCACTTGTGCCCCTGCCTTATGCCTAGCCCGCACTTGTGCCCCTGCCTTATGCCTAGCCCGCACTTGTGCCCCTGCCTTATGCCTAGCCCGCACTTGTGCCCCTGCCTTTTGCCTAGCCCGCACTTGTGCCCCTGCCTTATGCCTAGCCAGCACTTGTGCCCCTGCCTTATGCCTAGCCAGCACTTGTGCCCCTGCCTTATAATAATAATTTTTATTTATATAGCGCCAACATATTCCGCAGCGCTTTACAAATTTTATGCCTAGCCAGCACTTGTGCCCCTGCCTTATGCCTAGCCAGCACTTGTGCCCCTGCCTTATGCCTAGCCAGCACTTGTGCCCCTGCCTTATGCCTAGCCAGCACTTGTGCCCCTGCCTTATGCCTAGCCAGCACTTGTGCCCCTGCCTTATGCCTAGCCAGCACTTGTGCCCCTGCCTTATGCCTAGCCAACACTTGTGCCCCTGCCTTATTCCTAGCCAGCACTTGTGCCCCTGCCTTATGCCTAGCCAGCACTTGTGCCCCTGCCTTATGCCTAGCCAGCACTTGTGCCCCTGCCTTATGCCTAGCCAGCACTTGTGCCCCTGCCTTATGCCTAGCCAGCACTTGTGCCCCTGCCTTATGCCTAGCCAGCACTTGTGCCCCAGCCTTATGCCAAGCCAGCACTTGTGCCCCTGCCTTATGCCAAGCCAGCACTTGTGCCCCTGCCTTATGCCTAGCCCGCACTTGTGCCCCTGCCTTATGCCCAGCCAGCACTTGTGCCCCTGCCTTATGCCCAGCCCGCACTTGTGCCCCTGCCTTATGCCCAGCCCGCACTTGTGCCCCTGCCTTATGCCCAGCCAGCACTTGTGCCCCTGCCTTATGCCTAGCCAGCACTTGTGCCCCTGCCTTATGCCTAGCCAGCACTAGTGCCCCTGCCTTATGCCTAGCCCGCACTTGTGCCCCTGCCTTATGCCTAGCCCGCACTTGTGCCCCTGCCTTATGCCTAGCCCGCACTTGTGCCCCTGCCTTATGCCTAGCCCGCACTTGTGCCCCTGCCTTTTGCCTAGCCCGCACTTGTGCCCCTGCCTTATGCCTAGCCAGCACTTGTGCCCCTGCTTTATGCCTAGCCAGCACTTGTGCCCCTGCCTTATAATAATAATTTTTATTTATATAGCGCCAACATATTCCGCAGCGCTTTACAAATTTTATGCCTAGCCAGCACTTGTGCCCCTGCCTTATGCCTAGCCAGCACTTGTGCCCCTGCCTTATGCCTAGCCAGCACTTGTGCCCCTGCCTTATGCCTAGCCAGCACTTGTGTCCCTGCCTTATGCCTAGCCAGCACTTGTGCACCTGCCTTATGCCTAGCCAGCACTTGTGCCCCTGCCTTATGCCTAGCCAGCACTTGCGCCCCTGCCTTATGCCTAGCCAGCACTTGTGCCCCTGCCTTATGCCTAGCCAGCACTTGTGCCCCTGCCTTATGCCTAGCCAGCACTTGTGCCCCTGCCTTATGCCAAGCCTGCACTTGTGCCCCTGCCTTATGCCTAGCCTGCACTTGTGCCCCTGCCTTATGCCTAGCCAGCGCTTGTGCCCCTGCCTTATGCCTAGCCAGCGCTTGTGCCCCTGCCTTATGCCTAGCCAGCGCTTGTGCCCCTGCCTTATGCCTAGCCAGCGCTTGTGCCCCTGCCTTATGCCTAGCCAGCACTTGTGCCCCTGCCTTATGCCTAGCCCGCACTTGTGCCCCTGCCTTATGCCTAGCCCGCACTTGTGCCCCTGCCTTATGCCTAGCCAACACTTGTGCCCCTGCCTTATGCCTAGCCAACACTTGTGCCCCTGCCTTATGCCTAGCCTGCACTTGTGCCCCTGCCTTATGCCTAGCCTGCACTTGTGCCCCTGCCTTATGCCTAGCCTGCACTTGTGCCCCTGCCTTATGCCTAGCTTGCACTTGTGCCCCTGCCTTATGCCTAGCCAGCACTTGTGCCCCTGCCTTATGCCTAGCTTGCACTTGTGCCCCTGCCTTATGCCTAGCTTGCACTTGTGCCCCTGCCTAAAGGCTACCCCGCACTTGTGCCCCTGCCTTATGCCTAGCCAGCACTTGTGCCCCTGCCTTATGCCTAGCCAGCACTTGTGCCCCAGCCATATGCCTAGCCAGCACTTGTGCCCCAGCCTTATGCCTAGCCAGCACTTTTGCCCCTTGCATTATTGTTTTTTTGTCTTTAGCTTCATGTTGGTTATGCACACAGGGCAGGCTTTACGCTCTTCGCTCTTGTCCCGTCTGAATGCACATGCACGACTGTAATTGGGGACGAAGGCATTACCCATTTACGGAGGACAGACAAGATGTGCCTGGTCGCTTGGAGCATGGGGGTTATGGAGTGGCTCCGCACTGTACAACAAAGTACAGAGTAGAGGGGTGAAAGCTAGCTCTTCACCCCTAAGGGTGCCTATCCCTTTATGCAAAGAGTGCAAAGAGTTAGCTGTATGCCTTATGTGTAGCCATCACTTGTGCCCCTGCCTTATGCCTAGCCAGCACTTGTGCCCCTGCCTTATGCCTAGCCAGCACTTGTGCCCCTGCCTTAAGACTAGCCTGCATAGGTGCCCCTGCCTTATGCCTAGCCAGAACTTGTGCCCCTGCCTTATGCCTAGCCAGCACTTGTGCCCCTGCCTAATGCCTAGCCAGCACTTGTGCCCCTGCCTTATGCCTAGCCAGCACTTGTGCCCCTGCCTTATGCCTAGCCAACACTTGTGCCCCTGCCTTATGCCTAGCCAGCACTTGTGCCCCTGCCTTATGCCTAGCCAGCACTTGTGCCCCTGCCTTATGCCTAGCCAGCACTTGTGCCCCTGCCTTATGCCTAGCCAGCACTTGTGCCCCTGCCTTATGCCCAGCCCGCACTTGTGCCCCTGCCTTATGCCCAGCCCGCACTTGTGCCCCTGCCTTATGCCCAGCCCGCACTTGTGCCCCTGCCTTATGCCCAGCCCGCACTTGTGCCCCTGCCTGATGCCCAGCCCGCACTTGTGCCCCTGCCTGATGCCCAGCCAGCACTTGTGCCCCTGCCTGATGCCCAGCCAGCACTTGTGCCCCTGCCTGATGCCTAGCCAGCACTTGTGCCCCTGCCTGATGCCTAGCCAGCACTTGTGCCCCTGCCTTATGCCTAGCCAGCACTTGTGCCCCTGCCTTATGCCTAGCCAGCACTTGTGCCCCTGCCTTATGCCTAGCCAGCACTTGTGCCCCTGCCTTATGCCTAGCCAGCACTTGTGCCCCTGCCTTATGCCTAGCCAGCACTTGTGCCCCTGCCTTATGCCTAGCCAGCACTTGTGCCCCTGCCTTATGCCTAGCCAGCACTTGTGCCCCTGCCTTATGCCTAGCCAGCACTTGTGCCCCTGCCTTATGCCTAGCCAGCACTTGTGCCCCTGCCTTATGCCTAGCCAGCACTTGTGCCCATGTCTTATAATAATAATAATAATTTTTAATTATATAGCGCCAACATATTCCGCAGCTCTTTAAAAATTTTATGCCTAGCCTGCACTTGTGCCCCTGCCTTATGCCTAGATAGCACTTGGGCCCCTGCCTTATGCCTAGCCAGCACTTGTGCCCCAGCCTTATGCCTAGCCAGCACTTGTGTCCCTGCCTTATGCCTAGCCAGCACTTGTGCCCCTGCCTTATGCCTAGCCTGCACTTGTGCCCCTGCCTTATGCCTAGCCTGCACTTGTGCCCCTGCCTTATGCCTAGCCTGCACTTGTGCCCCTGCCTTATGCCTAGCCTGCACTTGTGCCCCTGCCTTATGCCTAGCCTGCACTTGTGCCCCTGCCTTATGCCTAGCCTGCACTTGTGCCCCTGCCTTATGCCTAGCCTGCACTTGTGCCCCTGCCTTATGCCTAGCCTGCACTTGTGCCCCTGCCTTATGCCTAGCCTGCACTTGTGCCCCTGCCTTATGCCTAGCCTGCACTTGTGCCCCTGCCTTATGCCTAGCCTGCACTTGTGCCCCTGCCTTATGCCTAGCCTGCACTTGTGCCCCTGCCTTATGCCTAGCCAGCACTTGTGCCCCTGCCTTATGCCTAGCCTGCACTTGTGCCCCTGCCTTATGCCTAGCCTGCACTTGTGCCCCTGCCTTATGCCTAGCCTGCACTTGTGCCCATGCCTTATGCCTAGCCTGCACTTGTGCCCATGCCTTATGCCTAGCCTGCACTTGTGCCCCTGCCTTATGCCTAGCCTGCACTTGTGCCCCTGCCTTATGCCTAGCCTGCACTTGTGCCCCTGCCTTATGCCTAGCCAGCACTTGTGCCCCTGCCTTATGCCTAGCCAGCACTTGTGCCCCTGCCTTATGCCTAGCCAGCACTTGTGCCCCTGCCTTATGCCTAGCCAGCACTTGTGCCCCTGCCTTATGCCTAGCCCGCACTTGTGCCCCTGCCTTATGCCTAGCCCGCACTTGTGCCCCTGCCTTATGCCCAGCCCGCACTTGTGCCCCTGCCTTATGCCTAGCCCGCACTTGTGCCCCTGCCTTATGCCTAGCCAGCTCTTGTGCCCCTGCCTTATGCCTAGCCAGCACTTGTGCCCCTGCCTTATGCCTAGCCCGCACTTGTGCCCCTGCCTTATGCCTAGCCCGCACTTGTGCCCCTGCCTTATGCCTAGCCCGCACTTGTGCCCCTGCCTTATGCCTAGCCCGCACTTGTGCCCCTGCCTTATGCCTAGCCAACACTTGTGCCCCTGCCTTATGCCTAGCCAACACTTGTGCCCCTGCCTTATGCCTAGCCTGCACTTGTGCCCCTGCCTTATGCCTAGCCTGCACTTGTGCCCCTGCCTTATGCCTAGCCTGCACTTGTGCCCCTGCCTTATGCCTAGCTTGCACTTGTGCCCCTGCCTTATGCCTAGCCAGCACTTGTGCCCCTGCCTTATGCCTAGCTTGCACTTGTGCCCCTGCCTTATGCCTAGCTTGCACTTGTGCCCCTGCCTAAAGGCTACCCCGCACTTGTGCCCCTGCCTTATGCCTAGCCAGCACTTGTGCCCCTGCCTTATGCCTAGCCAGCACTTGTGCCCCAGCCATATGCCTAGCCAGCACTTGTGCCCCAGCCTTATGCCTAGCCAGCACTTTTGCCCCTTGCATTATTGTTTTTTTGTCTTTAGCTTCATGTTGGTTATGCACACAGGGCAGGCTTTACGCTCTTCGCTCTTGTCCCGTCTGAATGCACATGCACGACTGTAATTGGGGACGAAGGCATTACCCATTTACGGAGGACAGACAAGATGTGCCTGGTCGCTTGGAGCATGGGGGTTATGGAGTGGCTCCGCACTGTACAACAAAGTACAGAGTAGAGGGGTGAAAGCTAGCTCTTCACCCCTAAGGGTGCCTATCCCTTTATGCAAAGAGTGCAAAGAGTTAGCTGTATGCCTTATGTGTAGCCATCACTTGTGCCCCTGCCTTATGCCTAGCCAGCACTTGTGCCCCTGCCTTATGCCTAGCCAGCACTTGTGCCCCTGCCTTAAGACTAGCCTGCATAGGTGCCCCTGCCTTATGCCTAGCCAGAACTTGTGCCCCTGCCTTATGCCTAGCCAGCACTTGTGCCCCTGCCTAATGCCTAGCCAGCACTTGTGCCCCTGCCTTATGCCTAGCCAGCACTTGTGCCCCTGCCTTATGCCTAGCCAACACTTGTGCCCCTGCCTTATGCCTAGCCAGCACTTGTGCCCCTGCCTTATGCCTAGCCAGCACTTGTGCCCCTGCCTTATGCCTAGCCAGCACTTGTGCCCCTGCCTTATGCCTAGCCAGCACTTGTGCCCCTGCCTTATGCCCAGCCCGCACTTGTGCCCCTGCCTTATGCCCAGCCCGCACTTGTGCCCCTGCCTTATGCCCAGCCCGCACTTGTGCCCCTGCCTTATGCCCAGCCCGCACTTGTGCCCCTGCCTGATGCCCAGCCCGCACTTGTGCCCCTGCCTGATGCCCAGCCAGCACTTGTGCCCCTGCCTGATGCCTAGCCAGCACTTGTGCCCCTGCCTGATGCCTAGCCAGCACTTGTGCCCCTGCCTGATGCCTAGCCAGCACTTGTGCCCCTGCCTGATGCCTAGCCAGCACTTGTGCCCCTGCCTTATGCCTAGCCAGCACTTGTGCCCCTGCCTTATGCCTAGCCAGCACTTGTGCCCCTGCCTTATGCCTAGCCAGCACTTGTGCCCCTGCCTTATGCCTAGCCAGCACTTGTGCCCCTGCCTTATGCCTAGCCAGCACTTGTGCCCCTGCCTTATGCCTAGCCAGCACTTGTGCCCCTGCCTTATGCCTAGCCAGCACTTGTGCCCCTGCCTTATGCCTAGCCAGCACTTGTGTCCCTGCCTTATGCCTAGCCAGCACTTGTGCCCATGTCTTATAATAATAATAATAATTTTTAATTATATAGCGCCAACATATTCCGCAGCTCTTTAAAAATTTTATGCCTAGCCTGCACTTGTGCCCCTGCCTTATGCCTAGATAGCACTTGGGCCCCTGCCTTATGCCTAGCCAGCACTTGTGCCCCAGCCTTATGCCTAGCCAGCACTTGTGTCCCTGCCTTATGCCTAGCCAGCACTTGTGCCCCTGCCTTATGCCTAGCCTGCACTTGTGCCCCTGCCTTATGCCTAGCCTGCACTTGTGCCCCTGCCTTATGCCTAGCCTGCACTTGTGCCCCTGCCTTATGCCTAGCCTGCACTTGTGCCCCTGCCTTATGCCTAGCCTGCACTTGTGCCCCTGCCTTATGCCTAGCCTGCACTTGTGCCCCTGCCTTATGCCTAGCCTGCACTTGTGCCCCTGCCTTATGCCTAGCCTGCACTTGTGCCCCTGCCTTATGCCTAGCCTGCACTTGTGCCCCTGCCTTATGCCTAGCCTGCACTTGTGCCCCTGCCTTATGCCTAGCCTGCACTTGTGCCCCTGCCTTATGCCTAGCCTGCACTTGTGCCCCTGCCTTATGCCTAGCCAGCACTTGTGCCCCTGCCTTATGCCTAGCCTGCACTTGTGCCCCTGCCTTATGCCTAGCCTGCACTTGTGCCCCTGCCTTATGCCTAGCCTGCACTTGTGCCCATGCCTTATGCCTAGCCTGCACTTGTGCCCATGCCTTATGCCTAGCCTGCACTTGTGCCCCTGCCTTATGCCTAGCCTGCACTTGTGCCCCTGCCTTATGCCTAGCCTGCACTTGTGCCCCTGCCTTATGCCTAGCCAGCACTTGTGCCCCTGCCTTATGCCTAGCCAGCACTTGTGCCCCTGCCTTATGCCTAGCCAGCACTTGTGCCCCTGCCTTATGCCTAGCCAGCACTTGTGCCCCTGCCTTATGCCTAGCCCGCACTTGTGCCCCTGCCTTATGCCTAGCCCGCACTTGTGCCCCTGCCTTATGCCCAGCCCGCACTTGTGCCCCTGCCTTATGCCTATCCCGCCCTTGTGCCCCTGCCTTATGCCTAGCCAGCTCTTGTGCCCCTGCCTTATGCCTAGCCAGCACTTGTGCCCCTGCCTTATGCCTAGCCCGCACTTGTGCCCCTGCCTTATGCCTAGCTCGCACTTGTGCCCCTGCCTTATGCCTAGCCCGCACTTGTGCCCCTGCCTTATGCCTAGCCCGCACTTGTGCCCCTGCCTTATGCCTAACCCGCACTTGTGCCCCTGCCTTATGCCTAGCCCGCACTTGTGCCCCTGCCTTATGCCTAGACCGCACTTGTGCCCCTGCCTTATGCCTAGCCCGCACTTGTGCCCCTGCCTTATGCCTAGCCCGCACTTGTGCCCCTGCCTTATGCCTAGCCCGCACTTGTGCCCCTGCCTTATGCCTAGCCCGCACTTGTGCCCCTGCCTTATGCCTAGCCCGCACTTGTGCCCCTGCCTTATGCCTAGCCCGCACTTGTGCCCCTGCCCTATGCCTAGCCCGCACTTGTGCCCCTGCCTTATGCCTAGCCCGCACTTGTGCCCCTGCCCTATGCCTAGCCCGCACTTGTGCCCCTGCCTTATGCCTAGCCTGCACTTGTGCCCCTGACTTATGCCTAGCCAGCACTTGTGCCCCTGCCTGATGCCTATCCAGCACTTGTGCCCCTGCCTTATGCCTAGCCTGCACTTGTGCCCCTGCCTTATGCCTAGCCTGCACTTGTGCCCCTGCCTTATGCCTAGCCTGCACTTGTGCCCCTGCCTTATGCCTAGCCTGCACTTGTGCGCCTGCCTTATGCCTAGCCTGCACTTGTGCCCCTGCCTTATGCCTAACCTGCACTTGTGCCCCTGCCTTATGCCTAGCCTGCACTTGTGCCCCTGCCTTATGCCTAGCCAGCTCTTGTGCCCCTGCCTTATGCCTAGCCAGCACTTGTGCCCCTGCCTTATGCCTAGCCAGCACTTGTGCCCCTGCCTTATGCCTAGCCAGCACTTGTGCCCCTGCCTTATGCCTAGCCAGCACTTGTGCCCCTGCCTTATGCCTAGCCAGCACTTGTGCCCCTGCCTTATGCCTAGCCAGCACTTGTGCCCCTGCCCTATGCCTAGCCCGCACTTGTGCCCCTGCCTTATGCCCAGCCCGCACTTGTGCCCCTGCCTTATGCCCAGCCCGCACTTGTGCCCCTGCCTTATGCCCAGCCCGCACTTGTGCCCCTGCCTTATGCCCAGCCCGCTCTTGTGCCCCTGCCTTATGCCCAGCCCGCACTTGTGCCCCTGCCTTATGCCCAGCCCGCACTTGTGCCCCTGCCTTATGCCCAGCCCGCACTTGTGCCCCTGCCTTATGCCTAGCCCGCACTTGTGCCCCTGCCTTATGCCTAGCCCGCACTTGTGCCCCTGCCTTATGCCTAGCCCGCACTTGTGCCCCTGCCTTATGCCTAGCCCGCACTTGTGCCCCTGCCTTATGCCTAGCCCGCACTTGTGCCCCTGCCTTATGCCTAGCCCGCACTTGTGCCCCTGCCTTATGCCTAGCCCGCACTTGTGCCCCTGCCTTATGCCTAGCCCGCACTTGTGCCCCTGCCTTATGCCTAGCCCGCACTTGTGCCCCTGCCTTATGCCTAGCCCGCACTTGTGCCCCTGCCTTATGCCTAGCCCGCACTTGTGCCCCTGCCTTATGCCTAGCCCGCACTTGTGCCCCTGCCTTATGCCTAGCCCGCACTTGTGCCCCTGCCTTATGCCTAGCCCGCACTTGTGCCCCTGCCTTATGCCTAGCCCGCACTTGTGCCCCTGCCTTATGCCTAGCCCGCACTTGTGCCCCTGCCTTATGCCTAGCCCGCACTTGTGCCCCTGCCTTATGCCTAGCCCGCACTTGTGCCCCTGCCTTATGCCCAGCCAGCACTTGTGCCCCTGCCTTATGCCCAGCCCGCACTTGTGCCCCTGCCTTATGCCCAGCCCGCACTTGTGCCCCTGCCTTATGCCTAGCCCGCACTTGTGCCCCTGCCTTATGCCTAGCCCGCACTTGTGCCCCTGCCTTATGCCTAGCCCGCACTTGTGCCCCTGCCTTATGCCTAGCCCGCACTTGTGCCCCTGCCTTATGCCTAGCCCGCACTTGTGCCCCTGCCTTATGCCTAGCCCGCACTTGTGCCCCTGCCTTATGCCTAGCCCGCACTTGTGCCCCTGCCTTATGCCCAGCCCGCACTTGTGCCCCTGCCTTATGCCCAGCCCGCACTTGTGCCCCTGCCTTATGCCCAGCCCGCACTTGTGCCCCTGCCTTATGCCCAGCCCGCACTTGTGCCCCTGACTTATGCCCAGCCCGCACTTGTGCCCCTGACTTATGCCCAGCCCGCACTTGTGCCCCTGACTTATGCCCAGCCCGCAATTGTGCCCCTGACTTATGCCCAGCCCGCACTTGTGCCCCTGACTTATGCCCAGCCCGCACTTGTGCCCCTGACTTATGCCCAGCCCGCACTTGTGCCCCTGACTTATGCCCAGCCCGCACTTGTGCCCCTGACTTATGCCCAGCCCGCACTTGTGCCCCTGACTTATGCCCAGCCCGCACTTGTGCCCCTGACTTATGCCCAGCCCGCACTTGTGCCCCTGCCTTATGCCCAGCCCGCACTTGTGCCACTGCCTTATGCCCAGCCCGCACTTGTGCCCCTGCCTTATGCCCAGCCCGCACTTGTGCCCCTGCCTTATGCCCAGCCCGCACTTGTGCCCCTGCCTTATGCCCAGCCCGCACTTGTGCCCCTGCCTTATGCCCAGCCCGCATTTGTGCCCCTGCCTTATGCCCAGCCCGAACTTGTGCCCCTGCCTTATGCCCAGCCCGCACTTGTGCCCCTGCCTTATGCCCAGCCCGCACTTGTGCCCCTGCCTTATGCCCAGCCCGCACTTGTGCCCCTGCCTTATGCCCAGCCCGCACTTGTGCCCCTGCCTTATGCCCAGCCCGCACTTGTGCCCCTGCCTTATGCCCAGCCCGCACTTGTGCCCCTGCCTTATGCCCAGCCCGCACTTGTGCCCCTGCCTTATTCCCAGCCCGCACTTGTGCCCCTGCCTTATGCCCAGCCCGCACTTGTGCCCCTGCCTTATGCCCAGCCCGCACTTGTGCCCCTGCCTTATGCCCAGCCCGCACTTGTGCCCCTGCCTTATGCCCAGCCCGCACTTGTGCCCCTGCCTTATGCCCAGCCCGCACTTGTGCCCCTGCCTTATGCCCAGCCCGCACTTGTGCCCCTGCCTTATGCCCAGCCCGCACTTGTGCCCCTGCCTTATGCCCAGCCCGCACTTGTGCCCCTGCCTTATGCCCAGCCCGCACTTGTGCCCCTGCCTTATGCCCAGCCCGCACTTGTGCCCCTGCCTTATGCCCAGCCCGCACTTGTGCCCCTGCCTTATGCCCAGCCCGCACTTGTGCCCCTGCCTTATGCCCAGCCCGCACTTGTGCCCCTGCCTTATGCCCAGCCCGCACTTGTGCCCCTGCCTTATGCCCAGCCCGCACTTGTGCCCCTGCCTTATGCCCAGCCCGCACTTGTGCCCCTGCCTTATGCCCAGCCCGCACTTGTGCCCCTGCCTTATGCCCAGCCCGCACTTGTGCCCCTGCCTTATGCCCAGCCCGCACTTGTGCCCCTGCCTTATGCCCAGCCCGCACTTGTGCCCCTGCCTTATGCCCAGCCCGCACTTGTGCCCCTGCCTGATGCCCAGCCCGCACTTGTGCCCCTGCCTGATGCCCAGCCCGCACTTGTGCCCCTGCCTGATGCCCAGCCCGCACTTGTGCCCCTGCCTGATGCCCAGCCAGCACTTGTGCCCCTGCCTGATGCCCAGCCAGCACTTGTGCCCCTGCCTGATGCCCAGCCAGCACTTGTGCCCCTGCCTGATGCCCAGCCAGCACTTGTGCCCCTGCCTGATGCCTAGCCAGCACTTGTGCCCCTGCCTGATGCCTAGCCTGCACTTGTGCCCCTGCCTTATGCCTAGCCTGCACTTGTGCCCCTGCCTTATGCCTAGCCTGCACTTGTGCCCCTGCCTTATGCCTAGCCTGCACTTGTGCCCCTGCCTTATGCCTAGCCTGCACTTGTGCCCCTGCCTTATGCCTAGCCTGCACTTGTGCCCCTGCCTTATGCCTAGCCTGCACTTGTGCCCCTGCCTTATGCCTAGCCTGCACTTGTGCCCCTGCCTTATGCCTAGCCAGCTCTTGTGTCCCTGCCTTATGCCTAGCCAGCACTTGTGCCCCTGCCTTATGCCTAGCCCGCACTTGTGCCCCTGCCTTATGCCTAGCCAGCACTTGTGCCCCTGCTTTATGCCTAGCCCGCACTTGTGCCCCTGCCTTATGCCTAGCCCGCACTTGTGCCCCTGCCTTATGCCCAGCCAGCACTTGTGCCCCTGCCTTATGCCCAGTCCGCACTTGTGCCCCTGCCTTATGCCCAGCCAGCACTTGTGCCCCTGCCTTATGCCTAGCCAGCACTTGTGCCCCTGCCTTATGCCTAGCCAGCACTAGTGCCCCTGCCTTATGCCTAGCCCGCACTTGTGCCCCTGCCTTATGCCTAGCCCGCACTTGTGCCCCTGCCTTATGCCTAGCCCGCACTTGTGCCCCTGCCTTATGCCTAGCCCGCACTTGTGCCCCTGCCTTTTGCCTAGCCCGCACTTGTGCCCCTGCCTTATGCCTAGCCAGCACTTGTGCCCCTGCCTTATGCCTAGCCAGCACTTGTGCCCCTGCCTTATAATAATAATTTTTATTTATATAGCGCCAACATATTCCGCAGCGCTTTACAAATTTTATGCCTAGCCAGCACTTGTGCCCCTGCCTTATGCCTAGCCAGCACTTGTGCCCCTGCCTTATGCCTAGCCAGCACTTGTGCCCCTGCCTTATGCCTAGCCAGCACTTGTGTCCCTGCCTTATGCCTAGCCAGCACTTGTGCACCTGCCTTATGCCTAGCCAGCACTTGTGCCCCTGCCTTATGCCAAGCCTGCACTTGTGCCCCTGCCTTATGCCTAGCCTGCACTTGTGCCCCTGCCTTATGCCTAGCCTGCACTTGTGCCCCTGCCTTATGCCTAGCCTGCACTTGTGCCCCTGCCTTATGCCTAGCCAGCACTTGTGCCCCTGCCTTATGCCTAGCCAGCACTTGTGCCCCTGCCTTATAATAATAATTTTTATTTATATAGCGCCAACATATTCCGCAGCGCTTTACAAATTTTATGCCTAGCCAGCACTTGTGCCCCTGCCTTATGCCTAGCCAGCACTTGTGCCCCTGCCTTATGCCTAGCCAGCACTTGTGCCCCTGCCTTATGCCTAGCCAGCACTTGTGTCCCTGCCTTATGCCTAGCCAGCACTTGTGCACCTGCCTTATGCCTAGCCAGCACTTGTGCCCCTGCCTTATGCCAAGCCTGCACTTGTGCCCCTGCCTTATGCCTAGCCTGCACTTGTGCCCCTGCCTTATGCCTAGCCAGCACTTGTGCCCCTGCCTTATGCCTAGCTTGCACTTGTGCCCCTGCCTTATGCCTAGCTTGCACTTGTGCCCCTGCCTTATGCCTAGCCAGCACTTGTGCCCCTGCCTTATGCCTAGCCAGCACTTGTGCCCCAGCCATATGCCTAGCCAGCACTTGTGCCCCAGCCTTATGCCTAGCCAGCACTTTTGCCCCTTGCATTATTGTTTTTTTGTCTTTAGCTTCATGTTGGTTATGCACACAGGGCAGGCTTTACGCTCTTCGCTCTTGTCCCGTCTGAATGCACATGCACGACTGTAATTGGGGACGAAGGCATTACCCATTTACGGAGGACAGACAAGATGTGCCTGGTCGCTTGGAGCATGGGGGTTATGGAGTGGCTCCGCACTGTACAACAAAGTACAGAGTAGAGGGGTGAAAGCTAGCTCTTCACCCCTAAGGGTGCCTATCCCTTTATGCAAAGAGTGCAAAGAGTTAGCTGTATGCCTTATGTGTAGCCATCACTTGTGCCCCTGCCTTATGCCTAGCCAGCACTTGTGCCCCTGCCTTATGCCTAGCCAGCACTTGTGCCCCTGCCTTATGCCTAGCCAGCACTTGTGCCCCTGCCTAATGCCTAGCCAGCACTTGTGCCCCTGCCTTATGCCTAGCCAGCACTTGTGCCCCTGCCTTATGCCTAGCCAACACTTGTGCCCCTGCCTTATGCCTAGCCAGCACTTGTGCCCCTGCCTTATGCCTAGCCAGCACTTGTGCCCCTGCCTTATGCCTAGCCAGCACTTGTGCCCCTGCCTTATGCCCAGCCAGCACTTGTGCCCCTGCCTTATGCCCAGCCCGCACTTGTGCCCCTGCCTTATGCCCAGCCCGCACTTGTGCCCCTGCCTTATGCCCAGCCCGCACTTGTGCCCCTGCCTTATGCCCAGCCCGCACTTGTGCCCCTGCCTTATGCCCAGCCCGCACTTGTGCCCCTGACTTATGCCCAGCCCGCACTTGTGCCCCTGACTTATGCCCAGCCCGCACTTGTGCCCCTGACTTATGCCCAGCCCGCACTTGTGCCCCTGACTTATGCCCAGCCCGCACTTGTGCCCCTGACTTATGCCCAGCCCGCACTTGTGCCCCTGACTTATGCCCAGCCCGCACTTGTGCCCCTGACTTATGCCCAGCCCGCACTTGTGCCCCTGACTTATGCCCAGCCCGCACTTGTGCCCCTGACTTATGCCCAGCCCGCACTTGTGCCCCTGACTTATGCCCAGCCCGCACTTGTGCCCCTGCCTTATGCCCAGCCCGCACTTGTGCCCCTGCCTTATGCCCAGCCCGCACTTGTGCCCCTGCCTTATGCCCAGCCCGCACTTGTGCCCCTGCCTTATGCCCAGCCCGCACTTGTGCCCCTGCCTTATGCCCAGCCCGCACTTGTGCCCCTGCCTTATGCCCAGCCCGCACTTGTGCCCCTGCCTTATGCCTAGCCCGCACTTGTGCCCCTGCCTTATGCCCAGCCCGCACTTGTGCCCCTGCCTTATGCCCAGCCCGAACTTGTGCCCCTGCCTTATGCCCAGCCCGCACTTGTGCCCCTGCCTTATGCCCAGCCCGCACTTGTGCCCCTGCCTTATGCCCAGCCCGCACTTGTGCCCCTGCCTTATGCCCAGCCCGCACTTGTGCCCCTGCCTTATGCCCAGCCCGCACTTGTGCCCCTGCCTTATGCCCAGCCCGCACTTGTGCCCCTGCCTTATTCCCAGCCCGCACTTGTGCCCCTGCCTTATGCCCAGCCCGCACTTGTGCCCCTGCCTTATGCCCAGCCCGCACTTGTGCCCCTGCCTTATGCCCAGCCCGCACTTGTGCCCCTGCCTTATGCCCAGCCCGCACTTGTGCCCCTGCCTTATGCCCAGCCCGCACTTGTGCCCCTGCCTTATGCCCAGCCCGCACTTGTGCCCCTGCCTTATGCCCAGCCCGCACTTGTGCCCCTGCCTTATGCCCAGCCCGCACTTGTGCCCCTGCCTTATGCCCAGCCCGCACTTGTGCCCCTGCCTTATGCCCAGCCCGCACTTGTGCCCCTGCCTTATGCCCAGCCCGCACTTGTGCCCCTGCCTTATGCCCAGCCCGCACTTGTGCCCCTGCCTTATGCCCAGCCCGCACTTGTGCCCCTGCCTTATGCCCAGCCCGCACTTGTGCCCCTGCCTTATGCCCAGCCCGCACTTGTGCCCCTGCCTTATGCCCAGCCCGCACTTGTGCCCCTGCCTTATGCCCAGCCCGCACTTGTGCCCCTGCCTTATGCCCAGCCCGCACTTGTGCCCCTGCCTGATGCCCAGCCCGCACTTGTGCCCCTGCCTGATGCCCAGCCCGCACTTGTGCCCCTGCCTGATGCCCAGCCCGCACTTGTGCCCCTGCCTGATGCCCAGCCAGCACTTGTGCCCCTGCCTGATGCCCAGCCAGCACTTGTGCCCCTGCCTGATGCCTAGCCAGCACTTGTGCCCCTGCCTTATGCCTAGCCAGCACTTGTGCCCCTGCCTTATGCCTAGCCAGCACTTGTGCCCCTGCCTTATGCCTAGCCAGCACTTGTGCCCCTGCCTTATGCCTAGCCAGCACTTGTGCCCCTGCCTTATGCCTAGCCAGCACTTGTGCCCCTGCCTTATGCCTAGCCAGCACTTGTGCCCCTGCCTTATGCCTAGCCAGCACTTGTGCCCCTGCCTTATGCCTAGCCAGCACTTGTGCCCCTGCCTTATGCCTAGCCAGCACTTGTGCCCCTGCCTTATGCCTAGCCAGCACTTGTGCCCATGTCTTATAGTAATAATAATAATTTTTAATTATATAGCGCCAACATATTCCGCAGCTCTTTAAAAATTTTATGCCTAGCCTGCACTTGTGCCCCTGCCTTATGCCTAGATAGCACTTGTGCCCCTGCCTTATGCCTAGCCAGCACTTGTGCCCCAGCCTTATGCCTAGCCAGCACTTGTGTCCCTGCCTTATGCCTAGCCAGCACTTGTGCCCCTGCCTTATGCCTAGCCTGCACTTGTGCCCCTGCCTTATGCCTAGCCTGCACTTGTGCCCCTGCCTTATGCCTAGCCTGCACTTGTGCCCCTGCCTTATGCCTAGCCTGCACTTGTGCCCCTGCCTTATGCCTAGCCTGCACTTGTGCCCCTGCCTTATGCCTAGCCTGCACTTGTGCCCCTGCCTTATGCCTAGCCTGCACTTGTGCCCCTGCCTTATGCCTAGCCTGCACTTGTGCCCCTGCCTTATGCCTAGCCTGCACTTGTGCCCCTGCCTTATGCCTAGCCTGCACTTGTGCCCCTGCCTTATGCCTAGCCTGCACTTGTGCCCCTGCCTTATGCCTAGCCTGCACTTGTGCCCCTGCCTTATGCCTAGCCAGCACTTGTGCCCCTGCCTTATGCCTAGCCTGCACTTGTGCCCCTGCCTTATGCCTAGCCTGCACTTGTGCCCCTGCCTTATGCCTAGCCTGCACTTGTGCCCATGCCTTATGCCTAGCCTGCACTTGTGCCCATGCCTTATGCCTAGCCTGCACTTGTGCCCCTGCCTTATGCCTAGCCTGCACTTGTGCCCCTGCCTTATGCCTAGCCTGCACTTGTGCCCCTGCCTTATGCCTAGCCTGCACTTGTGCCCCTGCCTTATGCCTAGCCTGCACTTGTGCCCCTGCCTTATGCCTAGCCTGCACTTGTGCCCCTGCCTTATGCCTAGCCTGCACTTGTGCCCCTGCCTTATGCCTAGCCAGCTCTTGTGTTCCTGCCTTATGCCTAGCCAGCACTTGTGCCCCTGCCTTATGCCTAGCCCGCACTTGTGCCCCTGCCTTATGCCTAGCCAGCACTTGTGCCCCTGCCTTATGCCTAGCCCGCACTTGTGCCCCTGCCTTATGCCTAGCCCGCACTTGTGCCCCTGCCTTATGCCCAGCCAGCACTTGTGCCCCTGCCTTATGCCCAGCCAGCACTTGTGCCCCTGCCTTACGCCCAGCCAGCACTTGTGCCCCTGCCGTATGCCCAGCCCGCACTTGTGCCTCTGCCGTATGCCCAGCCCGCACTTGTGCCCCTGCCTTATGCCTAGCCAGCACTTGTGCCCCTGCCTTATGCCTAGCTTGCACTTGTGCCCCTGCCTTATGCCTAGCTTGCACTTGTGCCCCTGCCTTATGCCTAGCCAGCACTTGTGCCCCTGCCTTATGCCTAGCCAGCACTTGTGCCCCAGCCATATGCCTAGCCAGCACTTGTGCCCCAGCCTTATGCCTAGCCAGCACTTTTGCCCCTTGCATTATTGTTTTTTTGTCTTTAGCTTCATGTTGGTTATGCACACAGGGCAGGCTTTACGCTCTTCGCTCTTGTCCCGTCTGAATGCACATGCACGACTGTAATTGGGGACGAAGGCATTACCCATTTACGGAGGACAGACAAGATGTGCCTGGTCGCTTGGAGCATGGGGGTTATGGAGTGGCTCCGCACTGTACAACAAAGTACAGAGTAGAGGGGTGAAAGCTAGCTCTTCACCCCTAAGGGTGCCTATCCCTTTATGCAAAGAGTGCAAAGAGTTAGCTGTATGCCTTATGTGTAGCCATCACTTGTGCCCCTGCCTTATGCCTAGCCAGCACTTGTGCCCCTGCCTTATGCCTAGCCAGCACTTGTGCCCCTGCCTTAAGACTAGCCTGCATAGGTGCCCCTGCCTTATGCCTAGCCAGCACTTGTGCCCCTGCCTTATGCCTAGCCAGCACTTGTGCCCCTGCCTAATGCCTAGCCAGCACTTGTGCCCCTGCCTTATGCCTAGCCAGCACTTGTGCCCCTGCCTTATGCCTAGCCAACACTTGTGCCCCTGCCTTATGCCTAGCCAGCACTTGTGCCCCTGCCTTATGCCTAGCCAGCACTTGTGCCCCTGCCTTATGCCTAGCCAGCACTTGTGCCCCTGCCTTATGCCTAGCCAGCACTTGTGCCCCTGCCTTATGCCCAGCCCGCACTTGTGCCCCTGCCTTATGCCCAGCCCGCACTTGTGCCCCTGCCTTATGCCCAGCCCGCACTTGTGCCCCTGCCTTATGCCCAGCCCGCACTTGTGCCCCTGACTTATGCCCAGCCCGCACTTGTGCCCCTGACTTATGCCCAGCCCGCACTTGTGCCCCTGACTTATGCCCAGCCCGCACTTGTGCCCCTGACTTATGCCCAGCCCGCACTTGTGCCCCTGACTTATGCCCAGCCCGCACTTGTGCCCCTGACTTATGCCCAGCCCGCACTTGTGCCCCTGACTTATGCCCAGCCCGCACTTGTGCCCCTGACTTATGCCCAGCCCGCACTTGTGCCCCTGACTTATGCCCAGCCCGCACTTGTGCCCCTGACTTATGCCCAGCCCGCACTTGTGCCCCTGCCTTATGCCCAGCCCGCACTTGTGCCCCTGCCTTATGCCCAGCCCGCACTTGTGCCACTGCCTTATGCCCAGCCCGCACTTGTGCCCCTGCCTTATGCCCAGCCCGCACTTGTGCCCCTGCCTTATGCCCAGCCCGCACTTGTGCCCCTGCCTTATGCCTAGCCCGCACTTGTGCCCCTGCCTTATGCCCAGCCCGCACTTGTGCCCCTGCCTTATGCCCAGCCCGAACTTGTGCCCCTGCCTTATGCCCAGCCCGCACTTGTGCCCCTGCCTTATGCCCAGCCCGCACTTGTGCCCCTGCCTTATGCCCAGCCCGCACTTGTGCCCCTGCCTTATGCCCAGCCCGCACTTGTGCCCCTGCCTTATGCCCAGCCCGCACTTGTGCCCCTGCCTTATGCCCAGCCCGCACTTGTGCCCCTGCCTTATGCCCAGCCCGCACTTGTGCCCCTGCCTTATGCCCAGCCCGCACTTGTGCCCCTGCCTTATGCCCAGCCCGCACTTGTGCCCCTGCCTTATGCCCAGCCCGCACTTGTGCCCCTGCCTTATGCCCAGCCCGCACTTGTGCCCCTGCCTTATGCCCAGCCCGCACTTGTGCCCCTGCCTTATGCCCAGCCCGCACTTGTGCCCCTGCCTTATGCCCAGCCCGCACTTGTGCCCCTGCCTTATGCCCAGCCCGCACTTGTGCCCCTGCCTTATGCCCAGCCCGCACTTGTGCCCCTGCCTTATGCCCAGCCCGCACTTGTGCCCCTGCCTTATGCCCAGCCCGCACTTGTGCCCCTGCCTTATGCCCAGCCCGCACTTGTGCCCCTGCCTTATGCCCAGCCCGCACTTGTGCCCCTGCCTTATGCCCAGCCCGCACTTGTGCCCCTGCCTTATGCCCAGCCCGCACTTGTGCCCCTGCCTTATGCCCAGCCCGCACTTGTGCCCCTGCCTTATGCCCAGCCCGCACTTGTGCCCCTGCCTTATGCCCAGCCCGCACTTGTGCCCCTGCCTTATGCCCAGCCCGCACTTGTGCCCCTGCCTGATGCCCAGCCCGCACTTGTGCCCCTGCCTGATGCCCAGCCCGCACTTGTGCCCCTGCCTGATGCCCAGCCCGCACTTGTGCCCCTGCCTGATGCCCAGCCAGCACTTGTGCCCCTGCCTGATGCCCAGCCAGCACTTGTGCCCCTGCCTGATGCCTAGCCAGCACTTGTGCCCCTGCCTGATGCCTAGCCAGCACTTGTGCCCCTGCCTTATGCCTAGCCAGCACTTGTGCCCCTGCCTTATGCCTAGCCAGCACTTGTGCCCCTGCCTTATGCCTAGCCAGCACTTGTGCCCCTGCCTTATGCCTAGCCAGCACTTGTGCCCCTGCCTTATGCCTAGCCAGCACTTGTGCCCCTGCCTTATGCCTAGCCAGCACTTGTGCCCCTGCCTTATGCCTAGCCAGCACTTGTGCCCCTGCCTTATGCCTAGCCAGCACTTGTGCCCCTGCCTTATGCCTAGCCAGCACTTGTGCCCCTGCCTTATGCCTAGCCAGCACTTGTGCCCATGTCTTATAATAATAATAATAATAATTTTTAATTATATAGCGCCAACATATTCCGCAGCTTTTTAAAAATTTTATGCCTAGCCTGCACTTGTGCCCCTGCCTTATGCCTAGATAGCACTTGTGCCCCTGCCTTATGCCTAGCCAGCACTTGTGCCCCAGCCTTATGCCTAGCCAGCACTTGTGTCCCTGCCTTATGCCTAGCCAGCACTTGTGCCCCTGCCTTATGCCTAGCCTGCACTTGTGCCCCTGCCTTATGCCTAGCCTGCACTTGTGCCCCTGCCTTATGCCTAGCCTGCACTTGTGCCCCTGCCTTATGCCTAGCCTGCACTTGTGCCCCTGCCTTATGCCTAGCCTGCACTTGTGCCCCTGCCTTATGCCTAGCCTGCACTTGTGCCCCTGCCTTATGCCTAGCCTGCACTTGTGCCCCTGCCTTATGCCTAGCCTGCACTTGTGCCCCTGCCTTATGCCTAGCCTGCACTTGTGCCCCTGCCTTATGCCTAGCCTGCACTTGTGCCCCTGCCTTATGCCTAGCCAGCACTTGTGCCCCTGCCTTATGCCTAGCCTGCACTTGTGCCCCTGCCTTATGCCTAGCCTGCACTTGTGCCCCTGCCTTATGCCTAGCCTGCACTTGTGCCCCTGCCTTATGCCTAGCCTGCACTTGTGCCCCTGCCTTATGCCTAGCCTGCACTTGTGCCCCTGCCTTATGCCTAGCCTGCACTTGTGCCCATGCCTTATGCCTAGCCTGCACTTGTGCCCATGCCTTATGCCTAGCCTGCACTTGTGCCCCTGCCTTATGCCTAGCCTGCACTTGTGCCCCTGCCTTATGCCTAGCCTGCACTTGTGCCCCTGCCTTATGCCTAGCCTGCACTTGTGCCCCTGCCTTATGCCTAGCCTGCACTTGTGCCCCTGCCTTATGCCTAGCCAGCACTTGTGCCCCTGCCTTATGCCTAGCCAGCACTTGTGCCCCTGCCTTATGCCTAGCCAGCACTTGTGCCCCTGCCTTATGCCTAGCCAGCACTTGTGCCCCTGCCTTATGCCTAGCCAGCACTTGTGCCCCTGCCTTATGCCTAGCCAGCACTTGTGCCCCTGCCTTATGCCTAGCCAGCACTTGTGCCCCTGCCTTATGCCTAGCCAGCACTTGTGCCCCTGCCTTATGCCTAGCCAGCACTTGTGCCCCTGCCTTATGCCTAGCCAGCACTTGTGCCCCTGCCTTATGCCTAGCCAGCACTTGTGCCCATGTCTTATAATAATAATAATAATTTTTAATTATATAGCGCCAACATATTCCGCAGCTCTTTAAAAATTTTATGCCTAGCCTGCACTTGTGCCCCTGCCTTATGCCTAGATAGCACTTGTGCCCCTGCCTTATGCCTAGCCAGCACTTGTGCCCCAGCCTTATGCCTAGCCAGCACTTGTGTCCCTGCCTTATGCCTAGCCAGCACTTGTGCCCCTGCCTTATGCCTAGCCTGCACTTGTGCCCCTGCCTTATGCCTAGCCTGCACTTGTGCCCCTGCCTTATGCCTAGCCTGCACTTGTGCCCCTGCCTTATGCCTAGCCTGCACTTGTGCCCCTGCCTTATGCCTAGCCTGCACTTGTGCCCCTGCCTTATGCCTAGCCTGCACTTGTGCCCCTGCCTTATGCCTAGCCTGCACTTGTGCCCCTGCCTTATGCCTAGCCTGCACTTGTGCCCCTGCCTTATGCCTAGCCTGCACTTGTGCCCCTGCCTTATGCCTAGCCTGCACTTGTGCCCCTGCCTTATGCCTAGCCTGCACTTGTGCCCCTGCCTTATGCCTAGCCTGCACTTGTGCCCCTGCCTTATGCCTAGCCTGCACTTGTGCCCCTGCCTTATGCCTAGCCAGCACTTGTGCCCCTGCCTTATGCCTAGCCTGCACTTGTGCCCCTGCCTTATGCCTAGCCTGCACTTGTGCCCCTGCCTTATGCCTAGCCTGCACTTGTGCCCATGCCTTATGCCTAGCCTGCACTTGTGCCCCTGCCTTATGCCTAGCCTGCACTTGTGCCCCTGCCTTATGCCTAGCCTGCACTTGTGCCCCTGCCTTATGCCTAGCCTGCACTTGTGCCCCTGCCTTATGCCTAGCCTGCACTTGTGCCCCTGCCTTATGCCTAGCCTGCACTTGTGCCCCTGCCTTATGCCTAGCCTGCACTTGTGCCCCTGCCTTATGCCTAGCCTGCACTTGTGCCCCTGCCTTATGCCTAGCCTGCACTTGTGCCCCTGCCTTATGCCTAGCCAGCACTTGTGCCCCTGCCTTATGCCTAGCCAGCACTTGTGCCCATGTCTTATAATAATAATAATAATAATTTTTAATTATATAGCGCCAACATATTCCGCAGCTCTTTAAAAATTTTATGCCTAGCCTGCACTTGTGCCCCTGCCTTATGCCTAGATAGCACTTGTGCCCCTGCCTTATGCCTAGCCAGCACTTGTGCCCCAGCCTTATGCCTAGCCAGCACTTGTGTCCCTGCCTTATGCCTAGCCAGCACTTGTGCCCCTGCCTTATGCCTAGCCTGCACTTGTGCCCCTGCCTTATGCCTAGCCTGCACTTGTGCCCCTGCCTTATGCCTAGCCTGCACTTGTGCCCCTGCCTTATGCCTAGCCTGCACTTGTGCCCCTGCCTTATGCCCAGCCCGCACTTGTGCCCCTGCCTTATGCCCAGCCCGCACTTGTGCCCCTGCCTTATGCCTAGCCCGCACTTGTGCCCCTGCCTTATGCCTAGCCCGCACTTGTGCCCCTGCCTTATGCCCAGCCAGCACTTGTGCCCCTGCCTTATGCCCAGCCCGCACTTGTGCCCCTGCCTTATGCCCAGCCAGCACTTGTGCCCCTGCCTTATGCCTAGCCAGCACTTGTGCCCCTGCCTTATGCCTAGCCAGCAGTAGTGCCCCTGCCTTATGCCTAGCCCGCACTTGTGCCCCTGCCTTATGCCTAGCCCGCACTTGTGCCCCTGCCTTATGCCTAGCCCGCACTTGTGCCCCTGCCTTATGCCTAGCCCGCACTTGTGCCCCTGCCTTTTGCCTAGCCCGCACTTGTGCCCCTGCCTTATGCCTAGCCAGCACTTGTGCCCCTGCCTTATGCCTAGCCAGCACTTGTGCCCCTGCCTTATAATAATAATTTTTATTTATATAGCGCCAACATATTCCGCAGCGCTTTACAAATTTTATGCCTAGCCAGCACTTGTGCCCCTGCCTTATGCCTAGCCAGCACTTGTGCCCCTGCCTTATGCCTAGCCAGCACTTGTGCCCCTGCCTTATGCCTAGCCAGCACTTGTGCCCCTGCCTTATGCCTAGCCAGCACTTGTGCACCTGCCTTATGCCTAGCCAGCACTTGTGCCCCTGCCTTATGCCAAGCCTGCACTTGTGCCCCTGCCTTATGCCTAGCCTGCACTTGTGCCCCTGCCTTATGCCTAGCCTGCACTTGTGCCCCTGCCTTATGCCTAGCCTGCACTTGTGCCCCTGCCTTATGCCTAGCCAGCACTTGTACCCCTGCCTTATGCCTAGCGTGCACTTGTGCCTCTGCCTTATGCTTAGTTTGCACTTGTGCCCCTGCCTAAAGGCTAGCCCGCACTTGTGCCCCTGCCTTATGCCTAGCCAGCACTTGTGCCCCTGCCTTATGCCTAGCCAGCACTTGTGCCCCTGCCTTATGCCTAGCCAGCACTTGTGCCCCTGCCTTATGCCTAGCCAGCACTTGTGCCCCTGCCTTATGCCTAGCCAGCACTTGTGCCCCTGCCTTATGCCTAGCCAGCACTTGTGCCCCTGCCTTATGCCTAGCCAGCACTTGTGCCCCTGCCTTATGCCTTGCCAGCACTTGTGCCCCTGCCTTATGCCTAGCCAGCACTTGTGCCCCTGCCTTATGCCTAGCCAACACTTGTGCCCCTGCCTTATTCCTAGCCAGCACTTGTGCCCCTGCCTTATGCCTAGCCAGCACTTGTGCCCCTTCCTTATGCCTAGCCAGCACTTGTGCCCCTGCCTTATGCCTAGCCAGCACTTGTGCCCCTGCCTTATGCCTAGCCACCACTTGTGCCCCTGCCTTATGCCTAGCCAGCACTTGTGCCCCTGCCTTATGCCTAGCCAGCACTTGTGCCCCAGCCTTATGCCAAGCCTGCACTTGTGCCCCTGCCTTATGCCTAGCCAACACTTGCGCCCCTGCCTTATGCCTAGCCAGCACTTGCGCCCCTGCCTTATGCCTAGCCAGCACTTGTGCCCCTGCCTTATGCCTAGCCAGCACTTGTGCCCCTGCCTTATGCCAAGCCTGCACTTGTGCCCCTGCCTTATGCCTAGCCTGCACTTGTGCCCCTGCCTTATGCCTAGCCAGCGCTTGTGCCCCTGCCTTATGCCTAGCCAGCGCTTGTGCCCCTGCCTTATGCCTAGCCAGCGCTTGTGCCCCTGCCTTATGCCTAGCCAGCGCTTGTGCCCCTGCCTTATGCCTAGCCAGCGCTTGTGCCCCTGCCTTATGCCTAGCCCGCACTTGTGCCCCTGCCTTATGCCTAGCCCGCACTTGTGCCCCTGCCTTATGCCTAGCCCGCACTTGTGCCCCTGCCTTATGCCTAGCCAACACTTGTGCCCCTGCCTTATGCCTAGCCTGCACTTGTGCCCCTGCCTTATGCCTAGCCTGCACTTGTGCCCCTGCCTTATGCCTAGCCTGCACTTGTGCCCCTGCCTTATGCCTAGCCAGCACTTGTGCCCCTGCCTTATGCCTAGCTTGCACTTGTGCCCCTGCCTTATGCCTAGCCAGCACTTGTGCCCCTGCCTTATGCCTAGCTTGCACTTGTGCCCCTGCCTTATGCCTAGCTTGCACTTGTGCCCCTGCCTAAAGGCTACCCCGCACTTGTGCCCCTGCCTTATGCCTAGCCAGCACTTGTGCCCCTGCCTTATGCCTAGCCAGCACTTGTGCCCCAGCCATATGCCTAGCCAGCACTTGTGCCCCAGCCTTATGCCTAGCCAGCACTTTTGCCCCTTGCATTATTGTTTTTTTGTCTTTAGCTTCATGTTGGTTATGCACACAGGGCAGGCTTTACGCTCTTCGCTCTTGTCCCGTCTGAATGCACATGCACGACTGTAATTGGGGACGAAGGCATTACCCATTTACGGAGGACAGACAAGATGTGCCTGGTCGCTTGGAGCATGGGGGTTATGGAGTGGCTCCGCACTGTACAACAAAGTACAGAGTAGAGGGGTGAAAGCTAGCTCTTCACCCCTAAGGGTGCCTATCCCTTTATGCAAAGAGTGCAAAGAGTTAGCTGTATGCCTTATGTGTAGCCATCACTTGTGCCCCTGCCTTATGCCTAGCCAGCACTTGTGCCCCTGCCTTATGCCTAGCCAGCACTTGTGCCCCTGCCTTAAGACTAGCCTGCATAGGTGCCCCTGCCTTATGCCTAGCCAGCACTTGTGCCCCTGCCTTATGCCTAGCCAGCACTTGTGCCCCTGCCTAATGCCTAGCCAGCACTTGTGCCCCTGCCTTATGCCTAGCCAGCACTTGTGCCCCTGCCTTATGCCTAGCCAACACTTGTGCCCCTGCCTTATGCCTAGCCAGCACTTGTGCCCCTGCCTTATGCCTAGCCAGCACTTGTGCCCCTGCCTTATGCCTAGCCAGCACTTGTGCCCCTGCCTTATGCCTAGCCAGCACTTGTGCCCCTGCCTTATGCCCAGCCCGCACTTGTGCCCCTGCCTTATGCCCAGCCCGCACTTGTGCCCCTGCCTTATGCCCAGCCCGCACTTGTGCCCCTGCCTTATGCCCAGCCCGCACTTGTGCCCCTGCCTGATGCCCAGCCCGCACTTGTGCCCCTGCCTGATGCCCAGCCAGCGCTTGTGCCCCTGCCTTATGCCTAGCCAGCGCTTGTGCCCCTGCCTTATGCCTAGCCAGCGCTTGTGCCCCTGCCTTATGCCTAGCCCGCACTTGTGCCCCTGCCTTATGCCTAGCCCGCACTTGTGCCCCTGCCTTATGCCTAGCCCGCACTTGTGCCCCTGCCTTATGCCTAGCCAACACTTGTGCCCCTGCCTTATGCCTAGCCTGCACTTGTGCCCCTGCCTTATGCCTAGCCTGCATTTGTGCCCCTGCCTTATGCCTAGCCTGCACTTGTGCCCCTGCCTTATGCCTAGCCTGCACTTGTGCCCCTGCCTTATGCCTAGCCAGCACTTGTGCCCCTGCCTTATGCCTAGCTTGCACTTGTGCCCCTGCCTTATGCCTAGCCAGCACTTGTGCCCCTGCCTTATGCCTAGCTTGCACTTGTGCCCCTGCCTTATGCCTAGCTTGCACTTGTGCCCCTGCCTAAAGGCTACCCCGCACTTGTGCCCCTGCCTTATGCCTAGCCAGCACTTGTGCCCCTGCCTTATGCCTAGCCAGCACTTGTGCCCCAGCCATATGCCTAGCCAGCACTTGTGCCCCAGCCTTATGCCTAGCCAGCACTTTTGCCCCTTGCATTATTGTTTTTTTGTCTTTAGCTTCATGTTGGTTATGCACACAGGGCAGGCTTTACGCTCTTCGCTCTTGTCCCGTCTGAATGCACATGCACGACTGTAATTGGGGACGAAGGCATTACCCATTTACGGAGGACAGACAAGATGTGCCTGGTCGCTTGGAGCATGGGGGTTATGGAGTGGCTCCGCACTGTACAACAAAGTACAGAGTAGAGGGGTGAAAGCTAGCTCTTCACCCCTAAGGGTGCCTATCCCTTTATGCAAAGAGTGCAAAGAGTTAGCTGTATGCCTTATGTGTAGCCATCACTTGTGCCCCTGCCTTATGCCTAGCCAGCACTTGTGCCCCTGCCTTATGCCTAGCCAGCACTTGTGCCCCTGCCTTAAGACTAGCCTGCATAGGTGCCCCTGCCTTATGCCTAGCCAGCACTTGTGCCCCTGCCTTATGCCTAGCCAGCACTTGTGCCCCTGCCTAATGCCTAGCCAGCACTTGTGCCCCTGCCTTATGCCTAGCCAGCACTTGTGCCCCTGCCTTATGCCTAGCCAACACTTGTGCCCCTGCCTTATGCCTAGCCAGCACTTGTGCCCCTGCCTTATGCCTAGCCAGCACTTGTGCCCCTGCCTTATGCCTAGCCAGCACTTGTGCCCCTGCCTTATGCCTAGCCAGCACTTGTGCCCCTGCCTTATGCCCAGCCCGCACTTGTGCCCCTGCCTTATGCCCAGCCCGCACTTGTGCCCCTGCCTTATGCCCAGCCCGCACTTGTGCCCCTGCCTTATGCCCAGCCCGCACTTGTGCCCCTGCCTGATGCCCAGCCCGCACTTGTGCCCCTGCCTGATGCCCAGCCAGCACTTGTGCCCCTGCCTGATGCCTAGCCAGCACTTGTGCCCCTGCCTGATGCCTAGCCAGCACTTGTGCCCCTGCCTGATGCCTAGCCAGCACTTGTGCCCCTGCCTTATGCCTAGCCAGCACTTGTGCCCCTGCCTTATGCCTAGCCAGCACTTGTGCCCCTGCCTTATGCCTAGCCAGCACTTGTGCCCCTGCCTTATGCCTAGCCAGCACTTGTGCCCCTGCCTTATGCCTAGCCAGCACTTGTGCCCCTGCCTTATGCCTAGCCAGCACTTGTGCCCCTGCCTTATGCCTAGCCAGCACTTGTGCCCCTGCCTTATGCCTAGCCAGCACTTGTGCCCCTGCCTTATGCCTAGCCAGCACTTGTGCCCCTGCCTTATGCCTAGCCAGCACTTGTGCCCATGTCTTATAATAATAATAATAATTTTTAATTATATAGCGCCAACATATTCCGCAGCTCTTTAAAAATTTTATGCCTAGCCTGCACTTGTGCCCCTGCCTTATGCCTAGATAGCACTTGTGCCCCTGCCTTATGCCTAGCCAGCACTTGTGCCCCAGCCTTATGCCTAGCCAGCACTTGTGTCCCTGCCTTATGCCTAGCCAGCACTTGTGCCCCTGCCTTATGCCTAGCCTGCACTTGTGCCCCTGCCTTATGCCTAGCCTGCACTTGTGCCCCTGCCTTATGCCTAGCCTGCACTTGTGCCCCTGCCTTATGCCTAGCCTGCACTTGTGCCCCTGCCTTATGCCTAGCCTGCACTTGTGCCCCTGCCTTATGCCTAGCCTGCACTTGTGCCCCTGCCTTATGCCTAGCCTGCACTTGTGCCCCTGCCTTATGCCTAGCCTGCACTTGTGCCCCTGCCTTACGCCCAGCCAGCACTTGTGCCCCTGCCGTATGCCCAGCCCGCACTTGTGCCTCTGCCGTATGCCCAGCCCGCACTTGTGCCCCTGCCTTATGCCTAGCCAGCACTTGTGCCCCTGCCTTATGCCTAGCCAGCACTTGTGCCCCTGCCTTAAGACTAGCCTGCATAGGTGCCCCTGCCTTATGCCTAGCCAGCACTTGTGCCCCTGCCTTATGCCTAGCCAGCACTTGTGCCCCTGCCTAATGCCTAGCCAGCACTTGTGCCCCTGCCTTATGCCTAGCCAGCACTTGTGCCCCTGCCTTATGCCTAGCCAACACTTGTGCCCCTGCCTTATGCCTAGCCAGCACTTGTGCCCCTGCCTTATGCCTAGCCAGCACTTGTGCCCCTGCCTTATGCCTAGCCAGCACTTGTGCCCCTGCCTTATGCCAAGCCTGCACTTGTGCCCCTGCATTATGCCTAGCCTGCACTTGTGCCCCTGCCTTATGCCTAGCCAGCGCTTGTGCCCCTGCCTTATGCCTAGCCAGCGCTTGTGCCCCTGCCTTATGCCTAGCCAGCGCTTGTGCCCCTGCCTTATGCCTAGCCAGCACTTGTGCCCCTGCCTTATGCCTAGCCCGCACTTGTGCCCCTGCCTTATGCCTAGCC
The DNA here is from genome assembly GCF_032444005.1 of Ranitomeya imitator. Lineage (NCBI taxonomy): Eukaryota > Metazoa > Chordata > Amphibia > Anura > Dendrobatidae > Ranitomeya > Ranitomeya imitator. The sequence continues at coordinate 110,194,741 of NC_091288.1, read as the reverse complement.
CGCACTTGTGCCCCTGCCTTATGCCTAGCCCGCACTTGTGCCCCTGCCTTATGCCTAGCCAACACTTGTGCCCCTGCCTTATGCCTAGCCTGCACTTGTGCCCCTGCCTTATGCCTAGCCTGCATTTGTGCCCCTGCCTTATGCCTAGCCTGCACTTGTGCCCCTGCCTTATGCCTAGCCAGCACTTGTGCCCCTGCCTTATGCCTAGCTTGCACTTGTGCCCCTGCCTTATGCCTAGCCAGCACTTCTGCCCCTGCCTTATGCCTAGCTTGCACTTGTGCCCCTGCCTTATGCCTAGCTTGCACTTGTGCCCCTGCCTAAAGGCTACCCCGCACTTGTGCCCCTGCCTTATGCCTAGCCAGCACTTGTGCCCCTGCCTTATGCCTAGCCAGCACTTGTGCCCCAGCCATATGCCTAGCCAGCACTTGTGCCCCAGCCTTATGCCTAGCCAGCACTTTTGCCCCTTGCATTATTGTTTTTTTGTCTTTAGCTTCATGTTGGTTATGCACACAGGGCAGGCTTTACGCTCTTCGCTCTTGTCCCGTCTGAATGCACATGCACGACTGTAATTGGGGACGAAGGCATTACCCATTTACGGAGGACAGACAAGATGTGCCTGGTCGCTTGGAGCATGGGGGTTATGGAGTGGCTCCGCACTGTACAACAAAGTACAGAGTAGAGGGGTGAAAGCTAGCTCTTCACCCCTAAGGGTGCCTATCCCTTTATGCAAAGAGTGCAAAGAGTTAGCTGTATGCCTTATGTGTAGCCATCACTTGTGCCCCTGCCTTATGCCTAGCCAGCACTTGTGCCCCTGCCTTATGCCTAGCCAGCACTTGTGCCCCTGCCTTAAGACTAGCCTGCATAGGTGCCCCTGCCTTATGCCTAGCCAGCACTTGTGCCCCTGCCTTATGCCTAGCCAGCACTTGTGCCCCTGCCTAATGCCTAGCCAGCACTTGTGCCCCTGCCTTATGCCTAGCCAGCACTTGTGCCCCTGCCTTATGCCTAGCCAACACTTGTGCCCCTGCCTTATGCCTAGCCAGCACTTGTGCCCCTGCCTTATGCCTAGCCAGCACTTGTGCCCCTGCCTTATGCCTAGCCAGCACTTGTGCCCCTGCCTTATGCCCAGCCCGCACTTGTGCCCCTGCCTTATGCCCAGCCCGCACTTGTGCCCCTGCCTTATGCCCAGCCCGCACTTGTGCCCCTGCCTTATGCCCAGCCCGCACTTGTGCCCCTGCCTGATGCCCAGCCCGCACTTGTGCCCCTGCCTGATGCCCAGCCAGCACTTGTGCCCCTGCCTGATGCCTAGCCAGCACTTGTGCCCCTGCCTGATGCCTAGCCAGCACTTGTGCCCCTGCCTGATGCCTAGCCAGCACTTGTGCCCCTGCCTTATGCCTAGCCAGCACTTGTGCCCCTGCCTTATGCCTAGCCAGCACTTGTGCCCCTGCCTTATGCCTAGCCAGCACTTGTGCCCCTGCCTTATGCCTAGCCAGCACTTGTGCCCCTGCCTTATGCCTAGCCAGCACTTGTGCCCCTGCCTTATGCCTAGCCAGCACTTGTGCCCCTGCCTTATGCCTAGCCAGCACTTGTGCCCCTGCCTTATGCCTAGCCAGCACTTGTGCCCCTGCCTTATGCCTAGCCAGCACTTGTGCCCCTGCCTTATGCCTAGCCAGCACTTGTGCCCATGTCTTATAATAATAATAATAATTTTTAATTATATAGCGCCAACATATTCCGCAGCTCTTTAAAAATTTTATGCCTAGCCTGCACTTGTGCCCCTGCCTTATGCCTAGATAGCACTTGTGCCCCTGCCTTATGCCTAGCCAGCACTTGTGCCCCAGCCTTATGCCTAGCCAGCACTTGTGTCCCTGCCTTATGCCTAGCCAGTACTTGTGCCCCTGCCTTATGCCTAGCCTGCACTTGTGCCCCTGCCTTATGCCTAGCCTGCACTTGTGCCCCTGCCTTATGCCTAGCCTGCACTTGTGCCCCTGCCTTATGCCTAGCCTGCACTTGTGCCCCTGCCTTATGCCTAGCCTGCACTTGTGCCCCTGCCTTATGCCTAGCCTGCACTTGTGCCCCTGCCTTATGCCTAGCCTGCACTTGTGCCCCTGCCTTATGCCTAGCCTGCACTTGTGCCCCTGCCTTATGCCTAGCCTGCACTTGTGCCCCTGCCTTACGCCCAGCCAGCACTTGTGCCCCTGCCGTATGCCCAGCCCGCACTTGTGCCTCTGCCGTATGCCCAGCCCGCACTTGTGCCCCTGCCTTATGCCTAGCCAGCACTTGTGCCCCTGCCTTATGCCTAGCCAGCACTTGTGCCCCTGCCTTAAGACTAGCCTGCATAGGTGCCCCTGCCTTATGCCTAGCCAGCACTTGTGCCCCTGCCTTATGCCTAGCCAGCACTTGTGCCCCTGCCTAATGCCTAGCCAGCACTTGTGCCCCTGCCTTATGCCTAGCCAGCACTTGTGCCCCTGCCTTATGCCTAGCCAACACTTGTGCCCCTGCCTTATGCCTAGCCAGCACTTGTGCCCCTGCCTTATGCCTAGCCAGCACTTGTGCCCCTGCCTTATGCCTAGCCAGCACTTGTGCCCCTGCCTTATGCCAAGCCTGCACTTGTGCCCCTGCCTTATGCCTAGCTTGCACTTGTGCCCCTGCCTTATGCCTAGCTTGCACTTGTGCCCCTGCCTAAAGGCTACCCCGCACTTGTGCCCCTGCCTTATGCCTAGCCAGCACTTGTGCCCCTGCCTTATGCCTAGCCAGCACTTGTGCCCCAGCCATATGCCTAGCCAGCACTTGTGCCCCAGCCTTATGCCTAGCCAGCACTTTTGCCCCTTGCATTATTGTTTTTTTGTCTTTAGCTTCATGTTGGTTATGCACACAGGGCAGGCTTTACGCTCTTCGCTCTTGTCCCGTCTGAATGCACATGCACGACTGTAATTGGGGACGAAGGCATTACCCATTTACGGAGGACAGACAAGATGTGCCTGGTCGCTTGGAGCATGGGGGTTATGGAGTGGCTCCGCACTGTACAACAAAGTACAGAGTAGAGGGGTGAAAGCTAGCTCTTCACCCCTAAGGGTGCCTATCCCTTTATGCAAAGAGTGCAAAGAGTTAGCTGTATGCCTTATGTGTAGCCATCACTTGTGCCCCTGCCTTATGCCTAGCCAGCACTTGTGCCCCTGCCTTATGCCTAGCCAGCACTTGTGCCCCTGCCTTAAGACTAGCCTGCATAGGTGCCCCTGCCTTATGCCTAGCCAGCACTTGTGCCCCTGCCTAATGCCTAGCCAGCACTTGTGCCCCTGCCTTATGCCTAGCCAGCACTTGTGCCCCTGCCTTATGCCTAGCCAACACTTGTGCCCCTGCCTTATGCCTAGCCAGCACTTGTGCCCCTGCCTTATGCCTAGCCAGCACTTGTGCCCCTGCCTTATGCCTAGCCAGCACTTGTGCCCCTGCCTTATGCCCAGCCCGCACTTGTGCCCCTGCCTTATGCCCAGCCCGCACTTGTGCCCCTGCCTTATGCCCAGCCCGCACTTGTGCCCCTGCCTTATGCCCAGCCCGCACTTGTGCCCCTGCCTGATGCCCAGCCCGCACTTGTGCCCCTGCCTGATGCCCAGCCAGCACTTGTGCCCCTGCCTGATGCCTAGCCAGCACTTGTGCCCCTGCCTGATGCCTAGCCAGCACTTGTGCCCCTGCCTGATGCCTAGCCAGCACTTGTGCCCCTGCCTTATGCCTAGCCAGCACTTGTGCCCCTGCCTTATGCCTAGCCAGCACTTGTGCCCCTGCCTTATGCCTAGCCAGCACTTGTGCCCCTGCCTTATGCCTAGCCAGCACTTGTGCCCCTGCCTTATGCCTAGCCAGCACTTGTGCCCCTGCCTTATGCCTAGCCAGCACTTGTGCCCCTGCCTTATGCCTAGCCAGCACTTGTGCCCCTGCCTTATGCCTAGCCAGCACTTGTGCCCCTGCCTTATGCCTAGCCAGCACTTGTGCCCCTGCCTTATGCCTAGCCAGCACTTGTGCCCATGTCTTATAATAATAATAATAATTTTTAATTATATAGCGCCAACATATTCCGCAGCTCTTTAAAAATTTTATGCCTAGCCTGCACTTGTGCCCCTGCCTTATGCCTAGATAGCACTTGTGCCCCTGCCTTATGCCTAGCCAGCACTTGTGCCCCAGCCTTATGCCTAGCCAGCACTTGTGTCCCTGCCTTATGCCTAGCCAGCACTTGTGCCCCTGCCTTATGCCTAGCCTGCACTTGTGCCCCTGCCTTATGCCTAGCCTGCACTTGTGCCCCTGCCTTATGCCTAGCCTGCACTTGTGCCCCTGCCTTATGCCTAGCCTGCACTTGTGCCCCTGCCTTATGCCTAGCCTGCACTTGTGCCCCTGCCTTATGCCTAGCCTGCACTTGTGCCCCTGCCTTATGCCTAGCCTGCATTTGTGCCCCTGCCTTATGCCTAGCCTGCACTTGTGCCCCTGCCTTATGCCTAGCCTGCACTTGTGCCCCTGCCTTATGCCTAGCCTGCACTTGTGCCCCTGCCTTATGCCTAGCCTGCACTTGTGCCCCTGCCTTATGCCTAGCCAGCACTTGTGCCCCTGCCTTATGCCTAGCCTGCACTTGTGCCCCTGCCTTATGCCTAGCCTGCACTTGTGCCCCTGCCTTATGCCTAGCCTGCACTTGTGCCCATGCCTTATGCCTAGCCTGCACTTGTGCCCATGCCTTATGCCTAGCCTGCACTTGTGCCCCTGCCTTATGCCTAGCCTGCACTTGTGCCCCTGCCTTATGCCTAGCCTGCACTTGTGCCCCTGCCTTATGCCTAGCCAGCTCTTGTGTCCCTGCCTTATGCCTAGCCAGCACTTGTGCCCCTGCCTTATGCCTAGCCCGCACTTGTGCCCCTGCCTTATGCCTAGCCAGCACTTGTGCCCCTGCCTTATGCCTAGCCCGCACTTGTGCCCCTGCCTTATGCCTAGCCCGCACTTGTGCCCCTGCCTTATGCCCAGCCAGCACTTGTGCCCCTGCCTTATGCCCAGCCAGCACTTGTGCCCCTGCCTTACGCCCAGCCAGCACTTGTGCCCCTGCCGTATGCCCAGCCCGCACTTGTGCCTCTGCCGTATGCCCAGCCCGCACTTGTGCCCCTGCCTTATGCCGAGCCCGCACTTGTGCCCCTGCCTTATGCCGAGCCCGCACTTGTGCCCCTGCCTTATGCCCAGCCCGCACTTGTGCCCCTGCCTTATGCCCAGCCCGCACTTGTGCCCCTGCCTTATGCCCAGCCCGCACTTGTGCCCCTGCCTTATGCCCAGCCCGCACTTGTGCCCCTGCCTTATGCCTAGCCAGCACTTGTGTCCCTGCCTTATGCCTAGCCAGCACTTGTGCACCTGCCTTATGCCTAGCCAGCACTTGTGCCCCTGCCTTATGCCAAGCCTGCACTTGTGCCCCTGCCTTATGCCTAGCCTGCACTTGTGCCCCTGCCTTATGCCTAGCCTGCACTTGTGCCCCTGCCTTATGCCTAGCCTGCACTTGTGCCCCTGCCTTATGCCTAGCCAGCACTTGTACCCCTGCCTTATGCCTAGCGTGCACTTGTGCCTCTGCCTTATGCTTAGTTTGCACTTGTGCCCCTGCCTAAAGGCTAGCCCGCACTTGTGCCCCTGCCTTATGCCTAGCCAGCACTTGTGCCCCTGCCTTATGCCTAGCCAGCACTTGTGCCCCTGCCTTATGCCTAGCCAGCACTTGTGCCCCTGCCTTATGCCTAGCCAGCACTTGTGCCCCTGCCTTATGCCTAGCCAGCACTTGTGCCCCTGCCTTATGCCTAGCCAGCACTTGTGCCCCTGCCTTATGCCTAGCCAGCACTTGTGCCCCTGCCTTATGCCTAGCCAGCACTTGTGCCCCTGCCTTATGCCTAGCCAACACTTGTGCCCCTGCCTTATTCCTAGCCAGCACTTGTGCCCCTGCCTTATGCCTAGCCAGCACTTGTGCCCCTTCCTTATGCCTAGCCAGCACTTGTGCCCCTGCCTTATGCCTAGCCAGCACTTGTGCCCCTGCCTTATGCCTAGCCACCACTTGTGCCCCTGCCTTATGCCTAGCCAGCACTTGTGCCCCTGCCTTATGCCTAGCCAGCACTTGTGCCCCAGCCTTATGCCAAGCCTGCACTTGTGCCCCTGCCTTATGCCTAGCCAACACTTGTGCCCCTGCCTTATGCCTAGCCAGCACTTGTGCCCCTGCCTTATGCCTAGCCAGCACTTGTGCCCCTGCCTTATGCCTAGCCAGCACTTGTGCCCCTGCCTTATGCCAAGCCTGCACTTGTGCCCCTGCCTTATGCCTAGCCTGCACTTGTGCCCCTGCCTTATGCCTAGCCAGCGCTTGTGCCCCTGCCTTATGCCTAGCCAGCGCTTGTGCCCCTGCCTTATGCCTAGCCAGCGCTTGTGCCCCTGCCTTATGCCTAGCCAGCGCTTGTGCCCCTGCCTTATGCCTAGCCCGCACTTGTGCCCCTGCCTTATGCCTAGCCCGCACTTGTGCCCCTGCCTTATGCCTAGCCCGCACTTGTGCCCCTGCCTTATGCCTAGCCAACACTTGTGCCCCTGCCTTATGCCTAGCCTGCACTTGTGCCCCTGCCTTATGCCTAGCCTGCACTTGTGCCCCTGCCTTATGCCTAGCCTGCACTTGTGCCCCTGCCTTATGCCTAGCCTGCTCTTGTGCCCCTGCCTTATGCCTAGCCAGCACTTGTGCCCCTGCCTTATGCCTAGCTTGCACTTGTGCCCCTGCCTTATGCCTAGCCAGCACTTGTGCCCCTGCCTTATGCCTAGCTTGCACTTGTGCCCCTGCCTTATGCCTAGCTTGCACTTGTGCCCCTGCCTAAAGGCTACCCCGCACTTGTGCCCCTGCCTTATGCCTAGCCAGCACTTGTGCCCATGCCTTATGCCGAGCCAGCACTTGTGCCCCAGCCATATGCCTAGCCAGCACTTGTGCCCCAGCCTTATGCCTAGCCAGCACTTTTGCCCCTTGCATTATTGTTTTTTTGTCTTTAGCTTCATGTTGGTTATGCACACAGGGCAGGCTTTACGCTCTTCGCTCTTGTCCCGTCTGAATGCACATGCACGACTGTAATTGGGGACGAAGGCATTACCCATTTACGGAGGACAGACAAGATGTGCCTGGTCGCTTGGAGCATGGGGGTTATGGAGTGGCTCCGCACTGTACAACAAAGTACAGAGTAGAGGGGTGAAAGCTAGCTCTTCACCCCTAAGGGTGCCTATCCCTTTATGCAAAGAGTGCAAAGAGTTAGCTGTATGCCTTATGTGTAGCCATCACTTGTGCCCCTGCCTTATGCCTAGCCAGCACTTGTGCCCCTGCCTTATGCCTAGCCAGCACTTGTGCCCCTGCCTTAAGACTAGCCTGCATAGGTGCCCCTGCCTTATGCCTAGCCAGCACTTGTGCCCCTGCCTAATGCCTAGCCAGCACTTGTGCCCCTGCCTTATGCCTAGCCAGCACTTGTGCCCCTGCCTTATGCCTAGCCAACACTTGTGCCCCTGCCTTATGCCTAGCCAGCACTTGTGCCCCTGCCTTATGCCTAGCCAGCACTTGTGCCCCTGCCTTATGCCTAGCCAGCACTTGTGCCCCTGCCTTATGCCTAGCCAGCACTTGTGCCCCTGCCTTATGCCTAGCCAGCACTTGTGCCCCTGCATTATAATAATAATAATAATTTTTATTTATATAGCGCCAACATATTCCGCAGCGCTTTACAAATTGTTTGCCTAGCCAGCACTTGTGCCCCTGCCTTATGCCAAGCCTGCACTTGTGCCCCTGCCTTATGCCTAGCCAACACTTGTGCCCCTGCCTTATGCCTAGCCAGCACTTGTGCCCCTGCCTTATGCCTAGCCAGCACTTGTGCCCCTGCCTTATGCCTAGCCAGCACTTGTGCCCCTGCCTTATGCCTAGCCAGCACTTGTGCCCCTGCCTTATGCCAAGCCTGCACTTGTGCCCCTGCCTTATGCCTAGCCTGCACTTGTGCCCCTGCCTTATGCCTAGCCTGCACTTGTGCCCCTGCCTTATGCCTAGCCAGCACTTGTGCCCCTGCCTTATGCCTAGCTTGCACTTGTGCCTCTACCTTATGCTTAGTTTGCACTTGTGCCCCTGCCTAAAGGCTAGCCCGCACTTGTGCCCCTGCCTTATGCCTAGCCAGCACTTGTGCCCCTGCCTTATGCCTAGCCAGCACTTGTGCCCCTGCCTTATGCCTAGCCCGCACTTGTGCCCCTGCCTTATGCCTAGCCCGCACTTGTGCCCCTGCCTTATGCCTAGCCCGCACTTGTGCCCCTGCCTTATGCCTAGCCCGCACTTGTGCCCCTGCCTTATGCCTAGCCAACACTTGTGCCCCTGCCTTATGCCTAGCCAGCACTTGTGCCCCTGCCTTAAGCCTAGCCTGCATAGGTGCCCCTGCCTTATGCCTAGCTTGCACTTGTGCCTCTGCCTTATGCTTAGTTTGTACTTGTGCCCCTGCCTTATGCCTAGCCCGCACTTGTGCCCCTGCCTTATGCCTAGCCAGCACTTGTGCCCCTGCCTTATGCCTAGCCAACACTTGTGCCCCTGCATTTTGCCTAGCCAGCACTTGTGCCCCTGCCTTATGCCTAGCCAGCACTTGTGCCCCTGCCTTATGCCTAGCCCGCACTTGTGCCCCTGCCTTATGCCTAGCCAACACTTGTGCCCCTGCCTTATGCCTAGCCAGCACTTGTGCCCCTGCCTTAAGCCTAGCCTGCATAGGTGCCCCTGCCTTATGCCTAGCTTGCACTTGTGCCTCTGCCTTATGCTTAGTTTGTACTTGTGCCCCTGCCTTATGCCTAGCCCGCACTTGTGCCCCTGCCTTATGCCTAGCCAGCACTTGTGCCCCTGCCTTATGCCTAGCCAACACTTGTGCCCCTGCCTTTTGCCTAGCCAGCACTTGTGCCCCTGCCTTATGCCTAGCCAGCACTTGTGCCCCTGCCTTATGCCTAGCCAGCACTTGTGCCCCTGCCTTATGCCTAGCCAACACTTGTGCCCCTGCCTTATGCCTAGCCAGCACTTGTGCCCCTGCCTTATGCCTAGCCAGCACTTGTGCCCCTGCCTTATGCCTAGCCAGCACTTGTGCCCCTGCCTTATGCCTAGCCAGCACTTGTGCCCCTGCCTTATGCCTAGCCAGCACTAGTGCCCCTGCCTTATAATAATAATAATTTTTATTTATATAGCGCCAACATATTCCGCAGCGCTTTACAAATTTTATGCCTAGCCAGCACTTGTGCCCCTGCCTTATGCCAAGCCTGCACTTGTGCCCCTGCCTTATGCCTAGCCAACACTTGTGCCCCTGCCTTATGCCTAGCCAGCACTTGTGCCCCTGCCTTATGCCTAGCCAGCACTTGTGCCCCTGCCTTATGCCTAGCCAGCACTTGTGCCCCTGCCTTATGCCAAGCCTGCACTTGTGCCCCTGCCTTATGCCTAGCCTGCACTTGTGACCCTGCCTTATGCCTAGCCTGCACTTGTGCCCCTGCCTTATGCCTAGCCTGCACTTGTGCCCCTGCCTTATGCCTAGCCAGCACTTGTGCCCCTGCCTTATGCCTAGCCAGCAATTGTGCCCCTGCCTTATGCCAAGCCTGCACTTGTGCCCCTGCCTTATGCCTAACCTGCACTTGTGCCCCTGCCTTATGCCTAGCCAGCACTTGTGCCCCTGCCTTATGCCTAGCCAGCACTTGTGCCCCTGCCTTATGCCAAGCCTACACTTGTGCCCCTGCCTTATGCCTAGCCTGCACTTGTGCCCCTGCCTTATGCCTAGCCTGCACTTGTGCCCCTGCCTTATGCCTAGTCTGCACTTGTGCCCCTGCCTTATGCCTAGCCTGCACTTGTGCCCCTGCCTTTTGCCTAGCTTGCACTTGTGCCTCTGCCTTATGCTTAGCTTGCACTTGTGCCCCAGCCTTATGCCTAGCCAGCACTTGTGCCCCAGCCTTATGCCTAGCCAGCACTTGTGCCCCAGCCTTATGCCTAGCCAGCACTTGTGCCCCAGCCTTATGCCTAGCCAGCACTTTTGCCCCTTGCATTATTGTTTTTTTGTCTTTAGCTTCATGTTGGTTATGCACACAGGGCAGGCTTTAAGCTCTTCGCTCTTGTCCCGTCTGAATGCACATGCACGACTGTAATTGGGGACGAAGGCATTACCCATTTACGGAGGACAGACAAGATGTGCCTGGTCGCTTGGAGCATGGGGGTTATGGAGTGGCTCCGCACTGTACAACAAAGTACAGAGTAGAGGGGTGAAAGCTAGCTCTTCACCCCTAAGGGTGCCTATCCCTTTATGCAAAGAGTGCAAAGAGTTAGCTGTATGCCTTATGTGTAGCCATCACTTGTGCCCCTGCCTTATGCCTAGCCAGCACTTGTGCCCGTCTTATGCCTAGCCAGCGCTTGTGCCCCTGCCTTATGCCAAGCCTGCACTTGTGCCCCTGCCTTATGCCTAGCCAGCACTTGTGCCCGTCTTATGCCTAGCCAGCACTTGTGCCCCTGCCTTATGCCAAGCCTGCACTTGTGCCCCTGCCTTATGCCTAGCCAGCACTTGTGCCCCTGCCTTATGCCTAGCTTGCACTTGTGCCTCTGCCTTATGCTTAGTTTGCACTTGTGCCCCTGCCTAAAGGCTAGCCCTCACTTGTGCCCCTGCCTTATGCCTAGCCAGCACTTGTGCCCCTGCCTTATGCCTAGCCCGCACTTGTGCCCCTGCCTTATGCCTAGCCAGCACTTGTGCCCCTGCCTTATGCCTAGCCAGCACTAGTGCCCCTGCCTTATGCCTAGCCAACACTTGTGCCCCTGCCTTATGCCTAGCCAGCACTTGTGCCCCTGCCTTATGCCAAGCCTGCACTTGTGCCCCTGCCTTATGCCAAGCCTGCACTTGTGCCCCTGCCTTATGCCTAGCCAACACTTGTGCCCCTGCCTTATGCCTAGCCAGCACTTGTGCCCCTGCCTTATGCCTAGCCAGCACTTGGGCCCCTGCCTTATGCCTAGCCAGCACTTGTGCCCCTGCCTTATGCCAAGCCTGCACTTGTGCCCCTGCCTTATGCCTAGCCTGCACTTGTGCCCCTGCCTTATGCCTAGCCTGCACTTGTGCCCCTGCCTTATGCCTAGCCAGCACTTGTGCCCCTGCCTTATGCCTAGCTTGCACTTGTGCCTCTGCCTTATGCTTAGTTTGCACTTGTGCCCCTGCCTAAAGGCTAGCCCTCACTTGTGCCCCTGCCTTATGCCTAGCCAGCACTTGTGCCCCTGCCTTATGCCTAGCCCGCACTTGTGCCCCTGCCTTATGCCTAGCCAGCACTTGTGCCCCTGCCTTATGCCTAGCCAGCACTTGTGCCCCTGCCTTATGCCTAGCCAGCACTTGTGCCCCTGCCTTATGCCTAGCCAGCACTTGTGCCCCTGCCTTATGCCTAGCCAGCACTTGTGCCCCTGCCTTATGCCTAGCCAGCACTTGTGCCCCTGCCTTATGCCTAGCCAGCACTTGTGCCCCTGCCTTATGCCTAGCCAGCACTTGTGCCCCTGCCTTATGCCTAGCCAGCACTTGTGCCCCTGCCTTATGCCTAGCCAACACTTGTGCCCCTGCCTTATGCCTAGCCAGCACTTGTGCCCCTGCCTTTTGCCTAGCCAGCACTTGTGCCCCTGCCTTATGCCCAGCCAGCACTTGTGCCCCTGCCTTATGCCTAGCCAGCACTTGTGCCCCTGCCTTATGGCTAGCCAGCACTTGTGCCCCTGCCTTATGGCTAGCCCGCACTTGTGCCCCTGCCTTATACCTAGCCCGCACTTGGGCCCCTGCCTTATGCCTAGCCAACACTTGTGCCCCTGCCTTATGCCTAGCCAGCACTTGTGCCCCTGCCTTAAGCCTAGCCTGCATAGGTGCCCCTGCCTTATGCCTAGCTTGCACTTGTGCCTCTGCCTTATGCTTAGTTTGTACTTGTGCCCCTGCCTTATGCCTAGCCCGCTCTTGTGCCCCTGCCTTATGCCTAGCCAGCACTTGTGCCCCTGCCTTATGCCTAGCCAGCACTTGTACCCCTGCCTTATGCCTAGCCAGCACTTGTGCCCCTGCCTTATGCCTAGCCAGCACTTGTGCCCCTGCCTTATGCCTAGCCAGCACTTGTGCCCCTGCCTTATGCCTAGCCAGCACTTGTGCCCCTGCCTTATGCCTAGCCAGCACTTGTGCCCCTGCCTTATGCCTAGCCAGCACTTGTGCCCCTGCCTTATAATAATAATTTTTATTTATATAGCGCCAACATATTCCGCAGCGCATTACAAATTTTATGCCTAGCCAGCACTTGTGCCCCTGCCTTATGCCAAGCCTGCACTTGTGCCCCTGCCTTATGCCTAGCCAGCACTTGTGCCCCTGCCTTATGCCTAGCCAGCACTTGTGTCCCTGCCTTATGCCTAGCCAGCACTTGTGCCCCTGCCTTATGCCTAGCCAGCACTTGTGCCCCTGCCTTATGCCTAGTCTGCACTTGTGCCCCTGCCTTATGCCTAGCCTGCACTTGTGCCCCTGCCTTATGCCTAGCCTGCACTTGTGCCCCTGCCTTATGCCTAGCCAGCACTTGTACCCCTGCCTTATGCCTAGCGTGCACTTGTGCCTCTGCCTTATGCTTAGTTTGAACTTGTGCCTCTGCCTTATGCTTAGTTTGCACTTGTGCCCCTGCCTAAAGGCTACCCCGCACTTGTGCCCCTGCCTTATGCCTAGCCAGCACTTGTGCCCCTGCCTTATGCCTAGCCAGCACTTGTGCCCCAGCCATATGCCTAGCCAGCACTTGTGCCCCAGCCTTATGCCTAGCCAGCACTTTTGCCCCTTGCATTATTGTTTTTTTGTCTTTAGCTTCATGTTGGTTATGCACACAGGGCAGGCTTTACGCTCTTCGCTCTTGTCCCGTCTGAATGCACATGCACGACTGTAATTGGGGACGAAGGCATTACCCATTTACGGAGGACAGACAAGATGTGCCTGGTCGCTTGGAGCATGGGGGTTATGGAGTGGCTCCGCACTGTACAACAAAGTACAGAGTAGAGGGGTGAAAGCTAGCTCTTCACCCCTAAGGGTGCCTATCCCTTTATGCAAAGAGTGCAAAGAGTTAGCTGTATGCCTTATGTGTAGCCATCACTTGTGCCCCTGCCTTATGCCTAGCCAGCACTTGTGCCCCTGCCTTATGCCTAGCCAGCACTTGTGCCCCTGCCTTAAGACTAGCCTGCATAGGTGCCCCTGCCTTATGCCTAGCCAGCACTTGTGCCCCTGCCTTATGCCTAGCCAGCACTTGTGCCCCTGCCTAATGCCTAGCCAGCACTTGTGCCCCTGCCTTATGCCTAGCCAGCACTTGTGCCCCTGCCTTATGCCTAGCCAACACTTGTGCCCCTGCCTTATGCCTAGCCAGCACTTGTGCCCCTGCCTTATGCCTAGCCAGCACTTGTGCCCCTGCCTTATGCCTAGCCAGCACTTGTGCCCCTGCCTTATGCCTAGCCAGCACTTGTGCCCCTGCCTTATAATAATAATAATAATTTTTATTTATATAGCGCCAACATATTCCGCAGCGCTTTACAAATTGTTTGCCTAGCCAGCACTTGTGCCCCTGCCTTATGCCAAGCCTGCACTTGTGCCCCTGCCTTATGCCTAGCCAACACTTGTGCCCCTGCCTTATGCCTAGCCAGCACTTGTGCCCCTGCCTTATGCCTAGCCAGCACTTGTGCCCCTGCCTTATGCCTAGCCAGCACTTGTGCCCCTGCCTTATGCCTAGCCAGCACTTGTGCCCCTGCCTTATGCCAAGCCTGCACTTGTGCCCCTGCCTTATGCCTAGCCTGCAATTGTGCCCCTGCCTTATGCCTAGCCTGCACTTGTGCCCCTGCCTTATGCCTAGCCAGCACTTGTGCCCCTGCCTTATGCCTAGCTTGCACTTGTGCCTCTACCTTATGCTTAGTTTGCACTTGTGCCCCTGCCTAAAGGCTAGCCCGCACTTGTGCCCCTGCCTTATACCTAGCCAGCACTTGTGCCCCTGCCTTATGCCTAGCCAGCACTTGTGCCCCTGCCTTATGCCTAGCCAGCACTTGTGCCCCAGCCTTATGCCTAGCCAGCACTTGTGCCCCTGCCTTATGCCTATCCAGCACTTGTGCCCCTGCCTTATGCCTAGCCTGCACTTGTGCCCCTGCCTTATGCCTAGCCTGCACTTGTGCCCCTGCCTTATGCCTAGCCTGCACTTGTGCCCCTGCCTTATGCCTAGCCAGCGCTTGTGCCCCTGCCTTATGCCTAGCCAGCGCTTGTGCCCCTGCCTTATGCCTAGCCAGCGCTTGTGCCCCTGCCTTATGCCTAGCCAGCGCTTGTGCCCCTGCCTTATGCCTAGCCCGCACTTGTGCCCCTGCCTTATGCCTAGCCCGCACTTGTGCCCCTGCCTTATGCCTAGCCCGCACTTGTGCCCCTGCCTTATGCCTAGCCAGCACTTGTGCCCCTGCCTTATGCCTAGCCAGCACTTGTGCCCCTGCCTTATGCCTAGCCAGCACTTGTGCCCCTGCCTTATGCCAAGCCTGCACTTGTGCCCCTGCCTTATGCCTAGCCTGCACTTGTGCCCCTGCCTTATGCCTAGCCTGCACTTGTGCCCCTGCCTTATGCCTAGCCAGCACTTGTGCCCCTGCCTTATGCCTAGCTTGCACTTGTGCCTCTACCTTATGCTTAGTTTGCACTTGTGCCCCTGCCTAAAGGCTAGCCCGCACTTGTGCCCCTGCCTTATGCCTAGCCAGCACTTGTGCCCCTGCCTTATGCCTAGTCAGCACTTGTGCCCCTGCCTTATGCCTAGCCAGCACTTGTGCCCCAGCCTTATGCCTAGCCAGCACTTGTGCCCCTGCCTTATGCCTATCCAGCACTTGTGCCCCTGCCTTATGCCTATCCAGAACTTGTGCCCCTGCCTTATGCCTAGCCTGCACTTGTGCCCCTGCCTTATGCCTAGCCTGCACTTGTGCCCCTGCCTTATGCCTAGCCTGCACTTGTGCCCCTGCCTTATGCCTAGCCAGCGCTTGTGCCCCTGCCTTATGCCTAGCCAGCACTTGTGCCCCTGCCTTATGCCTAGCCAGCGCTTGTGCCCCTGCCTTATGCCTAGCCAGCACTTGTGCCCCTGCCTTATGCCTAGCCCGCACTTGTGCCCCTGCCTTATGCCTAGCCCGCACTTGTGCCCCTGCCTTATGCCTAGCCCGCACTTGTGCCCCTGCCTTATGCCTAGCCCACACTTGTGCCCCTGCCTTATGCCTAGCCAGCACTTGTGCCCCTGCCTTAAGCCTAGCCTGCATAGGTGCCCCTGCCTTATGCCTAGCTTGCACTTGTGCCTCTTCCTTATGCTTAGTTTGTACTTGTGCCCCTGCCTTATGCCTAGCCCGCACTTGTGCCCCTGCCTTATGCCTAGCCAGCACTTGTGCCCCTGCCTTATGCCTAGCCAACACTTGTGCCCCTGCCTTTTGCCTAGCCAGCACTTGTGCCCCTGCCTTATGCCTAGCCAGCACTTGTGCCCCTGCCTTATGCCTAGCCAACACTTGTGCCCCTGCCTTATGCCTAGCCAGCACTTGTGCCCCTGCCTTATGCCTAGCCAGCACTTGTGTCCCTGCCTTATGCCTAGCCAGCACTTGTGCCCCTGCCTTATGCCTAGCCAGCACTTGTGCCCCTGCCTTATGCCTAGTCTGCACTTGTGCCCCTGCCTTATGCCTAGCCTGCACTTGTGCCCCTGCCTTATGCCTAGCCTGCACTTGTGCCCCTGCCTTATGCCTAGCCAGCACTTGTACCCCTGCCTTATGCCTAGCGTGCACTTGTGCCTCTGCCTTATGCTTAGTTTGCACTTGTGCCTCTGCCTTATGCTTAGTTTGCACTTGTGCCCCTGCCTAAAGGCTAGCCCGCACTTGTGCCCCTGCCTTATGCCTAGCCAGCACTTGTGCCCCTGCCTTATGCCTAGCCAGCACTTGTGCCCCTGCCTTATGCCTAGCCAGCACTTGTGCCCCTGCCTTATGCCTAGCCAGCACTTGTGCCCCTGCCTTATGCCTAGCCAGCACTTGTGCCCCTGCCTTATGCCTAGCCAGCACTTGTGCCCCTGCCTTATGCCTAGCCAGCACTTGTGCCCCTGCCTTATGCCTAGCCAGCACTTGTGCCCCTGCCTTATGCCTAGCCAACACTTGTGCCCCTGCCTTATTCCTACCCAGCACTTGTGCCCCTGCCTTATGCCTAGCCAGCACTTGTGCCCCTTCCTTATGCCTAGCCAGCACTTGTGCCCCTGCCTTATGCCTAGCCAGCACTTGTGCCCCTGCCTTATGCCTAGCCAGCACTTGTGCCCCTGCCTTATGCCTAGCCAGCACTTGTGCCCCTGCCTTATGCCTAGCCAGCACTTGTGCCCCAGCCTTATGCCAAGCCTGCACTTGTGCCCCTGCCTTATGCCTAGCCAACACTTGTGCCCCTGCCTTATGCCTAGCCAACACTTGTGCCCCTGCCTTATGCCTAGCCAGCACTTGTGCCCCTGCCTTATGCCAAGCCTGCACTTGTGCCCCTGCCTTATGCCTAGCCTGCACTTGTGCCCCTGCCTTATGCCTAGCCTGCACCTGTGCCCCTGCCTTATGCCTAGCCTGCACTTGTGCCCCTGCCTTATGCCTAGCCAGCACTTGTGCCCCTGCCTTATGCCTAGCTTGCACTTGTGCCCCTGCCTTATGCCTAGCTTGCACTTGTGCCCCTGCCTAAAGGCTACCCCGCACTTGTGCCCCTGCCTTATGCCTAGCCAGCACTTGTGCCCCTGCCTTATGCCTAGCCAGCACTTGTGCCCCAGCCATATGCCTAGCCAGCACTTGTGCCCCAGCCTTATGCCTAGCCAGCACTTTTGCCCCTTGCATTATTGTTTTTTTGTCTTTAGCTTCATGTTGGTTATGCACACAGGGCAGGCTTTACGCTCTTCGCTCTTGTCCCGTCTGAATGCACATGCACGACTGTAATTGGGGACGAAGGCATTACCCATTTACGGAGGACAGACAAGATGTGCCTGGTCGCTTGGAGCATGGGGGTTATGGAGTGGCTCCGCACTGTACAACAAAGTACAGAGTAGAGGGGTGAAAGCTAGCTCTTCACCCCTAAGGGTGCCTATCCCTTTATGCAAAGAGTGCAAAGAGTTAGCTGTATGCCTTATGTGTAGCCATCACTTGTGCCCCTGCCTTATGCCTAGCCAGCACTTGTGCCCCTGCCTTATGCCTAGCCAGCACTTGTGCCCCTGCCTTAAGACTAGCCTGCACTTGTGCCCCTGCCTTATGCCTAGCCTGCACTTGTGCCCCTGCCTTATGCCTAGCCTGCACTTGTGCCCCTGCCTTATGCCTAGCCAGCACTTGTGCCCCTGCCTTATGCCTAGCTTGCACTTGTGCCTCTACCTTATGCTTAGTTTGCACTTGTGCCCCTGCCTAAAGGCTAGCCCGCACTTGTGCCCCTGCCTTATGCCTAGCCAGCACTTGTGCCCCTGCCTTAAGACTAGCCTGCACTTTGCCCCTGCCTTATGCCTAGCCTGCACTTGTGCCCCTGCCTTATGCCTAGCCAGCACTTGTGCCCCTGCCTTAAGACTAGCCTGCACTTGTGCCCCTGCCTTATGCCTAGCCTGCACTTGTGCCCCTGCCTTATGCCTAGCCTGCACTTGTGCCCCTGCCTTATGCCTAGCCAGCACTTGTGCCCCTGCCTTATGCCTAGCTTGCACTTGTGCCTCTACCTTATGCTTAGTTTGCACTTGTGCCCCTGCCTAAAGGCTAGCCCGCACTTGTGCCCCTGCCTTATGCCTATCCAGCACTTGTGCCCCTGCCTTATGCCTAGCCAGCACTTGTGCCCCTGCCTTATGCCTAGCCAGCACTTGTGCCCCTGCCTTATGCCTAGCCAGCACTTGTGCCCCTGCCTTATGCCTAGCCAGCACTTGTGCCCCTGCCTTATGCCTAGCCAGCACTTGTGCCCCTGCCTTATGCCTAGCCAACACTTGTGCCCCTGCCTTATGCCTAGCCAGCACTTGTGCCCCTGCCTTATGCCTAGCCAGCACTTGTGCCCCTGCCTTATGCCTAGCCAGCAATTGTGCCCCTGCCTTATGCCTAGCCAGCACTTGTGCCCCTGCCTTATGCCTAGCCAGCACTTGTGCCCCTGCCTTATGGCTAGCCAGCACTTGTGCCCCTGCCTTATGGCTAGCCCGCACTTGTGCCCCTGCCTTATGCCTAGCCCGCACTTGTGCCCCTGCCTTATGCCTAGCCAGCACTTGTGCCCCTGCCTTATGCCTAGCCAGCACTTGTGCCCCTGCCTTATGCCTAGCCAGCACTTGTGCCCCTGCCTTATGCCTAGCCCGCACTTGTGCCCCTGCCTTATGCCTAGCCCGCACTTGTGCCCCTGCCTTATGCCTAGCCCGCACTTGTGCCCCTGCCTTATGCCTAGCCCGCACTTGTGCCCCTGCCTTATGCCTAGCCAACACTTGTGCCCCTGCCTTATGCCTAGCCAGCACTTGTGCCCCTGCCTTAAGCCTAGCCTGCATAGGTGCCCCTGCCTTATGCCTAGCTTGCACTTGTGCCTCTGCCTTATGCTTAGTTTGTACTTGTGCCCCTGCCTTATGCCTAGCCAGCACTTGTGCCCCTGCCTTATGCCTAGCCAGCACTTGTGCCCCTGCCTTATGCCTAGCCAGCACTTGTGCCCCTGCCTTATGCCTAGCCAGCACTTGTGCCCCTGCCTTATGCCTAGCCAGCACTTGTGCCCCTGCCTTATGCCTAGCCAGCACTTGTGCCCCTGCCTTATGCCTAGCCAGCACTTGTGCCCCTGCCTTATGCCTAGCCAGCACTTGTGCCCCTGCCTTATGCCTAGCCAGCACTTGTGCCCCTGCCTTATGCCTAGCCAGCACTTGTGCCCCTGCCTTATGCCTAGCCAGCACTTGTGCCCCTGCCTTATGCCTAGCCAGCACTAGTGCCCCTGCCTTATGCCTAGCCAGCACTAGTGCCCCTGCCTTATGCCTAGCCAACACTTGTGCCCCTGCCTTATGCCTAGCCAGCACTTGTGCCCCTGCCTTATGCCAAGCCTGCACTTGTGCCCCTGCCTTATGCCTAGCCAACACTTGTGCCCCTGCCTTATGCCTAGCCAGCACTTGTGCCCCTGCCTTATGCCTAGCCAGCACTTGGGCCCCTGCCTTATGCCTAGCCAGCACTTGTGCCCCTGCCTTATGCCAAGCCTGCACTTGTGCCCCTGCCTTATGCCTAGCCTGCACTTGTGCCCCTGCCTTATGCCTAGCCTGCACTTGTGCCCCTGCCTTATGCCTAGCCAGCACTTGTGCCCCTGCCTTATGCCTAGCTTGCACTTGTGCCTCTGCCTTATGCTTAGTTTGCACTTGTGCCCCTGCCTAAAGGCTAGCCCTCACTTGTGCCCCTGCCTTATGCCTAGCCAGCACTTGTGCCCCTGCCTTATGCCTAGCCCGCACTTGTGCCCCTGCCTTATGCCTAGCCAGCACTTGTGCCCCTGCCTTATGCCTAGCCAGCACTTGTGCCCCTGCCTTATGCCTAGCCAGCACTTGTGCCCCTGCCTTATGCCTAGCCAGCACTTGTGCCCCTGCCTTATGCCTAGCCAGCACTTGTGCCCCTGCCTTATGCCTAGCCAGCACTTGTGCCCCTGCCTTATGCCTAGCCAGCACTTGTGCCCCTGCCTTATGCCTAGCCAGCACTTGTGCCCCTGCCTTATGCCTAGCCAACACTTGTGCCCCTGCCTTATGCCTAGCCAGCACTTGTGCCCCTGCCTTATGCCTAGCCAGCACTTGTGCCCCTGCCTTTTGCCTAGCCAGCACTTGTGCCCCTGCCTTATGCCCAGCCAGCACTTGTGCCCCTGCCTTATGCCTAGCCAGCACTTGTGCCCCTGCCTTATGGCTAGCCAGCACTTGTGCCCCTGCCTTATGGCTAGCCCGCACTTGTGCCCCTGCCTTATGCCTAGCCCGCACTTGGGCCCCTGCCTTATGCCTAGCCAACACTTGTGCCCCTGCCTTAAGCCTAGCCTGCATAGGTGCCCCTGCCTTATGCCTAGCTTGCACTTGTGCCTCTGCCTTATGCTTAGTTTGTACTTGTGCCCCTGCCTTATGCCTAGCCCGCTCTTGTGCCCCTGCCTTATGCCTAGCCAGCACTTGTGCCCCTGCCTTATGCCTAGCCAGCACTTGTACCCCTGCCTTATGCCTAGCCAGCACTTGTGCCCCTGCCTTATGCCTAGCCAGCACTTGTGCCCCTGCCTTATGCCTAGCCAGCACTTGTGCCCCTGCCTTATGCCTAGCCAGCACTTGTGCCCCTGCCTTATGCCTAGCCAGCACTTGTGCCCCTGCCTTATGCCTAGCCAGCACTTGTGCCCCTGCCTTATAATAATAATTTTTATTTATATAGCGCCAACATATTCCGCAGCGCATTACAAATTTTATGCCTAGCCAGCACTTGTGCCCCTGCCTTATGCCAAGCCTGCACTTGTGCCCCTGCCTTATGCCTAGCCAGCACTTGTGCCCCTGCCTTATGCCTAGCCAGCACTTGTGTCCCTGCCTTATGCCTAGCCAGCACTTGTGCCCCTGCCTTATGCCTAGCCAGCACTTGTGCCCCTGCCTTATGCCTAGTCTGCACTTGTGCCCCTGCCTTATGCCTAGCCTGCACTTGTGCCCCTGCCTTATGCCTAGCCTGCACTTGTGCCCCTGCCTTATGCCTAGCCAGCACTTGTACCCCTGCCTTATGCCTAGCGTGCACTTGTGCCTCTGCCTTATGCTTAGTTTGCACTTGTGCCTCTGCCTTATGCTTAGTTTGCACTTGTGCCCCTGCCTAAAGGCTAGCCCGCACTTGTGCCCCTGCCTTATGCCTAGCCAGCACTTGTGCCCCTGCCTTATGCCTAGCCAGCACTTGTGCCCCTGCCTTATGCCTAGCCAGCACTTGTGCCCCTGCCTTATGCCTAGCCAGCACTTGTGCCCCTGCCTTATGCCTAGCCAGCACTTGTGCCCCTGCCTTATGCCTAGCCAGCACTTGTGCCCCTGCCTTATGCCTAGCCAGCACTTGTGCCCCTGCCTTATGCCTAGCCAACACTTGTGCCCCTGCCTTATTCCTACCCAGCACTTGTGCCCCTGCCTTATGCCTAGCCAGCACTTGTGCCCCTTCCTTATGCCTAGCCAGCACTTGTGCCCCTGCCTTATGCCTAGCCAGCACTTGTGCCCCTGCCTTATGCCTAGCCAGCACTTGTGCCCCTGCCTTATGCCTAGCCAGCACTTGTGCCCCTGCCTTATGCCTAGCCAGCACTTGTGCCCCAGCCTTATGCCAAGCCTGCACTTGTGCCCCTGCCTTATGCCTAGCCAACACTTGTGCCCCTGCCTTATGCCTAGCCAGCACTTGTGCCCCTGCCTTATGCCTAGCCAGCACTTGTGCCCCTGCCTTATGCCAAGCCTGCACTTGTGCCCCTGCCTTATGCCTAGCCTGCACTTGTGCCCCTGCCTTATGCCTAGCCT
Organism: Ranitomeya imitator; assembly: GCF_032444005.1. NCBI lineage: Eukaryota > Metazoa > Chordata > Amphibia > Anura > Dendrobatidae > Ranitomeya > Ranitomeya imitator. The sequence continues at coordinate 110,173,264 of NC_091288.1, read as the reverse complement.
GCACCTGTGCCCCTGCCTTATGCCTAGCCTGCACTTGTGCCCCTGCCTTATGCCTAGCCAGCACTTGTGCCCCTGCCTTATGCCTAGCTTGCACTTGTGCCCCTGCCTTATGCCTAGCTTGCACTTGTGCCCCTGCCTAAAGGCTACCCCGCACTTGTGCCCCTGCCTTATGCCTAGCCAGCACTTGTGCCCCTGCCTTATGCCTAGCCAGCACTTGTGCCCCAGCCATATGCCTAGCCAGCACTTGTGCCCCAGCCTTATGCCTAGCCAGCACTTTTGCCCCTTGCATTATTGTTTTTTTGTCTTTAGCTTCATGTTGGTTATGCACACAGGGCAGGCTTTACGCTCTTCGCTCTTGTCCCGTCTGAATGCACATGCACGACTGTAATTGGGGACGAAGGCATTACCCATTTACGGAGGACAGACAAGATGTGCCTGGTCGCTTGGAGCATGGGGGTTATGGAGTGGCTCCGCACTGTACAACAAAGTACAGAGTAGAGGGGTGAAAGCTAGCTCTTCACCCCTAAGGGTGCCTATCCCTTTATGCAAAGAGTGCAAAGAGTTAGCTGTATGCCTTATGTGTAGCCATCACTTGTGCCCCTGCCTTATGCCTAGCCAGCACTTGTGCCCCTGCCTTATGCCTAGCCAGCACTTGTGCCCCTGCCTTAAGACTAGCCTGCATAGGTGCCCCTGCCTTATGCCTAGCCAGCACTTGTGCCCCTGCCTTATGCCTAGCCAGCACTTGTGCCCCTGCCTAATGCCTAGCCAGCACTTGTGCCCCTGCCTTATGCCTAGCCAGCACTTGTGCCCCTGCCTTATGCCTAGCCAACACTTGTGCCCCTGCCTTATGCCTAGCCAGCACTTGTGCCCCTGCCTTATGCCTAGCCAGCACTTGTGCCCCTGCCTTATGCCTAGCCAGCACTTGTGCCCCTGCCTTATGCCTAGCCAGCACTTGTGCCCCTGCCTTATGCCTAGCCAGCACTTGTGCCCCTGCCTTATGCCTAGCCAGCACTTGTGCCCCTGCCTTATAATAATAATAATTTTTATTTATATAGCGCCAACATATTCCGCAGCGCTTTACAAATTGTTTGCCTAGCCAGCACTTGTGCCCCTGCCTTATGCCAAGCCTGCACTTGTGCCCCTGCCTTATGCCTAGCCAGCACTTGTGCCCCTGCCTTATGCCTAGCCAGCACTTGTGCCCCTGCCTTATGCCTAGCCAGCACTTGTGCCCCTGCCTTATGCCTAGCCAGCACTTGTGCCCCTGCCTTATGCCAAGCCTGCACTTGTGCCCCTGCCTTATGCCTAGCCTGCACTTGTGCCCCTGCCTTATGCCTAGCCTGCACTTGTGCCCCTGCCTTATGCCTAGCCAGCACTTGTGCCCCTGCCTTATGCCTAGCTTGCACTTGTGCCTCTACCTTATGCTTAGTTTGCACTTGTGCCCCTGCCTAAAGGCTAGCCCGCACTTGTGCCCCTGCCTTATACCTAGCCAGCACTTGTGCCCCTGCCTTATGCCTAGCCAGCACTTGTGCCCCTGCCTAAAGGCTAGCCCGCACTTGTGCCCCTTCCTTATGCCTAGCCAGCACTTGTGCCCCTGCCTTATGCCTAGCCAGCACTTGTGCCCCTGCCTTATGCCTAGCCAGCACTTGTGCCCCTGCCTTATGCCTAGCCAGCACTTGTGCCCCTGCCTTATGCCTAGCCAGCACTTGTGCCCCAGCCTTATGCCAAGCCTGCACTTGTGCCCCTGCCTTATGCCTAGCCAACACTTGTGCCCCTGCCTTATGCCTAGCCAGCACTTGTGCCCCTGCCTTATGCCTAGCCAGCACTTGTGCCCCTGCCTTATGCCAAGCCTGCACTTGTGCCCCTGCCTTATGCCTAGCCTGCACTTGTGCCCCTGCCTTATGCCTAGCCTGCACCTGTGCCCCTGCCTTATGCCTAGCCTGCACTTGTGCCCCTGCCTTATGCCTAGCCAGCACTTGTGCCCCTGCCTTATGCCTAGCTTGCACTTGTGCCCCTGCCTTATGCCTAGCTTGCACTTGTGCCCCTGCCTAAAGGCTACCCCGCACTTGTGCCCCTGCCTTATGCCTAGCCAGCACTTGTGCCCCTGCCTTATGCCTAGCCAGCACTTGTGCCCCAGCCATATGCCTAGCCAGCACTTGTGCCCCAGCCTTATGCCTAGCCAGCACTTTTGCCCCTTGCATTATTGTTTTTTTGTCTTTAGCTTCATGTTGGTTATGCACACAGGGCAGGCTTTACGCTCTTCGCTCTTGTCCCGTCTGAATGCACATGCACGACTGTAATTGGGGACGAAGGCATTACCCATTTACGGAGGACAGACAAGATGTGCCTGGTCGCTTGGAGCATGGGGGTTATGGAGTGGCTCCGCACTGTACAACAAAGTACAGAGTAGAGGGGTGAAAGCTAGCTCTTCACCCCTAAGGGTGCCTATCCCTTTATGCAAAGAGTGCAAAGAGTTAGCTGTATGCCTTATGTGTAGCCATCACTTGTGCCCCTGCCTTATGCCTAGCCAGCACTTGTGCCCCTGCCTTATGCCTAGCCAGCACTTGTGCCCCTGCCTTAAGACTAGCCTGCATAGGTGCCCCTGCCTTATGCCTAGCCAGCACTTGTGCCCCTGCCTTATGCCTAGCCAGCACTTGTGCCCCTGCCTAATGCCTAGCCAGCACTTGTGCCCCTGCCTTATGCCTAGCCAGCACTTGTGCCCCTGCCTTATGCCTAGCCAACACTTGTGCCCCTGCCTTATGCCTAGCCAGCACTTGTGCCCCTGCCTTATGCCTAGCCAGCACTTGTGCCCCTGCCTTATGCCTAGCCAGCACTTGTGCCCCTGCCTTATGCCTAGCCAGCACTTGTGCCCCTGCCTTATGCCTAGCCAGCACTTGTGCCCCTGCCTTATAATAATAATAATAATTTTTATTTATATAGCGCCAACATATTCCGCAGCGCTTTACAAATTGTTTGCCTAGCCAGCACTTGTGCCCCTGCCTTATGCCAAGCCTGCACTTGTGCCCCTGCCTTATGCCAAGCCAGCACTTGTGCCCCTGCCTTATGCCTAGCCAGCACTTGTGCCCCTGCCTTATGCCTAGCCAGCACTTGTGCCCCTGCCTTATGCCTAGCCAGCACTTGTGCCCCTGCCTTATGCCTAGCCAGCACTTGTGCCCCTGCCTTATGCCAAGCCTGCACTTGTGCCCCTGCCTTATGCCTAGCCTGCAATTGTGCCCCTGCCTTATGCCTAGCCTGCACTTGTGCCCCTGCCTTATGCCTAGCCAGCACTTGTGCCCCTGCCTTATGCCTAGCTTCCACTTGTGCCTCTACCTTATGCTTAGTTTGCACTTGTGCCCCTGCCTAAAGGCTAGCCCGCACTTGTGCCCCTGCCTTATACCTAGCCAGCACTTGTGCCCCTGCCTTATGCCTAGCCAGCACTTGTGCCCCTGCCTTATGCCTAGCCAGCACTTGTGCCCCAGCCTTATGCCTAGCCAGCACTTGTGCCCCTGCCTTATGCCTATCCAGCACTTGTGCCCCTGCCTTATGCCTATCCAGCACTTGTGCCCCTGCCTTATGCCTAGCCTGCACTTGTGCCCCTGCCTTATGCCTAGCCTGCACTTGTGCCCCTGCCTTATGCCTAGCCTGCACTTGTGCCCCTGCCTTATGCCTAGCCAGCGCTTGTGCCCCTGCCTTATGCCTAGCCAGCGCTTGTGCCCCTGCCTTATGCCTAGCCAGCGCTTGTGCCCCTGCCTTATGCCTAGCCAGCGCTTGTGCCCCTGCCTTATGCCTAGCCCGCACTTGTGCCCCTGCCTTATGCCTAGCCCGCACTTGTGCCCCTGCCTTATGCCTAGCCCGCACTTGTGCCCCTGCCTTATGCCTAGCCCGCACTTGTGCCCCTGCCTTATGCCTAGCCAGCACTTGTGCCCCTGCCTTATGCCTAGCCAGCACTTGTGCCCCTGCCTTATGCCTAGCCAGCACTTGTGCCCCTGCCTTATGCCAAGCCTGCACTTGTGCCCCTGCCTTATGCCTAGCCTGCACTTGTGCCCCTGCCTTATGCCTAGCCTGCACTTGTGCCCCTGCCTTATGCCTAGCCAGCACTTGTGCCCCTGCCTTATGCCTAGCTTGCACTTGTGCCTCTACCTTATGCTTAGTTTGAACTTGTGCCCCTGCCTAAAGGCTAGCCCGCACTTGTGCCCCTGCCTTATGCCTAGCCAGCACTTGTGCCCCTGCCTTATGCCTAGTCAGCACTTGTGCCCCTGCCTTATGCCTAGCCAGCACTTGTGCCCCAGCCTTATGCCTAGCCAGCACTTGTGTCCCTGCCTTATGCCTATCCAGCACTTGTGCCCCTGCCTTATGCCTATCCAGAACTTGTGCCCCTGCCTTATGCCTAGCCTGCACTTGTGCCCCTGCCTTATGCCTAGCCTGCACTTGTGCCCCTGCCTTATGCCTAGCCTGCACTTGTGCCCCTGCCTTATGCCTAGCCAGCGCTTGTGCCCCTGCCTTATGCCTAGCCAGCACTTGTGCCCCTGCCTTATGCCTAGCCAGCGCTTGTGCCCCTGCCTTATGCCTAGCCAGCACTTGTGCCCCTGCCTTATGCCTAGCCCGCACTTGTGCCCCTGCCTTATGCCTAGCCCGCACTTGTGCCCCTGCCTTATGCCTAGCCCGCACTTGTGCCCCTGCCTTATGCCTAGCCAACACTTGTGCCCCTGCCTTATGCCTAGCCAGCACTTGTGCCCCTGCCTTATGCCTAGCCAGCACTTGTGCCCCTGCCTTATGCCTAGCCCGCACTTGTGCCCCTGCCTTATGCCTAGCCAACACTTGTGCCCCTGCCTTATGCCTAGCCAGCACTTGTGCCCCTGCCTTAAGCCTAGCCTGCATAGGTGCCCCTGCCTTATGCCTAGCTTGCACTTGTGCCTCTTCCTTATGCTTAGTTTGTACTTGTGCCCCTGCCTTATGCCTAGCCCGCACTTGTGCCCCTGCCTTATGCCTAGCCAGCACTTGTGCCCCTGCCTTATGCCTAGCCAACACTTGTGCCCCTGCCTTTTGCCTAGCCAGCACTTGTGCCCCTGCCTTATGCCTAGCCAGCACTTGTGCCCCTGCCTTATGCCTAGCCAACACTTGTGCCCCTGCCTTATGCCTAGCCAGCACTTGTGCCCCTGCCTTATGCCTAGCCAGCACTTGTGTCCCTGCCTTATGCCTAGCCAGCACTTGTGCCCCTGCCTTATGCCTAGCCAGCACTTGTGCCCCTGCCTTATGCCTAGTCTGCACTTGTGCCCCTGCCTTATGCCTAGCCTGCACTTGTGCCCCTGCCTTATGCCTAGCCTGCACTTGTGCCCCTGCCTTATGCCTAGCCAGCACTTGTACCCCTGCCTTATGCCTAGCGTGCACTTGTGCCTCTGCCTTATGCTTAGTTTGCACTTGTGCCTCTGCCTTATGCTTAGTTTGCACTTGTGCCCCTGCCTAAAGGCTAGCCCGCACTTGTGCCCCTGCCTTATGCCTAGCCAGCACTTGTGCCCCTGCCTTATGCCTAGCCAGCACTTGTGCCCCTGCCTTATGCCTAGCCAGCACTTGTGCCCCTGCCTTATGCCTAGCCAGCACTTGTGCCCCTGCCTTATTCCTAGCCAGCACTTGTGCCCCTGCCTTATTCCTAGCCAGCACTTGTGCCCCTGCCTTATGCCTAGCCAGCACTTGTGCCCCTGCCTTATGCCTAGCCAGCACTTGTGCCCCTGCCTTATGCCTAGCCAGCACTTGTGCCCCTGCCTTATGCCTAGCCAGCACTTGTGCCCCTGCCTTATGCCTAGCCAGCACTTGTGCCCCTGCCTTATGCCTAGCCAACACTTGTGCCCCTGCCTTATTCCTACCCAGCACTTGTGCCCCTGCCTTATGCCTAGCCAGCACTTGTGCCCCTTCCTTTTGCCTAGCCAGCACTTGTGCCCCTGCCTTATGCCTAGCCAGCACTTGTGCCCCTGCCTTATGCCTAGCCAGCACTTGTGCCCCTGCCTTATGCCTAGCCAGCACTTGTGCCCCTGCCTTATGCCTAGCCAGCACTTGTGCCCCAGCCTTATGCCAAGCCTGCACTTGTGCCCCTGCCTTATGCCTAGCCAACACTTGTGCCCCTGCCTTATGCCTAGCCAGCACTTGTGCCCCTGCCTTATGCCTAGCCAGCACTTGTGCCCCTGCCTTATGCCAAGCCTGCACTTGTGCCCCTGCCTTATGCCTAGCCTGCACTTGTGCCCCTGCCTTATGCCTAGCCTGCACCTGTGCCCCTGCCTTATGCCTAGCCTGCACTTGTGCCCCTGCCTTATGCCTAGCCAGCACTTGTGCCCCTGCCTTATGCCTAGCTTGCACTTGTGCCCCTGCCTTATGCCTAGCTTGCACTTGTGCCCCTGCCTAAAGGCTACCCCGCACTTGTGCCCCTGCCTTATGCCTAGCCAGCACTTGTGCCCCTGCCTTATGCCTAGCCAGCACTTGTGCCCCAGCCATATGCCTAGCCAGCACTTGTGCCCCAGCCTTATGCCTAGCCAGCACTTTTGCCCCTTGCATTATTGTTTTTTTGTCTTTAGCTTCATGTTGGTTATGCACACAGGGCAGGCTTTACGCTCTTCGCTCTTGTCCCGTCTGAATGCACATGCACGACTGTAATTGGGGACGAAGGCATTACCCATTTACGGAGGACAGACAAGATGTGCCTGGTCGCTTGGAGCATGGGGGTTATGGAGTGGCTCCGCACTGTACAACAAAGTACAGAGTAGAGGGGTGAAAGCTAGCTCTTCACCCCTAAGGGTGCCTATCCCTTTATGCAAAGAGTGCAAAGAGTTAGCTGTATGCCTTATGTGTAGCCATCACTTGTGCCCCTGCCTTATGCCTAGCCAGCACTTGTGCCCCTGCCTTATGCCTAGCCAGCACTTGTGCCCCTGCCTTAAGACTAGCCTGCACTTGTGCCCCTGCCTTATGCCTAGCCTGCACTTGTGCCCCTGCCTTATGCCTAGCCTGCACTTGTGCCCCTGCCTTATGCCTAGCCAGCACTTGTGCCCCTGCCTTATGCCTAGCTTGCACTTGTGCCTCTACCTTATGCTTAGTTTGCACTTGTGCCCCTGCCTAAAGGCTAGCCCGCACTTGTGCCCCTGCCTTATGCCTAGCCAGCACTTGTGCCCCTGCCTTATGCCTAGTCAGCACTTGTGCCCCTGCCTTATGCCTAGCCAGCACTTGTGCCCCAGCCTTATGCCTAGCCAGCACTTGTGCCCCTGCCTTATGCCTATCCAGCACTTGTGCCCCTGCCTTATGCCTATCCAGAACTTGTACCCCTGCCTTATGCCTAGCCTGCACTTGTGCCCCTGCCTTATGCCTAGCCTGCACTTGTGCCCCTGCCTTATGCCTAGCCTGCACTTGTGCCCCTGCCTTATGCCTAGCCAGCGCTTGTGCCCCTGCCTTATGCCTAGCCAGCACTTGTGCCCCTGCCTTATGCCTAGCCAGCGCTTGTGCCCCTGCCTTATGCCTAGCCAGCACTTGTGCCCCTGCCTTATGCCTAGCCCGCACTTGTGCCCCTGCCTTATGCCTAGCCCGCACTTGTGCCCCTGCCTTATGCCTAGCCCGCACTTGTGCCCCTGCCTTATGCCTAGCCAACACTTGTGCCCCTGCCTTATGCCTAGCCAGCACTTGTGCCCCTGCCTTAAGCCTAGCCTGCATAGGTGCCCCTGCCTTATGCCTAGCTTGCACTTGTGCCTCTTCCTTATGCTTAGTTTGTACTTGTGCCCCTGCCTTATGCCTAGCCCGCACTTGTGCCCCTGCCTTATGCCTAGCCAGCACTTGTGCCCCTGCCTTATGCCTAGCCAACACTTGTGCCCCTGCCTTTTGCCTAGCCAGCACTTGTGCCCCTGCCTTATGCCTAGCCAGCACTTGTGCCCCTGCCTTATGCCTAGCCAACACTTGTGCCCCTGCCTTATGCCTAGCCAGCACTTGTGCCCCTGCCTTATGCCTAGCCAGCACTTGTGTCCCTGCCTTATGCCTAGCCAGCACTTGTGCCCCTGCCTTATGCCTAGCCAGCACTTGTGCCCCTGCCTTATGCCTAGTCTGCACTTGTGCCCCTGCCTTATGCCTGGCCTGCACTTGTGCCCCTGCCTTATGCCTAGCCTGCACTTGTGCCCCTGCCTTATGCCTAGCCAGCACTTGTACCCCTGCCTTATGCCTAGCGTGCACTTGTGCCTCTGCCTTATGCTTAGTTTGCACTTGTGCCTCTGCCTTATGCTTAGTTTGCACTTGTGCCCCTGCCTAAAGGCTAGCCCGCACTTGTGCCCCTGCCTTATGCCTAGCCAGCACTTGTGCCCCTGCCTTATGCCTAGCCAGCACTTGTGCCCCTGCCTTATGCCTAGCCAGCACTTGTGCCCCTGCCTTATGCCTAGCCAGCACTTGTGCCCCTGCCTTATGCCTAGCCAGCACTTGTGCCCCTGCCTTATGCCTAGTCTGCACTTGTGCCCCTGCCTTATGCCTAGCCAGCACTTGTGCCCCGCCTTATGCCTAGCCAGCACTTGTGCCCCTGCCTTATGCCTAGCCAGCACTTGTGCCCCTGCCTTATGCCTAGCCAGCACTTGTGCCCCTGCCTTATGCCTAGCCAGCACTTGTGCCCCTGCCTTATGCCTAGCCAACACTTGTGCCCCTGCCTTATTCCTACCCAGCACTTGTGCCCCTGCCTTATGCCTATCCAGCACTTGTGCCCCTTCCTTATGCCTAGCCAGCACTTGTGCCCCTGCCTTATGCCTAGCCAGCACTTGTGCCCCTGCCTTATGCCTAGCCAGCACTTGTGCCCCTGCCTTATGCCTAGCCAGCACTTGTGCCCCTGCCTTATGCCTAGCCAGCACTTGTGCCCCAGCCTTATGCCAAGCCTGCACTTGTGCCCCTGCCTTATGCCTAGCCAACACTTGTGCCCCTGCCTTATGCCTAGCCAGCACTTGTGCCCCTGCCTTATGCCTAGCCAGCACTTGTGCCCCTGCCTTATGCCAAGCCTGCACTTGTGCCCCTGCCTTATGCCTAGCCTGCACTTGTGCCCCTGCCTTATGCCTAGCCTGCACCTGTGCCCCTGCCTTATGCCTAGCCTGCACTTGTGCCCCTGCCTTATGCCTAGCCAGCACTTGTGCCCCTGCCTTATGCCTAGCTTGCACTTGTGCCCCTGCCTTATGCCTAGCTTGCACTTGTGCCCCTGCCTAAAGGCTACCCCGCACTTGTGCCCCTGCCTTATGCCTAGCCAGCACTTGTGCCCCTGCCTTATGCCTAGCCAGCACTTGTGCCCCAGCCATATGCCTAGCCAGCACTTGTGCCCCAGCCTTATGCCTAGCCAGCACTTTTGCCCCTTGCATTATTGTTTTTTTGTCTTTAGCTTCATGTTGGTTATGCACACAGGGCAGGCTTTACGCTCTTCGCTCTTGTCCCGTCTGAATGCACATGCACGACTGTAATTGGGGACGAAGGCATTACCCATTTACGGAGGACAGACAAGATGTGCCTGGTCGCTTGGAGCATGGGGGTTATGGAGTGGCTCCGCACTGTACAACAAAGTACAGAGTAGAGGGGTGAAAGCTAGCTCTTCACCCCTAAGGGTGCCTATCCCTTTATGCAAAGAGTGCAAAGAGTTAGCTGTATGCCTTATGTGTAGCCATCACTTGTGCCCCTGCCTTATGCCTAGCCAGCACTTGTGCCCCTGCCTTATGCCTAGCCAGCACTTGTGCCCCTGCCTTAAGACTAGCCTGCATAGGTGCCCCTGCCTTATGCCTAGCCAGCACTTGTGCCCCTGCCTTATGCCTAGCCAGCACTTGTGCCCCTGCCTTATGCCTAGCCAGCACTTGTGCCCCTGCCTTATGCCTAGCCAACACTTGTGCCCCTGCCTTATGCCTAGCCAGCACTTGTGCCCCTGCCTTATGCCTAGCCAGCACTTGTGCCCCTGCCTTATGCCTAGCCAGCACTTGTGCCCCTGCCTTATGCCTAGCCAGCACTTGTGCCCCTGCCTTATGCCTAGCCAGCACTTGTGCCCCTGCCTTATAATAATAATAAAAATTTTTATTTATATAGCGCCAACATATTCCGCAGCGCTTTACAAATTGTTTGCCTAGCCAGCACTTGTGCCCCTGCCTTATGCCAAGCCTGCACTTGTGCCCCTGCCTTATGCCTAGCCAACACTTGTGCCCCTGCCTTATGCCTAGCCAGCACTTGTGCCCCTGCCTTATGCCTAGCCAGCACTTGTGCCCCTGCCTTATGCCAAGCCTGCACTTGTGCCCCTGCCTTATGCCTAGCCAGCACTTGTGCCCCTGCCTTATGCCTAGCCTGCACTTGTGCCCCTGCCTTATGCCTAGCCAGCACTTGTGCCCCTGCCTTATGCCTAGCTTGCACTTGTGCCTCTACCTTATGCTTAGTTTGCACTTGTGCCCCTGCCTAAAGGCTAGCCCGCATTTGTGCCCCTGCCTTATACCTAGCCAGCACTTGTGCCCCTGCCTTATGCCTAGCCAGCACTTGTGCCCCTGCCTTATGCCTATCCAGCACTTGTGCCCCTGCCTTATGCCTATCCAGCACTTGTGCCCCTGCCTTATGCCTAGCCTGCACTTGTGCCCCTGCCTTATGCCTAGCCTGCACTTGTGCCCCTGCCTTATGCCTAGCCTGCACTTGTGCCCCTGCCTTATGCCTAGCCAGCGCTTGTGCCCCTGCCTTATGCCTAGCCTGCACTTGTGCCCCTGCCTTATGCCTAGCCTGCACTTGTGCCCCTGCCTTATGCCTAGCCTGCACTTGTGCCCCTGCCTTATGCCTAGCCAGCGCTTGTGCCCCTGCCTTATGCCTAGCCAGCACTTGTGCCCCTGCCTTATGCCTAGCCAGCGCTTGTGCCCCTGCCTTATGCCTAGCCAGCACTTGTGCCCCTGCCTTATGCCTAGCCCGCACTTGTGCCCCTGCCTTATGCCTAGCCCGCACTTGTGCCCCTGCCTTATGCCTAGCCAGCACTTGTGCCCCTGCCTTATGCCTAGCCAGCACTAGTGCCCCTGCCTTATAATAATAATAATTTTTATTTATATAGCGCCAACATATTCCGCAGCGCTTTACAAATTTTATGCCTAGCCAGCACTTGTGCCCCTGCCTTATGCCAAGCCTGCACTTGTGCCCCTGCCTTATGCCTAGCCAGCACTTGTGCCCCTGCCTTATGCCTAGCCAGCACTTGTGCCCTGCCTTATGCCTAGCCAGCACTTGTGCCCCTGCCTTATGCCAAGCCTGCACTTGTGCCCCTGCCTTATGCCTAGCCTGCACTTGTGACCCTGCCTTATGCCTAGCCTGCACTTGTGCCCCTGCCTTATGCCTAGCCTGCACTTGTGCCCCTGCCTTATGCCTAGCCAGCACTTGTGCCCCTGCCTTATGCCTAGCCAGCAATTGTGCCCCTGCCTTATGCCAAGCCTGCACTTGTGCCCCTGCCTTATGCCTAACCTGCACTTGTGCCCCTGCCTTATGCCTAGCCAGCACTTGTGCCCCTGCCTTATGCCTAGCCAGCACTTGTGCCCCTGCCTTATGCCAAGCCTGCACTTGTGCCCCTGCCTTATGCCTAGCCTGCACTTGTGCCCCTGCCTTATGCCTAGCCTGCACTTGTGCCCTTGCCTTATGCCTAGCCTGCACTTGTGCCCCTGCCTTATGCCTAGCCTGCACTTGTGCCCCTGCCTTTTGCCTAGCTTGCACTTGTGCCCCTGCCTTATGCTTAGCTTGCACTTGTGCCCCAGCCTTATGCCTAGCCAGCACTTGTGCCCCTGCCTTATGCCTAGCCTGCACTTGTGCCCCTGCCTTATGCCTAGCCTGCACTTGTGCCCCTGCCTTATGCCTAGCCAGCGCTTGTGCCCCTGCCTTATGCCTAGCCAGCGCTTGTGCCCCTGCCTTATGCCTAGCCAGCGCTTGTGCCCCTGCCTTATGCCTAGCCAGCGCTTGTGCCCCTGCCTTATGCCTAGCCAGCGCTTGTGCCCCTGCCTTATGCCTAGCCCGCACTTGTGCCCCTGCCTTATGCCTAGCCCGCACTTGTGCCCCTGCCTTATGCCTAGCCAGCACTTGTGCCCCTGCCTTATGCCTAGCCAGCACTTGTGCCCCTGCCTTATGCCTAGCCAGCACTTGTGCCCCTGCCTTATGCCAAGCCTGCACTTGTGCCCCTGCCTTATGCCTAGCCTGCACTTGTGCCCCTGCCTTATGCCTAGCCTGCACTTGTGCCCCTGCCTTATGCCTAGCCAGCACTTGTGCCCCTGCCTTATGCCTAGCTTGCACTTGTGCCTCTACCTTATGCTTAGTTTGCACTTGTGCCCCTGCCTAAAGGCTAGCCCGCACTTGTGCCCCTGCCTTATGCCTAGCCAGCACATGTGCCCCTGCCTTATGCCTAGTCAGCACTTGTGCCCCTGCCTTATGCCTAGCCAGCACTTGTGCCCCAGCCTTATGCCTAGCCAGCACTTGTGCCCCTGCCTTATGCCTATCCAGCACTTGTGCCCCTGCCTTATGCCTATCCAGAACTTGTGCCCCTGCCTTATGCCTAGCCTGCACTTGTGCCCCTGCCTTATGCCTAGCCTGCACTTGTGCCCTTGCCTTATGCCTAGCCTGCACTTGTGCCCCTGCCTTATGCCTAGCCAGCGCTTGTGCCCCTGCCTTATGCCTAGCCAGCGCTTGTGCCCCTGCCTTATGCCTAGCCAGCGCTTGTGCCCCTGCCTTATGCCTAGCCAGCACTTGTGCCCCTGCCTTATGCCTAGCAAGCACTTGTGCCCCTGCCTTATGCCTAGCCCGCACTTGTGCCCCTGCCTTATGCCTAGCCCGCACTTGTGCCCCTGCCTTATGCTTAGCCAGCACTTGTGCCCCTGCCTTATGCCTAGCCAGCACTAGTGCCCCTGCCTTATAATAATAATAATTTTTATTTATATAGCGCCAACATATTCCGCAGCGCTTTACAAATTTTATGCCTAGCCAGCACTTGTGCCCCTGCCTTATGCCAAGCCTGCACTTGTGCCCCTGCCTTATGCCTAGCCAACACTTGTGCCCCTGCCTTATGCCTAGCCAGCACTTGTGCCCCTGCCTTATGCCTAGCCAGCACTTGTGCCCCTGCCTTATGCCTAGCCAGCACTTGTGCCCCTGCCTTATGCCAAGCCTGCACTTGTGCCCCTGCCTTATGCCTAGCCTGCACTTGTGACCCTGCCTTATGCCTAGCCTGCACTTGTGCCCCTGCCTTATGCCTAGCCTGCACTTGTGCCCCTGCCTTATGCCTAGCCAGCACTTGTGCCCCTGCCTTATGCCTAGCCAGCAATTGTGCCCCTGCCTTATGCCAAGCCTGCACTTGTGCCCCTGCCTTATGCCAAGCCTGCACTTGTGCCCCTGCCTTATGCCTAGCCAACACTTGTGCCCCTGCCTTATGCCTAGCCAGCACTTGTGCCCCTGCCTTATGCCTAGCCAGCACTTGTGCCCCTGCCTTATGCCTAGCCAGCACTTGTGCCCCTGCCTTATGCCAAGCCTGCACTTGTGCCCCTGCCTTATGCCTAGCCTGCACTTGTGACCCTGCCTTATGCCTAGCCTGCACTTGTGCCCCTGCCTTATGCCTAGCCTGCACTTGTGCCCCTGCCTTATGCCTAGCCAGCACTTGTGCCCCTGCCTTATGCCTAGCCAGCAATTGTGCCCCTGCCTTATGCCAAGCCTGCACTTGTGCCCCTGCCTTATGCCTAACCTGCACTTGTGCCCCTGCCTTATGCCTAGCCAGCACTTGTGCCCCTGCCTTATGCCTAGCCAGCACTTGTGCCCCTGCCTTATGCCAAGCCTGCACTTGTGCCCCTGCCTTATGCCTAGCCTGCACTTGTGCCCCTGCCTTATGCCTAGCCTGCACTTGTGCCCCTGCCTTATGCCTAGCCTGCACTTGTGCCCCTGCCTTATGCCTAGCCTGCACTTGTGCCCCTGCCTTTTGCCTAGCTTGCACTTGTGCCTCTGCCTTATGCTTAGCTTGCACTTGTGCCCCAGCCTTATGCCTAGCCAGCACTTGTGCCCCAGCCTTATGCCTAGCCAGCACTTGTGCCCCAGCCTTATGCCTAGCCAGCACTTTTGCCCCAGCCTTATGCCTAGCCAGCACTTTTGCCCCTTGCATTATTGTTTTTTTGTCTTTAGCTTCATGGTGGTTATGCACACAGGGCAGGCTTTACGCTCTTCGCTCTTGTCCCGTCTGAATGCACATGCACGACTGTAATTGGGGACGAAGGCATTACCCATTTACGGAGGACAGACAAGATGTGCCTGGTCGCTTGGAGCATGGGGGTTATGGAGTGGCTCCGCACTGTACAACAAAGTACAGAGTAGAGGGGTGAAAGCTAGCTCTTCACCCCTAAGGGTGCCTATCCCTTTATGCAAAGAGTGCAAAGAGTTAGCTGTATGCCTTATGTGTAGCCATCACTTGTGCCCCTGCCTTATGCCTAGCCAGCACTTGTGCCCGTCTTATGCCTAGCCAGCGCTTGTTCCCCTGCCTTATGCCTAGCCAGCACTTGTGCCCCTGCCTTATGCCTAGCCAGCACTTGTGCCCCTGCCTTATGCCTAGCCAGCACTTGTGCCCCTGCCTTATGCCTAGCCCGCACTTGTGCCCCTGCCTTATGCCTAGCCCGCACTTGTGCCCCTGCCTTATGCCTAGCCCGCACTTGTGCCCCTGCCTTATGCCTAGCCCGCACTTGTGCCCCTGCCTTATGCCTAGCCAACACTTGTGCCCCTGCCTTATGCCTAGCCAGCACTTGTGCCCCTGCCTTAAGCCTAGCCTGCATAGGTGCACCTGCCTTATGCCTAGCTTGCACTTGTGCCTCTGCCTTATGCTTAGTTTGTACTTGTGCCCCTGCCTTATGCCTAGCCCGCACTTGTGCCCCTGCCTTATGCCTAGCCAGCACTTGTGCCCCTGCCTTATGCCTAGCCAACACTTGTGCCCCTGCCTTATGCCTAGCCAGCACTTGTGCCCCTGCCTTATGCCTAGCCAGCACTTGTGCCCCTGCCTTATGCCTAGCCAGCACTTGTGCCCCTGCCTTATGCCAAGCCTGCACTTGTGCCCCTGCCTTATGCCTAGCCTGCACTTGTGCCCCTGCCTTATGCCTAGCCTGCACTTGTGCCCCTGCCTTATGCCTAGCCAGCACTTGTGCCCCTGCCTTATGCCTAGCTTGCACTTGTGCCTCTGCCTTATGCTTAGTTTGCACTTGTGCCCCTGCCTTATGCCTAGCCCTCACTTGTGCCCCTGCCTTATGCCTAGCCCGCACTTGTGCCCCTGCCTTATGCCTAGCCCGCACTTGTGCCCCTGCCTTATGCCTAGCCCGCACTTGTGCCCCTGCCTTATGCCTAGCCAGCACTTGTGCCCCTGCCTTATGCCTAGCCAGCGCTTGTGCCCCTGCCTTATGCCTAGCCAGCGCTTGTGCCCCTGCCTTATGCCTAGCCAGCGCTTGTGCCCCTGCCTTATGCCTAGCCAGCACTTGTGCCCCTGCCTTATGCCTAGCAAGCACTTGTGCCCCTGCCTTATGCCTAGCCCGCACTTGTGCCCCTGCCTTATGCCTAGCCCGCACTTGTGCCCCTGCCTTATGCTTAGCCAGCACTTGTGCCCCTGCCTTATGCCTAGCCAGCACTAGTGCCCCTGCCTTATAATAATAATAATTTTTATTTATATAGCGCCAACATATTCCGCAGCGCTTTACAAATTTTATGCCTAGCCAGCACTTGTGCCCCTGCCTTATGCCAAGCCTGCACTTGTGCCCCTGCCTTATGCCTAGCCAACACTTGTGCCCCTGCCTTATGCCTAGCCAGCACTTGTGCCCCTGCCTTATGCCTAGCCAGCACTTGTGCCCCTGCCTTATGCCTAGCCAGCACTTGTGCCCCTGCCTTATGCCAAGCCTGCACTTGTGCCCCTGCCTTATGCCTAGCCTGCACTTGTGACCCTGCCTTATGCCTAGCCTGCACTTGTGCCCCTGCCTTATGCCTAGCCTGCACTTGTGCCCCTGCCTTATGCCTAGCCAGCACTTGTGCCCCTGCCTTATGCCTAGCCAGCAATTGTGCCCCTGCCTTATGCCAAGCCTGCACTTGTGCCCCTGCCTTATGCCAAGCCTGCACTTGTGCCCCTGCCTTATGCCTAGCCAACACTTGTGCCCCTGCCTTATGCCTAGCCAGCACTTGTGCCCCTGCCTTATGCCTAGCCAGCACTTGTGCCCCTGCCTTATGCCAAGCCTGCACTTGTGCCCCTGCCTTATGCCTAGCCTGCACTTGTGACCCTGCCTTATGCCTAGCCTGCACTTGTGCCCCTGCCTTATGCCTAGCCTGCACTTGTGCCCCTGCCTTATGCCTAGCCAGCACTTGTGCCCCTGCCTTATGCCTAGCCAGCAATTGTGCCCCTGCCTTATGCCAAGCCTGCACTTGTGCCCCTGCCTTATGCCTAACCTGCACTTGTGCCCCTGCCTTATGCCTAGCCAGCACTTGTGCCCCTGCCTTATGCCTAGCCAGCACTTGTGCCCCTGCCTTATGCCAAGCCTGCACTTGTGCCCCTGCCTTATGCCTAGCCTGCACTTGTGCCCCTGCCTTATGCCTAGCCTGCACTTGTGCCCCTGCCTTATGCCTAGCCTGCACTTGTGCCCCTGCCTTATGCCTAGCCTGCACTTGTGCCCCTGCCTTTTGCCTAGCTTGCACTTGTGCCTCTGCCTTATGCTTAGCTTGCACTTGTGCCCCAGCCTTATGCCTAGCCAGCACTTGTGCCCCAGCCTTATGCCTAGCCAGCACTTGTGCCCCAGCCTTATGCCTAGCCAGCACTTTTGCCCCAGCCTTATGCCTAGCCAGCACTTTTGCCCCTTGCATTATTGTTTTTTTGTCTTTAGCTTCATGGTGGTTATGCACACAGGGCAGGCTTTACGCTCTTCGCTCTTGTCCCGTCTGAATGCACATGCACGACTGTAATTGGGGACGAAGGCATTACCCATTTACGGAGGACAGACAAGATGTGCCTGGTCGCTTGGAGCATGGGGGTTATGGAGTGGCTCCGCACTGTACAACAAAGTACAGAGTAGAGGGGTGAAAGCTAGCTCTTCACCCCTAAGGGTGCCTATCCCTTTATGCAAAGAGTGCAAAGAGTTAGCTGTATGCCTTATGTGTAGCCATCACTTGTGCCCCTGCCTTATGCCTAGCCAGCACTTGTGCCCGTCTTATGCCTAGCCAGCGCTTGTTCCCCTGCCTTATGCCTAGCCAGCACTTGTGCCCCTGCCTTATGCCTAGCCAGCACTTGTGCCCCTGCCTTATGCCTAGCCAGCACTTGTGCCCCTGCCTTATGCCTAGCCCGCACTTGTGCCCCTGCCTTATGCCTAGCCCGCACTTGTGCCCCTGCCTTATGCCTAGCCCGCACTTGTGCCCCTGCCTTATGCCTAGCCCGCACTTGTGCCCCTGCCTTATGCCTAGCCAACACTTGTGCCCCTGCCTTATGCCTAGCCAGCACTTGTGCCCCTGCCTTAAGCCTAGCCTGCATAGGTGCACCTGCCTTATGCCTAGCTTGCACTTGTGCCTCTGCCTTATGCTTAGTTTGTACTTGTGCCCCTGCCTTATGCCTAGCCCGCACTTGTGCCCCTGCCTTATGCCTAGCCAGCACTTGTGCCCCTGCCTTATGCCTAGCCAACACTTGTGCCCCTGCCTTATGCCTAGCCAGCACTTGTGCCCCTGCCTTATGCCTAGCCAGCACTTGTGCCCCTGCCTTATGCCTAGCCAGCACTTGTGCCCCTGCCTTATGCCAAGCCTGCACTTGTGCCCCTGCCTTATGCCTAGCCTGCACTTGTGCCCCTGCCTTATGCCTAGCCTGCACTTGTGCCCCTGCCTTATGCCTAGCCAGCACTTGTGCCCCTGCCTTATGCCTAGCTTGCACTTGTGCCTCTGCCTTATGCTTAGTTTGCACTTGTGCCCCTGCCTTATGCCTAGCCCTCACTTGTGCCCCTGCCTTATGCCTAGCCCGCACTTGTGCCCCTGCCTTATGCCTAGCCCGCACTTGTGCCCCTGCCTTATGCCTAGCCCGCACTTGTGCCCCTGCCTTATGCCTAGCCCGCACTTGTGCCCCTGCCTTATGCCTAGCCAGCACTTGTGCCCCTGCCTTATGCCTAGCCAGCACTTGTGCCCCTGCCTTATGCCTAGCCAGCACTTGTGCCCCTGCCTTATGCCTAGCCAGCACTTGTGCCCCTGCCTTATGCCTAGCTCGCACTTGTGCCCCTGCCTTATGCCTAGCCCGCACTTGTGCCCCTGCCTTATGCCTAGCCCGCACTTGTGCCCCTGCCTTATGCCTAGCCCGCACTTGTGCCCCTGCCTTATGCCTAGCCCGCACTTGTGCCCCTGCCTTATGCCTAGCCCGCACTTGTGCCCCTGCCTTATGCCTAGCCCGCACTTGTGCCCCTGCCTTATGCCTAGCCAGCACTTGTGCCCCTGCCTAAAGGCTAGCCCTCACTTGTGCCCCTGCCTTATGCCTAGCCCGCACTTGTGCCCCTGCCTTATGCCTAGCCCGCACTTGTGCCCCTGCCTTATGCCTAGCCCGCACTTGTGCCCCTGCCTTATGCCTAGCCCGCACTTGTGCCCCTGCCTTATGCCTAGCCCGCACTTGTGCCCCTGCCTTATGCCTAGCCAGCACTTGTGCCCCTGCCTTATGCCTAGCCCGCACTTGTGCCCCTGCCTAAAGGCTAGCCCTCACTTGTGCCCCTGCCTTATGCCTAGCCCGCACTTGTGCCCCTGCCTTATGCCTAGCCCGCACTTGTGCCCCTGCCTTATGCCTAGCCCGCACTTGTGCCCCTGCCTTATGCCTAGCCAGCACTTGTGCCCCTGCCTTATGCCTAGCCAGCACTTGTGCCCCTGCCTTATGCCTAGCCAGCACTTGTGCCCCTGCCTTATGCCTAGCCAGCACTTGTGCCCCTGCCTTATGCCTAGCCAGCACTTGTGCCCCTGCCTTATGCCTAGCCCGCACTTGTGCCCCTGCCTTAAGCCTAGCCTGCATAGGTGCCCCTGCCTTATGCCTAGCCAACACTTGTGCCCCTGCCTTATGCCTAGCCAGCACTTGTGCCCCTGCCTTAAGCCTAGCCCGCACTTGTGCCCCTGCCTTAAGCCTAGCCTGCATAGGTGCCCCTGCCTTATGCCTAGCTTGCACTTGTGCCTCTGCCTTATGCTTAGTTTGTACTTGTGCCCCTGCCTTATGCCTAGCCCGCACTTGTGCCCCTGCCTTATGCCTAGCCAGCATTTGTGCCCCTGCCTTATGCCTAGCCAGCACTTGTGCCCCTGCCTTATGCCTAGCCAACACTTGTGCCCCTGCCTTATGCCTAGCCAGCACTTGTGCCCCTGCCTTATGCCTAGCCAGCACTTGTGCCCCTGCCTTATGCCTAGCCAGCACTTGTGCCCCTGCCTTATGCCTAGCCAGCACTTGTGCCCCTGCCTTATGCCTAGCCAGCACTTGTGCCCCTGCCTTATGCCTAGCCAGCACTTGTGCCCCTGCCTTATGCCTAGCCAGCACTTGTGCCCCTGCCTTATGCCTAGCCAGCACTTGTGCCCCTGCCTTATGCCTAGCCAGCACTTGTGCCCCAGCCTTATGCCAAGCCTGCACTTGTGCCCCAGCCTTATGCCAAGCCTGCACTTGTGCCCCTGCCTTATGCCAAGCCAACACTTGTGCCCCTGCCTTATGCCTAGCCAGCACTTGTGCCCCTGCCTTATGCCTAGCTTGCACTTGTGCCTCTGCCTTATGCTTAGTTTGCACTTGTGCCCCTGCCTAAAGGCTACCCCGCGCTTGTGCCCCTGCCTTATGCCTAGCCAGCACTTGTGCCCCTGCCTTATGCCTAGCCAGCACTTGTGCCCCAGCCTTATGCCTAGCCAGCACTTGTGCCCCAGCCTTATGCCTAGCCAGCACTTGTGCCCCAGCCTTATGCCTAGCCAGCACTTGTGCCCCAGCCTTATGCCTAGCCAGCACGTTTGCCCCTTGCATTATTGTTTTTTTGTCTTTAGCTTCATGTTGGTTATGCACACAGGGCAGGCTTTACGCTCTTCGCTCTTGTCCCGTCTGAATGCACATGCACGACTGTAATTGGGGACGAAGGCATTACCCATTTACGGAGGACAGACAAGATGTGCCTGGTCGCTTGGAGCATGGGGGTTATGGAGTGGCTCTGCACTGTACAACAAAGTACAGAGTAGAGGGGTGAAAGCTAGCTCTTCACCCCTAAGGGTGCCTATCCCTTTATGCAAAGAGTGCAAAGAGTTAGCCGTATGCCTTATGTGTAGCCAGCACTTGTGCCCCTGCCTTATGCCTAGCCAGCACTTGTGCCCCTGCCTTATGCCTAGCCAGCACTTATGCCCCTGCCTTATGCCTAGCCAGCACTTGTGCCCCTGCCTTATGCCTAGCCAGCACTTGTGCCCCTGCCTTATGCCTAGCCAGCACTTGTGCCCCTGCCTTATGCCTAGCCAGCACTTGTGCCCCTGCCTTATGCCTAGCCAGCACTTGTGCCCCTGCCTTATGCCTAGCCAGCACTTGTGCCCCTGCATTATGCCTAGCCAGCACTTGTGCCCCTGCCTTATGCCTAGCCAGCACTTGTGCCCCTGCCTTATGCCTAGCCAGCACTTGTGCCCCTGCCTTATGCCTAGCCAGCACTTGTGCCCCTGCCTTATGCCTAGCCAGCACTTGTGCCCCTGCCTTATGCCTAGCCAGCACTTGTGCCCCTGCCTTATGCCTAGCCAGCACTTGTGCCCCTGCCTTATAATAATAATAATAATTTTTATTTATATAGCGCCAACATATTCCGCAGCGCTTTACAAATTTTATGCCTAGCCAGCACTTGTGCCCCTGCCTTATGCCTAGCCAGCACTTGTGCCCCTGCCTTATGCCTAGCCAGCACTTGTGCCCCTGCCTTATGCCTAGCCAGCACTTGTGCCCCTGCCTTATGCCAAGCCTGCACTTGTGCCCCTGCCTTATGCCAAGCCTGCACTTGTGCCCCTGCCTTATGCCTAGCCTGCACTTGTGCCCCTGCCTTATGCCTAGCCTGCACTTGTGCCCCTGCCTTATGCCTAGCCAGCACTTGTGCCCCTGCCTTATGCCTAGCTTGCACTTGTGCCTCTGCCTTATGCATAGTTTGCACTTGTGCCCCTGCCTAAAGGCTAGCCCGCACTTGTGCCCCTGCCTTATGCCTAGCCAGCACTTGTGCCCCTGCCTTATGCCTAGCCTGCACTTGTGCCCCTGCCTTATGCCTAGCCAGCACTTGTGCCCCTGCCTTATGCCTAGCCAGCACTTGTGCCCCTGCCTTATGCCTAGCCTGCACTTGTGCCCCTGCCTTATGCCTAGCCTGCACTTGTGCCCCTGCCTTATGCCTAGCCTGCACTTGTGCCCCTGCCTTATGCCTAGCCAGCACTTGTGCCCCTGCCTTATGCCTAGCTTGCACTTGTGCCTCTGCCTTATGCTTAGTTTGCACTTGTGCCCCTGCCTAAAGGCTAGCCCGCACTTGTGCCCCTGCCTTATGCCTAGCCTGCACTTGTGCCCCTGCCTTATGCCTAGCCTGCACTTGTGCCCCTGCCTTATGCCTAGCCAGCACTTGTGCCCCTGCCTTATGCATAGCCCGCACTTGTGCCCCTGCCATATGCCTAGCCCGCACTTGTGCCCCTGCCTTATGCCCAGCCCGCACTTGTGCCCCTGCCTTATGCCCAGCCCGCACTTGTGCCCCTGCCTTATGCCTAGCCCGCACTTGTGCCCCTGCCTTATGCCTAGCCAGCTCTTGTGCCCCTGCCTTATGCCTAGCCCGCACTTGTGCCCCTGCCTTATGCCTAGCCCGCACTTGTGCCCCTGCCTTATGCCTAGCCCGCACTTGTGCCCCTGCCTTATGCCTAGCCCGCACTTGTGCCCCTGCCTTATGCCTAGCCCGCACTTGTGCCCCTGCCTTATGCCTAGCCCGCACTTGTGCCCCTGCCTTATGCCTAGCCCGCACTTGTGCCCCTGACTTACGCCTAGCCAGCACTTGTGCCCCTGCCTGATGCCTATCCAGCACTTGTGCCCCTGCCTTATGCCTAGCCTGCACTTGTGCCCCTGCCTTATGCCTAGCCTGCACTTGTGCCCCTGCCTTATGCCTAGCCTGCACTTGTGCCCCTGCCTTATGCCTAGCCTGCACTTGTGCGCCTGCCTTATGCCTAGCCTGCACTTGTGCCGCTGCCTTATGCCTAGCCTGCACTTGTGCCCCTGCCTTATGCCTAGCCTGCACTTGTGCCCCTGCCTTATGCCTAGCCAGCTCTTGTGCCCCTGCCTTATGCCTAGCCAGCACTTGTGCCCCTGCCTTATGCCTAGCCAGCACTTGTGCCCCTGCCTTATGCCTAGCCAGCACTTGTGCCCCTGCCTTATGCCTAGCCAGCACTTGTGCCCCTGCCTTATGCCTAGCCAGCACTTGTGCCCCTGCCTTAAGCCTAGCCTGCATAGGTGCCCCTGCCTTATGCCTAGCCAGCACTTGTGCCCCTGCCTTATGCCTAGCCAGCACTTGTGCCCCTGCCTAATGCCTAGCCAGCACTTGTGCCCCTGCCTTATGCCTAGCCAGCACTTGTGCCCCTGCCTTATGCCTAGCCAACACTTGTGCCCCTGCCTTATGCCTAGCCAGCACTTGTGCCCCTGCCTTATGCCTAGCCAGCACTTGTGCCCCTGCCTTATGCCTAGCCAGCACTTGTGCCCCTGCCTTATAATAATAATAATAATTTTTATTTATATAGCGCCAACATATTCCGCAGCGCTTTACAAATTGTTTGCCTAGCCAGCACTTGTGCCCCTGCCTTATGCCAAGCCTGCACTTGTGCCCCTGCCTTATGCCTAGCCAACACTTGTGCCCCTGCCTTATGCCTAGCCAGCACTTGTGCCCCTGCCTTATGCCTAGCCAGCACTTGTGCCCCTGCCTTATGCCTAGCCAGCACTTGTGCCCCTGCCTTATGCCTAGTCAGCACTTGTGCCCCTGCCTTATGCCAAGCCTGCACTTGTGCCCCTGCCTTATGCCTAGCCTGCACTTGTGCCCCTGCCTTATGCCTAGCCTGCACTTGTGCCCCTGCCTTATGCCTAGCCTGCACTTGTGCCCCTGCCTTATGCCTAGCCAGCACTTGTGCCCCTGCCTTTTGCCTAGCTTGCACTTGTGCCTCTACCTTATGCTTAGTTTGCACTTGTGCCCCTGCCTAAAGGCTAGCCCGCACTTGTGCCCCTGCCTTATGCCTAGCCAGCACTTGTGCCCCTGCCTTATGCCTAGCCAGCACTTGTGCCCCTGCCTTATGCCTAGCCAGCACTTGTGCCCCAGCCTTATGCCTAGCCAGCACTTGTGCCCCTGCCTTATGCCTAGCCAGCACTTGTGCCCCTGCCTTATGCCTATGCAGCACTTGTGCCCCTGCCTTATGCCTAGCCTGCACTTGTGCCCCTGCCTTATGCCTAGCCTGCACTTGTGCCCCTGCCTTATGCCTAGCCTGCACTTGTGCCCCTGCCTTATGCCTAGCCAGCGCTTGTGCCCCTGCCTTATGCCTAGCCAGCCCTTGTGCCCCTGCCTTATGCCTAGCCAGCGCTTGTGCCCCTGCCTTATGCCTAGCCAGCGCTTGTGCCCCTGCCTTATGCCTAGCCAGCACTTGTGCCCCTGCCTTATGCCTAGCCCGCACTTGTGCCCCTGCCTTATGCCTAGCCCGCACTTGTGCCCCTGCCTTATGCCTAGCCCGCACTTGTGCCCCTGCCTTATGCCTAGCCAACACTTGTGCCCCTGCCTTATGCCTAGCCAGCACTTGTGCCCCTGCCTTAAGCCTAGCCTGCATAGGTGCCCCTGCCTTATGCCTAGCTTGCACTTGTGCCTCTGCCTTATGCTTAGTTTATACTTGTGCCCCTGCCTTATGCCTAGCCCGCACTTGTGCTCCTGCCTTATGCCTAGCCAGCACTTGTGCCCCTGCCTTATGCCTAGCCAGAACTTGTGCCCCTGCCTTTTGCCTAGCCAGCACTTGTGCCCCTGCCTTATGCCTAGCCAGCACTTGTGCCCCTGCCTTATGCCTAGCCAGCACTTGTGCCCCTGCCTTATGCCTAGCCAACACTTGTGCCCCTGCCTTATGCCTAGCCAGCACTTGTGCCCCTGCCTTATGCCTAGCCAGCACTTGTGCCCCTGCCTTATGCCTAGCCAGCACTTGTGCCCCTGCCTTATGCCTAGCCAGCACTTGTGCCCCTGCCTTATGCCTAGCCAGCACTAGTGCCCCTGCCTTATAATAATAATAATTTTTATTTATATAGCGCCAACATATTCCGCAGCGCTTTACAAATTTTATGCCTAGCCAGCACTTGTGCCCCTGCCTTATGCCTAGCCAGCACTTGTGCCCCAGCCTTATGCCTAGCCAGCACTTGTGTCCCTGCCTTATGCCTAGCCAGCACTTGTGCCCCTGCCTTATGCCTAGCCTGCACTTGTGCCCCTGCCTTATGCCTAGCCTGCACTTGTGCCCCTGCCTTATGCCTAGCCTGCACTTGTGCCCCTGCCTTATGCCTAGCCTGCACTTGTGCCCCTGCCTTATGCCTAGCCTGCACTTGTGCCCCTGCCTTATGCCTAGCCTGCACTTGTGCCCCTGCCTTATGCCTAGCCTGCACTTGTGCCCCTGCCTTATGCCTAGCCTGCACTTGTGCCCCTGCCTTATGCCTAGCCTGCACTTGTGCCCCTGCCTTATGCCTAGCCTGCACTTGTGCCCCTGCCTTATGCCTAGCCTGCACTTGTGCCCCTGCCTTATGCCTAGCCTGCACTTGTGCCCCTGCCTTATGCCTAGCCAGCTCTTGTGTCCCTGCCTTATGCCTAGCCAGCACTTGTGCCCCTGCCTTATGCCTAGCCCGCACTTGTGCCCCTGCCTTATGCCTAGCCAGCACTTGTGCCCCTGCTTTATGCCTAGCCCGCACTTGTGCCCCTGCCTTATGCCTAGCCCGCACTTGTGCCCCTGCCTTATGCCCAGCCAGCACTTGTGCCCCTGCCTTATGCCCAGCCCGCACTTGTGCCCCTGCCTTATGCCCAGCCAGCACTTGTGCCCCTGCCTTATGCCTAGCCAGCACTTGTGCCCCTGCCTTATGCCTAGCCAGCACTAGTGCCCCTGCCTTATGCCTAGCCCGCACTTGTGCCCCTGCCTTATGCCTAGCCCGCACTTGTGCCCCTGCCTTATGCCTAGCCCGCACTTGTGCCCCTGCCTTATGCCTAGCCCGCACTTGTGCCCCTGCCTTTTGCCTAGCCCGCACTTGTGCCCCTGCCTTATGCCTAGCCAGCACTTGTGCCCCTGCCTTATGCCTAGCCAGCACTTGTGCCCCTGCCTTATGCCTAGCCAGCACTTGTGCCCCTGCCTTATAATAATAATTTTTATTTATATAGCGCCAACATATTCCGCAGCGCTTTACAAATTTTATGCCTAGCCAGCACTTGTGCCCCTGCCTTATGCCTAGCCAGCACTTGTGCCCCTGCCTTATGCCTAGCCAGCACTTGTGCCCCTGCCTTATGCCTAGCCAGCACTTGTGTCCCTGCCTTATGCCTAGCCAGCACTTGTGCACCTGCCTTATGCCTAGCCAGCACTTGTGCCCCTGCCTTATGCCAAGCCTGCACTTGTGCCCCTGCCTTATGCCTAGCCTGCACTTGTGCCCCTGCCTTATGCCTAGCCTGCACTTGTGCCCCTGCCTTATGCCTAGCCTGCACTTGTGCCCCTGCCTTATGCCTAGCCAGCACTTGTGCCCCTGCCTTATGCCTAGCCAGCACTTGTGCCCCTGCCTTATAATAATAATTTTTATTTATATAGCGCCAACATATTCCGCAGCGCTTTACAAATTTTATGCCTAGCCAGCACTTGTGCCCCTGCCTTATGCCTAGCCAGCACTTGTGCCCCTGCCTTATGCCTAGCCAGCACTTGTGCCCCTGCCTTATGCCTAGCCAGCACTTGTGTCCCTGCCTTATGCCTAGCCAGCACTTGTGCACCTGCCTTATGCCTAGCCAGCACTTGTGCCCCTGCCTTATGCCAAGCCTGCACTTGTGCCCCTGCCTTATGCCTAGCCTGCACTTGTGCCCCTGCCTTATGCCTAGCCTGCACTTGTGCCCCTGCCTTATGCCTAGCCAGCACTTGTACCCCTGCCTTATGCCTAGCGTGCACTTGTGCCTCTGCCTTATGCTTAGTTTGCACTTGTGCCCCTGCCTAAAGGCTAGCCCGCACTTGTGCCCCTGCCTTATGCCTAGCCAGCACTTGTGCCCCTGCCTTATGCCTAGCCAGCACTTGTGCCCCTGCCTTATGCCTAGCCAGCACTTGTGCCCCTGCCTTATGCCTAGCCAGCACTTGTGCCCCTGCCTTATGCCTAGCCAGCACTTGTGCCCCTGCCTTATGCCTAGCCAGCACTTGTGCCCCTGCCTTATGCCTAGCCAGCACTTGTGCCCCTGCCTTATGCCTAGCCAGCACTTGTGCCCCTGCCTTATGCCTAGCCAGCACTTGTGCCCCTGCCTTATGCCTAGCCAACACTTGTGCCCCTGCCTTATTCCTAGCCAGCACTTGTGCCCCTGCCTTATGCCTAGCCAGCACTTGTGCCCCTTCCTTATGCCTAGCCAGCACTTGTGCCCCTGCCTTATGCCTAGCCAGCACTTGTGCCCCTGCCTTATGCCTAGCCACCACTTGTGCCCCTGCCTTATGCCTAGCTTGCACTTGTGCCCCTGCCTTATGCCTAGCCAGCACTTGTGCCCCTGCCTTATGCCTAGCTTGCACTTGTGCCCCTGCCTTATGCCTAGCTTGCACTTGTGCCCCTGCCTTATGCCTAGCCAGCACTTGTGCCCCTGCCTTATGCCTAGCCAGCACTTGTGCCCCAGCCATATGCCTAGCCAGCACTTGTGCCCCAGCCTTATGCCTAGCCAGCACTTTTGCCCCTTGCATTATTGTTTTTTTGTCTTTAGCTTCATGTTGGTTATGCACACAGGGCAGGCTTTACGCTCTTCGCTCTTGTCCCGTCTGAATGCACATGCACGACTGTAATTGGGGACGAAGGCATTACCCATTTACGGAGGACAGACAAGATGTGCCTGGTCGCTTGGAGCATGGGGGTTATGGAGTGGCTCCGCACTGTACAACAAAGTACAGAGTAGAGGGGTGAAAGCTAGCTCTTCACCCCTAAGGGTGCCTATCCCTTTATGCAAAGAGTGCAAAGAGTTAGCTGTATGCCTTATGTGTAGCCATCACTTGTGCCCCTGCCTTATGCCTAGCCAGCACTTGTGCCCCTGCCTTATGCCTAGCCAGCACTTGTGCCCCTGCCTTATGCCTAGCCAGCACTTGTGCCCCTGCCTTATGCCTAGCCAGCACTTGTGCCCCTGCCTAATGCCTAGCCAGCACTTGTGCCCCTGCCTTATGCCTAGCCAGCACTTGTGCCCCTGCCTTATGCCTAGCCAACACTTGTGCCCCTGCCTTATGCCTAGCCAGCACTTGTGCCCCTGCCTTATGCCTAGCCAGCACTTGTGCCCCTGCCTTATGCCTAGCCAGCACTTGTGCCCCTGCCTTATGCCCAGCCAGCACTTGTGCCCCTGCCTTATGCCCAGCCCGCACTTGTGCCCCTGCCTTATGCCCAGCCCGCACTTGTGCCCCTGCCTTATGCCCAGCCCGCACTTGTGCCCCTGCCTTATGCCCAGCCCGCACTTGTGCCCCTGCCTTATGCCCAGCCCGCACTTGTGCCCCTGCCTTATGCCCAGCCCGCACTTGTGCCCCTGACTTATGCCCAGCCCGCACTTGTGCCCCTGACTTATGCCCAGCCCGCACTTGTGCCCCTGACTTATGCCCAGCCCGCACTTGTGCCCCTGACTTATGCCCAGCCCGCACTTGTGCCCCTGACTTATGCCCAGCCCGCACTTGTGCCCCTGACTTATGCCCAGCCCGCACTTGTGCCCCTGACTTATGCCCAGCCCGCACTTGTGCCCCTGACTTATGCCCAGCCCGCACTTGTGCCCCTGACTTATGCCCAGCCCGCACTTGTGCCCCTGCCTTATGCCCAGCCCGCACTTGTGCCCCTGCCTTATGCCCAGCCCGCACTTGTGCCCCTGCCTTATGCCCAGCCCGCACTTGTGCCCCTGCCTTATGCCCAGCCCGCACTTGTGCCCCTGCCTTATGCCCAGCCCGCACTTGTGCCCCTGCCTTATGCCCAGCCCGCACTTGTGCCCCTGCCTTATGCCCAGCCCGCACTTGTGCCCCTGCCTTATGCCCAGCCCGAACTTGTGCCCCTGCCTTATGCCCAGCCCGCACTTGTGCCCCTGCCTTATGCCCAGCCCGCACTTGTGCCCCTGCCTTATGCCCAGCCCGCACTTGTGCCCCTGCCTTATGCCCAGCCCGCACTTGTGCCCCTGCCTTATGCCCAGCCCGCACTTGTGCCCCTGCCTTATGCCCAGCCCGCACTTGTGCCCCTGCCTTATGCCCAGCCCGCACTTGTGCCCCTGCCTTATTCCCAGCCCGCACTTGTGCCCCTGCCTTATGCCCAGCCCGCACTTGTGCCCCTGCCTTATGCCCAGCCCGCACTTGTGCCCCTGCCTTATGCCCAGCCCGCACTTGTGCCCCTGCCTTATGCCCAGCCCGCACTTGTGCCCCTGCCTTATGCCCAGCCCGCACTTGTGCCCCTGCCTTATGCCCAGCCCGCACTTGTGCCCCTGCCTTATGCCCAGCCCGCACTTGTGCCCCTGCCTTATGCCCAGCCCGCACTTGTGCCCCTGCCTTATGCCCAGCCCGCACTTGTGCCCCTGCCTTATGCCCAGCCCGCACTTGTGCCCCTGCCTTATGCCCAGCCCGCACTTGTGCCCCTGCCTTATGCCCAGCCCGTACTTGTGCCCCTGCCTTATGCCCAGCCCGCACTTGTGCCCCTGCCTTATGCCCAGCCCGCACTTGTGCCCCTGCCTTATGCCCAGCCCGCACTTGTGCCCCTGCCTTATGCCCAGCCCGCACTTGTGCCCCTGCCTTATGCCCAGCCCGCACTTGTGCCCCTGCCTTATGCCCAGCCCGCACTTGTGCCCCTGCCTTATGCCCAGCCCGCACTTGTGCCCCTGCCTTATGCCCAGCCCGCACTTGTGCCCCTGCCTTATGCCCAGCCCGCACTTGTGCCCCTGCCTTATGCCCAGCCCGCACTTGTGCCCCTGCCTTATGCCCAGCCCGCACTTGTGCCCCTGCCTTATGCCCAGCCCGCACTTGTGCCCCTGCCTTATGCCCAGCCCGCACTTGTGCCCCTGCCTGATGCCCAGCCCGCACTTGTGCCCCTGCCTGATGCCCAGCCCGCACTTGTGCCCCTGCCTGATGCCCAGCCAGCACTTGTGCCCCTGCCTGATGCCCAGCCAGCACTTGTGCCCCTGCCTGATGCCCAGCCAGCACTTGTGCCCCTGCCTGATGCCTAGCCAGCACTTGTGCCCCTGCCTTATGCCTAGCCAGCACTTGTGCCCCTGCCTTATGCCTAGCCAGCACTTGTGCCCCTGCCTTATGCCTAGCCAGCACTTGTGCCCCTGCCTTATGCCTAGCCAGCACTTGTGCCCCTGCCTTATGCCTAGCCAGCACTTGTGCCCCTGCCTTATGCCTAGCCAGCACTTGTGCCCCTGCCTTATGCCTAGCCAGCACTTGTGCCCCTGCCTTATGCCTAGCCAGCACTTGTGCCCCTGCCTTATGCCTAGCCAGCACTTGTGCCCCTGCCTTATGCCTAGCCAGCACTTGTGCCCATGTCTTATAATAATAATAATAATTTTTAATTATATAGCGCCAACATATTCCGCAGCTCTTTAAAAATTTTATGCCTAGCCTGCACTTGTGCCCCTGCCTTATGCCTAGATAGCACTTGTGCCCCTGCCTTATGCCTAGCCAGCACTTGTGCCCCAGCCTTATGCCTAGCCAGCACTTGTGTCCCTGCCTTATGCCTAGCCAGCACTTGTGCCCCTGCCTTATGCCTAGCCTGCACTTGTGCCCCTGCCTTATGCCTAGCCTGCACTTGTGCCCCTGCCTTATGCCTAGCCTGCACTTGTGCCCCTGCCTTATGCCTAGCCTGCACTTGTGCCCCTGCCTTATGCCTAGCCTGCACTTGTGCCCCTGCCTTATGCCTAGCCTGCACTTGTGCCCCTGCCTTATGCCTAGCCTGCACTTGTGCCCCTGCCTTATGCCTAGCCTGCACTTGTGCCCCTGCCTTATGCCTAGCCTGCACTTGTGCCCCTGCCTTATGCCTAGCCTGCACTTGTGCCCCTGCCTTATGCCTAGCCTGCACTTGTGCCCCTGCCTTATGCCTAGCCTGCACTTGTGCCCCTGCCTTATGCCTAGCCAGCACTTGTGCCCCTGCCTTATGCCTAGCCTGCACTTGTGCCCCTGCCTTATGCCTAGCCTGCACTTGTGCCCCTGCCTTATGCCTAGCCTGCACTTGTGCCCATGCCTTATGCCTAGCCTGCACTTGTGCCCATGCCTTATGCCTAGCCTGCACTTGTGCCCCTGCCTTATGCCTAGCCTGCACTTGTGCCCCTGCCTTATGCCTAGCCTGCACTTGTGCCCCTGCCTTATGCCTAGCCTGCACTTGTGCCCCTGCCTTATGCCTAGCCTGCACTTGTGCCCCTGCCTTATGCCTAGCCTGCACTTGTGCCCCTGCCTTATGCCTAGCCAGCACTTTTGCCCCTTGCATTATTGTTTTTTTGTCTTTAGCTTCATGTTGGTTATGCACACAGGGCAGGCTTTACGCTCTTCGCTCTTGTCCCGTCTGAATGCACATGCACGACTGTAATTGGGGACGAAGGCATTACCCATTTACGGAGGACAGACAAGATGTGCCTGGTCGCTTGGAGCATGGGGGTTATGGAGTGGCTCCGCACTGTACAACAAAGTACAGAGTAGAGGGGTGAAAGCTAGCTCTTCACCCCTAAGGGTGCCTATCCCTTTATGCAAAGAGTGCAAAGAGTTAGCTGTATGCCTTATGTGTAGCCATCACTTGTGCCCCTGCCTTATGCCTAGCCAGCACTTGTGCCCCTGCCTTATGCCTAGCCAGCACTTGTGCCCCTGCCTTAAGACTAGCCTGCATAGGTGCCCCTGCCTTATGCCTAGCCAGCACTTGTGCCCCTGCCTTATGCCTAGCCAGCACTTGTGCCCCTGCCTAATGCCTAGCCAGCACTTGTGCCCCTGCCTTATGCCTAGCCAGCACTTGTGCCCCTGCCTTATGCCTAGCCAACACTTGTGCCCCTGCCTTATGCCTAGCCAGCACTTGTGCCCCTGCCTTATGCCTAGCCAGCACTTGTGCCCCTGCCTTATGCCTAGCCAGCACTTGTGCCCCTGCCTTATGCCTAGCCAGCACTTGTGCCCCTGCCTTATGCCCAGCCCGCACTTGTGCCCCTGCCTTATGCCCAGCCCGCACTTGTGCCCCTGCCTTATGCCCAGCCCGCACTTGTGCCCCTGCCTTATGCCCAGCCCGCACTTGTGCCCCTGACTTATGCCCAGCCCGCACTTGTGCCCCTGACTTATGCCCAGCCCGCACTTGTGCCCCTGACTTATGCCCAGCCCGCACTTGTGCCCCTGACTTATGCCCAGCCCGCACTTGTGCCCCTGACTTATGCCCAGCCCGCACTTGTGCCCCTGACTTATGCCCAGCCCGCACTTGTGCCCCTGACTTATGCCCAGCCCGCACTTGTGCCCCTGACTTATGCCCAGCCCGCACTTGTGCCCCTGACTTATGCCCAGCCCGCACTTGTGCCCCTGACTTATGCCCAGCCCGCACTTGTGCCCCTGCCTTATGCCCAGCCCGCACTTGTGCCCCTGCCTTATGCCCAGCCCGCACTTGTGCCACTGCCTTATGCCCAGCCCGCACTTGTGCCCCTGCCTTATGCCCAGCCCGCACTTGTGCCCCTGCCTTATGCCCAGCCCGCACTTGTGCCCCTGCCTTATGCCTAGCCCGCACTTGTGCCCCTGCCTTATGCCCAGCCCGCACTTGTGCCCCTGCCTTATGCCCAGCCCGAACTTGTGCCCCTGCCTTATGCCCAGCCCGCACTTGTGCCCCTGCCTTATGCCCAGCCCGCACTTGTGCCCCTGCCTTATGCCCAGCCCGCACTTGTGCCCCTGCCTTATGCCCAGCCCGCACTTGTGCCCCTGCCTTATGCCCAGCCCGCACTTGTGCCCCTGCCTTATGCCCAGCCCGCACTTGTGCCCCTGCCTTATTCCCAGCCCGCACTTGTGCCCCTGCCTTATGCCCAGCCCGCACTTGTGCCCCTGCCTTATGCCCAGCCCGCACTTGTGCCCCTGCCTTATGCCCAGCCCGCACTTGTGCCCCTGCCTTATGCCCAGCCCGCACTTGTGCCCCTGCCTTATGCCCAGCCCGCACTTGTGCCCCTGCCTTATGCCCAGCCCGCACTTGTGCCCCTGCCTTATGCCCAGCCCGCACTTGTGCCCCTGCCTTATGCCCAGCCCGCACTTGTGCCCCTGCCTTATGCCCAGCCCGCACTTGTGCCCCTGCCTTATGCCCAGCCCGCACTTGTGCCCCTGCCTTATGCCCAGCCCGCACTTGTGCCCCTGCCTTATGCCCAGCCCGCACTTGTGCCCCTGCCTTATGCCCAGCCCGCACTTGTGCCCCTGCCTTATGCCCAGCCCGCACTTGTGCCCCTGCCTTATGCCCAGCCCGCACTTGTGCCCCTGCCTTATGCCCAGCCCGCACTTGTGCCCCTGCCTTATGCCCAGCCCGCACTTGTGCCCCTGCCTGATGCCCAGCCCGCACTTGTGCCCCTGCCTGATGCCCAGCCCGCACTTGTGCCCCTGCCTGATGCCCAGCCCGCACTTGTGCCCTTGCCTGATGCCCAGCCAGCACTTGTGCCCCTGCCTGATGCCCAGCCAGCACTTGTGCCCCTGCCTGATGCCTAGCCAGCACTTGTGCCCCTGCCTGATGCCTAGCCAGCACTTGTGCCCCTGCCTTATGCCTAGCCAGCACTTGTGCCCCTGCCTTATGCCTAGCCAGCACTTGTGCCCCTGCCTTATGCCTAGCCAGCACTTGTGCCCCTGCCTTATGCCTAGCCAGCACTTGTGCCCCTGCCTTATGCCTAGCCAGCACTTGTGCCCCTGCCTTATGCCTAGCCAGCACTTGTGCCCCTGCCTTATGCCTAGCCAGCACTTGTGCCCCTGCCTTATGCCTAGCCAGCACTTGTGCCCCTGCCTTATGCCTAGCCAGCACTTGTGCCCCTGCCTTATGCCTAGCCAGCACTTGTGCCCATGTCTTATAATAATAATAATAATTTTTAATTATATAGCGCCAACATATTCCGCAGCTCTTTAAAAATTTTATGCCTAGCCTGCACTTGTGCCCCTGCCTTATGCCTAGATAGCACTTGTGCCCCTGCCTTATGCCTAGCCAGCACTTGTGCCCCAGCCTTATGCCTAGCCAGCACTTGTGTCCCTGCCTTATGCCTAGCCAGCACTTGTGCCCCTGCCTTATGCCTAGCCTGCACTTGTGCCCCTGCCTTATGCCTAGCCTGCACTTGTGCCCCTGCCTTATGCCTAGCCTGCACTTGTGCCCCTGCCTTATGCCTAGCCTGCACTTGTGCCCCTGCCTTATGCCTAGCCTGCACTTGTGCCCCTGCCTTATGCCTAGCCTGCACTTGTGCCCCTGCCTTATGCCTAGCCTGCACTTGTGCCCCTGCCTTATGCCTAGCCTGCACTTGTGCCCCTGCCTTATGCCTAGCCTGCACTTGTGCCCCTGCCTTATGCCTAGCCTGCACTTGTGCCCCTGCCTTATGCCTAGCCTGCACTTGTGCCCCTGCCTTATGCCTAGCCTGCACTTGTGCCCCTGCCTTATGCCTAGCCTGCACTTGTGCCCCTGCCTTATGCCTAGCCTGCACTTGTGCCCATGCCTTATGCCTAGCCTGCACTTGTGCCCCTGCCTTATGCCTAGCCTGCACTTGTGCCCCTGCCTTATGCCTATCCTGCACTTGTGCCCCTGCCTTATGCCTAGCCTGCACTTGTGCCCCTGCCTTATGCCTAGCCTGCACTTGTGCCCCTGCCTTATGCCTAGCCTGCACTTGTGCCCCTGCCTTATGCCTAGCCAGCACTTGTGCCCCTGCCTTATGCCTAGCCAGCACTTGTGCCCCTGCCTTATGCCTAGCCAGCACTTGTGCCCCTGCCTTATGCCTAGCCAGCACTTGTGCCCCTGCCTTATGCCTAGCCAGCACTTGTGCCCCTGCCTTATGCCTAGCCAGCACTTGTGCCCCTGCCTTATGCCTAGCCAGCACTTGTGCCCCTGCCTTATGCCTAGCCAGCACTTGTGCCCCTGCCTTATGCCTAGCCAGCACTTGTGCCCCTGCCTTATGCCTAGCCAGCACTTGTGCCCCTGCCTTATGCCTAGCCAGCACTTGTGCCCATGTCTTATAATAATAATAATAATTTTTAATTATATAGCGCCAACATATTCCGCAGCTCTTTAAAAATTTTATGCCTAGCCTGCACTTGTGCCCCTGCCTTATGCCTAGATAGCACTTGTGCCCCTGCCTTATGCCTAGCCAGCACTTGTGCCCCAGCCTTATGCCTAGCCAGCACTTGTGTCCCTGCCTTATGCCTAGCCAGCACTTGTGCCCCTGCCTTATGCCTAGCCTGCACTTGTGCCCCTGCCTTATGCCTAGCCTGCACTTGTGCCCCTGCCTTATGCCTAGCCTGCACTTGTGCCCCTGCCTTATGCCTAGCCTGCACTTGTGCCCCTGCCTTATGCCTAGCCTGCACTTGTGCCCCTGCCTTATGCCTAGCCTGCACTTGTGCCCCTGCCTTATGCCTAGCCTGCACTTGTGCCCCTGCCTTATGCCTAGCCTGCACTTGTGCCCCTGCCTTATGCCTAGCCTGCACTTGTGCCCCTGCCTTATGCCTAGCCTGCACTTGTGCCCCTGCCTTATGCCTAGCCTGCACTTGTGCCCCTGCCTTATGCCTAGCCTGCACTTGTGCCCCTGCCTTATGCCTAGCCTGCACTTGTGCCCCTGCCTTATGCCTAGCCAGCACTTGTGCCCCTGCCTTATGCCTAGCCTGCACTTGTGCCCCTGCCTTATGCCTAGCCTGCACTTGTGCCCCTGCCTTATGCCTAGCCTGCACTTGTGCCCATGCCTTATGCCTAGCCTGCACTTGTGCCCCTGCCTTATGCCTAGCCTGCACTTGTGCCCCTGCCTTATGCCTAGCCTGCACTTGTGCCCCTGCCTTATGCCTAGCCTGCACTTGTGCCCCTGCCTTATGCCTAGCCTGCACTTGTGCCCCTGCCTTATGCCTAGCCTGCACTTGTGCCCCTGCCTTATGCCTAGCCTGCACTTGTGCCCCTGCCTTATGCCTAGCCTGCACTTGTGCCCCTGCCTTATGCCTAGCCTGCACTTGTGCCCCTGCCTTATGCCTAGCCAGCACTTGTGCCCCTGCCTTATGCCTAGCCAGCACTTGTGCCCATGTCTTATAATAATAATAATAATAATTTTTAATTATATAGCGCCAACATATTCCGCAGCTCTTTAAAAATTTTATGCCTAGCCTGCACTTGTGCCCCTGCCTTATGCCTAGATAGCACTTGTGCCCCTGCCTTATGCCTAGCCAGCACTTGTGCCCCAGCCTTATGCCTAGCCAGCACTTGTGTCCCTGCCTTATGCCTAGCCAGCACTTGTGCCCCTGCCTTATGCCTAGCCTGCACTTGTGCCCCTGCCTTATGCCTAGCCTGCACTTGTGCCCCTGCCTTATGCCTAGCCTGCACTTGTGCCCCTGCCTTATGCCTAGCCTGCACTTGTGCCCCTGCCTTATGCCCAGCCCGCACTTGTGCCCCTGCCTTATGCCCAGCCCGCACTTGTGCCCCTGCCTTATGCCTAGCCCGCACTTGTGCCCCTGCCTTATGCCTAGCCCGCACTTGTGCCCCTGCCTTATGCCCAGCCAGCACTTGTGCCCCTGCCTTATGCCCAGCCCGCACTTGTGCCCCTGCCTTATGCCCAGCCAGCACTTGTGCCCCTGCCTTATGCCTAGCCAGCACTTGTGCCCCTGCCTTATGCCTAGCCAGCACTAGTGCCCCTGCCTTATGCCTAGCCCGCACTTGTGCCCCTGCCTTATGCCTAGCCCGCACTTGTGCCCCTGCCTTATGCCTAGCCCGCACTTGTGCCCCTGCCTTATGCCTAGCCCGCACTTGTGCCCCTGCCTTTTGCCTAGCCCGCACTTGTGCCCCTGCCTTATGCCTAGCCAGCACTTGTGCCCCTGCCTTATGCCTAGCCAGCACTTGTGCCCCTGCCTTATAATAATAATTTTTATTTATATAGCGCCAACATATTCCGCAGCGCTTTACAAATTTTATGCCTAGCCAGCACTTGTGCCCCTGCCTTATGCCTAGCCAGCACTTGTGCCCCTGCCTTATGCCTAGCCAGCACTTGTGCCCCTGCCTTATGCCTAGCCAGCACTTGTGCCCCTGCCTTATGCCTAGCCAGCACTTGTGCACCTGCCTTATGCCTAGCCAGCACTTGTGCCCCTGCCTTATGCCAAGCCTGCACTTGTGCCCCTGCCTTATGCCTAGCCTGCACTTGTGCCCCTGCCTTATGCCTAGCCTGCACTTGTGCCCCTGCCTTATGCCTAGCCTGCACTTGTGCCCCTGCCTTATGCCTAGCCTGCACTTGTGCCCCTGCCTTATGCCTAGCCAGCACTTGTACCCCTGCCTTATGCCTAGCGTGCACTTGTGCCTCTGCCTTATGCTTAGTTTGCACTTGTGCCCCTGCCTAAAGGCTAGCCCGCACTTGTGCCCCTGCCTTATGCCTAGCCAGCACTTGTGCCCCTGCCTTATGCCTAGCCAGCACTTGTGCCCCTGCCTTATGCCTAGCCAGCACTTGTGCCCCTGCCTTATGCCTAGCCTGCACTTGTGCCCCTGCCTTATGCCTAGATAGCACTTGTGCCCCTGCCTTATGCCTAGCCAGCACTTGTGCCCCAGCCTTATGCCTAGCCAGCACTTGTGTCCCTGCCTTATGCCTAGCCAGCACTTGTGCCCCTGCCTTATGCCTAGCCTGCACTTGTGCCCCTGCCTTATGCCTAGCCTGCACTTGTGCCCCTGCCTTATGCCTAGCCTGCACTTGTGCCCCTGCCTTATGCCTAGCCTGCACTTGTGCCCCTGCCTTATGCCTAGCCTGCACTTGTGCCCCTGCCTTATGCCTAGCCTGCACTTGTGCCCCTGCCTTATGCCTAGCCTGCACTTGTGCCCCTGCCTTATGCCTAGCCTGCACTTGTGCCCCTGCCTTATGCCTAGCCTGCACTTGTGCCCCTGCCTTATGCCTAGCCTGCACTTGTGCCCCTGCCTTATGCCTAGCCTGCACTTGTGCCCCTGCCTTATGCCTAGCCTGCACTTGTGCCCCTGCCTTATGCCTAGCCTGCACTTGTGCCCCTGCCTTATGCCTAGCCTGCACTTGTGCCCCTGCCTTATGCCTAGCCTGCACTTGTGCCCCTGCCTTATGCCTAGCCAGCACTTGTGCCCCTGCCTTATGCCTAGCCTGCACTTGTGCCCCTGCCTTATGCCTAGCCTGCACTTGTGCCCCTGCCTTATGCCTAGCCTGCACTTGTGCCCCTGCCTTATGCCTAGCCTGCACTTGTGCCCCTGCCTTATGCCTAGCCTGCACTTGTGCCCCTGCCTTATGCCTAGCCTGCACTTGTGCCCCTGCCTTATGCCTAGCCTGCACTTGTGCCCCTGCCTTATGCCTAGCCTGCACTTGTGCCCCTGCCTTATGCCTAGCCTGCACTTGTGCCCCTGCCTTATGCCTAGCCTGCACTTGTGCCCCTGCCTTATGCCTAGCCTGCACTTGTGCCCCTGCCTTATGCCTAGCCTGCACTTGTGCCCCTGCCTTATGCCTAGCCAGCACTTGTGCCCCTGCCTTATGCCTAGCCAGCACTTGTGCCCATGTCTTATAATAATAATAATAATAATTTTTAATTATATAGCGCCAACATATTCCGCAGCTCTTTAAAAATTTTATGCCTAGCCTGCACTTGTGCCCCTGCCTTATGCCTAGATAGCACTTGTGCCCCTGCCTTATGCCTAGCCAGCACTTGTGCCCCAGCCTTATGCCTAGCCAGCACTTGTGTCCCTGCCTTATGCCTAGCCAGCACTTGTGCCCCTGCCTTATGCCTAGCCTGCACTTGTGCCCCTGCCTTATGCCTAGCCTGCACTTGTGCCCCTGCCTTATGCCTAGCCTGCACTTGTGCCCCTGCCTTATGCCTAGCCTGCACTTGTGCCCCTGCCTTATGCCCAGCCCGCACTTGTGCCCCTGCCTTATGCCCAGCCCGCACTTGTGCCCCTGCCTTATGCCTAGCCCGCACTTGTGCCCCTGCCTTATGCCTAGCCCGCACTTGTGCCCCTGCCTTATGCCCAGCCAGCACTTGTGCCCCTGCCTTATGCCCAGCCCGCACTTGTGCCCCTGCCTTATGCCCAGCCAGCACTTGTGCCCCTGCCTTATGCCTAGCCAGCACTTGTGCCCCTGCCTTATGCCTAGCCAGCACTAGTGCCCCTGCCTTATGCCTAGCCCGCACTTGTGCCCCTGCCTTATGCCTAGCCCGCACTTGTGCCCCTGCCTTATGCCTAGCCCGCACTTGTGCCCCTGCCTTATGCCTAGCCCGCACTTGTGCCCCTGCCTTTTGCCTAGCCCGCACTTGTGCCCCTGCCTTATGCCTAGCCAGCACTTGTGCCCCTGCCTTATGCCTAGCCAGCACTTGTGCCCCTGCCTTATAATAATAATTTTTATTTATATAGCGCCAACATATTCCGCAGCGCTTTACAAATTTTATGCCTAGCCAGCACTTGTGCCCCTGCCTTATGCCTAGCCAGCACTTGTGCCCCTGCCTTATGCCTAGCCAGCACTTGTGCCCCTGCCTTATGCCTAGCCAGCACTTGTGCCCCTGCCTTATGCCTAGCCAGCACTTGTGCACCTGCCTTATGCCTAGCCAGCACTTGTGCCCCTGCCTTATGCCAAGCCTGCACTTGTGCCCCTGCCTTATGCCTAGCCTGCACTTGTGCCCCTGCCTTATGCCTAGCCTGCACTTGTGCCCCTGCCTTATGCCTAGCCTGCACTTGTGCCCCTGCCTTATGCCTAGCCTGCACTTGTGCCCCTGCCTTATGCCTAGCCAGCACTTGTACCCCTGCCTTATGCCTAGCGTGCACTTGTGCCTCTGCCTTATGCTTAGTTTGCACTTGTGCCCCTGCCTAAAGGCTAGCCCGCACTTGTGCCCCTGCCTTATGCCTAGCCAGCACTTGTGCCCCTGCCTTATGCCTAGCCAGCACTTGTGCCCCTGCCTTATGCCTAGCCAGCACTTGTGCCCCTGCCTTATGCCTAGCCAGCACTTGTGCCCCTGCCTTATGCCTAGCCAGCACTTGTGCCCCTGCCTTATGCCTAGCCAGCACTTGTGCCCCTGCCTTATGCCTTGCCAGCACTTGTGCCCCTGCCTTATGCCTAGCCAGCACTTGTGCCCCTGCCTTATGCCTAGCCAACACTTGTGCCCCTGCCTTATTCCTAGCCAGCACTTGTGCCCCTGCCTTATGCCTAGCCAGCACTTGTGCCCCTTCCTTATGCCTAGCCAGCACTTGTGCCCCTGCCTTATGCCTAGCCAGCACTTGTGCCCCTGCCTTATGCCTAGCCACCACTTGTGCCCCTGCCTTATGCCTAGCCAGCACTTGTGCCCCTGCCTTATGCCTAGCCAGCACTTGTGCCCCAGCCTTATGCCAAGCCTGCACTTGTGCCCCTGCCTTATGCCTAGCCAACACTTGCGCCCCTGCCTTATGCCTAGCCAGCACTTGCGCCCCTGCCTTATGCCTAGCCAGCACTTGCGCCCCTGCCTTATGCCTAGCCAGCACTTGTGCCCCTGCCTTATGCCAAGCCTGCACTTGTGCCCCTGCCTTATGCCTAGCCTGCACTTGTGCCCCTGCCTTATGCCTAGCCAGCGCTTGTGCCCCTGCCTTATGCCTAGCCAGCGCTTGTGCCCCTGCCTTATGCCTAGCCAGCGCTTGTGCCCCTGCCTTATGCCTAGCCAGCGCTTGTGCCCCTGCCTTATGCCTAGCCAGC
The DNA here is from genome assembly GCF_032444005.1 of Ranitomeya imitator. Classification (NCBI taxonomy): domain Eukaryota; kingdom Metazoa; phylum Chordata; class Amphibia; order Anura; family Dendrobatidae; genus Ranitomeya; species Ranitomeya imitator. Next base: position 110,133,257 of record NC_091288.1, on the reverse strand, counting down.
GCTTGTGCCCCTGCCTTATGCCTAGCCCGCACTTGTGCCCCTGCCTTATGCCTAGCCCGCACTTGTGCCCCTGCCTTATGCCTAGCCCGCACTTGTGCCCCTGCCTTATGCCTAGCCAACACTTGTGCCCCTGCCTTATGCCTAGCCTGCACTTGTGCCCCTGCCTTATGCCTAGCCTGCACTTGTGCCCCTGCCTTATGCCTAGCCTGCACTTGTGCCCCTGCCTTATGCCTAGCCAGCACTTGTGCCCCTGCCTTATGCCTAGCTTGCACTTGTGCCCCTGCCTTATGCCTAGCCAGCACTTGTGCCCCTGCCTTATGCCTAGCTTGCACTTGTGCCCCTGCCTTATGCCTAGCTTGCACTTGTGCCCCTGCCTAAAGGCTACCCCGCACTTGTGCCCCTGCCTTATGCCTAGCCAGCACTTGTGCCCCTGCCTTATGCCTAGCCAGCACTTGTGCCCCAGCCATATGCCTAGCCAGCACTTGTGCCCCAGCCTTATGCCTAGCCAGCACTTTTGCCCCTTGCATTATTGTTTTTTTGTCTTTAGCTTCATGTTGGTTATGCACACAGGGCAGGCTTTACGCTCTTCGCTCTTGTCCCGTCTGAATGCACATGCACGACTGTAATTGGGGACGAAGGCATTACCCATTTACGGAGGACAGACAAGATGTGCCTGGTCGCTTGGAGCATGGGGGTTATGGAGTGGCTCCGCACTGTACAACAAAGTACAGAGTAGAGGGGTGAAAGCTAGCTCTTCACCCCTAAGGGTGCCTATCCCTTTATGCAAAGAGTGCAAAGAGTTAGCTGTATGCCTTATGTGTAGCCATCACTTGTGCCCCTGCCTTATGCCTAGCCAGCACTTGTGCCCCTGCCTTATGCCTAGCCAGCACTTGTGCCCCTGCCTTAAGACTAGCCTGCATAGGTGCCCCTGCCTTATGCCTAGCCAGCACTTGTGCCCCTGCCTTATGCCTAGCCAGCACTTGTGCCCCTGCCTAATGCCTAGCCAGCACTTGTGCCCCTGCCTTATGCCTAGCCAGCACTTGTGCCCCTGCCTTATGCCTAGCCAACACTTGTGCCCCTGCCTTATGCCTAGCCAGCACTTGTGCCCCTGCCTTATGCCTAGCCAGCACTTGTGCCCCTGCCTTATGCCTAGCCAGCACTTGTGCCCCTGCCTTATGCCTAGCCAGCACTTGTGCCCCTGCCTTATGCCCAGCCCGCACTTGTGCCCCTGCCTTATGCCCAGCCCGCACTTGTGCCCCTGCCTTATGCCCAGCCCGCACTTGTGCCCCTGCCTTATGCCCAGCCCGCACTTGTGCCCCTGCCTGATGCCCAGCCCGCACTTGTGCCCCTGCCTGATGCCCAGCCAGCGCTTGTGCCCCTGCCTTATGCCTAGCCAGCGCTTGTGCCCCTGCCTTATGCCTAGCCAGCGCTTGTGCCCCTGCCTTATGCCTAGCCCGCACTTGTGCCCCTGCCTTATGCCTAGCCCGCACTTGTGCCCCTGCCTTATGCCTAGCCAACACTTGTGCCCCTGCCTTATGCCTAGCCTGCACTTGTGCCCCTGCCTTATGCCTAGCCTGCATTTGTGCCCCTGCCTTATGCCTAGCCTGCACTTGTGCCCCTGCCTTATGCCTAGCCTGCACTTGTGCCCCTGCCTTATGCCTAGCCAGCACTTGTGCCCCTGCCTTATGCCTAGCTTGCACTTGTGCCCCTGCCTTATGCCTAGCCAGCACTTGTGCCCCTGCCTTATGCCTAGCTTGCACTTGTGCCCCTGCCTTATGCCTAGCTTGCACTTGTGCCCCTGCCTAAAGGCTACCCCGCACTTGTGCCCCTGCCTTATGCCTAGCCAGCACTTGTGCCCCTGCCTTATGCCTAGCCAGCACTTGTGCCCCAGCCATATGCCTAGCCAGCACTTGTGCCCCAGCCTTATGCCTAGCCAGCACTTTTGCCCCTTGCATTATTGTTTTTTTGTCTTTAGCTTCATGTTGGTTATGCACACAGGGCAGGCTTTACGCTCTTCGCTCTTGTCCCGTCTGAATGCACATGCACGACTGTAATTGGGGACGAAGGCATTACCCATTTACGGAGGACAGACAAGATGTGCCTGGTCGCTTGGAGCATGGGGGTTATGGAGTGGCTCCGCACTGTACAACAAAGTACAGAGTAGAGGGGTGAAAGCTAGCTCTTCACCCCTAAGGGTGCCTATCCCTTTATGCAAAGAGTGCAAAGAGTTAGCTGTATGCCTTATGTGTAGCCATCACTTGTGCCCCTGCCTTATGCCTAGCCAGCACTTGTGCCCCTGCCTTATGCCTAGCCAGCACTTGTGCCCCTGCCTTAAGACTAGCCTGCATAGGTGCCCCTGCCTTATGCCTAGCCAGCACTTGTGCCCCTGCCTTATGCCTAGCCAGCACTTGTGCCCCTGCCTAATGCCTAGCCAGCACTTGTGCCCCTGCCTTATGCCTAGCCAGCACTTGTGCCCCTGCCTTATGCCTAGCCAACACTTGTGCCCCTGCCTTATGCCTAGCCAGCACTTGTGCCCCTGCCTTATGCCTAGCCAGCACTTGTGCCCCTGCCTTATGCCTAGCCAGCACTTGTGCCCCTGCCTTATGCCTAGCCAGCACTTGTGCCCCTGCCTTATGCCCAGCCCGCACTTGTGCCCCTGCCTTATGCCCAGCCCGCACTTGTGCCCCTGCCTTATGCCCAGCCCGCACTTGTGCCCCTGCCTTATGCCCAGCCCGCACTTGTGCCCCTGCCTGATGCCCAGCCCGCACTTGTGCCCCTGCCTGATGCCCAGCCAGCACTTGTGCCCCTGCCTGATGCCTAGCCAGCACTTGTGCCCCTGCCTGATGCCTAGCCAGCACTTGTGCCCCTGCCTGATGCCTAGCCAGCACTTGTGCCCCTGCCTTATGCCTAGCCAGCACTTGTGCCCCTGCCTTATGCCTAGCCAGCACTTGTGCCCCTGCCTTATGCCTAGCCAGCACTTGTGCCCCTGCCTTATGCCTAGCCAGCACTTGTGCCCCTGCCTTATGCCTAGCCAGCACTTGTGCCCCTGCCTTATGCCTAGCCAGCACTTGTGCCCCTGCCTTATGCCTAGCCAGCACTTGTGCCCCTGCCTTATGCCTAGCCAGCACTTGTGCCCCTGCCTTATGCCTAGCCAGCACTTGTGCCCCTGCCTTATGCCTAGCCAGCACTTGTGCCCCTGCCTTATGCCTAGCCAGCACTTGTGCCCATGTCTTATAATAATAATAATAATTTTTAATTATATAGCGCCAACATATTCCGCAGCTCTTTAAAAATTTTATGCCTAGCCTGCACTTGTGCCCCTGCCTTATGCCTAGATAGCACTTGTGCCCCTGCCTTATGCCTAGCCAGCACTTGTGCCCCAGCCTTATGCCTAGCCAGCACTTGTGTCCCTGCCTTATGCCTAGCCAGCACTTGTGCCCCTGCCTTATGCCTAGCCTGCACTTGTGCCCCTGCCTTATGCCTAGCCTGCACTTGTGCCCCTGCCTTATGCCTAGCCTGCACTTGTGCCCCTGCCTTATGCCTAGCCTGCACTTGTGCCCCTGCCTTATGCCTAGCCTGCACTTGTGCCCCTGCCTTATGCCTAGCCTGCACTTGTGCCCCTGCCTTATGCCTAGCCTGCACTTGTGCCCCTGCCTTATGCCTAGCCTGCACTTGTGCCCCTGCCTTACGCCCAGCCAGCACTTGTGCCCCTGCCGTATGCCCAGCCCGCACTTGTGCCTCTGCCGTATGCCCAGCCCGCACTTGTGCCCCTGCCTTATGCCTAGCCAGCACTTGTGCCCCTGCCTTATGCCTAGCCAGCACTTGTGCCCCTGCCTTAAGACTAGCCTGCATAGGTGCCCCTGCCTTATGCCTAGCCAGCACTTGTGCCCCTGCCTTATGCCTAGCCAGCACTTGTGCCCCTGCCTAATGCCTAGCCAGCACTTGTGCCCCTGCCTTATGCCTAGCCAGCACTTGTGCCCCTGCCTTATGCCTAGCCAACACTTGTGCCCCTGCCTTATGCCTAGCCAGCACTTGTGCCCCTGCCTTATGCCTAGCCAGCACTTGTGCCCCTGCCTTATGCCTAGCCAGCACTTGTGCCCCTGCCTTATGCCAAGCCTGCACTTGTGCCCCTGCCTTATGCCTAGCCTGCACTTGTGCCCCTGCCTTATGCCTAGCCAGCGCTTGTGCCCCTGCCTTATGCCTAGCCAGCGCTTGTGCCCCTGCCTTATGCCTAGCCAGCGCTTGTGCCCCTGCCTTATGCCTAGCCAGCACTTGTGCCCCTGCCTTATGCCTAGCCCGCACTTGTGCCCCTGCCTTATGCCTAGCCCGCACTTGTGCCCCTGCCTTATGCCTAGCCCGCACTTGTGCCCCTGCCTTATGCCTAGCCAACACTTGTGCCCCTGCCTTATGCCTAGCCTGCACTTGTGCCCCTGCCTTATGCCTAGCCTGCATTTGTGCCCCTGCCTTATGCCTAGCCTGCACTTGTGCCCCTGCCTTATGCCTAGCCAGCACTTGTGCCCCTGCCTTATGCCTAGCTTGCACTTGTGCCCCTGCCTTATGCCTAGCCAGCACTTGTGCCCCTGCCTTATGCCTAGCTTGCACTTGTGCCCCTGCCTTATGCCTAGCTTGCACTTGTGCCCCTGCCTAAAGGCTACCCCGCACTTGTGCCCCTGCCTTATGCCTAGCCAGCACTTGTGCCCCTGCCTTATGCCTAGCCAGCACTTGTGCCCCAGCCATATGCCTAGCCAGCACTTGTGCCCCAGCCTTATGCCTAGCCAGCACTTTTGCCCCTTGCATTATTGTTTTTTTGTCTTTAGCTTCATGTTGGTTATGCACACAGGGCAGGCTTTACGCTCTTCGCTCTTGTCCCGTCTGAATGCACATGCACGACTGTAATTGGGGACGAAGGCATTACCCATTTACGGAGGACAGACAAGATGTGCCTGGTCGCTTGGAGCATGGGGGTTATGGAGTGGCTCCGCACTGTACAACAAAGTACAGAGTAGAGGGGTGAAAGCTAGCTCTTCACCCCTAAGGGTGCCTATCCCTTTATGCAAAGAGTGCAAAGAGTTAGCTGTATGCCTTATGTGTAGCCATCACTTGTGCCCCTGCCTTATGCCTAGCCAGCACTTGTGCCCCTGCCTTATGCCTAGCCAGCACTTGTGCCCCTGCCTTAAGACTAGCCTGCATAGGTGCCCCTGCCTTATGCCTAGCCAGCACTTGTGCCCCTGCCTTATGCCTAGCCAGCACTTGTGCCCCTGCCTAATGCCTAGCCAGCACTTGTGCCCCTGCCTTATGCCTAGCCAGCACTTGTGCCCCTGCCTTATGCCTAGCCAACACTTGTGCCCCTGCCTTATGCCTAGCCAGCACTTGTGCCCCTGCCTTATGCCTAGCCAGCACTTGTGCCCCTGCCTTATGCCTAGCCAGCACTTGTGCCCCTGCCTTATGCCCAGCCCGCACTTGTGCCCCTGCCTTATGCCCAGCCCGCACTTGTGCCCCTGCCTTATGCCCAGCCCGCACTTGTGCCCCTGCCTTATGCCCAGCCCGCACTTGTGCCCCTGCCTGATGCCCAGCCCGCACTTGTGCCCCTGCCTGATGCCCAGCCAGCACTTGTGCCCCTGCCTGATGCCTAGCCAGCACTTGTGCCCCTGCCTGATGCCTAGCCAGCACTTGTGCCCCTGCCTGATGCCTAGCCAGCACTTGTGCCCCTGCCTGATGCCTAGCCAGCACTTGTGCCCCTGCCTTATGCCTAGCCAGCACTTGTGCCCCTGCCTTATGCCTAGCCAGCACTTGTGCCCCTGCCTTATGCCTAGCCAGCACTTGTGCCCCTGCCTTATGCCTAGCCAGCACTTGTGCCCCTGCCTTATGCCTAGCCAGCACTTGTGCCCCTGCCTTATGCCTAGCCAGCACTTGTGCCCCTGCCTTATGCCTAGCCAGCACTTGTGCCCATGTCTTATAATAATAATAATAATTTTTAATTATATAGCGCCAACATATTCCGCAGCTCTTTAAAAATTTTATGCCTAGCCTGCACTTGTGCCCCTGCCTTATGCCTAGATAGCACTTGTGCCCCTGCCTTATGCCTAGCCAGCACTTGTGCCCCAGCCTTATGCCTAGCCAGCACTTGTGTCCCTGCCTTATGCCTAGCCAGCACTTGTGCCCCTGCCTTATGCCTAGCCTGCACTTGTGCCCCTGCCTTATGCCTAGCCTGCACTTGTGCCCCTGCCTTATGCCTAGCCTGCACTTGTGCCCCTGCCTTATGCCTAGCCTGCACTTGTGCCCCTGCCTTATGCCTAGCCTGCACTTGTGCCCCTGCCTTATGCCTAGCCTGCACTTGTGCCCCTGCCTTATGCCTAGCCTGCATTTGTGCCCCTGCCTTATGCCTAGCCTGCACTTGTGCCCCTGCCTTATGCCTAGCCTGCACTTGTGCCCCTGCCTTATGCCTAGCCTGCACTTGTGCCCCTGCCTTATGCCTAGCCTGCACTTGTGCCCCTGCCTTATGCCTAGCCAGCACTTGTGCCCCTGCCTTATGCCTAGCCTGCACTTGTGCCCCTGCCTTATGCCTAGCCTGCACTTGTGCCCCTGCCTTATGCCTAGCCTGCACTTGTGCCCATGCCTTATGCCTAGCCTGCACTTGTGCCCATGCCTTATGCCTAGCCTGCACTTGTGCCCCTGCCTTATGCCTAGCCTGCACTTGTGCCCCTGCCTTATGCCTAGCCTGCACTTGTGCCCCTGCCTTATGCCTAGCCAGCTCTTGTGTCCCTGCCTTATGCCTAGCCAGCACTTGTGCCCCTGCCTTATGCCTAGCCCGCACTTGTGCCCCTGCCTTATGCCTAGCCAGCACTTGTGCCCCTGCCTTATGCCTAGCCCGCACTTGTGCCCCTGCCTTATGCCTAGCCCGCACTTGTGCCCCTGCCTTATGCCCAGCCAGCACTTGTGCCCCTGCCTTATGCCCAGCCAGCACTTGTGCCCCTGCCTTACGCCCAGCCAGCACTTGTGCCCCTGCCGTATGCCCAGCCCGCACTTGTGCCTCTGCCGTATGCCCAGCCCGCACTTGTGCCCCTGCCTTATGCCGAGCCCGCACTTGTGCCCCTGCCTTATGCCGAGCCCGCACTTGTGCCCCTGCCTTATGCCCAGCCCGCACTTGTGCCCCTGCCTTATGCCCAGCCCGCACTTGTGCCCCTGCCTTATGCCCAGCCCGCACTTGTGCCCCTGCCTTATGCCTAGCCCGCACTTGTGCCCCTGCCTTATGCCTAGCCCGCACTTGTGCCCCTGCCTTATGCCTAGCCCGCACTTGTGCCCCTGCCTTTTGCCTAGCCCGCACTTGTGCCCCTGCCTTATGCCTAGCCAGCACTTGTGCCCCTGCCTTATGCCTAGCCAGCACTTGTGCCCCTGCCTTATAATAATAATTTTTATTTATATAGCGCCAACATATTCCGCAGCGCTTTACAAATTTTATGCCTAGCCAGCACTTGTGCCCCTGCCTTATGCCTAGCCAGCACTTGTGCCCCTGCCTTATGCCTAGCCAGCACTTGTGCCCCTGCCTTATGCCTAGCCAGCACTTGTGTCCCTGCCTTATGCCTAGCCAGCACTTGTGCACCTGCCTTATGCCTAGCCAGCACTTGTGCCCCTGCCTTATGCCAAGCCTGCACTTGTGCCCCTGCCTTATGCCTAGCCTGCACTTGTGCCCCTGCCTTATGCCTAGCCTGCACTTGTGCCCCTGCCTTATGCCTAGCCTGCACTTGTGCCCCTGCCTTATGCCTAGCCAGCACTTGTACCCCTGCCTTATGCCTAGCGTGCACTTGTGCCTCTGCCTTATGCTTAGTTTGCACTTGTGCCCCTGCCTAAAGGCTAGCCCGCACTTGTGCCCCTGCCTTATGCCTAGCCAGCACTTGTGCCCCTGCCTTATGCCTAGCCAGCACTTGTGCCCCTGCCTTATGCCTAGCCAGCACTTGTGCCCCTGCCTTATGCCTAGCCAGCACTTGTGCCCCTGCCTTATGCCTAGCCAGCACTTGTGCCCCTGCCTTATGCCTAGCCAGCACTTGTGCCCCTGCCTTATGCCTAGCCAGCACTTGTGCCCCTGCCTTATGCCTAGCCAACACTTGTGCCCCTGCCTTATTCCTAGCCAGCACTTGTGCCCCTGCCTTATGCCTAGCCAGCACTTGTGCCCCTTCCTTATGCCTAGCCAGCACTTGTGCCCCTGCCTTATGCCTAGCCAGCACTTGTGCCCCTGCCTTATGCCTAGCCACCACTTGTGCCCCTGCCTTATGCCTAGCCAGCACTTGTGCCCCTGCCTTATGCCTAGCCAGCACTTGTGCCCCAGCCTTATGCCAAGCCTGCACTTGTGCCCCTGCCTTATGCCTAGCCAACACTTGTGCCCCTGCCTTATGCCTAGCCAGCACTTGTGCCCCTGCCTTATGCCTAGCCAGCACTTGTGCCCCTGCCTTATGCCTAGCCAGCACTTGTGCCCCTGCCTTATGCCAAGCCTGCACTTGTGCCCCTGCCTTATGCCTAGCCTGCACTTGTGCCCCTGCCTTATGCCTAGCCAGCGCTTGTGCCCCTGCCTTATGCCTAGCCAGCGCTTGTGCCCCTGCCTTATGCCTAGCCAGCGCTTGTGCCCCTGCCTTATGCCTAGCCAGCGCTTGTGCCCCTGCCTTATGCCTAGCCCGCACTTGTGCCCCTGCCTTATGCCTAGCCCGCACTTGTGCCCCTGCCTTATGCCTAGCCCGCACTTGTGCCCCTGCCTTATGCCTAGCCAACACTTGTGCCCCTGCCTTATGCCTAGCCTGCACTTGTGCCCCTGCCTTATGCCTAGCCTGCATTTGTGCCCCTGCCTTATGCCTAGCCTGCACTTGTGCCCCTGCCTTATGCCTAGCCTGCTCTTGTGCCCCTGCCTTATGCCTAGCCAGCACTTGTGCCCCTGCCTTATGCCTAGCTTGCACTTGTGCCCCTGCCTTATGCCTAGCCAGCACTTGTGCCCCTGCCTTATGCCTAGCTTGCACTTGTGCCCCTGCCTTATGCCTAGCTTGCACTTGTGCCCCTGCCTAAAGGCTACCCCGCACTTGTGCCCCTGCCTTATGCCTAGCCAGCACTTGTGCCCCTGCCTTATGCCTAGCCAGCACTTGTGCCCCAGCCATATGCCTAGCCAGCACTTGTGCCCCAGCCTTATGCCTAGCCAGCACTTTTGCCCCTTGCATTATTGTTTTTTTGTCTTTAGCTTCATGTTGGTTATGCACACAGGGCAGGCTTTACGCTCTTCGCTCTTGTCCCGTCTGAATGCACATGCACGACTGTAATTGGGGACGAAGGCATTACCCATTTACGGAGGACAGACAAGATGTGCCTGGTCGCTTGGAGCATGGGGGTTATGGAGTGGCTCCGCACTGTACAACAAAGTACAGAGTAGAGGGGTGAAAGCTAGCTCTTCACCCCTAAGGGTGCCTATCCCTTTATGCAAAGAGTGCAAAGAGTTAGCTGTATGCCTTATGTGTAGCCATCACTTGTGCCCCTGCCTTATGCCTAGCCAGCACTTGTGCCCCTGCCTTATGCCTAGCCAGCACTTGTGCCCCTGCCTTAAGACTAGCCTGCATAGGTGCCCCTGCCTTATGCCTAGCCAGCACTTGTGCCCCTGCCTAATGCCTAGCCAGCACTTGTGCCCCTGCCTTATGCCTAGCCAGCACTTGTGCCCCTGCCTTATGCCTAGCCAACACTTGTGCCCCTGCCTTATGCCTAGCCAGCACTTGTGCCCCTGCCTTATGCCTAGCCAGCACTTGTGCCCCTGCCTTATGCCTAGCCAGCACTTGTGCCCCTGCCTTATGCCTAGCCAGCACTTGTGCCCCTGCCTTATGCCTAGCCAGCACTTGTGCCCCTGCATTATAATAATAATAATAATTTTTATTTATATAGCGCCAACATATTCCGCAGCGCTTTACAAATTGTTTGCCTAGCCAGCACTTGTGCCCCTGCCTTATGCCAAGCCTGCACTTGTGCCCCTGCCTTATGCCTAGCCAACACTTGTGCCCCTGCCTTATGCCTAGCCAGCACTTGTGCCCCTGCCTTATGCCTAGCCAGCACTTGTGCCCCTGCCTTATGCCTAGCCAGCACTTGTGCCCCTGCCTTATGCCTAGCCAGCACTTGTGCCCCTGCCTTATGCCAAGCCTGCACTTGTGCCCCTGCCTTATGCCTAGCCTGCACTTGTGCCCCTGCCTTATGCCTAGCCTGCACTTGTGCCCCTGCCTTATGCCTAGCCAGCACTTGTGCCCCTGCCTTATGCCTAGCTTGCACTTGTGCCTCTACCTTATGCTTAGTTTGCACTTGTGCCCCTGCCTAAAGGCTAGCCCGCACTTGTGCCCCTGCCTTATGCCTAGCCAGCACTTGTGCCCCTGCCTTATGCCTAGCCAGCACTTGTGCCCCTGCCTTATGCCTAGCCCGCACTTGTGCCCCTGCCTTATGCCTAGCCCGCACTTGTGCCCCTGCCTTATGCCTAGCCCGCACTTGTGCCCCTGCCTTATGCCTAGCCCGCACTTGTGCCCCTGCCTTATGCCTAGCCAACACTTGTGCCCCTGCCTTATGCCTAGCCAGCACTTGTGCCCCTGCCTTAAGCCTAGCCTGCATAGGTGCCCCTGCCTTATGCCTAGCTTGCACTTGTGCCTCTGCCTTATGCTTAGTTTGTACTTGTGCCCCTGCCTTATGCCTAGCCCGCACTTGTGCCCCTGCCTTATGCCTAGCCAGCACTTGTGCCCCTGCCTTATGCCTAGCCAACACTTGTGCCCCTGCATTTTGCCTAGCCAGCACTTGTGCCCCTGCCTTATGCCTAGCCAGCACTTGTGCCCCTGCCTTATGCCTAGCCCGCACTTGTGCCCCTGCCTTATGCCTAGCCAACACTTGTGCCCCTGCCTTATGCCTAGCCAGCACTTGTGCCCCTGCCTTAAGCCTAGCCTGCATAGGTGCCCCTGCCTTATGCCTAGCTTGCACTTGTGCCTCTGCCTTATGCTTAGTTTGTACTTGTGCCCCTGCCTTATGCCTAGCCCGCACTTGTGCCCCTGCCTTATGCCTAGCCAGCACTTGTGCCCCTGCCTTATGCCTAGCCAACACTTGTGCCCCTGCCTTTTGCCTAGCCAGCACTTGTGCCCCTGCCTTATGCCTAGCCAGCACTTGTGCCCCTGCCTTATGCCTAGCCAGCACTTGTGCCCCTGCCTTATGCCTAGCCAACACTTGTGCCCCTGCCTTATGCCTAGCCAGCACTTGTGCCCCTGCCTTATGCCTAGCCAGCACTTGTGCCCCTGCCTTATGCCTAGCCAGCACTTGTGCCCCTGCCTTATGCCTAGCCAGCACTTGTGCCCCTGCCTTATGCCTAGCCAGCACTAGTGCCCCTGCCTTATAATAATAATAATTTTTATTTATATAGCGCCAACATATTCCGCAGCGCTTTACAAATTTTATGCCTAGCCAGCACTTGTGCCCCTGCCTTATGCCAAGCCTGCACTTGTGCCCCTGCCTTATGCCTAGCCAACACTTGTGCCCCTGCCTTATGCCTAGCCAGCACTTGTGCCCCTGCCTTATGCCTAGCCAGCACTTGTGCCCCTGCCTTATGCCTAGCCAGCACTTGTGCCCCTGCCTTATGCCAAGCCTGCACTTGTGCCCCTGCCTTATGCCTAGCCTGCACTTGTGACCCTGCCTTATGCCTAGCCTGCACTTGTGCCCCTGCCTTATGCCTAGCCTGCACTTGTGCCCCTGCCTTATGCCTAGCCAGCACTTGTGCCCCTGCCTTATGCCTAGCCAGCAATTGTGCCCCTGCCTTATGCCAAGCCTGCACTTGTGCCCCTGCCTTATGCCTAACCTGCACTTGTGCCCCTGCCTTATGCCTAGCCAGCACTTGTGCCCCTGCCTTATGCCTAGCCAGCACTTGTGCCCCTGCCTTATGCCAAGCCTACACTTGTGCCCCTGCCTTATGCCTAGCCTGCACTTGTGCCCCTGCCTTATGCCTAGCCTGCACTTGTGCCCCTGCCTTATGCCTAGTCTGCACTTGTGCCCCTGCCTTATGCCTAGCCTGCACTTGTGCCCCTGCCTTTTGCCTAGCTTGCACTTGTGCCTCTGCCTTATGCTTAGCTTGCACTTGTGCCCCAGCCTTATGCCTAGCCAGCACTTGTGCCCCAGCCTTATGCCTAGCCAGCACTTGTGCCCCAGCCTTATGCCTAGCCAGCACTTTTGCCCCTTGCATTATTGTTTTTTTGTCTTTAGCTTCATGTTGGTTATGCACACAGGGCAGGCTTTAAGCTCTTCGCTCTTGTCCCGTCTGAATGCACATGCACGACTGTAATTGGGGACGAAGGCATTACCCATTTACGGAGGACAGACAAGATGTGCCTGGTCGCTTGGAGCATGGGGGTTATGGAGTGGCTCCGCACTGTACAACAAAGTACAGAGTAGAGGGGTGAAAGCTAGCTCTTCACCCCTAAGGGTGCCTATCCCTTTATGCAAAGAGTGCAAAGAGTTAGCTGTATGCCTTATGTGTAGCCATCACTTGTGCCCCTGCCTTATGCCTAGCCAGCACTTGTGCCCGTCTTATGCCTAGCCAGCGCTTGTGCCCCTGCCTTATGCCAAGCCTGCACTTGTGCCCCTGCCTTATGCCTAGCCAGCACTTGTGCCCGTCTTATGCCTAGCCAGCACTTGTGCCCCTGCCTTATGCCAAGCCTGCACTTGTGCCCCTGCCTTATGCCTAGCCAGCACTTGTGCCCCTGCCTTATGCCTAGCTTGCACTTGTGCCTCTGCCTTATGCTTAGTTTGCACTTGTGCCCCTGCCTAAAGGCTAGCCCTCACTTGTGCCCCTGCCTTATGCCTAGCCAGCACTTGTGCCCCTGCCTTATGCCTAGCCCGCACTTGTGCCCCTGCCTTATGCCTAGCCAGCACTTGTGCCCCTGCCTTATGCCTAGCCAGCACTAGTGCCCCTGCCTTATGCCTAGCCAACACTTGTGCCCCTGCCTTATGCCTAGCCAGCACTTGTGCCCCTGCCTTATGCCAAGCCTGCACTTGTGCCCCTGCCTTATGCCTAGCCAACACTTGTGCCCCTGCCTTATGCCTAGCCAGCACTTGTGCCCCTGCCTTATGCCTAGCCAGCACTTGGGCCCCTGCCTTATGCCTAGCCAGCACTTGTGCCCCTGCCTTATGCCAAGCCTGCACTTGTGCCCCTGCCTTATGCCTAGCCTGCACTTGTGCCCCTGCCTTATGCCTAGCCTGCACTTGTGCCCCTGCCTTATGCCTAGCCAGCACTTGTGCCCCTGCCTTATGCCTAGCTTGCACTTGTGCCTCTGCCTTATGCTTAGTTTGCACTTGTGCCCCTGCCTAAAGGCTAGCCCTCACTTGTGCCCCTGCCTTATGCCTAGCCAGCACTTGTGCCCCTGCCTTATGCCTAGCCCGCACTTGTGCCCCTGCCTTATGCCTAGCCAGCACTTGTGCCCCTGCCTTATGCCTAGCCAGCACTTGTGCCCCTGCCTTATGCCTAGCCAGCACTTGTGCCCCTGCCTTATGCCTAGCCAGCACTTGTGCCCCTGCCTTATGCCTAGCCAGCACTTGTGCCCCTGCCTTATGCCTAGCCAGCACTTGTGCCCCTGCCTTATGCCTAGCCAGCACTTGTGCCCCTGCCTTATGCCTAGCCAGCACTTGTGCCCCTGCCTTATGCCTAGCCAACACTTGTGCCCCTGCCTTATGCCTAGCCAGCACTTGTGCCCCTGCCTTTTGCCTAGCCAGCACTTGTGCCCCTGCCTTATGCCCAGCCAGCACTTGTGCCCCTGCCTTATGCCTAGCCAGCACTTGTGCCCCTGCCTTATGGCTAGCCAGCACTTGTGCCCCTGCCTTATGGCTAGCCCGCACTTGTGCCCCTGCCTTATACCTAGCCCGCACTTGGGCCCCTGCCTTATGCCTAGCCAACACTTGTGCCCCTGCCTTATGCCTAGCCAGCACTTGTGCCCCTGCCTTAAGCCTAGCCTGCATAGGTGCCCCTGCCTTATGCCTAGCTTGCACTTGTGCCTCTGCCTTATGCTTAGTTTGTACTTGTGCCCCTGCCTTATGCCTAGCCCGCTCTTGTGCCCCTGCCTTATGCCTAGCCAGCACTTGTGCCCCTGCCTTATGCCTAGCCAGCACTTGTACCCCTGCCTTATGCCTAGCCAGCACTTGTGCCCCTGCCTTATGCCTAGCCAGCACTTGTGCCCCTGCCTTATGCCTAGCCAGCACTTGTGCCCCTGCCTTATGCCTAGCCAGCACTTGTGCCCCTGCCTTATGCCTAGCCAGCACTTGTGCCCCTGCCTTATAATAATAATTTTTATTTATATAGCGCCAACATATTCCGCAGCGCATTACAAATTTTATGCCTAGCCAGCACTTGTGCCCCTGCCTTATGCCAAGCCTGCACTTGTGCCCCTGCCTTATGCCTAGCCAGCACTTGTGCCCCTGCCTTATGCCTAGCCAGCACTTGTGTCCCTGCCTTATGCCTAGCCAGCACTTGTGCCCCTGCCTTATGCCTAGCCAGCACTTGTGCCCCTGCCTTATGCCTAGTCTGCACTTGTGCCCCTGCCTTATGCCTAGCCTGCACTTGTGCCCCTGCCTTATGCCTAGCCTGCACTTGTGCCCCTGCCTTATGCCTAGCCAGCACTTGTACCCCTGCCTTATGCCTAGCGTGCACTTGTGCCTCTGCCTTATGCTTAGTTTGAACTTGTGCCTCTGCCTTATGCTTAGTTTGCACTTGTGCCCCTGCCTAAAGGCTAGCCCGCACTTGTGCCCCTGCCTTATGCCTAGCCAGCACTTGTGCCCCTGCCTTATGCCTAGCCAGCACTTGTGCCCCTGCCTTATGCCTAGCCAGCACTTGTGCCCCTGCCTTATGCCTAGCCAGCACTTGTGCCCCTGCCTTATGCCTAGCCAGCACTTGTGCCCCTGCCTTATGCCTAGCCAGCACTTGTGCCCCTGCCTTATGCCTAGCCAGCACTTGTGCCCCTGCCTTATGCCTAGCCAACACTTGTGCCCCTGCCTTATTCCTACCCAGCACTTGTGCCCCTGCCTTATGCCTAGCCAGCACTTGTGCCCCTTCCTTATGCCTAGCCAGCACTTGTGCCCCTGCCTTATGCCTAGCCAGCACTTGTGCCCCTGCCTTATGCCTAGCCAGCACTTGTGCCCCTGCCTTATGCCTAGCCAGCACTTGTGCCCCTGCCTTATGCCTAGCCAGCACTTGTGCCCCAGCCTTATGCCAAGCCTGCACTTGTGCCCCTGCCTTATGCCTAGCCAACACTTGTGCCCCTGCCTTATGCCTAGCCAGCACTTGTGCCCCTGCCTTATGCCTAGCCAGCACTTGTGCCCCTGCCTTATGCCAAGCCTGCACTTGTGCCCCTGCCTTATGCCTAGCCTGCACTTGTGCCCCTGCCTTATGCCTAGCCTGCACCTGTGCCCCTGCCTTATGCCTAGCCTGCACTTGTGCCCCTGCCTTATGCCTAGCCAGCACTTGTGCCCCTGCCTTATGCCTAGCTTGCACTTGTGCCCCTGCCTTATGCCTAGCTTGCACTTGTGCCCCTGCCTAAAGGCTACCCCGCACTTGTGCCCCTGCCTTATGCCTAGCCAGCACTTGTGCCCCTGCCTTATGCCTAGCCAGCACTTGTGCCCCAGCCATATGCCTAGCCAGCACTTGTGCCCCAGCCTTATGCCTAGCCAGCACTTTTGCCCCTTGCATTATTGTTTTTTTGTCTTTAGCTTCATGTTGGTTATGCACACAGGGCAGGCTTTACGCTCTTCGCTCTTGTCCCGTCTGAATGCACATGCACGACTGTAATTGGGGACGAAGGCATTACCCATTTACGGAGGACAGACAAGATGTGCCTGGTCGCTTGGAGCATGGGGGTTATGGAGTGGCTCCGCACTGTACAACAACGTACAGAGTAGAGGGGTGAAAGCTAGCTCTTCACCCCTAAGGGTGCCTATCCCTTTATGCAAAGAGTGCAAAGAGTTAGCTGTATGCCTTATGTGTAGCCATCACTTGTGCCCCTGCCTTATGCCTAGCCAGCACTTGTGCCCCTGCCTTATGCCTAGCCAGCACTTGTGCCCCTGCCTTAAGACTAGCCTGCATAGGTGCCCCTGCCTTATGCCTAGCCAGCACTTGTGCCCCTGCCTTATGCCTAGCCAGCACTTGTGCCCCTGCCTAATGCCTAGCCAGCACTTGTGCCCCTGCCTTATGCCTAGCCAGCACTTGTGCCCCTGCCTTATGCCTAGCCAACACTTGTGCCCCTGCCTTATGCCTAGCCAGCACTTGTGCCCCTGCCTTATGCCTAGCCAGCACTTGTGCCCCTGCCTTATGCCTAGCCAGCACTTGTGCCCCTGCCTTATGCCTAGCCAGCACTTGTGCCCCTGCCTTATAATAATAATAATAATTTTTATTTATATAGCGCCAACATATTCCGCAGCGCTTTACAAATTGTTTGCCTAGCCAGCACTTGTGCCCCTGCCTTATGCCAAGCCTGCACTTGTGCCCCTGCCTTATGCCTAGCCAACACTTGTGCCCCTGCCTTATGCCTAGCCAGCACTTGTGCCCCTGCCTTATGCCTAGCCAGCACTTGTGCCCCTGCCTTATGCCTAGCCAGCACTTGTGCCCCTGCCTTATGCCTAGCCAGCACTTGTGCCCCTGCCTTATGCCAAGCCTGCACTTGTGCCCCTGCCTTATGCCTAGCCTGCAATTGTGCCCCTGCCTTATGCCTAGCCTGCACTTGTGCCCCTGCCTTATGCCTAGCCAGCACTTGTGCCCCTGCCTTATGCCTAGCTTGCACTTGTGCCTCTACCTTATGCTTAGTTTGCACTTGTGCCCCTGCCTAAAGGCTAGCCCGCACTTGTGCCCCTGCCTTATACCTAGCCAGCACTTGTGCCCCTGCCTTATGCCTAGCCAGCACTTGTGCCCCTGCCTTATGCCTAGCCAGCACTTGTGCCCCAGCCTTATGCCTAGCCAGCACTTGTGCCCCTGCCTTATGCCTATCCAGCACTTGTGCCCCTGCCTTATGCCTATCCAGCACTTGTGCCCCTGCCTTATGCCTAGCCTGCACTTGTGCCCCTGCCTTATGCCTAGCCTGCACTTGTGCCCCTGCCTTATGCCTAGCCTGCACTTGTGCCCCTGCCTTATGCCTAGCCAGCGCTTGTGCCCCTGCCTTATGCCTAGCCAGCGCTTGTGCCCCTGCCTTATGCCTAGCCAGCGCTTGTGCCCCTGCCTTATGCCTAGCCAGCGCTTGTGCCCCTGCCTTATGCCTAGCCCGCACTTGTGCCCCTGCCTTATGCCTAGCCCGCACTTGTGCCCCTGCCTTATGCCTAGCCCGCACTTGTGCCCCTGCCTTATGCCTAGCCAGCACTTGTGCCCCTGCCTTATGCCTAGCCAGCACTTGTGCCCCTGCCTTATGCCTAGCCAGCACTTGTGCCCCTGCCTTATGCCAAGCCTGCACTTGTGCCCCTGCCTTATGCCTAGCCTGCACTTGTGCCCCTGCCTTATGCCTAGCCTGCACTTGTGCCCCTGCCTTATGCCTAGCCAGCACTTGTGCCCCTGCCTTATGCCTAGCTTGCACTTGTGCCTCTACCTTATGCTTAGTTTGCACTTGTGCCCCTGCCTAAAGGCTAGCCCGCACTTGTGCCCCTGCCTTATGCCTAGCCAGCACTTGTGCCCCTGCCTTATGCCTAGTCAGCACTTGTGCCCCTGCCTTATGCCTAGCCAGCACTTGTGCCCCAGCCTTATGCCTAGCCAGCACTTGTGCCCCTGCCTTATGCCTATCCAGCACTTGTGCCCCTGCCTTATGCCTATCCAGAACTTGTGCCCCTGCCTTATGCCTAGCCTGCACTTGTGCCCCTGCCTTATGCCTAGCCTGCACTTGTGCCCCTGCCTTATGCCTAGCCTGCACTTGTGCCC
Source organism: Ranitomeya imitator (assembly GCF_032444005.1). Lineage (NCBI taxonomy): Eukaryota > Metazoa > Chordata > Amphibia > Anura > Dendrobatidae > Ranitomeya > Ranitomeya imitator. The sequence continues at coordinate 110,115,340 of NC_091288.1, read as the reverse complement.
CTGCCTTATGCCTAGCCAGCGCTTGTGCCCCTGCCTTAAGCCTAGCCTGCATAGGTGCCCCTGCCTTATGCCTAGCTTGCACTTGTGCCTCTTCCTTATGCTTAGTTTGTACTTGTGCCCCTGCCTTATGCCTAGCCCGCACTTGTGCCCCTGCCTTATGCCTAGCCAGCACTTGTGCCCCTGCCTTATGCCTAGCCAACACTTGTGCCCCTGCCTTTTGCCTAGCCAGCACTTGTGCCCCTGCCTTATGCCTAGCCAGCACTTGTGCCCCTGCCTTATGCCTAGCCAACACTTGTGCCCCTGCCTTATGCCTAGCCAGCACTTGTGCCCCTGCCTTATGCCTAGCCAGCACTTGTGTCCCTGCCTTATGCCTAGCCAGCACTTGTGCCCCTGCCTTATGCCTAGCCAGCACTTGTGCCCCTGCCTTATGCCTAGTCTGCACTTGTGCCCCTGCCTTATGCCTAGCCTGCACTTGTGCCCCTGCCTTATGCCTAGCCTGCACTTGTGCCCCTGCCTTATGCCTAGCCAGCACTTGTACCCCTGCCTTATGCCTAGCGTGCACTTGTGCCTCTGCCTTATGCTTAGTTTGCACTTGTGCCTCTGCCTTATGCTTAGTTTGCACTTGTGCCCCTGCCTACAGGCTAGCCCGCACTTGTGCCCCTGCCTTATGCCTAGCCAGCACTTGTGCCCCTGCCTTATGCCTAGCCAGCACTTGTGCCCCTGCCTTATGCCTAGCCAGCACTTGTGCCCCTGCCTTATGCCTAGCCAGCACTTGTGCCCCTGCCTTATGCCTAGCCAGCACTTGTGCCCCTGCCTTATGCCTAGCCAGCACTTGTGCCCCTGCCTTATGCCTAGCCAGCACTTGTGCCCCTGCCTTATGCCTAGCCAGCACTTGTGCCCCTGCCTTATGCCTAGCCAGCACTTGTGCCCCTGCCTTATGCCTAGCCAACACTTGTGCCCCTGCCTTATTCCTACCCAGCACTTGTGCCCCTGCCTTATGCCTAGCCAGCACTTGTGCCCCTTCCTTATGCCTAGCCAGCACTTGTGCCCCTGCCTTATGCCTAGCCAGCACTTGTGCCCCTGCCTTATGCCTAGCCAGCACTTGTGCCCCTGCCTTATGCCTAGCCAGCACTTGTGCCCCTGCCTTATGCCTAGCCAGCACTTGTGCCCCAGCCTTATGCCAAGCCTGCACTTGTGCCCCTGCCTTATGCCTAGCCAACACTTGTGCCCCTGCCTTATGCCTAGCCAACACTTGTGCCCCTGCCTCATGCCTAGCCAGCACTTGTGCCCCTGCCTTATGCCAAGCCTGCACTTGTGCCCCTGCCTTATGCCTAGCCTGCACTTGTGCCCCTGCCTTATGCCTAGCCTGCACCTGTGCCCCTGCCTTATGCCTAGCCTGCACTTGTGCCCCTGCCTTATGCCTAGCCAGCACTTGTGCCCCTGCCTTATGCCTAGCTTGCACTTGTGCCCCTGCCTTATGCCTAGCTTGCACTTGTGCCCCTGCCTAAAGGCTACCCCGCACTTGTGCCCCTGCCTTATGCCTAGCCAGCACTTGTGCCCCTGCCTTATGCCTAGCCAGCACTTGTGCCCCAGCCATATGCCTAGCCAGCACTTGTGCCCCAGCCTTATGCCTAGCCAGCACTTTTGCCCCTTGCATTATTGTTTTTTTGTCTTTAGCTTCATGTTGGTTATGCACACAGGGCAGGCTTTACGCTCTTCGCTCTTGTCCCGTCTGAATGCACATGCACGACTGTAATTGGGGACGAAGGCATTACCCATTTACGGAGGACAGACAAGATGTGCCTGGTCGCTTGGAGCATGGGGGTTATGGAGTGGCTCCGCACTGTACAACAAAGTACAGAGTAGAGGGGTGAAAGCTAGCTCTTCACCCCTAAGGGTGCCTATCCCTTTATGCAAAGAGTGCAAAGAGTTAGCTGTATGCCTTATGTGTAGCCATCACTTGTGCCCCTGCCTTATGCCTAGCCAGCACTTGTGCCCCTGCCTTATGCCTAGCCAGCACTTGTGCCCCTGCCTTAAGACTAGCCTGCACTTGTGCCCCTGCCTTATGCCTAGCCTGCACTTGTGCCCCTGCCTTATGCCTAGCCTGCACTTGTGCCCCTGCCTTATGCCTAGCCAGCACTTGTGCCCCTGCCTTATGCCTAGCTTGCACTTGTGCCTCTACCTTATGCTTAGTTTGCACTTGTGCCCCTGCCTAAAGGCTAGCCCGCACTTGTGCCCCTGCCTTATGCCTAGCCAGCACTTGTGCCCCTGCCTTAAGACTAGCCTGCACTTGTGCCCCTGCCTTATGCCTAGCCTGCACTTGTGCCCCTGCCTTATGCCTAGCCAGCACTTGTGCCCCTGCCTTAAGACTAGCCTGCACTTGTGCCCCTGCCTTATGCCTAGCCTGCACTTGTGCCCCTGCCTTATGCCTAGCCTGCACTTGTGCCCCTGCCTTATGCCTAGCCAGCACTTGTGCCCCTGCCTTATGCCTAGCTTGCACTTGTGCCTCTACCTTATGCTTAGTTTGCACTTGTGCCCCTGCCTAAAGGCTAGCCCGCACTTGTGCCCCTGCCTTATGCCTATCCAGCACTTGTGCCCCTGCCTTATGCCTAGCCAGCACTTGTGCCCCTGCCTTATGCCTAGCCAGCACTTGTGCCCCTGCCTTATGCCTAGCCAGCACTTGTGCCCCTGCCTTATGCCTAGCCAGCACTTGTGCCCCTGCCTTATGCCTAGCCAGCACTTGTGCCCCTGCCTTATGCCTAGCCAGCACTTGTGCCCCTGCCTTATGCCTAGCCAGCACTTGTGCCCCTGCCTTATGCCTAGCCAACACTTGTGCCCCTGCCTTATGCCTAGCCAGCACTTGTGCCCCTGCCTTATGCCTAGCCAGCACTTGTGCCCCTGCCTTATGCCTAGCCAGCAATTGTGCCCCTGCCTTATGCCTAGCCAGCACTTGTGCCCCTGCCTTATGCCTAGCCAGCACTTGTGCCCCTGCCTTATGGCTAGCCAGCACTTGTGCCCCTGCCTTATGGCTAGCCCGCACTTGTGCCCCTGCCTTATGCCTAGCCCGCACTTGTGCCCCTGCCTTATGCCTAGCCAGCACTTGTGCCCCTGCCTTATGCCTAGCCAGCACTTGTGCCCCTGCCTTATGCCTAGCCAGCACTTGTGCCCCTGCCTTATGCCTAGCCCGCACTTGTGCCCCTGCCTTATGCCTAGCCCGCACTTGTGCCCCTGCCTTATGCCTAGCCCGCACTTGTGCCCCTGCCTTATGCCTAGCCCGCACTTGTGCCCCTGCCTTATGCCTAGCCAACACTTGTGCCCCTGCCTTATGCCTAGCCAGCACTTGTGCCCCTGCCTTAAGCCTAGCCTGCATAGGTGCCCCTGCCTTATGCCTAGCTTGCACTTGTGCCTCTGCCGTATGCTTAGTTTGTACTTGTGCCCCTGCCTTATGCCTAGCCAGCACTTGTGCCCCTGCCTTATGCCTAGCCAGCACTTGTGCCCCTGCCTTATGCCTAGCCAGCACTTGTGCCCCTGCCTTATGCCTAGCCAGCACTTGTGCCCCTGCCTTATGCCTAGCCAGCACTTGTGCCCCTGCCTTATGCCTAGCCAGTACTTGTGCCCCTGCCTTATGCCTAGCCAGCACTTGTGCCCCTGCCTTATGCCTAGCCAGCACTTGTGCCCCTGCCTTATGCCTAGCCAGCACTTGTGCCCCTGCCTTATGCCTAGCCAGCACTTGTGCCCCTGCCTTATGCCTAGCCAGCACTTGTGCCCCTGCCTTATGCCTAGCCAGCACTTGTGCCCCTGCCTTATGCCTAGCCAGCACTAGTGCCCCTGCCTTATGCCTAGCCAGCACTAGTGCCCCTGCCTTATGCCTAGCCAACACTTGTGCCCCTGCCTTATGCCTAGCCAGCACTTATGCCCCTGCCTTATGCCAAGCCTGCACTTGTGCCCCTGCCTTATGCCTAGCCAACACTTGTGCCCCTGCCTTATGCCTAGCCAGCACTTGTGCCCCTGCCTTATGCCTAGCCAGCACTTGGGCCCCTGCCTTATGCCTAGCCAGCACTTGTGCCCCTGCCTTATGCCAAGCCTGCACTTGTGCCCCTGCCTTATGCCTAGCCTGCACTTGTGCCCCTGCCTTATGCCTAGCCTGCACTTGTGCCCCTGCCTTATGCCTAGCCAGCACTTGTGCCCCTGCCTTATGCCTAGCTTGCACTTGTGCCTCTGCCTTATGCTTAGTTTGCACTTGTGCCCCTGCCTAAAGGCTAGCCCTCACTTGTGCCCCTGCCTTATGCCTAGCCAGCACTTGTGCCCCTGCCTTATGCCTAGCCCGCACTTGTGCCCCTGCCTTATGCCTAGCCAGCACTTGTGCCCCTGCCTTATGCCTAGCCAGCACTTGTGCCCCTGCCTTATGCCTAGCCAGCACTTGTGCCCCTGCCTTATGCCTAGCCAGCACTTGTGCCCCTGCCTTATGCCTAGCCAGCACTTGTGCCCCTGCCTTATGCCTAGCCAGCACTTGTGCCCCTGCCTTATGCCTAGCCAGCACTTGTGCCCCTGCCTTATGCCTAGCCAGCACTTGTGCCCCTGCCTTATGCCTAGCCAACACTTGTGCCCCTGCCTTATGCCTAGCCAGCACTTGTGCCCCTGCCTTATGCCTAGCCAGCACTTGTGCCCCTGCCTTTTGCCTAGCCAGCACTTGTGCCCCTGCCTTATGCCCAGCCAGCACTTGTGCCCCTGCCTTATGCCTAGCCAGCACTTGTGCCCCTGCCTTATGGCTAGCCAGCACTTGTGCCCCTGCCTTATGGCTAGCCCGCACTTGTGCCCCTGCCTTATGCCTAGCCCGCACTTGGGCCCCTGCCTTATGCCTAGCCAACACTTGTGCCCCTGCCTTAAGCCTAGCCTGCATAGGTGCCCCTGCCTTATGCCTAGCTTGCACTTGTGCCTCTGCCTTATGCTTAGTTTGTACTTGTGCCCCTGCCTTATGCCTAGCCCGCTCTTGTGCCCCTGCCTTATGCCTAGCCAGCACTTGTGCCCCTGCCTTATGCCTAGCCAGCACTTGTACCCCTGCCTTATGCCTAGCCAGCACTTGTGCCCCTGCCTTATGCCTAGCCAGCACTTGTGCCCCTGCCTTATGCCTAGCCAGCACTTGTGCCCCTGCCTTATGCCTAGCCAGCACTTGTGCCCCTGCCTTATGCCTAGCCAGCACTTGTGCCCCTGCCTTATGCCTAGCCAGCACTTGTGCCCCTGCCTTATAATAATAATTTTTATTTATATAGCGCCAACATATTCCGCAGCGCATTACAAATTTTATGCCTAGCCAGCACTTGTGCCCCTGCCTTATGCCAAGCCTGCACTTGTGCCCCTGCCTTATGCCTAGCCAGCACTTGTGCCCCTGCCTTATGCCTAGCCAGCACTTGTGTCCCTGCCTTATGCCTAGCCAGCACTTGTGCCCCTGCCTTATGCCTAGCCAGCACTTGTGCCCCTGCCTTATGCCTAGTCTGCACTTGTGCCCCTGCCTTATGCCTAGCCTGCACTTGTGCCCCTGCCTTATGCCTAGCCTGCACTTGTGCCCCTGCCTTATGCCTAGCCAGCACTTGTACCCCTGCCTTATGCCTAGCGTGCACTTGTGCCTCTGCCTTATGCTTAGTTTGCACTTGTGCCTCTGCCTTATGCTTAGTTTGCACTTGTGCCCCTGCCTAAAGGCTAGCCCGCACTTGTGCCCCTGCCTTATGCCTAGCCAGCACTTGTGCCCCTGCCTTATGCCTAGCCAGCACTTGTGCCCCTGCCTTATGCCTAGCCAGCACTTGTGCCCCTGCCTTATGCCTAGCCAGCACTTGTGCCCCTGCCTTATGCCTAGCCAGCACTTGTGCCCCTGCCTTATGCCTAGCCAGCACTTGTGCCCCTGCCTTATGCCTAGCCAGCACTTGTGCCCCTGCCTTATGCCTAGCCAACACTTGTGCCCCTGCCTTATTCCTACCCAGCACTTGTGCCCCTGCCTTATGCCTAGCCAGCACTTGTGCCCCTTCCTTATGCCTAGCCAGCACTTGTGCCCCTGCCTTATGCCTAGCCAGCACTTGTGCCCCTGCCTTATGCCTAGCCAGCACTTGTGCCCCTGCCTTATGCCTAGCCAGCACTTGTGCCCCTGCCTTATGCCTAGCCAGCACTTGTGCCCCAGCCTTATGCCAAGCCTGCACTTGTGCCCCTGCCTTATGCCTAGCCAACACTTGTGCCCCTGCCTTATGCCTAGCCAGCACTTGTGCCCCTGCCTTATGCCTAGCCAGCACTTGTGCCCCTGCCTTATGCCAAGCCTGCACTTGTGCCCCTGCCTTATGCCTAGCCTGCACTTGTGCCCCTGCCTTATGCCTAGCCTGCACCTGTGCCCCTGCCTTATGCCTAGCCTGCACTTGTGCCCCTGCCTTATGCCTAGCCAGCACTTGTGCCCCTGCCTTATGCCTAGCTTGCACTTGTGCCCCTGCCTTATGCCTAGCTTGCACTTGTGCCCCTGCCTAAAGGCTACCCCGCACTTGTGCCCCTGCCTTATGCCTAGCCAGCACTTGTGCCCCTGCCTTATGCCTAGCCAGCACTTGTGCCCCAGCCATATGCCTAGCCAGCACTTGTGCCCCAGCCTTATGCCTAGCCAGCACTTTTGCCCCTTGCATTATTGTTTTTTTGTCTTTAGCTTCATGTTGGTTATGCACACAGGGCAGGCTTTACGCTCTTCGCTCTTGTCCCGTCTGAATGCACATGCACGACTGTAATTGGGGACGAAGGCATTACCCATTTACGGAGGACAGACAAGATGTGCCTGGTCGCTTGGAGCATGGGGGTTATGGAGTGGCTCCGCACTGTACAACAAAGTACAGAGTAGAGGGGTGAAAGCTAGCTCTTCACCCCTAAGGGTGCCTATCCCTTTATGCAAAGAGTGCAAAGAGTTAGCTGTATGCCTTATGTGTAGCCATCACTTGTGCCCCTGCCTTATGCCTAGCCAGCACTTGTGCCCCTGCCTTATGCCTAGCCAGCACTTGTGCCCCTGCCTTAAGACTAGCCTGCATAGGTGCCCCTGCCTTATGCCTAGCCAGCACTTGTGCCCCTGCCTTATGCCTAGCCAGCACTTGTGCCCCTGCCTAATGCCTAGCCAGCACTTGTGCCCCTGCCTTATGCCTAGCCAGCACTTGTGCCCCTGCCTTATGCCTAGCCAACACTTGTGCCCCTGCCTTATGCCTAGCCAGCACTTGTGCCCCTGCCTTATGCCTAGCCAGCACTTGTGCCCCTGCCTTATGCCTAGCCAGCACTTGTGCCCCTGCCTTATGCCTAGCCAGCACTTGTGCCCCTGCCTTATGCCTAGCCAGCACTTGTGCCCCTGCCTTATGCCTAGCCAGCACTTGTGCCCCTGCCTTATAATAATAATAATTTTTATTTATATAGCGCCAACATATTCCGCAGCGCTTTACAAATTGTTTGCCTAGCCAGCACTTGTGCCCCTGCCTTATGCCAAGCCTGCACTTGTGCCCCTGCCTTATGCCTAGCCAGCACTTGTGCCCCTGCCTTATGCCTAGCCAGCACTTGTGCCCCTGCCTTATGCCTAGCCAGCACTTGTGCCCCTGCCTTATGCCTAGCCAGCACTTGTGCCCCTGCCTTATGCCAAGCCTGCACTTGTGCCCCTGCCTTATGCCTAGCCTGCACTTGTGCCCCTGCCTTATGCCTAGCCTGCACTTGTGCCCCTGCCTTATGCCTAGCCAGCACTTGTGCCCCTGCCTTATGCCTAGCTTGCACTTGTGCCTCTATCTTATGCTTAGTTTGCACTTGTGCCCCTGCCTAAAGGCTAGCCCGCACTTGTGCCCCTGCCTTATACCTAGCCAGCACTTGTGCCCCTGCCTTATGCCTAGCCAGCACTTGTGCCCCTGCCTAAAGGCTAGCCCGCACTTGTGCCCCTTCCTTATGCCTAGCCAGCACTTGTGCCCCTGCCTTATGCCTAGCCAGCACTTGTGCCCCTGCCTTATGCCTAGCCAGCACTTGTGCCCCTGCCTTATGCCTAGCCAGCACTTGTGCCCCTGCCTTATGCCTAGCCAGCACTTGTGCCCCAGCCTTATGCCAAGCCTGCACTTGTGCCCCTGCCTTATGCCTAGCCAACACTTGTGCCCCTGCCTTATGCCTAGCCAGCACTTGTGCCCCTGCCTTATGCCTAGCCAGCACTTGTGCCCCTGCCTTATGCCAAGCCTGCACTTGTGCCCCTGCCTTATGCCTAGCCTGCACTTGTGCCCCTGCCTTATGCCTAGCCTGCACCTGTGCCCCTGCCTTATGCCTAGCCTGCACTTGTGCCCCTGCCTTATGCCTAGCCAGCACTTGTGCCCCTGCCTTATGCCTAGCTTGCACTTGTGCCCCTGCCTTATGCCTAGCTTGCACTTGTGCCCCTGCCTAAAGGCTACCCCGCACTTGTGCCCCTGCCTTATGCCTAGCCAGCACTTGTGCCCCTGCCTTATGCCTAGCCAGCACTTGTGCCCCAGCCATATGCCTAGCCAGCACTTGTGCCCCAGCCTTATGCCTAGCCAGCACTTTTGCCCCTTGCATTATTGTTTTTTTGTCTTTAGCTTCATGTTGGTTATGCACACAGGGCAGGCTTTACGCTCTTCGCTCTTGTCCCGTCTGAATGCACATGCACGACTGTAATTGGGGACGAAGGCATTACCCATTTACGGAGGACAGACAAGATGTGCCTGGTCGCTTGGAGCATGGGGGTTATGGAGTGGCTCCGCACTGTACAACAAAGTACAGAGTAGAGGGGTGAAAGCTAGCTCTTCACCCCTAAGGGTGCCTATCCCTTTATGCAAAGAGTGCAAAGAGTTAGCTGTATGCCTTATGTGTAGCCATCACTTGTGCCCCTGCCTTATGCCTAGCCAGCACTTGTGCCCCTGCCTTATGCCTAGCCAGCACTTGTGCCCCTGCCTTAAGACTAGCCTGCATAGGTGCCCCTGCCTTATGCCTAGCCAGCACTTGTGCCCCTGCCTTATGCCTAGCCAGCACTTGTGCCCCTGCCTAATGCCTAGCCAGCACTTGTGCCCCTGCCTTATGCCTAGCCAGCACTTGTGCCCCTGCCTTATGCCTAGCCAGCACTTGTGCCCCTGCCTTATGCCTAGCCAACACTTGTGCCCCTGCCTTATGCCTAGCCAGCACTTGTGCCCCTGCCTTATGCCTAGCCAGCACTTGTGCCCCTGCCTTATGCCTAGCCAGCACTTGTGCCCCTGCCTTATGCCTAGCCAGCACTTGTGCCCCTGCCTTATGCCTAGCCAGCACTTGTGCCCCTGCCTTATAATAATAATAATAATTTTTATTTATATAGCGCCAACATATTCCGCAGCGCTTTACAAATTGTTTGCCTAGCCAGCACTTGTGCCCCTGCCTTATGCCAAGCCTGCACTTGTGCCCCTGCCTTATGCCAAGCCAGCACTTGTGCCCCTGCCTTATGCCTAGCCAGCACTTGTGCCCCTGCCTTATGCCTAGCCAGCACTTGTGCCCCTGCCTTATGCCTAGCCAGCACTTGTGCCCCTGCCTTATGCCTAGCCAGCACTTGTGCCCCTGCCTTATGCCTAGCCAGCACTTGTGCCCCTGCCTTATGCCAAGCCTGCACTTGTGCCCCTGCCTTATGCCTAGCCTGCAATTGTGCCCCTGCCTTATGCCTAGCCTGCACTTGTGCCCCTGCCTTATGCCTAGCCAGCACTTGTGCCCCTGCCTTATGCCTAGCTTCCACTTGTGCCTCTACCTTATGCTTAGTTTGCACTTGTGCCCCTGCCTAAAGGCTAGCCCGCACTTGTGCCCCTGCCTTATACCTAGCCAGCACTTGTGCCCCTGCCTTATGCCTAGCCAGCACTTGTGCCCCTGCCTTATGCCTAGCCAGCACTTGTGCCCCAGCCTTATGCCTAGCCAGCACTTGTGCCCCTGCCTTATGCCTATCCAGCACTTGTGCCCCTGCCTTATGCCTATCCAGCACTTGTGCCCCTGCCTTATGCCTAGCCTGCACTTGTGCCCCTGCCTTATGCCTAGCCTGCACTTGTGCCCCTGCCTTATGCCTAGCCTGCGCTTGTGCCCCTGCCTTATGCCTAGCCAGCGCTTGTGCCCCTGCCTTATGCCTAGCCAGCGCTTGTGCCCCTGCCTTATGCCTAGCCAGCGCTTGTGCCCCTGCCTTATGCCTAGCCAGCGCTTGTGCCCCTGCCTTATGCCTAGCCCGCACTTGTGCCCCTGCCTTATGCCTAGCCCGCACTTGTGCCCCTGCTTTATGCCTAGCCAACACTTGTGCCCCTGCCTTATGCCTAGTTAGCACTTGTGCCCCTGCCTTATGCCTAGCCCGCACTTGTGCCCCTGCCTTATGCCTAGCCAACACTTGTGCCCCTGCCTTATGCCTAGCCAGCACTTGTGCCCCTGCCTTAAGCCTAGCCTGCATAGGTGCCCCTGCCTTATGCCTAGCTTGCACTTGTGCCTCTTCCTTATGCTTAGTTTGTACTTGTGCCCCTGCCTTATGCCTAGCCCGCACTTGTGCCCCTGCCTTATGCCTAGCCAGCACTTGTGCCCCTGCCTTATGCCTAGCCAACACTTGTGCCCCTGCCTTTTGCCTAGCCAGCACTTGTGCCCCTGCCTTATGCCTAGCCAGCACTTGTGCCCCTGCCTTATGCCTAGCCAACACTTGTGCCCCTGCCTTATGCCTAGCCAGCACTTGTGCCCCTGCCTTATGCCTAGCCAGCACTTGTGTCCCTGCCTTATGCCTAGCCAGCACTTGTGCCCCTGCCTTATGCCTAGCCAGCACTTGTGCCCCTGCCTTATGCCTAGTCTGCACTTGTGCCCCTGCCTTATGCCTAGCCTGCACTTGTGCCCCTGCCTTATGCCTAGCCTGCACTTGTGCCCCTGCCTTATGCCTAGCCAGCACTTGTACCCCTGCCTTATGCCTAGCGTGCACTTGTGCCTCTGCCTTATGCTTAGTTTGCACTTGTGCCTCTGCCTTATGCTTAGTTTGCACTTGTGCCCCTGCCTAAAGGCTAGCCCGCACTTGTGCCCCTGCCTTATGCCTAGCCAGCACTTGTGCCCCTGCCTTATGCCTAGCCAGCACTTGTGCCCCTGCCTTATGCCTAGCCAGCACTTGTGCCCCTGCCTTATGCCTAGCCAGCACTTGTGCCCCTGCCTTATGCCTAGCCAGCACTTGTGCCCCTGCCTTATGCCTAGCCAGCACTTGTGCCCCTGCCTTATGCCTAGCCAGCACTTGTGCCCCTGCCTTATGCCTAGCCAGCACTTGTGCCCCTGCCTTATGCCTAGCCAGCACTTGTGCCCCTGCCTTATGCCTAGCCAACACTTGTGCCCCTGCCTTATTCCTACCCAGCACTTGTGCCCCTGCCTTATGCCTAGCCAGCACTTGTGCCCCTTCCTTATGCCTAGCCAGCACTTGTGCCCCTGCCTTATGCCTAGCCAGCACTTGTGCCCCTGCCTTATGCCTAGCCAGCACTTGTGCCCCTGCCTTATGCCTAGCCAGCACTTGTGCCCCTGCCTTATGCCTAGCCAGCACTTGTGCCCCAGCCTTATGCCAAGCCTGCACTTGTGCCCCTGCCTTATGCCTAGCCAACACTTGTGCCCCTGCCTTATGCCTAGCCAGCACTTGTGCCCCTGCCTTATGCCTAGCCAGCACTTGTGCCCCTGCCTTATGCCAAGCCTGCACTTGTGCCCCTGCCTTATGCCTAGCCTGCACTTGTGCCCCTGCCTTATGCCTAGCCTGCACCTGTGCCCCTGCCTTATGCCTAGCCTGCACTTGTGCCCCTGCCTTATGCCTAGCCAGCACTTGTGCCCCTGCCTTATGCCTAGCTTGCACTTGTGCCCCTGCCTTATGCCTAGCTTGCACTTGTGCCCCTGCCTAAAGGCTACCCCGCACTTGTGCCCCTGCCTTATGCCTAGCCAGCACTTGTGCCCCTGCCTTATGCCTAGCCAGCACTTGTGCCCCAGCCATATGCCTAGCCAGCACTTGTGCCCCAGCCTTATGCCTAGCCAGCACTTTTGCCCCTTGCATTATTGTTTTTTTGTCTTTAGCTTCATGTTGGTTATGCACACAGGGCAGGCTTTACGCTCTTCGCTCTTGTCCCGTCTGAATGCACATGCACGACTGTAATTGGGGACGAAGGCATTACCCATTTACGGAGGACAGACAAGATGTGCCTGGTCGCTTGGAGCATGGGGGTTATGGAGTGGCTCCGCACTGTACAACAAAGTACAGAGTAGAGGGGTGAAAGCTAGCTCTTCACCCCTAAGGGTGCCTATCCCTTTATGCAAAGAGTGCAAAGAGTTAGCTGTATGCCTTATGTGTAGCCATCACTTGTGCCCCTGCCTTATGCCTAGCCAGCACTTGTGCCCCTGCCTTATGCCTAGCCAGCACTTGTGCCCCTGCCTTAAGACTAGCCTGCACTTGTGCCCCTGCCTTATGCCTAGCCTGCACTTGTGCCCCTGCCTTATGCCTAGCCTGCACTTGTGCCCCTGCCTTATGCCTAGCCAGCACTTGTGCCCCTGCCTTATGCCTAGCTTGCACTTGTGCCTCTACCTTATGCTTAGTTTGCACTTGTGCCCCTGCCTAAAGGCTAGCCCGCACTTGTGCCCCTGCCTTATGCCTAGCCAGCACTTGTGCCCCTGCCTTATGCCTAGTCAGCACTTGTGCCCCTGCCTTATGCCTAGCCAGCACTTGTGCCCCAGCCTTATGCCTAGCCAGCACTTGTGCCCCTGCCTTATGCCTATCCAGCACTTGTGCCCCTGCCTTATGCCTATCCAGAACTTGTACCCCTGCCTTATGCCTAGCCTGCACTTGTGCCCCTGCCTTATGCCTAGCCTGCACTTGTGCCCCTGCCTTATGCCTAGCCTGCACTTGTGCCCCTGCCTTATGCCTAGCCAGCGCTTGTGCCCCTGCCTTATGCCTAGCCAGCACTTGTGCCCCTGCCTTATGCCTAGCCAGCGCTTGTGCCCCTGCCTTATGCCTAGCCAGCACTTGTGCCCCTGCCTTATGCCTAGCCCGCACTTGTGCCCCTGCCTTATGCCTAGCCCGCACTTGTGCCCCTGCCTTATGCCTAGCCCGCACTTGTGCCCCTGCCTTATGCCTAGCCAACACTTGTGCCCCTGCCTTATGCCTAGCCAGCACTTGTGCCCCTGCCTTAAGCCTAGCCTGCATAGGTGCCCCTGCCTTATGCCTAGCTTGCACTTGTGCCTCTTCCTTATGCTTAGTTTGTACTTGTGCCCCTGCCTTATGCCTAGCCCGCACTTGTGCCCCTGCCTTATGCCTAGCCAGCACTTGTGCCCCTGCCTTATGCCTAGCCAACACTTGTGCCCCTGCCTTTTGCCTAGCCAGCACTTGTGCCCCTGCCTTATGCCTAGCCAGCACTTGTGCCCCTGCCTTATGCCTAGCCAACACTTGTGCCCCTGCCTTATGCCTAGCCAGCACTTGTGCCCCTGCCTTATGCCTAGCCAGCACTTGTGTCCCTGCCTTATGCCTAGCCAGCACTTGTGCCCCTGCCTTATGCCTAGCCAGCACTTGTGCCCCTGCCTTATGCCTAGTCTGCACTTGTGCCCCTGCCTTATGCCTAGCCTGCACTTGTGCCCCTGCCTTATGCCTAGCCTGCACTTGTGCCCCTGCCTTATGCCTAGCCTGCACTTGTGCCCCTGCCTTATGCCTAGCCAGCACTTGTACCCCTGCCTTATGCCTAGCGTGCACTTGTGCCTCTGCCTTATGCTTAGTTTGCACTTGTGCCTCTGCCTTATGCTTAGTTTGCACTTGTGCCCCTGCCTAAAGGCTAGCCCGCACTTGTGCCCCTGCCTTATGCCTAGCCAGCACTTGTGCCCCTGCCTTATGCCTAGCCAGCACTTGTGCCCCTGCCTTATGCCTAGCCAGCACTTGTGCCCCTGCCTTATGCCTAGCCAGCACTTGTGCCCCGCCTTATGCCTAGCCAGCACTTGTGCCCCTGCCTTATGCCTAGCCAGCACTTGTGCCCCTGCCTTATGCCTAGCCAGCACTTGTGCCCCTGCCTTATGCCTAGCCAGCACTTGTGCCCCTGCCTTATGCCTAGCCAACACTTGTGCCCCTGCCTTATTCCTACCCAGCACTTGTGCCCCTGCCTTATGCCTAGCCAGCACTTGTGCCCCTTCCTTATGCCTAGCCAGCACTTGTGCCCCTGCCTTATGCCTAGCCAGCACTTGTGCCCCTGCCTTATGCCTAGCCAGCACTTGTGCCCCTGCCTTATGCCTAGCCAGCACTTGTGCCCCTGCCTTATGCCTAGCCAGCACTTGTGCCCCAGCCTTATGCCAAGCCTGCACTTGTGCCCCTGCCTTATGCCTAGCCAACACTTGTGCCCCTGCCTTATGCCTAGCCAGCACTTGTGCCCCTGCCTTATGCCTAGCCAGCACTTGTGCCCCTGCCTTATGCCAAGCCTGCACTTGTGCCCCTGCCTTATGCCTAGCCTGCACTTGTGCCCCTGCCTTATGCCTAGCCTGCACCTGTGCCCCTGCCTTATGCCTAGCCTGCACTTGTGCCCCTGCCTTATGCCTAGCCAGCACTTGTGCCCCTGCCTTATGCCTAGCTTGCACTTGTGCCCCTGCCTTATGCCTAGCTTGCACTTGTGCCCCTGCCTAAAGGCTACCCCGCACTTGTGCCCCTGCCTTATGCCTAGCCAGCACTTGTGCCCCTGCCTTATGCCTAGCCAGCACATGTGCCCCAGCCATATGCCTAGCCAGCACTTGTGCCCCAGCCTTATGCCTAGCCAGCACTTTTGCCCCTTGCATTATTGTTTTTTTGTCTTTAGCTTCATGTTGGTTATGCACACAGGGCAGGCTTTACGCTCTTCGCTCTTGTCCCGTCTGAATGCACATGCACGACTGTAATTGGGGACGAAGGCATTACCCATTTACGGAGGACAGACAAGATGTGCCTGGTCGCTTGGAGCATGGGGGTTATGGAGTGGCTCCGCACTGTACAACAAAGTACAGAGTAGAGGGGTGAAAGCTAGCTCTTCACCCCTAAGGGTGCCTATCCCTTTATGCAAAGAGTGCAAAGAGTTAGCTGTATGCCTTATGTGTAGCCATCACTTGTGCCCCTGCCTTATGCCTAGCCATCACTTGTGCCCCTGCCTTATGCCTAGCCAGCACTTGTGCCCCTGCCTTAAGACTAGCCTGCATAGGTGCCCCTGCCTTATGCCTAGCCAGCACTTGTGCCCCTGCCTTATGCCTAGCCAGCACTTGTGCCCCTGCCTTATGCCTAGCCAGCACTTGTGCCCCTGCCTTATGCCTAGCCAACACTTGTGCCCCTGCCTTATGCCTAGCCAGCACTTGTGCCCCTGCCTTATGCCTAGCCAGCACTTGTGCCCCTGCCTTATGCCTAGCCAGCACTTGTGCCCCTGCCTTATGCCTAGCCAGCACTTGTGCCCCTGCCTTATGCCTAGCCAGCACTTGTGCCCCTGCCTTATAATAATAATAAAAATTTTTATTTATATAGCGCCAACATATTCCGCAGCGCTTTACAAATTGTTTGCCTAGCCAGCACTTGTGCCCCTGCCTTATGCCAAGCCTGCACTTGTGCCCCTGCCTTATGCCTAGCCAACACTTGTGCCCCTGCCTTATGCCTAGCCAGCACTTGTGCCCCTGCCTTATGCCTAGCCAGCACTTGTGCCCCTGCCTTATGCCAAGCCTGCACTTGTGCCCCTGCCTTATGCCTAGCCTGCACTTGTGCCCCTGCCTTATGCCTAGCCTGCACTTGTGCCCCTGCCTTATGCCTAGCCAGCACTTGTGCCCCTGCCTTATGCCTAGCTTGCACTTGTGCCTCTACCTTATGCTTAGTTTGCACTTGTGCCCCTGCCTAAAGGCTAGCCCGCATTTGTGCCCCTGCCTTATACCTAGCCAGCACTTGTGCCCCTGCCTTATGCCTAGCCAGCACTTGTGCCCCTGCCTTATGCCTATCCAGCACTTGTGCCCCTGCCTTATGCCTATCCAGCACTTGTGCCCCTGCCTTATGCCTAGCCTGCACTTGTGCCCCTGCCTTATGCCTAGCCTGCACTTGTGCCCCTGCCTTATGCCTAGCCTGCACTTGTGCCCCTGCCTTATGCCTAGCCAGCGCTTGTGCCCCTGCCTTATGCCTAGCCAGCGCTTGTGCCCCTGCCTTATGCCTAGCCAGCGCTTGTGCCCCTGCCTTATGCCTAGCCAGCGCTTGTGCCCCTGCCTTATGCCTAGCCCGCACTTGTGCCCCTGCCTTATGCCTAGCCCGCACTTGTGCCCCTGCCTTATGCCTAGCCCGCACTTGTGCCCCTGCCTTATGCCTAGCCAGCACTTGTGCCCCTGCCTTATGCCTAGCCAGCACTTGTGCCCCTGCCTTATGCCTAGCCAGCACTTGTGCCCCTGCCTTATGCCAAGCCTGCACTTGTGCCCCTGCCTTATGCCTAGCCTGCACTTGTGCCCCTGCCTTATGCCTAGCCTGCACTTGTGCCCCTGCCTTATGCCTAGCCAGCACTTGTGCCCCTGCCTTATGCCTAGCTTGCACTTGTGCCTCTACCTTATGCTTAGTTTGCACTTGTGCCCCTGCCTAAAGGCTAGCCCGCACTTGTGCCCCTGCCTTATGCCTAGCCAGCACTTGTGCCCCTGCCTTATGCCTAGTCAGCACTTGTGCCCCTGCCTTATGCCTAGCCAGCACTTGTGCCCCAGCCTTATGCCTAGCCAGCACTTGTGCCCCTGCCTTATGCCTATCCAGCACTTGTGCCCCTGCCTTATGCCTATCCAGAACTTGTGCCCCTGCCTTATGCCTAGCCTGCACTTGTGCCCCTGCCTTATGCCTAGCCTGCACTTGTGCCCCTGCCTTATGCCTAGCCTGCACTTGTGCCCCTGCCTTATGCCTAGCCAGCGCTTGTGCCCCTGCCTTATGCCTAGCCAGCACTTGTGCCCCTGCCTTATGCCTAGCCAGCGCTTGTGCCCCTGCCTTATGCCTAGCCAGCACTTGTGCCCCTGCCTTATGCCTAGCCCGCACTTGTGCCCCTGCCTTATGCCTAGCCCGCACTTGTGCCCCTGCCTTATGCCTAGCCAGCACTTGTGCCCCTGCCTTATGCCTAGCCAGCACTAGTGCCCCTGCCTTATAATAATAATAATTTTTATTTATATAGCGCCAACATATTCCGCAGCGCTTTACAAATTTTATGCCTAGCCAGCACTTGTGCCCCTGCCTTATGCCAAGCCTGCACTTGTGCCCCTGCCTTATGCCTAGCCAGCACTTGTGCCCCTGCCTTATGCCTAGCCAGCACTTGTGCCCCTGCCTTATGCCTAGCCAGCACTTGTGCCCCTGCCTTATGCCAAGCCTGCACTTGTGCCCCTGCCTTATGCCTAGCCTGCACTTGTGACCCTGCCTTATGCCTAGCCTGCACTTGTGCCCCTGCCTTATGCCTAGCCTGCACTTGTGCCCCTGCCTTATGCCTAGCCAGCACTTGTGCCCCTGCCTTATGCCTAGCCAGCAATTGTGCCCCTGCCTTATGCCAAGCCTGCACTTGTGCCCCTGCCTTATGCCTAACCTGCACTTGTGCCCCTGCCTTATGCCTAGCCAGCACTTGTGCCCCTGCCTTATGCCTAGCCAGCACTTGTGCCCCTGCCTTATGCCAAGCCTGCACTTGTGCCCCTGCCTTATGCCTAGCCTGCACTTGTGCCCCTGCCTTATGCCTAGCCTGCACTTGTGCCCCTGCCTTATGCCTAGCCTGCACTTGTGCCCCTGCCTTATGCCTAGCCTGCACTTGTGCCCCTGCCTTTTGCCTAGCTTGCACTTGTGCCCCTGCCTTATGCTTAGCTTGCACTTGTGCCCCAGCCTTATGCCTAGCCAGCACTTGTGCCCCTGCCTTATGCCTAGCCTGCACTTGTGCCCCTGCCTTATGCCTAGCCTGCACTTGTGCCCCTGCCTTATGCCTAGCCAGCGCTTGTGCCCCTGCCTTATGCCTAGCCAGCGCTTGTGCCCCTGCCTTATGCCTAGCCAGCGCTTGTGCCCCTGCCTTATGCCTAGCCAGCGCTTGTGCCCCTGCCTTATGCCTAGCCAGCGCTTGTGCCCCTGCCTTATGCCTAGCCCGCACTTGTGCCCCTGCCTTATGCCTAGCCCGCACTTGTGCCCCTGCCTTATGCCTAGCCAGCACTTGTGCCCCTGCCTTATGCCTAGCCAGCACTTGTGCCCCTGCCTTATGCCTAGCCAGCACTTGTGCCCCTGCCTTATGCCAAGCCTGCACTTGTGCCCCTGCCTTATGCCTAGCCTGCACTTGTGCCCCTGCCTTATGCCTAGCCTGCACTTGTGCCCCTGCCTTATGCCTAGCCAGCACTTGTGCCCCTGCCTTATGCCTAGCTTGCACTTGTGCCTCTACCTTATGCTTAGTTTGCACTTGTGCCCCTGCCTAAAGGCTAGCCCGCACTTGTGCCCCTGCCTTATGCCTAGCCAGCACATGTGCCCCTGCCTTATGCCTAGTCAGCACTTGTGCCCCTGCCTTATGCCTAGCCAGCACTTGTGCCCCAGCCTTATGCCTAGCCAGCACTTGTGCCCCTGCCTTATGCCTATCCAGCACTTGTGCCCCTGCCTTATGCCTATCCAGAACTTGTGCCCCTGCCTTATGCCTAGCCTGCACTTGTGCCCCTGCCTTATGCCTAGCCTGCACTTGTGCCCTTGCCTTATGCCTAGCCTGCACTTGTGCCCCTGCCTTATGCCTAGCCAGCGCTTGTGCCCCTGCCTTATGCCTAGCCAGCACTTGTGCCCCTGCCTTATGCCTAGCCAGCGCTTGTGCCCCTGCCTTATGCCTAGCCAGCACTTGTGCCCCTGCCTTATGCCTAGCAAGCACTTGTGCCCCTGCCTTATGCCTAGCCCGCACTTGTGCCCCTGCCTTATGCCTAGCCCGCACTTGTGCCCCTGCCTTATGCTTAGCCAGCACTTGTGCCCCTGCCTTATGCCTAGCCAGCACTAGTGCCCCTGCCTTATAATAATAATAATTTTTATTTATATAGCGCCAACATATTCCGCAGCGCTTTACAAATTTTATGCCTAGCCAGCACTTGTGCCCCTGCCTTATGCCAAGCCTGCACTTGTGCCCCTGCCTTATGCCTAGCCAACACTTGTGCCCCTGCCTTATGCCTAGCCAGCACTTGTGCCCCTGCCTTATGCCTAGCCAGCACTTGTGCCCCTGCCTTATGCCTAGCCAGCACTTGTGCCCCTGCCTTATGCCAAGCCTGCACTTGTGCCCCTGCCTTATGCCTAGCCTGCACTTGTGACCCTGCCTTATGCCTAGCCTGCACTTGTGCCCCTGCCTTATGCCTAGCCTGCACTTGTGCCCCTGCCTTATGCCTAGCCAGCACTTGTGCCCCTGCCTTATGCCTAGCCAGCAATTGTGCCCCTGCCTTATGCCAAGCCTGCACTTGTGCCCCTGCCTTATGCCAAGCCTGCACTTGTGCCCCTGCCTTATGCCTAGCCAACACTTGTGCCCCTGCCTTATGCCTAGCCAGCACTTGTGCCCCTGCCTTATGCCTAGCCAGCACTTGTGCCCCTGCCTTATGCCTAGCCAGCACTTGTGCCCCTGCCTTATGCCAAGCCTGCACTTGTGCCCCTGCCTTATGCCTAGCCTGCACTTGTGACCCTGCCTTATGCCTAGCCTGCACTTGTGCCCCTGCCTTATGCCTAGCCTGCACTTGTGCCCCTGCCTTATGCCTAGCCAGCACTTGTGCCCCTGCCTTATGCCTAGCCAGCAATTGTGCCCCTGCCTTATGCCAAGCCTGCACTTGTGCCCCTGCCTTATGCCTAACCTGCACTTGTGCCCCTGCCTTATGCCTAGCCAGCACTTGTGCCCCTGCCTTATGCCTAGCCAGCACTTGTGCCCCTGCCTTATGCCAAGCCTGCACTTGTGCCCCTGCCTTATGCCTAGCCTGCACTTGTGCCCCTGCCTTATGCCTAGCCTGCACTTGTGCCCCTGCCTTATGCCTAGCCTGCACTTGTGCCCCTGCCTTATGCCTAGCCTGCACTTGTGCCCCTGCCTTTTGCCTAGCTTGCACTTGTGCCTCTGCCTTATGCTTAGCTTGCACTTGTGCCCCAGCCTTATGCCTAGCCAGCACTTGTGCCCCAGCCTTATGCCTAGCCAGCACTTGTGCCCCAGCCTTATGCCTAGCCAGCACTTTTGCCCCAGCCTTATGCCTAGCCAGCACTTTTGCCCCTTGCATTATTGTTTTTTTGTCTTTAGCTTCATGGTGGTTATGCACACAGGGCAGGCTTTACGCTCTTCGCTCTTGTCCCGTCTGAATGCACATGCACGACTGTAATTGGGGACGAAGGCATTACCCATTTACGGAGGACAGACAAGATGTGCCTGGTCGCTTGGAGCATGGGGGTTATGGAGTGGCTCCGCACTGTACAACAAAGTACAGAGTAGAGGGGTGAAAGCTAGCTCTTCACCCCTAAGGGTGCCTATCCCTTTATGCAAAGAGTGCAAAGAGTTAGCTGTATGCCTTATGTGTAGCCATCACTTGTGCCCCTGCCTTATGCCTAGCCAGCACTTGTGCCCGTCTTATGCCTAGCCAGCGCTTGTTCCCCTGCCTTATGCCTAGCCAGCACTTGTGCCCCTGCCTTATGCCTAGCCAGCACTTGTGCCCCTGCCTTATGCCTAGCCAGCACTTGTGCCCCTGCCTTATGCCTAGCCCGCACTTGTGCCCCTGCCTTATGCCTAGCCCGCACTTGTGCCCCTGCCTTATGCCTAGCCCGCACTTGTGCCCCTGCCTTATGCCTAGCCCGCACTTGTGCCCCTGCCTTATGCCTAGCCAACACTTGTGCCCCTGCCTTATGCCTAGCCAGCACTTGTGCCCCTGCCTTAAGCCTAGCCTGCATAGGTGCACCTGCCTTATGCCTAGCTTGCACTTGTGCCTCTGCCTTATGCTTAGTTTGTACTTGTGCCCCTGCCTTATGCCTAGCCCGCACTTGTGCCCCTGCCTTATGCCTAGCCAGCACTTGTGCCCCTGCCTTATGCCTAGCCAACACTTGTGCCCCTGCCTTATGCCTAGCCAGCACTTGTGCCCCTGCCTTATGCCTAGCCAGCACTTGTGCCCCTGCCTTATGCCTAGCCAGCACTTGTGCCCCTGCCTTATGCCAAGCCTGCACTTGTGCCCCTGCCTTATGCCTAGCCTGCACTTGTGCCCCTGCCTTATGCCTAGCCTGCACTTGTGCCCCTGCCTTATGCCTAGCCAGCACTTGTGCCCCTGCCTTATGCCTAGCTTGCACTTGTGCCTCTGCCTTATGCTTAGTTTGCACTTGTGCCCCTGCCTTATGCCTAGCCCTCACTTGTGCCCCTGCCTTATGCCTAGCCCGCACTTGTGCCCCTGCCTTATGCCTAGCCCGCACTTGTGCCCCTGCCTTATGCCTAGCCCGCACTTGTGCCCCTGCCTTATGCCTAGCCAGCACTTGTGCCCCTGCCTTATGCCTAGCCAGCACTTGTGCCCCTGCCTTATGCCTAGCCAGCACTTGTGCCCCTGCCTTATGCCTAGCCAGCACTTGTGCCCCTGCCTTATGCCTAGCCCGCACTTGTGCCCCTGCCTTATGCCTAGCCCGCACTTGTGCCCCTGCCTTATGCCTAGCCCGCACTTGTGCCCCTGCCTTATGCCTAGCCAGCACTTGTGCCCCTGCCTTATGCCTAGCCAGCACTTGTGCCCCTGCCTAAAGGCTAGCCCTCACTTGTGCCCCTGCCTTATGCCTAGCCCGCACTTGTGCCCCTGCCTTATGCCTAGCCCGCACTTGTGCCCCTGCCTTATGCCTAGCCCGCACTTGTGCCCCTGCCTTATGCCTAGCCCGCACTTGTGCCCCTGCCTTATGCCTAGCCCGCACTTGTGCCCCTGCCTTATGCCTAGCCAGCACTTGTGCCCCTGCCTTATGCCTAGCCCGCACTTGTGCCCCTGCCTAAAGGCTAGCCCTCACTTGTGCCCCTGCCTTATGCCTAGCCCGCACTTGTGCCCCTGCCTTATGCCTAGCCCGCACTTGTGCCCCTGCCTTATGCCTAGCCCGCACTTGTGCCCCTGCCTTATGCCTAGCCCGCACTTGTGCCCCTGCCTTATGCCTAGCCAGCACTTGTGCCCCTGCCTTATGCCTAGCCAGCACTTGTGCCCCTGCCTTATGCCTAGCCAGCACTTGTGCCCCTGCCTTATGCCTAGCCAGCACTTGTGCCCCTGCCTTATGCCTAGCCAGCACTTGTGCCCCTGCCTTATGCCTAGCCCGCACTTGTGCCCCTGCCTTAAGCCTAGCCTGCATAGGTGCCCCTGCCTTATGCCTAGCCAACACTTGTGCCCCTGCCTTATGCCTAGCCAGCACTTGTGCCCCTGCCTTAAGCCTAGCCCGCACTTGTGCCCCTGCCTTAAGCCTAGCCTGCATAGGTGCCCCTGCCTTATGCCTAGCTTGCACTTGTGCCTCTGCCTTATGCTTAGTTTGTACTTGTGCCCCTGCCTTATGCCTAGCCCGCACTTGTGCCCCTGCCTTATGCCTAGCCAGCATTTGTGCCCCTGCCTTATGCCTAGCCAGCACTTGTGCCCCTGCCTTATGCCTAGCCAACACTTGTGCCCCTGCCTTATGCCTAGCCAGCACTTGTGCCCCTGCCTTATGCCTAGCCAGCACTTGTGCCCCTGCCTTATGCCTAGCCAGCACTTGTGCCCCTGCCTTATGCCTAGCCAGCACTTGTGCCCCTGCCTTATGCCTAGCCAGCACTTGTGCCCCTGCCTTATGCCTAGCCAGCACTTGTGCCCCTGCCTTATGCCTAGCCAGCACTTGTGCCCCTGCCTTATGCCTAGCCAGCACTTGTGCCCCTGCCTTATGCCTAGCCAGCACTTGTGCCCCAGCCTTATGCCAAGCCTGCACTTGTGCCCCAGCCTTATGCCAAGCCTGCACTTGTGCCCCTGCCTTATGCCAAGCCAACACTTGTGCCCCTGCCTTATGCCTAGCCAGCACTTGTGCCCCTGCCTTATGCCTAGCTTGCACTTGTGCCTCTGCCTTATGCTTAGTTTGCACTTGTGCCCCTGCCTAAAGGCTACCCCGCGCTTGTGCCCCTGCCTTATGCCTAGCCAGCACTTGTGCCCCTGCCTTATGCCTAGCCAGCACTTGTGCCCCAGCCTTATGCCTAGCCAGCACTTGTGCCCCAGCCTTATGCCTAGCCAGCACTTGTGCCCCAGCCTTATGCCTAGCCAGCACTTGTGCCCCAGCCTTATGCCTAGCCAGCACTTTTGCCCCTTGCATTATTGTTTTTTTGTCTTTAGCTTCATGTTGGTTATGCACACAGGGCAGGCTTTACGCTCTTCGCTCTTGTCCCGTCTGAATGCACATGCACGACTGTAATTGGGGACGAAGGCATTACCCATTTACGGAGGACAGACAAGATGTGCCTGGTCGCTTGGAGCATGGGGGTTATGGAGTGGCTCTGCACTGTACAACAAAGTACAGAGTAGAGGGGTGAAAGCTAGCTCTTCACCCCTAAGGGTGCCTATCCCTTTATGCAAAGAGTGCAAAGAGTTAGCCGTATGCCTTATGTGTAGCCAGCACTTGTGCCCCTGCCTTATGCCTAGCCAGCACTTGTGCCCCTGCCTTATGCCTAGCCAGCACTTATGCCCCTGCCTTATGCCTAGCCAGCACTTGTGCCCCTGCCTTATGCCTAGCCAGCACTTGTGCCCCTGCCTTATGCCTAGCCAGCACTTGTGCCCCTGCCTTATGCCTAGCCAGCACTTGTGCCCCTGCCTTATGCCTAGCCAGCACTTGTGCCCCTGCCTTATGCCTAGCCAGCACTTGTGCCCCTGCCTTATGCCTAGCCAGCACTTGTGCCCCTGCCTTATGCCTAGCCAGCACTTGTGCCCCTGCCTTATGCCTAGCCAGCACTTGTGCCCCTGCCTTATGCCTAGCCAGCACTTGTGCCCCTGCCTTATGCCTAGCCAGCACTTGTGCCCCTGCCTTATGCCTAGCCAGCACTTGTGCCCCTGCCTTATAATAATAATAATAATTTTTATTTATATAGCGCCAACATATTCCGCAGCGCTTTACAAATTTTATGCCTAGCCAGCACTTGTGCCCCTGCCTTATGCCTAGCCAGCACTTGTGCCCCTGCCTTATGCCTAGCCAGCACTTGTGCCCCTGCCTTATGCCTAGCCAGCACTTGTGCCCCTGCCTTATGCCAAGCCTGCACTTGTGCCCCTGCCTTATGCCTAGCCTGCACTTGTGCCCCTGCCTTATGCCTAGCCTGCACTTGTGCCCCTGCCTTATGCCTAGCCAGCACTTGTGCCCCTGCCTTATGCCTAGCTTGCACTTGTGCCTCTGCCTTATGCATAGTTTGCACTTGTGCCCCTGCCTAAAGGCTAGCCCGCACTTGTGCCCCTGCCTTATGCCTAGCCAGCACTTGTGCCCCTGCCTTATGCCTAGCCTGCACTTGTGCCCCTGCCTTATGCCTAGCCAGCACTTGTGCCCCTGCCTTATGCCTAGCCAGCACTTGTGCCCCTGCCTTATGCCTAGCCTGCACTTGTGCCCCTGCCTTATGCCTAGCCTGCACTTGTGCCCCTGCCTTATGCCTAGCCTGCACTTGTGCCCCTGCCTTATGCCTAGCCAGCACTTGTGCCCCTGCCTTATGCCTAGCTTGCACTTGTGCCTCTGCCTTATGCTTAGTTTGCACTTGTGCCCCTGCCTAAAGGCTAGCCCGCACTTGTGCCCCTGCCTTATGCCTAGCCTGCACTTGTGCCCCTGCCTTATGCCTAGCCTGCACTTGTGCCCCTGCCTTATGCCTAGCCAGCACTTGTGCCCCTGCCTTATGCATAGCCCGCACTTGTGCCCCTGCCATATGCCTAGCCCGCACTTGTGCCCCTGCCTTATGCCCAGCCCGCACTTGTGCCCCTGCCTTATGCCCAGCCCGCACTTGTGCCCCTGCCTTATGCCTAGCCCGCACTTGTGCCCCTGCCTTATGCCTAGCCAGCTCTTGTGCCCCTGCCTTATGCCTAGCCCGCACTTGTGCCCCTGCCTTATGCCTAGCCCGCACTTGTGCCCCTGCCTTATGCCTAGCCCGCACTTGTGCCCCTGCCTTATGCCTAGCCCGCACTTGTGCCCCTGCCTTATGCCTAGCCCGCACTTGTGCCCCTGCCTTATGCCTAGCCCGCACTTGTGCCCCTGCCTTATGCCTAGCCCGCACTTGTGCCCCTGACTTACGCCTAGCCAGCACTTGTGCCCCTGCCTGATGCCTATCCAGCACTTGTGCCCCTGCCTTATGCCTAGCCTGCACTTGTGCCCCTGCCTTATGCCTAGCCTGCACTTGTGCCCCTGCCTTATGCCTAGCCTGCACTTGTGCCCCTGCCTTATGCCTAGCCTGCACTTGTGCCCCTGCCTTATGCCTAGCCTGCACTTGTGCGCCTGCCTTATGCCTAGCCTGCACTTGTGCCGCTGCCTTATGACTAGCCTGCACTTGTGCCCCTGCCTTATGCCTAGCCTGCACTTGTGCCCCTGCCTTATGCCTAGCCAGCTCTTGTGCCCCTGCCTTATGCCTAGCCAGCACTTGTGCCCCTGCCTTATGCCTAGCCAGCACTTGTGCCCCTGCCTTATGCCTAGCCAGCACTTGTGCCCCTGCCTTATGCCTAGCCAGCACTTGTGCCCCTGCCTTATGCCTAGCCAGCACTTGTGCCCCTGCCTTAAGCCTAGCCTGCATAGGTGCCCCTGCCTTATGCCTAGCCAGCACTTGTGCCCCTGCCTTATGCCTAGCCAGCACTTGTGCCCCTGCCTAATGCCTAGCCAGCACTTGTGCCCCTGCCTTATGCCTAGCCAGCACTTGTGCCCCTGCCTTATGCCTAGCCAACACTTGTGCCCCTGCCTTATGCCTAGCCAGCACTTGTGCCCCTGCCTTATGCCTAGCCAGCACTTGTGCCCCTGCCTTATGCCTAGCCAGCACTTGTGCCCCTGCCTTATAATAATAATAATAATTTTTATTTATATAGCGCCAACATATTCCGCAGCGCTTTACAAATTGTTTGCCTAGCCAGCACTTGTGCCCCTGCCTTATGCCAAGCCTGCACTTGTGCCCCTGCCTTATGCCTAGCCAACACTTGTGCCCCTGCCTTATGCCTAGCCAGCACTTGTGCCCCTGCCTTATGCCTAGCCAGCACTTGTGCCCCTGCCTTATGCCTAGCCAGCACTTGTGCCCCTGCCTTATGCCTAGTCAGCACTTGTGCCCCTGCCTTATGCCAAGCCTGCACTTGTGCCCCTGCCTTATGCCTAGCCTGCACTTGTGCCCCTGCCTTATGCCTAGCCTGCACTTGTGCCCCTGCCTTATGCCTAGCCTGCACTTGTGCCCCTGCCTTATGCCTAGCCAGCACTTGTGCCCCTGCCTTTTGCCTAGCTTGCACTTGTGCCTCTACCTTATGCTTAGTTTGCACTTGTGCCCCTGCCTAAAGGCTAGCCCGCACTTGTGCCCCTGCCTTATGCCTAGCCAGCACTTGTGCCCCTGCCTTATGCCTAGCCAGCACTTGTGCCCCTGCCTTATGCCTAGCCAGCACTTGTGCCCCAGCCTTATGCCTAGCCAGCACTTGTGCCCCTGCCTTATGCCTAGCCAGCACTTGTGCCCCTGCCTTATGCCTATGCAGCACTTGTGCCCCTGCCTTATGCCTAGCCTGCACTTGTGCCCCTGCCTTATGCCTAGCCTGCACTTGTGCCCCTGCCTTATGCCTAGCCTGCACTTGTGCCCCTGCCTTATGCCTAGCCAGCGCTTGTGCCCCTGCCTTATGCCTAGCCAGCCCTTGTGCCCCTGCCTTATGCCTAGCCAGCGCTTGTGCCCCTGCCTTATGCCTAGCCAGCGCTTGTGCCCCTGCCTTATGCCTAGCCAGCACTTGTGCCCCTGCCTTATGCCTAGCCCGCACTTGTGCCCCTGCCTTATGCCTAGCCCGCACTTGTGCCCCTGCCTTATGCCTAGCCCGCACTTGTGCCCCTGCCTTATGCCTAGCCAACACTTGTGCCCCTGCCTTATGCCTAGCCAGCACTTGTGCCCCTGCCTTAAGCCTAGCCTGCATAGGTGCCCCTGCCTTATGCCTAGCTTGCACTTGTGCCTCTGCCTTATGCTTAGTTTATACTTGTGCCCCTGCCTTATGCCTAGCCCGCACTTGTGCTCCTGCCTTATGCCTAGCCAGCACTTGTGCCCCTGCCTTATGCCTAGCCAGAACTTGTGCCCCTGCCTTTTGCCTAGCCAGCACTTGTGCCCCTGCCTTATGCCTAGCCAGCACTTGTGCCCCTGCCTTATGCCTAGCCAGCACTTGTGCCCCTGCCTTATGCCTAGCCAACACTTGTGCCCCTGCCTTATGCCTAGCCAGCACTTGTGCCCCTGCCTTATGCCTAGCCAGCACTTGTGCCCCTGCCTTATGCCTAGCCAGCACTTGTGCCCCTGCCTTATGCCTAGCCAGCACTTGTGCCCCTGCCTTATGCCTAGCCAGCACTAGTGCCCCTGCCTTATAATAATAATAATTTTTATTTATATAGCGCCAACATATTCCGCAGCGCTTTACAAATTTTATGCCTAGCCAGCACTTGTGCCCCTGCCTTATGCCAAGCCTGCACTTGTGCCCCTGCCTTATGCCTAGCCAACACTTGTGCCCCTGCCTTATGCCTAGCCAGCACTTGTGCCCCTGCCTTATGCCTAGCCAGCACTTGTGCCCCTGCCTTATGCCTAGCCAGCACTTGTGCCCCTGCCTTATGCCAAGCCTGCACTTGTGCCCCTGCCTTATGCCTAGCCTGCACTTGTGACCCTGCCTTATGCCTAGCCTGCACTTGTGCCCCTGCCTTATGCCTAGCCTGCACTTGTGCCCCTGCCTTATGCCTAGCCTGCACTTGTGCCCCTGCCTTATGCCTAGCCAACACTTGTGCCCCTGCCTTATGCCTAGCCAGCACTTGTGCCCCTGCCTTATGCCTAGCCAGCACTTGTGCCCCTGCCTTATGCCTAGCCTGCACTTGTGCCCCTGCCTTATGCCTAGCCTGCACTTGTGCCCCTGCCTTATGCCTAGCCAGCACTTGTGCCCCTGCCTTATGCCTAGCTTGCACTTGTGCCTCTGCCTTATGCTTAGTTTGCACTTGTGCCCCTGCCTAAAGGCTAGCCCTCACTTGTGCCCCTGCCTTATGCCTAGCCAGCACTTGTGCCCCTGCCTTATGCCTAGCCCGCACTTGTGCCCCTGCCTTATGCCTAGCCAGCACTTGTGCCCCTGCCTTATGCCTAGCCAGCACTTGTTCCCCTGCCTTATGCCTAGCCAGCACTTGTGCCCCTGCCTTATGCCTAGCCAGCACTTGTGCCCCTGCCTTATGCCTAGCCAGCACTTGTGCCCCTGCCTTATGCCTAGCCAGCACTTGTGCCCCTGCCTTATGCCTAGCCAGCACTTGTGCCCCTGCCTTATGCCTAGCCAGCACTTGTGCCCCTGCCTTATGCCTAGCCAACACTTGTGCCCCTGCCTTATGCCTAGCCAGCACTTGTGCCCCTGCCTTCTGCCTAGCCAGCACTTGTGCCCCTGCCTTATGCCTAGCCAGCACTTGTGCCCCTGCCTTATGCCTAGCCAGCACTTGTGCCCCTGCCTTATGCCTAGCCAGCACTTGTGCCCCTGCCTTATGCCTAGCCAGCACTTGTGCCCCTGCCTTATGCCTAGCCAGCACTTGTGCCCCTGCCTTATGCCTAGCCAGCACTTGTGCCCCTGCCTTATGCCTAGCCAGCACTTGTGCCCCTGCATTATGCCTAGCCAGCACTTGTGCTCCTGCCTTATGCCTAGCCAGCACTTGTGCCCCTGCCTTATGCCTAGCCAGCACTTGTGCCCCTGCCTTATGCCTAGCCAGCACTTGTGCCCCTGCCTTATGCCTAGCCAGCACTTGTGCCCCTGCCTTATGCCTAGCCAGCACTTGTGCCCCTGCCTTATGCCTAGCCAGCACTTGTGCCCCTGCCTTATGCCTAGCCAGCACTTGTGCCCCTGCCTTATAATAATAATAATAATTTTTATTTATATAGCGCCAACATATTCCGCAGCGCTTTACAAATTTTATGCCTAGCCAGCACTTGTGCCCCTGCCTTATGCCAAGCCTGCACTTGTGCCCCTGCCTTATGCCTAGCCAACACTTGTGCCCCTGCCTTATGCCTAGCCAGCACTTGTGCCCCTGCCTTATGCCTAGCCAGCACTTGTGCCCCTGCCTTATGCCTAGCCAGCACTTGTGCCCCTGCCTTATGCCAAGCCTGCACTTGTGCCCCTGCCTTATGCCTAGCCTGCACTTGTGACCCTGCCTTATGCCTAGCCTGCACTTGTGCCCCTGCCTTATGCCTAGCCTGCACTTGTGCCCCTGCCTTATGCCTAGCCTGCACTTGTGCCCCTGCCTTATTCCTAGCCTGCACTTGTGCCCCTGCCTTATGCCTAGCCAGCACTTGTGCCCCTGCCTTATGCCTAGCCAGCACTTGTGCCCCTGCCTTATGCCAAGCCTGCACTTGTGCCCCTGCCTTATGCCTAACCTGCACTTGTGCCCCTGCCTTATGCCTAGCCAGCACTTGTGCCCCTGCCTTATGCCTAGCCAGCACTTGTGCCCCTGCCTTATGCCTAGCCTGCACTTGTGCCCCTGCCTTATGCCTAGCCTGCACTTGTGCCCCTGCCTTATGCCTAGCCTGCACTTGTGCCCCTGCCTTATGCCTAGCCTGCACTTGTGCCCCTGCCTTATGCCTAGCCTGCACTTGTGCCCCTGCCTTATGCCTAGCTTGCACTTGTGCCTCTGCCTTATGCTTAGTTTGCACTTGTGCCCCAGCCTTATGTCTAGCCAGCACTTGTGCCCCAGCCTTATGCCTAGCCAGCACTTTTGCCCCTTGCATTATTGTTTTTTTGTCTTTAGCTTCATGTTGGTTATGCACACAGGGCAGGCTTTACGCTCTTCGCTCTTGTCCCGTCTGAATGCACATGCACGACTATAATTGGGGACGAAGGCATTACCCATTTACGGAGGACAGACAAGATGTGCCTGGTCGCTTGGAGCATGGGGGTTATGGAGTGGCTCCGCACTGTACAACAAAGTACAGAGTAGAGGGGTGAAAGCTAGCTCTTCACCCCTAAGGGTGCCTATCCCTTTATGCAAAGAGTGCAAAGAGTTAGCTGTATGCCTTATGTGTAGCCATCACTTGTGCCCCTGCCTTATGCCTAGCCAGCACTTGTGCCCCTGTCTTATGCCTAGCCAGCGCTTGTTCCCCTGCCTTATGCCTAGCCAGCACTTGTGCCCCTGCCTTATGCCTAGCCAGCACTTGTGCCCCTGCCTTATGCCTAGCCAGCACTTGTGCCCCTGCCTTATGCCTAGCCAGCACTTGGCCCCTGCCTTATGCCTAGCCCGCACTTGTGCCCCTGCCTTATGCCTAGCCCGCACTTGTGCCCCTGCCTTATGCCTAGCCCGCACTTGTGCCCCTGCCTTATGCCTAGCCCGCACTTGTGCCCCTGCCTTATGCCTAGCCAACACTTGTGCCCCTGCCTTATGCCTAGCCAGCACTTGTGCCCCTGCCTTAAGCCTAGCCTGCATAGGTGCCCCTGCCTTATGCCTAGCTTGCACTTGTGCCTCTGCCTTATGCTTAGTTTGTACTTGTGCCCCTGCCTTATGCCTAGCCCGCACTTGTGCCCCTGCCTTATGCCTAGCCAGCACTTGTGCCCCTGCCTTATGCCTAGCCAGCACTTGTGCCCCTGCCTTATGCCTAGCCAGCACTTGTGCCCCTGCCTTATGCCTAGCCAGCACTTGTGCCCCTGCCTTATGCCTAGCCAGCACTTGTGCCCCTGCCTTATGCCTAGCCAGCACTTGTGCCCCTGCCTTATGCCTAGCCAGCACTTGTGCCCCTGCCTTATGCCTAGCCAGCACTTGTGCCCCTGCCTTATGCTTAGTTTGTACTTGTGCCCCTGCCTTATGCCTAGCCTGCACTTGTGCCCCTGCCTTATGCCTAGCCAGCACTTGTGCCCCTGCCTTATGCCTAGCTTGCACTTGTGCCTCTACCTTATGCTTAGTTTGCACTTGTGCCCCTGCCTAAAGGCTAGCCCGCACTTGTGCCCCTGCCTTATGCCTAGCCAGCACTTGTGCCCCTGCCTTATGCCTAGCCAGCACTTGTGCCCCTGCCTTATGCCTAGCCAGCACTTGTGCCCCTGCCTTATGCCTAGCCAGCACTTGTGCCCCTGCCTTATGCCTAGCCAGCACTTGTGCCCCTGCCTTATGCCTAGCCAGCACTTGTGCCCCTGCCTTATGCCTAGCCAGCACTTGTGCCCCTGCCTTATGCCTAGCCAGCACTTGTGCCCCTGCCTTATGCCTAGCCAGCACTTGTGCCCCTGCCTTATGCCTAGCCAGCACTTGTGCCCCTGCCTTATGCCTAGCCAGCACTTGTGCCCCTGCCTTATGCCTAGCTTGCACTTGTGCCTCTGCCTTATGCTTAGTTTGCACTTGTGCCCCTGCCTAAAGGCTAGCCCGCACTTGTGCCCCTGCCTTATGCCTAGCCAGCACTTGTGCCCCTGCCTTATGCCTAGCCAGCACTTGTGCCCCTGCCTTATGCCTAGCCAGCACTTGTGCCCCTGCCTTATGCCTAGCCAGCACTTGTGCCCCTGCCTTATGCCTAGCCTGCACTTGTGCCCCTGCCTTATGCCTAGCCTGCACTTGTGCCCCTGCCTTATGCCTAGCCAGCACTTGTGCCCCTGCCTTATGCCTAGCTTGCACTTGTGCCTCTGCCTTATGCTTAGTTTGCACTTGTGCCCCTGCCTAAAGGCTAGCCCTCACTTGTGCCCCTGCCTTATGCCTAGCCAGCACTTGTGCCCCTGCCTTATGCCTAGCCCGCACTTGTGCCCCTGCCTTATGCCTAGCCCGCACTTGTGCCCCTGCCTTATGCCTAGCCAGCACTTGTGCCCCTGCCTTATGCCTAGCCAGCACTTGTGCCCCTGCCTTATGCCTAGCCAGCACTTGTGCCCCTGCCTTATGCCTAGCCAACACTTGTGCCCCTGCCTTATGCCTAGCCAGCACTTGTGCCCCTGCCTTATGCCTAGCCAGCACTTGTGCCCCTGCCTTATGCCTAGCCAGCACTTGTGCCCCTGCCTTATGCCTAGCCAGCACTTGTGCCCCTGCCTTATGCCTAGCCAGCACTTGTGCCCCTGCCTTATGCCTAGCCAGCACTTGTGCCCCTGCCTTATGCCTTGCCAGCACTTGTACCCCAGCCTTATGCCAAGCCTGCACTTGTGCCCCTGCCTTATGCCAAGCCAACACTTGTGCCCCTGTCTTATGCCTAGCCAGCACTTGTGCCCCTGCCTTATGCCTAGCTTGCACTTGTGCCTCTGCCTTATGCTTAGTTTGCACTTGTGCCCCTGCCTAAAGGCTACCCCGCCCTTGTGCCCCTGCCTTATGCCTAGCCAGCACTTGTGTCCCTGCCTTATGCCTAGCCAGCACTTGTGCCCCAGCCTTATGCCTAGCCAGCACTTGTGCCCCAGCCTTATGCCTAGCCAGCACTTGTGCCCCAGCCTTATGCCTAGCCAGCACTTTTGCCCCTTGCATTATTGTTTTTTTGTCTTTAGCTTCATGTTGGTTATGCACACAGGGCAGGCTTTACGCTCTTCGCTCTTGTCCCGTCTGAATGCACATGCACGACTGTAATTGGGGACGAAGGCATTACCCATTTACGGAGGACAGACAAGATGTGCCTGGTCGCTTGGAGCATGGGGGTTATGGAGTGGCTCCGCACTGTACAACAAAGTACAGAGTAGAGGGGTGAAAGCTAGCTCTTCACCCCTAAGGGTGCCTATCCCTTTATGCAAAGAGTGCAAAGAGTTAGCCGTATGCCTTATGTGTAGCCAGCACTTGTGCCCCTGCCTTATGCCTAGCCAGCACTTGTGCCCCTGCCTTATGCCTAGCCAGCACTTGTGCCCCTGCCTTATGCCTAGCCAGCACTTGTGCCCCTGCCTTATGCCTAGCCAGCACTTGTGCCCCTGCCTTATGCCTAGCAAGCACTTGTGCCCCTGCATTATGCCTAGCCAGCACTTGTGCTCCTGCCTTATGCCTAGCCAGCACTTGTGCCCCTGCCTTATGCCTAGCCAGCACTTGTGCCCCTGCCTTATGCCTAGCCAGCACTTGTGCCCCTGCCTTATGCCTAGCCAGCACTTGTGCCCCTGCCTTATGCCTAGCCAGCACTTGTGCCCCTGCCTTATAATAATAATAATAATTTTTATTTATATAGCGCCAACATATTCCGCAGCGCTTTACAAATTTTATGCCTAGCCTGCACTTGTGCCCCTGCCTTATGCCAAGCCTGCACTTGTGCCCCTGCCTTATGCCTAGCCAGCACTTGTGCCCCTGCCTTATGCCTAGCCAGCACTTGTGCCCCTGCCTTATGCCTAGCCAGCACTTGTGCCCCTGCCTTATGCCTAGCCAGCACTTGTGCCCCTGCCTTATGCCTAGCCAGCACTTGTGCCCCTGCCTTATGCCAAGCCTGCACTTGTGCCCCTGCCTTATGCCTAGCCTGCACTTGTGCCCCTGCCTTATGCCTAGCCTGCACTTGTGCCCCTGCCTTATGCCTAGCCAGCACTTGTGCCCCTGCCTTATGCCTAGCTTGCACTTGTGCCTCTGCCTTATGCTTAGTTTGCACTTGTGCCCCTGCCTAAAGGCTAGCCCGCACTTGTGCCCCTGCCTTATGCCTAGCCAGCACTTGTGCCCCTGCCTTATGCCAAGCCTGCACTTGTGCCCCTGCCTTATGCCTAGCCAGCACTTGTGCCCCTGCCTTATGCCTAGCCAGCACTTGTGCCCCTGCCTTATGCCCAGCCCGCACTTGTGCCCCTGCCTTATGCCTAGCCCGCACTTGTGCCCCTGCCTTATGCCCAGCCCGCACTTGTGCCCCTGCCTTATGCCTAGCCCGCACTTGTGCCCCTGCCTTATGCCTAGCCAGCACTTGTGCCCCTGCCTTATGCCTAGCCAACACTTGTGCCCCTGCCTTATGCCTAGCCAGCACTTGTGCCCCTGCCTTCTGCCTAGCCAGCACTTGTGCCCCTGCCTTATACCTAGCCAGCACTTGTGCCCCTGCCTTATGCCTAGCCAGCACTTGTGCCCCTGCCTTATGCCTAGCCAGCACTTGTGCCCCTGCCTTATGCCTAGCCAGCACTTGTGCCCCTGCCTTATGCCTAGCCAGCACTTGTGCCCCTGCCTTATGCCTAGCCAGCACTTGTGCCCCTGCATTATGCCTAGCCAGCACTTGTGCTCCTGCCTTATGCCTAGCCAGCACTTGTGCCCCTGCCTTATGCCTAGCCAGCACTTGTGCCCCTGCCTTATGCCTAGCCAGCACTTGTGCCCCTGCCTTATGCCTAGCCAGCACTTGTGCCCCTGCCTTATGCCTAGCCAGCACTTGTGCCCCTGCCTTATGCCTAGCCAGCACTTGTGCCCCTGCCTTATAATAATAATAATAATTTTTATTTATATAGCGCCAACATATTCCGCAGCGCTTTACAAATTTTATGCCTAGCCAGCACTTGTGCCCCTGCCTTATGCCAAGCCTGCACTTGTGCCCCTGCCTTATGCCTAGCCAACACTTGTGCCCCTGCCTTATGCCTAGCCAGCACTTGTGCCCCTGCCTTATGCCTAGCCAGCACTTGTGCCCCTGCCTTATGCCTAGCCAGCACTTGTGCCCCTGCCTTATGCCAAGCCTGCACTTGTGCCCCTGCCTTATGCCTAGCCTGCACTTGTGACCCTGCCTTATGCCTAGCCTGCACTTGTGCCCCTGCCTTATGCCTAGCCTGCACTTGTGCCCCTGCCTTATGCCTAGCCTGCACTTGTGCCCCTGCCTTATGCCTAGCCTGCACTTGTGCCCCTGCCTTATGCCTAGCCAGCACTTGTGCCCCTGCCTTATGCCTAGCCAGCACTTGTGCCCCTGCCTTATGCCAAGCCTGCACTTGTGCCCCTGCCTTATGCCTAACCTGCACTTGTGCCCCTGCCTTATGCCTAGCCAGCACTTGTGCCCCTGCCTTATGCCTAGCCAGCACTTGTGCCCCTGCCTTATGCCAAGCCTGCACTTGTGCCCCTGCCTTATGCCTAGCCTGCACTTGTGCCCCTGCCTTATGCCTAGCCTGCACTTGTGCCCCTGCCTTATGCCTAGCCTGCACTTGTGCCCCTGCCTTATGCCTAGCCTGCACTTGTGCCCCTGCCTTATGCCTAGCTTGCACTTGTGCCTCTGCCTTATGCTTAGTTTGCACTTGTGCCCCAGCCTTATGCCTAGCCAGCACTTGTGCCCCAGCCTTATGCCTAGCCAGCACTTGTGCCCCAGCCTTATGCCTAGCCAGCACTTTTGCCCCTTGCATTATTGTTTTTTTGTCTTTAGCTTCATGTTGGTTATGCACACAGGGCAGGCTTTACGCTCTTCGCTCTTGTCCCGTCTGAATGCACATGCACGACTATAATTGGGGACGAAGGCATTACCCATTTACGGAGGACAGACAAGATGTGCCTGGTCGCTTGGAGCATGGGGGTTATGGAGTGGCTCCGCACTGTATAACAAAGTACAGAGTAGAGGGGTGAAAGCTAGCTCTTCACCCCTAAGGGTGCCTATCCCTTTATGCAAAGAGTGCAAAGAGTTAGCTGTATGCCTTATGTGTAGCCATCACTTGTGCCCCTGCCTTATGCCTAGCCAGCACTTGTGCCCCTGTCTTATGCCTAGCCAGCGCTTGTTCCCCTGCCTTATGCCTAGCCAGCACTTGTGCCCCTGCCTTATGCCTAGCCAGCACTTGTGCCCCTGCCTTATGCCTAGCCAGCACTTGTGCCCCTGCCTTATGCCTAGCCAGCACTTGGCCCCTGCCTTATGCCTAGCCCGCACTTGTGCCCCTGCCTTATGCCTAGCCCGCACTTGTGCCCCTGCCTTATGCCTAGCCCGCACTTGTGCCCCTGCCTTATGCCTAGCCCGCACTTGTGCCCCTGCCTTATGCCTAGCCAACACTTGTGCCCCTGCCTTATGCCTAGCCAGCACTTGTGCCCCTGCCTTAAGCCTAGCCTGCATAGGTGCCCCTGCCTTATGCCTAGCTTGCACTTGTGCCTCTGCCTTATGCTTAGTTTGTACTTGTGCCCCTGCCTTATGCCTAGCCCGCACTTGTGCCCCTGCCTTATGCCTAGCCAGCACTTGTGCCCCTGCCTTATGCCTAGCCAGCACTTGTGCCCCTGCCTTATGCCTAGCCAGCACTTGTGCCCCTGCCTTATGCCTAGCCAGCACTTGTGCCCCTGCCTTATGCCTAGCCAGCACTTGTGCCCCTGCCTTATGCCTAGCCAGCACTTGTGCCCCTGCCTTATGCCTAGCCAGCACTTGTGCCCCTGCCTTAAGCCTAGCCTGCATAGGTGCCCCTGCCTTATGCTTAGTTTGTACTTGTGCCCCTGCCTTATGCCTAGCCTGCACTTGTGCCCCTGCCTTATGCCTAGCCAGCACTTGTGCCCCTGCCTTATGCCTAGCTTGCACTTGTGCCTCTACCTTATGCTTAGTTTGCACTTGTGCCCCTGCCTAAAGGCTAGCCCGCACTTGTGCCCCTGCCTTATGCCTAGCCAGCACTTGTGCCCCTGCCTTATGCCTAGCCAGCACTTGTGCCCCTGCCTTATGCCTAGCCAGCACTTGTGCCCCTGCCTTATGCCTAGCCAGCACTTGTGCCCCTGCCTTATGCCTAGCCAGCACTTGTGCCCCTGCCTTATGCCTAGCCAGCACTTGTGCCCCTGCCTTATGCCTAGCCAGCACTTGTGCCCCTGCCTTATGCCTAGCCAGCACTTGTGCCCCTGCCTTATGCCTAGCCAGCACTTGTGCCCCTGCCTTATGCCTAGCCAGCACTTGTGCCCCTGCCTTATGCCTAGCTTGCACTTGTGCCTCTGCCTTATGCTTAGTTTGCACTTGTGCCCCTGCCTAAAGGCTAGCCCGCACTTGTGCCCCTGCCTTATGCCTAGCCAGCACTTGTGCCCCTGCCTTATGCCTAGCCAGCACTTGTGCCCCTGCCTTATGCCTAGCCAGCACTTGTGCCCCTGCCTTATGCCTAGCCAGCACTTGTGCCCCTGCCTTATGCCTAGCCTGCACTTGTGCCCCTGCCTTATGCCTAGCCTGCACTTGTGCCCCTGCCTTATGCCTAGCCAGCACTTGTGCCCCTGCCTTATGCCTAGCTTGCACTTGTGCCTCTGCCTTATGCTTAGTTTGCACT
Source organism: Ranitomeya imitator (assembly GCF_032444005.1). Classification (NCBI taxonomy): domain Eukaryota; kingdom Metazoa; phylum Chordata; class Amphibia; order Anura; family Dendrobatidae; genus Ranitomeya; species Ranitomeya imitator. Next base: position 110,078,152 of record NC_091288.1, on the reverse strand, counting down.
TGTGCCCCTGCCTAAAGGCTAGCCCTCACTTGTGCCCCTGCCTTATGCCTAGCCAGCACTTGTGCCCCTGCCTTATGCCTAGCCCGCACTTGTGCCCCTGCCTTATGCCTAGCCCGCACTTGTGCCCCTGCCTTATGCCTAGCCAGCACTTGTGCCCCTGCCTTATGCCTAGCCAGCACTTGTGCCCCTGCCTTATGCCTAGCCAGCACTTGTGCCCCTGCCTTATGCCTAGCCAACACTTGTGCCCCTGCCTTATGCCTAACCAGCACTTGTGCCCCTGCCTTATGCCTAGCCAGCACTTGTGCCCCTGCCTTATGCCTAGCCAGCACTTGTGCCCCTGCCTTATGCCTAGCCAGCACTTGTGCCCCTGCCTTATGCCTAGCCAGCACTTGTGCCCCTGCCTTATGCCTAGCCAGCACTTGTGCCCCTGCCTTATGCCTTGCCAGCACTTGTGCCCCAGCCTTATGCCAAGCCTGCACTTGTGCCCCTGCCTTATGCCAAGCCAACACTTGTGCCCCTGTCTTATGCCTAGCCAGCACTTGTGCCCCTGCCTTATGCCTAGCTTGCACTTGTGCCTCTGCCTTATGCTTAGTTTGCACTTGTGCCCCTGCCTAAAGGCTACCCCGCCCTTGTGCCCCTGCCTTATGCCTAGCCAGCACTTGTGTCCCTGCCTTATGCCTAGCCAGCACTTGTGCCCCAGCCTTATGCCTAGCCAGCACTTGTGCCCCAGCCTTATGCCTAGCCAGCACTTGTGCCCCAGCCTTATGCCTAGCCAGCACTTTTGCCCCTTGCATTATTGTTTTTTTGTCTTTAGCTTCATGTTGGTTATGCACACAGGGCAGGCTTTACGCTCTTCGCTCTTGTCCCGTCTGAATGCACATGCACGACTGTAATTGGGGACGAAGGCATTACCCATTTACGGAGGACAGACAAGATGTGCCTGGTCGCTTGGAGCATGGGGGTTATGGAGTGGCTCCGCACTGTACAACAAAGTACAGAGTAGAGGGGTGAAAGCTAGCTCTTCACCCCTAAGGGTGCCTATCCCTTTATGCAAAGAGTGCAAAGAGTTAGCCGTATGCCTTATGTGTAGCCAGCACTTGTGCCCCTGCCTTATGCCTAGCCAGCACTTGTGCCCCTGCCTTATGCCTAGCCAGCACTTGTGCCCCTGCCTTATGCCTAGCCAGCACTTGTGCCCCTGCCTTATGCCTAGCCAGCACTTGTGCCCCTGCCTTATGCCTAGCCAGCACTTGTGCCCCTGCCTTATGCCTAGCAAGCACTTGTGCCCCTGCATTATGCCTAGCCAGCACTTGTGCTCCTGCCTTATGCCTAGCCAGCACTTGTGCCCCTGCCTTATGCCTAGCCAGCACTTGTGCCCCTGCCTTATGCCTAGCCAGCACTTGTGCCCCTGCCTTATGCCTAGCCAGCACTTGTGCCCCTGCCTTATGCCTAGCCAGCACTTGTGCCCCTGCCTTATAATAATAATAATAATTTTTATTTATATAGCGCCAACATATTCCGCAGCGCTTTACAAATTTTATGCCTAGCCTGCACTTGTGCCCCTGCGTTATGCCAAGCCTGCACTTGTGCCCCTGCCTTATGCCTAGCCAGCACTTGTGCCCCTGCCTTATGCCTAGCCAGCACTTGTGCCCCTGCCTTATGCCTAGCCAGCACTTGTGCCCCTGCCTTATGCCTAGCCAGCACTTGTGCCCCTGCCTTATGCCTAGCCAGCACTTGTGCCCCTGCCTTATGCCAAGCCTGCACTTGTGCCCCTGCCTTATGCCTAGCCTGCACTTGTGCCCCTGCCTTATGCCTAGCCTGCACTTGTGCCCCTGCCTTATGCCTAGCCAGCACTTGTGCCCCTGCCTTATGCCTAGCTTGCACTTGTGCCTCTGCCTTATGCTTAGTTTGCACTTGTGCCCCTGCCTAAAGGCTAGCCCGCACTTGTGCCCCTGCCTAAAGGCTAGCCCGCACTTGTGCCCCTGCCTTATGCCTAGCCAGCACTTGTGCCCCTGCCTTATGCCAAGCCTGCACTTGTGCCCCTGCCTTATGCCTAGCCAGCACTTGTGCCCCTGCCTTATGCCTAGCCAGCACTTGTGCCCCTGCCTTATGCCCAGCCCGCACTTGTGCCCCTGCCTTATGCCTAGCCCGCACTTGTGCCCCTGCCTTATGCCCAGCCCGCACTTGTGCCCCTGCCTTATGCCTAGCCCGCACTTGTGCCCCTGCCTTATGCCTAGCCAGCTCTTGTGCCCCTGCCTTATGCCTAGCCAGCACTTGTGCCCCTGCCTTATGCCTAGCCCGCACTTGTGCCCCTGCCTTATGCCTAGCCCGCACTTGTGCCCCTGCCTTATGCCTAGCCCGCACTTGTGCCCCTGCCTTATGCCTAGCCCGCACTTGTGCCCCTGCCTTATGCCTAGCCCGCACTTGTGCCCCTGCCTTATGCCTAGCCTGCACTTGTGCCCCTGACTTATGCCTAGCCAGCACTTGTGCCCCTGCCTGATGCCTATCCAGCACTTGTGCCCCTGCCTTATGCCTAGCCTGCACTTGTGCCCCTGCCTTATGCCTAGCCTGCACTTGTGCCCCTGCCTTATGCCTAGCCTGCACTTGTGCCCCTGCCTTATGCCTAGCCTGCACTTGTGCCCCTGCCTTATGCCTAGCCTGCACTTGTGCCCCTGCCTTATGCCTAGCCTGCACTTGTGCGCCTGCCTTATGCCTAGCCTGCACTTGTGCCCCTGCCTTATGCCTAGCCTGCACTTGTGCCCCTGCCTTATGCCTAGCCTGCACTTGTGCCCCTGCCTTATGCCTAGCCTGCACTTGTGCCCCTGCCTTATGCCTAGCCAGCTCTTGTGCCCCTGCCTTATGCCTAGCCAGCACTTGTGCCCCTGCCTTATGCCTAGCCAGCACTTGTGCCCCTGCCTTATGCCTAGCCAGCACTTGTGCCCCTGCCTTATGCCTAGCCAGCACTTGTGCCCCTGCCTTATGCCTAGCCAGCACTTGTGCCCCTGCCTTATGCCTAGCCAGCACTTGTGCCCCTGCCTTATGCCTAGCCAGCACTTGTGCCCCTGCCTTATGCCTAGCCAGCACTTGTGCCCCTGCCTTATGCCTAGCCAGCACTTGTGCCCCTGCCTTATGCCTAGCCAGCACTTGTGCCCCTGCCTTATGCCTAGCCAGCACTTGTGCCCCTGCCTTATGCCTAGCCAGCACTTGTGCCCCTGCCTTATGCCTAGCCAGCACTTGTGCCCCTGCCTTATGCCTAGCCAGCACTTGTGCCCCTGCCTTATGCCTAGCCCGTACTTGTGCCCCTGCCTTATGCCTAGCCCGCACTTGTGCCCCTGCCTTATGCCCAGCCCGCACTTGTGCCCCTGCCTTATGCCCAGCCCGCACTTGTGCCCCTGCCTTATGCCAAGCCTGCACTTGTGCCCCTGCCTTATGCCTAGCCTGCACTTGTGCCCCTGCCTTATGCCTAGCCTGCACTTGTGCCCCTGCCTTATGCCTAGCCAGCACTTGTGCCCCTGCCTTATGCCTAGCCAGCACTTGTGCCCCTGCCATATGCCTAGCCCGCACTTGTGCCCCTGCCTTATGCCCAGCCCGCACTTGTGCCCCTGCCTTATGCCTAGCCAGCTCTTGTGCCCCTGCCTTATGCCTAGCCCGCACTTGTGCCCCTGCCTTATGCCTAGCCCGCACTTGTGCCCCTGCCTTATGCCTAGCCCGCACTTGTGCCCCTGCCTTATGCCTAGCCCGCACTTGTGCCCCTGCCTTATGCCTAGCCCGCACTTGTGCCCCTGCCTTATGCCTAGCCCGCACTTGTGCCCCTGCCTTATGCCTAGCCCGCACTTGTGCCCCTGCCTTATGCCTAGCCCGCACTTGTGCCCCTGCCTTATGCCTAGCCCGCACTTGTGCCCCTGCCTTATGCCTAGCCTGCACTTGTGCCCCTGCCTGATGCCTAGCCAGCACTTGTGCCCCTGCCTGATGCCTAGCCAGCACTTGTGCCCCTGCCTTATGCCTAGCCTGCACTTGTGCCCATGCCTTATGCCTAGCCTGCACTTGTGCCCCTGCCTTATGCCTAGCCTGCACTTGTGCCCCTGCCTTATGCCTAGCCTGCACTTGTGCCCCTGCCTTATGCCTAGCCTGCACTTGTGCCCCTGCCTTATGCCTAGCCTGCACTTGTGCGCCTGCCTTATGCCTAGCCTGCACTTGTGCCCCTGCCTTATGCCTAGCCTGCACTTGTGCCCCTGCCTTATGCCTAGCCTGCACTTGTGCCCCTGCCTTATGCCTAGCCAGCTCTTGTGCCCCTGCCTTATGCCTAGCCAGCACTTGTGCCCCTGCCTTATGCCTAGCCAGCACTTGTGCCCCTGCCTTATGCCTAGCCAGCACTTGTGCCCCTGCCTTATGCCTAGCCAGCACTTGTGCCCCTGCCTTATGCCTAGCCAGCACTTGTGCCCCTGCCTTATGCCTAGCCAGCACTTGTGCCCCTGCCTTATGCCTAGCCAGCACTTGTGCCCCTGCCTTATGCCTAGCCCGCACTTGTGCCCCTGCCTTATGCCTAGCCAGCACTTGTGCCCCTGCCTTATGCCTAGCCAGCACTTGTGCCCCTGCCTTATGCCTAGCCAGCACTTGTGCCCCTGCCTTATGCCTAGCCAGCACTTGTGCCCCTGCCTTATGCCTAGCCAGCACTTGTGCCCCTGCCTTATAATAATAATAATAATAATTTTTATTTATATAGCGCCAACATATTCCGCAGCGCTTTACAAATTTTATGCCTAGCCAGCACTTGTGCCCCTGCCTTATGCCAAGCTTGCACTTGTGCCCCTGCCTTATGCCTAGCCAACACTTGTGCCCCTGCCTTATGCCTAGCCAGCACTTGTGCCCCTGCCTTATGCCTAGCCAGCACTTGTGCCCCTGCCTTATGCCTAGCCAGCACTTGTGCCCCTGCCTTATGCCAAGCCTGCACTTGTGCCGCTGCCTTATGCCTAGCCTGCACTTGTGCCCCTGCCTTATGCCTAGCCTGCACTTGTGCCCCTGCCTTATGCCTAGCCAGCACTTGTGCCCATGCCTTATGCCTAGCTTGCACTTGTGCCTCTGCCTTATGCTTAGTTTGCACTTGTGCCCCTGCCTAAAGGCTAGCCCGCACTTGTGCCCCTGCCTTATGCCTAGCCAGCACGTGTGCCCCTGCCTTATGCCTAGCCAGCACTTGTGCCCCTGCCTTATGCCTAGCCAGCACTTGTGCCCCTGCCTTATGCCTAGCCAGCACTTGTGCCCCTGCCTTATGCCTAGCCAGCACTTGTGCCCCTGCCTTATGCCTAGCCCGCACTTGTGCCCCTGCCTTATGCCTAGCCCGCACTTGTGCCCCTGCCTTATGCCTAGCCCGCACTTGTGCCCCTTCCATATGCCTAGCCCGCACTTGTGCCCCTGCCTTATGCCCAGCCCGCACTTGTGCCCCTGCCTTATGCCTAGCCCGCACTTGTGCCCCTGCCTTATGCCTAGCCAGCTCTTGTGCCCCTGCCTTATGCCTAGCCAGCACTTGTGCCCCTGCCTTATGCCTAGCCCGCACTTGTGCCCCTGCCTTATGCCTAGCCCGCACTTGTGCCCCTGCCTTATGCCTAGCCCGCACTTGTGCCCCTGCCTTATGCCTAGCCCGCACTTGTGCCCCTGCCTTATGCCTAGCCCGCACTTGTGCCCCTGCCTTATGCCTAGCCCGCACTTGTGCCCCTGCCTTATGCCTAGCCCGCACTTGTGCCCCTGCCTTATGCCTAGCCCGCACTTGTGCCCCTGCCTTATGCCTAGCCCGCACTTGTGCCCCTGACTTATGCCTAGCCAGCACTTGTGCCCCTGCCTGATGCCTAGCCAGCACTTGTGCCCCTGCCTTATGCCTAGCCTGCACTTGTGCCCCTGCCTTATGCCTAGCCTGCACTTGTGCCCCTGCCTTATGCCTAGCCTGCACTTGTGCCCCTGCCTTATGCCTAGCCTGCACTTGTGCCCCTGCCTTATGCCTAGCCTGCACTTGTGCCCCTGCCTTATGCCTAGCCTGCACTTGTGCCCCTGCCTTATGCCTAGCCTGCACTTGTGCCCCTGCCTTATGCCTAGCCCGCACTTGTGCCCCTGCCTTATGCCTAGCCCGCACTTGTGCCCCTGCCTTATGCCTAGCCCGCACTTGTGCCCCTGCCTTATGCCTAGACAGCACTTGTGCCCCTGCCTTATGCCAAGCCTGCACTTGTGCCCCTGCCTTATGCCTAGCCAACACTTGTGCCCCTGCCTTATGCCTAGCCAGCACTTGTGCCCCTGCCTTATGCCCAGCCCGCACTTGTGCCCCTGCCTTATGCCCAGCCCGCACTTGTGCCCCTGCCTTATGCCCAGCCCGCACTTGTGCCCCTGCCTTATGCCCAGCCCGCACTTGTGCCCCTGCCTTATGCCCAGCCCGCACTTGTGCCCCTGCCTTATGCCCAGCCCGCACTTGTGCCCCTGCCTTATGCCCAGCCCGCACTTGTGCCCCTGCCTTATGCCCAGCCCGCACTTGTGCCCCTGCCTTATGCCCAGCCCGCACTTGTGCCCCTGCCTTATGCCTAGCCCGCACTTGTGCCCCTGCCTTATGCCTAGCCTGCACTTGTGCCCCTGCCTTATGCCTAGCCCGCACTTGTGCCCCTGCCTTATGCCCAGCCCGCACTTGTGCCCCTGCCTTATGCCCAGCCCGCACTTGTGCCCCTGCCTTATGCCCAGCCCGCACTTGTGCCCCTGCCTTATGCCCAGCCCGCACTTGTGCCACTGCCTTATGCCCAGCCCGCACTTGTGCCACTGCCTTATGCCCAGCCCGCACTTGTGCCCCTGCCTTATGCCCAGTCCGCACTTGTGCCCCTGCCTTATGCCCAGTCCGCACTTGTGCCCCTGCCTTATGCCCAGCCCGCACTTGTGCCCCTGCCTTATGCCCAGCCCGCACTTGTGCCCCTGCCTTATGCCCAGCCCGCACTTGTGCCCCTGCCTTATGCCCAGCCCGCACTTGTGCCCCTGCCTTATGCCCAGCCCGCACTTGTGCCCCTGCCTTATGCCCAGCCCGCACTTGTGCCCCTGCCTTATGCCCAGCCCGCACTTGTGCCCCTGCCTTATGCCCAGCCCGCACTTGTGCCCCCGCCTTATGCCCAGCCCGCACTTGTGCCCCTGCCTTATGCCCAGCCAGCACTTGTGCCCCTGCCTTATGCCCAGCCAGCACTTGTGCCCCTGCCTTATGCCTAGCCCGCACTTGTGCCCCTGCCTTATGCCTAGCCCGCACTTGTGCCCCTGCCTTATGCCTAGCCCGCACTTGTGCCCCTGCCTTATGCCTAGCCAGCACTTGTGCCCCTGACTTATGCCTAGCCAGCACTTGTGCCCCTGCCTGATGCCTAGCCAGCACTTGTGCCCCTGCCTTATGCCTAGCCTGCACTTGTGCCCCTGCCTTATGCCTAGCCTGCACTTGTGCCCCTGCCTTATGCCTAGCCTGCACTTGTGCCCCTGCCTTATGCCTAGCCTGCACTTGTGCCCCTGCCTTATGCCTAGCCTGCACTTGTGCCCCTGCCTTATGCCTAGCCTGCACTTGTGCCCCTGCCTTATGCCTAGCCTGCACTTGTGCCCCTGCCTTATGCCTAGCCTGCACTTGTGCCCCTGCCTTATGCCTAGCCCGCACTTGTGCCCCTGCCTTATGCCTAGCCCGCACTTGTGCGCCTGCCTTATGCCTAGCCCGCACTTGTGCCCCTGCCTTATGCCTAGCCCGCACTTGTGCCCCTGCCTTATGCCTAGCCAGCTCTTGTGCCCCTGCCTTATGCCTAGCCAGCACTTGTGCCCCTGCCTTATGCCTAGCCAGCACTTGTGCCCCTGCCTTATGCCTAGCCAGCACTTGTGCCCCTGCCTTATGCCTAGCCAGCACTTGTGCCCCTGCCTTATGCCTAGCCAGCACTTGTGCCCCTGCCTTATGCCTAGCCAGCACTTGTGCCCCTGCCTTATGCCTAGCCAGCACTTGTGCCCCTGCCTTATGCCTAGCCAGCACTTGTGCCCCTGCTTTATGCCTAGCCAGCACTTGTGCCCCTGCCTTATGCCTAGCCCGCACTTGTGCCCCTGCCTTATGCCCAGCCGCACTTGTGCCCCTGCCTTATGCCCAGCCCGCACTTGTGCCCCTGCCTTATGCCCAGCCCGCACTTGTGCCCCTGCCTTATGCCCAGCCCGCACTTGTGCCCCTGCCTTATGCCTAGCCAGCACTTGTGCCCCTGCCTTATGCCCAGCCAGCACTTGTGCCCCTGCCTTATGCCCAGCCAGCACTTGTGCCCCTGCCTTATGCCCAGCCCGCACTTGTGCCCCTGACTTATGCCCAGCCCGCACTTGTGCCCCTGACATATGCCCAGCCCGCACTTGTGCCCCTTCCTTATGCCCAGCCCGCACTTGTGCCCCTGCCTTATGCCCAGCCCGCACTTGTGCCCCTGCCTTATGCCCAGCCCGCACTTGTGCCCCTGCCTTATGCCCAGCCCGCACTTGTGCCCCTGCCTTATGCCCAGCCCGCACTTGTGCCCCTGCCTTATGCCCAGCCCGCACTTGTGCCCCTGCCTTATGCCCAGCCCGCACTTGTGCCCCTGCCTTATGCCCAGCCCGCACTTGTGCCACTGCCTTATGCCCAGCCCGCACTTGTGCCCCTGCCTTATGCCCAGCCCGCACTTTTGCCCCTGCCTTATGCCCAGCCCGCACTTGTGCCCCTGCCTTATGCCCAGCCCGCACTTGTGCCCCTGCCTTATGCCCAGCCCGCACTTGTGCCCCTGCCTTATGCCCAGCCCGCACTTGTGCCCCTGCCTGATGCCCAGCCAGCACTTGTGCCCCTGCATTATGCCTAGCCAGCACTTGTGCTCCTGCCTTATGCCTAGCCAGCACTTGTGCCCCTGCCTTATGCCTAGCCAGCACTTGTGCCCCTGCCTTATGCCTAGCCAGCACTTGTGCCCCTGCCTTATGCCTAGCCAGCACTTGTGCCCCTGCCTTATAATAATAATAATAATTTTTCTTTATATAGCGCCAACATATTCCGCAGCGCTTTACAAATTTTATGCCTAGCCAGCACTTGTGCCCCTGCCTTATGCCTAGCTTGCACTTGTGCCTCTGCCTTATGCCTAGCTTGCAATTGTGCCTCTGCCTTATGCTTAGTTTGCACTTGTGCCCCTGCCTAAAGGCTACCCCGCATTTGTGCCCCTGCCTGATGCCTAGCCAGCACTTGTGTCCCTGCCTTATGCTTAGCCAGCACTTGTGCCCCAGCCTTATGCCTAGCCAGCACTTGTGCCCCAGCCTTATGCCTAGCCAGCACTTGTGCCCCAGCCTTATGCCTAGCCAGCACTTGTGCCCCAGCCTTATGCCTAGCCAGCACTTTTGCCCCTTGCATTATTGTTTTTTTGTCTTTAGCTTCATGTTGGTTATGCACACAGGGCAGGCTTTACGCTCTTCGCTCTTGTCCCGTCTGAATGCACATGCACGACTGTAATTGGGGACGAAGGCATTACCCATTTACGGAGGACAGACAAGATGTGCCTGGTCGCTTGGAGCATGGGGGTTATGGAGTGGCTCCGCACTGTACAACAAAGTACAGAGTAGAGGGGTGAAAGCTAGCTCTTCACCCCTAAGGGTGCCTATCCCTTTATGCAAAGAGTGCAAAGAGTTAGCCGTATGCCTTATGTGTAGCCATCACTTGTGCCCATGCCTTATGCCTAGCCAGCACTTGTGCCCCTGCCTTATGCCTAGCCAGCACTTGTGCCCCTGCCTTATGCCTAGCCAGCACTTGTGCCCCTGCCTTATGCCTAGCCAGCACTTGTGCCCCTGCCTTATGCCTAGCTTGCACTTGTGCCCCTGCCTTATGCCTAGCCAGCACTTGTGCCCCTGCCTTATGCCTAGCCAGCACTTGTGCTCCTGCCTTATGCCTAGCCAACACTTGTGCCCCTGCCTTATGCCTAGCCAGCACTTGTGCCCCTGCCTTATGCCTAGCCAGCACTTGTGCCCCTGCCTTATGCCTAGCCAGCACTTGTGCCCCTGCCTTATGCCTAGCCAGCACTTGTGCCCCTGCCTTATAATAATAATAATAATTTTTATTTATATAGCGCCAACATATTCCGCAGCGCTTTACAAATTTTATGCCTAGCCAGCACTTGTGCCCCTGCCTTATGCCAAGCCTGCACTTGTGCCCCTGCCTTATGCCTAGCCAACACTTGTGCCCCTGCCTTATGCCTAGCCAGCACTTGTGCCCCTGCCTTATGCCTAGCCAGCACTTGTGCCCCTGCCTTATGCCTAGCCAGCACTTGTGCCCCTGCCTTATGCCTAGCCAGCACTTGTGCCCCTGCCTTATGCCTAGCCTGCACTTGTGCCCCTGCCTTATGCCTAGCCAGCACTTGTGCCCCTGCCTTATGCCTAGCTTGCACTTGTGCCTCTGCCTTATGCTTAGTTTGCACTTGTGCCTCTGCCTTATGCTTAGTTTGCACTTGTGCCCCTGCCTAAAGGCTAGCCCGCACTTGTGCCCCTGCCTTATGCCTAGCCAGCACTTGTGCCCCTGCCTTATGCCTAGCCAGCACTTGTGCCCCTGCCTTATGCCTAGCCAGCACTTGTGCCCCTGCCTTATGCCTAGCCAGCACTTGTGCCCCTGCCTTATGCCTAGCCAGCACTTGTGCCCCTGCCTTATGCCTAGCCAGCACTTGTGCCCCTGCCTTATGCCTAGCCAGCACTTGTGCCCCTGCCTTATGCCTAGCCCGCACTTGTGCCCCTGCCTTATGCCTAGCCCGCACTTGTGCCCCTGCCTTATGCCCAGCCCGCACTTGTGCCCCTGCCTTATGCCTAGCCAGCACTTGTGCCCCTGCCTTATGCCTAGCCAGCACTTGTGCCCCTGCCTTATGCCTAGCCAGCACTTGTGCCCCTGCCTTATGCCTAGCCAGCACTTGTGCCCCTGCCTTATGCCTAGCCAGCACTTGTGCCCCTGCCTTATGCCTAGCCAGCACTTGTGCCCCTGCCTTATGCCTAGCCAGCACTTGTGCCCCTGCCTTATGCCTAGCCAGCACTTGTGCCCCTGCCTTATGCCTAGCCCGCACTTGTGCCCCTGCCTTATGCCTAGCCCGCACTTGTGCCCCTGCCTTATGCCCAGCCCGCACTTGTGCCCCTGCCTTATGCCTAGCCCGCACTTGTGCCCCTGCCTTATGCCTAGCCAGCTCTTGTGCCCCTGCCTTATGCCTAGCCCGCACTTGTGCCCCTGCCTTATGCCTAGCCAGCTCTTGTGCCCCTGCCTTATGCCTAGCCAGCACTTGTGCCCCTGCCTTATGCCTAGCCCGCACTTGTGCCCCTGCCTTATGCCTAGCTCGCACTTGTGCCCCTGCCTTATGCCTAGCCCGCACTTGTGCCCCTGCCTTATGCCTAGCCCGCACTTGTGCCCCTGCCTTATGCCTAACCCGCACTTGTGCCCCTGCCTTATGCCTAGACCGCACTTGTGCCCCTGCCTTATGCCTAGACCGCACTTGTGCCCCTGCCTTATGCCTAGCCCGCACTTGTGCCCCTGCCTTATGCCTAGCCCGCACTTGTGCCCCTGCCTTATGCCTAGCCCGCACTTGTGCCCCTGCCTTATGCCTAGCCCGCACTTGTGCCCCTGCCCTATGCCTAGCCCGCACTTGTGCCCCTGCCTTATGCCTAGCCCGCACTTGTGCCCCTGACTTATGCCTAGCCAGCACTTGTGCCCCTGCCTGATGCCTATCCAGCACTTGTGCCCCTGCCTTATGCCTAGCCTGCACTTGTGCCCCTGCCTTATGCCTAGCCTGCACTTGTGCCCCTGCCTTATGCCTAGCCTGCACTTGTGCCCCTGCCTTATGCCTAGCCTGCACTTGTGCGCCTGCCTTATGCCTAGCCTGCACTTGTGCCCCTGCCTTATGCCTAACCTGCACTTGTGCCCCTGCCTTATGCCTAGCCTGCACTTGTGCCCCTGCCTTATGCCTAGCCAGCTCTTGTGCCCCTGCCTTATGCCTAGCCAGCACTTGTGCCCCTGCCTTATGCCTAGCCAGCACTTGTGCCCCTGCCTTATGCCTAGCCAGCACTTGTGCCCCTGCCTTATGCCTAGCCAGCACTTGTGCCCCTGCCTTATGCCTAGCCAGCACTTGTGCCCCTGCCTTATGCCTAGCCAGCACTTGTGCCCCTGCCTTATGCCTAGCCAGCACTTGTGCCCCTGCCTTATGCCTAGCCAGCACTTGTGCCCCTGCCTTATGCCTAGCCAGCACTTGTGCCCCTGCCCTATGCCTAGCCCGCACTTGTGCCCCTGCCTTATGCCTAGCCCGCACTTGTGCCCCTGCCTTATGCCCAGCCCGCACTTGTGCCCCTGCCTTATGCCCAGCCCGCACTTGTGCCCCTGCCTTATGCCCAGCCCGCACTTGTGCCCCTGCCTTATGCTTAGCCCGCACTTGTGCCCCTGCCTTATGCCTAGCCCGCACTTGTGCCCCTGCCTTATGCCTAGCCCGCACTTGTGCCCCTGCCTTATGCCTAGCCCGCACTTGTGCCCCTGCCTTATGCCTAGCCCGCACTTGTGCCCCTGCCTTATGCCTAGCCCGCACTTGTGCCCCTGCCTTATGCCTAGCCCGCACTTGTGCCCCTGCCTTATGCCTAGCCCGCACTTGTGCCCCTGCCTTATGCCTAGCCCGCACTTGTGCCCCTGCCTTATGCCTAGCCCGCACTTGTGCCCCTGCCTTATGCCTAGCCCGCACTTGTGCCCCTGCCTTATGCCTAGCCCGCACTTGTGCCCCTGCCTTATGCCTAGCCAGCACTTGTGCCCCTGCCTTATGCCTAGCCCGCACTTGTGCCCCTGCCTTATGCCTAGCCCGCACTTGTGCCCCTGCCTTATGCCCAGCCAGCACTTGTGCCCCTGCCTTATGCCCAGCCAGCACTTGTGCCCCTGCCTTATGCCCAGCCAGCACTTGTGCCCCTGCCTTATGCCCAGCCAGCACTTGTGCCCCTGCCTTATGCCCAGCCTGCACTTGTGCCCCTGCCTTATGCCCAGCCCGCACTTGTGCCCCTGACTTATGCCCAGCCCGCACTTGTGCCCCTGACTTATGCCCAGCCCGCACTTGTGCCCCTGACTTATGCCCAGCCCGCACTTGTGCCCCTGACTTATGCCCAGCCCGCACTTGTGCCCCTGACTTATGCCCAGCCCGCACTTGTGCCCCTGACTTATGCCCAGCCCGCACTTGTGCCCCTGACTTATGCCCAGCCCGCACTTGTGCCCCTGACTTATGCCCAGCCCGCACTTGTGCCCCTGACTTATGCCCAGCCCGCACTTGTGCCCCTGCCTTATGCCCAGCCCGCACTTGTGCCCCTGCCTTATGCCCAGCCCGCACTTGTGCCACTGCCTTATGCCCAGCCCGCACTTGTGCCCCTGCCTTATGCCCAGCCCGCACTTGTGCCCCTGCCTTATGCCCAGCCCGCACTTGTGCCCCTGCCTTATGCCCAGCCCGCACTTGTGCCCCTGCCTTATGCCCAGCCCGCACTTGTGCCCCTGCCTTATGCCCAGCCCGCACTTGTGCCCCTGCCTTATGCCCAGCCCGCACTTGTGCCCCTGCCTTATGCCCAGCCCGCACTTGTGCCCCTGCCTTATGCCCAGCCCGCACTTGTGCCCCTGCCTTATGCCCAGCCCGCACTTGTGCCCCTGCCTTATGCCCAGCCCGCACTTGTGCCCCTGCCTTATGCCCAGCCCGCACTTGTGCCCCTGCCTTATGCCCAGCCCGCACTTGTGCCCCTGCCTTATGCCCATCCCGCACTTGTGCCCCTGCCTTATGCCCAGCCCGCACTTGTGCCCCTGCCTTATGCCCAGCCCGCACTTGTGCCCCTGCCTTATGCCCAGCCCGCACTTGTGCCCCTGCCTTATGCCCAGCCCGCACTTGTGCCCCTGCCTTATGCCCAGCCCGCACTTGTGCCCCTGCCTTATGCCCAGCCCGCACTTGTGCCCCTGCCTTATGCCCAGCCCGCACTTGTGCCCCTGCCTTATGCCCAGCCCGCAATTGTGCCCCTGCCTTATGCCCAGCCCGCACTTGTGCCCCTGCCTTATGCCCAGCCCGCACTTGTGCCCCTGCCTTATGCCCAGCCCGCACTTGTGCCCCTGCCTTATGCCCAGCCCGCACTTGTGCCCCTGCCTTATGCCCAGCCCGCACTTGTGCCCCTGCCTTATGCCCAGCCCGCACTTGTGCCCCTGCCTTATGCCCAGCCCGCACTTGTGCCCCTGCCTTATGCCCAGCCCGCACTTGTGCCCCTGCCTTATGCCCAGCCCGCACTTGTGCCCCTGCCTTATGCCCAGCCCGCACTTGTGCCCCTGCCTTATGCCCAGCCCGCACTTGTGCCCCTGCCTTATGCCCAGCCCGCACTTGTGCCCCTGCCTTATGCCCAGCCCGCACTTGTGCCCCTGCCTGATGCCCAGCCCGCACTTGTGCCCCTGCCTGATGCCCAGCCCGCACTTGTGCCCCTGCCTGATGCCCAGCCCGCACTTGTGCCCCTGCCTGATGCCCAGCCCGCACTTGTGCCCCTGCCTGATGCCCAGCCAGCACTTGTGCCCCTGCCTGATGCCCAGCCAGCACTTGTGCCCCTGCCTGATGCCCAGCCAGCACTTGTGCCCCTGCCTGATGCCTAGCCAGCACTTGTGCCCCTGCCTGATGCCTAGCCAGCACTTGTGCCCCTGCCTGATGCCTAGCCAGCACTTGTGCCCCTGCCTGATGCCTAGCCAGCACTTGTGCCCCTGCCTTATGCCTAGCCAGCACTTGTGCCCCTGCCTTATGCCTAGCCAGCACTTGTGCCCCTGCCTTATGCCTAGCCAGCACTTGTGCCCCTGCCTTATGCCTAGCCAGCACTTGTGCCCCTGCCTTATGCCTAGCCAGCACTTGTGCCCCTGCCTTATGCCTAGCCAGCACTTGTGCCCCTGCCTTATGCCTAGCCAGCACTTGTGCCCCTGCCTTATGCCTAGCCAGCACTTGTGCCCCTGCCTTATGCCTAGCCAGCACTTGTGCCCCTGCCTTATGCCTAGCCAGCACTTGTGCCCCTGCCTTATAATAATAATAATAATTTTTAATTATATAGCGCCAACATATTCCGCAGCGCTTTAAAAATTTTATGCCTAGCCTGCACTTGTGCCCCTGCCTTATGCCTAGCCAGCACTTGTGCCCCAGCCTTATGCCTAGCCAGCACTTGTGCCCCAGCCTTATGCCTAGCCAGCACTTGTGTCCCTGCCTTATGCCTAGCCAGCACTTGTGCCCCTGCCTTATGCCTAGCCTGCACTTGTGCCCCTGCCTTATGCCTAGCCTGCACTTGTGCCCCTGCCTTATGACTAGCCTGCACTTGTGCCCCTGCCTTATGCCTAGCCTGCACTTGTGCCCCTGCCTTATGCCTAGCCTGCACTTGTGCCCCTGCCTTATGCCTAGCCTGCACTTGTGCCCCTGCCTTATGCCTAGCCTGCACTTGTGCCCCTGCCTTATGCCTAGCCTGCACTTGTGCCCCTGCCTTATGCCTAGCCTGCACTTGTGCCCCTGCCTTATGCCTAGCCTGCACTTGTGCCCCTGCCTTATGCCTAGCCTGCACTTGTGCCCCTGCCTTATGCCTAGCCTGCACTTGTGCCCCTGCCTTATGCCTAGCCTGCACTTGTGCCCCTGCCTTATGCCTAGCCTGCACTTGTGCCCCTGCCTTATGCCTAGCCTGCACTTGTGCCCATGCCTTATGCCTAGCCTGCACTTGTGCCCATGCCTTATGCCTAGCCTGCACTTGTGCCCCTGCCTTATGCCTAGCCTGCACTTGTGCCCCTGCCTTATGCCTAGCCTGCACTTGTGCCCCTGCCTTATGCCTAGCCTGCACTTGTGCCCCTGCCTTATGCCTAGCCTGCACTTGTGCCCCTGCCTTATGCCTAGCCTGCACTTGTGCCCCTGCCTTATGCCTAGCCTGCACTTGTGCCCCTGCCTTATGCCTAGCCTGCACTTGTGCCCCTGCCTTATGCCTAGCCTGCACTTGTGCCCCTGCCTTATGCCTAGCCAGCTCTTGTGTCCCTGCCTTATGCCTAGCCAGCACTTGTGCCCCTGCCTTATGCCTAGCCCGCACTTGTGCCCCTGCCTTATGCCTAGCCAGCACTTGTGCCCCTGCCTTATGCCTAGCCCGCACTTGTGCCCCTGCCTTATGCCTAGCCCGCACTTGTGCCCCTGCCTTATGCCTAGCCAGCACTTGTGCCCCTGCCTTATGCCCAGCCAGCACTTGTGCCCCTGCCTGACGCCCAGCCAGCACTTGTGCCCCTGCCTTACGCCCAGCCCGCACTTCTGCCTCTGCCGTATGCCCAGCCCGCACTTGTGCCCCTGCCTTATGCCGAGCCCGCACTTGTGCCCCTGCCTTATGCCCAGCCCGCACTTGTGCCCCTGCCTTATGCCCAGCCCGCACTTGTGCCCCTGCCTTATGCCCAGCCCGCACTTGTGCCCCTGCCTTATGCCTAGCCCGCACTTGTGCCCCTGCCTTATGCCCAGCCAGCACTTGTGCCCCTGCCTTATGCCCAGCCAGCACTTGTGCCCCTGCCTTATGCCCAGCCCGCACTTGTGCCCCTGCCTTATGCCCAGCCCGCACTTGTGCCCCTGCCTTATGCCCAGCCCGCACTTGTGCCTCTGCCTGATGCCTAGCCAGCCTTGTGCCCCTGCCTTATGCCTAGCCAGCCTTGTGCCCCTGCCTTATGCCTAGCCAGCACTTGTGCCCCTGCCTTATGCGTTGCCAGCACTTGTGCCCCTGCCTTATGTCTAGCCAGCACTTGTGCCCCTGCCTTATGCCTAGCCAGCACTTGTGCCCCTGCCTTATGCCTAGCCAGCACTTGTGCCCCTGCCTTATGCCTAGCCAGCACTTGTGCCCCTGCCTTATGCCTAGCCAGCACTTGTGCCCCTGCCTTATGCCTAGCCAGCACTTGTGCCCCTGCCTTATGCCTAGCCAGCACTTGTGCCCCTGCCTTATGCCTAGCCTGCACTTGTGCCCCTGCCTTATGCCTAGCCTGCACTTGTGCCCCTGCCTTATGCCTAGCCTGCACTTGTGCCCCTGCCTTATGCCTAGCCAGCACTTGTGCCCCTGCCTGATGCCTAGCCAGCACTTGTGCCCCTGCCTGATGCCTAGCCAGCACTTGTGCCCCTGCCTTATGCCTAGCCTGCACTTGTGCCCCTGCCTTATGCCTAGCCTGCACTTGTGCCCCTGCCTTATGCCTAGCCTGCACTTGTGCCCCTGCCTTATGCCTAGCCAGCACTTGTGCCCCTGCCTGATGCCTAGCCAGCACTTGTGCCCCTGCCTTATGCCTAGCCTGCACTTGTGCCCCTGCCTTATGCCTAGCCTGCACTTGTGCCCCTGCCTTATGCCTAGCCTGCACTTGTGCCCCTGCCTGATGCCTAGCCAGCACTTGTGCCCCTGCCTTATGCCTAGCCAGCACTTGTGCCCCTGCCTTATGCCTAGCCAGCACTTGTGCCCCTGCCTTATGCCTAGCCTGCACTTGTGCTCCTGCCTAGTGCCTAGCTTGCACTCGTGCCTCTGCCTTATGCTTAGTTTGCACTCGTGCCCCTGCCTAAAGCCTAGCCCGCACTTGTGCCCCTGCCTCATGCCTATCCAGCACTTGTGCCCCTGCCTTATGCCTAGCCAGCACTTGTGCCCCTGCCTTATGCCTTGCCAGCACTTGTGCCCCTGCCTTATGCCTAGCCAGCACTTGTGCCCCTGCCTTATGCCTAGCCAGCACTTGTGCCCCTGCCTTATGCATAGCTTGCACTTGTGCCCCTGCCTTATGCATAGCTTGCACTTGTGCCCCTGCCTTATGCATAGCTTGCACTTGTGCCTCTGCCTTATGCTTAGTTTGCACTTGTGCCCCTGCCAAAAGCCTAGCCAGCACTTGTGCCCCTGCCTTATGCCTAGCCAGCACTTGTGCCCCTGCCTTATGCCTAGCCAGTACTTGTGCCCCTGCCTTATGCCTAGCCAGTACTTGTGCCCCTGCCTTAAGCCTAGCCCGCACTTGTGCCCCTGCCTTATGCCTAGCCCGCACTTGTGCCCCTGCCTTATGCCTAGCCCGCACTTGTGCCCCTGCCTTATGCCTAGCCCGCACTTGTGCCCCTGCCTTATGCCTAGCCCGCACTTGTGCCCCTGCCTTATGCCTAGCCCGCCCTTGTGCCCCTGCCTTATGCCTAGCCCGCACTTGTGCCCCAGCCTTATGCCTAGCCAGCACTTGTGCCCCAGCCTTATGCCTAGCCAGCACTTTTGCCCCTTGCATTATTGTTTTTTTGTCTTTAGCTTCATGTTGGTTATGCACACAGGGCAGGCTTTACGCTCTTCGCTCTTGTCCCGTCTGAATGCACATGCACGACTGTAATTGGGGACGAAGGCATTACCCATTTACGGAGGACAGACAAGATGTGCCTGGTCGCTTGGAGCATGGGGGTTATGGAGTGGCTCCGCACTGTACAACAAAGTACAGAGTAGAGGGGTGAAAGCTAGCTCTTCACCCCTAAGGGTGCCTATCCCTTTATGCAAAGAGTGCAAAGAGTTAGCCGTATGCCTTATGTGTAGCCATCACTTGTGCCCATGCCTTATGCCTAGCCAGCACTTGTGCCCCTGCCTTATGCCTAGCCAGCACTTGTGCCCCTGCCTTATGCCTAGCCAGCACTTGTGCCCCTGCCTTATGCCTAGCCAGCACTTGTGCCCCTGCCTTATGCCTAGCTTGCACTTGTGCCCCTGCCTTATGCCTAGCCAGCACTTGTGCCCCTGCCTTATGCCTAGCCAGCACTTGTGCTCCTGCCTTATGCCTAGCCAACACTTGTGCCCCTGCCTTATGCCTAGCCAGCACTTGTGCCCCTGCCTTATGCCTAGCCAGCACTTGTGCCCCTGCCTTATGCCTAGCCAGCACTTGTGCCCCTGCCTTATGCCTAGCCAGCACTTGTGCCCCTGCCTTATGCCTAGCCAGCACTTGTGCCCCTGCCTTATAATAATAATAATAATTTTTATTTATATAGCGCCAACATATTCCGCAGCGCTTTACAAATTTTATGCCTAGCCAGCACTTGTGCCCCTGCCTTATGCCAAGCCTGCACTTGTGCCCCTGCCTTATGCCTAGCCAACACTTGTGCCCCTGCCTTATGCCTAGCCAGCACTTGTGCCCCTGCCTTATGCCTAGCCAGCACTTGTGCCCCTGCCTTATGCCTAGCCTGCACTTGTGCCCCTGCCTTATGCCTAGCCAGCACTTGTGCCCCTGCCTTATGCCTAGCTTGCACTTGTGCCTCTGCCTTATGCTTAGTTTGCACTTGTGCCTCTGCCTTATGCTTAGTTTGCACTTGTGCCCCTGCCTAAAGGCTAGCCCGCACTTGTGCCCCTGCCTTATGCCTAGCCAGCACTTGTGCCCCTGCCTTATGCCTAGCCAGCACTTGTGCCCCTGCCTTATGCCTAGCCAGCACTTGTGCCCCTGCCTTATGCCTAGCCAGCACTTGTGCCCCTGCCTTATGCCTAGCCAGCACTTGTGCCCCTGCCTTATGCCTAGCCCGCACTTGTGCCCCTGCCTTATGCCTAGCCCGCACTTGTGCCCCTGCCTTATGCCCAGCCCGCACTTGTGCCCCTGCTTTATGCCTAGCCCGCACTTGTGCCCCTGCCTTATGCCTAGCCAGCTCTTGTGCCCCTGCCTTATGCCTAGCCAGCACTTGTGCCCCTGCCTTATGCCTAGCCCGCACTTGTGCCCCTGCCTTATGCCTAGCTCGCACTTGTGCCCCTGCCTTATGCCTAGCCCGCACTTGTGCCCCTGCCTTATGCCTAGCCCGCACTTGTGCCCCTGCCTTATGCCTAACCCGCACTTGTGCCCCTGCCTTATGCCTAGACCGCACTTGTGCCCCTGCCTTATGCCTAGACCGCACTTGTGCCCCTGCCTTATGCCTAGCCCGCACTTGTGCCCCTGCCTTATGCCTAGCCCGCACTTGTGCCCCTGCCTTATGCCTAGCCCGCACTTGTGCCCCTGCCTTATGCCTAGCCCGCACTTGTGCCCCTGCCCTATGCCTAGCCCGCACTTGTGCCCCTGCCTTATGCCTAGCCCGCACTTGTGCCCCTGACTTATGCCTAGCCAGCACTTGTGCCCCTGCCTGATGCCTAGCCAGCACTTGTGCCCCTGCCTTATGCCTAGCCTGCACTTGTGCCCCTGCCTTATGCCTAGCCTGCACTTGTGCCCCTGCCTTATGCCTAGCCTGCACTTGTGCCCCTGCCTTATGCCTAGCCTGCACTTGTGCGCCTGCCTTATGCCTAGCCTGCACTTGTGCCCCTGCCTTATGCCTAACCTGCACTTGTGCCCCTGCCTTATGCCTAGCCTGCACTTGTGCCCCTGCCTTATGCCTAGCCAGCTCTTGTGCCCCTGCCTTATGCCTAGCCAGCACTTGTGCCCCTGCCTTATGCCTAGCCAGCACTTGTGCCCCTGCCTTATGCCTAGCCAGCACTTGTGCCCCTGCCTTATGCCTAGCCAGCACTTGTGCCCCTGCCTTATGCCTAGCCAGCACTTGTGCCCCTGCCTTATGCCTAGCCAGCACTTGTGCCCCTGCCTTATGCCTAGCCAGCACTTGTGCCCCTGCCTTATGCCTAGCCAGCACTTGTGCCCCTGCCCTATGCCTAGCCCGCACTTGTGCCCCTGCCTTATGCCTAGCCCGCACTTGTGCCCCTGCCTTATGCCCAGCCCGCACTTGTGCCCCTGCCTTATGCCCAGCCCGCACTTGTGCCCCTGCCTTATGCTTAGCCCGCACTTGTGCCCCTGCCTTATGCCTAGCCCGCACTTGTGCCCCTGCCTTATGCCTAGCCCGCACTTGTGCCCCTGCCTTATGCCTAGCCCGCACTTGTGCCCCTGCCTTATGCCTAGCCCGCACTTGTGCCCCTGCCTTATGCCTAGCCCGCACTTGTGCCCCTGCCTTATGCCTAGCCCGCACTTGTGCCCCTGCCTTATGCCTAGCCCGCACTTGTGCCCCTGCCTTATGCCTAGCCCGCACTTGTGCCCCTGCCTTATGCCTAGCCCGCACTTGTGCCCCTGCCTTATGCCTAGCCCGCACTTGTGCCCCTGCCTTATGCCTAGCCCGCACTTGTGCCCCTGCCTTATGCCTAGCCCGCACTTGTGCCCCTGCCTTATGCCTAGCCCGCACTTGTGCCCCTGCCTTATGCCTAGCCCGCACTTGTGCCCCTGCCTTATGCCCAGCCAGCACTTGTGCCCCTGCCTTATGCCCAGCCAGCACTTGTGCCCCTGCCTTATGCCCAGCCAGCACTTGTGCCCCTGCCTTATGCCCAGCCAGCACTTGTGCCCCTGCCTTATGCCCAGCCTGCACTTGTGCCCCTGCCTTATGCCCAGCCCGCACTTGTGCCCCTGCCTTATGCCCAGCCCGCACTTGTGCCCCTGCCCTATGCCTAGCCCGCACTTGTGCCCCTGCCCTATGCCTAGCCCGCACTTGTGCCCCTGCCCTATGCCTAGCCCGCACTTGTGCCCCTGCCTCATGCCTAGCCCGCACTTGTGCCCCTGCCTTATGCCTAGCCCGCACTTGTGCCCCTGCCCTATGCCTAGCCCGCACTTGTGCCCCTGCCCTATGCCTAGCCCGCACTTGTGCCCCTGCCCTATTCCTAGCCCGCACTTGTGCCCCTGCCTTATGCCTAGCCCGCACTTGTGCCCCTGCCTTATGCCTAGCCCGCACTTGTGCCCCTGCCTAATGCCTAGCCCGCACTTGTGCCCCTGCCTTATGCCTAGCCTGCACTCGTGCCCCGACCTTATGCCTAGCCTGCACTCGTGCCCCTGCCTTATGCCTAGCCTGCACTCGTGCCCCTGCCTTATGCCTAGCCTGCACTCGTGCCCCTGCCTTATGCCAAGCCTGCACTCGTGCCCCTGCCTTATGCCTAGCCAGCACTCGTGCCCCTGCCTTATGCCTAGCCTGCACTTGTGCCCCGGCCTTATGCCTAGCCTGCACTTGTGCCCCTGCCTTATGCCTAGCCAGCACTTGTGCCCCTGCCTTATGCCTAGCCAGCACTTGTGCCCCTGCCCTATGCCTAGCCAGCACTTGTGCCCCTGCCCTATGCCTAGCCCGCACTTGTGCCCCTGCCCTATGCCTAGCCCGCACTTGTGCCCCTGCCCTATGCCTAGCCCGCACTTGTGCCCCTGCCTTATGCCTAGCCCGCACTTGTGCCCCTGCCTTATGCCTAGCCCGCACTTGTGCCCCTGCCTTATGCCTAGCCCGCACTTGTGCCCCTGCCTTATGCCTAGCCCGCACTTGTGCCCCTGCCTTATGCCTAGCCCGCACTTGTGCCCCTGCCTTATGCCTAGCCCGCACTTGTGCCCCTGCCTTATGCCTAGCCCGCACTTGTGCCCCTGCCCTATGCCTAGCCCGCACTTGTGCCCCTGCCTTATGCCTAGCCCGCACTTGTGCCCCTGCCTTATGCCTAGCCCGCACTTGTGCCCCTGCCTTATGCCTAGCCCGCACTTGTGCCCCTGCCTTATGCCTAGCCCGCACTTGTGCCCCTGCCTTATGCCTAGCCCGCACTTGTGCCCCTGCCTTATGCCTAGCCCGCACTTGTGCCCCTGCCCTATGCCTAGCCCGCACTTGTGCCCCTGCCTTATGCCTAGCCCGCACTTGTGCCCCTGCCTAATGCCTAGCCCGCACTTGTGCCCCTGCCTTATGCCTAGCCTGCACTTGTGCCCCTGCCTTATGCCTAGCCTGCACTTGTGCCCCGGCCTTATGCCTAGCCTGCACTCGTGCCCCGGCCTTATGCCTAGCCTGCACTCGTGCCCCGGCCTTATGCCTAGCCTGCACTCGTGCCCCGGCCTTATGCCTAGCCTGCACTCGTGCCCCGGCCTTATGCCTAGCCTGCACTCGTGCCCCGGCCTTATGCCTAGCCTGCACTCGTGCCCCGGCCTTATGCCTAGCCTGCACTCGTGCCCCGGCCTTATGCCTAGCCTGCACTCGTGCCCCGGCCTTATGCCTAACCTGCACTCGTGCCCCTGCCTTATGCCAAGCCTGCACTCGTGCCCCTGCCTTATGCCTAGCCAGCACTCGTGCCCCTGCCTTATGCCTAGCCAGCACTCGTGCCCCTGCCTTATGCCTAGCCAGCACTCGTGCCCCTGCCTTATGCCTAGCCAGCACTCGTGCCCCTGCCTTATGCCTAGCCAGCACTTGTGCCCCTGCCTTATGCCTAGCCAGCACTTGTGCCCCTGCCTTATGCCTAGCCAGCACTTGTGCCCCTGCCTTATGCCTAGCCAGCACTTGTGCCCTTGCCTTATGCCTAGCCAGCACTTGTGCCCCTGCCTTATGCCCAGCCCGCACTTGTGCCCCTGCCTTATGCCCAGCCCGCACTTGTGCCCCTGCCTTATGCCCAGCCCGCACTTGTGCCCCTGCCTTATGCCCAGCCCGCACTTGTGCCCCTGCCTTATGCCCAGCCCGCACTTGTGCCCCTGCCTTATGCCTAGCCCGCACTTGTGCCCCTGCCTTATGCCTAGCCTGCACTTGTGCCCCTGCCTTATGCCTAGCCTGCACTTGTGCCCCTGCCTTATGCCCAGCCCGCACTTGTGCCCCTGCCTTATGCCCAGCCCGCACTTGTGCCCCTGCCTTATGCCCAGCCCGCACTTGTGCCCCTGCCTTATGCCCAGCCCGCACTTGTGCCCCTGCCTTATGCCCAGCCCGCACTTGTGCCACTGCCTTATGCCCAGCCCGCACTTGTGCCACTGCCTTATGCCCAGCCCGCACTTGTGCCCCTGCCTTATGCCCAGTCCGCACTTGTGCCCCTGCCTTATGCCCAGCCCGCACTTGTGCCCCTGCCTTATGCCCAGCCCGCACTTGTGCCCCTGCCTTATGCCCAGCCCGCACTTGTGCCCCTGCCTTATGCCCAGCCCGCACTTGTGCCCCTGCCTTATGCCCAGCCCGCACTTGTGCCCCTGCCTTATGCCCAGCCCGCACTTGTGCCCCTGCCTTATGCCCAGCCCGCACTTGTGCCCCCGCCTTATGCCCAGCCCGCACTTGTGCCCCCGCCTTATGCCCAGCCCGCACTTGTGCCCCCGCCTTATGCCCAGCCAGCACTTGTGCCCCCGCATTATGCCTAGCCAGCACTTGTGCTCCTGCCTTATGCCTAGCCAGCACTTGTGCCCCTGCCTTATGCCTAGCCAGCACTTGTGCCCCTGCCTTATGCCTAGCCAGCACTTGTGCCCCTGCCTTATGCCTAGCCCGCACTTGTGCCCCTGCCTTATGCCTAGCCCGCACTTGTGCCCCTGCCTTATGCCTAGCCCGCACTTGTGCCCCTGCCTTATGCCTAGCCCGCACTTGTGCCCCTGCCTTATGCCTAGCCCGCACTTGTGCCCCTGCCTTATGCCTAGCCCGCACTTGTGCCCCTGCCTTATGCCTAGCCAGCACTTGTGCCCCTGACTTATGCCTAGCCAGCACTTGTGCCCCTGCCTGATGCCTAGCCAGCACTTGTGCCCCTGCCTTATGCCTAGCCTGCACTTGTGCCCCTGCCTTATGCCTAGCCTGCACTTGTGCCCCTGCCTTATGCCTAGCCTGCACTTGTGCCCCTGCCTTATGCCTAGCCTGCACTTGTGCCCCTGCCTTATGCCTAGCCTGCACTTGTGCCCCTGCCTTATGCCTAGCCTGCACTTGTGCCCCTGCCTTATGCCTAGCCTGCACTTGTGCCCCTGCCTTATGCCTAGCCTGCACTTGTGCCCCTGCCTTATGCCTAGCCCGCACTTGTGCCCCTGCCTTATGCCTAGCCCGCACTTGTGCCCCTGCCTTATGCCTAGCCCGCACTTGTGCGCCTGCCTTATGCCTAGCCCGCACTTGTGCGCCTGCCTTATGCCTAGCCCGCACTTGTGCCCCTGCCTTATGCCTAGCCCGCACTTGTGCCCCTGCCTTATGCCTAGCCCGCACTTGTGCCCCTGCCTTATGCCTAGCCAGCTCTTGTGCCCCTGCCTTATGCCTAGCCAGCACTTGTGCGCCTGCCTTATGCCTAGCCCGCACTTGTGCGCCTGCCTTATGCCTAGCCCGCACTTGTGCCCCTGCCTTATGCCTAGCCCGCACTTGTGCCCCTGCCTTATGCCTAGCCCGCACTTGTGCCCCTGCCTTATGCCTAGCCAGCTCTTGTGCCCCTGCCTTATGCCTAGCCAGCACTTGTGCCCCTGCCTTATGCCTAGCCAGCACTTGTGCCCCTGCCTTATGCCTAGCCAGCACTTGTGCCCCTGCCTTATGCCTAGCCAGCACTTGTGCCCCTGCCTTATGCCTAGCCAGCACTTGTGCCCCTGCCTTATGCCTAGCCAGCACTTGTGCCCCTGCCTTATGCCTAGCCAGCACTTGTGCCCCTGCTTTATGCCTAGCCAGCACTTGTGCCCCTGCCTTATGCCTAGCCCGCACTTGTGCCCCTGCCTTATGCCCAGCCGCACTTGTGCCCCTGCCTTATGCCCAGCCCGCACTTGTGCCCCTGCCTTATGCCCAGCCCGCACTTGTGCCCCTGCCTTATGCCCAGCCCGCACTTGTGCCCCTGCCTTATGCCTAGCCAGCACTTGTGCCCCTGCCTTATGCCCAGCCAGCACTTGTGCCCCTGCCTTATGCCCAGCCAGCACTTGTGCCCCTGCCTTATGCCCAGCCCGCACTTGTGCCCCTGACTTATGCCCAGCCCGCACTTGTGCCCCTGACATATGCCCAGCCCGCACTTGTGCCCCTTCCTTATGCCCAGCCCGCACTTGTGCCCCTGCCTTATGCCCAGCCCGCACTTGTGCCCCTGCCTTATGCCCAGCCCGCACTTGTGCCCCTGCCTTATGCCCAGCCCGCACTTGTGCCCCTGCCTTATGCCCAGCCCGCACTTGTGCCCCTGCCTTATGCCCAGCCCGCACTTGTGCCCCTGCCTTATGCCCAGCCCGCACTTGTGCCCCTGCCTTATGCCCAGCCCGCACTTGTGCCACTGCCTTATGCCCAGCCCGCACTTGTGCCCCTGCCTTATGCCCAGCCCGCACTTTTGCCCCTGCCTTATGCCCAGCCCGCACTTGTGCCCCTGCCTTATGCCCAGCCCGCACTTGTGCCCCCGCCTTATGCCCAGCCCGCACTTGTGCCCCTGCCTTATGCCCAGCCCGCACTTGTGCCCCTGCCTGATGCCCAGCCAGCACTTGTGCCCCTGCATTATGCCTAGCCAGCACTTGTGCTCCTGCCTTATGCCTAGCCAGCACTTGTGCCCCTGCCTTATGCCTAGCCAGCACTTGTGCCCCTGCCTTATGCCTAGCCAGCACTTGTGCCCCTGCCTTATGCCTAGCCAGCACTTGTGCCCCTGCCTTATAATAATAATAATAATTTTTATTTATATAGCGCCAACATATTCCGCAGCGCTTTACAAATTTTATGCCTAGCCAGCACTTGTGCCCCTGCCTTATGCCTAGCTTGCACTTGTGCCTCTGCCTTATGCCTAGCTTGCAATTGTGCCTCTGCCTTATGCTTAGTTTGCACTTGTGCCCCTGCCTAAAGGCTACCCCGCATTTGTGCCCCTGCCTGATGCCTAGCCAGCACTTGTGTCCCTGCCTTATGCTTAGCCAGCACTTGTGCCCCAGCCTTATGCCTAGCCAGCACTTGTGCCCCAGCCTTATGCCTAGCCAGCACTTGTGCCCCAGCCTTATGCCTAGCCAGCACTTGTGCCCCAGCCTTATGCCTAGCCAGCACTTGTGCCCCAGCCTTATGCCTAGCCAGCACTTTTGCCCCTTGCATTATTGTTTTTTTGTCTTTAGCTTCATGTTGGTTATGCACACAGGGCAGGCTTTACGCTCTTCGCTCTTGTCCCGTCTGAATGCACATGCACGACTGTAATTGGGGACGAAGGCATTACCCATTTACGGAGGACAGACAAGATGTGCCTGGTCGCTTGGAGCATGGGGGTTATGGAGTGGCTCCGCACTGTACAACAAAGTACAGAGTTGAGGGGTGAAAGCTAGCTCTTCACCCCTAAGGGTGCCTATCCCTTTATGCAAAGAGTGCAAAGAGTTAGCCGTATGCCTTATGTGTAGCCATCACTTGTGCCCATGCCTTATGCCTAGCCAGCACTTGTGCCCCTGCCTTATGCCTAGCCAGCACTTGTGCCCCTGCCTTATGCCTAGCCAGCACTTGTGCCCCTGCCTTATGCCTAGCCAGCACTTGTGCCCCTGCCTTATGCCTAGCTTGCACTTGTGCCCCTGCCTTATGCCTAGCCAGCACTTGTGCCCCTGCCTTATGCCTAGCCAGCACTTGTGCTCCTGCCTTATGCCTAGCCAACACTTGTGCCCCTGCCTTATGCCTAGCCAGCACTTGTGCCCCTGCCTTATGCCTAGCCAGCACTTGTGCCCCTGCCGTATGCCTAGCCAGCACTTGTGCCCCTGCCTTATGCCTAGCCAGCACTTGTGCCCCTGCCTTATAATAATAATAATAATTTTTATTTATATAGCGCCAACATATTCCGCAGCGCTTTACAAATTTTATGCCTAGCCAGCACTTGTGCCCCTGCCTTATGCCAAGCCTGCACTTGTGCCCCTGCCTTATGCCTAGCCAACACTTGTGCCCCTGCCTTATGCCTAGCCAGCACTTGTGCCCCTGCCTTATGCCTAGCCAGCACTTGTGCCCCTGCCTTATGCCTAGCCAGCACTTGTGCCCCTGCCTTATGCCTAGCCTGCACTTGTGCCCCTGCCTTATGCCTAGCCAGCACTTGTGCCCCTGCCTTATGCCTAGCTTGCACTTGTGCCTCTGCCTTATGCTTAGTTTGCACTTGTGCCTCTGCCTTATGCTTAGTTTGCACTTGTGCCCCTGCCTAAAGGCTAGCCCGCACTTGTGCCCCTGCCTTATGCCTAGCCAGCACTTGTGCCCCTGCCTTATGCCTAGCCAGCACTTGTGCCCCTGCCTTATGCCTAGCCAGCACTTGTGCCCCTGCCTTATGCCTAGCCAGCACTTGTGCCCCTGCCTTATGCCTAGCCAGCACTTGTGCCCCTGCCTTATGCCTAGCCCGCACTTGTGCCCCTGCCTTATGCCTAGCCCGCACTTGTGCCCCTGCCTTATGCCCAGCCCGCACTTGTGCCCCTGCCTTATGCCTAGCCCGCACTTGTGCCCCTGCCTTATGCCTAGCCAGCTCTTGTGCCCCTGCCTTATGCCTAGCCAGCACTTGTGCCCCTGCCTTATGCCTAGCCCGCACTTGTGCCCCTGCCTTATGCCTAGCTCGCACTTGTGCCCCTGCCTTATGCCTAGCCCGCACTTGTGCCCCTGCCTTATGCCTAGCCCGCACTTGTGCCCCTGCCTTATGCCTAACCCGCACTTGTGCCCCTGCCTTATGCCTAGACCGCACTTGTGCCCCTGCCTTATGCCTAGACCGCACTTGTGCCCCTGCCTTATGCCTAGCCCGCACTTGTGCCCCTGCCTTATGCCTAGCCCGCACTTGTGCCCCTGCCTTATGCCTAGCCCGCACTTGTGCCCCTGCCTTATGCCTAGCCCGCACTTGTGCCCCTGCCCTATGCCTAGCCCGCACTTGTGCCCCTGCCTTATGCCTAGCCCGCACTTGTGCCCCTGACTTATGCCTAGCCAGCACTTGTGCCCCTGCCTGATGCCTATCCAGCACTTGTGCCCCTGCCTTATGCCTAGCCTGCACTTGTGCCCCTGCCTTATGCCTAGCCTGCACTTGTGCCCCTGCCTTATGCCTAGCCTGCACTTGTGCCCCTGCCTTATGCCTAGCCTGCACTTGTGCGCCTGCCTTATGCCTAGCCTGCACTTGTGCCCCTGCCTTATGCCTAACCTGCACTTGTGCCCCTGCCTTATGCCTAGCCTGCACTTGTGCCCCTGCCTTATGCCTAGCCAGCTCTTGTGCCCCTGCCTTATGCCTAGCCAGCACTTGTGCCCCTGCCTTATGCCTAGCCAGCACTTGTGCCCCTGCCTTATGCCTAGCCAGCACTTGTGCCCCTGCCTTATGCCTAGCCAGCACTTGTGCCCCTGCCTTATGCCTAGCCAGCACTTGTGCCCCTGCCTTATGCCTAGCCAGCACTTGTGCCCCTGCCTTATGCCTAGCCAGCACTTGTGCCCCTGCCTTATGCCTAGCCAGCACTTGTGCCCCTGCCTTATGCCTAGCCAGCACTTGTGCCCCTGCCCTATGCCTAGCCCGCACTTGTGCCCCTGCCTTATGCCTAGCCCGCACTTGTGCCCCTGCCTTATGCCCAGCCCGCACTTGTGCCCCTGCCTTATGCCCAGCCCGCACTTGTGCCCCTGCCTTATGCCCAGCCCGCACTTGTGCCCCTGCCTTATGCTTAGCCCGCACTTGTGCCCCTGCCTTATGCCTAGCCCGCACTTGTGCCCCTGCCTTATGCCTAGCCCGCACTTGTGCCCCTGCCTTATGCCTAGCCCGCACTTGTGCCCCTGCCTTATGCCTAGCCCGCACTTGTGCCCCTGCCTTATGCCTAGCCCGCACTTGTGCCCCTGCCTTATGCCTAGCCCGCACTTGTGCCCCTGCCTTATGCCTAGCCCGCACTTGTGCCCCTGCCTTATGCCTAGCCCGCACTTGTGCCCCTGCCTTATGCCTAGCCCGCACTTGTGCCCCTGCCTTATGCCTAGCCCGCACTTGTGCCCCTGCCTTATGCCTAGCCCGCACTTGTGCCCCTGCCTTATGCCTAGCCCGCACTTGTGCCCCTGCCTTATGCCTAGCCCGCACTTGTGCCCCTGCCTTATGCCTAGCCCGCACTTGTGCCCCTGCCTTATGCCTAGCCCGCACTTGTGCCCCTGCCTTATGCCCAGCCAGCACTTGTGCCCCTGCCTTATGCCCAGCCAGCACTTGTGCCCCTGCCTTATGCCCAGCCTGCACTTGTGCCCCTGCCTTATGCCCAGCCCGCACTTGTGCCCCTGACTTATGCCCAGCCCGCACTTGTGCCCCTGACTTATGCCCAGCCCGCACTTGTGCCCCTGACTTAT
This sequence comes from Ranitomeya imitator, assembly GCF_032444005.1. NCBI lineage: Eukaryota > Metazoa > Chordata > Amphibia > Anura > Dendrobatidae > Ranitomeya > Ranitomeya imitator. Next base: position 110,048,243 of record NC_091288.1, on the reverse strand, counting down.
GCCCAGCCCGCACTTGTGCCCCTGACTTATGCCCAGCCCGCACTTGTGCCCCTGACTTATGCCCAGCCCGCACTTGTGCCCCTGACTTATGCCCAGCCCGCACTTGTGCCCCTGACTTATGCCCAGCCCGCACTTGTGCCCCTGACTTATGCCCAGCCCGCACTTGTGCCCCTGCCTTATGCCCAGCCCGCACTTGTGCCCCTGCCTTATGCCCAGCCCGCACTTGTGCCACTGCCTTATGCCCAGCCCGCACTTGTGCCCCTGCCTTATGCCCAGCCCGCACTTGTGCCCCTGCCTTATGCCCAGCCCGCACTTGTGCCCCTGCCTTATGACCAGCCCGCACTTGTGCCCCTGCCTTATGCCCAGCCCGCACTTGTGCCCCTGCCTTATGCCCAGCCCGCACTTGTGCCCCTGCCTTATGCCCAGCCCGCACTTGTGCCCCTGCCTTATGCCCAGCCCGCACTTGTGCCCCTGCCTTATGCCCAGCCCGCACTTGTGCCCCTGCCTTATGCCCAGCCCGCACTTGTGCCCCTGCCTTATGCCCAGCCCGCACTTGTGCCCCTGCCTTATGCCCAGCCCGCACTTGTGCCCCTGCCTTATGCCCAGCCCGCACTTGTGCCCCTGCCTTATGCCCAGCCCGCACTTGTGCCCCTGCCTTATGCCCAGCCCGCACTTGTGCCCCTGCCTTATGCCCAGCCCGCACTTGTGCCCCTGCCTTATGCCCAGCCCGCACTTGTGCCCCTGCCTTATGCCCAGCCCGCACTTGTGCCCCTGCCTTATGCCCAGCCCGCACTTGTGCCCCTGCCTTATGCCCAGCCCGCAATTGTGCCCCTGCCTTATGCCCAGCCCGCACTTGTGCCCCTGCCTTATGCCCAGCCCGCACTTGTGCCCCTGCCTTATGCCCAGCCCGCACTTGTGCCCCTGCCTTATGCCCAGCCCGCACTTGTGCCCCTGCCTTATGCCCAGCCCGCACTTGTGCCCCTGCCTTATGCCCAGCCCGCACTTGTGCCCCTGCCTTATGCCCAGCCCGCACTTGTGCCCCTGCCTTATGCCCAGCCCGCACTTGTGCCCCTGCCTTATGCCCAGCCCGCACTTGTGCCCCTGCCTTATGCCCAGCCCGCACTTGTGCCCCTGCCTTATGCCCAGCCCGCACTTGTGCCCCTGCCTTATGCCCAGCCCGCACTTGTGCCCCTGCCTGATGCCCAGCCCGCACTTGTGCCCCTGCCTGATGCCCAGCCCGCACTTGTGCCCCTGCCTGATGCCCAGCCCGCACTTGTGCCCCTGCCTGATGCCCAGCCAGCACTTGTGCCCCTGCCTGATGCCCAGCCAGCACTTGTGCCCCTGCCTGATGCCCAGCCAGCACTTGTGCCCCTGCCTGATGCCTAGCCAGCACTTGTGCCCCTGCCTGATGCCTAGCCAGCACTTGTGCCCCTGCCTGATGCCTAGCCAGCACTTGTGCCCCTGCCTGATGCCTAGCCAGCACTTGTGCCCCTGCCTGATGCCTAGCCAGCACTTGTGCCCCTGCCTTATGCCTAGCCAGCACTTGTGCCCCTGCCTTATGCCTAGCCAGCACTTGTGCCCCTGCCTTATGCCTAGCCAGCACTTGTGCCCCTGCCTTATGCCTAGCCAGCACTTGTGCCCCTGCCTTATGCCTAGCCAGCACTTGTGCCCCTGCCTTATGCCTAGTCAGCACTTGTGCCCCTGCCTTATGCCTAGCCAGCACTTGTGCCCCTGCCTTATGCCTAGCCAGCACTTGTGCCCCTGCCTTATGCCTAGCCAGCACTTGTGCCCCTGCCTTATGCCTAGCCAGCACTTGTGCCCCTGCCTTATAATAATAATAATAATTTTTAATTATATAGCGCCAACATATTCCGCAGCGCTTTAAAAATTTTATGCCTAGCCTGCACTTGTGCCCCTGCCTTATGCCTAGCCAGCACTTGTGCCCCAGCCTTATGCCTAGCCAGCACTTGTGCCCCAGCCTTATGCCTAGCCAGCACTTGTGTCCCTGCCTTATGCCTAGCCAGCACTTGTGCCCCTGCCTTATGCCTAGCCTGCACTTGTGCCCCTGCCTTATGCCTAGCCTGCACTTGTGCCCCTGCCTTATGACTAGCCTGCACTTGTGCCCCTGCCTTATGCCTAGCCTGCACTTGTGCCCCTGCCTTATGCCTAGCCTGCACTTGTGCCCCTGCCTTATGCCTAGCCTGCACTTGTGCCCCTGCCTTATGCCTAGCCTGCACTTGTGCCCCTGCCTTATGCCTAGCCTGCACTTGTGCCCCTGCCTTATGCCTAGCCTGCACTTGTGCCCCTGCCTTATGCCTAGCCTTCACTTGTGCCCCTGCCTTATGCCTAGCCTGCACTTGTGCCCCTGCCTTATGCCTAGCCTGCACTTGTGCCCCTGCCTTATGCCTAGCCTGCACTTGTGCCCATGCCTTATGCCTAGCCTGCACTTGTGCCCATGCCTTATGCCTAGCCTGCACTTGTGCCCCTGCCTTATGCCTAGCCTGCACTTGTGCCCCTGCCTTATGCCTAGCCTGCACTTGTGTCCCTGCCTTATGCCTAGCCTGCACTTGTGCCCCTGCCTTATGCCTAGCCTGCACTTGTGCCCCTGCCTTATGCCTAGCCTGCACTTGTGCCCCTGCCTTATGCCTAGCCTGCACTTGTGCCCCTGCCTTATGCCTAGCCTGCACTTGTGCCCCTGCCTTATGCCTAGCCAGCTCTTGTGTCCCTGCCTTATGCCTAGCCAGCACTTGTGCCCCTGCCTTATGCCTAGCCCGCACTTGTGCCCCTGCCTTATGCCTAGCCAGCACTTGTGCCCCTGCCTTATGCCTAGCCCGCACTTGTGCCCCTGCCTTATGCCTAGCCCGCACTTGTGCCCCTGCCTTATGCCTAGCCCGCACTTGTGCCCCTGCCTTATGCCTAGCCAGCACTTGTGCCCCTGCCTTATGCCCAGCCAGCACTTGTGCCCCTGCCTGACGCCCAGCCAGCACTTGTGCCCCTGCCTTACGCCCAGCCCGCACTTCTGCCTCTGCCGTATGCCCAGCCCGCACTTGTGCCCCTGCCTTATGCCGAGCCCGCACTTGTGCCCCTGCCTTATGCCCAGCCCGCACTTGTGCCCCTGCCTTATGCCCAGCCCGCACTTGTGCCCCTGCCTTATGCCCAGCCCGCACTTGTGCCCCTGCCTTATGCCTAGCCCGCACTTGTGCCCCTGCCTTATGCCCAGCCAGCACTTGTGCCCCTGCCTTATGCCCAGCCAGCACTTGTGCCCCTGCCTTATGCCCAGCCCGCACTTGTGCCCCTGCCTTATGCCCAGCCCGCACTTGTGCCCCTGCCTTATGCCCAGCCCGCACTTGTGCCTCTGCCTGATGCCTAGCCAGCCTTGTGCCCCTGCCTTATGCCTAGCCAGCCTTGTGCCCCTGCCTTATGCCTAGCCAGCACTTGTGCCCCTGCCTTATGCCTTGCCAGAACTTGTGCCCCTGCCTTATGTCTAGCCAGCACTTGTGCCCCTGCCTTATGCCTAGCCAGCACTTGTGCCCCTGCCTTATGCCTAGCCAGCACTTGTGCCCCTGCCTTATGCCTAGCCAGCACTTGTGCCCCTGCCTTATGCCTAGCCAGCACTTGTGCCCCTGCCTTATGCCTAGCCAGCACTTGTGCCCCTGCCTTATGCCTAGCCAGCACTTGTGCCCCTGCCTTATGCCTAGCCTGCACTTGTGCCCCTGCCTTATGCCTAGCCTGCACTTGTGCCCCTGCCTTATGCCTAGCCTGCACTTGTGCCCCTGCCTTATGCCTAGCCAGCACTTGTGCCCCTGCCTGATGCCTAGCCAGCACTTGTGCCCCTGCCTGATGCCTAGCCAGCACTTGTGCCCCTGCCTTATGCCTAGCCTGCACTTGTGCCCCTGCCTTATGCCTAGCCTGCACTTGTGCCCCTGCCTTATGCCTAGCCTGCACTTGTGCCCCTGCCTTATGCCTAGCCAGCACTTGTGCCCCTGCCTGATGCCTAGCCAGCACTTGTGCCCCTGCCTTATGCCTAGCCTGCACTTGTGCCCCTGCCTTATGCCTAGCCTGCACTTGTGCCCCTGCCTTATGCCTAGCCTGCACTTGTGCCCCTGCCTGATGCCTAGCCAGCACTTGTGCCCCTGCCTGATGCCTAGCCAGCACTTGTGCCCCTGCCTTATGCCTAGCCAGCACTTGTGCCCCTGCCTTATGCCTAGCCAGCACTTGTGCCCCTGCCTTATGCCTAGCCTGCACTTGTGCTCCTGCCTAGTGCCTAGCTTGCACTCGTGCCTCTGCCTTATGCTTAGTTTGCACTCGTGCCCCTGCCTAAAGCCTAGCCCGCACTTGTGCCCCTGCCTCATGCCTATCCAGCACTTGTGCCCCTGCCTTATGCCTAGCCAGCACTTGTGCCCCTGCCTTATGCCTTGCCAGCACTTGTGCCCCTGCCTTATGCCTAGCCAGCACTTGTGCCCCTGCCTTATGCCTAGCCAGCACTTGTGCCCCTGCCTTATGCATAGCTTGCACTTGTGCCCCTGCCTTATGCATAGCTTGCACTTGTGCCTCTGCCTTATGCTTAGTTTGCACTCGTGCCCCTGCCTAAAGCCTAGCCTGCACTTGTGCCCCTGCCTTATGCCTAGCCAGCACTTGTGCCCCTGCCCTATGCCTAGCCCGCACTTGTGCCCCTGCCTTATGCCTAGCCCGCACTTGTGCCCCTGCCTTATGCCCAGCCCGCACTTGTGCCCCTGCCTTATGCCCAGCCCGCACTTGTGCCCCTGCCTTATGCCCAGCCCGCACTTGTGCCCCTGCCTTATGCTTAGCCCGCACTTGTGCCCCTGCCTTATGCCTAGCCCGCACTTGTGCCCCTGCCTTATGCCTAGCCCGCACTTGTGCCCCTGCCTTATGCCTAGCCCGCACTTGGGCCCCTGCCTTATGCCTAGCCCGCACTTGTGCCCCTGCCTTATGCCTAGCCCGCACTTGTGCCCCTGCCTTATGCCTAGCCCGCACTTGTGCCCCTGCCTTATGCCTAGCCCGCACTTGTGCCCCTGCCTTATGCCTAGCCCGCACTTGTGCCCCTGCCTTATGCCTAGCCCGCACTTGTGCCCCTGCCTTATGCCTAGCCCGCACTTGTGCCCCTGCCTTATGCCTAGCCCGCACTTGTGCCCCTGCCTTATGCCTAGCCCGCACTTGTGCCCCTGCCTTATGCCTAGCCCGCACTTGTGCCCCTGCCTTATGCCTAGCCCGCACTTGTGCCCCTGCCTTATGCCCAGCCAGCACTTGTGCCCCTGCCTTATGCCCAGCCAGCACTTGTGCCCCTGCCTTATGCCCAGCCAGCACTTGTGCCCCTGCCTTATGCCCAGCCAGCACTTGTGCCCCTGCCTTATGCCCAGCCAGCACTTGTGCCCCTGCCTTATGCCCAGCCTGCACTTGTGCCCCTGCCTTATGCCCAGCCTGCACTTGTGCCCCTGCCTTATGCCCAGCCCGCACTTGTGCCCCTGCCTTATGCCCAGCCCGCACTTGTGCCCCTGACTTATGCCCAGCCCGCACTTGTGCCCCTGACTTATGCCCAGCCCGCACTTGTGCCCCTGACTTATGCCCAGCCCGCACTTGTGCCCCTGACTTATGCCCAGCCCGCACTTGTGCCCCTGACTTATGCCCAGCCCGCACTTGTGCCCCTGACTTATGCCCAGCCCGCACTTGTGCCCCTGACTTATGCCCAGCCCGCACTTGTGCCCCTGACTTATGCCCAGCCCGCACTTGTGCCCCTAACTTATGCCCAGCCCGCACTTGTGCCCCTGACTTATGCCCAGCCCGCACTTGTGCCCCTGCCTTATGCCCAGCCCGCACTTGTGCCCCTGCCTTATGCCCAGCCCGCACTTGTGCCCCTGCCTTATGCCCAGCCCGCACTTGTGCCCCTGCCTTATGCCCAGCCCGCACTTGTGCCCCTGCCTTATGCCCAGCCCGCACTTGTGCCCCTGCCTTATGCCCAGCCCGCACTTGTGCCCCTGCCTTATGCCCAGCCCGCACTTGTGCCCCTGCCTTATGCCCAGCCCGCACTTGTGCCCCTGCCTTATGCCCAGCCCGCACTTGTGCCCCTGCCTTATGCCCAGCCCGCACTTGTGCCCCTGCCTTATGCCCAGCCCGCACTTGTGCCCCTGCCTTATGCCCAGCCCGCACTTGTGCCCCTGCCTTATGCCCAGCCCGCACTTGTGCCCCTGCCTTATGCCCAGCCCGCACTTGTGCCCCTGCCTTATGCCCAGCCCGCACTTGTGCCCCTGCCTTATGCCCAGCCAGCACTTGTGCCCCTGCCTTATGCCCAGCCAGCACTTGTGCCCCTGCCTTATGCCTAGCCAGCACTTGTGCCCCTGCCTTATGCCTAGCCAGCACTTGTGCCCCTGCCTTATGCCTAGCCAGCACTTGTGCCCCTGCCTTATGCCTAGCCAGCACTTGTGCCCCTGCCTTATGCCTAGCCAGCACTTGTGCCCCTGCCTTATGCCTAGCCAGCACTTGTGCCCCTGCCTTATGCCTAGCCAGCACTTGTGCCCCTGCCTTATGCCTAGCCTGCACTTGTGCTCCTGCCTAATGCCTAGCTTGCACTCGTGCCTCTGCCTTATGCTTAGTTTGCACTCGTGCCCCTGCCTAAAGCCTAGCCCGCACTTGTGCCCCTGCCTCATGCCTATCCAGCACTTGTGCCCCTGCCTTATGCCTAGCCAGCACTTGTGCCCCTGCCTTATGCCTTGCCAGCACTTGTGCCCCTGCCTTATGCCTAGCCAGCACTTGTGCCCCTGCCTTATGCCTAGCCAGCACTTGTGCCCCTGCCTTATGCATAGCTTGCACTTGTGCCCCTGCCTTATGCATAGCTTGCACTTGTGCCTCTGCCTTATGCTTAGTTTGCACTTGTGCCCCTGCCAAAAGCCTAGCCAGCACTTGTGCCCCTGCCTTATGCCTAGCCAGCACTTGTGCCCCTGCCTTATGCCTAGCCAGTACTTGTGCCCCTGCCTTATGCCTAGCCAGTACTTGTGCCCCTGCCTTAAGCCTAGCCCGCACTTGTGCCCCTGCCTTATGCCTAGCCCGCACTTGTGCCCCTGCCTTATGCCTAGCCCGCACTTGTGCCCCTGCCTTATGCCTAGCCCGCACTTGTGCCCCTGCCTTATGCCTAGCCCGCCCTTGTGCCCCTGCCTTATGCCTAGCCCGCACTTGTGCCCCTGACTTATGCCTAGCCCGCACTTGTGCCCCTGCCTTATACCTAGCCCGCACTTGTGCCCCTGCCTAATGCCTAGCCCGCACTTGTGCCCCTGCCTTATGCCTAGCCTGCACTTGTGCCCCTGCCTTATGCCTAGCCTGCACTTGTGCCCCGGCCTTATGCCTAGCCTGCACTCGTGCCCCGGCCTTATGCCTAGCCTGCACTCGTGCCCCGGCCTTATGCCTAGCCTGCACTCGTGCCCCGGCCTTATGCCTAGCCTGCACTCGTGCCCCGGCCTTATGCCTAGCCTGCACTCGTGCCCCGGCCTTATGCCTAGCCTGCACTCGTGCCCCGGCCTTATGCCTAGCCTGCACTCGTGCCCCGGCCTTATGCCTAGCCTGCACTCGTGCCCCGGCCTTATGCCTAGCCTGCACTCGTGCCCCTGCCTTATGCCAAGCCTGCACTCGTGCCCCTGCCTTATGCCTAGCCAGCACTCGTGCCCCTGCCTTATGCCTAGCCAGCACTCGTGCCCCTGCCTTATGCCTAGCCAGCACTCGTGCCCCTGCCTTATGCCTAGCCAGCACTCGTGCCCCTGCCTTATGCCTAGCCAGCACTCGTGCCCCTGCCTTATGCCTAGCCAGCACTCGTGCCCCTGCCTTATGCCTAGCCAGCACTTGTGCCCCTGCCTTATGCCTAGCCAGCACTTGTGCCCCTGCCTTATGCCTAGCCAGCACTTGTGCCCTTGCCTTATGCCTAGCCAGCACTTGTGCCCCTGCCTTATGCCTAGCCAGCACTTGTGCCCCTGCCTTATGCCTAGCCAGCACTTGTGCCCCTGCCTTATGCCTAGCCAGCACTTGTGCCCCTGCCTTATGCCTAGCCAGCACTTGTGCCCCTGCCTTATGCCTAGCCAGCACTTGTGCCCCTGCCTTATGCCTAGCCAGCACTTGTGCCCCTGCCTTATGCCTAGCCAGCACTTGTGCCCCTGCCTTATGCCTAGCCAGCACTTGTGCCCCTGCCTTATGCCTAGCCAGCACTTGTGCCCCTGCCTTATGCCTAGCCAGCACTTGTGCCCCTGCCTTATGCCTAGCCAGCACTTGTGCCCCTGCCTTATGCCTAGCCAGCACTTGTGCCCCTGCCTTATGCCTAGCCAGCACTTTTGAGCCCCTTGCATTATTGTTTTTTGTCTTTAGCTTCTTGTTGGTTATGCACACTGGGCAGGCTTTACGCTCTTCGCTCTTGTCCCGTCTGAATGCACATGCACGACTTTAATTGGGGACGAAGGCATTACCCATTTACGGAGGACAGACAAGATGTGCCTGGTCGCTTGGAGCATGGGGGTTATGGAGTGGCTCCGCACTGTACAACAAAGTACAGAGTAGAGGGGTGAAAGCTAGCTCTTCAACCCTAAGGGTGCCTATCCCTTTATGCAAATAGTGCAAAGAGTTAGCCGTATGCCTTATGTGTAGCCATCACTTGTGCCCCTGCGTTAAGCCTAGGCGGCATAGGTGCCCCTGCCTTATGCCTAGCTTGCACTTGTGCCCCTGCCTTATGCCTAGCCCGCACTTGTGCCCCTGCCTTATGCCTAGCCCGCACTTGTGCCCCTGCCTTATGCCTAGCCCGCACTTGTGCCTCTGCCTTATGCCTAGCCCGCACTTGTGCCTCTGCCTTATGCCTAGCCCGCACTTGTGCCCCTGCCTTATGCCTAGCCCGCACTTGTGCCCCTGCCTTATGCCTAGCCCGCACTTGTGCCCCTGCCTTATGCCTAGCCCGCACTTGTGCCCCTGCCTTATGCCTAGCCCGCACTTGTGCCCCTGCCTTATGCCTAGCCCGCACTTGTGCCCCTGCCTTATGCCTAGCCCGCACTTGTGCCCCTGCCTTATGCCTAGCCCGCACTTGTGCCCCTGCCTTATGCCTAGCCCGCACTTGTGCCCCTGCCTTATGCCTAGCCCGCACTTGTGCCCCTGCCTTATGCCTAGCCCGCACTTGTGCCCCTGCCTTATGCCTAGCCCGCACTTGTGCCCCTGCCTTATGCCTAGCCCGCACTTGTGCCCCTGCCTTATGCCTAGCCCGCACTTGTGCCCCTGCCTTATGCCTAGCCCGCACTTGTGCCCCTGCCTTATGCCTAGCCCGCACTTGTGCCCCTGCCTTATGCCTAGCCCGCACTTGTGCCCCTGCCTTATGCCTAGCCCGCACTTGTGCCCCTGCCTTATGCCTAGCCCGCACTTGTGCCCCTGCCTTATGCCTAGCCCGCACTTGTGCCCCTGCCTTATGCCTAGCCCGCACTTGTGCCCCTGCCTTATGCCTAGCCCGCACTTGTGCCCCTGCCTTATGCCTAGCCCGCACTTGTGCCCCTGCCTTATGCCTAGCCAGCACTTGTGCCCCTGCCTTATGCCTAGCCAGCACTTGTGCCCCTGCCTTATGCCTAGCCAGCACTTGTGCCCCTGCCTTATGCCTAGCCAGCACTTTTGAGCCCCTTGCATTATTGTTTTTTGTCTTTAGCTTCTTGTTGGTTATGCACACTGGGCAGGCTTTACGCTCTTCGCTCTTGTCCCGTCTGAATGCACATGCACGACTTTAATTGGGGACGAAGGCATTACCCATTTACGGAGGACAGACAAGATGTGCCTGGTCGCTTGGAGCATGGGGGTTATGGAGTGGCTCCGCACTGTACAACAAAGTACAGAGTAGAGGGGTGAAAGCTAGCTCTTCAACCCTAAGGGTGCCTATCCCTTTATGCAAATAGTGCAAAGAGTTAGCCGTATGCCTTATGTGTAGCCATCACTTGTGCCCCTGCGTTAAGCCTAGGCGGCATAGGTGCCCCTGCCTTATGCCTAGCTTGCACTTGTGCCCCTGCCTTATGCCTAGCCCGCACTTGTGCCCCTGCCTTATGCCTAGCCCGCACTTGTGCCCCTGCCTTATGCCTAGCCCGCACTTGTGCCTCTGCCTTATGCCTAGCCCGCACTTGTGCCTCTGCCTTATGCCTAGCCCGCACTTGTGCCCCTGCCTTATGCCTAGCCCGCACTTGTGCCCCTGCCTTATGCCTAGCCCGCACTTGTGCCCCTGCCTTATGCCTAGCCTGCAGAGGTGCCCCTGCCTTATGCCTAGCTTGCACTTTTGCCTCTGCCTTATGCTTAGTTTGCACTTGTGCCCCTGCCTAAAGCCTAGCCCGCACTTGTGCCCCTGCCTTATGCCTTGCCTGCACTTGTGCCCCTGCCTGATGCCTAGCCTGCACTTGTGCCCCTGCCTGATGCCTAGCCTGCACTTGTGCCCCTGCCTTATGCCTAGCCAGCACTTGTGCCCCTGCCTTATGCCTAGCCAGCACTTGTGCCCCTGCTTTATGCCTAGCCAGCACTTGTGCCCCTGCCTTATGCCTAGCCTGCACTTGTGCCCCTGCCTTATGCCTAGCCTGCACTTGTGCCCCTGCCTTATGCCTAGCCAGCACTTGTGCCCCTGCCTGATGCCTAGCCAGCACTTGTGCCCCTGCCTGATGCCTAGCCAGCACTTGTGCCCCTGCCTGATGCCTAGCCAGCACTTGTGCCCCTGCCTGATGCCTAGCCAGCACTTGTGCCCCTGCCTGATGCCTAGCCCGCACTTGTGCCCCTGCCCTATGCCTAGCCCGCACTTGTGCCCCTGCCTCATGCCTAGCCCGCACTTGTGCCCCTGCCTTATGCCTAGCCCGCACTTGTGCCCCTGCCCTATGCCTAGCCCGCACTTGTGCCCCTGCCCTATGCCTAGCCCGCACTTGTGCCCCTGCCCTATTCCTAGCCCGCACTTGTGCCCCTGCCTTATGCCTAGCCCGCACTTGTGCCCCTGCCTTATGCCTAGCCCGCACTTGTGCCCCTGCCTAATGCCTAGCCCGCACTTGTGCCCCTGCCTTATGCCTAGCCTGCACTTGTGCCCCTGCCTTATGCCTAGCCTGCACTTGTGCCCCTGCCTTATGCCTAGCCTGCACTTGTGCCCCTGCCTTATGCCTAGCCTGCACTTGTGCCCCGGCCTTATGCCTAGCCTGCACTTGTGCCCCGGCCTTATGCCTAGCCTGCACTTGTGCCCCGGCCTTATGCCTAGCGTGCACTTGTGCCCCGGCCTTATGCCTAGCCTGCACTTGTGCCCCGGCCTTATGCCTAGCCTGCACTTGTGCCCCGGCCTTATGCCTAGCCTGCACTCGTGCCCCGGCCTTATGCCTAGCCTGCACTCGTGCCCCGGCCTTATGCCTAGCCTGCACTCGTGCCCCGGCCTTATGCCTAGCCTGCACTCGTGCCCCTGCCTTATGCCAAGCCTGCACTTGTGCCCCTGCCTTATGCCTAGCCAGCACTTGTGCCCCTGCCTTATGCCTAGCCTGCACTTGTGCCCCTGCCTTATGCCTAGCCTGCACTTGTGCCCCGGCCTTATGCCTAGCCTGCACTTGTGCCCCTGCCTTATGCCTAGCCAGCACTTGTGCCCCTGCCTTATGCCTAGCCCGCACTTGTGCCCCTGCCTTATGCCTAGCCTGCACTTGTGCCCCTGCCTTATGCCTAGCCTGCACTTGTGCCCCGGCCTTATGCCTAGCCTGCACTTGTGCCCCGGCCTTATGCCTAGCCTGCACTCGTGCCCCGGCCTTATGCCTAGCCTGCACTCGTGCCCCGGCCTTATGCCTAGCCTGCACTCGTGCCCCGGCCTTATGCCTAGCCTGCACTCGTGCCCCGGCCTTATGCCTAGCCTGCACTCGTGCCCCGGCCTTATGCCTAGCCTGCACTCGTGCCCCGGCCTTATGCCTAGCCTGCACTCGTGCCCCGGCCTTATGCCTAGCCTGCACTCGTGCCCCGGCCTTATGCCTAGCCTGCACTCGTGCCCCTGCCTTATGCCAAGCCTGCACTCGTGCCCCTGCCTTATGCCTAGCCAGCACTCGTGCCCCTGCCTTATGCCTAGCCAGCACTTGTGCCCCTGCCTTATGCCTAGCCAGCACTTGTGCCCCTGCCTTATGCCTAGCCAGCACTTGTGCCCCTGCCTTATGCCTAGCCAGCACTTGTGCCCCTGCCTTATGCCTAGCCAGCACTTGTGCCCCTGCCTTATGCCTAGCCAGCACTTGTGCCCCTGCCTTATGCCTAGCCAGCACTTGTGCCCTTGCCTTATGCCTAGCCAGCACTTGTGCCCCTGCCTTATGCCTAGCCAGCACTTGTGCCCCTGCCTTATGCCTAGCCAGCACTTGTGCCCCTGCCTTATGCCTAGCCAGCACTTGTGCCCCTGCCTTATGCCTAGCCAGCACTTGTGCCCCTGCCTTATGCCTAGCCAGCACTTGTGCCCCTGCCTTATGCCTAGCCAGCACTTGTGCCCCTGCCTTATGCCTAGCCAGCACTTGTGCCCCTGCCTTATGCCTAGCCAGCACTTGTGCCCCTGCCTTATGCCTAGCCAGCACTTGTGCCCCTGCCTTATGCCTAGCCAGCACTTGTGCCCCTGCCTTATGCCTAGCCAGCACTTGTGCCCCTGCCTTATGCCTAGCCAGCACTTTTGAGCCCCTTGCATTATTGTTTTTTTGTCTTTAGCTTCTTGTTGGTTATGCACACTGGGCAGGCTTTACGCTCTTCGCTCTTGTCCCGTCTGAATGCACATGCACGACTTTAATTGGGGACGAAGGCATTACCCATTTACGGAGGACAGACAAGATGTGCCTGGTCGCTTGGAGCATGGGGGTTATGGAGTGGCTCCGCACTGTACAACAAAGTACAGAGTAGAGGGGTGAAAGCTAGCTCTTCAACCCTAAGGGTGCCTATCCCTTTATGCAAATAGTGCAAAGAGTTAGCCGTATGCCTTATGTGTAGCCATCACTTGTGCCCCTGCGTTAAGCCTAGGCTGCATAGGTGCCCCTGCCTTATGCCTAGCTTGCACTTGTGCCCCTGCCTTATGCCTAGCCCGCACTTGTGCCCCTGCCTTATGCCTAGCCCGCACTTGTGCCCCTGCCTTATGCCTAGCCCGCACTTGTGCCTCTGCCTTATGCCTAGCCCGCACTTGTGCCTCTGCCTTATGCCTAGCCCGCACTTGTGCCCCTGCCTTATGCCTAGCCCGCACTTGTGCCCCTGCCTTATGCCTAGCCCGCACTTGTGCCCCTGCCTTATGCCTAGCCCGCACTTGTGCCCCTGCCTTATGCCTAGCCCGCACTTGTGCCCCTGCCTTATGCCTAGCCCGCACTTGTGCCCCTGCCTTATGCCTAGCCCGCACTTGTGCCCCTGCCTTATGCCTAGCCCGCACTTGTACCCCTGCCTTATGCCTAGCCCGCACTTGTGCCCCTGCCTTATGCCTAGCCCGCACTTGTGCCCCTGCCTTATGCCTAGCCCGCACTTGTGCCCCTGCCTTATGCCTAGCCCGCACTTGTGCCCCTGCCTTATGCCTAGCCCGCACTTGTGCCCCTGCCTTATGCCTAGCCCGCACTTGTGCCCCTGCCTTATGCCTAGCCCGCACTTGTGCCCCTGCCTTATGCCTAGCCCGCACTTGTGCCCCTGCCTTATGCCTAGCCCGCACTTGTGCCCCTGCCTTATGCCTAGCCCGCACTTGTGCCCCTGCCTTATGCCTAGCCCGCACTTGTGCCCCTGCCTTATGCCTAGCCCGCACTTGTGCCCCTGCCTTATGCCTAGCCCGCACTTGTGCCCCTGCCTTATGCCTAGCCCGCACTTGTGCCCCTGCCTTATGCCTAGCCCGCACTTGTGCCCCTGCCTTATGCCTAGCCAGCACTTGTGCCCCTGCCTTATGCCTAGCCAGCACTTGTGCCCCTGCCTTATGCCTAGCCAGCACTTGTGCCCCTGCCTTATGCCTAGCCAGCACTTTTGAGCCCCTTGCATTATTGTTTTTTTGTCTTTAGCTTCTTGTTGGCTATGCACACTGGGCAGGCTTTACGCTCTTCGCTCTTGTCCCGTCTGAATGCACATGCACGACTTTAATTGGGGACGAAGGCATTACCCATTTACGGAGGACAGACAAGATGTGCCTGGTCGCTTGGAGCATGGGGGTTATGGAGTGGCTCCGCACTGTACAACAAAGTACAGAGTAAAGGGGTGAAAGCTAGCTCTTCACCCTTAAGGGTGCCTATCCCTTTATGCAAAGAGTGCAAAGAGTTAGCCGTATGCCTTATGTGTAGAAATCACTTGTGCCCCTGCCTTAAGCCTAGCCTGCAGAGGTGCCCCTGCCTTATGCCTAGCTTGCACTTGTGCCTCTGCCTTATGCTTAGTTTGCACTTGTGCCCCTGCCTAAAGCCTAGCCCGCACTTGTGCCCCTGCCTTATGCCTTGCCTGCTCTTGTGCCCCTGCCTGATGCCTAGCCTGCACTTGTGCCCCTGCCTGATGCCTAGCCTGCACTTGTGCCCCTGCCTTATGCCTAGCCAGCACTTGTGCCCCTGCCTTATGCCTAGCCAGCACTTGTGCCCCTGCTTTATGCCTAGCCAGCACTTGTGCCCCTGCCTTATGCCTAGCCTGCACTTGTGCCCCTGCCTTATGCCTAGCCTGCACTTGTGCCCCTGCCTTATGCCTAGCCAGCACTTGTGCCCCTGCCTGATGCCTAGCCAGCACTTGTGCCCCTGCCTGATGCCTAGCCAGCACTTGTGCCCCTGCCTGATGCCTAGCCAGCACTTGTGCCCCTGCCTGATGCCTAGCCAGCACTTGTGCCCCTGCCTGATGCCTAGCCAGCACTTGTGCCCCTGCCTGATGCCTAGCCAGCACTTGTGCCCCTGCCTGATGCCTAGCCAGCACTTGTGCCCCTGCCTTATGCCTAGCCTGCTCTTGTGCCCCTGCCTTATGCCTAGCCAGCACTTGTGCCCCTGCCTGATGCCTAGCCAGCACTTGTGCCCCTGCCTGATGCCTAGCCAGCACTTGTGCCCCTGCCTGATGCCTAGCCAGCACTTGTGCCCCTGCCTGATGCCTAGCCAGCACTTGTGCCCCTGCCTGATGCCTAGCCAGCACTTGTGCCCCTGCCTGATGCCTAGCCAGCACTTGTGCCCCTGCCTGATGCCTAGCCAGCACTTGTGCCCCTGCCTGATGCCTAGCCAGCACTTGTGCCCCTGCCTTATGCCTAGCCAGCACTTGTGCCCCTGACTTATGCCTAGCCAGCACTTTTGCCCCTGCCTTATGCCTAGCCTGCACTTGTGCCCCTGCCTGATGCCTAGCCTGCACTTGTGCCCCTGCCTGATGCCTAGCCTGCACTTGTGCCCCTGCCTGATGCCTAGCCTGCACTTGTGCCCCTGCCTGATGCCTAGCCTGCACTTGTGCCCCTGCCTGATGCCTAGCCTGCACTTGTGCCCCTGCCTTATGCCTAGCCTGCACTTGTGCCCCTGCCTTATGCCTAGCCAGCACTTGTGCCCCTGGCTGATGCCTAGCCAGCACTTGTGCCCCTGCCTTAAGCCTAGCCTGCATAGGTGCCCCTGCCTTATGCTTAGCTTGCACTTGTGCCTCTGCCTTATGCCTAGCCAGCACTTGTGCCCCTGCCTTATGCCTAGCCAGCACTTGTGCCCCTGCCTTATGCCTAGCCAGCACTTGTGCCCCTGCTTTATGCCTAGCCTGCATAGGTGCCCCTGCCTTATGCTTAGTTTGTACTTGTGCCCCTGCCTAAAGCCTAGCCCGCACTTGTGCCCCTACCTTATGCCTAGCCAGCACTTGTGCCCCTGCCTTATGCCTAGCCAGCACTTGTGCCCTTGCCTTATGCCTAGCCAGCACTTGTGCCCCTGCCTTATGCCTAGCCAGCACTTGTGCCCCTGCCTTATGCCTAGCCAGCACTTGTGCCCCTGCCTTATGCCTAGCCTGCACTTGTGCCCCTGCCTTATGCCTAGCCTGCACTTGTGCCCCTGCCTTATGCCTAGCCTGCACTTGTGCCCCTGCCTGATGCCTAGCCTGCACTTGTGCCCCTGCCCGATGCCTAGCCAGCACTTGTGCCCCTGCCTGATGCCTAGCCAGCACTTGTGCCCCTGCCTTATGCTTAGCCAGCACTTGTGCCCCTGCCTTATGCCTAGCCAGCACTTGTGCCCCTGCCTTATGCCTAGCCAGCACTTTTGCCCCTGCCTTATGCCTAGCCAGCACTTGTGCCCCTGCCTTATGCCTATCTAGCACTTGTGCCCCTGCCTTATGCCTAGCCTGCACTTGTGCCCCTGCCTTATGCCTAGCCAGCACTTGTGCCCCTGCCTAATGCCTAGCCAGCACTTGTGCCCCTTTCTTATGCCTAGCCAGCACTTGTGCCCCTGCCTTATGCCTAGCCAGCACTTGTGCCCCTGCCTTATGCCTAGCCAGCACTTGTGCCCCTTACTTATGCCTAGCCAGCACTTTTGCCCCTGCCTTATGCCTAGCCTGCACTTGTGCCCCTGCCTTAAGCCTAGCCTGCACTTGTGCCCCTGCCTTAAGCCTAGCCTGCACTTGTGCCCCTGCCTGATGCCTAGCCTGCACTTGTGCCCCTGCCTTATGCGTAGCCTGCACTTGTGCCCCTGCCTTATGCCTAGCCAGCACTTGTGCCCCTGCCTGATGCCTAGCCAGCACTTGTGCCCCTGCCTTAAGCCTAGCCAGCACTTGTGCCCCTGCCTTAAGCCTAGCCTGCATAGTTGCCCCTGCCTTATGCCTAGCTTGCACTTGTGCCTCTGCCTTATGCTTAGTTTGTACTTGTGCCCCTGCCTAAAGCCTAGCCCGCACTTATGCCCCTGCCTTATGCCTAGCCAGCACTTGTGCCCCTGCCTTATGCCTAGCCAGCACTTGTGCCCCTGCCTTATGCCTAGCCAGCACTTGTGCCCCTGCCTTATGCCTAGCCTGCACTTGTGCCCCTGCCTGATGCCTAGCCTGCACTTGTGCCCCTGCCTGATGCCTAGCCTGCACTTGTGCCCCTGCCTGATGCCTAGCCTGCACTTGTGCCCCTGCCTGATGCCTAGCCTGCACTTGTGCCCCTGCCTGATGCCTAGCCTGCACTTGTGCCCCTGCCTTATGCCTAGCCTGCACTTGTGCCCCTGCCTTATGCCTAGCCAGCACTTGTGCCCCTGGCTGATGCCTAGCCAGCACTTGTGCCCCTGCCTTAAGCCTAGCCTGCATAGGTGCCCCTGCCTTATGCTTAGCTTGCACTTGTGCCTCTGCCTTATGCCTAGCCAGCACTTGTGCCCCTGCCTTATGCCTAGCCAGCACTTGTGCCCCTGCCTTATGCCTAGCCAGCACTTGTGCCCCTGCTTTATGCCTAGCCTGCATAGGTGCCCCTGCCTTATGCTTAGTTTGTACTTGTGCCCCTGCCTAAAGCCTAGCCCGCACTTGTGCCCCTACCTTATGCCTAGCCAGCACTTGTGCCCCTGCCTTATGCCTAGCCAGCACTTGTGCCCTTGCCTTATGCCTAGCCAGCACTTGTGCCCCTGCCTTATGCCTAGCCAGCACTTGTGCCCCTGCCTTATGCCTAGCCAGCACTTGTGCCCCTGCCTTATGCCTAGCCTGCACTTGTGCCCCTGCCTTATGCCTAGCCTGCACTTGTGCCCCTGCCTTATGCCTAGCCTGCACTTGTGCCCCTGCCTGATGCCTAGCCTGCACTTGTGCCCCTGCCCGATGCCTAGCCAGCACTTGTGCCCCTGCCTGATGCCTAGCCAGCACTTGTGCCCCTGCCTTATGCTTAGCCAGCACTTGTGCCCCTGCCTTATGCCTAGCCAGCACTTGTGCCCCTGCCTTATGCCTAGCCAGCACTTTTGCCCCTGCCTTATGCCTAGCCAGCACTTGTGCCCCTGCCTTATGCCTATCTAGCACTTGTGCCCCTGCCTTATGCCTAGCCTGCACTTGTGCCCCTGCCTTATGCCTAGCCAGCACTTGTGCCCCTGCCTAATGCCTAGCCAGCACTTGTGCCCCTTTCTTATGCCTAGCCAGCACTTGTGCCCCTGCCTTATGCCTAGCCTGCACTTGTGCCCCTGCCTTATGCCTAGCCAGCACTTGTGCCCCTGCCTTATGCCTAGCTTGCACTTGTGCCTCTGCCTTATGCTTAGTTTGCACTTGTGCCCCTGCCTAAAGGCTAGCCCGCACTTGTGCCCCTTTCTAATGCCTAGCCAGCACTTGTGCCCCTGCCTTATGCCTAGCCAGCACTTGTGCCCCCGCCTGATGCCTAGCCAGCACTTGTGCCCCCGCCTGATGCCTAGCCAGCACTTGTGCCCCCGCCTGATGCCTAGCCAGCACTTGTGCCCCCGCCTGATGCCTAGCCAGCACTTGTGCCCCTGCCTTATGCCTAGCCAGCACTTGTGCCCCTGCCTTATGCCTAGCCAGCACTTGTGCCCCTGCCTAATGCCTAGCCAGCACTTGTGCCCCTGCCTTATGCCTAGCCAGCACTTGTGCCCCTGCCTTATGCCTAGCCAGCACTTGTGCCCCTGCCTTATGCCTAGCCAGCACTTGTGCCCCCTCCTTATGCCTAGCCAGCACTTGTGCCCCCGCCTTATGCCTAGCCAGCACTTGTGCCCCTGCCTTATGCCTAGCCAGCACTTGTGCCCCTGCCTTATGCCTAGCCAGCACTTGTGCCCCTGCCTTATGCCTAGCCAGCACTTGTGCCCCTGCCTTATGCCTAGCCAGCATTTGTGCCCCTGCCTTATGCCTAGCCAGCACTTGTGCCCCTGCCTTATGCCTAGCCAGCACTTGTGCCCCTGCCTTATGCCTAGCCAGCACTTGTGCCCCTGCCTTATGCCTAGCCAGCACTTGTGCCCCTGCCTTATGCCTAGCCAGCACTTGTGCCCCTGCCTTATGCCTAGCCAGCACTTGTGCCCCTGCCTTATGCCTAGCCAGCACTTGTGCCCCTGCCTTATGCCTAGCCAGCACTTGTGCCCCTGCCTTATGCCTAGCCAGCACTTGTGCCCCTGCCTTATGCCTAGCCAGCACTTGTGCCCCTGCCTTATGCCTAGCCAGCACTTGTGCCCCTGCCTAATGCCTAGCCAGCACTTGTGCCCCTGCCTTATGCCTAGCCAGCTCTTGTGCCCCTGCCTTATGCCTAGCCAGCACTTGTGCCCCTGCCTTATGCCTAGCCAGTACTTGTGCCCCTGCCTTATGCCTAGCCAGCACTTGTGCCCCTGCCTTATGCCTAGCTAGCACTTGTGCCCCTGCCTTATGCCTAGCCAGCACTTTTGTGCCCCTGCCTTATGCCTAGCCAGCACTTTTGAGCCCCTGCCTTATGCCTAGCCAGCACTTTTGAGCCCCTTGCATTATTTTTTTTGTCTTTAGCTTCATGTTGGTTATGCACACAGGGCAGGCTTTACGCTCTTCACTCTTGTCCCGTCTGAATGCACATGCACGACTGTAATTGGGGACGAAGGCATTACCCATTTACGGAGGACAGACAAGATGTGCCTGGTCGCTTAGAGCATGGGGGTTATGGAGTGGCTCCGCACTGTACAACAAAGTACAGAGTAGAGGGGTGAAAGCTAGCTCTTCACCCCTAAGGGTGCCTATCCCTTTATGCAAAGAGTGCAAAGAGTTAGCCGTATGCCTTATGTGTAGCCATCACTTGTGCCCCTGCCTTAAGCCTAGCCTGCATAGGTGCCCCTGCCTTATGCCTAGCTTGCACTTGTGCCTCTGCCTTATGCTTAGTTTGTACTTGTGCCCCTGCCTAAAGCCTAGCCTGCACTTGTGCCCCTGCCTTATGCCTAGCCAGCACTTGTGCCCCTGCCTTATGCCTAGCCAGCACTTGTGCCCCTGCCTTATGCCTAGCCATCACTTGTGCCCCTGCCTTATGCCTAGCCAGCACTTGTGCCCCTGCCTTATGCCTAGCCAGCACTTGTGCCCCTGCCTTAAGCCTAGCATGCACTTGTGCCCCTGCCTTATGCCTAGCCAGCACTTGTGCCCCTTTCTTATGCCTAGCCAGCACTTGTGCCCCTGCCTTATGCCTAGCCAGCACTTGTGCCCCTGCCTTATGCCTAGCCAGCACTTGTTCCCCTGCCTTATGCCTAGCCAGCGCTTGTGCCCCTGCCTTATGCCTAGCCAGCGCTTGTGCCCCTGCCTTATGCCTAGCCAGCGCTTGTGCCCCTGCCTTATGCCTAGCCAGCGCTTGTGCCCCTGCCTTATGCCTAGCCAGCGCTTGTGCCCCTGCCTTATGCCTAGCCCGCACTTGTGCCCCTGCCTTATGCCTAGCCCGCACTTGTGCCCCTGCCTTATGCCTAGCCTGCACTTGTGCCCCTGCCTTATGCCTAGCCAACACTTGTGCCCCTGCCTTATGCCTAGCCAGCACTTGTGCCCCTGCCTTAAGCCTAGCCTGCATAGGTGCCCCTGCCTTATGCCTAGCTTGCACTTGTGCCTCTGCCTTATGCTTAGTTTGTACTTGTGCCCCTGCCTTATGCCTAGCCCGCACTTGTGCCCCTGCCTTATGCCTAGCCAGCACTTGTGCCCCTGCCTTATGCCTAGCCAGCACTTGTACCCCTGCCTTATGCCTAGCCAGCACTTGTGCCCCTGCCTTATGCCTAGCCAGCACTTGTGCCCCTACCTTATGCCTAGCCAGCACTTGTGCCCCTGCCTTATGCCTAGCCAGCACTTGTGCCCCTGCCTTATGCCTAGCCAGCACTTGTGCCCCTGCCTTATGCCTAGCCAGCACTTGTGCCCCTGCCTTATGCCTAGCCAGCACTTGTGCCCCTTCCTTATAATAATAATAATTTTTATTTATATAGCGCCAACATATTCCGCAGCGCTTTACAAATTTTATGCCTAGCCAGCACTTGTGCCCCTGCCTTATGCCCCTGCCTTATGCCAAGCCTGCACTTGTGCCCCTGCCTTATGCCTAGCCAACACTTGTGCCCCTGCCTTATGCCTAGCCAGCACTTGTGCCCCTGCCTTATGCCTAGCCAGCACTTGTGCCCCTGCCTTATGCCTAGCCAGCACTTGTGCCCCTGCCTTATGCCAAGCCTGCACTTGTGCCCCTGCCTTATGCCTAGTCTGCACTTGTGCCCCTGCCTTATGCCTAGCCTGCACTTGTGCCCCTGCCTTATGCCTAGCCTGCACTTGTGCCCCTGCCTTATGCCTAGCCAGCACTTGTGCCCCTGCCTTATGCCTAGCGTGCACTTGTGCCTCTGCCTTATGCTTAGTTTGCACTTGTGCCCCTGCCTAAAGGCTAGCCCGCACTTGTGCCCCTGCCTTATGCCTAGCCAGCACTTGTGCCCCTGCCTTATGCCTAGCCAGCACTTGTGCCCCTGCCTTATGCCTAGCCAGCACTTGTGCCCCTGCCTTATGCCTAGCCAGCACTTGTGCCCCTGCCTTATGCCTAGCCAGCACTTGTGCCCCTGCCTTATGCCTAGCCAGCACTTGTGCCCCTGCCTTATGCCTAGCCAGCACTTGTGCCCCTGCCTTATGCCTAGCCAGCACTTGTGCCCCTGCCTTATGCCTAGCCAACACTTGTGCCCCTGCCTTATACCTAGCCAGCACTTGTGCCCCTGCCTTATGCCTAGCCAGCACTTGTGCCCCTGCCTTATGCCTAGCCAGCACTTGTGCCCCTGCCTTATGCCTAGCCAGCACTTGTGCCCCTGCCTTATGCCTAGCCAGCACTTGTGCCCCTGCCTTATGCCTAGCCAGCACTTGTGCCCCTGCCTTATGCCTAGCCAGCACTTGTGCCCCAGCCTTATGCCAAGCCTGCACTTGTGCCCCTGCCTTATGCCTAGCCAACACTTGTGCCCCTGCCTTATGCCTAGCCAGCACTTGTGCCCCTGCCTTATGCCTAGCCAGCACTTGTGCCCCTGCCTTATGCCAAGCCTGCACTTGTGCCCCTGCCTTATGCCTAGCCTGCACTTGTGCCCCTGCCTTATGCCTAGCCTGCACCTGTGCCCCTGCCTTATGCCTAGCCTGCACTTGTGCCCCTACCTTATGCCTAGCCAGCACTTGTGCCCCTGCCTTATGCCTAGCTTGCACTTGTGCCCCTGCCTTATGCCTAGCTTGCACTTGTGCCCCTGCCTAAAGGCTACCCCGCACTTGTGCCCCTGCCTTATGCCTAGCCAGCACTTGTGCCCCTGCCTTATGCCTAGCCAGCACTTGTGCCCCAGCCATATGCCTAGCCAGCACTTGTGCCCCAGCCTTATGCCTAGCCAGCACTTTTGCCCCTTGCATTATTGTTTTTTTTGTCTTTAGCTTCATGTTGGTTATGCACACAGGGCAGGCTTTACGCTCTTCGCTCTTGTCCCGTCTGAATGCACATGCACGACTGTAATTGGGGACGAAGGCATTACCCATTTACGGAGGACAGACAAGATGTGCCTGGTCGCTTGGAGCATGGGGGTTATGGAGTGGCTCCGCACTGTACAACAAAGTACAGAGTAGAGGGGTGAAAGCTAGCTCTTCACCCCTAAGGGTGCCTATCAATTTATGCAAAGAGTGCAAAGAGTTAGCTGTATGCCTTATGTGTAGCCATCACTTGTGCCCCTGCCTTATGCCTAGCCAGCACTTGTGCCCCTGCCTTATGCCTAGCCAGCACTTGTGCCCCTGCCTTAAGCCTAGCCTGCATAGGTGCCCCTGCCTTATGCCTAGCCAGCACTTGTGCCCCTGCCTTATGCCTAGCCAGCACTTGTGCCCCTGCCTAATGCCTAGCCAGCACTTGTGCCCCTGCCTTATGCCTAGCCAGCACTTGTGCCCCTGCCTTATGCCTAGCCAGCACTTGTGCCCCTGCCTTATGCCTAGCCAACACTTGTGCCCCTGCCTTATGCCTAGCCAGCACTTGTGCCCCTGCCTTATGCCTAGCCAGCACTTGTGCCCCTGCCTTATGCCTAGCCAGCACTTGTGCCCCTGCCTTATAATAATAATAATAATTTTTATTTATATAGCGTCAACATATTCCGCAGCGCTTTACAAATTGTTTGCCTAGCCAGCACTTGTGCCCCTGCCTTATGCCAAGCCTGCACTTGTGCCCCTGCCTTATGCCTAGCCAACACTTGTGCCCCTGCCTTATGCCTAGCCAGCACTTGTGCCCCTGCCTTATGCCTAGCCAGCACTTGTGCCCCTGCCTTATGCCTAGCCAGCACTTGTGCCCCTGCCTTATGCCTAGCCAGCACTTGTGCCCCTGCCTTATGCCAAGCCTGCACTTGTGCCCCTGCCTTATGCCTAGCCTGCACTTGTGCCCCTGCCTTATGCCTAGCCTGCACTTGTGCCCCTGCCTTATGCCTAGCCAGCACTTGTGCCCCTGCCTTATGCCTAGCTTGCACTTGTGCCTCTACCTTATGCTTAGTTTGCACTTGTGCCCCTGCCTAAAGGCTAGCCCGCACTTGTGCCCCTGCCTTATGCCTAGCCAGCACTTGTGCCCCTACCTTATGCCTAGCCAGCACTTGTGCCCCTGCCTTATGCCTAGCCAGCACTTGTGCCCCAGCCTTATGCCTAGCCAGCACTTGTGCCCCTGCCTTATGCCTAGCCAGCACTTGTGCCCCTGCCTTATGCCTATCCAGCACTTGTGCCCCTGCCTTATGACTAGCCTGCACTTGTGCCCCTGCCTTATGCCTAGCCTGCACTTGTGCCCCTGCCTTATGCCTAGCCTGCACTTGTGCCCCTGCCTTATGCCTAGCCTGCACTTGTGCCCTGCCTTATGCCTAGCCAGCGCTTGTGCCCTGCCTTATGCCTAGCCAGCGCTTGTGCCCCTGCCTTATGCCTAGCCAGCGCTTGTGCCCCTGCCTTATGCCTAGCCAGCGCTTGTGCCCCTGCCTTATGCCTAGCCAGCGCTTGTGCCCCTGCCTTATGCCTAGCCAGCACTTGTGCCCCTGCCTTATGCCTAGCCCGCACTTGTGCCCCTGCCTTATGCCTAGCCAGCACTTGTGCCCCTGCCTTAAGCCTAGCCTGCATAGGTGCCCCTGCCTTATGCCTAGCTTGCACTTGTGCCTCTGCCTTATGCTTAGTTTGTACTTGTGCCCCTGCCTTATGCCTAGCCCGCACTTGTGCCCCTGCCTTATGCCTAGCCAGCACTTGTGCCCCTGCCTTATGCCTAGCCAGCACTTGTGCCCCTGCCTTATGCCTAGCCAGCACTTGTGCCCCTGCCTTATGCCTAGCCAGCACTTGTGCCCCTGCCTTATGCCTAGCCAGCACTTGTGCCCCTGCCTTATGCCTAGCCAACACTTGTGCCCCTGCCTTATGCCTAGCCAGCACTTGTGCCCCTGCCTTATGCCTAGCCAGCACTTGTGCCCCTGCCTTATGCCTAGCCAGCACTTGTGCCCCTGCCTTATGCCTAGCCAGCACTTGTGCCCCTGCCTTATGCCTAGCCAGCACTAGTGCCCCTGCCTTATAATAATAATAATTTTTATTTATATAGCGCCAACATATTCCGCAGCGCTTTACAAATTTTATGCCTAGCCAGCACTTGTGCCCCTGCCTTATGCCAAGCCTGCACTTGTGCCCCTGCCTTATGCCTAGCCAACACTTGTGCCCCTGCCTTATGCCTAGCCAGCACTTGTGCCCCTGCCTTATGCCTAGCCAGCACTTGTGCCCCTGCCTTATGCCAAGCCTGCACTTGTGCCCCTGCCTTATGCCTAGCCTGCACTTGTGACCCTGCCTTATGCCTAGCCTGCACTTGTGACCCTGCCTTATGCCTAGCCTGCACTTGTGCCCCTGCCTTATGCCTAGCCTGCACTTGTGCCCCTGCCTTATGCCTAGCCAGCACTTGTGCCCCTGCCTTATGCCAAGCCTGCACTTGTGCCCCTGCCTTATGCCTAACCTGCACTTGTGCCCCTGCCTTATGCCTAGCCAGCACTTGTGCCCCTGCCTTATGCCTAGCCAGCACTTGTGCCCCTGCCTTATGCCAAGCCTGCACTTGTGCCCCTGCCTTATGCCTAGCCTGCACTTGTGCCCCTGCCTTATGCCTAGACTGCACTTGTGCCCCTGCCTTATGCCTAGCCTGCACTTGTGCCCCTGCCTTATGCCTAGCCTGCACTTGTGCCCCTGCCTTATGCCTAGCTTGCACTTGTGCCTCTGCCTTATGCTTAGTTTGCACTTGTGCCCCAGCCTTATGCCTAGCCAGCACTTGTGCCCCAGCCTTATGCCTAGCCAGCACTTGTGCCCCAGCCTTATGCCTAGCCAGCACTTGTGCCCCAGCCTTATGCCTAGCCAGCACTTTTGCCCCTTGCATTATTGTTTTTTTTGTCTTTAGCTTCATGTTGGTTATGCACACAGGGCAGGCTTTACGCTCTTCGCTCTTGTCCCGTCTGAATGCACATGCACGACTGTAATTGGGGATGAAGGCATTACCCATTTACGGAGGACAGACAAGATGTGCCTGGTCGCTTGGAGCATGGGGGTTATGGAGTGGCTCCGCACTGTACAACAAAGTACAGAGTAGAGGGGTGAAAGCTAGCTCTTCACCCCTAAGGGTGCCTATCCCTTTATGCAAAGAGTGCAAAGAGTTAGCTGTATGCCTTATGTGTAGCCATCACTTGTGCCCCTGCCTTATGCCTAGCCAGCACTTGTGCCCCTGTCTTATGCCTAGCCAGCGCTTGTTCCCCTGCCTTATGCCTAGCCAGCACTTGTGCCCCTGCCTTATGCCTAGCCAGCACTTGTGCCCCTGCCTTATGCCTAGCCAGCACTTGGCCCCTGCCTTATGCCTAGCCCGCACTTGTGCCCCTGCCTTATGCCTAGCCCGCACTTGTGCCCCTGCCTTATGCCTAGCCCGCACTTGTGCCCCTGCCTTATGCCTAGCCCGCACTTGTGCCCCTGCCTTATGCCTAGCCAGCACTTGTGCCCCTGCCTTAAGCCTAGCCTGCATAGGTGCCCCTGCCTTATGCCTAGCTTGCACTTGTGCCTCTGCCTTATGCTTAGTTTGTACTTGTGCCCCTGCCTTATGCCTAGCCCGCACTTGTGCCCCTGCCTTATGCCTAGCCAGCACTTGTGCCCCTGCCTTATGCCTAGCCAGCACTTGTGCCCCTGCCTTATGCCTAGCCAACACTTGTGCCCCTGCCTTATGCCTAGCCAGCACTTGTGCCCCTGCCTTATGCCAAGCCTGCACTTGTGCCCCTGCCTTATGCCTAGCCAACACTTGTGCCCCTGCCTTATGCCTAGCCAGCACTTGTGCCCCTGCCTTATGCCTAGCCAGCACTTGTGCCCCTGCCATATGCCTAGCCAGCACTTGTGCCCCTGCCTTATGCCAAGCCTGCACTTGTGCCCCTGCCTTATGCCTAGCCTGCACTTGTGCCCCTGCCTTATGCCTAGCCTGCACTTGTGCCCCTGCCTTATGCCTAGCCAGCACTTGTGCCCCTGCCTTATGCCTAGCTTGCACTTGTGCCTCTGCCTTATGCTTAGTTTGCACTTGTGCCCCTGCCTAAAGGCTAGCCCTCACTTGTGCCCCTGCCTTATGCCTAGCCAGCACTTGTGCCCCTGCCTTATGCCTAGCCCGCACTTGTGCCCCTGCCTTATGCCTAGCCAGCACTTGTGCCCCTGCCTTATGCCTAGCCAGCACTTGTGCCCCTGCCTTATGCCTAGCCAGCACTTGTGCCCCTGCCTTATGCCTAGCCAGCACTTGTGCCCCTGCCTTATGCCTAGCCAGCACTTGTGCCCCTGCCTTATGCCTAGCCAGCACTTGTGCCCCTGCCTTATGCCTAGCCAGCACTTGTGCCCCTGCCTTATGCCTAGCCAGCACTTGTGCCCCTGCCTTATGCCTAGCCAGCACTTGTGCCCCTGCCTTATGCCTAGCCAACACTTGTGCCCCTGCCTTATGCCTAGCCAGCACTTGTGCCCCTGCCTTATGCCTAGCCAGCACTTGTGCCCCTGCCTTATGCCTAGCCAGCACTTGTGCCCCTGCCTTATGCCTAGCCAGCACTTGTGCCCCTGCCTTATGGCTAGCCCGCACTTGTGCCCCTGCCTTATGCCTAGCCCGCACTTGTGCCCCTGCCTTATGCCTAGCCAACACTTGTGCCCCTGCCTTAAGCCTAGCCTGCACTTGTGCCCCTGCCTTATGCCTAGCTTGCACTTGTGCCTCTGCCTTATGCTTAGTTTGTACTTGTGCCCCTGCCTTATGCCTAGCCCGCTCTTGTGCCCCTGCCTTATGCCTAGCCAGCACTTGTGCCCCAGCCTTATGCCTAGCCAGCACTTGTGCCCCAGCCTTATGCCTAGCCAGCACTTCTGCCCCTTGCATTATTGTTTTTTTTGTCTTTAGCTTCATGTTGGTTATGCACACAGGGCAGGCTTTACGCTCTTCGCTCTTGTCCCGTCTGAATGCACATGCACGACTGTAATTGGGGACGAAGGCATTACCCATTTACGGAGGACAGACAAGATGTGCCTGGTCGCTTGGAGCATGGGGGTTATGGAGTGGCTCCGCACTGTACAACAAAGTACAGAGTAGAGGGGTGAAAGCTAGCTCTTCACCCCTAAGGGTGCCTATCCCTTTATGCAAAGAGTGCAAAGAGTTAGCTGTATGCCTTATGTGTAGCCATCACTTGTGCCCCTGCCTTATGCCTAGCCTGCATAGGTGCCCCTGCCTTATGCCTAGCTTGCACTTGTGCCTCTGCCTTATGCTTAGTTTGTACTTGTGCCCCTGCCTAAAGCCTAGCCTGCACTTGTGCCCCTGCTTTATGCCTAGCCAGCACTTGTGCCCCTGCCTTATGCCTAGCCAGCACTTGTGCCCCTGCCTTATGCCTAGCCATCACTTGTGCCCCTGCCTTATGCCTAGCCAGCACTTGTGCCCCTGCCTTATGCCTAGCCAGCACTTGTGCCCCTGCCTTAAGCCTAGCATGCACTTGTGCCCCTGCCTTATGCCTAGCCAGCACTTGTGCCCCTTTCTTATGCCTAGCCAGCACTTGTGCCCCTGCCTTATGCCTAGCCAGCACTTGTGCCCCTGCCTTATGCCTAGCCAGCGCTTGTGCCCCTGCCTTATGCCTAGCCAGCGCTTGTGCCCCTGCCTTATGCCTAGCCAGCGCTTGTGCCCCTGCCTTATGCCTAGCCAGTGCTTGTGCCCCTGCCTTATGCCTAGCCAGCGCTTGTGCCCCTGCCTTATGCCTAGCCAGCGCTTGTGCCCCTGCCTTATGCCTAGCCCGCACTTGTGCCCCTGCCTTATGCCTAGCCCGCACTTGTGCCCCTGCCTTATGCCTAGCCCGCACTTGTGCCCCTGCCTTATGCCTAGCCAACACTTGTGCCCCTGCCTTATGCCTAGCCAGCACTTGTGCCCCTGCCTTAAGCCTAGCCTGCATAGGTGCCCCTGCCTTATGCCTAGCTTGCACTTGTGCCTCTGCCTTATGCTTAGTTTGTACTTGTGCCCCTGCCTTATGCCTAGCCCGCACTTGTGCCCCTGCCTTATGCCTAGCCAGCACTTGTGCCCCTGCCTTATGCCTAGCCAGCACTTGTACCCCTGCCTTATGCCTAGCCAGCACTTGTGCCCCTGCCTTATGCCTAGCCAGCACTTGTGCCCCAGCCTTATGCCTAGCCAGCACTTCTGCCCCTTGCATTATTGTTTTTTTTGTCTTTAGCTTCATGTTGGTTATGCACACAGGGCAGGCTTTACGCTCTTCGCTCTTGTCCCGTCTGAATGCACATGCACCACTGTAATTGGGGACGAAGGCATTACCCATTTACGGAGGACAGACAAGATGTGCCTGGTCGCTTGGAGCATGGGGGTTATGGAGTGGCTCCGCACTGTACAACAAAGTACAGAGTAGAGGGGTGAAAGCTAGCTCTTCACCCCTAAGGGTGCCTATCCCTTTATGCAAAGAGTGCAAAGAGTTAGCTGTATGCCTTATGTGTAGCCATCACTTGTGCCCCTGCCTTATGCCTAGCCTGCATAGGTGCCCCTGCCTTATGCCTAGCTTGCACTTGTGCCTCTGCCTTATGCTTAGTTTGTACTTGTGCCCCTGCCTAAAGCCTAGCCTGCACTTGTGCCCCTGCTTTATGCCTAGCCAGCACTTGTGCCCCTGCCTTATGCCTAGCCAGCACTTGTGCCCCTGCCTTATGCCTAGCCATCACTTGTGCCCCTGCCTTATGCCTAGCCAGCACTTGTGCCCCTGCCTTATGCCTAGCCAGCACTTGTGCCCCTGCCTTAAGCCTAGCATGCACTTGTGCCCCTGCCTTATGCCTAGCCAGCACTTGTGCCCCTTTCTTATGCCTAGCCAGCACTTGTGCCCCTGCCTTATGCCTAGCCAGCACTTGTGCCCCTGCCTTATGCCTAGCCAGCACTTGTGCCCCTGCCTTATGCCTAGCCAGCGCTTGTGCCCCTGCATTATGCCTAGCCAGCGCTTGTGCCCCTGCCTTATGCCTAGCCAGCGCTTGTGCCCCTGCCTTATGCCTAGCCAGCGCTTGTGCCTCTGCCTTATGCCTAGCCAGCGCTTGTGCCCCTGCCTTATGCCTAGCCCGCACTTGTGCCCCTGCCTTATGCCTAGCCCGCACTTGTGCCCCTGCCTTATGCCTAGCCCGCACTTGTGCCCCTGCCTTATGCCTAGCTTGCACTTGTGCCTCTGCCTTATGCTTAGTTTGTACTTGTGCCCCTGCCTTATGCCTAGCCCGCACTTGTGCCCCTGCCTTATGCCTAGCCAGCACTTGTGCCCCTGCCTTATGCCTAGCCAGCACTTGTACCCCTGCCTTATGCCTAGCCAGCACTTGTGCCCCTGCCTTATGCCTAGCCAGCACTTGTGCCCCTGCCTTATGCCTAGCCAGCACTTGTGCCCCTGCCTTATGCCTAGCCAGCACTTGTGCCCCTGCCTTATGCCTAGCCAGCACTTGTGCCCCTGCCTTATGCCTAGCCAGCACTTGTGCCCCTGCCTTATGCCTAGCCAGCACTTGTGCCCCTGCCTTATGCCTAGCCAGCACTTGTGCCCCTGCCTTATGCCTAGCCAGCACTTGTGCCCCTGCCTTATAATAATAATAATTTTTATTTATATAGCGCCAACATATTCCGCAGCGCTTTACAAATTTTATGCCTAGCCTGCACTTGTGCCCCTGCCTTATGCCTAGCCAACACTTGTGCCCCTGCCTTATGCCTAGCCAGCACTTGTGCCCCTGCCTTATGCCTAGCCAGCACTTGTGCCCCTGCCTTATGCCTAGCCAGCACTTGTGCCCCTGCCTTATGCCTAGCCAGCACTTGTGCCCCTGCCTTATGCCAAGCCTGCACTTGTGCCCCTGCCTTATGCCTAGCCTGCACTTGTGCCCCTGCCTTATGCCTAGCCTGCACTTGTGCCCCTGCCTTATGCCTAGCCAGCACTTGTGCCCCTGCCTTATGCCTAGCTTGCACTTGTGCCTCTACCTTATGCTTAGTTTGCACTTGTGCCCCTGCCTAAAGGCTAGCCCGCACTTGTGCCCCTGCCTTATGCCTAGCCAGCACTTGTGCCCCTGCCTTATGCCTAGCCAGCACTTGTGCCCCTGCCTTATGCCTAGCCAGCACTTGTGCCCCAGCCTTATGCCTAGCCAGCACTTGTGCCCCTGCCTTATGCCTAGCCAGCACTTGTGCCCCTGCCTTATGCCTATCCAGCACTTGTGCCCCTGCCTTATGCCTAGCCTGCACTTGTGCCCCTGCCTTATGCCTAGCCAGCACTTGTGCCCCTGCCTTATGCCTAGCCTGCACTTGTGCCCTGCCTTATGCCTAGCCAGCGCTTGTGCCCCTGCCTTGTGCCTAGCCAGCACTTGTGCCCCTGCCTTATGCCTAGCCAGCGCTTGTGCCCCTGCCTTATGCCTAGCCAGCACTTGTGCCCCTGCCTTATGCCTAGCCCGCACTTGTGCCCCTGCCTTATGCCTAGCCCGCACTTGTGCCCCTGCCTTATGCCTAGCCCGCACTTGTGCCCCTGCCTTATGCCTAGCCAGCACTTGTGCCCCTGCCTTAAGCCTGGCCTGCATAGGTGCCCCTGCCTTATGCCTAGCTTGCACTTGTGCCTCTGCCTTATGCTTAGTTTGTACTTGTGCCCCTGCCTTATGCCTAGCCCGCACTTGTGCCCCTGCCTTATGCCTAGCCAGCACTTGTGCCCCTGCCTTATGCCTAGCCAGCACTTGTGCCCCTGCCTTATGCCTAGCCAGCACTTGTGCCCCTGCCTTATGCCTAGCCAGCACTTGTGCCCCTGCATTATGCCTAGCCAGCACTTGTGCCCCTGCCTTATGCCTAGCCAACACTTGTGCCCCTGCCTTATGCCTAGCCAGCACTTGTGCTCCTGCCTTATGCCTAGCCAGCACTTGTGCCCCTGCCTTATGCCTAGCCAGCACTTGTGCCCCTGCCTTATGCCTAGCCAGCACTTGTGCCCCTGCCTTATGCCTAGCCAGCACTAGTGCCCCTGCCTTATAATAATAATAATTTTTATTTATATAGCGCCAACATATTCCGCAGCGCTTTACAAATTTTATGCCTAGCCAGCACTTGTGCCCCTGCCTTATGCCAAGCCTGCACTTGTGCCCCTGCCTTATGCCTAGCCAACACTTGTGCCCCTGCCTTATGCCTAGCCAGCACTTCTGCCCCTGCCTTATGCCTAGCCAGCACTTGTGCCCCTGCCTTATGCCAAGCCTGCACTTGTGCCCCTGCCTTATGCCTAGCCTGCACTTGTGACCCTGCCTTATGCCTAGCCTGCACTTGTGACCCTGCCTTATGCCTAGCCTGCACTTGTGCCCCTGCCTTATGCCTAGCCTGCACTTGTGCCCCTGCCTTATGCCTAGCCAGCACTTGTGCCCCTGCCTTATGCCAAGCCTGCACTTGTGCCCCTGCCTTATGCCTACCCTGCACTTGTGCCCCTGCCTTATGCCTAACCTGCACTTGTGCCCCTGCCTTATGCCTAGCCAGCACTTGTGCCCCTGCCTTATGCCTAGCCAGCACTTGTGCCCCTGCCTTATGCCAAGCCTGCACTTGTGCCCCTGCCTTATGCCTAGCCTGCACTTGTGCCCCTGCCTTATGCCTAGCCTGCACTTGTGCCCCTGCCTTATGCCTAGCCTGCACTTGTGCCCCTGCCTTATGCCTAGCCTGCACTTGTGCCGCTGCCTTATGCCTAGCTTGCACTTGTGCCTCTGCCTTATGCTTAGTTTGCACTTGTGCCCCAGCCTTATGCCTAGCCAGCACTTGTGCCCCAGCCTTATGCCTAGCCAGCACTTGTGCCCCAGCCTTATGCCTAGCCAGCACTTGTGCCCCAGCCTTATGCCTAGCCAGCACTTTTGCCCCTTGCATTATTGTTTTTTTTGTCTTTAGCTTCATGTTGGTTATGCACACAGGGCAGGCTTTACGCTCTTCGCTCTTGTCCCGTCTGAATGCACATGCACGACTGTAATTGGGGACGAAGGCATTACCCATTTACGGAGGACAGACAAGATGTGCCTGGTCGCTTGGAGCATGGGGGTTATGGAGTGGCTCCGCACTGTACAACAAAGTACAGAGTAGAGGGGTGAAAGCTAGCTCTTCACCCCTAAGGGTGCCTATCCCTTTATGCAAAGAGTGCAAAGAGTTAGCTGTATGCCTTATGTGTAGCCATCACTTGTGCCCCTGCCTTATGCCTAGCCAGCACTTGTGCCCCTGCCTTATGCCTAGCCAGCGCTTGTTCCCCTGCCTTATGCCTAGCCAGCACTTGTGCCCCTGCCTTATGCCTAGCCAGCACTTGTGCCCCTGCCTTATGCCTAGCCAGCACTTGGCCCCTGCCTTATGCCTAGCCCGCACTTGTGCCCCTGCCTTATGCCTAGCCCGCACTTGTGCCTCTGCCTTATGCCTAGCCCGCACTTGTGCCCCTGCCTTATGCCTAGCCCGCACTTGTGCCCCTGCCTTATGCCTAGCCAACACTTGTGCCCCTGCCTTATGCCTAGCCAGCACTTGTGCCCCTGCCTTAAGCCTAGCCTGCATAGGTGCCCCTGCCTTATGCCTAGCTTGCACTTGTGCCTCTGCCTTATGCTTAGTTTGTACTTGTGCCCCTGCCTTATGCCTAGCCCGCACTTGTGCCCCTGCCTTATGCCTAGCCAGCACTTGTGCCCCTGCCTTATGCCTAGCCAGCACTTGTGCCCCTGCCTTATGCCTAGCCAACACTTGTGCCCCTGCCTTATGCCTAGCCAGCACTTGTGCCCCTGCCTTATGCCAAGCCTGCACTTGTGCCCCTGCCTTATGCCTAGCCAACACTTGTGCCCCTGCCTTATGCCTAGCCAGCACTTGTGCCCCTGCCTTATGCCTAGCCAGCACTTGTGCCCCTGCCTTATGCCTAGCCAGCACTTGTGCCCCTGCCTTATGCCTAGCCAGCACTTGTGCCCCTGCCTTATGCCAAGCCTGCACTTGTGCCCCTGCCTTATGCCTAGCCTGCACTTGTGCCCCTGCCTTATGCCTAGCCTGCACTTGTGCCCCTGCCTTATGCCTAGCCTGCACTTGTGCCCCTGCCTTATGCCTAGCCAGCACTTGTGCCCCTGCCTTATGCCTAGCTTGCACTTGTGCCTCTGCCTTATGCTTAGTTTGCACTTGTGCCCCTGCCTAATGGCTAGCCCTCACTTGTGCCCCTGCCTTATGCCCAGCCAGCACTTGTGCCCCTGCCTTATGCCTAGCCCGCACTTGTGCCCCTGCCTTATGCCTAGCCAGCACTTGTGCCCCTGCCTTATGCCTAGCCAGCACTTGTGCCCCTGCCTTATGCCTAGCCAGCACTTGTGCCCCTGCCTTATGCCTAGCCAGCACTTGTGCCCCTGCCTTATGCCTAGCCAGCACTTGTGCCCCTGCTTTATGCCTAGCCAGCACTTGTGCCCCTGCCTTATGCCTAGCCAGCACTTGTGCCCCTGCCTTATGCCTAGCCAACACTTGTGCCCCTGCCTTATGCCTAGCCAGCACTTGTGCCCCTGCCTTATGCCTAGCCAGCACTTGTGCCCCTGCCTTATGCCTAGCCAGCACTTGTGCCCCTGCCTTATGCCTAGCCAGCACTTGTGCCCCTGCCTTATGGCTAGCCCGCACTTGTGCCCCTGCCTTATGCCTAGCCCGCACTTGTGCCCCTGCCTTATGCCTAGCCAACACTTGTGCCCCTGCCTTATGCCTAGCCAGCACTTGTGCCCCTGCCTTAAGCCTAGCCTGCATAGGTGCCCCTGCCTTGTGCCTAGCTTGCACTTGTGCCTCTGCCTTATGCTTAGTTTGTACTTGTGCCCCTGCCTTATGCCTAGCCCGCTCTTGTGCCCCTGCCTTATGCCTAGCCAGCACTTGTGCCCCTGCCTTATGCCTAGCCAGCACTTGTGCCCCTGCCTTATGCCTAGCCAGCACTTGTGCCCCTGCCTTATGCCTAGCCAGCACTTGTGCCCCTGCCTTATGCCTAGCCAGCACTTGTGCCCCTGCCTTATGCCTAGCCAGCACTTGTGCCCCTGCCTTATGCCTAGCCAGCACTTGTGCCCCTGCCTTATGCCTAGCCAGCACTTGTGCCCCTGCCTTATGCCTAGCCAGCACTTGTGCCCCTGCCTTATGCCTAGCCAGCACTTGTGCCCCTGCCTTATGCCTAGCCAGCACTTGTGCCCCTGCCTTATGCCTAGCCAGCACTTGTGCCCCTGCCTTATGCCTAGCCAGCACTTGTGCCCCTGCCTTATGCCTAGCCAGCACTTGTGCCCCTGCCTTATAATAATAATAATTTTTATATATATAGCGCCAACATATTCCGCAGCGCTTTACAAATTTTATGCCTAGCCAGCACTTGTGCCCCTGCCTTATGCCAAGCCTGCACTTGTGCCCCTGCCTTATGCCTAGCCAACACTTGTGCCCCTGCCTTATGCCTAGCCAGCACTTGTGCCCCTGCCTTATGCCTAGCCAGCACTTGTGCCCCTGCCTTATGCCTAGCCAGCACTTGTGCCCCTGCCTTATGCCAAGCCTGCACTTGTGCCCCTGCCTTATGCCTAGTCTGCACTTGTGCCCCTGCCTAATGCCTAGCCTGCACTTGTGCCCCTGCCTTATGCCTAGCCTGCACTTGTGCCCCTGCCTTATGCCTAGCCAGCACTTGTACCCCTACCTTATGCCAAGCGTGCACTTGTGCCTCTGCCTTATGCTTAGTTTGCACTTGTGCCCCTGCCTAAAGGCTAGCCCGCACTTGTGCCCCTGCCTTATGCCTAGCCAGCACTTGTGCCCCTGCCTTATGCCTAGCCAGCACTTGTGCCCCTGCCTTATGCCTAGCCAGCACTTGTGCCCCTGCCTTATGCCTAGCCAGCACTTGTGCCCCTGCCTTATGCCTAGCCAGCACTTGTGCCCCTGCCTTATGCCTAGCCAGAACTTGTGCCCCTGCCTTATGCCTAGCCAGCACTTGTGCCCCTACCTTATGCCTAGCCAACACTTGTGCCCCTGCCTTATTCCTAGCCAGCACTTGTGCCCCTGCCTTATGCCTAGCCAGCACTTGTGCCCCTGCCTTATGCCTAGCCAGCACTTGTGCCCCTGCCTTATGCCTAGCCAGCACTTGTGCCCCTGCCTTATGCCTAGCCAGCACTTGTGCCCCTGCCTTATGCCTAGCCAGCACTTGTGCCCCTGCCTTATGCCTAGCCAGCACTTGTGCCCCTGCCTTATGCCTAGCCAGCACTTGTGCCCCAGCCTTATGCCAAGCCTGCACTTGTGCCCCTGCCTTATGCCTAGCCAGCACTTGTGCCCCTGCCTTATGCCTAGCCAGCACTTGTGCCCCTGCCTTATGCCTAGCCAGCACTTGTGCCCCTGCCTTATGCCTAGCCCGCACTTGTGCCCCTGCCTTATGCCTAGCCCGCACTTGTGCCCCTGCCTTATGCCTAGCCAGCACTTGTGCCCCTGCCTTAAGCCTAGCCTGCATAGGTGCCCCTGCCTTATGCCTAGCTTGCACTTGTGCCTCTGCCTTATGCTTAGTTTGTACTTGTGCCCCTGCCTTATGCCTAGCCCGCACTTGTGCCCCTGCCTTATGCCTAGCCAGCACTTGTGCCCCTGCCTTATGCCTAGCCAGCACTTGTGCCCCTGCCTTATGCCTAGCCAGCACTTGTGCCCCTGCCTTATGCCTAGCCAGCACTTGTGCCCCTGCCTTATGCCTAGCCAGCACTTGTGCCCCTGCCTTATGCCTAGCCAGCACTTGTGCCCCTGCCTTATGCCTAGCCAACACTTGTGCCCCTGCCTTATGCCTAGCCAGCACTTGTACCCCTACCTTATGCCTAGCGTGCACTTGTGCCTCTGCCTTATGCTTAGTTTGCACTTGTGCCCCTGCCTAAAGGCTAGCCCGCACTTGTGCCCCTGCCTTATGCCTAGCCAGCACTTGTGCCCCTGCCTTATGCCTAGCCAGCACTTGTGCCCCTGCCTTATGCCTAGCCAGCACTTGTGCCCCTGCCTTATGCCTAGCCAGCACTTGTGCCCCTGCCTTATGCCTAGCCAGCACTTGTGCCCCTGCCTTATGCCTAGCCAGCACTTGTGCCCCTGCCTTATGCCTAGCCAGCACTTGTGCCCCTGCCTTATGCCTAGCCAGCACTTGTGCCCCTGCCTTATGCCTAGCCAGCACTAGTGCCCCTGCCTTATAATAATAATAATTTTTATTTATATAGCGCCAACATATTCCGCAGCGCTTTACAAATTTTATGCCTAGCCAGCACTTGTGCCCCTGCCTTATGCCAAGCCTGCACTTGTGCCCCTGCCTTATGCCTAGCCAACACTTGTGCCCCTGCCTTATGCCTAGCTAGCACTTGTGCCCCTGCCTTATGCCAAGCCTGCACTTGTGCCCCTGCCTTATGCCTAGCCTGCACTTGTGACCCTGCCTTATGCCTAGCCTGCACTTGTGACCCTGCCTTATGCCTAGCCTGCACTTGTGCCCCTGCCTTATGCCTAGCCTGCACTTGTGCCCCTGCCTTATGCCTAGCCAGCACTTGTGCCCCTGCCTTATGCCTAGCCAGCACTAGTGCCCCTGCCTTATAATAATAATAATTTTTATTTATATAGCGCCAACATATTCCGCAGCGCTTTACAAATCTTATGCCTAGCCAGCACTTGTGCCCCTGCCTTATGCCAAGCCTGCACTTGTGCCCCTGCCTTATGCCTAGCCAACACTTGTGCCCCTGCCTTATGCCTAGCCAGCACTTGTGCCCCTGCCTTATGCCTAGCCAGCACTTGTGCCCCTGCCTTATGCCAAGCCTGCACTTGTGCCCCTGCCTTATGCCTAGCCTGCACTTGTGACCCTGCCTTATGCCTAGCCTGCACTTGTGACCCTGCCTTATGCCTAGCCTGCACTTGTGCCCCTGCCTTATGCCTAGCCTGCACTTGTGCCCCTGCCTTATGCCTAGCCAGCACTTGTGCCCCTGCCTTATGCCAAGCCTGCACTTGTGCCCCTGCCTTATGCCTAACCTGCACTTGTGCCCCTGCCTTATGCCTAGCCAGCACTTGTGCCCCTGCCTTATGCCTAGCCAGCACTTGTGCCCCTGCCTTATGCCAAGCCTGCACTTGTGCCCCTGCCTTATGCCTAGCCTGCACTTGTGCCCCTGCCTTATGCCTAGCCTGCACTTGTGCCCCTGCCTTATGCCTAGCCTGCACTTGTGCCCCTGCCTTATGCCTAGCCTGCACTTGTGCCCCTGCCTTATGCCTAGCTTGCACTTGTGCCTCTGCCTTATGCTTAGTTTGCACTTGTGCCCCAGCCTTATGCCTAGCCAGCACTTGTGCCCCAGCCTTATGCCTAGCCAGCACTTGTGCCCCAGCCTTATGCCTAGCCAGCACTTGTGCCCCAGCCTTATGCCTAGCCAGCACTTTTGCCCCTTGCATTATTGTTTTTTTTGTCTTTAGCTTCATGTTGGTTATGCACACAGGGCAGGCTTTACGCTCTTCGCTCTTGTCCCGTCTGAATGCACATGCACGACTGTAATTGGGGACGAAGGCATTACCCATTTACGGAGGACAGACAAGATGAGCCTGGTCGCTTGGAGCATGGGGGTTATGGAGTGGCTCCGCACTGTACAACAAAGTACAGAGTAGAGGGGTGAAAGCTAGCTCTTCACCCCTAAGGGTGCCTATCCCTTTATGCAAAGAGTGCAAAGAGTTAGCTGTATGCCTTATGTGTAGCCATCACTTGTGCCCCTGCCTTATGCCTAGCCAGCACTTGTGCCCCTGTCTTATGCCTAGCCAGCGCTTGTTCCCCTGCCTTATGCCTAGCCAGCACTTGTGCCCCTGCATTATGCCTAGCCAGCACTTGTGCCCCTGCCTTATGCCTAGCCAGCACTTGGCCCCTGCCTTATGCCTAGCCCGCACTTGTGCCCCTGCCTTATGCCTAGCCCGCACTTGTGCCCCTGCCTTATGCCTAGCCCGCACTTGTGCCCCTGCCTTATGCCTAGCCCGCACTTGTGCCCCTGCCTTATGCCTAGCCAACACTTGTGCCCCTGCCTTATGCCTAGCCAGCACTTGTGCCCCTGCCTTAAGCCTAGCCTGCATAGGTGCCCCTGCCTTATGCCTAGCTTGCACTTGTGCCTCTGCCTTATGCTTAGTTTGTACTTGTGCCCCTGCCTTATGCCTAGCCCGCACTTGTGCCCCTGCCTTATGCCTAGCCAGCACTTGTGCCCCTGCCTTATGCCTAGCCAGCGCTTGTGCCCCTGCCTTATGCCTAGCCAACACTTGTGCCCCTGCCTTATGCCTAGCCAGCACTTGTGCCCCTGCCTTATGCCAAGCCTGCACTTGTGCCCCTGCCTTATGCCTAGCCAACTCTTGTGCCCCTGCCTTATGCCTAGCCAGCACTTGTGCCCCTGCCTTATGCCTAGCCAGCACTTGTGCCCCTGCCTTATGCCTAGCCATCACTTGTGCCCCTGCCTTATGCCAAGCCTGCACTTGTGCCCCTGCCTTATGCCTAGCCTGCACTTGTGCCCCTGCCTTATGCCTAGCCTGCACTTGTGCCCCTGCCTTATGCCTAGCCAGCACTTGTGCCCCTGCCTTATGCCTAGCTTGCACTTGTGCCTCTGCCTTATGCTTAGTTTGCACTTGTGCCCCTGCCTAAAGGCTAGCCCTCACTTGTGCCCCTGCCTTATGCCTAGCCAGCACTTGTGCCCCTGCCTTATGCCTAGCCCGCACTTGTGCCCCTGCCTTATGCCTAGCCCGCACTTGTGCCCCTGCCTTATGCCTAGCCAGCACTTGTGCCCCTGCCTTATGCCTAGCCAGCACTTGTGCCCCTGCCTTATGCCTAGCCAGCAGTTGTGCCCCTGCCTTATGCCTAGCCAGCAGTTGTGCCCCTGCCTTGTGCCTAGCCAGCACTTGTGCCCCTGCCTTATGCCTAGCCAGCACTTGTGCCCCTGCCTTATGCCTATCCAGCACTTGTGCCCCTGCCTTATGCCTAGCCAGCACTTGTGCCCCTGCCTTATGCCTAGCCAGCACTTGTGCCCCTGCCTTATGCCTAGCCAGCACTTGTGCCCCTGCCTTATGCCTAGCCAGCACTTGTGCCCCTGCCTTATGCCTAGCCAGCACTTGTGCCCCTGCCTTATGCCTAGCCAGCACTTGTGCCCCTGCCTTTTGCCTAGCCAGCACTTGTGCCCCTGCCTTATGCCTAGCCAGCACTTGTGCCCCTGCCTTATGCCTAGCCAGCACTTGTGCCCCTGCCTTATGGCTAGCCCGCACTTGTGCCCCTGCCTTATGCCTAGCCCGCACATGTGCCCCTGCCTTATGCCTAGCCAGCACTTGTGCCCCTGCCTTATGCCTAGCCAGCACTTGTGCCCCTGCCTTAAGCCTAGCCTGCATAGGTGCCCCTGCCTTATGCCTAGCTTGCACTTGTGCCTCTGCCTTATGCTTAGTTTGTACTTGTGCCCCTGCCTTATGCCTAGCCCGCTCTTGTGCCCCTGCCTTATGCCTAGCCAGCACTTGTGCCCCTGCCTTATGCCTAGCCAGCACTTGTACCCCTGCCTTATGCCTAGCCAACACTTGTGCCCCTGCCTTATGCCTAGCCAGCACTTGTGCCCCTGCTTTATGCCTAGCCAGCACTTGTGCCCCTGCCTTATGCCTAGCCAGCACTTGTGCCCCTGCCTTATGCCTAGCCAGCACTTGTGCCCCTGCCTTATGCCTAGCCAGCACTTGTGCCCCTGCCTTATGCCTAGCCAGCACTTGTGCCCCTGCCTTATAACAATAATAATTTTTATATATATAGCGCCAACATATTCCGCAGCGCTTTACAAATTTTATGCCTAGCCAGCACTTGTGCCCCTGCCTTATGCCAAGCCTGCACTTGTGCCCCTGCCTTATGCCTAGCCAACACTTGTGCCCCTGCCTTATGCCTAGCCAGCACTTGTGCCCCTGCCTTATGCCTAGCCAGCACTTGTGCCCCTGCCTTATGCCTAGCCAGCACTTGTGCCCCTGCCTTATGCCAAGCCTGCACTTGTGCCCCTGCCTTATGCCTAGTCTGCACTTGTGCCCCTGCCTTATGCCTAGCCTGCACTTGTGCCCCTGCCTTATGCCTAGCCTGCACTTGTGCCCCTGCCTTATGCCTAGCCAGCACTTGTACCCCTACCTTATGCCTAGCGTGCACTTGTGCCTCTGCCTTATGCCTAGCCAGCACTTGTGCCCCTGCCTTATGCCTAGCCAACACTTGTGCCCCTGCCTTATGCCTAGCCAGCACTTGTGCCCCTGCCTGATGCCTAGCCAGCACTTGTGCCCCTGCCTGATGCCTAGCCAGCACTTGTGCCCCTGCCTTATGCCTATCTAGCACTTGTGCCCCTGCCTTATGCCTAGCCTGCACTTGTGCCCCTGCCTTATGCCTAGCCAGCACTTGTGCCCCTGCCTTATGCCTAGCCAGCACTTGTGCCCCTGCCTTATGCCTAGCCAGCACTTGTGCCCCTGCCTTATGCCTAGCTAGCACTTGTGCCCCTGCCTTATGCCTAGCCAGCACTTTTGTGCCCCTGCCTTATGCCTAGCCAGCACTTTTGAGCCCCTGCCTTATGCCTAGCCAGCACTTTTGAGCCCCTTGCATTATTTTTTTTTGTCTTTAGCTTCATGTTGGTTATGCACACAGGGCAGGCTTTACGCTCTTCACTCTTGTCCCGTCTGAATGCACATGCACGACTGTAATTGGGGACGAAGGCATTACCCATTTACGGAGGACAGACAAGATGTGCCTGGTCGCTTGGAGCATGGGGGTTATGGAGTGGCTCCGCACTGTACAACAAAGTACAGAGTAGAGGGGTGAAAGCTAGCTCTTCACCCCTAAGGGTGCCTATCCCTTTATGCAAAGAGTGCAAAGAGTTAGCCGTATGCCTTATGTGTAGCCATCACTTGTGCCCCTGCCTTAAGCCTAGCCTGCATAGGTGCCCCTGCCTTATGCCTAGCTTGCACTTGTGCCTCTGCCTTATGCTTAGTATGTACTTGTGCCCCTGCCTAAAGCCTAGCCTGCACTTGTGCCCCTGCCTTATGCCTAGCCAGCACTTGTGCCCCTGCCTTATGCCTAGCCAGCACTTGTGCCCCTGCCTTATGCCTAGCCATCACTTGTGCCCCTGCCTTATGCCTAGCCAGCACTTGTGCCCCTGCCTTATGCCTAGCCAGCACTTGTGCCCCTGCCTTAAGCCTAGCATGCACTTGTGCCCCTGCCTTAAGCCTAGCCAGCACTTGTGCCCCTGCCTTATGCCTAGCCAGCACTTGTGCCCCTGCCTTATGCCTAGCCAGCACTTGTGCCCCTGCCTTATGCCTAGCCAGCGCTTGTGCCCCTGCCTTATGCCTAGCCAGCGCTTGTGCCCCTGCCTTATGCCTAGCCAGCGCTTGTGCCCCTGCCTTATGCCTAGCCAGCGCTTGTGCCCCTGCCTTATGCCTAGCCAGCGCTTGTGCCCCTGCCTTATGCCTAGCCCGCACTTGTGCCCCTGCCTTATGCCTAGCCCGCACTTGTGCCCCTGCCTTATGCCTAGCCCGCACTTGTGCCCCTGCCTTATGCCTAGCCAACACTTGTGCCCCTGCCTTATGCCTAGCCAGCACTTGTGCCCCTGCCTTATGCCTAGCCAGCACTTGTACCCCTGCCTTATGCCTAGCCAGCACTTGTGCCCCTGCCTTATGCCTAGCCAGCACTTGTGCCCCTGCCTTATGCCTAGCCAGCACTTGTGCCCCTGCCTTATGCCTAGCCAGCACTTGTGCCCCTGCCTTATGCCTAGCCAGCACTTGTGCCCCTGCCTTATGCCTAGCCAGCACTTGTGCCCCTGCCTTATGCCTAGCCAGCACTTGTGCCCCTGCCTTATGCCTAGCCAGCACTTGTGCCCCTGCCTTATAATAATAATAATTTTTATTTATATAGCGCCAACATATTCCGCAGCGCTTTACAAATTTTATGCCTAGCCAGCACTTGTGCCCCTGCCTTATG
Organism: Ranitomeya imitator; assembly: GCF_032444005.1. Classification (NCBI taxonomy): domain Eukaryota; kingdom Metazoa; phylum Chordata; class Amphibia; order Anura; family Dendrobatidae; genus Ranitomeya; species Ranitomeya imitator. The sequence continues at coordinate 110,006,013 of NC_091288.1, read as the reverse complement.
CCCCTGCCTTATGCCAAGCCTGCACTTGTGCCCCTGCCTTATGCCTAGCCAACACTTGTGCCCCTGCCTTATGCCTAGCCAGCACTTGTGCCCCTGCCTTATGCCTAGCCAGCACTTGTGCCCCTGCCTTATGCCTAGCCAGCACTTGTGCCCCTGCCTTATGCCAAGCCTGCACTTGTGCCCCTGCCTTATGCCTAGTCTGCACTTGTGCCCCTGCCTTATGCCTAGCCTGCACTTGTGCCCCTGCCTTATGCCTAGCCTGCACTTGTGCCCCTGCCTTATGCCTAGCCAGCACTTGTGCCCCTGCCTTATGCCTAGCCAGCACTTGTGCCCCTGCCTTATGCCTAGCCAGCACTTGTGCCCCTGCCTTATGCCTAGCCAGCACTTGTGCCCCTGCCTTATGCCTAGCCAGCACTTGTGCCCCTGCCTTATGCCTAGCCAGCACTTGTGCCCCAGCCTTATGCCAAGCCTGCACTTGTGCCCCTGCCTTATGCCTAGCCAACACTTGTGCCCCTGCCTTATGCCTAGCCAGCACTTGTGCCCTTGCCTTATGCCTAGCCAGCACTTGTGCCCCTGCCTTATGCCAAGCCTGCACTTGTGCCCCTGCCTTATGCCTAGCCTGCACTTGTGCCCCTGCTTTATGCCTAGCCTGCACCTGTGCCCCTGCCTTATGCCTAGCCTGCACCTGTGCCCCTGCCTTATGCCTAGCCTGCACTTGTGCCCCTACCTTATGCCTAGCCAGCACTTGTGCCCCTGCCTTATGCCTAGCTTGCACTTGTGCCCCTGCCTTATGCCTAGCTTGCACTTGTGCCCCTGCCTAAAGGCTACCCCGCACTTGTGCCCCTGCCTTATGCCTAGCCAGCACTTGTGCCCCTGCCTTATGCCTAGCCAGCACTTGTGCCCCAGCCATATGCCTAGCCAGCACTTGTGCCCCAGCCTTATGCCTAGCCAGCACTTTTGCCCCTTGCATTATTGTTTTTTTGTCTTTAGCTTCATGTTGGTTATGCACACAGGGCAGGCTTTACGCTCTTCGCTCTTGTCCCGTCTGAATGCACATGCACGACTGTAATTGGGGACGAAGGCATTACCCATTTACGGAGGACAGACAAGATGTGCCTGGTCGCTTGGAGCATGGGGGTTATGGAGTGGCTCCGCACTGTACAACAAAGTACAGAGTAGAGGGGTGAAAGCTAGCTCTTCACCCCTAAGGGTGCCTATCAATTTATGCAAAGAGTGCAAAGAGTTAGCTGTATGCCTTATGTGTAGCCATCACTTGTGCCCCTGCCTTATGCCTAGCCAGCACTTGTGCCCCTGCCTTATGCCTAGCCAGCACTTGTGCCCCTGCCTTAAGCCTAGCCTGCATAGGTGCCCCTGCCTTATGCCTAGCCAGCACTTGTGCCCCTGCCTTATGCCTAGCCAGCACTTGTGCCCCTGCCTAATGCCTAGCCAGCACTTGTGCCCCTGCCTTATGCCTAGCCAGCACTTGTGCCCCTGCCTTATGCCTAGCCAGCACTTGTGCCCCTGCCTTATGCCTAGCCAACACTTGTGCCCCTGCCTTATGCCTAGCCAGCACTTGTGCCCCTGCCTTATGCCTAGCCAGCACTTGTGCCCCTGCCTTATGCCTAGCCAGCACTTGTGCCCCTGCCTTATAATAATAATAATTTTTATTTATATAGCGTCAACATATTCCGCAGCGCTTTACAAATTGTTTGCCTAGCCAGCACCTGTGCCCCTGCCTTATGCCAAGCCTGCACTTGTGCCCCTGCCTTATGCCTAGCCAACACTTGTGCCCCTGCCTTATGCCTAGCCAGCACTTGTGCCCCTGCCTTATGCCTAGCCAGCACTTGTGCCCCTGCCTTATGCCTAGCCAGCACTTGTGCCCCTGCCTTATGCCTAGCCAGCACTTGTGCCCCTGCCTTATGCCAAGCCTGCACTTGTGCCCCTGCCTTATGCCTAGCCTGCACTTGTGCCCCTGCCTTATGCCTAGCCTGCACTTGTGCCCCTGCCTTATGCCTAGCCTGCACTTGTGCCCCTGCCTTATGCCTAGCCTGCACTTGTGCCCCTGCCTTATGCCTAGCCTGCACTTGTGCCCTGCCTTATGCCTAGCCAGCGCTTGTGCCCCTGCCTTATGCCTAGCCAGCACTTGTGCCCCTGCCTTATGCCTAGCCAGCGCTTGTGCCCCTGCCTTATGCCTAGCCAGCACTTGTGCCCCTGCCTTATGCCTAGCCCGCACTTGTGCCCCTGCCTTATGCCTAGCCCGCACTTGTGCCCCTGCCTTATGCCTAGCCAGCACTTGTGCCCCTGCCTTAAGCCTAGCCTGCATAGGTGCCTCTGCCTTATGCCTAGCTTGCACTTGTGCCTCTGCCTTATGCTTAGTTTGTACTTGTGCCCCTGCCTTATGCCTAGCCCGCACTTGTGCCCCTGCCTTATGCCTAGCCAGCACTTGTGCCCCTGCCTTATGCCTAGCCAGCACTTGTGCCCCTGCCTTATGCCTAGCCAGCACTTGTGCCCCTGCCTTATGCCTAGCCAGCACTTGTGCCCCTGCCTTATGCCTAGCCAGCACTTGTGCCCCTGCCTTATGCCTAGCCAACACTTGTGCCCCTGCCTTATGCCTAGCCAGCACTTGTGCCCCTGCCTTATGCCTAGCCAGCACTTGTGCCCCTGCCTTATGCCTAGCCAGCACTTGTGCCCCTGCCTTATGCCTAGCCAGCACTTGTGTCCCTGCCTTATGCCTAGCCAGCACTAGTGCCCCTGCCTTATAATAATAATAATTTTTATTTATATAGCGCCAACATATTCCGCAGCGCTTTACAAATTTTATGCCTAGCCAGCACTTGTGCCCCTGCCTTATGCCAAGCCTGCACTTGTGCCCCTGCCTTATGCCTAGCCAACACTTGTGCCCCTGCCTTATGCCTAGCCAGCACTTGTGCCCCTGCCTTATGCCTAGCCAGCACTTGTGCCCCTGCCTTATGCCAAGCCTGCACTTGTGCCCCTGCCTTATGCCTAGCCTGCACTTGTGACCCTGCCTTATGCCTAGCCTGCACTTGTGACCCTGCCTTATGCCTAGCCTGCACTTGTGCCCCCGCCTTATGCCTAGCCTGCACTTGTGCCCCCGCCTTATGCCTAGCCAGCACTTGTGCCCCTGCCTTATGCCAAGCCTGCACTTGTGCCCCTGCCTTATGCCTAACCTGCACTTGTGCCCCTGCCTTATGCCTAGCCAGCACTTGTGCCCCTGCCTTATGCCTAGCCAGCACTTGTGCCCCTGCCTTATGCCTAGCCAGCACTTGTGCCCCTGCCTTATGCCAAGCCTGCACTTGTGCCCCTGCCTTATGCCTAGCCTGCACTTGTGCCCCTGCCTTATGCCTAGCCTGCACTTGTGCCCCTGCCTTATGCCTAGCCTGCACTTGTGCCCCTGCCTTATGCCTAGCCTGCACTTGTGCCCCTGCCTTATGCCTAGCTTGCACTTGTGCCTCTGCCTTATGCTTAGTTTGCACTTGTGCCCCAGCCTTATGCCTAGCCAGCACTTGTGCCCCAGCCTTATGCCTAGCCAGCACTTGTGCCCCAGCCTTATGCCTAGCCAGCACTTGTGCCCCAGCCTTATGCCTAGCCAGCACTTTTGCCCCTTGCATTATTGTTTTTTTGTCTTTAGCTTCATGTTGGTTATGCACACAGGGCAGGCTTTACGCTCCTCGCTCTTGTCCCGTCTGAATGCACATGCACGACTGTAATTGGGGACGAAGGCATTACCCATTTACGGAGGACAGACAAGATGTGCCTGGTCGCTTGGAGCATGGGGGTTATGGAGTGGCTCCGCACTGTACAACAAAGTACAGAGTAGAGGGGTGAAAGCTAGCTCTTCACCCCTAAGGGTGCCTATCCCTTTATGCAAAGAGTGCAAAGAGTTAGCTGTATGCCTTATGTGTAGCCATCACTTGTGCCCCTGCCTTATGCCTAGCCAGCACTTGTGCCCCTGTCTTATGCCTAGCCAGCGCTTGTTCCCCTGCCTTATGCCTAGCCAGCACTTGTGCCCCTGCCTTATGCCTAGCCAGCACTTGTGCCCCTGCCTTATGCCTAGCCAGCACTTGTGCCCCTGCCTTATGCCTAGCCCGCACTTGTGCCCCTGCCTTATGCCTAGCCCGCACTTGTGCCCCTGCCTTATGCCTAGCCCGCACTTGTGCCCCTGCCTTATGCCTAGCCCGCACTTGTGCCCCTGCCTTATGCCTAGCCCGCACTTGTGCCCCTGCCTTATGCCTAGCCAACACTTGTGCCCCTGCCTTATGCCTAGCCAGCACTTGTGCCCCTGCCTTAAGCCTAGCCTGCATAGGTGCCCCTGCCTTATGCCTAGCTTGCACTTGTGCCTCTGCCTTATGCTTAGTTTGTACTTGTGCCCCTGCCTTATGCCTAGCCCGCACTTGTGCCCCTGCCTTATGCCTAGCCATCACTTGTGCCCCTGCCTTATGCCTAGCCAGTACTTGTGCCCCTGCCTTATGCCTAGCCAGCACTTGTGCCCCTGCCTTATGCCTAGCCAGCACTTGTGCCCCTGCCTTATGCCTAGCCAGCACTTGTGCCCCTGCCTTATGCCTAGCCAGCACTTGTGCCCCTGCCTTATGCCTAGCCAACACTTGTGCCCCTGCCTTATGCCTAGCCAGCACTTGTGCCCCTGCCTTATGCCTAGCCAGCACTTGTGCCCCTGCCTTATGCCTAGCCAGCACTTGTGCCCCTGTCTTATGCCTAGCCAGCACTTGTGCCCCTGCCTTATGCCTAGCCAGCACTTGTGCCCCTGCCTTATGCCTAGCCAGCACTAGTGCCCCTGCCTTATGCCTAGCCAACACTTGTGCCCCTGCCTTATGCCTAGCCAGCACTTGTGCCCCTGCCTTATGCCAAGCCTGCACTTGTGCCCCTGCCTTATGCCTAGCCAACACTTGTGCCCCTGCCTTATGCCTAGCCAGCACTTGTGCCCCTGCCTTATGCCTAGCCAGCACTTGTGCCCCTGCCTTATGCCTAGCCAGCACTTGTGCCCCTGCCTTATGCCAAGCCTGCACTTGTGCCCCTGCCTTATGCCTAGCCTGCACTTGTGCCCCTGCCTTATGCCTAGCCTGCACTTGTGCCCCTGCCTTATGCCTAGCCTGCACTTGTGCCCCTGCCTTATGCCTAGCCAGCACTTGTGCCCCTGCCTTATGCCTAGCCAGCACTTGTGCCCCTGCCTTATGCCTAGCCAGCACTTGTGCCCCTGCCTTATGCCTAGCCAGCACTTGTGCCCCTGCCTTATGGCTAGCCCGCACTTGTGCCCCTGCCTTATGCCTAGCCCGCACTTGTGCCCCTGCCTTATGCCTAGCCAACACTTGTGCCCCTGCCTTATGCCTAGCCAGCACTTGTGCCCCTGCCTTAAGCCTAGCCTGCATAGGTGCCCCTGCCTTATGCCTAGCTTGCACTTGTGCCTCTGCCTTATGCTTAGTTTGTACTTGTGCCCCTGCCTTATGCCTAGCCCGCTCTTGTGCCCCTGCCTTATGCCTAGCCAGCACTTGTGCCCCTGCCTTATGCCTAGCCAGCACTTGTGCCCCTGCCTTATGCCTAGCCAACACTTGTGCCCCTGCCTTATGCCTAGCCAGCACTTGTGCCCCTGCCTTATGCCTAGCCAGCACTTGTGCCCCTGCCTTATGCCTAGCCAGCACTTGTGCCCCTGCCTTATGCCTAGCCAGCACTTGTGCCCCTGCCTTATGCCTAGCCAGCACTTGTGCCCCTGCCTTATGCCTAGCCAGCACTTGTGCCCCTGCCTTATGCCTAGCCAGCACTTGTGCCCCTGCCTTATGCCTAGCCAGCACTTGTGCCCCTGCCTTATGCCTAGCCAGCACTTGTGCCCCTGCCTTATGCCTAGCCAGCACTTGTGCCCCTGCCTTATAATAATAATAATTTTTATATATATAGCGCCAACATATTCCGCAGCGCTTTACAAATTTTATGCCTAGCCAGCACTTGTGCCCCTGCCTTATGCCAAGCCTGCACTTGTGCCCCTGCCTTATGCCTAGCCAGCAGTTGTGCCCCTGCCTTATGCCTAGCCAGCAGTTGTGCCCCTGCCTTATGCCTAGCCAGCACTTGTGCCCCTGCCTTATGCCTAGCCAACACTTGTGCCCCTGCCTTATGCCTAGCCAGCACTTGTGCCCCTGCCTTAAGCCTAGCCTGCATAGGTGCCCCTGCCTTATGCCTAGCTTGCACTTGTGCCTCTGCCTTATGCTTAGTTTGTACTTGTGCCCCTGCCTTATGCCTAGCCCGCTCTTGTGCCCCTGCCTTATGCCTAGCCAGCACTTGTGCCCCTGCCTTATGCCTAGCCAGCACTTGTGCCCCTGCCTTATGCCTAGCCAACACTTGTGCCCCTGCCTTATGCCTAGCCAGCACTTGTGCCCCTGCCTTATGCCTAGCCAGCACTTGTGCCCCTGCCTTATGCCTAGCCAGCACTTGTGCCCCTGCCTTATGCCTAGCCAGCACTTGTGCCCCTGCCTTATGCCTAGCCAGCACTTGTGCCCCTGCCTTATGCCTAGCCAGCACTTGTGCCCCTGCCTTATGCCTAGCCAGCACTTGTGCCCCTGCCTTATGCCTAGCCAGCACTTGTGCCCCTGCCTTATGCCTAGCCAGCACTTGTGCCCCTGCCTTATGCCTAGCCAACACTTGTGCCCCTGCCTTATTCCTAGCCAGCACTTGTGCCCCTGCCTTATGCCTTGCCAGCACTTGTGCCCCTGCCTTATGCCTAGCCAGCACTTGTGCCCCTGCCTTATGCCTAGCCAGCACTTGTGCCCCTGCCTTATGCCTAGCCAGCACTTGTGCCCCTGCCTTATGCCTAGCCAGCACTTGTGCCCCTGCCTTATGCCTAGCCAGCACTTGTGCCCCTGCCTTATGCCTAGCCAGCACTTGTGCCCCTGCCTTATGCCTAGCCAGCACTTGTGCCCCAGCCATATGCCTAGCCAGCACTTGTGCCCCAGCCTTATGCCTAGCCAGCACTTTTGCCCCTTGCATTATTGTTTTTTTGTCTTTAGCTTCATGTTGGTTATGCACACAGGGCAGGCTTTACGCTCTTCGCTCTTGTCCCGTCTGAATGCACATGCACGACTGTAATTGGGGACGAAGGCATTACCCATTTACGGAGGACAGACAAGATGTGCCTGGTCGCTTGGAGCATGGGGGTTATGGAGTGGCTCCGCACTGTACAACAAAGTACAGAGTAGAGGGGTGAAAGCTAGCTCTTCACCCCTAAGGGTGCCTATCCCTTTATGCAAAGAGTGCAAAGAGTTAGCTGTATGCCTTATGTGTAGCCATCACTTGTGCCCCTGCCTTATGCCTAGCCAGCACTTGTGCCCCTGCCTTATGCCTAGCCAGCACTTGTGCCCCTGCCTTAAGATTAGCCTGCATAGGTGCCCCTGCCTTATGCCTAGCCAGCACTTGTGCCCCTGCCTTATGCCTAGCCAGCACTTGTGCCCCTGCCTTATGCCTAGCCAGCACTTGTGCCCCTGCCTTATGCCTAGCCAGCACTTGTGCCCCTGCCTTATGCCTAGCCAGCACTTGTGCCCCTGCCTTATGCCTAGCCAACACTTGTGCCCCTGCCTTATGCCTAGCCAGCACTTGTGCCCCTGCCTTATGCCTAGCCAGCACTTGTGCCCCTGCCTTATGCCTAGCCAGCACTTGTGCCCCTGCCTTATGCCTAGCCAGCACTTGTGCCCCTGCCTTATGCCTAGCCAGCACTTGTGCCCCTGCCTTATGCCTAGCCAGCACTTGTGCCCCTGCCTTATAATAATAATAATAATTTTTATTTATATAGCGCCAACATATTCCGCAGCGCTTTACAAATTGTTTGCCTAGCCAGCACTTGTGCCCCTGCCTTATGCCAAGCCTGCACTTGTGCCCCTGCCTTATGCCTAGCCAACACTTGTGCCCCTGCCTTATGCCTAGCCAGCACTTGTGCCCCTGCCTTATGCCTAGCCAGCACTTGTGCCCCTGCCTTATGCCTAGCCAGCACTTGTGCCCCTGCCTTATGCTTAGTTTGCACTTGTGCCCCTGCCTAAAGGCTAGCCCGCACTTTTGCCCCTGCCTTATGCCTAGCCAGCACTTGTGCCCCTGCCTTATGCCTAGCCAGCACTTGTGCCCCTGCCTTATGCCTAGCCAGCACTTGTGCCCCAGCCTTATGCCTAGCCAGCACTTGTGCCCCTGCCTTATGCCTAGCCAGCACTTGTGCCCCTGCCTTATGCCTAGCCAGCACTTGTGCCCCTGCCTTATGCCTAGCCTGCACTTGTGCCCCTGCCTTATGCCTAGCCTGCACTTGTGCCCCTGCCTTATGCCTAGCCTTCACTTGTGCCCCTGCCTTATGCCTAGCCAGCGCTTGTGCCCCTGCCTTATGCCTAGCCTGCACTTGTGCCCCTGCCTTATGCCTAGCCTGCACTTGTGCCCCTGCCTTATGCCTAGCCTGCACTTGTGCCCCTGCCTTATGCCTAGCCAGCGCTTGTGCCCCTGCCTTATGCCTAGCCAGCACTTGTGCCCCTGCCTTATGCCTAGCCAGCGCTTGTGCCCCTGCCTTATGCCTAGCCAGCACTTGTGCCCCTGCCTTATGCCTAGCCCGCCCTTGTGCCCCTGCCTTATGCCTAGCCCGCACTTGTGCCCCTGCCTTATGCCTAGCCCGCACTTGTGCCCCTGCCTTATGCCTAGCCAACACTTGTGCCCCTGCCTTATGCCTAGCCAGCACTTGAGCCCCTGCCTTAAGCCTAGCCTGCATAGGTGCCCCTGCCTTATGCCTAGCTTGCACTTGTGCCTCTGCCTTATGCTTAGTTTGTACTTGTGCCCCTGCCTTATGCCTAGCCCGCACTTGTGCCCCTGCCTTATGCCTAGCCAGCACTTGTGCCCCTGCCTTATGCCTAGCCAACACTTGTGCCCCTGCCTTTTGCCTAGCCAGCACTTGTGCCCCTGCCTTATGCCTAGCCAGCACTTGTGCCCCTGCCTTATGCCTAGCCAGCACTTGTGCCCCTGCCTTATGCCTAGCCAACACTTGTGCCCCTGCCTTATGCCTAGCCAGCACTTGTGCCCCTGCCTTATGCCTAGCCAGCACTTGTGCCCCTGCCTTATGCCTAGCCAGCACTTGTGCCCCTGCCTTATGCCTAGCCAGCACTTGTGCCCCTGCCTTATGCCTAGCCAGCACTTGTGCCCCTGCCTTATGCCTAGCCAGCACTTGTGCCCCTGCCTTATGCCTAGCCAGCACTTGTGCCCCTGCCTTATGCCTAGCCAGCACTTGTGCCCCTGCCTTATAATAATAATAATAATTTTTATTTATATAGCGCCAACATATTCCGCAGCGCTTTACAAATTGTTTGCCTAGCCAGCACTTGTGCCCCTGCCTTATGCCAAGCCTGCACTTGTGCCCCTGCCTTATGCCTAGCCAACACTTGTGCCCCTGCCTTATGCCTAGCCAGCACTTGTGCCCCTGCCTTATGCCTAGCCAGCACTTGTGCCCCTGCCTTATGCCTAGCCAGCACTTGTGCCCCTGCCTTATGCTTAGTTTGCACTTGTGCCCCTGCCTAAAGGCTAGCCCGCACTTGTGCCCCTGCCTTATGCCTAGCCAGCACTTGTGCCCCTGCCTTATGCCTAGCCAGCACTTGTGCCCCTGCCTTATGCCTAGCCAGCACTTGTGCCCCAGCCTTATGCCTAGCCAGCACTTGTGCCCCTGCCTTATGCCTAGCCAGCACTTGTGCCCCTGCCTTATGCCTAGCCAGCACTTGTGCCCCTGCCTTATGCCTAGCCTGCACTTGTGCCCCTGCCTTATGCCTAGCCTGCACTTGTGCCCCTGCCTTATGCCTAGCCTTCACTTGTGCCCCTGCCTTATGCCTAGCCAGCGCTTGTGCCCCTGCCTTATGCCTAGCCTGCACTTGTGCCCCTGCCTTATGCCTAGCCTGCACTTGTGCCCCTGCCTTATGCCTAGCCTGCACTTGTGCCCCTGCCTTATGCCTAGCCAGCGCTTGTGCCCCTGCCTTATGCCTAGCCAGCACTTGTGCCCCTGCCTTATGCCTAGCCAGCGCTTGTGCCCCTGCCTTATGCCTAGCCAGCGCTTGTGCCCCTGCCTTATGCCTAGCCCGCCCTTGTGCCCCTGCCTTATGCCTAGCCCGCACTTGTGCCCCTGCCTTATGCCTAGCCCGCACTTGTGCCCCTGCCTTATGCCTAGCCAACACTTGTGCCCCTGCCTTATGCCTAGCCAGCACTTGAGCCCATGCCTTAAGCCTAGCCTGCATAGGTGCCCCTGCCTTATGCCTAGCTTGCACTTGTGCCTCTGCCTTATGCTTAGTTTGTACTTGTGCCCCTGCCTTATGCCTAGCCCGCACTTGTGCCCCTGCCTTATGCCTAGCCAGCACTTGTGCCCCTGCCTTATGCCTAGCCAACACTTGTGCCCCTGCCTTTTGCCTAGCCAGCACTTGTGCCCCTGCCTTATGCCTAGCCAGCACTTGTGCCCCTGCCTTATGCCTAGCCAGCACTTGTGCCCCTGCCTTATGCCTAGCCAACACTTGTGCCCCTGCCTTATGCCTAGCCAGCACTTGTGCCCCTGCCTTATGCCTAGCCAGCACTTGTGCCACTGCCTTATGCCTAGCCAGCACTTGTGCCCCTGCCTTATGCCTAGCCAGCACTTGTGCCCCTGCCTTATGCCTAGCCAGCACTTGTGCCCCTGCCTTATGCCTAGCCAGCACTAGTGCCCCTGCCTTATAATAATAATAATTTTTATTTATATAGCGCCAACATATTCCGCAACGCTTTACAAATTTTATGCCTAGCCAGCACTTGTGCCCCTGCCTTATGCCAAGCCTGCACTTGTGCCCCTGCCTTATGCCTAGCCAACACTTGTGCCCCTGCCTTATGCCTAGCCAGCACTTGTGCCCCTGCCTTATGCCTAGCCAGCACTTGTGCCCCTGCCTTATGCCAAGCCTGCACTTGTGCCCCTGCCTTATGCCTAGCCTGCACTTGTGCCCCTGCCTTATGCCTAGCCTGCACTTGTGCCCCTGCCTTATGCCTAGCCTGCACTTGTGCCCCTGCCTTATGCCTAGCCAGCACTTGTGCCCCTGCCTTATGCCTAGCCAGCAATTGTGCCCCTGCCTTATGCCAAGCCTGCACTTGTGCCCCTGCCTTATGCCTAACCTGCACTTGTGCCCCTGCCTTATGCCTAGCCAGCACTTGTGCCCCTGCCTTATGCCTAGCCAACACTTGTGCCCCTGCCTTATGCCTAGCCAGCACTTGTGCCCCTGCCTTATGCCTATCCAGCACTTGTGCCCCTGCCTTATGCCTAGCCTGCACTTGTGCCCCTGCCTTATGCCTAGCCTGCACTTGTGCCCCTGCCTTATGCCTAGCCAGCACTTGTGCCCCTGCCTTATGCCTAGCTTGCACTTGTGCCTCTGCCTTATGCTTAGTTTGCACTTGTGCCCCTGCCTAAAGGCTAGCCCGCACTTGTGCCCCTGCCTTATGCCTAGCCAGCACTTGTGCCCCTGCCTTATGCCAAGCCTGCACTTGTGCCCCTGCCTTATGCCTAGCCAACACTTGTGCCCCTGCCTTATGCCTAGCCAGCACTTGTGCCCCTGCCTTATGCCTAGCCAGCACTTGTGCCCCTGCCTTATGCCTAGCCAGCACTTGTGCCCCTGCTTTATGCCTAGCCAGCACTTGTGCCCCTGCCTTATGCCTAGCCAGCACTTGTGCCCCTGCCTTATGCCTAGCCAGCACTTGTGCCCCTGCCTTATGCCAAGCCTGCACTTGTGCCCCTGCCTTATGCCAAGCCTGCACTTGTGCCCCTGCCTTATGCCTAGCCTGCACTTGTGCCCCTGCCTTATGCCTAGCCTGCACTTGTGCCCCTGCCTTATGCCTAGCCAGCACTTGTGCCCCTGCCATATGCCTAGCCCGCACTTGTGCCCCTGCCATATGCCTAGCCCGCACTTGTGCCCCTGCCATATGCCTAGCCCGCACTTGTGCCCCTGCCATATGCCTAGCCCGCACTTGTGCCCCTGCCTTATGCCCAGCCCGCACTTGTGTCCCTGCCTTATGCCTAGCCCGCACTTGTGCCCCTGCCTTATGCCTAGCCAGCTCTTGTGCCCCTGCCTTATGCCTAGCCAGCACTTGTGCCCCTGCCTTATGCCTAGCCCGCACTTGTGCCCCTGCCTTATGCCTAGCCCGCACTTGTGCCCCTGCCTTATGCCTAGCCCGCACTTGTGCCCCTGCCTTATGCCTAGCCCGCACTTGTGCCCCTGCCTTATGCCTAGCCCGCACTTGTGCCCCTGCCTTATGCCTAGCCCGCACTTGTGCCCCTGCCTTATGCCTAGCCCGCACTTGTGCCCCTGCCTTATGCCTAGCCCGCACTTGTGCCCCTGCCTTATGCCTAGCCCGCACTTGTGCCCCTGCCTTATGCCTAGCCCGCACTTGTGCCCCTGCCTTATGCCTAGCCCGCACTTGTGCCCCTGACTTATGCCTAGCCAGCACTTGTGCCCCTGCCTGATGCCTATCCAGCACTTGTGCCCCTGCCTTATGCCTAGCCTGCACTTGTGCCCCTGCCTTATGCCTAGCCTGCACTTGTGCCCCTGCCTTATGCCTAGCCTGCACTTGTGCCCCTGCCTTATGCCTAGCCTGCACTTGTGCCCCTGCCTTATGCCTAGCCTGCACTTGTGCGCCTGCCTTATGCCTAGCCTGCACTTGTGCCCCTGCCTTATGCCTAGCCTGCACTTGTGCCCCTGCCTTATGCCTAGCCTGCACTTGTGCCCCTGCCTTATGCCTAGCCTGCACTTGTGCCCCTGCCTTATGCCTAGCCAGCTCTTGTGCCCCTGCCTTATGCCTAGCCAGCACTTGTGCCCATGCCTTATGCCTAGCCAGCACTTGTGCCCCTGCCTTATGCCTAGCCAGCACTTGTGCCCCTGCCTTATGCCTAGCCAGCACTTGTGCCCCTGCCTTATGCCTAGCCAGCACTTGTGCCCCTGCCTTAAGCCTAGCCTGCATAGGTGCCCCTGCCTTATGCCTAGCCAGCACTTGTGCCCCTGCCTTATGCCTAGCCAGCACTTGTGCCCCTGCCTAATGCCTAGCCAGCACTTGTGCCCCTGCCTTATGCCTAGCCAGCACTTGTGCCCCTGCCTTATGCCTAGCCAGCACTTGTGCCCCTGCCTTATGCCTAGCCAACACTTGTGCCCCTGCCTTATGCCTAGCCAGCACTTGTGCCCCTGCCTTATGCCTAGCCAGCACTTGTGCCCCTGCCTTATGCCTAGCCAGCACTTGTGCCCCTGCCTTATGCCTAGCCAGCACTTGTGCCCCTGCCTTATAATAATAATAATAATTTTTATTTATATAGCGCCAACATATTCCGCAGCGCTTTACAAATTGTTTGCCTAGCCAGCACTTGTGCCCCTGCCTTATGCCAAGCCTGCACTTGTGCCCCTGCCTTATGCCTAGCCAACACTTGTGCCCCTGCCTTATGCCTAGCCAGCACTTGTGCCCCTGCCTTATGCCTAGCCAGCACTTGTGCCCCTGCCTTATGCCTAGCCAGCACTTGTGCCCCTGCCTTATGCCTAGCCAGCACTTGTGCCCCTGCCTTATGCCTAGCCTGCACTTGTGCCCCTGCCTTATGCCTAGCCAGCACTTGTGCCCCTGCCTTATGCCTAGCCTGCACTTGTGCCCCTGCCTTATGCCTAGCCAGCACTTGTGCCCCTGCCTTATGCCTAGCCAGCACTTGTGCCCCTGCCTTATGCCTAGCCAGCACTTGTGCCCCTGCCTTATGCCTAGCCAGCACTTGTGCCCCAGCCTTATGCCTAGCCAGCACTTGTGCCCCTGCCTTATGCCTAGCCAACACTTGTGCCCCTGCCTTATGCCTATCCAGCACTTGTGCCCCTGCCTTATGCCTAGCCTGCACTTGTGCCCCTGCCTTATGCCTAGCCTGCACTTGTGCCCCTGCCTTATGCCTAGCCTGCACTTGTGCCCCTGCCTTATGCCTAGCCAGCGCTTGTGCCCCTGCCTTATGCCTAGCCAGCCCTTGTGCCCCTGCCTTATGCCTAGCCAGCGCTTGTGCCCCTGCCTTATGACTAGCCAGCGCTTGTGCCCCTGCCTTATGCCTAGCCCGCACTTGTGCCCCTGCCTTATGCCTAGCCCGCACTTGTGCCCCTGCCTTATGCCTAGCCCGCACTTGTGCCCCTGCCTTATGCCTAGCCCGCACTTGTGCCCCTGCCTTATGCCTAGCCAACACTTGTGCCCCTGCCTTATGCCTAGCCAGCACTTGTGCCCCTGCCTTAAGCCTAGCCTGCATAGGTGCCCCTGCCTTATGCCTAGCTTGCACTTGTGCCTCTGCCTTATGCTTAGTTTGTACTTGTGCCCCTGCCTTATGCCTAGCCCACACTTGTGCCCCTGCCTTATGCCTAGCCAGCACTTGTGCCCCTGCCTTATGCCTAGCCAGCACTTGTGCCCCTGCCTTTTGCCTAGCCAGCACTTGTGCCCCTGCCTTATGCCTAGCCAGCACTTGTGCCCCTGCCTTATGCCTAGCCAGCACTTGTGCCCCTGCCTTATGCCTAGCCAACACTTGTGCCCCTGCCTTATGCCTAGCCAGCACTTGTGCCCCTGCCTTATGCCTAGCCAGCACTTGTGCCCCTGCCTTATGCCTAGCCAGCACTTGTGCCCCTGCCTTATGCCTAGCCAGCACTTGTGCCCCTGCCTTATGCCTAGCCAGCACTTGTGCCCCTGCCTTATGCCTAGCCAGCACTAGTGCCCCTGCCTTATGCCTAGCCAGCACTAGTGCCCCTGCCTTATAATAATAATAATTTTTATTTATATAGCGCCAACATATTCCGCAGCGCTTTACAAATTTTATGCCTAGCCAGCACTTGTGCCCCTGCCTTATGCCAAGCCTGCACTTGTGCCCCTGCCTTATGCCTAGCCAACACTTGTGCCCCTGCCTTATGCCTAGCCAGCACTTGTGCCCCTGCCTTATGCCTAGCCAGCACTTGTGCCCCTGCCTTATGCCTAGCCAGCACTTGTGCCCCTGCCTTATGCCTAGCCAGCACTTGTGCCCCTGCCTTATGCCTAGCCAGCACTTGTGCCCCTGCCTTATGCCTAGCCAGCACTTGTGCCCCTGCCTTATGCCTAGCTTGCACTTGTGCCTCTGCCTTATGCTTAGTTCGCACTTGTGCCCCTGCCTAAAGGCTAGCCCGCACTTGTGCCCCTGCCTTATGCCTAGCCAGCACTTGTGCCCCTGCCTTATGCCAAGCCTGCACTTGTGCCCCTGCCTTATGCCTAGCCAACACTTGTGCCCCTGCCTTATGCCTAGCCAGCACTTGTGCCCCTGCCTTATGCCTAGCCAGCACTTGTGCCCCTGCCTTATGCCTAGCCAGCACTTGTGCCCCTGCCTTATGCCTAGCCAGCACTTGTGCCCCTGCCTTATGCCAAGCCTGCACTTGTGCCCCTGCCTTATGCCAAGCCTGCACTTGTGCCCCTGCCTTATGCCTAGCCTGCACTTGTGCCTAGCCTGCACTTGTGCCCCTGCCTTATGCCTAGCCTGCACTTGTGCCCCTGCCTTATGCCTAGCCTGCACTTGTGCCCCTGCCTTATGCATAGCCCGCACTTGTGCCCCTGCCATATGCCTAGCCCGCACTTGTGCCCCTGCCTTATGCCCAGCCCGCACTTGTGCCCCTGCCTTATGCCTAGCCCGCACTTGTGCCCCTGCCTTATGCCTAGCCAGCTCTTGTGCCCCTGCCTTATGCCTAGCCAGCACTTGTGCCCCTGCCTTATGCCTAGCCCGCACTTGTGCCCCTGCCTTATGCCTAGCCCGCACTTGTGCCCCTGCCTTATGCCTAGCCCGCACTTGTGCCCCTGCCTTATGCCTAGCCCGCACTTGTGCCCCTGCCTTATGCCTAGCCAGCACTTGTGCCCCTGCCTTATGCCTAGCCAGCACTTGTGCCCCTGCCTTATGCCTAGCCAGCACTTGTGCCCCTGCCTAATGCCTAGCCAGCACTTGTGCCCCTGCCTAATGCCTAGCCAGCACTTGTGCCCCTGCCTTATGCCTAGCCAGCACTTGTGCCCCTGCCTTATGCCTAGCCAGCACTTGTGCCCCTGCCTAATGCCTAGCCAGCACTTGTGCCCCTGCCTTATGCCTAGCCAGCACTTGTGCCCCTGCCTTATGCCTAGCCAGCACTTGTGCCCCTGCCTTATGCCTAGCCAACACTTGTGCCCCTGCCTTATGCCTAGCCAGCACTTGTGCCCCTGCCTAATGCCTAGCCAGCACTTGTGCCCCTGCCTTATGCCTAGCCAGCACTTGTGCCCCTGCCTTATGCCTAGCCAGCACTTGTGCCCCTGCCTTATGCCTAGCCAGCACTTGTGCCCCTGCCTTATGCCTAGCCAGCACTTGTGCCCCTGCCTTATGCCTAGCCAGCACTTGTGCCCCTGCCTTATAATAATAATAATAATTTTTATTTATATAGCGCCAACATATTCCGCAGCGCTTTACAAATTGTTTGCCTAGCCAGCACTTGTGCCCCTGCCTTATGCCAAGCCTGCACTTGTGCCCCTGCCTTATGCCTAGCCAACACTTGTGCCCCTGCCTTATGCCTAGCCAGCACTTGTGCCCCTGCCTTATGCCTAGCCAGCACTTGTGCCCCTG
Organism: Ranitomeya imitator; assembly: GCF_032444005.1. Taxonomy (NCBI): domain Eukaryota; kingdom Metazoa; phylum Chordata; class Amphibia; order Anura; family Dendrobatidae; genus Ranitomeya; species Ranitomeya imitator. Next base: position 109,989,386 of record NC_091288.1, on the reverse strand, counting down.
CCTTATGCCTAGCCAGCACTTGTGCCCCTGCCTTATGCCTAGCCAGCACTTGTGCCCCTGCCTTATGCCTAGCCAGCACTTGTGCCCCTGCCTTATGCCAAGCCTGCACTTGTGCCCCTGCCTTATGCCTAGCCTGCACTTGTGCCCCTGCCTTATGCCTAGCCTGCACTTGTGCCCCTGCCTTATGCCTAGCCAGCACTTGTGCCCCTGCCTTATGCCTAGCTTGCACTTGTGCCTCTACCTTATGCTTAGTTTGCACTTGTGCCCCTGCCTAAAGGCTAGCCCGCACTTGTGCCCCTGCCTTATGCCTAGCCAGCACTTGTGCCCCTGCCTTATGCCTAGCCAGCACTTGTGCCCCTGCCTTATGCCTAGCCAGCACTTGTGCCCCAGCCTTATGCCTAGCCAGCACTTGTGCCCCTGCCTTATGCCTAGCCAGCACTTGTGCCCCTGCCTTATGCCTATCCAGCACTTGTGCCCCTGCCTTATGCCTACCCTGCACTTGTGCCCCTGCCTTATGCCTAGCCTGCATTTGTGCCCCTGCCTTATGCCTAGCCTGCACTTGTGCCCCTGCCTTATGCCTAGCCAGCGCTTGTGCCCCTGCCTTATGCCTAGCCAGCCCTTGTGCCCCTGCCTTATGCCTAGCCAGCCCTTGTGCCCCTGCCTTATGCCTAGCCAGCGCTTGTGCCCCTGCCTTATGCCTAGCCAGCGCTTGTGCCCCTGCCTTATGCCTAGCCAGCGCTTGTGCCCCTGCCTTATGCCTAGCCCGCACTTGTGCCCCTGCCTTATGCCTAGCCCGCACTTGTGCCCCTGCCTTATGCCTAGCCAACACTTGTGCCCCTGCCTTATGCCTAGCCAGCACTTGTGCCCCTGCCTTAAGCCTAGCCTGCATAGGTGCCCCTGCCTTATGCCTAGCTTGCACTTGTGCCTCTGCCTTATGCTTAGTTTGTACTTGTGCCCCTGCCTTATGCCTAGCCCGCACTTGTGCCCCTGCCTTATGCCTAGCCAGCACTTGTGCCCCTGCCTTATGCCTAGCCAGCACTTGTGCCCCTGCCTTATGCCTAGCCAGCACTTGTGCCCCTGCCTTTTGCCTAGCCAGCACTTGTGCCCCTGCCTTATGCCTAGCCAGCACTTGTGCCCCTGCCTTATGCCTAGCCAGCACTTGTGCCCCTGCCTTATGCCTAGCCTGCACTTGTGCGCCTGCCTTATGCCTAGCCTGCACTTGTGCCCCTGCCTTATGCCTAGCCTGCACTTGTGCCCCTGCCTTATGCCTAGCCTGCACTTGTGCCCTGCCTTATGCCTAGCCAACACTTGTGCCCCTGCCTTATGCCTAGCCAGCTCTTGTGCCCCTGCCTTATGCCTAGCCAGCACTTGTGCCCCTGCCTTATGCCTAGCCAGCACTTGTGCCCCTGCCTTATGCCTAGCCAGCACTTGAGCCCCTGCCTTATGCCTAGCCAGCACTTGTGCCCCTGCCTTATGCCTAGCCAGCACTTGTGCCCCTGCCTTAAGCCTAGCCTGCATAGGTGCCCCTGCCTTATGCCTAGCCAGCACTTGTGCCCCTGCCTTATGCCTAGCCAGCACTTGTGACCCTGCCTAATGCCTAGCCAGCACTTGTGCCCCTGCCTTATGCCTAGCCAGCACTTGTGCCCCTGCCTTATGCCTAGCCAGCACTTGTGCCCCTGCCTTATGCCTAGCCAACACTTGTGCCCCTGCCTTATGCCTAGCCAGCACTTGTGCCCCTGCCTTATGCCTAGCCAGCACTTGTGCCCCTGCCTTATGCCTAGCCAGCACTTGTGCCCCTGCCTTATAATAATAATAATAATTTTTATTTATATAGCGCCAACATATTCCGCAGCGCTTTACAAATTGTTTGCCTAGCCAGCACTTGTGCCCCTGCCTTATGCCAAACCTGCACTTGTGCCCCTGCCTTATGCCTAGCCAACACTTGTGCCCCTGCCTTATGCCTAGCCAGCACTTGTGCCCCTGCCTTATGCCTAGCCAGCACTTGTGCCCCTGCCTTATGCCTAGCCAGCACTTGTGCCCCTGCCTTATGCCTAGCCAGCACTTGTGCCCCTGCCTTATGCCAAGCCTGCACTTGTGCCCCTGCCTTATGCCTAGCCTGCACTTGTGCCCCTGCCTTATGCCTAGCCTGCACTTGTGCCCCTGCCTTATGCCTAGCCAGCACTTGTGCCCCTGCCTTATGCCTAGCTTGCACTTGTGCCTCTACCTTATGCTTAGTTTGCACTTGTGCCCCTGCCTAAAGGCTAGCCCGCACTTGTGCCCCGCCTTATGCCTAGCCAGCACTTGTGCCCCTGCCTTATGCCTAGCCAGCACTTGTGCCCCTGCCTTATGCCTAGCCAGCACTTGTGCCCCTGCCTTATGCCTAGCCAACACTTGTGCCCCTGCCTTATGCCTAGCCAGCACTTGTGCCCCTGCCTTATGCCTAGCCAGCACTTGTGCCCCTGCCTTATGCCTAGCCAGCACTTGTGCCCCTGCCTTATGCCTAGCAAGCACTTGTGCCCCTGCCTTATTCCTAGCCAGCACTAGTGCCCCTGCCTTATAATAATAATAATTTTTATTTATATAGCGCCAACATATTCCGCAGCGCTTTACAAATTTTATGCCTAGCCAGCACTTGTGCCCCTGCCTTATGCCAAGCCTGCACTTGTGCCCCTGCCTTATGCCTAGCCAACACTTGTGCCCCTGCCTTATGCCTAGCCAGCACTTGTGCCCCTGCCTTATGCCTAGCCAGCACTTGTGCCCCTGCCTTATGCCTAGCCAGCACTTGTGCCCCTGCCTTATGCCTAGCCAGCACTTGTGCCCCTGCCTTATGCCTAGCCAGCACTTGTGCCCCTGCCTTATGCCTAGCCAGCACTTGTGCCCCTGCCTTATGCCAAGCCTGCACTTGTGCCCCTGCCTTATGCCTAGCCTGCACTTGTGCCCCTGCCTTATGCCTAGCCTGCACTTGTGCCCCTGCCTTATGCCTAGCCAGCACTTGCGCCCCTGCCTTATGCCTAGCTTGCACTTGTGCCTCTACCTTATGCTTAGTTTGCACTTGTGCCCCTGCCTAAAGGCTAGCCCGCACTTGTGCCCCTGCCTTATGCCTAGCCAGCACTTGTGCCCCTGCCTTATGCCTAGCCAGCACTTGTGCCCCTGCCTTATGCCTAGCCAGCACTTGTGCCCCAGCCTTATGCCTAGCCAGCACTTGTGCCCCTGCCTTATGCCTAGCCAGCACTTGTGCCCCTGCCTTATGCCTATCCAGCACTTGTGCCCCTGCCTTATGCCTATCCAGCACTTGTGCCCCTGCCTTATGCCTAGCCTGCACTTGTGCCCCTGCCTTATGCCTAGCCTGCACTTGTGCCCCTGCCTTATGCCTAGCCTGCACTTGTGCCCCTGCCTTATGCCTAGCCAGCGCTTGTGCCCCTGCCTTATGCCTAGCCAGCGCTTGTGCCCCTGCCTTATGCCTAGCCAGCCCTTGTGCCCCTGCCTTATGCCTAGCCAGCGCTTGTGCCCCTGCCTTATGCCTAGCCAGCGCTTGTGCCCCTGCCTTATGCCTAGCTTGCACTTGTGCCTCTACCTTATGCTTAGTTTGCACTTGTGCCCCTGCCTAAAGGCTAGCCCGCACTTGTGCCCCTGCCTTATGCCTAGCCAGCACTTGTGCCCCTGCCTTATGCCTAGCCAGCACTTGTGCCCCTGCCTTATGCCTAGCCAGCACTTGTGCCCCTGCCTTATGCCAAGCCTGCACTTGTGCCCCTGCCTTATGCCTAGCCTGCATTTGTGCCCCTGCCTTATGCCTAGCCTGCACTTGTGCCCCTGCCTTATGCCTAGCCAGCACTTGTGCCCCTGCCTTATGCCTAGCTTGCACTTGTGCCTCTACCTTATGCTTAGTTTGCACTTGTGCCCCTGCCTAAAGGCTAGCCCGCACTTGTGCCCCTGCCTTATGCCTAGCCAGCACTTGTGCCCCTGCCTTATGCCTAGCCAGCACTTGTGCCCCTGCCTTATGCCTAGCCAGCACTTGTGCCCCTGCCTTATGCCTAGCCAGCACTTGTGCCCCAGCCTTATGCCTAGCCAGCACTTGTGCCCCTGCCTTATGCCTAGCCAGCACTTGTGCCCCTGCCTTATGCCTATCCAGCACTTGTGCCCCTGCCTTATGCCTAGCCTGCACTTGTGCCCCTGCCTTATGCCTAGCCTGCACTTGTGCCCCTGCCTTATGCCTAGCCAGCCCTTGTGCCCCTGCCTTATGCCTAGCCAGCGCTTGTGCCCCTGCCTTATGCCTAGCCAGCCCTTGTGCCCCTGCCTTATGCCTAGCCAGCGCTTGTGCCCCTGCCTTATGCCTAGCCAGCGCTTGTGCCCCTGCCTTATGCCTAGCCCGCACTTGTGCCCCTGCCTTATGCCTAGCCCGCACTTGTGCCCCTGCCTTATGCCTAGCCCGCACTTGTGCCCCTGCCTTATGCCTAGCCCGCACTTGTGCCCCTGCCTTATGCCTAGCCAACACTTGTGCCCCTGCCTTATGCCTAGCCAGCACTTGTGCCCCTGCCTTAAGCCTAGCCTGCATAGGTGCCCCTGCCTTATGCCTAGCTTGCACTTGTGCCTCTGCCTTATGCTTAGTTTGTACTTGTGCCCCTGCCTTATGCCTAGCCCGCACTTGTGCCCCTGCCTTATGCCTAGCCAGCACTTGTGCCCCTGCCTTATGCCTAGCCAGCACTTGTGCCCCTGCCTTTTGCCTAGCCAGCACTTGTGCCCCTGCCTTATGCCTAGCCAGCACTTGTGCCCCTGCCTTATGCCTAGCCAGCACTTGTGCCCCTGCCTTATGCCTAGCCAACACTTGTGCCCCTGCCTTATGCCTAGCCAGCACTTGTGCCCCTGCCTTATGCCTAGCCAGCACTTGTGCCCCTGCCTTATGCCTAGCCAGCACTTGTGCCCCTGCCTTATGCCTAGCCAGCACTTGTGCCCCTGCCTTATGCCTAGCCAGCACTAGTGCCCCTGCCTTATAATAATAATAATTTTTATTTATATAGCGCCAACATATTCCGCAGCGCTTTACAAATTTTATGCCTAGCCAGCACTTGTGCCCCTGCCTTATGCCAAGCCTGCACTTGTGCCCCTGCCTTATGCCTAGCCAACACTTGTGCCCCTGCCTTATGCCTAGCCAGCACTTGTGCCCCTGCCTTATGCCTAGCCAGCACTTGTGCCCCTGCCTTATGCCTAGCCAGCACTTGTGCCCCTGCCTTATGCCTAGCCAGCACTTGTGCCCCTGCCTTATGCCTAGCCAGCACTTGTGCCCCTGCCTTATGCCTAGCCAGCACTTGTGCCCCTGCCTTATGCCTAGCTTGCACTTGTGCCTCTGCCTTATGCTTAGTTCGCACTTGTGCCCCTGCCTAAAGGCTAGCCCGCACTTGTGCCCCTGCCTTATGCCTAGCCAGCACTTGTGCCCCTGCCTTATGCCAAGCCTGCACTTGTGCCCCTGCCTTATGCCTAGCCTGCACTTGTGCCCCTGCCTTATGCCTAGCCAACACTTGTGCCCCTGCCTTATGCCTAGCCAGCACTTGTGCCCCTGCCTTATGCCTAGCCAGCACTTGTGCCCCTGCCTTATGCCTAGCCAGCACTTGTGCCCCTGCCTTATGCCTAGCCAGCACTTGTGCCCCTGCCTTATGCCTAGCCAGCACTTGTGCCCCTGCCTTATGCCAAGCCTGCACTTGTGCCCCTGCCTTATGCCTAGCCTGCACTTGTGCCTAGCCTGCACTTGTGCCCCTGCCTTATGCCTAGCCTGCACTTGTGCCCCTGCCTTATGCCTAGCCTGCACTTGTGCCCCTGCCTTATGCATAGCCCGCACTTGTGCCCCTGCCATATGCCTAGCCCGCACTTGTGCCCCTGCCTTATGCCCAGCCCGCACTTGTGCCCCTGCCTTATGCCTAGCCCGCACTTGTGCCCCTGCCTTATGCCTAGCCAGCTCTTGTGCCCCTGCCTTATGCCTAGCCAGCACTTGTGCCCCTGCCTTATGCCTAGCCAGCACTTGTGCCCCTGCCTTATGCCTAGCCCGCACTTGTGCCCCTGCCTTATGCCTAGCCCGCACTTGTGCCCCTGCCTTATGCCTAGCCCGCACTTGTGCCCCTGCCTTATGCCTAGCCCGCACTTATGCCCCTGCCTTATGCCTAGCCAGCACTTGTGCCCCTGCCTTATGCCTAGCCAGCACTTGTGCCCCTGCCTTAAGCCTAGCCTGCATAGGTGCCCCTGCCTTATGCCTAGCCAGCACTTGTGCCCCTGCCTTATGCCTAGCCAGCACTTGTGCCCCTGCCTAATGCCTAGCCAGCACTTGTGCCCCTGCCTTATGCCTAGCCAGCACTTGTGCCCCTGCCTTATGCCTAGCCAGCACTTGTGCCCCTGCCTTATGCCTAGCCAACACTTGTGCCCCTGCCTTATGCCTAGCCAGCACTTGTGCCCCTGCCTTATGCCTAGCCAGCACTTGTGCCCCTGCCTTATGCCTAGCCAGCACTTGTGCCCCTGCCTTATAATAATAATAATAATTTTTATTTATATAGCGCCAACATATTCCGCAGCGCTTTACAAATTGTTTGCCTAGCCAGCACTTGTGCCCCTGCCTTATGCCAAGCCTGCACTTGTGCCCCTGCCTTATGCCTAGCCAACACTTGTGCCCCTGCCTTATGCCTAGCCAGCACTTGTGCCCCTGCCTTATGCCTAGCCAGCACTTGTGCCCCTGCCTTATGCCTAGCCAGCACTTGTGCCCCTGCCTTATGCCTAGCCAGCACTTGTGCCCCTGCCTTATGCCAAGCCTGCACTTGTGCCCCTGCCTTATGCCTAGCCTGCACTTGTGCCCCTGCCTTATGCCTAGCCTGCACTTGTGCCCCTGCCTTATGCCTAGCCAGCACTTGTGCCCCTGCCTTATGCCTAGCTTGCACTTGTGCCTCTACCTTATGCTTAGTTTGCACTTGTGCCCCTGCCTAAAGGCTAGCCCGCACTTGTGCCCCTGCCTTATGCCTAGCCAGCACTTGTGCCCCTGCCTTATGCCTAGCCAGCACTTGTGCCCCTGCCTTATGCCTAGCCAGCACTTGTGCCCCAGCCTTATGCCTAGCCAGCACTTGTGCCCCTGCCTTATGCCTAGCCAGCACTTGTGCCCCTGCCTTATGCCTATCCAGCACTTGTGCCCCTGCCTTATGCCTAGCCTGCACTTGTGCCCCTGCCTTATGCCTAGCCTGCATTTGTGCCCCTGCCTTATGCCTAGCCTGCACTTGTGCCCCTGCCTTATGCCTAGCCAGCGCTTGTGCCCCTGCCTTATGCCTAGCCAGCCCTTGTGCCCCTGCCTTATGCCTAGCCAGCCCTTGTGCCCCTGCCTTATGCCTAGCCAGCGCTTGTGCCCCTGCCTTATGCCTAGCCAGCGCTTGTGCCCCTGCCTTATGCCTAGCCCGCACTTGTGCCCCTGCCTTATGCCTAGCCCGCACTTGTGCCCCTGCCTTATGCCTAGCCCGCACTTGTGCCCCTGCCTTATGCCTAGCCCGCACTTGTGCCCCTGCCTTATGCCTAGCCAACACTTGTGCCCCTGCCTTATGCCTAGCCAGCACTTGTGCCCCTGCCTTAAGCCTAGCCTGCATATGTGCCCCTGCCTTATGCCTAGCTTGCACTTGTGCCTCTGCCTTATGCTTAGTTTGTACTTGTGCCCCTGCCTTATGCCTAGCCCGCACTTGTGCCCCTGCCTTATGCCTAGCCAGCACTTGTGCCCCTGCCTTATGCCTAGCCAGCACTTGTGCCCCTGCCTTTTGCCTAGCCAGCACTTGTGCCCCTGCCTTATGCCTAGCCAGCACTTGTGCCCCTGCCTTATGCCTAGCCAGCACTTGTGCCCCTGCCTTATGCCTAGCCAACACTTGTGCCCCTGCCTTATGCCTAGCCAGCACTTGTGCCCCTGCCTTATGCCTAGCCAGCACTTGTGCCCCTGCCTTATGCCTAGCCAGCACTTGTGCCCCTGCCTTATACCTAGCCAGCACTTGTGCCCCTGCCTTATGCCTAGCCAGCACTAGTGCCCCTGCCTTATAATAATAATAATTTTTATTTATATAGCGCCAACATATTCCGCAGCGCTTTACAAATTTTATGCCTAGCCAGCACTTGTGCCCCTGCCTTATGCCAAGCCTGCACTTGTGCCCCTGCCTTATGCCTAGCCAACACTTGTGCCCCTGCCTTATGCCTAGCCAGCACTTGTGCCCCTGCCTTATGCCTAGCCAGCACTTGTGCCCCTGCCTTATGCCTAGCCAGCACTTGTGCCCCTGCCTTATGCCTAGCCAGCACTTGTGCCCCTGCCTTATGCCTAGCCAGCACTTGTGCCCCTGCCTTATGCCAAGCCTGCACTTGTGCCCCTGCCTTATGCCTAGCCTGCACTTGTGACCCTGCCTTATGCCTAACCCTGCACTTGGGCCCCTGCCTTATGCCTAGCCTGCACTTGTGCCCCTGCATTATGCCTAGCCAGCACTTGTGCCCCTGCCTTATGCCTAGCCAGCACTTGTGCCCCTGCCTTATGCCAAGCCTGCACTTGTGCCCCTGCCTTATGCCTAACCTGCACTTGTGCCCCTGCCTTATGCCTAGCCAGCACTTGTGCCCCTGCCTTATGCCTAGCCAGCACTTGTGCCCCTGCCTTATGCCAAGCCTGCACTTGTGCCCCTGCCTTATGCCTAGACTGCACTTGTGCCCCTGCCTTATGCCTAGCCTGCACTTGTGCCCCTGCCTTATGCCTAGCCTGCACTTGTGCCCCTGCCTTAAGCCTAGCCTGCATAGGTGCCCCTGCCTTATGCCTAGCCAGCACTTGTGCCCCTGCCTTATGCCTAGCCAGCACTTGTGCCCCTGCCTAATGCCTAGCCAGCACTTGTGCCCCTGCCTTATGCCTAGCCAGCACTTGTGCCCCTGCCTTATGCCTAGCCAGCACTTGTGCCCCTGCCTTATGCCTAGCCAACACTTGTGCCCCTGCCTTATGCCTAGCCAGCACTTGTGCCCCTGCCTTATGCCTAGCCAGCACTTGTGCCCCTGCCTTATGCCTATCCAGCACTTGTGCCCCTGCCTTATAATAATAATAATAATTTTTATTTATATAGCGCCAACATATTCCGCAGCGCTTTACAAATTGTTTGCCTAGCCAGCACTTGTGCCCCTGCCTTATGCCAAGCCTGCACTTGTGCCCCTGCCTTATGCCTAGCCAGCACTTGTGCCCCTGCCTTATGCCTAGCCAGCACTTGTGCCCCTGCCTTATGCCTAGCCAGCACTTGTGCCCCTGCCTTATGCCTAGCCAGCACTTGTGCCCCTGCCTTATGCCTAGCCAGCACTTGTGCCCCTGCCTTATGCCAAGCCTGCACTTGTGCCCCTGCCTTATGCCTAGCCTGCACTTGTGCCCCTGCCTTATGCCTAGCCTGCACTTGTGCCCCTGCCTTATGCCTAGCCAGCACTTGTGCCCCTGCCTTATGCCTAGCTTGCACTTGTGCCTCTACCTTATGCTTAGTTTGCACTTGTGCCCCTGCCTAAAGGCTAGCCCGCACTTGTGCCCCTGCCTTATGCCTAGCCAGCACTTGTGCCCCTGCCTTATGCCTAGCCAGCACTTGTGCCCCTGCCTTATGCCTAGCCAGCACTTGTGCCCCAGCCTTATGCCTAGCCAGCACTTGTGCCCCTGCCTTATGCCTAGCCAGCACTTGTGCCCCTGCCTTATGCCTAGCCAGCACTTGTGCCCCTGCCTTATGCCTAGCCTGCACTTGTGCCCCTGCTTTATGCCTAGCCTGCACTTGTGCCCCTGCCTTATGCCTAGCCTGCACTTGTGCCCCTGCCTTATGCCTAGCCAGCGCTTGTGCCCCTGCCTTATGCCTAGCCAGCCCTTGTGCCCCTGCCTTATGCCTAGCCAGCGCTTGTGCCCCTGCCTTATGCCTAGCCAGCGCTTGTGCCCCTGCCTTATGCCTAGCCCGCACTTGTGCCCCTGCCTTATGCCTAGCCCGCACTTGTGCCCCTGCCTTATGCCTAGCCCGCACTTGTGCCCCTGCCTTATGCCTAGCCCGCACTTGTGCCCCTGCCTTATGCCTAGCCAACACTTGTGCCCCTGCCTTATGCCTAGCCAGCACTTGTGCCCCTGCCTTAAGCCTAGCCTGCATAGGTGCCCCTGCCTTATGCCTAGCTTGCACTTGTGCCTCTGCCTTATGCTTAGTTTGTACTTGTGCCCCTGCCTTATGCCTAGCCCGCACTTGTGCCCCTGCCTTATGCCTAGCCAGCACTTGTGCCCCTGCCTTATGCCTAGCCAGCACTTGTGCCCCTGCCTTTTGCCTAGCCAGCACTTGTGCCCCTGCCCTATGCCTAGCCAGCACTTGTGCCCCTGCCTTATGCCTAGCCAGCACTTGTGCCCCTGCCTTATGCCTAGCCAACACTTGTGCCCCTGCCTTATGCCTAGCCAGCACTTGTGCCCCTGCCTTATGCCTAGCCAGCACTTGTGCCCCTGCCTTATGCCTAGCCAGCACTTGTGCCCCTGCCTTATGCCTAGCCAGCACGTGTGCCCCTGCCTTATGCCTAGCCAGCACTTGTGCCCCTGCCTTATGCCTAGCCAGCACTAGTGCCCCTGCCTTATAATAATAATAATTTTTATTTATATAGCGCCAACATATTCCGCAGCGCTTTACAAATTTTATGCCTAGCCAGCACTTGTGCCCCTGCCTTATGCCAAGCCTGCACTTGTGCCCCTGCCTTATGGCTAGCCAACACTTGTGCCCCTGCCTTATGCCTAGCCAGCACTTGTGCCCCTGCCTTATGCCTAGCCAGCACTTGTGCCCCTGCCTTATGCCTAGCCAGCACTTGTGCCCCTGCCTTATGCCAAGCCTGCACTTGTGCCCCTGCCTTATGCCTAGCCTGCACTTGTGACCCTGCCTTATGCCTACCCTGCACTTGTGCCCCTGCCTTATGCCTAGCCTGCACTTGTGCCCCTGCCTTATGCCTAGCCAGCACTTGTGCCCCTGCCTTATGCCTAGCCAGCGCTTGTGCCCCTGCCTTATGCCAAGCCTGCACTTGTGCCCCTGCCTTATGCCTAATCTGCACTTGTGCCCCTGCCTTATGCCTAGCCAGCACTTGTGCCACTGCCTTATGCCTAGCCAGCACTTGTGCCCCTGCCTTATGCCAAGCCTGCACTTGTGCCCCTGCCTTATGCCTAGCCTGCACTTGTGCCCCTGCCTTATGCCTAGCCTGCACTTGTGCCCCTGCCTTATGCCTAGCCTGCACTTGTGCCCCTGCCTTAAGCCTAGCCTGCCTAGGTGCCCCTGCCTTATGCCTAGCCAGCACTTGTGCCCCTGCCTTATGCCTAGCCAGCACTTGTGCCCCTGCCTTATGCCTAGCCAGCACTTGTGCCCCTGCCTTATGCCTAGCCTGCACTTGTGCCCCTGCCTTAAGCCTAGCCTGCCTAGGTGCCCCTGCCTTATGCCAAGCCTGCACTTGTGCCCCTGCCTTATGCCTAGCCAACACTTGTGCCCCTTCCTTATGCCTAGCCAGCACTTGTGCCCCTGCCTTATGCCTAGCCAGCACTTGTGCCCCTGCCTTATGCCTAGCCAGCACTTGTGCCCCTGCCTTATGCCAAGCCTGCACTTGTGCCCCTGCCTTATGCCTAGCCTGCACTTGTGACCCTGCCTTATGCCTACCCTGCACTTGTGCCCCTGCCTTATGCCTAGCCAGCACTTGTGCCCCTGCCTTATGCCTAGCCAGCACTTGTGCCCCTGCCTTATGCCAAGCCTGCACTTGTGCCCCTGCCTTATGCCTAGCCTGCACTTGTGCCCCTGCCTTATGCCTAGCCTGCACTTGTGCCCCTGCCTTATGCCTAGCCTGCACTTGTGCCCCTGCCTTATGCCTAGCCTGCACTTGTGCCCCTGCCTTATGCCTAGCCTGCACTTGTGCCCCTGCCTTATGCCTAGCCTGCACTTGTGCCCCTGCCTTATGCCTAGCCTGCACTTGTGCCCCTGCCTTATGCCTAGCCTGCACTTGTGCCCCTGCCTTATGCCTAGTTTGCACTTGTGCCCCAGCCTTATGCCTAGCCAGCACTTGTGCCCCAGCCTTATGCCTAGCCAGCACTTGTGCCCCAGCCTTATGCCTAGCCAGCACTTGTGCCCCAGCCTTATGCCTAGCCAGCACTTTTGCCCCTTGCATTATTGTTTTTTTGTCTTTAGCTTCATGTTGGTTATGCACACAGGGCAGGCTTTACGCTCTTCGCTCTTGTCCCGTCTGAATGCACATGCACGACTGTAATTGGGGACGAAGGCATTACCCATTTACGGAGGACAGACAAGATGTGCCTGGTCGCTTGGAGCATGGGGGTTATGGAGTGGCTCCGCACTGTACAACAAAGTACAGAGTAGAGGGGTGAAAGCTAGCTCTTCACCCCTAAGGGTGCCTATCCCTTTATGCAAAGAGTGCAAAGAGTTAGCTGTATGCCTTATGTGTAGCTATCACTTGTGCCCCTGTCTTATGCCTAGCCAGCGCTTGTTCCCCTGCCTTATGCCTAGCCAGCACTTGTGCCCCTGCCTTATGCCTAGCCAGCACTTGTGCCCCTGCCTTATGCCTAGCCAGCACTTGTGCCCCTGCCTTATGCCTAGCCCGCACTTGTGCCCCTGCCTTATGCCTAGCCCGCACTTGTGCCCCTGCCTTATGCCTAGCCCGCACTTGTGCCCCTGCCTTATGCCTAGCCCGCACTTGTGCCCCTGCCTTATGCCTAGCCAACACTTGTGCCCCTGCCTTATGCCTAGCCAGCACTTGTGCCCCTGCCTTAAGCCTAGTCTGCATAGGTGCCCCTGCCTTATGCCTAGCTTGCACTTGTGCCTCTGCCTTATGCTTAGTTTGTACTTGTGCCCCTGCCTTATGCCTAGCCCGCACTTGTGCCCCTGCCTTATGCCTAGCCAGCACTTGTGCCCCTGCCTTATGCCTAGCCAGCACTTGTGCCCCTGCCTTATGCCTAGCCAGCACTTGTGCCCCTGCCTTATGCCTAGCCAGCACTTGTGCCCCTGCCTTATGCCTAGCCAGCACTTGTGCCCCTGCCTTATGCCTAGCCAGCACTTGTGCCCCTGCCTTATGCCTAGCCAGCACTTGTGCCCCTGCCTTATGCCTAGCCAGCACTTGTGCCCCTGCCTTATGCCTAGCCAGCACTTGTGCCCCTGCCTTATGCCTAGCCAGCACTTGTGCCCCTGCCTTATGCCTAGCCAGCACTTGTGCCCCTGCCTTATGCCTAGCCAGCACTTGTGCCCCTGCCTTATGCCTAGCCAGCACTTGTGCCCCTGCCTTATGCCTAGCCAACACTTGTGCCCCTGCCTTATGCCTAGCCAGCACTTGTGCCCCTGCCTTATGCCAAGCCTGCACTTGTGCCCCTGCCTTATGCCTAGCCAGCACTTGTGCCCCTGCCTTATGCCTAGCCAGCACTTGTGCCCCTGCCTTATGCCTAGCCAGCACTTGTGCCCCTGCCTTATGCCTAGCCAGCACTTGTGCCCCTGCCTTATGCCAAGCCTGCACTTGTGCCCCTGCCTTATGCCTAGCCTGCACTTGTGCCCCTGCCTTATGCCTAGCCTGCACTTGTGCCCCTGCCTTATGCCTAGCCAGCACTTGTGCCCCTGCCTTATGCCTAGCTTGCACTTGTGCCTCTGCCTTATGCTTAGTTTGCACTTGTGCCCCTGCCTAAAGGCTAGCCCTCACTTGTGCCCCTGCCTTATGCCTAGCCAGCACTTGTGCCCCTGCCTTATGCCTAGCCCGCACTTGTGCCCCTGCCTTATGCCTAGCCAGCACTTGTGCCCCTGCCTTATGCCTAGCCAGCACTTGTGCCCCTGCCTTATGCCTAGCCAGCACTTGTGCCCCTGCCTTATGCCTAGCCAGCACTTGTGCCCCTGCCTTATGCCTAGCCAGCACTTGTGCCCCTGCCTAAAGGCTAGCCCTCACTTGTGCCCCTGCCTTATGCCTAGCCCTCACTTGTGCCCCTGCCTTATGCCTAGCCAGCACTTGTGCCCCTGCCTTATGCCTAGCCCGTACTTGTGCCCCTGCCTTATGCCTAGCCCGCACTTGTGCCCCTGCCTTATGCCTAGCCCGCACTTGTGCCCCTGCCTTATGCCCAGCCCGCACTTGTGCCCCTGCCTTATGCCCAGCCCGCACTTGTGCCCCTGCCTTATGCCCAGCCCGCACTTGTGCCCCTGCCTTATGCCTAGCCAGCACTTGTGCCCCTGCCTTATGCCTAGCCAGCACTTGTGCCCCTGCCTTATGCCTAGCCAGCACTTGTGCCCCTGCCTTATGCCTAGCCAGCACTTGTGCCCCTGCCTTATGCCTAGCCAGCACTTGTGCCCCTGCCTTATGCCTAGCCAGCACTTGTGCCCCTGCCTTATGCCTAGCCAGCACTTGTGCCCCAGCCTTATGCCAAGCCTGCACTTGTGCCCCTGCCTTATGCCAAGCCAGCACTTGTGCCCCTGCCTTATGCCAAGCCAGCACTTGTGCCCCTGCCTTATGCCTAGCCAGCACTTGTGCCCCTGCCTTATGCCTAGCTTGCACTTGTGCCTCTGCCTTATGCTTAGTTTGCACTTGTGCCCCTGCCTAAAGGCTACCCCGCGCTTGTGCCCCTGCCTTATGCCTAGCCAGCACTTGTGTCCCTGCCTTATGCCTAGCCAGCACTTGTGCCCCAGCCTTATGCCTAGCCAGCACTTGTGCCCCAGCCTTATGCCTAGCCAGCACTTGTGCCCCAGCCTTATGCCTAGCCAGCACTTTTGCCCCTTGCATTATTGTTTTTTTGTCTTTAGCTTCATGTTGGTTATGCACACAGGGCAGGCTTTACGCTCTTCGCTCTTGTCCCGTCTGAATGCACATGCACGACTGTAATTGGGGACGAAGGCATTACCCATTTACGGAGGACAGACAAGATGTGCCTGGTCGCTTGGAGCATGGGGGTTATGGAGTGGCTCCGCACTGTACAACAAAGTACAGAGTAGAGGGGTGAAAGCTAGCTCTTCACCCCTAAGGGTGCCTATCCCTTTATGCAAAGAGTGCAAAGAGTTAGCCGTATGCCTTATGTGTAGCCAGCACTTGTGCCCCTGCCTTATGCCTAGCCAGCACTTGTGCCCCTGCCTTATGCCTAGCCAGCACTTGTGCCCCTGCCTTATGCCTAGCCAGCACTTGTGCCCCTGCCTTATGCCTAGCCAGCACTTGTGCTCCTGCCTTATGCCTAGCCAGCACTTGTGCCCCTGCCTTATGCCTAGCCCGCACTTGTGCCCCTGCATTATGCCTAGCCAGCACTTGTGCTCCTGCCTTATGCCTAGCCAGCACTTGTGCCCCTGCCTTATGCCTAGCCAGCACTTGTGCCCCTGCCTTATGCCTAGCCAGCACTTGTGCCCCTGCCTTATGCCTAGCCAGCACTTGTGCCCCTGCCTTATGCCTAGCCAGCACTTGTGCCCCTGCCTTATAATAATAATAATAATAATTTTTATTTATATAGCGCCAACATATTCCGCAGCGCTTTACAAATTTTATGCCTAGCCAGCACTTGTGCCCCTGCCTTATGCCAAGCCTGCACTTGTGCCCCTGCCTTATGCCTAGCCAACACTTGTGCCCCTGCCTTATGCCTAGCCAGCACTTGTGCCCCTGCCTTATGCCAAGCCAGCACTTGTGCCCCTGCCTTATGCCTAGCCAGCACTTGTGCCCCTGCCTTATGCCTAGCCAGCACTTGTGCCCCTGCCTTATGCCTAGCCAGCACTTGTGCCCCTGCCTTATGCCTAGCCAGCACTTGTGCCCCTGCCTTATGCCAAGCCTGCACTTGTGCCCCTGCCTTATGCCTAGCCTGCACTTGTGCCCCTGCCTTATGCCTAGCCTGCACTTGTGCCCCTGCCTTATGCCTAGCCAGCACTTGTGCCCCTGCCTTATGCCTAGCTTGCACTTGTGCCTCTGCCTTATGCTTAGTTTGCACTTGTGCCCCTGCCTAAAGGCTAGCCCGCACTTGTGCCCCTGCCTTATGCCTAGCCAGCACTTGTGCCCCTGCCTTATGCCAAGCCTGCACTTGTGCCCCTGCCTTATGCCTAGCCAACACTTGTGCCCCTGCCTTATGCCTAGCCAGCACTTGTGCCCCAGCCTTATGCCTAGCCAGCACTTTTGCCCCTGCCTTATGCCTAGCCTGCACTTGTGCCCCTGCCTTATGCCTAGCCTGCACTTGTGCCCCTGCCTTATGCCTAGCCAGCTCTTGTGCCCCTGCCTTATGCCTAGCCAGCACTTGTGCCCCTGCCTTATGCCTAGCCAGCACTTGTGCCCCTGCCTTATGCCTAGCCAGCACTTGTGCCCCTGCCTTATGCCTATCCAGCACTTGTGCCCCTGCCTTATGCCTAGCCAGCACTTGTGCCCCTGCCTTATGCCTAGCCAGCACTTGTGCCCCTGCCTTATGCCTAGCCAGCACTTGTGCCCCTGCCTTATGCCTAGCCAGCACTTGTGCCCCTGCCTTATGCCTAGCCAGCACTTGTGCCCCTGCCTTATGCCTAGCCCGTACTTGTGCCCCTGCCTTATGCCTAGCCCGCACTTGTGCCCCTGCCTTATGCCTAGCCCGCACTTGTGCCCCTGCCTTATGCCCAGCCCGCACTTGTGCCCCTGCCTTATGCCCAGCCCGCACTTGTGCCCCTGCCTTATGCCAAGCCTGCACTTGTGCCCCTGCCTTATGCCTAGCCTGCACTTGTGCCCCTGCCTTATGCCTAGCCTGCACTTGTGCCCCTGCCTTATGCCTAGCCAGCACTTGTGCCCCTGCCTTATGCCTAGCCCGCACTTGTGCCCCTGCCATATGCCTAGCCCGCACTTGTGCCCCTGCCTTATGCCCAGCCCGCACTTGTGCCCCTGCCTTATGCCTAGCCCGCACTTGTGCCCCTGCCTTATGCCTAGCCAGCTCTTGTGCCCCTGCCTTATGCCTAGCCAGCACTTGTGCCCCTGCCTTATGCCTAGCCCGCACTTGTGCCCCTGCCTTATGCCTAGCCCGCACTTGTGCCCCTGCCTTATGCCTAGCCCGCACTTGTGCCCCTGCCTTATGCCTAGCCCGCACTTGTGCCCCTGCCTTATGCCTAGCCCGCACTTGTGCCCCTGCCTTATGCCTAGCCCGCACTTGTGCCCCTGCCTTATGCCTAGCCCGCACTTGTGCCCCTGCCTTATGCCTAGCCCGCACTTGTGCCCCTGCCTTATGCCTAGCCCGCACTTGTGCCCCTGCCTTATGCCTAGCCTGCACTTGTGCCCCTGACTTATGCCTAGCCAGCACTTGTGCCCCTGCCTGATGCCTATCCAGCACTTGTGCCCCTGCCTTATGCCTAGCCTGCACTTGTGCCCCTGCCTTATGCCTAGCCAGCACTTGTGCCCCTGCCTTATGCCCAGCCAGCACTTGTGCCCCTGCCTTATGCCCAGCCCGCACTTGTGCCCCTGACTTATGCCCAGCCCGCACTTGTGCCCCTGACTTATGCCCAGCCCGCACTTGTGCCCCTGCCTTATGCCCAGCCCGCACTTGTGCCCCTGCCTTATGCCCAGCCCGCACTTGTGCCCCTGCCTTATGCCCAGCCCGCACTTGTGCCCCTGCCTTATGCCCAGCCCGCACTTGTGCCCCTGCCTTATGCCCAGCCCGCACTTGTGCCCCTGACTTATGCCCAGCCCGCACTTGTGCCCAGCCCGCACTTGTGCCCCTGCCTTATGCCCAGCCCGCACTTGTGCCACTGCCTTATGCCCAGCCCGCACTTGTGCCCCTGCCTTATGCCCAGCCCGCACTTGTGCCCCTGCCTTATGCCCAGCCCGCACTTGTGCCCCTGCCTTATGCCCCTGCCTTATGCCCAGCCCGCACTTGTGCCCCTGCCTTATGCCCAGCCCGCACTTGTGCCCCTGCCTTATGCCCAGCCTGCACTTGTGCCCCTGCCTTATGCCCAGCCCGCACTTGTGCCCCTGCCTTATGCCCAGCCCGCACTTGTGCCCCTGCCTTATGCCCAGCCAGCACTTGTGCCCCTGCATTATGCCTAGCTAGCACTTGTGCCCCTGCCTTATGCCTAGCCAACACTTGTGCCCCTGCCTTATGCCTAGCCAGCACTTGTGCCCCTGCCTTATGCCTAGCCAGCACTTGTGCCCCTGCCTTATGCCTAGCCAGCACTTGTGCCCCTGCCTTATGCCTAGCCAGCACTTGTGCCCCTGCCTTATGCCTAGCCAGCACTTGTGCCCCTGCCTTATAATAATAATAATAATTTTTATTTATATAGCGCCAACATATTCCGCAGCGCTTTACAAATTTTATGCCTAGCCAGCACTTGTGCCCCTGCCTTATGCCAAGCCTGCACTTGTGCCCCTGCCTTATGCCTAGCCAGCACTTGTGCCCCTGCCTTATGCCTAGCCAGCACTTGTGCCCCTGCCTTATGCCTAGCCAGCACTTGTGCCCCTGCCTTATGCCTAGCCAGCACTTGTGCCCCTGCCTTATGCCTAGCCAGCACTTGTGCCCCTGCCTTATAATAATAATAATAATTTTTATTTATATAGCGCCAACATATTCCGCAGCGCTTTACAAATTTTATGCCTAGCCAGCACTTGTGCCCCTGCCTTATGCCAAGCCTGCACTTGTGCCCCTGCCTTATGCCTAGCCAACACTTGTGCCCCTGCCTTATGCCTAGCCAGCACTTGTGCCCCTGCCTTATGCCTAGCCAGCACTTGTGCCCCTGCCTTATGCCTAGCCAGCACTTGTGCCCCTGCCTTATGCCAAGCCTGCACTTGTGCCCCTGCCTTATGCCAAGCCTGCACTTGTGCCCCTGCCTTATGCCTAGCCTGCACTTGTGCCCCTGCCTTATGCCTAGCCAGCACTTGTGCCCCTGCCTTATGCCTAGCCAGCACTTGTGCCCCTGCCTTATGCCTAGCCAGCACTTGTGCCCCTGCCTTATGCCTAGCCAGCACTTGTGCCCCTGCCTTATGCCTAGCCAGCACTTGTGCCCCTGCCTTATGCCTAGCCAGCACTTGTGCCCCTGCCTTATGCCTAGCCCGCACTTGTGCCCCTGCCTTATGCCTAGCCAGCACTTGTGCCCCTGCCTTATGCCCAGCCAGCACTTGTGCCCCTGCCTTATGCCCAGCCCGCACTTGTGCCCCTGACTTATGCCCAGCCCGCACTTGTGCCCCTGCCTTATGCCCAGCCCGCACTTGTGCCCCTGCCTTATGCCCAGCCCGCACTTGTGCCCCTGCCTTATGCCCAGCCCGCACTTGTGCCCCTGCCTTATGCCCAGCCCGCACTTGTGCCCCTGCCTTATGCCCAGCCCGCACTTGTGCCCCTGCCTTATGCCCAGCCCGCACTTGTGCCCCTGCCTTATGCCCAGCCCGCACTTGTGCCCCTGCCTTATGCCCAGCCCGCACTTGTGCCACTGCCTTATGCCCAGCCCGCACTTGTGCCACTGCCTTATGCCCAGCCCGCACTTGTGCCCCTGCCTTATGCCCAGCCCGCACTTGTGCCCCTGCCTTATGCCCAGCCCGCACTTGTGCCCCTGCCTTATGCCCCTGCCTTATGCCCAGCCCGCACTTGTGCCCCTGCCTTATGCCCAGCCCGCACTTGTGCCCCTGCCTTATGCCCAGCCCGCACTTGTGCCCCTGCCTTATGCCCAGCCCGCACTTGTGCCCCTGCCTTATGCCCAGCCAGCACTTGTGCCCCTGCATTATGCCCAGCCAGCACTTGTGCCCCTGCCTTATGCCTAGCCAGCACTTGTGCCCCTGCCTTATGCCTAGCCAACACTTGTGCCCCTGCCTTATGCCTAGCCAGCACTTGTGCCCCTGCCTTATGCCTAGCCAGCACTTGTGCCCCTGCCTTATGCCTAGCCAGCACTTGTGCCCCTGCCTTATGCCTAGCCAGCACTTGTGCCCCTGCCTTATAATAATAATAATAATTTTTATTTATATAGCGCCAACATATTCCGCAGCGCTTTACAAATTTATGCCTAGCCAGCACTTGTGCCCCTGCCTTATGCCAAGCCTGCACTTGTGCCCCTGCCTTATGCCTAGCCAACACTTGTGCCCCTGCCTTATGCCTAGCCAGCACTTGTGCCCCTGCCTTATGCCTAGCCAGCACTTGTGCCCCTGCCTTATGCCTAGCCAGCACTTGTGCCCCTGCCTTATGCCAAGCCAGCACTTGTGCCCCTGCCTTATGCCAAGCCTGCACTTGTGCCCCTGCCTTATGCCTAGCCTGCACTTGTGCCCCTGCCTTATGCCTAGCCTGCACTTGTGCCCCTGCCTTATGCCTAGCCAGCACTTGTGCCCCTGCCTTATGCCTAGCTTGTACTTGTGCCTCTGCCTTATGCTTAGTTTGCACTTGTGCCCCTGCCTAAAGGCTAGCCCGCACTTGTGCCCCTGCCTTATGCCTAGCCAGCACTTGTGCCCCTGCCTTATGCCTAGCCAGCTCTTGTGCCCCTGCCTTATGCCTAGTCAGCACTTGTGCCCCTGCCTTATGCCTAGCCCGCACTTGTGCCCCTGCCTTATGCCTAGCCCGCACTTGTGCCCCTGCCTTATGCCTAGCCCGCACTTGTGCCCCTGCCTTATGCCTAGCCCGCACTTGTGCCCCTGCCTTATGCCTAGCCCGCACTTGTGCCCCTGCCTTATGCCTAGCCCGCACTTGTGCCCCTGCCCCTTGCCTAGCCCGCACTTGTGCCCCTGCCTTATGCCTAGCCCGCACTTGTGCCCCTGCCTTATGCCTAGCCCGCACTTGTGCCCCTGCCTTATGCCTAGCCCGCACTTGTGCCCCTGCCTTATGCCTAGCCCGCACTTGTGCCCCTGCCTTATGCCTAGCCTGCACTTGTGCCCCTGACTTATGCCTAGCCAGCACTTGTGCCCCTGCCTGATGCCTATCCAGCACTTGTGCCCCTGCCTTATGCCTAGCCTGCACTTGTGCCCCTGCCTTATGCCTAGCCTGCACTTGTGCCCCTGCCTTATGCCTAGCCTGCACTTGTGCCCCTGCCTTATGCCTAGCCTGCACTTGTGCCCCTGCCTTATGCCTAGCCTGCACTTGTGCGCCTGCCTTATGCCTAGCCTGCACTTGTGCCCCTGCCTTATGCCTAGCCTGCACTTGTGCCCCTGCCTTATGCCTAGCCTGCACTTGTGCCCCTGCCTTATGCCTAGCCAGCTCTTGTGCCCCTGCCTTATGCCTAGCCAGCACTTGTGCCCCTGCCTTATGCCTAGCCAGCACTTGTGCCCCTGCCTTATGCCTAGCCAGCACTTGTGCCCCTGCCTTATGCCTAGCCAGCACTTGTGCCCCTGCCTTATGCCTAGCCAGCACTTGTGCCCCTGCCTTATGCCTAGCCAGCACTTGTGCCCCTGAATTATGCCTAGCCAGCACTTGTGCCCCTGCCTTATGCCTAGCCAGCACTTGTGCCCCTGCCTTATGCCTAGCCAGCACTTGTGCCCCTGCCTTATGCCTAGCCCGTACTTGTGCCCCTGCCTTATGCCTAGCCCGCACTTGTGCCCCTGCCTTATGCCTAGCCCGCACTTGTGCCCCTGCCTTATGCCCAGCCCGCACTTGTGCCCCTGCCTTATGCCAAGCCTGCACTTGTGCCCCTGCCTTATGCCTAGCCTGCACTTGTGCCCCTGCCTTATGCCTAGCCAGCACTTGTGCCCCTGCCTTATGCCTAGCCCGCACTTGTGCCCCTGCCATATGCCTAGCCCGCACTTGTGCCCCTGCCTTATGCCCAGCCCGCACTTGTGCCCCTGCCTTATGCCCAGCCCGCACTTGTGCCCCTGCCTTATGCCTAGCCAGCTCTTGTGCCCCTGCCTTATGCCTAGCCAGCACTTGTGCCCCTGCCTTATGCCTAGCCCGCACTTGTGCCCCTGCCTTATGCCTAGCCCGCACTTGTGCCCCTGCCTTATGCCTAGCCCGCACTTGTGCCCCTGCCTTATGCCTAGCCCGCACTTGTGCCCCTGCCTTATGCCTAGCCCGCACTTGTGCCCCTGCCTTATGCCTAGCCCGCACTTGTGCCCCTGCCTTATGCCTAGCCCGCACTTGTGCCCCTGCCTTATGCCTAGCCCGCACTTGTGCCCCTGCCTTATGCCTAGCCCGCACTTGTGCCCCTGCCTTATGCCTAGCCCGCACTTGTGCCCCTGCCTTATGCCTAGCCCGCACTTGTGCCCCTGCCTTATGCCTAGCCCACACTTGTGCCCCTGACTTATGCCTAGCCAGCACTTGTGCCCCTGCCTGATGCCTAGCCAGCACTTGTGCCCCTGCCTTATGCCTAGCCTGCACTTGTGCCCCTGCCTTATGCCTAGCCTGCACTTGTGCCCCTGCCTTATGCCTAGCCTGCACTTGTGCCCCTGCCTTATGCCTAGCCTGCACTTGTGCCCCTGCCTTATGCCTAGCCAGCTCTTGTGCCCCTGCCTTATGCCTAGCCAGCACTTGTGCCCCTGCCTTATGCCTAGCCAGCACCTGTGCCCCTGCCTTATGCCTAGCCAGCACCTGTGCCCCTGCCTTATGCCTAGCCAGCACTTGTGCCCCTGCCTTATGCCTAGCCAGCACTTGTGCCCCTGCCTTATGCCTAGCCAGCACTTGTGCCCCTGCCTTATGCCTAGCCAGCACTTGTGCCCCTGCCTTATGCCTAGCCAGCACTTGTGCCCCTGCCTTATGCCTAGCCAGCACTTGTGCCCCTGCCTTATGCCTAGCCAGCACTTGTGCCCCTGCCTTATGCCCAGCCCGCACTTGTGCCCCTGCCTTATGCCCAGCCCGCACTTGTGCCCCTGCCTTATGCCCAGCCCGCACTTGTGCCCCTGCCTTATGCCTGGCCCGCACTTGTGCCCCTGCCTTATGCCTGGCCCGCACTTGTGCCCCTGCCTTATGCCTGGCCCGCACTTGTGCCCCTGCCTTATGCCTGGCCCGCACTTGTGCCCCTGCCTTATGCCTGGCCCGCACTTGTGCCCCTGCCTTATGCCTGGCCCGCACTTGTGCCCCTGCCTTATGCCTGGCCCGCACTTGTGCCCCTGCCTTATGCCTGGCCCGCACTTGTGCCCCTGCCTTATGCCTGGCCCGCACTTGTGCCCCTGCCTTATGCCTGGCCCGCACTTGTGCCCCTGCCTTATGCCTGGCCCGCACTTGTGCCCCTGCCTTATGCCTGGCCCGCACTTGTGCCCCTGCCTTATGCCTGGCCCGCACTTGTGCCCCTGCCTTATGCCTAGCCCGCACTTGTGCCCCTGCCTTATGCCTAGCCCGCACTTGTGCCCCTGCCTTATGCCTAGCCCGCACTTGTGCCCCTGCCTTATGCCTAGCCCGCACTTGTGCCCCTGCCTTATGCCTAGCCCGCACTTGTGCCCCTGCCTTATGCCCAGCCAGCACTTGTGCCCCTGCCTTATGCCCAGCCAGCACTTGTGCCCCTGCCTAATGCCCAGCCCGCACTTGTGCCCCTGCCTTATGCCCAGCCCACACTTGTGCCCCTGCCTTATGCCCAGCCCGCACTTGTGCCCCTGCCTTATGCCCAGCCCGCACTTGTGCCCCTGCCTTATGCCCAGCCCGCACTTGTGCCCAGCCCGCACTTGTGCCCCTGCCTTATGCCCAGCCCGCACTTGTGCCACTGCCTTATGCCCAGCCCGCACTTGTGCCCCTGCCTTATGCCCAGCCCGCACTTGTGCCCCTGCCTTATGCCCAGCCCGCACTTGTGCCCCTGCCTTATGCCCCTGCCTTATGCCCAGCCCGCACTTGTGCCCCTGCCTTATGCCCAGCCCGCACTTGTGCCCCTGCCTTATGCCCAGCCCGCACTTGTGCCCCTGCGTTATGCCCAGCCCGCACTTGTGCCCCTGCCTTATGCCCAGCCCGCACTTGTGCCCCTGCCTTATGCCCAGCCCGCACTTGTGCCCCTGCCTTATGCCCAGCCCGCACTTGTGCCCCTGCCTTATGCCCAGCCCGCACTTGTGCCCCTGCCTTATGCCCAGCCCGCACTTGTGCCCCTGCCTTATGCCCAGCCAGCACTTGTGCCCCTGCATTATGCCCAGCCAGCACTTGTGCCCCTGCCTTATGCCTAGCCAACACTTGTGCCCCTGCCTTATGCCTAGCCAGCACTTGTGCCCCTGCCTTATGCCTAGCCAGCACTTGTGCCCCTGCCTTATGCCTAGCCAGCACTTGTGCCCCTGCCTTATGCCTAGCCAGCACTTGTGCCCCTGCCTTATAATAATAATAATAATTTTTATTTATATAGCGCCAACATATTCCGCAGCGCTTTACAAATTTTATGCCTAGCCAGCACTTGTGCCCCTGCCTTATGCCAAGCCTGCACTTGTGCCCCTGCCTTATGCCTAGCCAACACTTGTGCCCCTGCCTTATGCCTAGCCAGCACTTGTGCCCCTGCCTTATGCCTAGCCAGCACTTGTGCCCCTGCCTTATGCCTAGCCAGCACTTGTGCCCCTGCCTTATGCCTAGCCAGCACTTGTGCCCCTGCCTTATGCCAAGCCTGCACTTGTGCCCCTGCCTTATGCCTAGCCTGCACTTGTGCCCCTGACTTATGCCTAGCCTGCACTTGTGCCCCTGCCTTATGCCTAGCCAGCACTTGTGCCCCTGCCTTATGCCTAGCTTGCACTTGTGCCTCTGCCTTATGCTTAGTTTGCACTTGTGCCCCTGCCTAAAGGCTAGCCCGCACTTGTGCCCCTGCCTTATGCCTAGCCAGCACTTGTGCCCCTGCCTTATGCCTAGCCAGCACTTGTGCCCCTGCCTTATGCCTAGCCAGCACTTGTGCCCCTGCCTTATGCCTAGCCCGCACTTGTGCCCCTGCCTTATGCCTAGCCCGCACTTGTGCCCCTGCCTTATGCCCAGCCCGCACTTGTGCCCCTGCCTTATGCCCAGCCAGCACTTGTGCCCCTGCCTTATGCCCAGCCAGCACTTGTGCCCCTGCCTTATGCCCAGCCCGCACTTGTGCCCCTGACTTATGCCCAGCCCGCACTTGTGCCCCTGACTTATGCCCAGCCCGCACTTGTGCCCCTGACTTATGCCCAGCCCGCACTTGTGCCCCTGCCTTATGCCCAGCCCGCACTTGTGCCCCTGCCTTATGCCCAGCCCGCACTTGTGCCCCTGCCTTATGCCCAGCCCGCACTTGTGCCCAGCCCGCACTTGTGCCCCTGCCTTATGCCCAGCCCGCACTTGTGCCACTGCCTTATGCCCAGCCCGCACTTGTGCCCCTGCCTTATGCCCAGCCCGCACTTGTGCCCCTGCCTTATGCCCAGCCCGCACTTGTGCCCCTGCCTTATGCCCCTGCCTTATGCCCAGCCCGCACTTGTGCCCCTGCCTTATGCCCAGCCCGCACTTGTGCCCCTGCCTTATGCCCAGCCCGCACTTGTGCCCCTGACTTATGCCCAGCCCGCACTTGTGCCCCTGACTTATGCCCAGCCCGCACTTGTGCCCCTGACTTATGCCCAGCCCGCACTTTTGCCCCTGCCTTATGCCCAGCCCGCACTTGTGCCCCTGCCTTATGCCCAGCCCGCACTTGTGCCCCTGCCTTATGCCCAGCCCGCACTTGTGCCCAGCCCGCACTTGTGCCCCTGCCTTATGCCCAGCCCGCACTTGTGCCACTGCCTTATGCCCAGCCCGCACTTGTGCCCCTGCCTTATGCCCAGCCCGCACTTGTGCCCCTGCCTTATGCCCAGCCCGCACTTGTGCCCCTGCCTTATGCCCCTGCCTTATGCCCAGCCTGCACTTGTGCCCCTGCCTTATGCCCAGCCCGCACTTGTGCCCCTGCCTTATGCCCAGCCCGCACTTGTGCCCCTGCCTTATGCCCAGCCCGCACTTGTGCCCCTGCCTTATGCCCAGCCCGCACTTGTGCCCCTGCCTTATGCCCAGCCCGCACTTGTGCCCCTGCCTTATGCCCAGCCCGCACTTGTGCCCCTGCCTTATGCCCAGCCCGCACTTGTGCCCCTGCCTTATGCCCAGCCAGCACTTGTGCCCCTGCATTATGCCTAGCCAGCACTTGTGCCCCTGCCTTATGCCTAGCCAACACTTGTGCCCCTGCCTTATGCCTAGCCAGCACTTGTGCCCCTGCCTTATGCCTAGCCAGCACTTGTGCCCCTGCCTTATGCCTAGCCAGCACTTGTGCCCCTGCCTTATGCCTAGCCAGCACTTGTGCCCCTGCCTTATAATAATAATAATAATTTGTATTTATATAGCGCCAACATATTCCGCAGCGCTTTACAAATTTTATGCCTAGCCAGCACTTGTGCCCCTGCCTTATGCCAAGCCTGCACTTGTGCCCCTGCCTTATGCCTAGCCAACACTTGTGCCCCTGCCTTATGCCTAGCCAGCACTTGTGCCCCTGCCTTATGCCTAGCCAGCACTTGTGCCCCTGCCTTATGCCTAGCCAGCACTTGTGCCCCTGCCATATGCCAAGCCTGCACTTGTGCCCCTGCCTTATGCCAAGCCTGCACTTGTGCCCCTGCCTTATGCCTAGCCTGCACTTGTGCCCCTGACTTATGCCTAGCCTGCACTTGTGCCCCTGCCTTATGCCTAGCCAGCACTTGTGCCCCTGCCTTATGCCTAGCTTGCACTTGTGCCTCTGCCTTATGCTTAGTTTGCACTTGTGCCTCTGCCTTATGCTTAGTTTGCACTTGTGCCCCTGCCTAAAGGCTAGCCCGCACTTGTGCCCCTGCCTTATGCCTAGCCAGCACTTGTGCCCCTGCCTTATGCCTAGCCAGCACTTGTGCCCCTGCCTTATGCCTAGCCAGCACTTGTGCCCCTGCCTTATGCCTAGCCAGCACTTGTGCCCCTGCCTTATGCCTAGCCAGCACTTGTGCCCCTGCCTTATGCCTAGCCAGCACTTGTGCCCCTGCCTTATGCCTAGCCCGCACTTGTGCCCCTGCCTTATGCCTAG
Organism: Ranitomeya imitator; assembly: GCF_032444005.1. Lineage (NCBI taxonomy): Eukaryota > Metazoa > Chordata > Amphibia > Anura > Dendrobatidae > Ranitomeya > Ranitomeya imitator. The sequence goes on along the minus strand of NC_091288.1, from coordinate 109,962,567 downwards.
CCCGCACTTGTGCCCCTGCCTTATGCCCAGCCCGCACTTGTGCCCCTGCCTTATGCCTAGCCCGCACTTGTGCCCCTGCCTTATGCCTAGCCCGCACTTGTGCCCCTGCCTTATGCCTAGCCCGCACTTGTGCCCCTGCCTTATGCCTAGCCCGCACTTGTGCCCCTGCCTTATGCCTAGCCCGCACTTGTGCCCCTGCCTTATGCCTAGCCCGCACTTGTGCCCCTGCCTTATGCCTAGCCAGCACTTGTGCCCCTGCCTTATGCCCAGCCAGCACTTGTGCCCCTGCCTTATGCCCAGCCAGCACTTGTGCCCCTGCCTTATGCCCAGCCCGCACTTGTGCCCCTGACTTATGCCCAGCCCGCACTTGTGCCCCTGCCTTATGCCCAGCCCGCACTTGTGCCCCTGCCTTATGCCCAGCCCGCACTTGTGCCCCTGCCTTATGCCCAGCCCGCACTTGTGCCCCTGCCTTATGCCCAGCCCGCACTTGTGCCCCTGCCTTATGCCCAGCCCGCACTTGTGCCCAGCCCGCACTTGTGCCCCTGCCTTATGCCCAGCCCGCACTTGTGCCACTGCCTTATGCCCAGCCCGCACTTGTGCCCCTGCCTTATGCCCAGCCCGCACTTGTGCCCCTGCCTTATGCCCAGCCCGCACTTGTGCCCCTGCCTTATGCCCAGCCCGCACTTGTGCCCCTGCCTTATGCCCAGCCCGCACTTGTGCCCCTGCCTTATGCCCAGCCCGCACTTGTGCCCCTGCCTTATGCCCAGCCCGCACTTGTGCCCCTGCCTTATGCCCAGCCCACACTTGTGCCCCTGCCTTATGCCCAGCCCGCACTTGTGCCCCTGCCTTATGCCCAGCCCGCACTTGTGCCCCTGCCTTATGCCCAGCCCGCACTTGTGCCCCTGCCTTATGCCCAGCCCGCACTTGTGCCCCTGCCTTATGCCCAGCCCGCACTTGTGCCCCTGCCTTATGCCCAGCCCGCACTTGTGCCCCTGCCTTATGCCCAGCCAGCACTTGTGCCCCTGCATTATGCCCAGCCAGCACTTGTGCCCCTGCCTTATGCCTAGCCAACACTTGTGCCCCTGCCTTATGCCTAGCCAGCACTTGTGCCCCTGCCTTATGCCTAGCCAGCACTTGTGCCCCTGCCTTATGCCTAGCCAGCACTTGTGCCCCTGCCTTATGCCTAGCCAGCACTTGTGCCCCTGCCTTATGCCTAGCCAGCACTTGTGCCCCTGCCTTATGACTAGCCAGCACTTGTGCCCCTGCCTTATAATAATAATAATTTTTATTTATATAGCGCCAACATATTCCGCAGCGCTTTACAAATTTTATGCCTAGCCAGCACTTGTGCCCCTGCCTTATGCCAAGCCTGCACTTGTGCCCCTGCCTTATGCCTAGCCAACACTTGTGCCCCTGCCTTATGCCTAGCCAGCACTTGTGCCCCTGCCTTATGCCTAGCCAGCACTTGTGCCCCTGCCTTATGCCTAGCCAGCACTTGTGCCCCTGCCTTATTCCAAGCCTGCACTTGTGCCCCTGCCTTATGCCTAGCCTGCACTTGTGCCCCTGCCTTATGCCTAGCCTGCACTTGTGCCCCTGCCTTATGCCTAGCCTGCACTTGTGCCCCTGCCTTATGCCTAGCCAGCACTTGTGCCCCTGCCTTATGCCTAGCTTGCACTTGTGCCTCTGCCTTATGCTTAGTTTGCACTTGTGCCCCTGCCTAAAGGCTAGCCCGCACTTGTGCCCCTGCCTTATGCCTAGCCAGCACTTGTGCCCCTGCCTTATGCCTAGCCAGCACTTGTGCCCCTGCCTTATGCCTAGCCAGCACTTGTGCCCCTGCCTTATGCCTAGCCAGCACTTGTGCCCCTGCCTTATGCCTAGCCAGCACTTGTGCCCCTGCCTTATGCCTAGCCAGCACTTGTGCCCCTGCCTTATGACTAGCCAGCACTTGTGCCCCTGCCTTATGCCTAGCCAGCACTTGTGCCCCTGCCTTATTCCAAGCCTGCACTTGTGCCCCTGCCTTATGCCTAGCCAGCACTTGTGCCCCTGCCTTATGCCTAGCCTGCACTTGTGCCCCTGCCTTATGCCCAGCCCGCACTTGTGCCCCTGCCTTATGCCCAGCCCGCACTTGTGCCCCTGCCTTATGCCCAGCCCGCACTTGTGCCCCTGCCTTATGCCCAGCCCGAAATTGTGCCCCTGCCTTATGCCTAGCCCGAAATTGTGCCCCTGCCTTATGCCTAGCCCGCACTTGTGCCCCTGCCTTATACCTAGCTTGCACTTGTGCCTCTGCCTTATGCTTAGTTTGCACTTGTGCCCCTGCCTAAAGGCTAGCCCGCACTTGTGCCCCTGCCTTATGCCTAGCCAGCACTTGTGCCCCTGCCTTATGCCTAGCCAGCACTTGTGCCCCTGCCTTATGCCTAGCCAGCACTTGTGCCCCTGCCTTATGCCTAGCCAGCACTTGTGCCCCTGCCTTATGCCTAGCCAGCACTTGTGCCCCTGCCTTATGCCTAGCCAGCACTTGTGCCCCTGCCTTATGCCTAGCCCGCACTTGTGCCCCTGCCTTATGCCTAGCCCGCACTTGTGCCCCTGCCTTATGCCTAGCCCGCACTTGTGCCCCTGCCTTATGCCTAGCCCGCACTTGTGCCCCTGCCTTATGCCCAGCCCGCACTTGTGCCCCTGCCTTATGCCTAGCCCGCACTTGTGCCCCTGCCTTATGCCTAGCCAGCTCTTGTGCCCCTGCCTTATGCCTAGCCAGCACTTGTGCCCCTGCCTTATGCCTAGCCCGCACTTGTGCCCCTGCCTTATGCCTAGCCCGCACTTGTGCCCCTGCCTTATGCCTAGCCCGCACTTGTGCCCCTGCCTTATGCCTAGACCGCACTTGTGCCCCTGCCTTATGCCTAGCCCGCACTTGTGCCCCTGCCTTATGCCTAGCCCGCACTTGTGCCCCTGCCTTATGCCTAGCCCGCACTTGTGCCCCTGCCTGATGCCTAGCCAGCACTTGTGCCCCTGCCTTATGCCTAGCCAGCACTTGTCCCCCTGCCTTATGCCTAGCCAGCACTTGAGCCACTGCCTTATGCCCAGCCCGCACTTGTGCCACTGCCTTATGCCCAGCCCGCACTTGTGCCACTGCCTTATGCCCAGCCCGCACTTGTGCCCCTGCCTTATGCCCAGCCCGCACTTGTGCCCCTGCCTTATGCCCAGCCCGCACTTGTGCCCCTGCCTTATGCCCAGCCCGCACTTGTGCCCCTGCCTTATGCCCAGCCCGCACTTGTGCCCCTGCCTTATGCCCAGCCCGCACTTGTGCCCCTGCCTTATGCCCAGCCCGCACTTGTGCCCCTGCCTTATGCCCAGCCCGCACTTGTGCCCCTGCCTTATGCCCAGCCCGCACTTGTGCCCCTGCCTTATGCCCAGCCCGCACTTGTGCCCCTGCCTTATGCCCAGCCCGCACTTGTGCCCCTGCCTTATGCCCAGCCCGCACTTGTGCCCCTGCCTTATGCCCAGCCCGCACTTGTGCCCCTGCCTTATGCCCAGCCCGCACTTGTGCCCCTGCCTTATGCCCAGCCCGCACTTGTGCCCCTGCCTTATGCCCAGCCCGCACTTGTGCCCCTGCCTTATGCCCAGCCCGCACTTGTGCCCCTGCCTTATGCCCAGCCCGCACTTGTGCCCCTGCCTTATGCCTAGCCCGCACTTGTGCCCCTGCCTTATGCCCAGCCCGCACTTGTGCCCCTGCCTTATGCCCAGCCCGCACTTGTGCCCCTGCCTTATGCCCAGCCCGCACTTGTGCCCCTGCCTTATGCCCAGCCCGCACTTGTGCCCCTGCCTTATGCCCAGCCCGCACTTGTGCCCCTGCCTTATGCCCAGCCCGCACTTGTGCCCCTGCCTTATGCCCAGCCCGCACTTGTGCCCCTGCCTTATGCCCAGCCCGCACTTGTGCCCCTGCCTTATGCCCAGCCCGCACTTGTGCCCCTGCCTTATGCCTAGCCAGCACTTGTGCCCCTGCCTGATGCCTAGCCAGCACTTGTGCCCCTGCCTGATGCCTAGCCAGCACTTGTGCCCCTGCCTGATGCCTAGCCAGCACTTGTGCCCCTGCCTGATGCCTAGCCAGCACTTGTGCCCCTGCCTGATGCCTAGCCAGCACTTGTGCCCCTGCCTTATGCCTAGCCAGCACTTTTGCCCCTGCCTTATGCCTAGCCAGCACTTGTGCCCCTGCCTTATGCCTAGCCAGCACTTGTGCCCCTGCCTTATGCCTAGCCAGCACTTGTGCCCCTGCCTTATGCCTAGCCAGCACTTGTGCCCCTGCCTTATGCCTAGCCAGCACTTGTGCCCCTGCCTTATGCCTAGCCAGCACTTGTGCCCCTGCCTTATGCCTAGCCAGCACTTGTGCCCCTGCCTTATAATAATAATAATAATAATTTTTAATTATATAGCGCCAACATATTCCGCAGCGCTTTAAAAATTTTATGCCTAGCCTGCACTTGTGCCCCTGCCTTATGCCTAGCTAGCACTTGTGCCCCTGCCTTATGACCAGCCCGCACTTGTGCCCCTGCCTTATGCCCAGCCCGCACTTGTGCCCCTGCCTTATGCCCAGCCCGCACTTGTGCCCCTGCCTTATGCCTAGCCCGCACTTGTGCCCCTGCCTTATGACCAGCCCGCACTTGTGCCCCTGCCTTATGCCCAGCCCGCACTTGTGCCCCTGCCTTATGCCCAGCCCGCACTTGTGCCCCTGCCTTATGCCCAGCCCGCACTTGTGCCCCTGCCTTATGCCCAGCCCGAACTTGTGCCCCTGCCTTATGCCCAGCCCGCACTTGTGCCCCTGCCTTATGCCCAGCCCGCACTTGTGCCCCTGCCTTATGCCCAGCCCGCACTTGTGCCCCTGCCTTATGCCCAGCCCGCACTTGTGCCCCTGCCTTATGCCTAGCCCGAACTTGTGCCCCTGCCTTATGCCCAGCCCTCACTTGTGCGCCTGCCTTATGCCTAGCCCGCACTTGTGCCCCTGCCTTATGCCTAGCCCGCACTTGTGCCCCTGCCTTATGCCTAGCCTGCACTTGTGCCCCTGCCTTATGCCTAGCCTGCACTTGTGCCCCTGCCTTATGCCTAGCCAGCACTTGTGCCCCTGCCTTATGCCTAGCCAGCACTTTTGAGCCCCTTGCATTATTGTTTTTTTGTCTTTAGCTTCATGTTGGTTATGCACACAGGGCAGGCTTTACGCTCTTCGCTCTTGTCCCGTCTGAATGCACATGCACGACTGTAATTGGGGACGAAGGCATTACCCATTTACGGAGGACAGACAAGATGTGCCTGGTCGCTTGGAGCATGGGGGTTATGGAGTGGCTCCGCACTGTACAACAAAGTACAGAGTAGAGGGGTGAAAGCTAGCTCTTCACCCCTAAGGGTGCCTATCCCTTTATGCAAAGAGTGCAAAGAGTTAGTCGTATGCCTTATGTGTAGCCATCACTTGAGCCCCTGCCTTAAGCCTAGCCTGCATAGGTGCCCCTGCCTTATGCCTAGCTTGCACTTGTGCCTCTGCCTTATGCTTAGTTTGCACTTGTGCCCCTGCCTAAAGCCTAGCCAGCACTTGTGCCCCTGCCTTATGCCTAGCCAGCACTTGTGCCCCTGCCTTATGCCTAGCCAGTACTTGTGCCCCTGCCTTATGCCTAGCCCGCACTTGTGCCCCTGCCTTATGCCTAGCCCGCACTTGTGCCCCTGCCTTATGCCTAGCCCGCACTCGTGCCCCTGCCTTATGCCTAGCCCGCACTTGTGCCCCTGCCTTATGCCTAGCCCGCACTTGTGCCCCTGCCTTATGCCTAGCCCGCACTTGTGCCCCTGCCTTATGCCTAGCCCGCACTTGTGCCCCTGCCTTATGCCTAGCCCGCACTTGTGCCCCTGCCTTATGCCTAGCCCGCACTTGTGCCCCTGCCTTATGCCTAGCCCGCACTTGTGCCCCTGACTTATGCCTAGCCCGCACTTGTGCCCCTGCCTTATGCCTAGCCCGCACTTGTGCCCCTGCCTTATGCCTAGCCCGCACTTGTGCCCCTGCCTTATGCCTAGCCCGCACTTGTGCCCCTGCCTTATGCCTAGCCCGCACTTGTGCCCCTGCCTTATGCCTAGCCCGCACTTGTGCCCCTGCCTTATGCCTAGCCCGCACTTGTGCCCCTGCCTTATGCCTAGCCCGCACTTGTGCCCCTGCCTTATGCCTAGCCTGCACTTGTGCCCCTGCCTTATGCCTAGCCTGCACTTGTGCCCCTGCCTTATGCCTAGCCTGCACTTGTGCCCCTGCCTTATGCCTAGCCCGCACTTGTGCCCCTGCCTTATGCCTAGCCAGCACTTGTGCCCCTGCCTTATGCCTAGCCAGCACTTGTGCCCCTGCCTTATGCCTAGCCAGCACTTGTGCCCCTCCCTTATGCTTAGCCAGCACTTGTGCCCCTCCCTTATGCCTAGCCCGCACTTGTGCCCCTGCCTTATGCCTAGCCTGCACTTGTGCCCCTGCCTTATGCCTAGCCTGCACTTGTGCCCCTGCCTTATGCCTAGCCTGCACTTGTGCCCCAGCCTTATGCCTAGCCAGCACTTTTGCCCCTTGCATTATTGTTTTTTTGTCTTTAGCTTCATGTTGATTATGCACACAGGGCAGGCTTTACGCTCTTCGCTCTTGTCCCGTCTGAATGCACATGCACGACTGTAATTGGGGACGAAGGCATTACCCATTTACGGAGGACAGACAAGATGTGCCTGGTCGCTTGGAGCATGGGGGTTATGGAGTGGCTCCGCACTGTACAACAAAGTACAGAGTAGAGGGGTGAAAGCTAGCTCTTCACCCCTAAGGGTGCCTATCCCTTTATGCAAAGAGTGCAAAGAGTTAGTCGTATGCCTTATGTGTAGCCATCACTTGAGCCCCTGCCTTAAGCCTAGCCTGCATAGGTGCCCCTGCCTTATGCCTAGCTTGCACTTGTGCCTCTGCCTTATGCTTAGTTTGCACTTGTGCCCCTGCCTAAAGCCTAGCCAGCACTTGTGCCCCTGCCTTATGCCTAGCCAGCACTTGTGCCCCTGCCTTATGCCTAGCCAGTACTTGTGCCCCTGCCTTATGCCTAGCCCGCACTTGTGCCCCTGCCTTATGCCTAGCCCGCACTTGTGCCCCTGCCTTATGCCTAGCCCGCACTCGTGCCCCTGCCTTATGCCTAGCCCGCACTTGTGCCCCTGCCTTATGCCTAGCCCGCACTTGTGCCCCTGCCTTATGCCTAGCCCGCACTTGTGCCCCTGCCTTATGCCTAGCCCGCACTTGTGCCCCTGCCTTATGCCTAGCCCGCACTTGTACCCCTGCCTTATGCCTAGCCCGCACTTGTGCCCCTGCCTTATGCCTAGCCCGCACTTGTGCCCCTGCCTTATGCCTAGCCCGCACTTGTGCCCCTGCCTTATGCCTAGCCCGCACTTGTGCCCCTGCCTTATGCCTAGCCTGCACTTGTGCCCCTGCCTTATGCCTAGCCCGCACTTGTGCCCCTGCCTTATGCCTAGCCCGCACTTGTGCCCCTGCCTTATGCCTAGCCCGCACTTGTGCCCCTGCCTTATGCCTAGCCCGCACTTGTGCCCCTGCCTTATGCCTAGCCCGCACTTGTGCCCCTGCCTTATGCCTAGCCCGCACTTGTGCCCCTGCCTTATGCCTAGCCTGCACTTGTGCCCCTGCCTTATGCCTAGCCTGCACTTGTGCCCCTGCCTTATGCCTAGCCTGCACTTGTGCCCCTGCCTTATGCCTAGCCCGCACTTGTGCCCCTGCCTTATGCCTAGCCAGCACTTGTGCCCCTGCCTTATGCCTAGCCAGCACTTGTGCCCCTGCCTTATGCCTAGCCAGCACTTGTGCCCCTCCCTTATGCTTAGCCAGCACTTGTGCCCCTCCCTTATGCCTAGCCCGCACTTGTGCCCCTGCCTTATGCCTAGCCTGCACTTGTGCCCCTGCCTTATGCCTAGCCTGCACTTGTGCCCCTGCCTTATGCCTAGCCTGCACTTGTGCCCCTGCCTTATGCCTAGCCTGCACTTGTGCCCCTGCCTTATGCCTAGCCTGCACTTGTGCCCCTGCCTTATGCCTAGCCTGCACTTGTGCCCCTGCCTTATGCATAGCTTGCACTTGTGCCCCTGCCTTATGCCTAGCCAGCACTTGTGCCCCTGCCTTATGCCTAGCCTGCACTTGTGCCCCTGCCTTATGCCTAGCCTGCACTTGCGCCCCTGCCTTATGCCTAGCCTGCACTTGTGCCCCTGCCTGATGCCTAGCCAGCACTTGTGCCCCTGCCTGATGCGTAGCCAGCACTTGTGCCCCTGCCTTATGCCTAGCCAGCACTTGTGCCCCTGCCTTATGCCTAGCCTGCACTTGTGCTCCTGCCTAATGCCTAGCTTGCACTCGTGCCTCTGCCTTATGCTTAGTTTGCACTCGTGCCCCTGCCTAAAGCCTAGCCCGCACTTGTGCCCCTGCCTCATGCCTAGCCAGCACTTGTGCCCCTGCCTTATGCCTAGCCAGCACTTGTGCCCCTGCCTTATGCCTAGCCAGCACTTGTGCCCCTGCCTTATGCTTAGCCAGCACTTGTGCCCCTGCCTTATGCCTAGCCAGCACTTGTGCCCCTGCCTTATGCCTAGCCAGCACTTGTGCCCCTGCCTTATGCCTAGCCAACACTTGTGCCCCTGCCTTATGCATAGCTTGCACTTGTGCCCCTGCCTTATGCCTAGCCTGCACTTGTGCCCCTGCCTTATGCATAGCTTGCACTTGTGCCTCTGCCTTATGCTTAGTTTGCACTTGTGCCCCTGCCTAAAGCCTAGCCAGCACTTGTGCCCCTGCCTTATGCCTAGCCAGCACTTGTGCCCCTGCCTTATGCCTAGCCAGTACTTGTGCCCCTGCCTTATGCCTAGCCAGTACTTGTGCCCCTGCCTTATGCCTAGCCCGCACTTGTGCCCCTGCCTTATGCCTAGCCCGCACTTGTGCCCCTGCCTTATGCCTAGCCCGCACTTGTGCCCCTGCCTTATGCCTAGCCCGCACTTGTGCCCCTGCCTTTTGCCTAGCCCGCACTTGTGCCCCTGCCTTATGCCTAGCCTGCACTTGTGCCCCTGCCTTATGCCTAGCCTGCACTTGTGCCCCTGCCTTATGCCTAGCCTGCACTTGTGCCCCTGCCTTATGCCTAGCCTGCACTTGTGCCCCTGCCTTATGCCTAGCCTGCACTTGTGCCCCTGCCTTATGCCTAGCCTGCACTTGTGCCCCTGCCTTATGCCTAGCGTGCACTTGTGCCCCTGCCTTATGCCTAGCCAGCACTTGTGCCCCTGCCTTATGCCTAGCTTGCACTTGTGCCTCTGCCTTATGCTTAGTTTGCACTTGTGCCCCTGCCTAAAGGCTACCCCGCACTTGTGCCCCTGCCTTATGCCTAGCCAGCACTTGTGCCCCTGCCTTATGCCTAGCCAGCACTTGTGCCCCAGCCTTATGCCTAGCCAGCACTTGTGCCCCAGCCTTATGCCTAGCCAGCACTTGTGCCCCAGCCTTATGCCTAGCCAGCACTTTTGCCCCTTGCATTATTGTTTTTTTGTCTTTAGCTTCATGTTGATTATGCACACAGGGCAGGCTTTACGCTCTTCGCTCTTGTCCCGTCTGAATGCACATGCACGACTGTAATTGGGGACGAAGGCATTACCCATTTACGGAGGACAGACAAGATGTGCCTGGTCGCTTGGAGCATGGGGGTTATGGAGTGGCTCCGCACTGTACAACAAAGTACAGAGTAGAGGGGTGAAAGCTAGCTCGTCACCCCTAAGGGTGCCTATCCCTTTATGCAAAGAGTGCAAAGAGTTAGCCGTATGCCTTATGTGTAGCCAGCACTTGTGCCCCAGCCTTATGCCTAGCCAGCACTTGTGCCCCAGCCTTATGCCTAGCCAGCACTTTTGCCCCTTGCATTATTGTTTTTTTGTCTTTAGCTTCATGTTGGTTATACACACAGGGCAGGCTTTACGCTCTTCGCTCTTGTCCCATCTGAATGCACATGCACGACTGTAATTGGGGACGAAGGCATTACCCATTTACGGAGGACAGACAAGATGTGCCTGGTCGCTTGGAGCATGGGGGTTATGGAGTGGCTCCGCACTGTACAACAAAGTACAGAGTAGAGGGGTGAAAGCTAGCTCGTCACCCCTAAGGGTGCCTATCCCTTTATGCAAAGAGTGCAAAGAGTTAGCCGTATGCCTTATGTGTAGCCATCACTTGTGCCCCTGCCTTAAGCCTAGCCTGCATAGGTGCCCCTGCCTTATGCCTAGCTTGCACTTGTGCCTCTGCCTTATGCTTAGTTTGTATTTGTGCCCCTGCCTAAAGCCTAGCCTGCACTTGTGCCCCTGACTTATGCCTAGCCCGCACTTGTGCCTCTGCCTTATGCCTAGCCCGCACTTGTGCCTCTGCCTTATGCCTAGCCCGCACTTGTGCCCCTGCCTTATGCCTAGCCCGCACTTGTGCCCCTGCCTTATGCCTAGCCCGCACTTGTGCCCCTGCCTTATGCCTAGCCCGCACTTGTGCCCCTGCCTTATGCCTAGCCCGCACTTGTGCCCCTGCCTTATGCCTAGCCCGCACTTGTGCCCCTGCCTTATGCCTAGCCCGCACTTGTGCCCCTGCCTTATGCCTAGCCCGCACTTGTACCCCTGCCTTATGCCTAGCCCGCACTTGTGCCCCTGCCTTATGCCTAGCCCGCACTTGTGCCCCTGCCTTATGCCTAGCCCGCACTTGTGCCCCTGCCTTATGCCTAGCCCGCACTTGTGCCCCTGCCTTATGCCTAGCCCGCACTTGTGACCCTGCCTTATGCCTAGCCCGCACTTGTGCCCCTGCCTTATGCCTAGCCCGCACTTGTGCCCCTGCCTTATGCCTAGCCAGCACTTGTGCCCCTGCCTTATGCCTAGCCAGCACTTTTGAGCCCCTTGCATTATTGTTTTTTTGTCTTTAGCTTCTTGTTGGTTATGCACACTGGGCAGGCTTTACGCTCTTCGCTCTTGTCCCGTCTGAATGCACATGCACGACTTTAATTGGGGACGAAGGCATTACCCATTTACGGAGGACAGACAAGATGTGCCTGGTCGCTTGGAGCATGGGGGTTATGGAGTGGCTCCGCACTGTACAACAAAGTACAGAGTAGAGGGGTGAAAGCTAGCTCTTCAACCCTAAGGGTGCCTATCCCTTGATGCAAATAGTGCAAAGAGTTAGCCGTATGCCTTATGTGTAGCCATCACTTGTGCCCCTGCCTTAAGCCTAGGCTGCATAGGTGCCCCTGCCTTATGCCTAGCTTGCACTTGTGCCTCTGCCTTATGCCTAGCCCGCACTTGTGCCCCTGCCTTATGCCTAGCCCGCACTTGTGCCCCTGCCTTATGCCTAGCCCGCACTTGTGCCCCTGCCTTATGCCTAGCCCGCACTTGTGCCCCTGCCTTATGCCTAGCCCGCACTTGTGCCCCTGCCTCATGCCTAGCCCGCACTTGTGCCCCTGCCTTATGCCTAGCCCGCACTTGTGCCCCTGCCTTATGCCTAGCCCGCACTTGTGCCCCTGCCTTATGCCTAGCCCGCACTTGTGCCCCTGCCTTATGCCTAGCCCGCACTTGTGCCCCTGCCTTATGCCTAGCCCGCACTTGTGCCCCTGCCTTATGCCTAGCCCGCACTTGTGCCCCTGCCTTATGCCTAGCCCGCACTTGTGCCCCTGCCTTATGCCTAGCCCGCACTTGTGCCCCTGCCTTATGCCTAGCCCGCACTTGTGCCCCTGCCTTATGCCTAGCCCGCACTTGTGCCCCTGCCTTATGCCTAGCCCGCACTTGTGCCCCTGCCTTATGCCTAGCCCGCACTTGTGCCCCTGCCTTATGCCTAGCCCGCACTTGTGCCCCTGCCTTATGCCTAGCCCGCACTTGTGCCCCTGCCTTATGCCTAGCCCGCACTTGTGCCGCTGCCTTATGCCTAGCCAGCACTTGTGCCCCTGCCTTATGCCTAGCCAGCACTTGTGCCCCTGCCTTATGCCTAGCCAGCACTTGTGCCCCTGCCTTATGCCTAGCCAGCACTTGCGCCCCTGCCTTATGCCTAGCCTGCACTTGCGCCCCTGCCTTATGCCTAGCCTGCACTTGCGCCCCTGCCTTATGCCTAGCCTGCACTTGCGCCCCGGCCTTATGCCTAGCCTGCACTTGCGCCCCGGCCTTATGCCTAGCCTGCACTTGCGCCCCGGCCTTATGCCTAGCCTGCACTTGCGCCCCGGCCTTATGCCTAGCCTGCACTTGTGCCCCGGCCTTATGCCTAGCCTGCACTTGTGCCCCGGCCTTATGCCTAGCCTGCACTTGTGCCCCTGCCTTATGCCTAGCCTGCACTTGTGCCCCTGCCTTATGCCTAGCCTGCACTTGTGCCCCTGCCTTATGCCTAGCCTGCACTTGTGCCCCTGCCTTATGCCTAGCCTGCACTTGTGCCCCTGCCTTATGCCTAGCCAGCACTTGTGCCCCTGCCTTATGCCTAGCCAGCACTTGTGCCCCTGCCTTATGCCTAGCCAGCCCTTGTGCCCCTGCCTTATGCCTAGCCAGACCTTGTGCCCCTGCCTTATGCCTAGCCAGCACTTGTGCCCCTGCCTTATGCCTAGCCAGCACTTGTGCCCCTGCCTTATGCCTAGCCAGCACTTGTGCCCCTGCCTTATGCCTAGCCAGCACTTGTGCCCCTGCCTTATGCCTAGCCAGCACTTGTGCCCCTGCCTTATGCCTAGCCAGCACTTGTGCCCCTGCCTTATGCCTAGCCAGCACTTGTGCCCCTGCCTTATGCCTAGCCAGCACTTGTGCCCCTGCCTTATGCCTAGCCAGCACATGTGCCCCTGCCTTATGCCTAGCCTGCACTTGTGCCCCGGCCTTATGCCTAGCCTGCACTTGTGCCCCGGCCTTATGCCTAGCCTGCACTTGTGCCCCTGCCTTATGCCTAGCCCGCACTTGTGCCCCTGCCTTATGCCTAGCCCGCACTTGTGCCCCTGCCTTATGCCTAGCCTGCACTTGTGCCCCTGCCTTATGCCTAGCCAGCACTTGTGCCCCTGCCTTATGCCTAGCCAGCACTTGTGCCCCTGCCTTATGCCTAGCCAGCACTTGTGCCCCTGCCTTATGCCTAGCCAGCACTTGTGCCCCTGCCTTATGCCTAGCCTGCACTTGTGCCCCTGCCTTATGCCTAGCCTGCACTTGTGCCCCTGCCTTATGCCTAGCCTGCACTTGTGCCCCTGCCTTATGCCTAGCCCGCACTTGTGCCCCTGCCTTATGCCTAGCCCGCACTTGTGCCCCTGCCTTATGCCTAGCCCGCACTTGTGCCCCTGCCTTATGCCTAGCCCGCACTTGTGCCCCTGCCTTATGCCTAGCCCGCACTTGTGCCCCTGCCTTATGCCTAGCCCGCACTTGTGCCCCTGCCTTATGCCTAGCCCGCACTTGTGCCCCTGCCTTATGCCTAGCCCGCACTTGTGCCCCTGCCTTATGCCTAGCCCGCACTTGTGCCCCTGCCTTATGCCTAGCCCGCACTTGTGCCCCTGCCTTATGCCTAGCCCGCACTTGTGCCGCTGCCTTATGCCTAGCCAGCACTTGTGCCCCTGCCTTATGCCTAGCCAGCACTTGTGCCCCTGCCTTATGCCTAGCCAGCACTTGTGCCCCTGCCTTATGCCTAGCCAGCACTTGCGCCCCTGCCTTATGCCTAGCCTGCACTTGCGCCCCTGCCTTATGCCTAGCCTGCACTTGCGCCCCTGCCTTATGCCTAGCCTGCACTTGCGCCCCGGCCTTATGCCTAGCCTGCACTTGCGCCCCGGCCTTATGCCTAGCCTGCACTTGCGCCCCGGCCTTATGCCTAGCCTGCACTTGTGCCCCGGCCTTATGCCTAGCCTGCACTTGTGCCCCGGCCTTATGCCTAGCCTGCACTTGTGCCCCTGCCTTATGCCTAGCCTGCACTTGTGCCCCTGCCTTATGCCTAGCCTGCACTTGTGCCCCTGCCTTATGCCTAGCCTGCACTTGTGCCCCTGCCTTATGCCTAGCCTGCACTTGTGCCCCTGCCTTATGCCTAGCCAGCACTTGTGCCCCTGCCTTATGCCTAGCCAGCACTTGTGCCCCTGCCTTATGCCTAGCCAGCCCTTGTGCCCCTGCCTTATGCCTAGCCAGACCTTGTGCCCCTGCCTTATGCCTAGCCAGCACTTGTGCCCCTGCCTTATGCCTAGCCAGCACTTGTGCCCCTGCCTTATGCCTAGCCAGCACTTGTGCCCCTGCCTTATGCCTAGCCAGCACTTGTGCCCCTGCCTTATGCCTAGCCAGCACTTGTGCCCCTGCCTTATGCCTAGCCAGCACTTGTGCCCCTGCCTTATGCCTAGCCAGCACTTGTGCCCCTGCCTTATGCCTAGCCAGCACTTGTGCCCCTGCCTTATGCCTAGCCAGCACATGTGCCCCTGCCTTATGCCTAGCCTGCACTTGTGCCCCGGCCTTATGCCTAGCCTGCACTTGTGCCCCGGCCTTATGCCTAGCCTGCACTTGTGCCCCTGCCTTATGCCTAGCCCGCACTTGTGCCCCTGCCTTATGCCTAGCCCGCACTTGTGCCCCTGCCTTATGCCTAGCCTGCACTTGTGCCCCTGCCTTATGCCTAGCCAGCACTTGTGCCCCTGCCTTATGCCTAGCCAGCACTTGTGCCCCTGCCTTATGCCTAGCCAGCACTTGTGCCCCTGCCTTATGCCTAGCCAGCACTTGTGCCCCTGCCTTATGCCTAGCCTGCACTTGTGCCCCTGCCTTATGCCTAGCCTGCACTTGTGCCCCTGCCTTATGCCTAGCCTGCACTTGTGCCCCTGCCTTATGCCTAGCCTGCACTTGTGCCCCTGCCTTATGCCTAGCCTGCACTTGTGCCCCTGCCTTATGCCTAGCCAGCACTTGTGCCCCTGCCTTATGCCTAGCCAGCACTTGTGCCCCTGCCTTATGCCTAGCCAGCACTTGTGCCCCTGCCTTATGCCTAGCCAGCACTTGTGCCCCTGCCTTATGCCTAGCCAGCACTTGTGCCCCTGCCTTATGCCTAGCCAGCACTTGTGCCCCTGCCTTATGCCTAGCCAGCACTTGTGCCCCTGCCTTATGCCTAGCCAGCACTTGTGCCCCTGCCTTATGCCTAGCCAGCACTTGTGCCCCTGCCTTATGCCTAGCCAGCACTTGTGCCCCTGCCTTATGCCTAGCCAGCACTTGTGCCCCTGCCTTATGCCTAGCCAGCACTTGTGCCCCTGCCTTATGCCTAGCCAGCACTTGTGCCCCTGCCTTATGCCTAGCCAGCACTTGTGCCCCTGCCTTATGCCTAGCCAGCACTTGTGCCCCTGCCTTATGCCTAGCCAGCACTTTTGCCCCTGCCTTATGCCTAGCCAGCACTTGTGCCCCTGCCTTATGCCTAGCCTGCACTTGTGCCCCTGCCTTATGCCTAGCCTGCACTTGTGCCCCTGCCTTATGCCTAGCCAGCACTTGTGCCCCTGCCTTATGCCTAGCCAGCACTTGTGCCCCTGCCTTATGCCTAGCCAGCACTTGTGCCCCTGCCTTATGCCTAGCCAGCACTTGTGCCCCTGCCTTATGCCTAGCCAGCACTTGTGCCCCTGCCTTATGCCTAGCCAGCACTTGTGCCCCTGCCTTATGCCTAGCCAGCACTTGTGCCCCTGCCTTATGCCTAGCCAGCACTTGTGCCCCTGCCTTATGCCTAGCCAGCACTTGTGCCCCTGCCTTATGCCTAGCCAGCACTTGTGCCCCTGCCTTATGCCTAGCCAGCACTTGTGCCCCTGCCTTATGCCTAGCCTGCACTTTTGAGCCCCTTGCATTATTGTTTTTTTGTCTTTAGCTTCTTGTTGGTTATGCACACTGGGCAGGCTTTACGCTCTTCGCTCTTGTCCCGTCTGAATGCACATGCACGACTTTAATTGGGGACGAAGGCATTACCCATTTACGGAGGACAGACAAGATGTGCCTGGTCGCTTGGAGCATGGGGGTTATGGAGTGGCTCCGCACTGTACAACAAAGTACAGAGTAGAGGGGTGAAAGCTAGCTCTTCAACCCTAAGGGTGCCTATCCCTTTATGCAAAGAGTGCAAAGAGTTAGCCGTATGCCTTATGTGTAGCCATCACTTGTGCCCCTGCCTTAAGCCTAGGCTGCATAGGTGCCCCTGCCTTATGCCTAGCTTGCACTTGTGCCTCTGCCTTATGCTTAGTTTGCACTTGTGCCCCTGCCTAAAGCCTAGCCAGCACTTGTGCCCCTGCCTTATGCCTAGCCAGCACTTGTGCCCCTGCCTTATGCCTAGCCAGCACTTGTGCCCCTGCCTTATGCCTAGCCAGTACTTGTGCCCCTGCCTTATGCCTAGCCCGCACTTGTGCCCCTGCCTTATGCCTAGCCCGCACTTGTGCCCCTGCCTTATGCCTAGCCCGCACTTGTGCCCCTGCCTTATGCCTAACCAGCACTTGTGCCCCTGCCTTATGCCTAGCCAGCACTTGTGCCCCTGCCTTATGCCTAGCCAGCACTTGTGCCCCTGCCTTATGCCTAGCCAGCACTTGTGCCCCTGCCTTATGCCTATCCAGCACTTGTGCCCCTGCCTTATGCCTAGCCCGCACTTGTGCCCCTGCCTTATGCCCAGCCCGCACTTGTGCCCCTGCCTTATGCCCAGCCCGCACTTGTGCCCCTGCCTTATGCCCAGCCCGCACTTGTGCCCCTGCCTTATGCCTAGCCCGCACTTGTGCCCCTGCCTTATGCCTAGCCTGCACATGTGCCCCTGCCTTATGCCTAGCCTGCACTTGTGCCCCTGCCTTATGCATAGCCTGCACTTGTGCCCCTGCCTTATGTCTAGCCTGCACTTGTGCCCCTGCCTTATGCCTAGCCTGCACTTGTGCCCCTGCCTTATGCCTAGCCTGCACTTGTGCCCCTGCCTTATGCCTAGCCTGCACTTGTGCCCCTGCCTTATGCCTAGCCTGCACTTGTGCCCCTGCCTTATGCCTAGCCTGCACTTGTGCCCCTGCCTTATGCCTAGCCTGCACTTGTGCCCCTGCCTTATGCCTAGCCTGCACTTGTGCCCCGCCCTTATGCCTAGCCTGCACTTGTGCCCCGGCCTTATGCCTAGCCTGCACTTGTGCCCCTGCCTTATGCCTAGTCTGCACTTGTGCCCCTGCCTTATGCCTAGCCTGCACTTGTGCCCCTGCCTTATGCCTAGCCTGCACTTGTGCCCCTGCCTTATGCCTAGCCTGCACTTGTGCCCCTGCCTTATGCCTAGCCTGCACTTGTGCCCCTGCCTTATGCCTAGCCAGCACTTGTGCCCCTGCCTTATGCCTAGCCAGCACTTGTGCCCCTGCCTTATGCCTAGCCAGCACTTGTGCCCCTGCCTTATGCCTAGCCAGCACTTGTGCCCCTGCCTTATGCCTAGCCAGCACTTGTGCCCCTGCCTTATGCCTAGCCAGCACTTGTGCCCCTGCCTTATGCCTAGCCAGCACTTGTGCCCCTGCCTTATGCCTAGCCAGCACTTGTGCCCCTGCCTTATGCCTAGCCAGCACTTGTGCCCCTGCCTTATGCCTAGCCAGCACTTGTGCCCCTGCCTTATGCCTAGCCAGCACTTGTGCCCCTGCCTTATTCCTAGCCTGCACTTTTGAGCCCCTTGCATTATTGTTTTTTTGTCTTTAGCTTCTTGTTGGTTATGCACACTGGGCAGGCTTTACGCTCTTCGCTCTTGTCCCGTCTGAATGCACATGCACATGCACGACTTTAATTGGGGACGAAGGCATTACCCATTTACGGAGGACAGACAAGATGTGCCTGGTCGCTTGGAGCATGGGGGTTATGGAGTGGCTCCGCACTGTACAACAAAGTACAGAGTAGAGGGGTGAAAGCTAGCTCTTCAACCCTAAGGGTGCCTATCCCTTTATGCAAAGAGTGCAAAGAGTTAGCCGTATGCCTTATGTGTAGCCATCACTTGTGCCCCTGCCTTAAGCCTAGCCTGCATAGGTGCCCCTGCCTTATGCCTAGCTTGCACTTGTGCCTCTGCCTTATGCTTAGTTTGCACTTGTGCCCCTGCCTAAAGCCTAGCCAGCACTTGTGCCCCTGCCTAAAGCCTAGCCAGCACTTGTGCCCCTGCCTTATGCCTAGCCAGCACTTGTGCCCCTGCCTTATGCCTAGCCAGTACTTGTGCCCCTGCCTTATGCCTAGCCCGCACTTGTGCCCCTGCCTTATGCCTAGCCCGCACTTGTGCCCCTGCCTTATGCCTAGCCCGCACTTGTGCCTCTGCCTTATGCCTAGCCCGCACTTGTGCCCCTGCCTTATGCCTAGCCCGCACTTGTGCCCCTGCCTTATGCCTAGCCCGGACTTGTGCCCCTGCCTTATGCCTAGCCAGCACTTGTGCCCCTGCCTTATGCCTAGCCAGCACTTGTGCCCCTGCCTTATGCCTAGCCAGCACTTGTGCCCCTGCCTTATGCCTAGCCAGCACTTGTGCCCCTGCCTTATGCCTAGCCAGCACTTGTGCCCCTGCCTTATGCCTAGCCCGCACTTGTGCCCCTGCCTTATGCCCAGCCCGCACTTGTGCCCCTGCCTTATGCCCAGCCCGCACTTGTGCCCCTGCCTTATGCCCAGCCCGCACTTGTGCCCCTGCCTTATGCCCAGCCCGCACTTGTGCCCCTGCCTTATGCCCAGCCCGCACTTGTGCCCCTGCCTTATGCCCAGCCCGCACTTGTGCCCCTGCCTTATGACCAGCCCGCACTTGTGCCCCTGCCTTATGCCCAGCCCGCACTTGTGCCCCTGCCTTATGCCCAGCCCGCACTTGTGCCCCTGCCTTATGCCCAGCCCTCACTTGTGCCCCTGCCTTATGCCTAGCCCGCACTTGTGCCCCTGACTTATGCCCCTGACTTATGCCTAGCCCGCACTTGTGCCCCTGCCTTATGCCTAGCCTGCACTTGTGCCCCTGCCTTATGCCTAGCCTGCACTTGTGCCCCTGCCTTATGCCTAGCCAGCACTTGTGCCCCTGCCTTATGCCTAGCCTGCACTTGTGCCCCTGCCTTATGCTTAGCCTGCACTTGTGCCCCTGCCTTATGCCTAGCCTGCACTTGTGCCCCTGCCTTATGCCTAGCCTGCACTTGTG
This sequence comes from Ranitomeya imitator, assembly GCF_032444005.1. Classification (NCBI taxonomy): domain Eukaryota; kingdom Metazoa; phylum Chordata; class Amphibia; order Anura; family Dendrobatidae; genus Ranitomeya; species Ranitomeya imitator. The sequence continues at coordinate 109,943,477 of NC_091288.1, read as the reverse complement.
CCCCTGCCTTATGCCTAGCCTGCACTTGTGCCCCTGCCTTATGCCTAGCCTGCACTTGTGCCCCTGCCTTATGCCTAGCCTGCACTTGTGCCCCTGCCTTATGCCTAGCCTGCACTTGTGCCCCTGCCTTATGCCTAGCCTGCACTTGTGCCCCTGCCTTATGCCTAGCCTGCACTTGTGCCCCTGCCTTATGCCTAGCCTGCACTTGTGCCCCTGCCTTATGCCTAGCCTGCACTTGTGCCCCTGCCTTATGCCTAGCCTGCACTTGTGCCCCTGCCTTATGCCTAGCCTGCACTTGTGCCCCTGCCTTATGCCTAGCCTGCACTTGTGCCCCTGCCTTATGCCTAGCCTGCACTTGTGCCCCTGCCTTATGCCTAGCCAGCACTTGTGCCCCTGCCTTATGCCTAGCCCGCACTTGTGCCCCTGCCTTATGCCTAGCCCGCACTTGTGCCCCTGCCTTATGCCTAGCCCGCACTTGTGCCCCTGCCTTATGCCTAGCCTGCACATGTGCCCCTGCGTTATGCCTAGCCTGCACTTGTGCCCCTGCCTTATGCATAGCCTGCACTTGTGCCCCTGCCTTATGTCTAGCCTGCACTTGTGCCCCTGCCTTATGCCTAGCCTGCACTTGTGCCCCTGCCTTATGCCTAGCCTGCACTTGTGCCCCTGCCTTATGCCTAGCCTGCACTTGTGCCCCTGCCTTATGCCTAGCCTGCACTTGTGCCCCTGCCTTATGCCTAGCCTGCACTTGTGCCCCTGCCTTATGCCTAGCCTGCACTTGTGCCCCGCCCTTATGCCTAGCCTGCACTTGTGCCCCGGCCTTATGCCTAGCCTGCACTTGTGCCCCTGCCTTATGCCTAGTCTGCACTTGTGCCCCTGCCTTATGCCTAGCCTGCACTTGTGCCCCTGCCTTATGCCTAGCCTGCACTTGTGCCCCTGCCTTATGCCTAGCCTGCACTTGTGCCCCTGCCTTATGCCTAGCCTGCACTTGTGCCCCTGCCTTATGCCTAGCCAGCACTTGTGCCCCTGCCTTATGCCTAGCCAGCACTTGTGCCCCTGCCTTATGCCTAGCCAGCACTTGTGCCCCTGCCTTATGCCTAGCCAGCACTTGTGCCCCTGCCTTATGCCTAGCCAGCACTTGTGCCCCTGCCTTATGCCTAGCCAGCACTTGTGCCCCTGCCTTATGCCTAGCCAGCACTTGTGCCCCTGCCTTATGCCTAGCCAGCACTTGTGCCCCTGCCTTATGCCTAGCCAGCACTTGTGCCCCTGCCTTATGCCTAGCCAGCACTTGTGCCCCTGCCTTATGCCTAGCCAGCACTTGTGCCCCTGCCTTATTCCTAGCCTGCACTTTTGAGCCCCTTGCATTATTGTTTTTTTGTCTTTAGCTTCTTGTTGGTTATGCACACTGGGCAGGCTTTACGCTCTTCGCTCTTGTCCCGTCTGAATGCACATGCACATGCACGACTTTAATTGGGGACGAAGGCATTACCCATTTACGGAGGACAGACAAGATGTGCCTGGTCGCTTGGAGCATGGGGGTTATGGAGTGGCTCCGCACTGTACAACAAAGTACAGAGTAGAGGGGTGAAAGCTAGCTCTTCAACCCTAAGGGTGCCTATCCCTTTATGCAAATAGTGCAAAGAGTTAGCCGTATGCCTTATGTGTAGCCATCACTTGTGCCCCTGCCTTAAGCCTAGGCTGCATAGGTGCCCCTGCCTTATGCCTAGCTTGCACTTGTGCCTCTGCCTTATGCTTAGTTTGCACTTGTGCCCCTGCCTAAAGCCTAGCCAGCACTTGTGCCCCTGCCTAAAGCCTAGCCAGCACTTGTGCCCCTGCCTTATGCCTAGCCAGCACTTGTGCCCCTGCCTTATGCCTAGCCAGTACTTGTGCCCCTGCCTTATGCCTAGCCCGCACTTGTGCCCCTGCCTTATGCCTAGCCCGCACTTGTGCCCCTGCCTTATGCCTAGCCCGCACTTGTGCCTCTGCCTTATGCCTAGCCCGCACTTGTGCCCCTGCCTTATGCCTAGCCCGCACTTGTGCCCCTGCCTTATGCCTAGCCCGGACTTGTGCCCCTGCCTTATGCCTAGCCAGCACTTGTGCCCCTGCCTTATGCCTAGCCAGCACTTGTGCCCCTGCCTTATGCCTAGCCAGCACTTGTGCCCCTGCCTTATGCCTAGCCAGCACTTGTGCCCCTGCCTTATGCCTAGCCAGCACTTGTGCCCCTGCCTTATGCCTAGCCCGCACTTGTGCCCCTGCCTTATGCCCAGCCCGCACTTGTGCCCCTGCCTTATGCCCAGCCCGCACTTGTGCCCCTGCCTTATGCCCAGCCCGCACTTGTGCCCCTGCCTTATGCCCAGCCCGCACTTGTGCCCCTGCCTTATGCCCAGCCCGCACTTGTGCCCCTGCCTTATGCCCAGCCCGCACTTGTGCCCCTGCCTTATGCCCAGCCCGCACTTGTGCCCCTGCCTTATGCCCAGCCCGCACTTGTGCCCCTGCCTTATGCCCAGCCCGCACTTGTGCCCCTGCCTTATGCCCAGCCCGCACTTGTGCCCCTGCCTTATGCCCAGCCCTCACTTGTGCCCCTGCCTTATGCCTAGCCCGCACTTGTGCCCCTGACTTATGCCCCTGACTTATGCCTAGCCCGCACTTGTGCCCCTGCCTTATGCCTAGCCTGCACTTGTGCCCCTGCCTTATGCCTAGCCTGCACTTGTGCCCCTGCCTTATGCCTAGCCAGCACTTGTGCCCCTGCCTTATGCCTAGCCTGCACTTGTGCCCCTGCCTTATGCTTAGCCTGCACTTGTGCCCCTGCCTTATGCCTAGCCTGCACTTGTGCCCCTGCCTTATGCCTAGCCTGCACTTGTGCCCCTGCCTTATGCCTAGCCTGCACTTGTGCCCCTGCCTTATGCCTAGCCTGCACTTGTGCCCCTGCCTTATGCCTAGCCTGCACTTGTGCCCCTGCCTTATGCCTAGCCTGCACTTGTGCCCCTGCCTTATGCCTAGCCTGCACTTGTGCCCCTGCCTTATGCCTAGCCTGCACTTGTGCCCCTGCCTTATGCCTAGCCTGCACTTGTGCCCCTGCCTTATGCCTAGCCTGCACTTGTGCCCCTGCCTTATGCCTAGCCTGCACTTGTGCCCCTGCCTTATGCCTAGCCTGCACTTGTGCCCCTGCCTTATGCCTAGCCTGCACTTGTGCCCCTGCCTTATGCCTAGCCTGCACTTGTGCCCCTGCCTTATGCCTAGCCAGCACTTGTGCCCCTGCCTTATGCCTAGCCAGCACTTGTGCCCCTGCCTTATGCCTAGCCAGCACTTGTGCCCCTGCCTTATGCCTAGCCAGCACTTGTGCCCCTGCCTTATGCCTAGCCAGCACTTGTGCCCCTGCCTTATGCCTAGCCAGCACTTGTGCCCCTGCCTTATGCCTAGCCAGCACTTGTGCCCCTGCCTTATGCCTAGCCAGCACTTGTGCCCCTGCCTTATGCCTAGCCAGCACTTGTGCCCCTGCCTTATGCCTAGCCAGCACTTGTGCCCCTGCCTTATGCCTAGCCAGCACTTGTGCCCCTGCCTTATGCCTAGCCAGCACTTGTGCCCCTGCCTTATGCCTAGCCAGCACTTGTGCCCCTGCCTTATGCCTAGCCAGCACTTGTGCCCCTGCCTTATGCCTAGCCAGCACTTGTGCCCCTGCCTTATGCCTAGCCAGCACTTGTGCCCCTGCCCTATGCCTAGCCCGCACTTGTGCCCCTGCCCTATGCCTAGCCCGCACTTGTGCCCCTGCCCTATGCCTAGCCCGCACTTGTGCCCCTGCCTTATGCCTAGCCCGCACTTGTGCCCCTGCCTTATGCCTAGCCTGCACTTGTGCCCCTTCCTTATGCCTAGCCTGCACTTGTGCCCCTGCCTTATGCCTAGCCTGCACTTGTGCCCCTGCCTTATGCCTAGCCAGCACTTGTGCCCCTGCCTTATGCCTAGCTTGCACTTGTGCCTCTGCCTTATGCTTAGTTTGCACTTGTGCCCCTGCCTAAAGGCTACCCCGCACTTGTGCCCCTGCCTTATGCCTAGCCAGCACTTGTGCCCTTGCCTTATGCCTAGCCAGCACTTGTGCCCCAGCCTTATGCCTAGCCAGCACTTGTGCCCCAGCCTTATGCCTAGCCAGCACTTGTGCCCCAGCCTTATGCCTAGCAAGCACTTTTGCCCCTTGCATTATTGTTTTTTTGTCTTCAGCTTCATGTTGGTTATGCACACAGGGCAGGCTTTACGCTCTTCGCTCTTGTCCCGTCTGAATGCACATGCACGACTGTAATTGGCGACGAAGGCATTACCCATTTACGGAGGACAGACAAGATGTGCCTGGTCGCTTGGAGCATGGGGGTTATGGAGTGGCTCCGCACTGTACAACAAAGTACAGAGTAGAGGGGTGAAAGCTAGCTCTTCACCCCTAAGGGTGCCTATCCCTTTATGCAAAGAGTGCAAAGAGTTAGCCGTATGCCTTATGTGTAGCCATCACTTGTACCCCTGCCTTAAGCCTAGCCTGCATAGGTGCCCCTGCCTTATGCCTAGCTTACACTTGTGCCTCTGCCTTATGCTTAGTTTGTACTTGTGCCCCTGCCTAAAGCCTAGCCTGCACTTGAGCCCCTGCCTTATGCCTAGCCAGCACTTGTGCCCCTGCCTTATGCCTAGCCAGCACTTGTGCCCCTGCCTTATGCCTAGCCAGCACTTGTGCCCCTGCCTTATGCCTAGCCTGCACTTGTGCCCCTGTTATGCCTAGCCTGCACTTGTGCCCCTGCCTTATGCCTAGCCTGCACTTGTGCCCCTGCCTGATGCCTAGCCAGCACTTGTGCCCCTGCCTTATGCCTAGCCAGCACTTGTGCCCCTGCCTTATGCCTAGCCTGCACTTGTGCCCCTGCCTTATGCCTAGCCTGCACTTGTGCCCCTGCCTTATGCCTAGCCTGCACTTGTGCCCCTGCCTTATGCCTAGCCTGCACTTGTGCCCCTGCCTTATGCCTAGCCTGCACTTGAGCCCCTGCCTTATGCCTAGCCAGCACTTGTGCCCCTGCCTTATGCCTAGCCAGCACTTGTGCCCCTGCCTTATGCCTAGCCAGCACTTGTGCCCCTGCCTTATGCCTAGCCTGCACTTGTGCCCCTGCCTTATGCCTAGCCTGCACTTGTGCCCCTGCCTTATGCCTAGCCTGCACTTGTGCCCCTGCCTGATGCCTAGCCAGCACTTGTGCCCCTGCCTTATGCCTAGCCAGCACTTGTGCCCCTGCCTTATGCCTAGCCTGCACTTGTGCCCCTGCCTTATGCCTAGCCTGCACTTGTGCCCCTGCCTTATGCCTAGCCTGCACTTGTGCCCCTGCCTTATGCCTAGCCTGCACTTGTGCCCCTGCCTTATGCCTAGCCTGCACTTGTGCCCCTGCCTTATGCCTAGCCTGCACTTGTGCCCCTGCCTTATGCCTAGCCTGCACTTGCGCCCCTGCCTTATGCCTAGCCTGCACTTGCGCCCCGGCCTTATGCCTAGCCTGCACTTGTGCCCCGGCCTTATGCCTAGCCTGCACTTGCGCCCCGGCCTTATGCCTAGCCTGCACTTGTGCCCCTGCCTTATGCCTAGCCTGCACTTGTGCCCCTGCCTTATGCCTAGCCTGCACTTGTGCCCCTGCCTTATGCCTAGCCTGCACTTGTGCCCCTGCCTTATGCCTAGCCTGCACTTGTGCCCCTGCCTTATGCCTAGCCTGCACTTGTGCCCCTGCCTTATGCCTAGCCTGCACTTGTGCCCCTGCCTTATGCCTAGCCAGCACTTGTGCCCCTGCCTTATGCCTAGCCAGCACTTGTGCCCCTGCCTTATGCCTAGCCAGCACTTGTGCCCCTGCCTTATGCCTAGCCTGCACTTGTGCCCCTGCCTTATGCTTAGCCTGCACTTGTGCCCCTGCCTTATGCTTAGCCCGCACTTGTGCCCCTGCCTTATGCCCAGCCCGCACTTGTGCCCCTGCCTTATGCCTAGCCCGCACTTGTGCCCCTGACTTATGCCTAGCCCGCACTTGTGCCCCTGCCTTATGCCTAGCCTGCACTTGTGCCCCTGCCTTATGCCTAGCCTGCACTTGTGCCCCTGCCTTATGCCTAGCCTGCACTTGTGCCCCTGCCTTATGCCTAGCCTGCACTTGTGCCCCTGCCTTATGCCTAGCCTGCACTTGTGCCCCTGCCTTATGCCTAGCCTGCACTTGTGCCCCTGCCTTATGCCTAGCCTGCACTTGTGCCCCTGCCTTATGCCTAGCCTGCACTTGTGCCCCTGCCTTATGCCTAGCCTGCACTTGTGCCCCTGCCTTATGCCTAGCCTGCACTTGTGCCCCTGCCTTATGCCTAGCCTGCACTTGTGCCCCTGCCTTATGCCTAGCCTGCACTTGTGCCCCTGCCTTATGCCTAGCCTGCACTTGTGCCCCTGCCTTATGCCTAGCCAGCACTTGTGCCCCTGCCTTATGCCTAGCCAGCACTTGTGCCCCTGCCTTATGCCTAGCCAGCACTTGTGCCCCTGCCTTATGCCTAGCCAGCACTTGTGCCCCTGCCTTATGCCTAGCCAGCACTTGTGCCCCTGCCTTATGCCTAGCCAGCACTTGTGCCCCTGCCTTATGCCTAGCCAGCACTTGTGCCCCTGCCTTATGCCTAGCCAGCACTTGTGCCCCTGCCTTATGCCTAGCCAGCACTTGTGCCCCTGCCTTATGCCTAGCCAGCACTTGTGCCCCTACCTTATGCCTAGCCAGCACTTGTGCCCCTGCCTTATGCCTAGCCAGCACTTGTGCCCCTGCCTTATGCCTAGCCAGCACTTGTGCCCCTGCCTTATGCCTAGCCAGCACTTGTGCCCCTGCCTTATGCCTAGCCAGCACTTGTGCCCCTACCTTATGCCTAGCCAGCACTTGTGCCCCTGCCCTATGCCTAGCCCGCACTTGTGCCCCTGCCCTATGCCTAGCCCGCACTTGTGCCCCTGCCCTATGCCTAGCCCGCACTTGTGCCCCTGCCCTATGCCTAGCCCGCACTTGTGCCCCTGCCTTATGCCTAGCCTGCACTTGTGCCCCTGCCTTATGCCTAGCCTGCACTTGTGCCCCTTCCTTATGCCTAGCCTGCACTTGTGCCCCTGCCTTATGCCTAGCGTGCACTTGTGCCCCTGCCTTATGCCTAGCCAGCACTTGTGCCCCTGCCTTATGCCTAGCTTGCACTTGTGCCTCTGCCTTATGCTTAGTTTGCACTTGTGCCCCTGCCTAAAGGCTACCCCGCACTTGTGCCCCTGCCTTATGCCTAGCCAGCACTTGTGCCCTTGCCTTATGCCTAGCCAGCACTTGTGCCCCAGCCTTATGCCTAGCCAGCACTTGTGCCCCAGCCTTATGCCTAGCCAGCACTTGTGCCCCAGCCTTATGCCTAGCAAGCACTTTTGCCCCTTGCATTATTGTTTTTTTGTCTTCAGCTTCATGTTGGTTATGCACACAGGGCAGGCTTTACGCTCTTCGCTCTTGTCCCGTCTGAATGCACATGCACGACTGTAATTGGCGACGAAGGCATTACCCATTTACGGAGGACAGACAAGATGTGCCTGGTCGCTTGGAGCATGGGGGTTATGGAGTGGCTCCGCACTGTACAACAAAGTACAGAGTAGAGGGGTGAAAGCTAGCTCTTCACCCCTAAGGGTGCCTATCCCTTTATGCAAAGAGTGCAAAGAGTTAGCCGTATGCCTTATGTGTAGCCATCACTTGTGCCCCTGCCTTAAGCCTAGCCTGCATAGGTGCCCCTGCCTTATGCCTAGCTTACACTTGTGCCTCTGCCTTATGCTTAGTTTGTACTTGTGCCCCTGCCTAAAGCCTAGCCTGCACTTGAGCCCCTGCCTTATGCCTAGCCAGCACTTGTGCCCCTGCCTTATGCCTAGCCAGCACTTGTGCCCCTGCTTTATGCCTAGCCTGCACTTGTGCCCCGGCCTTATGCCTAGCCTGCACTTGCGCCCCGGCCTTATGCCTAGCCTGCACTTGCGCCCCTGCCTTATGCCTAGCCTGCACTTGCGCCCCTGCCTTATGCCTAGCCTGCACTTGCGCCCCTGCCTTATGCCTAGCCTGCACTTGCGCCCCGGCCTTATGCCTAGCCTGCACTTGCGCCCCGGCCTTATGCCTAGCCTGCACTTGCGCCCCGGCCTTATGCCTAGCCTGCACTTGTGCCCCGGCCTTATGCCTAGCCTGCACTTGTGCCCCGGCCTTATGCCTAGCCTGCACTTGTGCCCCGGCCTTATGCCTAGCCTGCACTTGTGCCCCTGCCTTATGCCTAGCCTGCACTTGTGCCCCTGCCTTATGCCTAGCCTGCACTTGTGCCCCTGCCTTATGCCTAGCCTGCACTTGTGCCCCTGCCTTATGCCTAGCCTGCACTTGTGCCCCTGCCTTATGCCTAGCCAGCACTTGTGCCCCTGCCTTATGCCTAGCCAGCACTTGTGCCCCTGCCTTATGCCTAGCCAGCACTTGTGCCCCTGCCTTATGCCTAGCCAGCCCTTGTGCCCCTGCCTTATGCCTAGCCAGCACTTGTGCCCCTGCCTTATGCCTAGCCAGCACTTGTGCCCCTGCCTTATGCCTAGCCAGCACTTGTGCCCCTGCCTTATGCCTAGCCAGCACTTGTGCCCCTGCCTTATGCCTAGCCAGCACTTGTGCCCCTGCCTTATGCCTAGCCAGCACTTGTGCCCCTGCCTTATGCCTAGCCAGCACTTGTGCCCCTGCCTTATGCCTAGCCAGCACTTGTGCCCCTGCCTTATGCCTAGCCAGCACTTGTGCCCCTGCCTTATGCCTAGCCTGCACTTGTGCCCCGGCCTTATGCCTAGCCTGCACTTGTGCCCCGGCCTTATGCCTAGCCTGCACTTGTGCCCCGGCCTTATGCCTAGCCTGCACTTGTGCCCCGGCCTTATGCCTAGCCTGCACTTGTGCCCCGGCCTTATGCCTAGCCTGCACTTGTGCCCCTGCCTTATGCCTAGCCTGCACTTGTGCCCCTGCCTTATGCCTAGCCTGCACTTGTGCCCCTGCCTTATGCCTAGCCTGCACTTGTGCCCCTGCCTTATGCCTAGCCAGCACTTGTGCCCCTGCCTTATGCCTAGCCAGCACTTGTGCCCCTGCCTTATGCCTAGCCAGCACTTGTGCCCCTGCCTTATGCCTAGCCAGCACTTGTGCCCCTGCCTTATGCCTAGCCAGCACTTGTGCCCCTGCCTTATGCCTAGCCTGCACTTGTGCCCCTGCCTTATGCCTAGCCTGCACTTGTGCCCCTGCCTTATGCCTAGCCTGCACTTGTGCCCCTGCCTTATGCCTAGCCTGCACTTGTGCCCCTGCCTTATGCCTAGCCTGCACTTGTGCCCCTGCCTTATGCCTAGCCTGCACTTGTGCCCCTGCCTTATGCCTAGCCAGCACTTGTGCCCCTGCCTTATGCCTAGCCAGCACTTGTGCCCCTGCCTTATGCCTAGCCAGCACTTGTGCCCCTGCCTTATGCCTAGCCAGCACTTGTGCCCCTGCCTTATGCCTAGCCAGCACTTGTGCCCCTGCCTTATGCCTAGCCAGCACTTGTGCCCCTGCCTTATGCCTAGCCAGCACTTGTGCCCCTGCCTTATGCCTAGCCAGCACTTTTGAGCCCCTTGCATTATTGTTTTTTTGTCTTTAGCTTCTTGTTGGTTATGCACACTGGGCAGGCTTTACGCTCTTCGCTCTTGTCCCGTCTGAATGCACATGCACGACTTTAATTGGGGACGAAGGCATTACCCATTTACGGAGGACAGACAAGATGTGCCTGGTCGCTTGGAGCATGGGGGTTATGGAGTGGCTCCGCACTGTACAACAAAGTACAGAGTAGAGGGGTGAAAGCTAGCTCTTCAACCCTAAGGGTGCCTATCCCTTTATGCAAAGAGTGCAAAGAGTTAGCCGTATGCCTTATGTGTAGCCATCACTTGTGCCCCTGCCTTAAGCCTAGGCTGCATAGGTGCCCCTGCCTTATGCCTAGCTTGCACTTGTGCCTCTGCCTTATGCTTAGTTTGCACTTGTGCCCCTGCCTAAAGCCTAGCCAGCACTTGTGCCCCTGCCTTATGCCTAGCCAGCACTTGTGCCCCTGCCTTATGCCTAGCCAGTACTTGTGCCCCTGCCTTATGCCTAGCCCGCACTTGTGCCCCTGCCTTATGCCTAGCCCGCACTTGTGCCCCTGCCTTATGCCTAGCCCGCACTTGTGCCCCTGCCTTATGCCTAGCCCGCACTTGTGCCCCTGCCTTATGCCTAACCAGCACTTGTGCCCCTGCCTTATGCCTAGCCAGCACTTGTGCCCCTGCCTTATGCCTAGCCAGCACTTGTGCCCCTGCCTTATGCCTAGCCAGCACTTGTGCCCCTGCCTTATGCCTATCCAGCACTTGTGCCTCTGCCTTATGCCTAGCCCGCACTTGTGCCCCTGCCTTATGCCCAGCCCGCACTTGTGCCCCTGCCTTATGCCCAGCCCGCACTTGTGCCCCTGCCTTATGCCCAGCCCGCACTTGTGCCCCTGCCTTATGCCTAGCCCGCACTTGTGCCCCTGCCTTATGCCCAGCCCTCACTTGTGCCCCTGCCTTATGCCTAGCCCGCACTTGTGCCCCTGCCTTATGCCTAGCCCGCACTTGTGCCCCTGCCTTATGCCTAGCCCGCACTTGTGCCCCTGCCTTATGCCTAGCCTGCACTTGTGCCCCTGCCTTATGCCTAGCCTGCACATGTGCCCCTGCCTTATGCCTAGCCTGCACTTGTGCCCCTGCCTTATGCATAGCCTGCACTTGTGCCCCTGCCTTATGTCTAGCCTGCACTTGTGCCCCTGCCTTATGCCTAGCCTGCACTTGTGCCCCTGCCTTATGCCTAGCCTGCACTTGTGCCCCTGCCTTATGCCTAGCCTGCACTTGTGCCCCTGCCTTATGCCTAGCCTGCACTTGTGCCCCTGCCTTATGCCTAGCCTGCACTTGTGCCCCTGCCTTATGCCTAGCCTGCACTTGTGCCCCTGCCTTATGCCTAGCCTGCACTTGTGCCCCTGCCTTATGCCTAGCCTGCACTTGTGCCCCGCCCTTATGCCTAGCCTGCACTTGTGCCCCGGCCTTATGCCTAGCCTGCACTTGTGCCCCTGCCTTATGCCTAGTCTGCACTTGTGCCCCTGCCTTATGCCTAGCCTGCACTTGTGCCCCTGCCTTATGCCTAGCCTGCACTTGTGCCCCTGCCTTATGCCTAGCCTGCACTTGTGCCCCTGCCTTATGCCTAGCCTGCACTTGTGCCCCTGCCTTATGCCTAGCCAGCACTTGTGCCCCTGCCTTATGCCTAGCCAGCACTTGTGCCCCTGCCTTATGCCTAGCCAGCACTTGTGCCCCTGCCTTATGCCTAGCCAGCACTTGTGCCCTGCCTTATGCCTAGCCAGCACTTGTGCCCCTGCCTTATGCCTAGCCAGCACTTGTGCCCCTGCCTTATGCCTAGCCAGCACTTGTGCCCCTGCCTTATGCCTAGCCAGCACTTGTGCCCCTGCCTTATGCCTAGCCAGCACTTGTGCCCCTGCCTTATGCCTAGCCAGCACTTGTGCCCCTGCCTTATGCCTAGCCAGCACTTGTGCCCCTGCCTTATGCCTAGCCAGCACTTGTGCCCCTGCCTTATGCCTAGCCAGCACTTGTGCCCCTGCCTTATTCCTAGCCTGCACTTTTGAGCCCCTTGCATTATTGTTTTTTTGTCTTTAGCTTCTTGTTGGTTATGCACACTGGGCAGGCTTTACGCTCTTCGCTCTTGTCCCGTCTGAATGCACATGCACATGCACGACTTTAATTGGGGACGAAGGCATTACCCATTTACGGAGGACAGACAAGATGTGCCTGGTCGCTTGGAGCATGGGGGTTATGGAGTGGCTCCGCACTGTACAACAAAGTACAGAGTAGAGGGGTGAAAGCTAGCTCTTCAACCCTAAGGGTGCCTATCCCTTTATGCAAAGAGTGCAAAGAGTTAGCCGTATGCCTTATGTGTAGCCATCACTTGTGCCCCTGCCTTAAGCCTAGGCTGCATAGGTGCCCCTGCCTTATGCCTAGCTTGCACTTGTGCCTCTGCCTTATGCTTAGTTTGCACTTGTGCCCCTGCCTTATGCCTAGCCTGCACTTGTGCCCCTGCCTTATGCCTAGCCTGCACTTGTGCCCCTGCCTTATGCCTAGCCAGCACTTGTGCCCCTGCCTTATGCCTAGCCAGCACTTGTGCCCCTGCCTTATGCCTAGCCAGCACTTGTGCCCCTGCCTTATGCCTAGCCAGCACTTGTGCCCCTGCCTTATGCCTAGCCAGCACTTGTGCCCCTGCCTTATGCCTAGCCAGCACTTGTGCCCCTGCCTTATGCCTAGCCAGCACTTGTGCCCCTGCCTTATGCCTAGCCAGCACTTGTGCCCCTGCCTTATGCCTAGCCAGCACTTGTGCCCCTGCCTTATGCCTAGCCAGCACTTGTGCCCCTGCCTTATGCCTAGCCAGCACTTGTGCCCCTGCCCTATGCCTAGCCCGCACTTGTGCCCCTGCCCTATGCCTAGCCCGCACTTGTGCCCCTGCCCTATGCCTAGCCCGCACTTGTGCCCCTGCCCTATGCCTAGCCCGCACTTGTGCCCCTGCCTTATGCCTAGCCTGCACTTGTGCCCCTGCCTTATGCCTAGCCTGCACTTGTGCCCCTTCCTTATGCCTAGCCTGCACTTGTGCCCCTGCCTTATGCCTAGCGTGCACTTGTGCCCCTGCCTTATGCCTAGCCAGCACTTGTGCCCCTGCCTTATGCCTAGCTTGCACTTGTGCCTCTGCCTTATGCTTAGTTTGCACTTGTGCCCCTGCCTAAAGGCTACCCCGCACTTGTGCCCCTGCCTTATGCCTAGCCAGCACTTGTGCCCTTGCCTTATGCCTAGCCAGCACTTGTGCCCCAGCCTTATGCCTAGCCAGCACTTGTGCCCCAGCCTTATGCCTAGCCAGCACTTGTGCCCCAGCCTTATGCCTAGCAAGCACTTTTGCCCCTTGCATTATTGTTTTTTTGTCTTCAGCTTCATGTTGGTTATGCACACAGGGCAGGCTTTACGCTCTTCGCTCTTGTCCCGTCTGAATGCACATGCACGACTGTAATTGGCGACGAAGGCATTACCCATTTACGGAGGACAGACAAGATGTGCCTGGTCGCTTGGAGCATAGGGGTTATGGAGTGGCTCCGCACTGTACAACAAAGTACAGAGTAGAGGGGTGAAAGCTAGCTCTTCACCCCTAAGGGTGCCTATCCCTTTATGCAAAGAGTGCAAAGAGTTAGCCGTATGCCTTATGTGTAGCCATCACTTGTGCCCCTGCCTTAAGCCTAGCCTGCATAGGTGCCCCTGCCTTATGCCTAGCTTACACTTGTGCCTCTGCCTTATGCTTAGTTTGTACTTGTGCCCCTGCCTAAAGCCTAGCCTGCACTTGAGCCCCTGCCTTATGCCTAGCCAGCACTTGTGCCCCTGCCTTATGCCTAGCCAGCACTTGTGCCCCTGCTTTATGCCTAGCCTGCACTTGTGCCCCGGCCTTATGCCTAGCCTGCACTTGCGCCCCGGCCTTATGCCTAGCCTGCACTTGCGCCCCTGCCTTATGCCTAGCCTGCACTTGCGCCCCTGCCTTATGCCTAGCCTGCACTTGCGCCCCTGCCTTATGCCTAGCCTGCACTTGCGCCCCTGCCTTATGCCTAGCCTGCACTTGCGCCCCGGCCTTATGCCTAGCCTGCACTTGCGCCCCGGCCTTATGCCTAGCCTGCACTTGCGCCCCGGCCTTATGCCTAGCCTGCACTTGCGCCCCGGCCTTATGCCTAGCCTGCACTTGTGCCCCGGCCTTATGCCTAGCCTGCACTTGTGCCCCGGCCTTATGCCTAGCCTGCACTTGTGCCCCTGCCTTATGCCTAGCCTGCACTTGTGCCCCTGCCTTATGCCTAGCCTGCACTTGTGCCCCTGCCTTATGCCTAGCCTGCACTTGTGCCCCTGCCTTATGCCTAGCCTGCACTTGTGCCCCTGCCTTATGCCTAGCCAGCACTTGTGCCCCTGCCTTATGCCTAGCCAGCACTTGTGCCCCTGCCTTATGCCTAGCCAGCACTTGTGCCCCTGCCTTATGCCTAGCCAGCCCTTGTGCCCCTGCCTTATGCCTAGCCAGCACTTGTGCCCCTGCCTTATGCCTAGCCAGCACTTGTGCCCCTGCCTTATGCCTAGCCAGCACTTGTGCCCCTGCCTTATGCCTAGCCAGCACTTGTGCCCCTGCCTTATGCCTAGCCAGCACTTGTGCCCCTGCCTTATGCCTAGCCAGCACTTGTGCCCCTGCCTTATGCCTAGCCAGCACTTGTGCCCCTGCCTTATGCCTAGCCAGCACTTGTGCCCCTGCCTTATGCCTAGCCAGCACTTGTGCCCCTGCCTTATGCCTAGCCTGCACTTGTGCCCCGGCCTTATGCCTAGCCTGCACTTGTGCCCCGGCCTTATGCCTAGCCTGCACTTGTGCCCCGGCCTTATGCCTAGCCTGCACTTGTGCCCCGGCCTTATGCCTAGCCTGCACTTGTGCCCCGGCCTTATGCCTAGCCTGCACTTGTGCCCCTGCCTTATGCCTAGCCTGCACTTGTGCCCCTGCCTTATGCCTAGCCTGCACTTGTGCCCCTGCCTTATGCCTAGCCTGCACTTGTGCCCCTGCCTTATGCCTAGCCAGCACTTGTGCCCCTGCCTTATGCCTAGCCAGCACTTGTGCCCCTGCCTTATGCCTAGCCAGCACTTGTGCCCCTGCCTTATGCCTAGCCAGCACTTGTGCCCCTGCCTTATGCCTAGCCAGCACTTGTGCCCCTGCCTTATGCCTAGCCTGCACTTGTGCCCCTGCCTTATGCCTAGCCTGCACTTGTGCCCCTGCCTTATGCCTAGCCTGCACTTGTGCCCCTGCCTTATGCCTAGCCTGCACTTGTGCCCCTGCCTTATGCCTAGCCTGCACTTGTGCCCCTGCCTTATGCCTAGCCTGCACTTGTGCCCCTGCCTTATGCCTAGCCAGCACTTGTGCCCCTGCCTTATGCCTAGCCAGCACTTGTGCCCCTGCCTTATGCCTAGCCAGCACTTGTGCCCCTGCCTTATGCCTAGCCAGCACTTGTGCCCCTGCCTTATGCCTAGCCAGCACTTGTGCCCCTGCCTTATGCCTAGCCAGCACTTGTGCCCCTGCCTTATGCCTAGCCAGCACTTGTGCCCCTGCCTTATGCCTAGCCAGCACTTTTGAGCCCCTTGCATTATTGTTTTTTTGTCTTTAGCTTCTTGTTGGTTATGCACACTGGGCAGGCTTTACGCTCTTCGCTCTTGTCCCGTCTGAATGCACATGCACGACTTTAATTGGGGACGAAGGCATTACCCATTTACGGAGGACAGACAAGATGTGCCTGGTCGCTTGGAGCATGGGGGTTATGGAGTGGCTCCGCACTGTACAACAAAGTACAGAGTAGAGGGGTGAAAGCTAGCTCTTCAACCCTAAGGGTGCCTATCCCTTTATGCAAAGAGTGCAAAGAGTTAGCCGTATGCCTTATGTGTAGCCATCACTTGTGCCCCTGCCTTAAGCCTAGGCTGCATAGGTGCCCCTGCCTTATGCCTAGCTTGCACTTGTGCCTCTGCCTTATGCTTAGTTTGCACTTGTGCCCCTGCCTAAAGCCTAGCCAGCACTTGTGCCCCTGCCTTATGCCTAGCCAGCACTTGTGCCCCTGCCTTATGCCTAGCCAGTACTTGTGCCCCTGCCTTATGCCTAGCCCGCACTTGTGCCCCTGCCTTATGCCTAGCCCGCACTTGTGCCCCTGCCTTATGCCTAGCCCGCACTTGTGCCCCTGCCTTATGCCTAACCAGCACTTGTGCCCCTGCCTTATGCCTAGCCAGCACTTGTGCCCCTGCCTTATGCCTAGCCAGCACTTGTGCCCCTGCCTTATGCCTAGCCAGCACTTGTGCCCCTGCCTTATGCCTATCCAGCACTTGTGCCTCTGCCTTATGCCTAGCCCGCACTTGTGCCCCTGCCTTATGCCCAGCCCGCACTTGTGCCCCTGCCTTATGCCCAGCCCGCACTTGTGCCCCTGCCTTATGCCCAGCCCGCACTTGTGCCCCTGCCTTATGCCCAGCCCGCACTTGTGCCCCTGCCTTATGCCTAGCCCGCACTTGTGCCCCTGCCTTATGCCCAGCCCTCACTTGTGCCCCTGCCTTATGCCTAGCCCGCACTTGTGCCCCTGCCTTATGCCTAGCCCGCACTTGTGCCCCTGCCTTATGCCTAGCCCGCACTTGTGCCCCTGCCTTATGCCTAGCCTGCACTTGTGCCCCTGCCTTATGCCTAGCCTGCACATGTGCCCCTGCCTTATGCCTAGCCTGCACTTGTGCCCCTGCCTTATGCATAGCCTGCACTTGTGCCCCTGCCTTATGTCTAGCCTGCACTTGTGCCCCTGCCTTATGCCTAGCCTGCACTTGTGCCCCTGCCTTATGCCTAGCCTGCACTTGTGCCCCTGCCTTATGCCTAGCCTGCACTTGTGCCCCTGCCTTATGCCTAGCCTGCACTTGTGCCCCTGCCTTATGCCTAGCCTGCACTTGTGCCCCTGCCTTATGCCTAGCCTGCACTTGTGCCCCTGCCTTATGCCTAGCCTGCACTTGTGCCCCGCCCTTATGCCTAGCCTGCACTTGTGCCCCGGCCTTATGCCTAGCCTGCACTTGTGCCCCTGCCTTATGCCTAGCCTGCACTTGTGCCCCTGCCTTATGCCTAGCCTGCACTTGTGCCCCTGCCTTATGCCTAGCCTGCACTTGTGCCCCTGCCTTATGCCTAGCCTGCACTTGTGCCCCTGCCTTATGCCTAGCCTGCACTTGTGCCCCTGCCTTATGCCTAGCCAGCACTTGTGCCCCTGCCTTATGCCTAGCCAGCACTTGTGCCCCTGCCTTATGCCTAGCCAGCACTTGTGCCCCTGCCTTATGCCTAGCCAGCACTTGTGCCCCTGCCTTATGCCTAGCCAGAACTTGTGCCCCTGCCTTATGCCTAGCCAGCACTTGTGCCCCTGCCTTATGCCTAGCCAGCACTTGTGCCCCTGCCTTATGCCTAGCCAGCACTTGTGCCCCTGCCTTATGCCTAGCCAGCACTTGTGCCCCTGCCTTATGCCTAGCCAGCACTTGTGCCCCTGCCTTATGCCTAGCCAGCACTTGTGCCCCTGCCTTATGCCTAGCCAGCACTTGTGCCCCTGCCTTATGCCTAGCCAGCACTTGTGCCCCTGCCTTATTCCTAGCCTGCACTTTTGAGCCCCTTGCATTATTGTTTTTTTGTCTTTAGCTTCTTGTTGGTTATGCACACTGGGCAGGCTTTACGCTCTTCGCTCTTGTCCCGTCTGAATGCACATGCACATGCACGACTTTAATTGGGGACGAAGGCATTACCCATTTACGGAGGACAGACAAGATGTGCCTGGTCGCTTGGAGCATGGGGGTTATGGAGTGGCTCCGCACTGTACAACAAAGTACAGAGTAGAGGGGTGAAAGCTAGCTCTTCAACCCTAAGGGTGCCTATCCCTTTATGCAAAGAGTGCAAAGAGTTAGCCGTATGCCTTATGTGTAGCCATCACTTGTGCCCCTGCCTTAAGCCTAGGCTGCATAGGTGCCCCTGCCTTATGCCTAGCTTGCACTTGTGCCTCTGCCTTATGCTTAGTTTGCACTTGTGCCCCTGCCTAAAGCCTAGCCAGCACTTGTGCCCCTGCCTAAAGCCTAGCCAGCACTTGTGCCCCTGCCTTATGCCTAGCCAGCACTTGTGCCCCTGCCTTATGCCTAGCCAGTACTTGTGCCCCTGCCTTATGCCTAGCCCGCACTTGTGCCCCTGCCTTATGCCTAGCCCGCACTTGTGCCCCTGCCTTATGCCTAGCCCGCACTTGTGCCTCTGCCTTATGCCTAGCCCGCACTTGTGCCCCTGCCTTATGCCTAGCCCGCACTTGTGCCCCTGCCTTATGCCTAGCCCGGACTTGTGCCCCTGCCTTATGCCTAGCCAGCACTTGTGCCCCTGCCTTATGCCTAGCCAGCACTTGTGCCCCTGCCTTATGCCTAGCCAGCACTTGTGCCCCTGCCTTATGCCTAGCCAGCACTTGTGCCCCTGCCTTATGCCTAGCCAGCACTTGTGCCCCTGCCTTATGCCTAGCCCGCACTTGTGCCCCTGCCTTATGCCCAGCCCGCACTTGTGCCCCTGCCTTATGCCCAGCCCGCACTTGTGCCCCTGCCTTATGCCCAGCCCGCACTTGTGCCCCTGCCTTATGCCCAGCCCGCACTTGTGCCCCTGCCTTATGCCCAGCCCGCACTTGTGCCCCTGCCTTATGCCCAGCCCGCACTTGTGCCCCTGCCTTATGCCCAGCCCGCACTTGTGCCCCTGCCTTATGCCCAGCCCGCACTTGTGCCCCTGCCTTATGCCCAGCCCGCACTTGTGCCCCTGCCTTATGCCCAGCCCGCACTTGTGCCCCTGCCTTATGCCCAGCCCTCACTTGTGCCCCTGCCTTATGCCTAGCCCGCACTTGTGCCCCTGACTTATGCCCCTGACTTATGCCTAGCCCGCACTTGTGCCCCTGCCTTATGCCTAGCCTGCACTTGTGCCCCTGCCTTATGCCTAGCCTGCACTTGTGCCCCTGCCTTATGCCTAGCCAGCACTTGTGCCCCTGCCTTATGCCTAGCCTGCACTTGTGCCCCTGCCTTATGCTTAGCCTGCACTTGTGCCCCTGCCTTATGCCTAGCCTGCACTTGTGCCCCTGCCTTATGCCTAGCCTGCACTTGTGCCCCTGCCTTATGCCTAGCCTGCACTTGTGCCCCTGCCTTATGCCTAGCCTGCACTTGTGCCCCTGCCTTATGCCTAGCCTGCACTTGTGCCCCTGCCTTATGCCTAGCCTGCACTTGTGCCCCTGCCTTATGCCTAGCCTGCACTTGTGCCCCTGCCTTATGCCTAGCCTGCACTTGTGCCCCTGCCTTATGCCTAGCCTGCACTTGTGCCCCTGCCTTATGCCTAGCCTGCACTTGTGCCCCTGCCTTATGCCTAGCCTGCACTTGTGCCCCTGCCTTATGCCTAGCCTGCACTTGTGCCCCTGCCTTATGCCTAGCCTGCACTTGTGCCCCTGCCTTATGCCTAGCCTGCACTTGTGCCCCTGCCTTATGCCTAGCCTGCACTTGTGCCCCTGCCTTATGCCTAGCCTGCACTTGTGCCCCTGCCTTATGCCTAGCCTGCACTTGTGCCCCTGCCTTATGCCTAGCCAGCACTTGTGCCCCTGCCTTATGCCTAGCCAGCACTTGTGCCCCTGCCTTATGCCTAGCCAGCACTTGTGCCCCTGCCTTATGCCTAGCCAGCACTTGTGCCCCTGCCTTATGCCTAGCCAGCACTTGTGCCCCTGCCTTATGCCTAGCCAGCACTTGTGCCCCTGCCTTATGCCTAGCCAGCACTTGTGCCCCTGCCTTATGCCTAGCCAGCACTTGTGCCCCTGCCTTATGCCTAGCCAGCACTTGTGCCCCTGCCTTATGCCTAGCCAGCACTTGTGCCCCTGCCTTATGCCTAGCCAGCACTTGTGCCCCTGCCTTATGCCTAGCCAGCACTTGTGCCCCTGCCTTATGCCTAGCCAGCACTTGTGCCCCTGCCTTATGCCTAGCCAGCACTTGTGCCCCTGCCTTATGCCTAGCCAGCACTTGTGCCCCTGCCTTATGCCTAGCCAGCACTTGTGCCCCTGCCCTATGCCTAGCCCGCACTTGTGCCCCTGCCCTATGCCTAGCCCGCACTTGTGCCCCTGCCCTATGCCTAGCCCGCACTTGTGCCCCTGCCTTATGCCTAGCCTGCACTTGTGCCCCTGCCCTATGCCTAGCCCGCACTTGTGCCCCTGCCTTATGCCTAGCCTGCACTTGTGCCCCTGCCTTATGCCTAGCCTGCACTTGTGCCCCTGCCTTATGCCTAGCCTGCACTTGTGCCCCTGCCTTATGCCTAGCCTGCACTTGTGCCCCTGCCTTATGCCTAGCCTGCACTTGTGCCCCTGCCCTATGCCTAGCCCGCACTTGTGCCCCTGCCTTATGCCTAGCCCGCACTTGTGCCCCTGCCTTATGCCTAGCCTGCACTTGTGCCCCTGCCTTATGCCTAGCCAGCACTTGTGCCCCTGCCTTATGCCTAGCCAGCACTTGTGCCCCTGCCTTATGCCTAGCCAGCACTTGTGCCCCTGCCTTATGCCTAGCCAGCACTTGTGCCCCTGCCTTATGCCTAGCCAGCACTTGTGCCCCTGCCTTATGCCTAGCCAGCACTTGTGCCCCTGCCTTATGCCTAGCCAGCACTTGTGTCCCTGCCTTATGCCTAGCCAGCACTTGTGCCCCTGCCTTATGCCTAGCCAGCACTTGTGCCCCTGCCTTATGCCTAGCCAGCACTTGTGCCCCTGCCTTATGCCTAGCCAGCACTTGTGCCCCTGCCTTATGCCTAGCCAGCACTTGTGCCCCTGCCTTATGCCTAGCCAGCACTTGTGCCCCTGCCTTATGCCTAGCCAGCACTTGTGCCCCTGCCTTATGCCTAGCCAGCACTTGTGCCCCTGCCTTATGCCTAGCCAGCACTTGTGCCCCTGCCTTATGCCTAGCCAGCACTTGTGCCCCTGCCCTATGCCTAGCCCGCACTTGTGCCCCTGCCCTATGCCTAGCCCGCACTTGTGCCCCTGCCCTATGCCTAGCCCGCACTTGTGCCCCTGCCTTATGCCTAGCCTGCACTTGTGCCCCTGCCTTATGCCTAGCCTGCACTTGTGCCCCTTCCTTATGCCTAGCCTGCACTTGTGCCCCTGCCTTATGCCTAGCCTGCACTTGTGCCCCTGCCTTATGCCTAGCCAGCACTTGTGCCCCTGCCTTATGCCTAGCTTGCACTTGTGCCTCTGCCTTATGCTTAGTTTGCACTTGTGCCCCTGCCTAAAGGCTACCCCGCACTTGTGCCCCTGCCTTATGCCTAGCCAGCACTTGTGCCCGTGCCTTATGCCTAGCCAGCACTTGTGCCCCAGCCTTATGCCTAGCCAGCACTTGTGCCCCAGCCTTATGCCTAGCCAGCACTTGTGCCCCAGCCTTATGCCTAGCAAGCACTTTTGCCCCTTGCATTATTGTTTTTTTGTCTTCAGCTTCATGTTGGTTATGCACACAGGGCAGGCTTTACGCTCTTCGCTCTTGTCCCGTCTGAATGCACATGCACGACTGTAATTGGCGACGAAGGCATTACCCATTTACGGAGGACAGACAAGATGTGCCTGGTCGCTTGGAGCATGGGGGTTATGGAGTGGCTCCGCACTGTACAACAAAGTACAGAGTAGAGGGGTGAAAGCTAGCTCTTCACCCCTAAGGGTGCCTATCCCTTTATGCAAAGAGTGCAAAGAGTTAGCCGTATGCCTTATGTGTAGCCATCACTTGTACCCCTGCCTTAAGCCTAGCCTGCATAGGTGCCCCTGCCTTATGCCTAGCTTACACTTGTGCCTCTGCCTTATGCTTAGTTTGTACTTGTGCCCCTGCCTAAAGCCTAGCCTGCACTTGAGCCCCTGCCTTATGCCTAGCCAGCACTTGTGCCCCTGCCTTATGCCTAGCCAGCACTTGTGCCCCTGCCTTATGCCTAGCCAGCACTTGTGCCCCTGCCTTATGCCTAGCCTGCACTTGTGCCCCTGCCTTATGCCTAGCCTGCACTTGTGCCCCTGCCTTATGCCTAGCCTGCACTTGTGCCCCTGCCTGATGCCTAGCCAGCACTTGTGCCCCTGCCTTATGCCTAGCCAGCACTTGTGCCCCTGCCTTATGCCTAGCCTGCACTTGTGCCCCTGCCTTATGCCTAGCCTGCACTTGTGCCCCTGCCTTATGCCTAGCCTGCACTTGTGCCCCTGCCTTATGCCTAGCCTGCACTTGTGCCCCTGCCTTATGCCTAGCCTGCACTTGTGCCCCTGCCTTATGCCTAGCCTGCACTTGTGCCCCTGCCTTATGCCTAGCCTGCACTTGCGCCCCTGCCTTATGCCTAGCCTGCACTTGCGCCCCTGCCTTATGCCTAGCCTGCACTTGCGCCCCGGCCTTATGCCTAGCCTGCACTTGCGCCCCGGCCTTATGCCTAGCCTGCACTTGCGCCCCGGCCTTATGCCTAGCCTGCACTTGTGCCCCGGCCTTATGCCTAGCCTGCACTTGTGCCCCTGCCTTATGCCTAGCCTGCACTTGTGCCCCTGCCTTATGCCTAGCCTGCACTTGTGCCCCTGCCTTATGCCTAGCCTGCACTTGTGCCCCTGCCTTATGCCTAGCCTGCACTTGTGCCCCTGCCTTATGCCTAGCCTGCACTTGTGCCCCTGCCTTATGCCTAGCCTGCACTTGTGCCCCTGCCTTATGCCTAGCCAGCACTTGTGCCCCTGCCTTATGCCTAGCCAGCACTTGTGCCCCTGCCTTATGCCTAGCCAGCACTTGTGCCCCTGCCTTATGCCTAGCCTGCACTTGTGCCCCTGCCTTATGCTTAGCCTGCACTTGTGCCCCTGCCTTATGCTTAGCCCGCACTTGTGCCCCTGCCTTATGCCCAGCCCGCACTTGTGCCCCTGCCTTATGCCTAGCCCGCACTTGTGCCCCTGACTTATGCCTAGCCCGCACTTGTGCCCCTGCCTTATGCCTAGCCTGCACTTGTGCCCCTGCCTTATGCCTAGCCTGCACTTGTGCCCCTGCCTTATGCCTAGCCTGCACTTGTGCCCCTGCCTTATGCCTAGCCTGCACTTGTGCCCCTGCCTTATGCCTAGCCTGCACTTGTGCCCCTGCCTTATGCCTAGCCTGCACTTGTGCCCCTGCCTTATGCCTAGCCTGCACTTGTGCCCCTGCCTTATGCCTAGCCTGCACTTGTGCCCCTGCCTTATGCCTAGCCTGCACTTGTGCCCCTGCCTTATGCCTAGCCTGCACTTGTGCCCCTTCCTTATGCCTAGCCTGCACTTGTGCCCCTGCCTTATGCCTAGCCTGCACTTGTGCCCCTGCCTTATGCCTAGCCAGCACTTGTGCCCCTGCCTTATGCCTAGCTTGCACTTGTGCCTCTGCCTTATGCTTAGTTTGCACTTGTGCCCCTGCCTAAAGGCTACCCCGCACTTGTGCCCCTGCCTTATGCCTAGCCAGCACTTGTGCCCGTGCCTTATGCCTAGCCAGCACTTGTGCCCCAGCCTTATGCCTAGCCAGCACTTGTGCCCCAGCCTTATGCCTAGCCAGCACTTGTGCCCCAGCCTTATGCCTAGCAAGCACTTTTGCCCCTTGCATTATTGTTTTTTTGTCTTCAGCTTCATGTTGGTTATGCACACAGGGCAGGCTTTACGCTCTTCGCTCTTGTCCCGTCTGAATGCACATGCACGACTGTAATTGGCGACGAAGGCATTACCCATTTACGGAGGACAGACAAGATGTGCCTGGTCGCTTGGAGCATGGGGGTTATGGAGTGGCTCCGCACTGTACAACAAAGTACAGAGTAGAGGGGTGAAAGCTAGCTCTTCACCCCTAAGGGTGCCTATCCCTTTATGCAAAGAGTGCAAAGAGTTAGCCGTATGCCTTATGTGTAGCCATCACTTGTGCCCCTGCCTTAAGCCTAGCCTGCATAGGTGCCCCTGCCTTATGCCTAGCTTACACTTGTGCCTCTGCCTTATGCTTAGTTTGTACTTGTGCCCCTGCCTAAAGCCTAGCCTGCACTTGAGCCCCTGCCTTATGCCTAGCCAGCACTTGTGCCCCTGCCTTATGCCTAGCCAGCACTTGTGCCCCTGCTTTATGCCTAGCCTGCACTTGTGCCCCTGCCTTATGCCTAGCCAGCACTTGTGCCCCTGCCTTATGCCTAGCCAGCACTTGTGCCCCTGCCTTATGCCTAGCCAGCACTTGTGCCCCTGCCTTATGCCCAGCCCGCACTTGTGCCCCTGCCTTATGCCTAGCCCGCACTTGTGCCCCTGACTTATGCCTAGCCCGCACTTGTGCCCCTGCCTTATGCCTAGCCTGCACTTGTGCCCCTGCCTTATGCCTAGCCTGCACTTGTGCCCCTGCCTTATGCCTAGCCTGCACTTGTGCCCCTGCCTTATGCCTAGCCTGCACTTGTGCCCCTGCCTTATGCCTAGCCTGCACTTGTGCCCCTGCCTTATGCCTAGCCTGCACTTGTGCCCCTGCCTTATGCCTAGCCTGCACTTGTGCCCCTACCTTATGCCTAGCCTGCACTTGTGCCCCTGCCTTATGCCTAGCCTGCACTTGTGCCCCTGCCTTATGCCTAGCCTGCACTTGTGCCCGTGCCTTATGCCTAGCCTGCACTTGTGCCCCTGCCTTATGCCTAGCCTGCACTTGTGCCCCTGCCTTATGCCTAGCCAGCACTTGTGCCCCTGCCTTATGCCTAGCCAGCACTTGTGCCCCTGCCTTATGCCTAGCCAGCACTTGTGCCCCTGCCTTATGCCTAGCCAGCACTTGTGCCCCTGCCTTATGCCTAGCCAGCACTTGTGCCCCTGCCTTATGCCTAGCCAGCACTTGTGCCCCTGCCTTATGCCTAGCCAGCACTTGTGCCCCTGCCTTATGCCTAGCCAGCACTTGTGCCCCTGCCTTATGCCTAGCCAGCACTTGTGCCCCTGCCTTATGCCTAGCCAGCACTTGTGCCCCTGCCCTATGCCTAGCCCGCACTTGTGCCCCTGCCCTATGCCTAGCCCGCACTTGTGCCCCTGCCCTATGCCTAGCCCGCACTTGTGCCCCTGCCCTATGCCTAGCCCGCACTTGTGCCCCTGTCTTATGCCTAGCCTGCACTTGTGCCCCTGCCTTATGCCTAGCCTGCACTTGTGCCCCATCCTTATGCCTAGCCTGCACTTGTGCCCCTGCCTTATGCCTAGCGTGCACTTGTGCCCCTGCCTTATGCCTAGCCAGCACTTGTGCCCCTGCCTTATGCCTAGCTTGCACTTGTGCCTCTGCCTTATGCTTAGGTTGCACTTGTGCCCCTGCCTAAAGGCTACCCCGCACTTGTGCCCCTGCCTTATGCCTAGCCAGCACTTGTGCCCTTGCCTTATGCCTAGCCAGCACTTGTGCCCCAGCCTTATGCCTAGCCAGCACTTGTGCCCCAGCCTTATGCCTAGCAAGCACTTTTGCCCCTTGCATTATTGTTTTTTTGTCTTCAGCTTCATGTTGGTTATGCACACAGGGCAGGCTTTACGCTCTTCGCTCTTGTCCCGTCTGAATGCACATGCACGACTGTAATTGGCGACGAAGGCATTACCCATTTACGGAGGACAGACAAGATGTGCCTGGTCGCTTGGAGCATGGGGGTTATGGAGTGGCTCCGCACTGTACAACAAAGTACAGAGTAGAGGGGTGAAAGCTAGCTCTTCACCCCTAAGGGTGCCTATCCCTTTATGCAAAGAGTGCAAAGAGTTAGCCGTATGCCTTATGTGTAGCCATCACTTGTGCCCCTGCCTTAAGCCTAGCCTGCATAGGTGCCCCTGCCTTATGCCTAGCTTACACTTGTGCCTCTGCCTTATGCTTAGTTTGTACTTGTGCCCCTGCCTAAAGCCTAGCCTGCACTTGAGCCCCTGCCTTATGCCTAGCCAGCACTTGTGCCCCTGCCTTATGCCTAGCCAGCACTTGTGCCCCTGCTTTATGCCTAGCCAGCACTTGTGCCCCTGCCTTATGCCTAGCCTGCACTTGTGCCCCTGCCTTATGCCTAGCCTGCACTTGTGCCCCTGCCTTATGCCTAGCCTGCACTTGTGCCCCTGCCTGATGCCTAGCCAGCACTTGTGCCCCTGCCTTATGCCTAGCCAGCACTTGTGCCCCTGCCTTATGCCTAGCCTGCACTTGTGCCCCTGCCTTATGCCTAGCCTGCACTTGTGCCCCTGCCTTATGCCTAGCCTGCACTTGTGCCCCTGCCTTATGCCTAGCCTGCACTTGTGCCCCTGCCTTATGCCTAGCCTGCACTTGTGCCCCTGCCTTATGCCTAGCCTGCACTTGTGCCCCTGCCTTATGCCTAGCCTGCACTTGTGCCCCTGCCTTATGCCTAGCCTGCACTTGTGCCCCTGCCTTATGCCTAGCCTGCACTTGCGCCCCTGCCTTATGCCTAGCCTGCACTTGCGCCCCTGCCTTATGCCTAGCCTGCACTTGCGCCCCTGCCTTATGCCTAGCCTGCACTTGCGCCCCGGCCTTATGCCTAGCCTGCACTTGCGCCCCGGTCTTATGCCTAGCCTGCACTTGCGCCCCGGCCTTATGCCTAGCCTGCACTTGTGCCCCTGCCTTATGCCTAGCCTGCACTTGTGCCCCTGCCTTATGCCTAGCCTGCACTTGTGCCCCTGCCTTATGCCTAGCCTGCACTTGTGCCCCTGCCTTATGCCTAGCCTGCACTTGTGCCCCTGCCTTATGCCTAGCCTGCACTTGTGCCCCTGCCTTATGCCTAGCCAGCACTTGTGCCCCTGCCTTATGCCTAGCCAGCACTTGTGCCCCTGCCTTATGCCTAGCCAGCACTTGTGCCCCTGCCTTATGCCTAGCCAGCACTTGTGCCCCTGCATTATGCCTAGCCAGCACTTGTGCCCCTGCCTTATGCCTAGCCAGCACTTGTGCCCCTGCCTTATGCCTAGCCAGCACTTGTGCCCCTGCCTTATGCCTAGCCAGCACTTGTGCCCCTGCCTTATGCCTAGCCAGCACTTGTGCCCCAGCCTTTTGCCTAGCCAGCACTTGTGCCCCAGCCTTATGCCTAGCCAGCACTTTTGCCCCTTGCATTATTGTTTTTTTGTCTTTAGCTTCATGTTGGTTATGCACACAGGGCAGGCTTTACGCTCTTCGCTCTTGTCCCGTCTGAATGCACATGCACGACTGTAATTGGGGACGAAGGCAATACCCATTTACGGAGGACAGACAAGATGTGCCTGGTCGCTTGGAGCATGGGGGTTATGGAGTGGCTCCGCACTGTACAACAAAGTACAGAGTAGAGGGGTGAAAGCTAGCTCTTCACCCCTAAGGGTGCCTATCCCTTTATGCAAAGAGTGCAAAGAGTTAGCCGTATGCCTTATGTGTAGCCATCACTTGTGCCCCTGCCTTAAGCCTAGCCTGCATAGGTGCCCCTGCCTTATGCCTAGCCAGCACTTGTGCCCCTGCCTTATGCCTAGCCTGCACTTGTGCCCCTGCCTTATGCCTAGCCTGCACTTGTGCCCCTGCCTTATGCCTAGCCTGCACTTGTGCCCCGGCCTTATGCCTAGCCTGCACTTGTGCCCCGGCCTTATGCCTAGCCTGCACTTGTGCCCCTGCCTTATGCCTAGCCTGCACTTGTGCCCCTGCCTTATGCCTAGCCTGCACTTGTGCCCCTGCCTTATGCCTAGCCTGCACTTGTGCCCCTGCCTTATGCCTAGCCTGCACTTGTGCCCCTGCCTTATGCCTAGCCAGCACTTGTGCCCCTGCCTTATGCCTAGCCAGCACTTGTGCCCCTGCCTTATGCCTAGCCAGCACTTGTGCCCCTGCCTTATGCCTAGCCAGCACTTGTGCCCCTGCCCTATGCCTAGCCAGCACTTGTGCCCCTGCCTTATGCCTAGCCAGCACTTGTGCCCCTGCCTTATGCCTAGCCAGCACTTGTGCCCCTGCCTTATGCCTAGCCAGCACTTGTGCCTCTGCCTTATGCCTAGCCAGCACTTGTGCCTCTGCCTTATGCCTAGCCAGCACTTGTGCCCCTGCCTTATGCCTAGCCAGCACTTGTGCCCCTGCCTTATGCCTAGCCAGCACTTGTGCCTCTGCCTTATGCCTAGCCAGCACTTGTGCCCCTGCCTTATGCCTAGCCATCACTTGTGCCCCTGCCTTAAGCCTAGGCTGCATAGGTGCCCCTGCCTTATGCCTAGCTTGCACTTGTGCCTCTGCCTTATGCCTAGCCCGCACTTGTGCCCCTGCCTTATGCCTAGCCCGCACTTGTGCCCCTGCCTTATGCCTAGCCCGCACTTGTGCCTCTGCCTTATGCCTAGCCCGCACTTGTGCCCCTGCCTTATGCCTAGCCCGCACTTGTGCCCCTGCCTTATGCCTAGCCCGCACTTGTGCCCCTGCCTCATGCCTAGCCCGCACTTGTGCCCCTGCCTCATGCCTAGCCCGCACTTGTGCCCCTGCCTCATGCCTAGCCCGCACTTGTGCCCCTGCCTCATGCCTAGCCCGCACTTGTGCCCCTGCCTTATGCCTAGCCCGCACTTGTGCCCCTGCCTTATGCCTAGCCCGCACTTGTGCCCCTGCCTTATGCCTAGCCCGCACTTGTGCCCCTGCCTTATGCCTAGCCCGCACTTGTGCCCCTGCCTTATGCCTAGCCCGCACTTGTGCCCCTGCCTTATGCCTAGCCCGCACTTGTGCCCCTGCCTTATGCCTAGCCCGCACTTGTGCCCCTGCCTTATGCCTAGCCCGCACTTGTGCCCCTGCCTTATGCCTAGCCCGCACTTGTGCCCCTGCCTTATGCCTAGCCCGCACTTGTGCCCCTGCCTTATGCCTAGCCCGCACTTGTGCCCCTGCCTTATGCCTAGCCCGCACTTGTGCCCCTGCCTTATGCCTAGCCCGCACTTGTGCCCCTGCCTTATGCCTAGCCCGCACTTGTGCCCCTGCCTTATGCCTAGCCCGCACTTGTGCCCCTGCCTTATGCCTAGCCCGCACTTGTGCCCCTGCCTTATGCCTAGCCCGCACTTGTGCCCAGCCCGCACTTGTGCCCCTGCCTTATGCCTAGCCCGCACTTGTGCCCCTGCCTTATGCCCAGCCCGCACTTGTGCCGCTGCCTTATGCCTAGCCAGCACTTGTGCCCCTGCCTTATGCCTAGCCAGCACTTGTGCCCCTGCCTTATGCCTAGCCAGCACTTGTGCCCCTGCCTTATGCCTAGCCAGCACTTGTGCCCCTGCCTTATGCCTAGCCAGCACTTGTGCCCCTGCCTTATGCCTAGCCAGCACTTGTGCCCCTGCCTTATGCCTAGCCAGCACTTGTGCCCCTGCCTTATGCCTAGCCAGCACTTGTGCCCCTGCCTTATGCCTAGCCTGCACTTGTGCCCCTGCCTTATGCCTAGCCTGCACTTGTGCCCCTGCCTTATGCCTAGCCTGCACTTGTGCCCCGGCCTTATGCCTAGCCTGCACTTGTGCCCCGGCCTTATGCCTAGCCTGCACTTGTGCCCCTGCCTTATGCCTAGCCTGCACTTGCGCCCCGGCCTTATGCCTAGCCTGCACTTGCGCCCCGGCCTTATGCCTAGCCTGCACTTGCGCCCCTGCCTTATGCCTAGCCTGCACTTGCGCCCCTGCCTTATGCCTAGCCTGCACTTGCGCCCCGGCCTTATGCCTAGCCTGCACTTGCGCCCCGGCCTTATGCCTAGCCTGCACTTGCGCCCCGGCCTTATGCCTAGCCTGCACTTGTGCCCCGGCCTTATGCCTAGCCTGCACTTGTGCCCCTGCCTTATGCCTAGCCTGCACTTGTGCCCCTGCCTTATGCCTAGCCTGCACTTGTGCCCCTGCCTTATGCCTAGCCTGCACTTGTGCCCCTGCCTTATGCCTAGCCTGCACTTGTGCCCCTGCCTTATGCCTAGCCTGCACTTGTGCCCCTGCCTTATGCCTAGCCTGCACTTGTGCCCCTGCCTTATGCCTAGCCAGCACTTGTGCCCCTGCCTTATGCCTAGCCAGCACTTGTGCCCCTGCCTTATGCCTAGCCAGCACTTGTGCCCCTGCCTTATGCCTAGCCAGCACTTGTGCCCCTGCCTTATGCCTAGCCAGCACTTGTGCCCCTGCCTTATGCCTAGCCAGCACTTGTGCCCCTGCCTTATGCCTAGCCAGCACTTGTGCCCCTGCCTTATGCCTAGCCAGCACTTGTGCCCCTGCCTTATGCCTAGCCAGCACTTGTGCCCCTGCCTTATGCCTAGCCAGCACTTGTGCCCCTGCCTTATGCCTAGCCAGCACTTGTGCCCCTGCCTTATGCCTAGCCAGCACTTGTGCCCCTGCCTTATGCCTAGCCTGCACTTGTGCCCCGGCCTTATGCCTAGCCTGCACTTGTGCCCCGGCCTTATGCCTAGCCTGCACTTGTGCCCCGGCCTTATGCCTAGCCTGCACTTGTGCCCCGGCCTTATGCCTAGCCAGCACTTGTGCCCCTGCCTTATGCCTAGCCTGCACTTTTGAGCCCCTTGCATTATTGTTTTTTTGTCTTTAGCTTCTTGTTGGTTATGCACACTGGGCAGGCTTTACGCTCTTCGCTCTTGTCCCGTCTGAATGCACATGCACGACTTTAATTGGGGACGAAGGCATTACCCATTTACGGAGGACAGACAAGATGTGCCTGGTCGCTTGGAGCATGGGGGTTATGGAGTGGCTCCGCACTGTACAACAAAGTACAGAGTAGAGGGGTGAAAGCTAGCTCTTCAACCCTAAGGGTGCCTATCCCTTTATGCAAAGAGTGCAAAGAGTTAGCCGTATGCCTTATGTGTAGCCATCACTTGTGCCCCTGCCTTAAGCCTAGGCTGCATAGGTGCCCCTGCCTTATGCCTAGCTTGCACTTGTGCCTCTGCCTTATGCTTAGTTTGCACTTGTGCCCCTGCCTAAAGCCTAGCCAGCACTTGTGCCCCTGCCTTATGCCTAGCCAGCACTTGTGCCCCTGCCTTATGCCTAGCCAGTACTTGTGCCCCTGCCTTATGCCTAGCCCGCACTTGTGCCCCTGCCTTATGCCTAGCCCGCACTTGTGCCCCTGCCTTATGCCTAGCCCGCACTTGTGCCCCTGCCTTATGCCTAGCCCGCACTTGTGCCCCTGCCTTATGCCTAACCAGCACTTGTGCCCCTGCCTTATGCCTAGCCAGCACTTGTGCCCCTGCCTTATGCCTAGCCAGCACTTGTGCCCCTGCCTTATGCCTAGCCAGCACTTGTGCCCCTGCCTTATGCCTATCCAGCACTTGTGCCCCTGCCTTATGCCTATCCAGCACTTGTGCCCCTGCCTTATGCCTAGCCCGCACTTGTGCCCCTGCCTTATGCCCAGCCCGCACTTGTGCCCCTGCCTTATGCCCAGCCCGCACTTGTGCCCAGCCCGCACTTGTGCCCCTGCCTTATGCCCAGCCCGCACTTTTGCCCCTGCCTTATGCCTAGCCCGCACTTGTGCCCCTGCCTTATGCCCAGCCCTCACTTGTGCCCCTGCCTTATGCCTAGCCCGCACTTGTGCCCCTGCCTTATGCCTAGCCCGCACTTGTGCCCCTGCCTTATGCCTAGCCCGCACTTGTGCCCCTGCCTTATGCCTAGCCCGCACTTGTGCCCCTGCCTTATGCCTAGCCTGCACTTGTGCCCCTGCCTTATGCCTAGCCTGCACATGTGCCCCTGCCTTATGCCTAGCCTGCACTTGTGCCCCTGCCTTATGCCTAGCCTGCACTTGTGCCCCTGCCTTATGCATAGCCTGCACTTGTGCCCCTGCCTTATGTCTAGCCTGCACTTGTGCCCCTGCCTTATGCCTAGCCTGCACTTGTGCCCCTGCCTTATGCCTAGCCTGCACTTGTGCCCCTGCCTTATGCCTAGCCTGCACTTGTGCCCCTGCCTTATGCCTAGCCTGCACTTGTGCCCCTGCCTTATGCCTAGCCTGCACTTGTGCCCCTGCCTTATGCCTAGCCTGCACTTGTGCCCCTGCCTTATGCCTAGCCTGCACTTGTGCCCCTGCCTTATGCCTAGCCTGCACTTGTGCCCCGGCCTTATGCCTAGCCTGCACTTGTGCCCCGGCCTTATGCCTAGCCTGCACTTGTGCCCCTGCCTTATGCCTAGTCTGCACTTGTGCCCCTGCCTTATGCCTAGCCTGCACTTGTGCCCCTGCCTTATGCCTAGCCTGCACTTGTGCCCCTGCCTTATGCCTAGCCTGCACTTGTGCCCCTGCCTTATGCCTAGCCTGCACTTGTGCCCCTGCCTTATGCCTAGCCTGCACTTGTGCCCCTGCCTTATGCCTAGCCAGCACTTGTGCCCCTGCCTTATGCCTAGCCAGCACTTGTGCCCCTGCCTTATGCCTAGCCAGCACTTGTGCCCCTGCCTTATGCCTAGCCAGCACTTGTGCCCCTGCCTTATGCCTAGCCAGCACTTGTGCCCCTGCCTTATGCCTAGCCAGCACTTGTGCCCCTGCCTTATGCCTAGCCAGCACTTGTGCCCCTGCCTTATGCCTAGCCAGCACTTGTGCCCCTGCCTTATGCCTAGCCAGCACTTGTGCCCCTGCCTTATGCCTAGCCAGCACTTGTGCCCCTGCCTTATGCCTAGCCAGCACTTGTGCCCCTGCCTTATTCCTAGCCTGCACTTTTGAGCCCCTTGCATTATTGTTTTTTTGTCTTTAGCTTCTTGTTGGTTATGCACACTGGGCACGCTTTACGCTCTTCGCTCTTGTCCCGTCTGAATGCACATGCACATGCACGACTTTAATTGGGGACGAAGGCATTACCCATTTACGGAGGACAGACAAGATGTGCCTGGTCGCTTGGAGCATGGGGGTTATGAAGTGGCTCCGCACTGTACAACAAAGTACAGAGTAGAGGGGTGAAAGCTAGCTCTTCAACCCTAAGGGTGCCTATCCCTTTATGCAAAGAGTGCAAAGAGTTAGCCGTATGCCTTATGTGTAGCCATCACTTGTGCCCCTGCCTTAAGCCTAGGCTGCATAGGTGCCCCTGCCTTATGCCTAGCTTGCACTTGTGCCTCTGCCTTATGCTTAGTTTGCACTTGTGCCCCTGCCTAAAGCCTAGCCAGCACTTGTGCCCCTGCCTAAAGCCTAGCCAGCACTTGTGCCCCTGCCTTATGCCTAGCCAGCACTTGTGCCCCTGCCTTATGCCTAGCCAGTACTTGTGCCCCTGCCTTATGCCTAGCCCGCACTTGTGCCCCTGCCTTATGCCTAGCCCGCACTTGTGCCCCTGCCTTATGCCTAGCCCGCACTTGTGCCTCTGCCTTATGCCTAGCCCGCACTTGTGCCCCTGCCTTATGCCTAGCCCGCACTTGTGCCCCTGCCTTATGCCTAGCCCGGACTTGTGCCCCTGCCTTATGCCTAGCCAGCACTTGTGCCCCTGCCTTATGCCTAGCCAGCACTTGTGCCCCTGCCTTATGCCTAGCCAGCACTTGTGCCCCTGCCTTATGCCTAGCCAGCACTTGTGCCCCTGCCTTATGCCTAGCCAGCACTTGTGCCCCTGCCTTATGCCTAGCCCGCACTTGTGCCCCTGCCTTATGCCCAGCCCGCACTTGTGCCCCTGCCTTATGCCCAGCCCGCACTTGTGCCCCTGCCTTATGCCCAGCCCGCACTTGTGCCCCTGCCTTATGCCCAGCCCGCACTTGTGCCCCTGCCTTATGCCCAGCCCGCACTTGTGCCCCTGCCTTATGCCCAGCCCGCACTTGTGCCCCTGCCTTATGCCCAGCCCGCACTTGTGCCCCTGCCTTATGCCCAGCCCGCACTTGTGCCCCTGCCTTATGCCCAGCCCGCACTTGTGCCCCTGCCTTATGCCCAGCCCGCACTTGTGCCCCTGCCTTATGCCCAGCCCGCACTTTTGCCCCTGCCTTATGCCCAGCCCGCACTTGTGCCCCTGCCTTATGCCCAGCCCTCACTTGTGCCCCTGCCTTATGCCTAGCCCGCACTTGTGCCCCTGACTTATGCCCCTGACTTATGCCTAGCCCGCACTTGTGCCCCTGCCTTATGCCTAGCCTGCACTTGTGCCCCTGCCTTATGCCTAGCCTGCACTTGTGCCCCTGCCTTATGCCTAGCCAGCACTTGTGCCCCTGCCTTATGCCTAGCCTGCACTTGTGCCCCTGCCTTATGCTTAGCCTGCACTTGTGCCCCTGCCTTATGCCTAGCCTGCACTTGTGCCCCTGCCTTATGCCTAGCCTGCACTTGTGCCCCTGCCTTATGCCTAGCCTGCATTTGTGCCCCTGCCTTATGCCTAGCCTGCACTTGTGCCCCTGCCTTATGCCTAGCCTGCACTTGTGCCCCTGCCTTATGCCTAGCCTGCACTTGTGCCCCTGCCTTATGCCTAGCCTGCACTTGTGCCCCTGCCTTATGCCTAGCCTGCACTTGTGCCCCTGCCTTATGCCTAGCCTGCACTTGTGCCCCTGCCTTATGCCTAGCCTGCACTTGTGCCCCTGCCTTATGCCTAGCCAGCACTTGTGCCCCTGTCTTATGCCTAGCCAGCACTTGTGCCCCTGCCTTATGCCTAGCCAGCACTTGTGCCCCTGCCTTATGCCTAGCCAGCACTTGTGCCCCTGCCTTATGCCTAGCCAGCACTTGTGCCCCTGCCTTATGCCTAGCCAGCACTTGTGCCTCTGCCTTATGCCTAGCCAGCACTTGTGCCTCTGCCTTATGCCTAGCCAGCACTTGTGCCCCTGCCTTATGCCTAGCCAGCACTTGTGCCCCTGCCTTATGCCTAGCCTGCACTTGTGCCCCTGCCTTATGCCTAGCCTGCACTTGTGCCCCTGCCTTATGCCTAGCCTGCACTTGTGCCCCTGCCTTATGCCTAGCCTGCACTTGTGCCCCTGCCTTATGCCTAGCCTGCACTTGTGCCCCTGCCTTATGCCTAGCCTGCACTTGTGCCCCTGCCTTATGCCTAGCCTGCACTTGTGCCCCTGCCTTATGCCTAGCCAGCACTTGTGCCCCTGTCTTATGCCTAGCCAGCACTTGTGCCCCTGCCTTATGCCTAGCCAGCACTTGTGCCCCTGCCTTATGCCTAGCCAGCACTTGTGCCCCTGCCTTATGCCTAGCCAGCACTTGTGCCCCTGCCTTATGCCTAGCCAGCACTTGTGCCTCTGCCTTATGCCTAGCCAGCACTTGTGCCTCTGCCTTATGCCTAGCCAGCACTTGTGCCCCTGCCTTATGCCTAGCCAGCACTTGTGCCCCTGCCTTATGCCTAGCCAGCACTTGTGCCTCTGCCTTATGCCTAGCCAGCACTTGTGCCCCTGCCTTATGCCTAGCCATCACTTGTGCCCCTGCCTTAAGCCTAGGCTGCATAGGTGCCCCTGCCTTATGCCTAGCTTGCACTTGTGCCTCTGCCTTATGCCTAGCCCGCACTTGTGCCCCTGCCTTATGCCTAGCCCGCACTTGTGCCCCTGCCTTATGCCTAGCCCGCACTTGTGCCTCTGCCTTATGCCTAGCCCGCACTTGTGCCCCTGCCTTATGCCTAGCCCGCACTTGTGCCCCTGCCTTATGCCTAGCCCGCACTTGTGCCCCTGCCTCATGCCTAGCCCGCACTTGTGCCCCTGCCTTATGCCTAGCCCGCACTTGTGCCCCTGCCTTATGCCTAGCCCGCACTTGTGCCCCTGCCTTATGCCTAGCCCGCACTTGTGCCCCTGCCTTATGCCTAGCCCGCACTTGTGCCCCTGCCTTATGCCTAGCCCGCACTTGTGCCCCTGCCTTATGCCTAGCCCGCACTTGTGCCCCTGCCTTATGCCTAGCCCGCACTTGTGCCCCTGCCTTATGCCTAGCCCGCACTTGTGCCCCTGCCTTATGCCTAGCCCGCACTTGTGCCCCTGCCTTATGCCTAGCCCGCACTTGTGCCCCTGCCTTATGCCTAGCCCGCACTTGTGCCCCTGCCTTATGCCTAGCCCGCACTTGTGCCCCTGCCTTATGCCTAGCCCGCACTTGTGCCCCTGCCTTATGCCTAGCCCGCACTTGTGCCCCTGCCTTATGCCTAGCCCGCACTTGTGCCCCTGCCTTATGCCTAGCCCGCACTTGTGCCCCTGCCTTATGCCTAGCCCGCACTTGTGCCCCTGCCTTATGCCCAGCCCGCACTTGTGCCGCTGCCTTATGCCTAGCCAGCACTTGTGCCCCTGCCTTATGCCTAGCCAGCACTTGTGCCCCTGCCTTATGCCTAGCCAGCACTTGTGCCCCTGCCTTATGCCTAGCCAGCACTTGTGCCCCTGCCTTATGCCTAGCCAGCACTTGTGCCCCTGCCTTATGCCTAGCCAGCACTTGTGCCCCTGCCTTATGCCTAGCCAGCACTTGTGCCCCTGCCTTATGCCTAGCCAGCACTTGTGCCCCTGCCTTATGCCTAGCCTGCACTTGTGCCCCTGCCTTATGCCTAGCCTGCACTTGTGCCCCTGCCTTATGCCTAGCCTGCACTTGTGCCCCGGCCTTATGCCTAGCCTGCACTTGTGCCCCGGCCTTATGCCTAGCCTGCACTTGTGCCCCTGCCTTATGCCTAGCCTGCACTTGTGCCCCGGCCTTATGCCTAGCCTGCACTTGCGCCCCGGCCTTATGCCTAGCCTGCACTTGCGCCCCTGCCTTATGCCTAGCCTGCACTTGCGCCCCTGCCTTATGCCTAGCCTGCACTTGCGCCCCGGCCTTATGCCTAGCCTGCACTTGCGCACCGGCCTTATGCCTAGCCTGCACTTGCGCCCCGGCCTTATGCCTAGCCTGCACTTGTGCCCCGGCCTTATGCCTAGCCTGCACTTGTGCCCCTGCCTTATGCCTAGCCTGCACTTGTGCCCCTGCCTTATGCCTAGCCTGCACTTGTGCCCCTGCCTTATGCCTAGCCTGCACTTGTGCCCCTGCCTTATGCCTAGCCTGCACTTGTGCCCCTGCCTTATGCCTAGCCTGCACTTGTGCCCCTGCCTTATGCCTAGCCTGCACTTGTGCCCCTGCCTTATGCCTAGCCAGCACTTGTGCCCCTGCCTTATGCCTAGCCAGCACTTGTGCCCCTGCCTTATGCCTAGCCAGCACTTGTGCCCCTGCCTTATGCCTAGCCAGCACTTGTGCCCCTGCCTTATGCCTAGCCAGCACTTGTGCCCCTGCCTTATGCCTAGCCAGCACTTGTGCCCCTGCCTTATGCCTAGCCAGCACTTGTGCCCCTGCCTTATGCCTAGCCAGCACTTGTGCCCCTGCCTTATGCCTAGCCAGCACTTGTGCCCCTGCCTTATGCCTAGCCAGCACTTGTGCCCCTGCCTTATGCCTAGCCAGCACTTGTGCCCCTGCCTTATGCCTAGCCAGCACTTGTGCCCCTGCCTTATGCCTAGCCTGCACTTGTGCCCCGGCCTTATGCCTAGCCTGCACTTGTGCCCCGGCCTTATGCCTAGCCTGCACTTGTGCCCCGGCCTTATGCCTAGCCTGCACTTGTGCCCCGGCCTTATGCCTAGCCAGCACTTGTGCCCCTGCCTTATGCCTAGCCTGCACTTTTGAGCCCCTTGCATTATTGTTTTTTTGTCTTTAGCTTCTTGTTGGTTATGCACACTGGGCAGGCTTTACGCTCTTCGCTCTTGTCCCGTCTGAATGCACATGCACGACTTTAATTGGGGACGAAGGCATTACCCATTTACGGAGGACAGACAAGATGTGCCTGGTCGCTTGGAGCATGGGGGTTATGGAGTGGCTCCGCACTGTACAACAAAGTACAGAGTAGAGGGGTGAAAGCTAGCTCTTCAACCCTAAGGGTGCCTATCCCTTTATGCAAAGAGTGCAAAGAGTTAGCCGTATGCCTTATGTGTAGCCATCACTTGTGCCCCTGCCTTAAGCCTAGGCTGCATAGGTGCCCCTGCCTTATGCCTAGCTTGCACTTGTGCCTCTGCCTTATGCTTAGTTTGCACTTGTGCCCCTGCCTAAAGCCTAGCCAGCACTTGTGCCCCTGCCTTATGCCTAGCCAGCACTTGTGCCCCTGCCTTATGCCTAGCCAGTACTTGTGCCCCTGCCTTATGCCTAGCCCGCACTTGTGCCCCTGCCTTATGCCTAGCCCGCACTTGTGCCCCTGCCTTATGCCTAGCCCGCACTTGTGCCCCTGCCTTATGCCTAGCCCGCACTTGTGCCCCTGCCTTATGCCTAACCAGCACTTGTGCCCCTGCCTTATGCCTAGCCAGCACTTGTGCCCCTGCCTTATGCCTAGCCAGCACTTGTGCCCCTGCCTTATGCCTAGCCAGCACTTGTGCCCCTGCCTTATGCCTATCCAGCACTTGTGCCCCTGCCTTATGCCTATCCAGCACTTGTGCCCCTGCCTTATGCCTAGCCCGCACTTGTGCCCCTGCCTTATGCCCAGCCCGCACTTGTGCCCCTGCCTTATGCCCAGCCCGCACTTGTGCCCCTGCCTTATGCCCAGCCCGCACTTTTGCCCCTGCCTTATGCCTAGCCCGCACTTGTGCCCCTGCCTTATGCCCAGCCCTCACTTGTGCCCCTGCCTTATGCCTAGCCCGCACTTGTGCCCCTGCCTTATGCCTAGCCCGCACTTGTGCCCCTGCCTTATGCCTAGCCCGCACTTGTGCCCCTGCCTTATGCCTAGCCTGCACTTGTGCCCCTGCCTTATGCCTAGCCTGCACATGTGCCCCTGCCTTATGCCTAGCCTGCACTTGTGCCCCTGCCTTATGCATAGCCTGCACTTGTGCCCCTGCCTTATGTCTAGCCTACACTTGTGCCCCTGCCTTATGCCTAGCCTGCACTTGTGCCCCTGCCTTATGCCTAGCCTGCACTTGTGCCCCTGCCTTATGCCTAGCCTGCACTTGTGCCCCTGCCTTATGCCTAGCCTGCACTTGTGCCCCTGCCTTATGCCTAGCCTGCACTTGTGCCCCTGCCTTATGCCTAGCCTGCACTTGTGCCCCTGCCTTATGCCTAGCCTGCACTTGTGCCCCGGCCTTATGCCTAGCCTGCACTTGTGCCCCGGCCTTATGCCTAGCCTGCACTTGTGCCCCTGCCTTATGCCTAGTCTGCACTTGTGCCCCTGCCTTATGCCTAGCCTGCACTTGTGCCCCTGCCTTATGCCTAGCCTGCACTTGTGCCCCTGCCTTATGCCTAGCCTGCACTTGTGCCCCTGCCTTATGCCTAGCCTGCACTTGTGCCCCTGCCTTATGCCTAGCCTGCACTTGTGCCCCTGCCTTATGCCTAGCCAGCACTTGTGCCCCTGCCTTATGCCTAGCCAGCACTTGTGCCCCTGCCTTATGCCTAGCCAGCACTTGTGCCCCTGCCTTATGCCTAGCCAGCACTTGTGCCCCTGCCTTATGCCTAGCCAGCACTTGTGCCCCTGCCTTATGCCTAGCCAGCACTTGTGCCCCTGCCTTATGCCTAGCCAGCACTTGTGCCCCTGCCTTATGCCTAGCCAGCACTTGTGCCCCTGCCTTATGCCTAGCCAGCACTTGTGCCCCTGCCTTATGCCTAGCCAGCACTTGTGCCCCTGCCTTATTCCTAGCCTGCACTTTTGAGCCCCTTGCATTATTGTTTTTTTGTCTTTAGCTTCTTGTTGGTTATGCACACTGGGCACGCTTTACGCTCTTCGCTCTTGTCCCGTCTGAATGCACATGCACATGCACGACTTTAATTGGGGACGAAGGCATTACCCATTTACGGAGGACAGACAAGATGTGCCTGGTCGCTTGGAGCATGGGGGTTATGAAGTGGCTCCGCACTGTACAACAAAGTACAGAGTAGAGGGGTGAAAGCTAGCTCTTCAACCCTAAGGGTGCCTATCCCTTTATGCAAAGAGTGCAAAGAGTTAGCCGTATGCCTTATGTGTAGCCATCACTTGTGCCCCTGCCTTAAGCCTAGGCTGCATAGGTGCCCCTGCCTTATGCCTAGCTTGCACTTGTGCCTCTGCCTTATGCTTAGTTTGCACTTGTGCCCCTGCCTAAAGCCTAGCCAGCACTTGTGCCCCTGCCTAAAGCCTAGCCAGCACTTGTGCCCCTGCCTTATGCCTAGCCAGCACTTGTGCCCCTGCCTTATGCCTAGCCAGTACTTGTGCCCCTGCCTTATGCCTAGCCCGCACTTGTGCCCCTGCCTTATGCCTAGCCCGCACTTGTGCCCCTGCCTTATGCCTAGCCCGCACTTGTGCCCCTGCCTTATGCCTAGCCCGCACTTGTGCCTCTGCCTTATGCCTAGCCCGCACTTGTGCCCCTGCCTTATGCCTAGCCCGCACTTGTGCCCCTGCCTTATGCCTAGCCCGGACTTGTGCCCCTGCCTTATGCCTAGCCAGCACTTGTGCCCCTGCCTTATGCCTAGCCAGCACTTGTGCCCCTGCCTTATGCCTAGCCAGCACTTGTGCCCCTGCCTTATGCCTAGCCAGCACTTGTGCCCCTGCCTTATGCCTAGCCAGCACTTGTGCCCCTGCCTTATGCCTAGCCCGCACTTGTGCCCCTGCCTTATGCCCAGCCCGCACTTGTGCCCCTGCCTTATGCCCAGCCCGCACTTGTGCCCCTGCCTTATGCCCAGCCCGCACTTGTGCCCCTGCCTTATGCCCAGCCCGCACTTGTGCCCCTGCCTTATGCCCAGCCCGCACTTGTGCCCCTGCCTTATGCCCAGCCCGCACTTGTGCCCCTGCCTTATGCCCAGCCCGCACTTGTGCCCCTGCCTTATGCCCAGCCCGCACTTGTGCCCCTGCCTTATGCCCAGCCCGCACTTGTGCCCCTGCCTTATGCCCAGCCCGCACTTGTGCCCCTGCCTTATGCCCAGCCCGCACTTGTGCCCCTGCCTTATGCCCAGCCCGCACTTTTGCCCCTGCCTTATGCCCAGCCCGCACTTGTGCCCCTGCCTTATGCCCAGCCCTCACTTGTGCCCCTGCCTTATGCCTAGCCCGCACTTGTGCCCCTGACTTATGCCCCTGACTTATGCCTAGCCCGCACTTGTGCCCCTGCCTTATGCCTAGCCTGCACTTGTGCCCCTGCCTTATGCCTAGCCTGCACTTGTGCCCCTGCCTTATGCCTAGCCAGCACTTGTGCCCCTGCCTTATGCCTAGCCTGCACTTGTGCCCCTGCCTTATGCTTAGCCTGCACTTGTGCCCCTGCCTTATGCCTAGCCTGCACTTGTGCCCCTGCCTTATGCCTAGCCTGCACTTGTGCCCCTGCCTTATGCCTAGCCTGCATTTGTGCCCCTGCCTTATGCCTAGCCTGCACTTGTGCCCCTGCCTTATGCCTAGCCTGCACTTGTGCCCCTGCCTTATGCCTAGCCTGCATTTGTGCCCCTGCCTTATGCCTAGCCTGCACTTGTGCCCCTGCCTTATGCCTAGCCTGCACTTGTGCCCCTGCCTTATGCCTAGCCTGCACTTGTGCCCCTGCCTTATGCCTAGCCTGCACTTGTGCCCCTGCCTTATGCCTAGCCTGCATTTGTGCCCCTGCCTTATGCCTAGCCTGCACTTGTGCCCCTGCCTTATGCCTAGCCTGCACTTGTGCCCCTGCCTTATGCCTAGCCTGCATTTGTGCCCCTGCCTTATGCCTAGCCTGCACTTGTGCCCCTGCCTTATGCCTAGCCTGCACTTGTGCCCCTGCCTTATGCCTAGCCTGCACTTGTGAACCTGCCTTATGCCTAGCCTGCACTTGTGCCCCTGCCTTATGCCTAGCCTGCACTTGTGCCCCTGCCTTATGCCCAGCCCTCACTTGTGCCCCTGCCTTATGCCTAGCCCGCACTTGTGCCCCTGACTTATGCCCCTGACTTATGCCTAGCCCGCACTTGTGCCCCTGCCTTATGCCTAGCCTGCACTTGTGCCCCTGCCTTATGCCTAGCCTGCACTTGTGCCCCTGCCTTATGCCTAGCCAGCACTTGTGCCCCTGCCTTATGCCTAGCCTGCACTTGTGCCCCTGCCTTATGCTTAGCCTGCACTTGTGCCCCTGCCTTATGCCTAGCCTGCACTTGTGCCCCTGCCTTATGCCTAGCCTGCACTTGTGCCCCTGCCTTATGCCTAGCCTGCATTTGTGCCCCTGCCTTATGCCTAGCCTGCACTTGTGCCCCTGCCTTATGCCTAGCCTGCACTTGTGCCCCTGCCTTATGCCTAGCCTGCACTTGTGAACCTGCCTTA
The DNA here is from genome assembly GCF_032444005.1 of Ranitomeya imitator. Lineage (NCBI taxonomy): Eukaryota > Metazoa > Chordata > Amphibia > Anura > Dendrobatidae > Ranitomeya > Ranitomeya imitator. The sequence continues at coordinate 109,901,844 of NC_091288.1, read as the reverse complement.
TGCCTAGCCTGCACTTGTGCCCCTGCCTTATGCCTAGCCTGCACTTGTGCCCCTGCCTTATGCCTAGCCTGCACTTGTGCCCCTGCCTTATGCCTAGCCTGCACTTGTGCCCCTGCCTTATGCCTAGCCTGCACTTGTGCCCCTGCCTTATGCCTAGCCTGCACTTGTGCCCCTGCCTTATGCCTAGCCAGCACTTGTGCCCCTGTCTTATGCCTAGCCAGCACTTGTGCCCCTGCCTTATGCCTAGCCAGCACTTGTGCCCCTGCCTTATGCCTAGCCAGCACTTGTGCCCCTGCCTTATGCCTAGCCAGCACTTGTGCCCCTGCCTTATGCCTAGCCAGCACTTGTGCCCCTGCCTTATGCCTAGCCAGCACTTGTGCCCCTGCCTTATGCCTAGCCAGCACTTGTGCCCCTGCCTTATGCCTAGCCAGCACTTGTGCCCCTGCCTTATGCCTAGCCAGCACTTGTGCCCCTGCCTTATGCCTAGCCAGCACTTGTGCCCCTGCCTTATGCCTAGCCAGCACTTGTGCCCCTGCCTTATGCCTAGCCAGCACTTGTGCCCCTGCCTTATGCCTAGCCAGCACTTGTGCCCCTGCCTTATGCCTAGCCAGCACTTGTGCCCCTGCCTTATGCCTAGCCAGCACTTGTGCCCCTGCCCTATGCCTAGCCCGCACTTGTGCCCCTGCCCTATGCCTAGCCCGCACTTGTGCCCCTGCCCTATGCCTAGCCCGCACTTGTGCCCCTGCCTTATGCCTAGCCTGCACTTGTGCCCCTGCCTTATGCCTAGCCAGCACTTGTGCCCCTGCCTTATGCCTAGCCAGCACTTGTGCCCCTGCCCTATGCCTAGCCCGCACTTGTGCCCCTGCCCTATGCCTAGCCCGCACTTGTGCCCCTGCCCTATGCCTAGCCCGCACTTGTGCCCCTGCCTTATGCCTAGCCTGCACTTGTGCCCCTGCCTTAAGCCTAGGCTGCATAGGTGCCCCTGCCTTATGCCTAGCTTGCACTTGTGCCTCTGCCTTATGCTTAGTTTGCACTTGTGCCCCTGCCTAAAGCCTAGCCAGCACTTGTGCCCCTGCCTTATGCCTAGCCAGCACTTGTGCCCCTGCCTTATGCCTAGCCAGTACTTGTGCCCCTGCCTTATGCCTAGCCCGCACTTGTGCCCCTGCCTTATGCCTAGCCCGCACTTGTGCCCCTGCCTTATGCCTAGCCCGCACTTGTGCCCCTGCCTTATGCCTAGCCCGCACTTGTGCCCCTGCCTTATGCCTAACCAGCACTTGTGCCCCTGCCTTATGCCTAGCCAGCACTTGTGCCCCTGCCTTATGCCTAGCCAGCACTTGTGCCCCTGCCTTATGCCTAGCCAGCACTTGTGCCCCTGCCTTATGCCTATCCAGCACTTGTGCCCCTGCCTTATGCCTATCCAGCACTTGTGCCCCTGCCTTATGCCTAGCCCGCACTTGTGCCCCTGCCTTATGCCCAGCCCGCACTTGTGCCCCTGCCTTATGCCCAGCCCGCACTTGTGCCCCTGCCTTATGCCCAGCCCGCACTTTTGCCCCTGCCTTATGCCTAGCCCGCACTTGTGCCCCTGCCTTATGCCCAGCCCTCACTTGTGCCCCTGCCTTATGCCTAGCCCGCACTTGTGCCCCTGCCTTATGCCTAGCCCGCACTTGTGCCCCTGCCTTATGCCTAGCCTGCACTTGTGCCCCTGCCTTCTGCCTAGCCTGCACTTGTGCCCCTGCCTTATGCCTAGCCTGCACATGTGCCCCTGCCTTATGCCTAGCCTGCACTTGTGCCCCTGCCTTATGCATAGCCTGCACTTGTGCCCCTGCCTTATGTCTAGCCTGCACTTGTGCCCCTGCCTTATGCCTAGCCTGCACTTGTGCCCCTGCCTTATGCCTAGCCTGCACTTGTGCCCCTGCCTTATGCCTAGCCTGCACTTGTGCCCCTGCCTTATGCCTAGCCTGCACTTGTGCCCCTGCCTTATGCCTAGCCTGCACTTGTGCCCCTGCCTTATGCCTAGCCTGCACTTGTGCCCCTGCCTTATGCCTAGCCTGCACTTGTGCCCCGGCCTTATGCCTAGCCTGCACTTGTGCCCCGGCCTTATGCCTAGCCTGCACTTGTGCCCCTGCCTTATGCCTAGTCTGCACTTGTGCCCCTGCCTTATGCCTAGCCTGCACTTGTGCCCCTGCCTTATGCCTAGCCTGCACTTGTGCCCCTGCCTTATGCCTAGCCTGCACTTGTGCCCCTGCCTTATGCCTAGCCTGCACTTGTGCCCCTGCCTTATGCCTAGCCTGCACTTGTGCCCCTGCCTTATGCCTAGCCAGCACTTGTGCCCCTGCCTTATGCCTAGCCAGCACTTGTGCCCCTGCCTTATGCCTAGCCAGCACTTGTGCCCCTGCCTTATGCCTAGCCAGCACTTGTGCCCCTGCCTTATGCCTAGCCAGAACTTGTGCCCCTGCCTTATGCCTAGCCAGCACTTGTGCCCCTGCCTTATGCCTAGCCAGCACTTGTGCCCCTGCCTTATGCCTAGCCAGCACTTGTGCCCCTGCCTTATGCCTAGCCAGCACTTGTGCCCCTGCCTTATGCCTAGCCAGCACTTGTGCCCCTGCCTTATTCCTAGCCTGCACTTTTGAGCCCCTTGCATTATTGTTTTTTTGTCTTTAGCTTCTTGTTGGTTATGCACACTGGGCACGCTTTACGCTCTTCGCTCTTGTCCCGTCTGAATGCACATGCACATGCACGACTTTAATTGGGGACGAAGGCATTACCCATTTACGGAGGACAGACAAGATGTGCCTGGTCGCTTGGAGCATGGGGGTTATGGAGTGGCTCCGCACTGTACAACAAAGTACAGAGTAGAGGGGTGAAAGCTAGCTCTTCAACCCTAAGGGTGCCTATCCCTTTATGCAAAGAGTGCAAAGAGTTAGCCGTATGCCTTATGTGTAGCCATCACTTGTGCCCCTGCCTTAAGCCTAGGCTGCATAGGTGCCCCTGCCTTATGCCTAGCTTGCACTTGTGCCTCTGCCTTATGCTTAGTTTGCACTTGTGCCCCTGCCTAAAGCCTAGCCAGCACTTGTGCCCCTGCCTAAAGCCTAGCCAGCACTTGTGCCCCTGCCTTATGCCTAGCCAGCACTTGTGCCCCTGCCTTATGCCTAGCCAGTACTTGTGCCCCTGCCTTATGCCTAGCCCGCACTTGTGCCCCTGCCTTATGCCTAGCCCGCACTTGTGCCCCTGCCTTATGCCTAGCCCGCACTTGTGCCTCTGCCTTATGCCTAGCCCGCACTTGTGCCCCTGCCTTATGCCTAGCCCGCACTTGTGCCCCTGCCTTATGCCTAGCCCGGACTTGTGCCCCTGCCTTATGCCTAGCCAGCACTTGTGCCCCTGCCTTATGCCTAGCCAGCACTTGTGCCCCTGCCTTATGCCTAGCCAGCACTTGTGCCCCTGCCTTATGCCTAGCCAGCACTTGTGCCCCTGCCTTATGCCTAGCCAGCACTTGTGCCCCTGCCTTATGCCTAGCCCGCACTTGTGCCCCTGCCTTATGCCCAGCCCGCACTTGTGCCCCTGCCTTATGCCCAGCCCGCACTTGTGCCCCTGCCTTATGCCCAGCCCGCACTTGTGCCCCTGCCTTATGCCCAGCCCGCACTTGTGCCCCTGCCTTATGCCCAGCCCGCACTTGTGCCCCTGCCTTATGCCCAGCCCGCACTTGTGCCCCTGCCTTATGCCCAGCCCGCACTTGTGCCCCTGCCTTATGCCCAGCCCGCACTTGTGCCCCTGCCTTATGCCCAGCCCGCACTTGTGCCCCTGCCTTATGCCCAGCCCGCACTTGTGCCCCTGCCTTATGCCCAGCCCTCACTTGTGCCCCTGCCTTATGCCTAGCCCGCACTTGTGCCCCTGACTTATGCCCCTGACTTATGCCTAGCCCGCACTTGTGCCCCTGCCTTATGCCTAGCCTGCACTTGTGCCCCTGCCTTATGCCTAGCCTGCACTTGTGCCCCTGCCTTATGCCTAGCCAGCACTTGTGCCCCTGCCTTATGCCTAGCCTGCACTTGTGCCCCTGCCTTATGCTTAGCCTGCACTTGTGCCCCTGCCTTATGCCTAGCCTGCACTTGTGCCCCTGCCTTATGCCTAGCCTGCACTTGTGCCCCTGCCTTATGCCTAGCCTGCATTTGTGCCCCTGCCTTATGCCTAGCCTGCACTTGTGCCCCTGCCTTATGCCTAGCCTGCACTTGTGCCCCTGCCTTATGCCTAGCCTGCACTTGTGCCCCTGCCTTATGCCTAGCCTGCACTTGTGCCCCTGCCTTATGCCTAGCCTGCACTTGTGCCCCTGCCTTATGCCTAGCCTGCACTTGTGCCCCTGCCTTATGCCTAGCCTGCACTTGTGCCCCTGCCTTATGCCTAGCCTGCACTTGTGCCCCTGCCTTATGCCTAGCCTGCACTTGTGCCCCTGCCTTATGCCTAGCCAGCACTTGTGCCCCTGCCTTATGCCTAGCCAGCACTTGTGCCCCTGCCTTATGCCTAGCCAGCACTTGTGCCCCTGCCTTATGCCTAGCCAGCACTTGTGCCCCTGCCTTATGCCTAGCCAGCACTTGTGCCCCTGCCTTATGCCTAGCCAGCACTTGTGCCCCTGCCTTATGCCTAGCCTGCACTTGTGCCCCTGCCTTATGCCTAGCCTGCACTTGTGCCCCTGCCTTATGCCTAGCCTGCACTTGTGCCCCTGCCTTATGCCTAGCCTGCACTTGTGCCCCTGCCTTATGCCTAGCCTGCACTTGTGCCCCTGCCTTATGCCTAGCCTGCACTTGTGCCCCTGCCTTATGCCTAGCCTGCACTTGTGCCCCTGCCTTATGCCTAGCCTGCACTTGTGCCCCTGCCTTATGCCTAGCCTGCACTTGTGCCCCTGCCTTATGCCTAGCCAGCACTTGTGCCCCTGCCTTATGCCTAGCCAGCACTTGTGCCCCTGCCTTATGCCTAGCCAGCACTTGTGCCCCTGCCTTATGCCTAGCCAGCACTTGTGCCCCTGCCTTATGCCTAGCCAGCACTTGTGCCCCTGCCTTATGCCTAGCCAGCACTTGTGCCCCTGCCTTATGCCTAGCCAGCACTTGTGCCCCTGCCTTATGCCTAGCCAGCACTTGTGCCCCTGCCTTATGCCTAGCCAGCACTTGTGCCCCTGCCTTATGCCTAGCCAGCACTTGTGCCCCTGCCTTATGCCTAGCCAGCACTTGTGCCTCTGCCTTATGCTTAGTTTGCACTTGTGCCCCTGCCTAAAGGCTACCCCGCACTTGTGCCCCTGCCTTATGCCTAGCCAGCACTTGTGCCCTTGCCTTATGCCTAGCCAGCACTTGTGCCCCAGCCTTATGCCTAGCCAGCACTTGTGCCCCAGCCTTATGCCTAGCCAGCACTTGTGCCCCAGCCTTATGCCTAGCAAGCACTTTTGCCCCTTGCATTATTGTTTTTTTGTCTTCAGCTTCATGTTGGTTATGCACACAGGGCAGGCTTTACGCTCTTCGCTCTTGTCCCGTCTGAATGCACATGCACGACTGTAATTGGCGACGAAGGCATTACCCATTTACGGAGGACAGACAAGATGTGCCTGGTCGCTTGGAGCATGGGGGTTATGGAGTGGCTCCGCACTGTACAACAAAGTACAGAGTAGAGGGGTGAAAGCTAGCTCTTCACCCCTAAGGGTGCCTATCCCTTTATGCAAAGAGTGCAAAGAGTTAGCCGTATGCCTTATGTGTAGCCATCACTTGTACCCCTGCCTTAAGCCTAGCCTGCATAGGTGCCCCTGCCTTATGCCTAGCTTACACTTGTGCCTCTGCCTTATGCTTAGTTTGTACTTGTGCCCCTGCCTAAAGCCTAGCCTGCACTTGAGCCCCTGCCTTATGCCTAGCCAGCACTTGTGCCCCTGCCTTATGCCTAGCCAGCACTTGTGCCCCTGCCTTATGCCTAGCCAGCACTTGTGCCCCTGCCTTATGCCTAGCCTGCACTTGTGCCCCTGCCTTATGCCTAGCCTGCACTTGTGCCCCTGCCTTATGCCTAGCCTGCACTTGTGCCCCTGCCTGATGCCTAGCCAGCACTTGTGCCCCTGCCTTATGCCTAGCCAGCACTTGTGCCCCTGCCTTATGCCTAGCCTGCACTTGTGCCCCTGCCTTATGCCTAGCCTGCACTTGTGCCCCTGCCTTATGCCTAGCCTGCACTTGTGCCCCTGCCTTATGCCTAGCCTGCACTTGTGCCCCTGCCTTATGCCTAGCCTGCACTTGTGCCCCTGCCTTATGCCTAGCCTGCACTTGTGCCCCTGCCTTATGCCTAGCCTGCACTTGCGCCCCTGCCTTATGCCTAGCCTGCACTTGCGCCCCGGCTTTATGCCTAGCCTGCACTTGCGCCCCGGTCTTATGCCTAGCCTGCACTTGCGCCCCGGCCTTATGCCTAGCCTGCACTTGTGCCCCTGCCTTATGCCTAGCCTGCACTTGTGCCCCTGCCTTATGCCTAGCCTGCACTTGTGCCCCTGCCTTATGCCTAGCCTGCACTTGTGCCCCTGCCTTATGCCTAGCCTGCACTTGTGCCCCTGCCTTATGCCTAGCCTGCACTTGTGCCCCTGCCTTATGCCTAGCCAGCACTTGTGCCCCTGCCTTATGCCTAGCCAGCACTTGTGCCCCTGCCTTATGCCTAGCCAGCACTTGTGCCCCTGCCTTATGCCTAGCCAGCACTTGTGCCCCTGCCTTATGCCTAGCCAGCACTTGTGCCCCTGCCTTATGCCTAGCCTGCACTTGTGCCCCTGCCTTATGCTTAGCCTGCACTTGTGCCCCTGCCTTATGCTTAGCCCGCACTTGTGCCCCTGCCTTATGCCCAGCCCGCACTTGTGCCCCTGCCTTATGCCCAGCCCGAACTTGTGCCCCTGCCTTATGCCCACCCCGCACTTGTGCCCCTGCCTTATGCCCAGCCCGCACTTGTGCCCCTGCCTTATGCCCAGCCCGCACTTGTGCCCCTGCCTTATGCCCAGCCCGCACTTGGGCCCCTGCCTTATGCCCAGCCCGCACTTGTGCCCCTGCCTTATGCCCAGCCCTCACTTGTGCCCCTGCCTTATGCCTAGCCCGCAATTGTGCCCCTGACTTATGCCTAGCCCGCACTTGTGCCCCTGCCTTATGCCTAGCCTGCACTTGTGCCCCTGCCTTATGCCTAGCCTGCACTTGTGCCCCTGCCTTATGCCTAGCCTGCACTTGTGCCCCTGCCTTATGCCTAGCCTGCACTTGTGCCCCTGCCTTATGCCTAGCCTGCACTTGTGCCCCTGCCTTATGCCTAGCCTGCACTTGTGCCCCTGCCTTATGCCTAGCCTGCACTTGTGCCCCTGCCTTATGCCTAGCCTGCACTTGTGCCCCTGCCTTATGCCTAGCCTGCACTTGTGCCCCTGCCTTATGCCTAGCCTGCACTTGTGCCCCTGCCTTATGCCTAGCCTGCACTTGTGCCCCTGCCTTATGCCTAGCCTGCACTTGTGCCCCTGCCTTATGCCTAGCCTGCACTTGTGCCCCTGCCTTATGCCTAGCCAGCACTTGTGCCCCTGCCTTATGCCTAGCCAGCACTTGTGCCCCTGCCTTATGCCTAGCCAGCACTTGTGCCCCTGCCTTATGCCTAGCCAGCACTTGTGCCCCTGCCTTATGCCTAGCCAGCACTTGTGCCCCTGCCTTATGCCTAGCCAGCACTTGTGCCCCTGCCTTATGCCTAGCCAGCACTTGTGCCCCTGCCTTATGCCTAGCCAGCACTTGTGCCCCTGCCTTATGCCTAGCCAGCACTTGTGCCCCTGCCTTATGCCTAGCCAGCACTTGTGCCCCTGCCTTATGCCTAGCCAGCACTTGTGCCCCTGCCTTATGCCTAGCCCGCACTTGTGCCCCTGCCCTATGCCTAGCCCGCACTTGTGCCCCTGCCCTATGCCTAGCCCGCACTTGTGCCCCTGCCCTATGCCTAGCCCGCACTTGTGCCCTTGCCCTATGCCTAGCCCGCACTTGTGCCCCTGCCCTATGCCTAGCCCGCACTTGTGCCCCTGCCTTATGCCTAGCCTGCACTTGTGCCCCTGCCTTATGCCTAGCCTGCACTTGTGCCCCTTCCTTATGCCTAGCCTGCACTTGTGCCCCTGCCTTAAGCCTAGCCTGCATAGGTGCCCCTGCCTTATGCCTAGCTTACACTTGTGCCTCTGCCTTATGCTTAGTTTGTACTTGTGCCCCTGCCTAAAGCCTAGCCTGCACTTGAGCCCCTGCCTTATGCCTAGCCAGCACTTGTGCCCCTGCCTTATGCCTAGCCAGCACTTGTGCCCCTGCCTTATGCCTAGCCTGCACTTGTGCCCCTGCCTTATGCCTAGCCTGCACTTGTGCCCCTGCCTTATGCCTAGCCTGCACTTGTGCCCCTGCCTGATGCCTAGCCAGCACTTGTGCCCCTGCCTTATGCCTAGCCAGCACTTGTGCCCCTGCCTTATGCCTAGCCTGCACTTGTGCCCCTGCCTTATGCCTAGCCTGCACTTGTGCCCCTGCCTTATGCCTAGCCTGCACTTGTGCCCCTGCCTTATGCCTAGCCTGCACTTGTGCCCCTGCCTTATGCCTAGCCTGCACTTGTGCCCCTGCCTTATGCCTAGCCTGCACTTGTGCCCCTGCCTTATGCCTAGCCTGCACTTGTGCCCCTGCCTTATGCCTAGCCTGCACTTGCGCCCCTGCCTTATGCCTAGCCTGCACTTGCGCCCCTGCCTTATGCCTAGCCTGCACTTGCGCCCCGGCCTTATGCCTAGCCTGCACTTGCGCCCCGGTCTTATGCCTAGCCTGCACTTGCGCCCCGGCCTTATGCCTAGCCTGCACTTGTGCCCCTGCCTTATGCCTAGCCTGCACTTGTGCCCCTGCCTTATGCCTAGCCTGCACTTGTGCCCCTGCCTTATGCCTAGCCTGCACTTGTGCCCCTGCCTTATGCCTAGCCTGCACTTGTGCCCCTGCCTTATGCCTAGCCTGCACTTGTGCCCCTGCCTTATGCCTAGCCAGCACTTGTGCCCCTGCCTTATGCCTAGCCAGCACTTGTGCCCCTGCCTTATGCCTAGCCAGCACTTGTGCCCCTGCCTTATGCCTAGCCAGCACTTGTGCCCCTGCCTTATGCCTAGCCAGCACTTGTGCCCCTGCCTTATGCCTAGCCAGCACTTGTGCCCCTGCCTTATGCCTAGCCAGCACTTGTGCCCCTGCCTTATGCCTAGCCCGCACTTGTGCCCCTGCCTTATGCTTAGCCCGCACTTGTGCCCCTGCCTTATGCCCAGCCCGCACTTGTGCCCCTGCCTTATGCCCAGCCCGAACTTGTGCCCCTGCCTTATGCCCAGCCCGCACTTGTGCCCCTGCCTTATGCCCAGCCCGCACTTGTGCCCCTGCCTTATGCCCAGCCCGCACTTGTGCCCCTGCCTTATGCCCAGCCCGCACTTGTGCCCCTGCCTTATGCCCAGCCCTCACTTGTGCCCCTGCCTTATGCCTAGCCCGCACTTGTGCCCCTGACTTATGCCTAGCCCGCACTTGTGCCCCTGCCTTATGCCTAGCCTGCACTTGTGCCCCTGCCTTATGCCTAGCCTGCACTTGTGCCCCTGCCTTATGCCTAGCCTGCACTTGTGCCCCTGCCTTATGCCTAGCCTGCACTTGTGCCCCTGCCTTATGCCTAGCCTGCACTTGTGCCCCTGCCTTATGCCTAGCCTGCACTTGTGCCCCTGCCTTATGCCTAGCCTGCACTTGTGCCCCTGCCTTATGCCTAGCCTGCACTTGTGCCCCTGCCTTATGCCTAGCCTGCACTTGTGCCCCTGCCTTATGCCTAGCCTGCACTTGTGCCCCTGCCTTATGCCTAGCCTGCACTTGTGCCCCTGCCTTATGCCTAGCCTGCACTTGTGCCCCTGCCTTATGCCTAGCCTACACTTGTGCCCCTGCCTTATGCCTAGCCTGCACTTGTGCCCCTGCCTTATGCCTAGCCAGCACTTGTGCCCCTGCCTTATGCCTAGCCAGCACTTGTGCCCCTGCCTTATGCCTAGCCAGCACTTGTGCCCCTGCCTTATGCCTAGCCAGCACTTGTGCCCCTGCCTTATGCCTAGCCAGCACTTGTGCCCCTGCCTTATGCCTAGCCAGCACTTGTGCCCCTGCCTTATGCCTAGCCAGCACTTGTGCCCCTGCCTTATGCCTAGCCAGCACTTGTGCCCCTGCCTTATGCCTAGCCAGCACTTGTGCCCCTGCCTTATGCCTAGCCAGCACTTGTGCCCCTGCCTTATGCCTAGCCAGCACTTGTGCCCCTGCCTTATGCCTAGCCAGCACTTGTGCCCCTGCCTTATGCCTAGCCAGCACTTGTGCCCCTGCCTTATGCCTAGCCAGCACTTGTGCCCCTGCCCTATGCCTAGCCCGCACTTGTGCCCCTGCCCTATGCCTAGCCCGCACTTGTGCCCCTGCCCTATGCCTAGCCCGCACTTGTGCCCCTGCCTTATGCCTAGCCTGCACTTGTGCCCCTGCCTTATGCCTAGCCTGCACTTGTGCCCCTTCCTTATGCCTAGCCTGCACTTGTGCCCCTGCCTTATGCCTAGCCTGCACTTGTGCCCCTGCCTTATGCCTAGCCAGCACTTGTGCCCCTGCCTTATGCCTAGCTTGCACTTGTGCCTCTGCCTTATGCTTAGTTTGCACTTGTGCCCCTGCCTAAAGGCTACCCCGCACTTGTGCCCCTGCCTTATGCCTAGCCAGCACTTGTGCCCTTGCCTTATGCCTAGCCAGCACTTGTGCCCCAGCCTTATGCCTAGCCAGCACTTGTGCCCCAGCCTTATGCCTAGCCAGCACTTGTGCCCCAGCCTTATGCCTAGCAAGCACTTTTGCCCCTTGCATTATTGTTTTTTTGTCTTCAGCTTCATGTTGGTTATGCACACAGGGCAGGCTTTACGCTCTTCGCTCTTGTCCCGTCTGAATGCACATGCACGACTGTAATTGGCGACGAAGGCATTACCCATTTACGGAGGACAGACAAGATGTGCCTGGTCGCTTGGAGCATGGGGGTTATGGAGTGGCTCCGCACTGTACAACAAAGTACAGAGTAGAGGGGTGAAAGCTAGCTCTTCACCCCTAAGGGTGCCTATCCCTTTATGCAAAGAGTGCAAAGAGTTAGCCGTATGCCTTATGTGTAGCCATCACTTGTGCCCCTGCCTTAAGCCTAGCCTGCATAGGTGCCCCTGCCTTATGCCTAGCTTACACTTGTGCCTCTGCCTTATGCTTAGTTTGTACTTGTGCCCCTGCCTAAAGCCTAGCCTGCACTTGAGCCCCTGCCTTATGCCTAGCCAGCACTTGTGCCCCTGCCTTATGCCTAGCCAGCACTTGTGCCCCTGCTTTATGCCTAGCCAGCACTTGTGCCCCTGCCTTATGCCTAGCCTGCACTTGTGCCCCTGCCTTATGCCTAGCCTGCACTTGTGCCCCTGCCTTATGCCTAGCCTGCACTTGTGCCCCTGCCTGATGCCTAGCCAGCACTTGTGCCCCTGCCTTATGCCTAGCCAGCACTTGTGCCCCTGCCTTATGCCTAGCCTGCACTTGTGCCCCTGCCTTATGCCTAGCCTGCACTTGTGCCCCTGCCTTATGCCTAGCCTGCACTTGTGCCCCTGCCTTATGCCTAGCCTGCACTTGTGCCCCTGCCTTATGCCTAGCCTGCACTTGTGCCCCTGCCTTATGCCTAGCCTGCACTTGTGCCCCTGCCTTATGCCTAGCCTGCACTTGCGCCCCTGCCTTATGCCTAGCCTGCACTTGCGCCCCTGCCTTATGCCTAGCCTGCACTTGCGCCCCTGCCTTATGCCTAGCCAGCGCTTGTGCCCCTGCCTTATGCCTAGCCAGCACTTGTGCCCCTGCCTTATGCCTAGCCAGCACTTGTGCCCCTGCCTTATGCCTAGCCAGCACTTGTGCCCCTGCCTTATGCCTAGCCAGCACTTGTGCCCCTGCCTTATGCCTAGCCAGCACTTGTGCCCCTGCCTTATGCCTAGCCAGCACTTGTGCCCCTGCCTTATGCCTAGCCAGCACTTGTGCCCCTGCCTTATGCCTAGCCAGCACTTGTGCCCCTGCCTTATGCCTAGCCAGCACTTGTGCCCCTGCCTTATGCCTAGCCAGCACTTGTGCCCCTGCCTTATGCCTAGCCCGCACTTGTGCCCCTGCCCTATGCCTAGCCCGCACTTGTGCCCCTGCCCTATGCCTAGCCCGCACTTGTGCCCCTGCCCTATGCCTAGCCCGCACTTGTGCCCTTGCCCTATGCCTAGCCCGCACTTGTGCCCCTGCCCTATGCCTAGCCCGCACTTGTGCCCCTGCCTTATGCCTAGCCTGCACTTGTGCCCCTGCCTTATGCCTAGCCTGCACTTGTGCCCCTTCCTTATGCCTAGCCTGCACTTGTGCCCCTGCCTTAAGCCTAGCCTGCATAGGTGCCCCTGCCTTATGCCTAGCTTACACTTGTGCCTCTGCCTTATGCTTAGTTTGTACTTGTGCCCCTGCCTAAAGCCTAGCCTGCACTTGAGCCCCTGCCTTATGCCTAGCCAGCACTTGTGCCCCTGCCTTATGCCTAGCCAGCACTTGTGCCCCTGCCTTATGCCTAGCCTGCACTTGTGCCCCTGCCTTATGCCTAGCCTGCACTTGTGCCCCTGCCTTATGCCTAGCCTGCACTTGTGCCCCTGCCTGATGCCTAGCCAGCACTTGTGCCCCTGCCTTATGCCTAGCCAGCACTTGTGCCCCTGCCTTATGCCTAGCCTGCACTTGTGCCCCTGCCTTATGCCTAGCCTGCACTTGTGCCCCTGCCTTATGCCTAGCCTGCACTTGTGCCCCTGCCTTATGCCTAGCCTGCACTTGTGCCCCTGCCTTATGCCTAGCCTGCACTTGTGCCCCTGCCTTATGCCTAGCCTGCACTTGTGCCCCTGCCTTATGCCTAGCCTGCACTTGTGCCCCTGCCTTATGCCTAGCCTGCACTTGCGCCCCTGCCTTATGCCTAGCCTGCACTTGCGCCCCTGCCTTATGCCTAGCCTGCACTTGCGCCCCGGCCTTATGCCTAGCCTGCACTTGCGCCCCGGTCTTATGCCTAGCCTGCACTTGCGCCCCGGCCTTATGCCTAGCCTGCACTTGTGCCCCTGCCTTATGCCTAGCCTGCACTTGTGCCCCTGCCTTATGCCTAGCCTGCACTTGTGCCCCTGCCTTATGCCTAGCCTGCACTTGTGCCCCTGCCTTATGCCTAGCCTGCACTTGTGCCCCTGCCTTATGCCTAGCCTGCACTTGTGCCCCTGCCTTATGCCTAGCCTGCACTTGTGCCCCTGCCTTATGCCTAGCCAGCACTTGTGCCCCTGCCTTATGCCTAGCCAGCACTTGTGCCCCTGCCTTATGCCTAGCCAGCACTTGTGCCCCTGCCTTATGCCTAGCCAGCACTTGTGCCCCTGCCTTATGCCTAGCCAGCACTTGTGCCCCTGCCTTATGCCTAGCCAGCACTTGTGCCCCTGCCTTATGCCTAGCCAGCACTTGTGCCCCTGCCTTATGCCTAGCCTGCACTTGTGCCCCTGCCTTATGCTTAGCCCGCACTTGTGCCCCTGCCTTATGCCCAGCCCGCACTTGTGCCCCTGCCTTATGCCCAGCCCGAACTTGTGCCCCTGCCTTATGCCCAGCCCGCACTTGTGCCCCTGCCTTATGCCCAGCCCGCACTTGTGCCCCTGCCTTATGCCCAGCCCGCACTTGTGCCCCTGCCTTATGCCCAGCCCGCACTTGTGCCCCTGCCTTATGCCCAGCCCTCACTTGTGCCCCTGCCTTATGCCTAGCCCGCACTTGTGCCCCTGACTTATGCCTAGCCCGCACTTGTGCCCCTGCCTTATGCCTAGCCTGCACTTGTGCCCCTGCCTTATGCCTAGCCTGCACTTGTGCCCCTGCCTTATGCTTAGCCCGCACTTGTGCCCCTGCCTTATGCCCAGCCCGCACTTGTGCCCCTGCCTTATGCCCAGCCCGAACTTGTGCCCCTGCCTTATGCCCAGCCCGCACTTGTGCCCCTGCCTTATGCCCAGCCCGCACTTGTGCCCCTGCCTTATGCCCAGCCCGCACTTGTGCCCCTGCCTTATGCCCAGCCCGCACTTGTGCCCCTGCCTTATGCCCAGCCCTCACTTGTGCCCCTGCCTTATGCCTAGCCCGCACTTGTGCCCCTGACTTATGCCTAGCCCGCACTTGTGCCCCTGCCTTATGCCTAGCCTGCACTTGTGCCCCTGCCTTATGCCTAGCCTGCACTTGTGCCCCTGCCTTATGCCTAGCCTGCACTTGTGCCCCTGCCTTATGCCTAGCCTGCACTTGTGCCCCTGCCTTATGCCTAGCCTGCACTTGTGCCCCTGCCTTATGCCTAGCCTGCACTTGTGCCCCTGCCTTATGCCTAGCCTGCACTTGTGCCCCTGCCTTATGCCTAGCCTGCACTTGTGCCCCTGCCTTATGCCTAGCCTGCACTTGTGCCCCTGCCTTATGCCTAGCCTGCACTTGTGCCCCTGCCTTATGCCTAGCCTGCACTTGTGCCCCTGCCTTATGCCTAGCCTGCACTTGTGCCCCTGCCTTATGCCTAGCCTGCACTTGTGCCCCTGCCTTATGCCTAGCCAGCACTTGTGCCCCTGCCTTATGCCTAGCCAGCACTTGTGCCCCTGCCTTATGCCTAGCCAGCACTTGTGCCCCTGCCTTATGCCTAGCCAGCACTTGTGCCCCTGCCTTATGCCTAGCCAGCACTTGTGCCCCTGCCTTATGCCTAGCCAGCACTTGTGCCCCTGCCTTATGCCTAGCCAGCACTTGTGCCCCTGCCTTATGCCTAGCCAGCACTTGTGCCCCTGCCTTATGCCTAGCCAGCACTTGTGCCCCTGCCTTATGCCTAGCCAGCACTTGTGCCCCTGCCTTATGCCTAGCCAGCACTTGTGCCCCTGCCTTATGCCTAGCCAGCACTTGTGCCCCTGCCTTATGCCTAGCCAGCACTTGTGCCCCTGCCCTATGCCTAGCCCGCACTTGTGCCCCTGCCCTATGCCTAGCCCGCACTTGTGCCCCTGCCCTATGCCTAGCCCGCACTTGTGCCCCTGCCTTATGCCTAGCCTGCACTTGTGCCCCTGCCTTATGCCTAGCCTGCACTTGTGCCCCTTCCTTATGCCTAGCCTGCACTTGTGCCCCTGCCTTATGCCTAGCCTGCACTTGTGCCCCTGCCTTATGCCTAGCCAGCACTTGTGCCCCTGCCTTATGCCTAGCTTGCACTTGTGCCTCTGCCTTATGCTTAGTTTGCACTTGTGCCCCTGCCTAAAGGCTACCCCGCACTTGTGCCCCTGCCTTATGCCTAGCCAGCACTTGTGCCCTTGCCTTATGCCTAGCCAGCACTTGTGCCCCAGCCTTATGCCTAGCCAGCACTTGTGCCCCAGCCTTATGCCTAGCCAGCACTTGTGCCCCAGCCTTATGCCTAGCAAGCACTTTTGCCCCTTGCATTATTGTTTTTTTGTCTTCAGCTTCATGTTGGTTATGCACACAGGGCAGGCTTTACGCTCTTCGCTCTTGTCCCGTCTGAATGCACATGCACGACTGTAATTGGCGACGAAGGCATTACCCATTTACGGAGGACAGACAAGATGTGCCTGGTCGCTTGGAGCATGGGGGTTATGGAGTGGCTCCGCACTGTACAACAAAGTACAGAGTAGAGGGGTGAAAGCTAGCTCTTCACCCCTAAGGGTGCCTATCCCTTTATGCAAAGAGTGCAAAGAGTTAGCCGTATGCCTTATGTGTAGCCATCACTTGTGCCCCTGCCTTAAGCCTAGCCTGCATAGGTGCCCCTGCCTTATGCCTAGCTTACACTTGTGCCTCTGCCTTATGCTTAGTTTGTACTTGTGCCCCTGCCTAAAGCCTAGCCTGCACTTGAGCCCCTGCCTTATGCCTAGCCAGCACTTGTGCCCCTGCCTTATGCCTAGCCAGCACTTGTGCCCCTGCTTTATGCCTAGCCAGCACTTGTGCCCCTGCCTTATGCCTAGCCTGCACTTGTGCCCCTGCCTTATGCCTAGCCTGCACTTGTGCCCCTGCCTTATGCCTAGCCTGCACTTGTGCCCCTGCCTGATGCCTAGCCAGCACTTGTGCCCCTGCCTTATGCCTAGCCAGCACTTGTGCCCCTGCCTTATGCCTAGCCTGCACTTGTGCCCCTGCCTTATGCCTAGCCTGCACTTGTGCCCCTGCCTTATGCCTAGCCTGCACTTGTGCCCCTGCCTTATGCCTAGCCTGCACTTGTGCCCCTGCCTTATGCCTAGCCTGCACTTGTGCCCCTGCCTTATGCCTAGCCTGCACTTGTGCCCCTGCCTTATGCCTAGCCTGCACTTGCGCCCCTGCCTTATGCCTAGCCTGCACTTGCGCCCCTGCCTTATGCCTAGCCTGCACTTGCGCCCCTGCCTTATGCCTAGCCTGCACTTGCGCCCCGGCCTTATGCCTAGCCTGCACTTGCGCCCCGGCCTTATGCCTAGCCTGCACTTGTGCCCCTGCCTTATGCCTAGCCTGCACTTGTGCCCCTGCCTTATGCCTAGCCTGCACTTGTGCCCCTGCCTTATGCCTAGCCTGCACTTGTGCCCCTGCCTTATGCCTAGCCTGCACTTGTGCCCCTGCCTTATGCCTAGCCTGCACTTGTGCCCCTGCCTTATGCCTAGCCTGCACTTGTGCCCCTGCCTTATGCCTAGCCAGCACTTGTGCCCCTGCCTTATGCCTAGCCAGCACTTGTGCCCCTGCCTTATGCCTAGCCAGCACTTGTGCCCCTGCCTTATGCCTAGCCAGCACTTGTGCCCCTGCATTATGCCTAGCCAGCACTTGTGCCCCTGCCTTATGCCTAGCCAGCACTTGTGCCCCTGCCTTATGCCTAGCCAGCACTTGTGCCCCTGCCTTATGCCTAGCCAGCACTTGTGCCCCTGCCTTTTGCCTAGCCAGCACTTGTGCCCCAGCCTTATGCCTAGCCAGCACTTTTACCCCTTGCATTATTGTTTTTTTGTCTTTAGCTTCATGTTGGTTATGCACACAGGGCAGGCTTTACGCTCTTCGCTCTTTTCCCGTCTGAATGCACATGCACGACTGTAATTGGGGACGAAGGCAATACCCATTTACGGAGGACAGACAAGATGTGCCTGGTCGCTTGGAGCATGGGGGTTATGGAGTGGCTCCGCACTGTACAACAAAGTACAGAGTAGAGGGGTGAAAGCTAGCTCTTCACCCCTAAGGGTGCCTATCCCTTTATGCAAAGAGTGCAAAGAGTTAGCCGTATGCCTTATGTGTAGCCATCACTTGTGCCTCTGCCTTAAGCCTAGCCTGCATAGGTGCCCCTGCCTTATGCCTAGCCAGCACTTGTGCCCCTGCCTTATGCCTAGCCTGCACTTGTGCCCCTGCCTTATGCCTAGCCTGCACTTGTGCCCCTGCCTTATGCCTAGCCTGCACTTGTGCCCCGGCCTTATGCCTAGCCTGCACTTGTGCCCCGGCCTTATGCCTAGCCTGCACTTGTGCCCCTGCCTTATGCCTAGCCTGCACTTGTGCCCCTGCCTTATGCCTAGCCTGCACTTGTGCCCCTGCCTTATGCCTAGCCTGCACTTGTGCCCCTGCCTTATGCCTAGCCTGCACTTGTGCCCCTGCCTTATGCCTAGCCTGCACTTGTGCCCCTGCCTTATGCCTAGCCAGCACTTGTGCCCCTGCCTTATGCCTAGCCAGCACTTGTGCCCCTGCCTTATGCCTAGCCAGCACTTGTGCCCCTGCCTTATGCCTAGCCAGCACTTGTGCCCCTGCCCTATGCCTAGCCAGCACTTGTGCCCCTGCCTTATGCCTAGCCAGCACTTGTGCCCCTGCCTTATGCCTAGCCAGCACTTGTGCCCCTGCCTTATGCCTAGCCAGCACTTGTGCCTCTGCCTTATGCCTAGCCAGCACTTGTGCCTCTGCCTTATGCCTAGCCAGCACTTGTGCCCCTGCCTTATGCCTAGCCAGCACTCGTGCCCCTGCCTTATGCCTAGCCAGCACTTGTGCCCCTGCCTTATGCCTAGCCAGCACTTTTGAGCCCCTTGCATTATTGTTTTTTTGTCTTTAGCTTCCTGTTGGTTATGCACACTGGGCAGGCTTTACGCTCTTCGCTCTTGTCCCGTCTGAATGCACATGCACGACTGTAATTGGGGACGAAGGCATTACCCATTTACGGAGGACAGACAAGATGTGCCTGGTCGCTTGGAGCATGGGGGTTATGGAGTGGCTCCGCACTGTACAACAAAGTACAGAGTAGAGGGGTGAAAGCTAGCTCTTCACCACTAAGGGTGCCTATCCCTTTATGCAAAGAGTGCAAAGAGTAAGCCGTATGCCTTATGTGTAGCCATCATTTGTGCCCTGCCTTAAGCCTAGCCTGCATAGGTGCCCCTGCCTTATGCCTAGCTTGCACTTGTGCCTCCGCCTTATGCTTAGTTTGCACTTGTGCCCCTGCCTAAAGCCTAGCCCGCACTTGTGCCCCTGCCTTATGCCTAGCCCGCACTTGTGCCCCTGCCTTATGCCTAGCCCGCACTTGTGCCCCTGCCTTATGCCTAGCCAGCACTTGTGCCCCTGCCTTATGCCTAGCCAGCACTTGTGCCCCTGCCTTATGCCTAGCCAGCACTTGTGCCTCAGCCTTATGCCTAGCCAGCACTTGTGCCCCTGCCTTATGCCTAGCCAGCACTTGTGCCCCTGCCTTATGCCTAGCCAGCACTTGTGCCCCTGCCTTATGCCTAGCCAGCACTTGTGCCCCTGCCTTATGCCTAGCCAGCACTTGTGCCCCTGCCTTATGCCTAGCCAGCACTTGTGCCCCTGCCTTATGCCTAGCCAGCACTTGTGCCCCTGCCTTATGCCTAGCCAGCACTTGTGCCCCTGCCTTATGCCTAGCCAGCACTTGTGCCCCTGCCTTATGCCTAGCCTGCACTTGTGCCCCTGCCTTATGCCTAGCCTGCACTTGTGCCCCTGCCTTATGCCTAGCCTGCATTTGTGCCCCTGCCTTATGCCTAGCCAGCACTTGTGCCCCTGCCTTATGCCCAGCCCGCACTTGTGCCCCTGCCTTATGCCCAGCCCGCACTTGTGCCCCTGCCTTATGCCCAGCCCGCACTTGTGCCCCTGCCTTATGCCCAGCCCGCACTTGTGCCCCTGCCTTATGCCCAGCCCGCACTTGTGCCCCTGCCTTATGCCCAGCCCGCACTTGTGCCCCTGCCTTATGCCCAGCCCGCACTTGTGCCCAGCCCGCACTTGTGCCCCTGCCTTATGCCCAGCCCGCACTTGTGCCCCTGCCTTATGCCCAGCCCGCACTTGTGCCCCTGCCTTATGCCCAGCCCGCACTTGTGCCCCTGCCTTATGCCCAGCCCTCACTTGTGCCCCTGCCTTATGCCTAGCCCGCACTTGTGCCCCTGACTTATGCCCCTGACTTATGCCTAGCCCGCACTTGTGCCCCTGCCTTATGCCTAGCCTGCACTTGTGCCCCTGCCTTATGCCTAGCCTGCACTTGTGCCCCTGCCTTATGCCTAGCCAGCACTTGTGCCCCTGCCTTATGCCTAGCCTGCACTTGTGCCCCTGCCTTATGCTTAGCCTGCACTTGTGCCCCTGCCTTATGCCTAGCCTGCACTTGTGCCCCTGCCTTATGCCTAGCCTGCACTTGTGCCCCTGCCTTATGCCTAGCCTGCATTTGTGCCCCTGCCTTATGCCTAGCCTGCACTTGTGCCCCTGCCTTATGCCTAGCCTGCACTTGTGCCCCTGCCTTATGCCTAGCCTGCACTTGTGCCCCTGCCTTATGCCTAGCCTGCACTTGTGCCCCTGCCTTATGCCTAGCCTGCACTTGTGCCCCTGCCTTATGCCTAGCCTGCACTTGTGCCCCTGCCTTATGCCTAGCCTGCACTTGTGCCCCTGCCTTATGCCTAGCCTGCACTTGTGCCCCTGCCTTATGCCTAGCCTGCTCTTGTGCCCCTGCCTTATGCCTAGCCAGCACTTGTGCCCCTGCCTTATGCCTAGCCAGCACTTGTGCCCCTGCCTTATGCCTAGCCAGCACTTGTGCCCCTGCCTTATGCCTAGCCAGCACTTGTGCCCCTGCCTTATGCCTAGCCAGCACTTGTGCCCCTGCCTTATGCCTAGCCAGCACTTGTGCCCCTGCCTTATGCCTAGCCTGCACTTGTGCCCCTGCCTTATGCCTAGCCTGCACTTGTGCCCCTGCCTTATGCCTAGCCTGCACTTGTGCCCCTGCCTTATGCCTAGCCTGCACTTGTGCCCCTGCCTTATGCCTAGCCTGCACTTGTGCCCCTGCCTTATGCCTAGCCTGCACTTGTGCCCCTGCCTTATGCCTAGCCTGCACTTGTGCCCCTGCCTTATGCCTAGCCTGCACTTGTGCCCCTGCCTTATGCCTAGCCTGCACTTGTGCCCCTGCCTTATGCCTAGCCAGCACTTGTGCCCCTGCCTTATGCCTAGCCAGCACTTGTGCCCCTGCCTTATGCCTAGCCAGCACTTGTGCCCCTGCCTTATGCCTAGCCAGCACTTGTGCCCCTGCCTTATGCCTAGCCAGCACTTGTGCCCCTGCCTTATGCCTAGCCAGCACTTGTGCCCCTGCCTTATGCCTAGCCAGCACTTGTGCCCCTGCCTTATGCCTAGCCAGCACTTGTGCCCCTGCCTTATGCCTAGCCAGCACTTGTGCCCCTGCCTTATGCCTAGCCAGCACTTGTGCCCCTGCCTTATGCCTAGCCAGCACTTGTGCCTCTGCCTTATGCTTAGTTTGCACTTGTGCCCCTGCCTAAAGGCTACCCCGCACTTGTGCCCCTGCCTTATGCCTAGCCAGCACTTGTGCCCTTGCCTTATGCCTAGCCAGCACTTGTGCCCCAGCCTTATGCCTAGCCAGCACTTGTGCCCCAGCCTTATGCCTAGCCAGCACTTGTGCCCCAGCCTTATGCCTAGCAAGCACTTTTGCCCCTTGCATTATTGTTTTTTTGTCTTCAGCTTCATGTTGGTTATGCACACAGGGCAGGCTTTACGCTCTTCGCTCTTGTCCCGTCTGAATGCACATGCACGACTGTAATTGGCGACGAAGGCATTACCCATTTACGGAGGACAGACAAGATGTGCCTGGTCGCTTGGAGCATGGGGGTTATGGAGTGGCTCCGCACTGTACAACAAAGTACAGAGTAGAGGGGTGAAAGCTAGCTCTTCACCCCTAAGGGTGCCTATCCCTTTATGCAAAGAGTGCAAAGAGTTAGCCGTATGCCTTATGTGTAGCCATCACTTGTACCCCTGCCTTAAGCCTAGCCTGCATAGGTGCCCCTGCCTTATGCCTAGCTTACACTTGTGCCTCTGCCTTATGCTTAGTTTGTACTTGTGCCCCTGCCTAAAGCCTAGCCTGCACTTGAGCCCCTGCCTTATGCCTAGCCAGCACTTGTGCCCCTGCCTTATGCCTAGCCAGCACTTGTGCCCCTGCCTTATGCCTAGCCAGCACTTGTGCCCCTGCCTTATGCCTAGCCTGCACTTGTGCCCCTGCCTTATGCCTAGCCTGCACTTGTGCCCCTGCCTTATGCCTAGCCTGCACTTGTGCCCCTGCCTGATGCCTAGCCAGCACTTGTGCCCCTGCCTTATGCCTAGCCAGCACTTGTGCCCCTGCCTTATGCCTAGCCTGCACTTGTGCCCCTGCCTTATGCCTAGCCTGCACTTGTGCCCCTGCCTTATGCCTAGCCTGCACTTGTGCCCCTGCCTTATGCCTAGCCTGCACTTGTGCCCCTGCCTTATGCCTAGCCTGCACTTGTGCCCCTGCCTTATGCCTAGCCTGCACTTGTGCCCCTGCCTTATGCCTAGCCTGCACTTGCGCCCCTGCCTTATGCCTAGCCTGCACTTGCGCCCCGGCTTTATGCCTAGCCTGCACTTGCGCCCCGGTCTTATGCCTAGCCTGCACTTGCGCCCCGGCCTTATGCCTAGCCTGCACTTGTGCCCCTGCCTTATGCCTAGCCTGCACTTGTGCCCCTGCCTTATGCCTAGCCTGCACTTGTGCCCCTGCCTTATGCCTAGCCTGCACTTGTGCCCCTGCCTTATGCCTAGCCTGCACTTGTGCCCCTGCCTTATGCCTAGCCTGCACTTGTGCCCCTGCCTTATGCCTAGCCAGCACTTGTGCCCCTGCCTTATGCCTAGCCAGCACTTGTGCCCCTGCCTTATGCCTAGCCAGCACTTGTGCCCCTGCCTTATGCCTAGCCAGCACTTGTGCCCCTGCCTTATGCCTAGCCAGCACTTGTGCCCCTGCCTTATGCCTAGCCTGCACTTGTGCCCCTGCCTTATGCTTAGCCTGCACTTGTGCCCCTGCCTTATGCTTAGCCCGCACTTGTGCCCCTGCCTTATGCCCAGCCCGCACTTGTGCCCCTGCCTTATGCCCAGCCCGAACTTGTGCCCCTGCCTTATGCCCACCCCGCACTTGTGCCCCTGCCTTATGCCCAGCCCGCACTTGTGCCCCTGCCTTATGCCCAGCCCGCACTTGTGCCCCTGCCTTATGCCCAGCCCGCACTTGGGCCCCTGCCTTATGCCCAGCCCGCACTTGTGCCCCTGCCTTATGCCCAGCCCTCACTTGTGCCCCTGCCTTATGCCTAGCCCGCAATTGTGCCCCTGACTTATGCCTAGCCCGCACTTGTGCCCCTGCCTTATGCCTAGCCTGCACTTGTGCCCCTGCCTTATGCCTAGCCTGCACTTGTGCCCCTGCCTTATGCCTAGCCTGCACTTGTGCCCCTGCCTTATGCCTAGCCTGCACTTGTGCCCCTGCCTTATGCCTAGCCTGCACTTGTGCCCCTGCCTTATGCCTAGCCTGCACTTGTGCCCCTGCCTTATGCCTAGCCTGCACTTGTGCCCCTGCCTTATGCCTAGCCTGCACTTGTGCCCCTGCCTTATGCCTAGCCTGCACTTGTGCCCCTGCCTTATGCCTAGCCTGCACTTGTGCCCCTGCCTTATGCCTAGCCTGCACTTGTGCCCCTGCCTTATGCCTAGCCTGCACTTGTGCCCCTGCCTTATGCCTAGCCTGCACTTGTGCCCCTGCCTTATGCCTAGCCAGCACTTGTGCCCCTGCCTTATGCCTAGCCAGCACTTGTGCCCCTGCCTTATGCCTAGCCAGCACTTGTGCCCCTGCCTTATGCCTAGCCAGCACTTGTGCCCCTGCCTTATGCCTAGCCAGCACTTGTGCCCCTGCCTTATGCCTAGCCAGCACTTGTGCCCCTGCCTTATGCCTAGCCAGCACTTGTGCCCCTGCCTTATGCCTAGCCAGCACTTGTGCCCCTGCCTTATGCCTAGCCAGCACTTGTGCCCCTGCCTTATGCCTAGCCAGCACTTGTGCCCCTGCCTTATGCCTAGCCAGCACTTGTGCCCCTGCCTTATGCCTAGCCCGCACTTGTGCCCCTGCCCTATGCCTAGCCCGCACTTGTGCCCCTGCCCTATGCCTAGCCCGCACTTGTGCCCCTGCCCTATGCCTAGCCCGCACTTGTGCCCTTGCCCTATGCCTAGCCCGCACTTGTGCCCCTGCCCTATGCCTAGCCCGCACTTGTGCCCCTGCCTTATGCCTAGCCTGCACTTGTGCCCCTGCCTTATGCCTAGCCTGCACTTGTGCCCCTTCCTTATGCCTAGCCTGCACTTGTGCCCCTGCCTTAAGCCTAGCCTGCATAGGTGCCCCTGCCTTATGCCTAGCTTACACTTGTGCCTCTGCCTTATGCTTAGTTTGTACTTGTGCCCCTGCCTAAAGCCTAGCCTGCACTTGAGCCCCTGCCTTATGCCTAGCCAGCACTTGTGCCCCTGCCTTATGCCTAGCCAGCACTTGTGCCCCTGCCTTATGCCTAGCCTGCACTTGTGCCCCTGCCTTATGCCTAGCCTGCACTTGTGCCCCTGCCTTATGCCTAGCCTGCACTTGTGCCCCTGCCTGATGCCTAGCCAGCACTTGTGCCCCTGCCTTATGCCTAGCCAGCACTTGTGCCCCTGCCTTATGCCTAGCCTGCACTTGTGCCCCTGCCTTATGCCTAGCCTGCACTTGTGCCCCTGCCTTATGCCTAGCCTGCACTTGTGCCCCTGCCTTATGCCTAGCCTGCACTTGTGCCCCTGCCTTATGCCTAGCCTGCACTTGTGCCCCTGCCTTATGCCTAGCCTGCACTTGTGCCCCTGCCTTATGCCTAGCCTGCACTTGTGCCCCTGCCTTATGCCTAGCCTGCACTTGCGCCCCTGCCTTATGCCTAGCCTGCACTTGCGCCCCTGCCTTATGCCTAGCCTGCACTTGCGCCCCGGCCTTATGCCTAGCCTGCACTTGCGCCCCGGTCTTATGCCTAGCCTGCACTTGCGCCCCGGCCTTATGCCTAGCCTGCACTTGTGCCCCTGCCTTATGCCTAGCCTGCACTTGTGCCCCTGCCTTATGCCTAGCCTGCACTTGTGCCCCTGCCTTATGCCTAGCCTGCACTTGTGCCCCTGCCTTATGCCTAGCCTGCACTTGTGCCCCTGCCTTATGCCTAGCCTGCACTTGTGCCCCTGCCTTATGCCTAGCCAGCACTTGTGCCCCTGCCTTATGCCTAGCCAGCACTTGTGCCCCTGCCTTATGCCTAGCCAGCACTTGTGCCCCTGCCTTATGCCTAGCCAGCACTTGTGCCCCTGCCTTATGCCTAGCCAGCACTTGTGCCCCTGCCTTATGCCTAGCCAGCACTTGTGCCCCTGCCTTATGCCTAGCCAGCACTTGTGCCCCTGCCTTATGCCTAGCCCGCACTTGTGCCCCTGCCTTATGCTTAGCCCGCACTTGTGCCCCTGCCTTATGCCCAGCCCGCACTTGTGCCCCTGCCTTATGCCCAGCCCGAACTTGTGCCCCTGCCTTATGCCCAGCCCGCACTTGTGCCCCTGCCTTATGCCCAGCCCGCACTTGTGCCCCTGCCTTATGCCCAGCCCGCACTTGTGCCCCTGCCTTATGCCCAGCCCGCACTTGTGCCCCTGCCTTATGCCCAGCCCTCACTTGTGCCCCTGCCTTATGCCTAGCCCGCACTTGTGCCCCTGACTTATGCCTAGCCCGCACTTGTGCCCCTGCCTTATGCCTAGCCTGCACTTGTGCCCCTGCCTTATGCCTAGCCTGCACTTGTGCCCCTGCCTTATGCCTAGCCTGCACTTGTGCCCCTGCCTTATGCCTAGCCTGCACTTGTGCCCCTGCCTTATGCCTAGCCTGCACTTGTGCCCCTGCCTTATGCCTAGCCTGCACTTGTGCCCCTGCCTTATGCCTAGCCTGCACTTGTGCCCCTGCCTTATGCCTAGCCTGCACTTGTGCCCCTGCCTTATGCCTAGCCTGCACTTGTGCCCCTGCCTTATGCCTAGCCTGCACTTGTGCCCCTGCCTTATGCCTAGCCTGCACTTGTGCCCCTGCCTTATGCCTAGCCTGCACTTGTGCCCCTGCCTTATGCCTAGCCTACACTTGTGCCCCTGCCTTATGCCTAGCCTGCACTTGTGCCCCTGCCTTATGCCTAGCCAGCACTTGTGCCCCTGCCTTATGCCTAGCCAGCACTTGTGCCCCTGCCTTATGCCTAGCCAGCACTTGTGCCCCTGCCTTATGCCTAGCCAGCACTTGTGCCCCTGCCTTATGCCTAGCCAGCACTTGTGCCCCTGCCTTATGCCTAGCCAGCACTTGTGCCCCTGCCTTATGCCTAGCCAGCACTTGTGCCCCTGCCTTATGCCTAGCCAGCACTTGTGCCCCTGCCTTATGCCTAGCCAGCACTTGTGCCCCTGCCTTATGCCTAGCCAGCACTTGTGCCCCTGCCTTATGCCTAGCCAGCACTTGTGCCCCTGCCTTATGCCTAGCCAGCACTTGTGCCCCTGCCTTATGCCTAGCCAGCACTTGTGCCCCTGCCTTATGCCTAGCCAGCACTTGTGCCCCTGCCCTATGCCTAGCCCGCACTTGTGCCCCTGCCCTATGCCTAGCCCGCACTTGTGCCCCTGCCCTATGCCTAGCCCGCACTTGTGCCCCTGCCTTATGCCTAGCCTGCACTTGTGCCCCTGCCTTATGCCTAGCCTGCACTTGTGCCCCTTCCTTATGCCTAGCCTGCACTTGTGCCCCTGCCTTATGCCTAGCCTGCACTTGTGCCCCTGCCTTATGCCTAGCCAGCACTTGTGCCCCTGCCTTATGCCTAGCTTGCACTTGTGCCTCTGCCTTATGCTTAGTTTGCACTTGTGCCCCTGCCTAAAGGCTACCCCGCACTTGTGCCCCTGCCTTATGCCTAGCCAGCACTTGTGCCCTTGCCTTATGCCTAGCCAGCACTTGTGCCCCAGCCTTATGCCTAGCCAGCACTTGTGCCCCAGCCTTATGCCTAGCCAGCACTTGTGCCCCAGCCTTATGCCTAGCAAGCACTTTTGCCCCTTGCATTATTGTTTTTTTGTCTTCAGCTTCATGTTGGTTATGCACACAGGGCAGGCTTTACGCTCTTCGCTCTTGTCCCGTCTGAATGCACATGCACGACTGTAATTGGCGACGAAGGCATTACCCATTTACGGAGGACAGACAAGATGTGCCTGGTCGCTTGGAGCATGGGGGTTATGGAGTGGCTCCGCACTGTACAACAAAGTACAGAGTAGAGGGGTGAAAGCTAGCTCTTCACCCCTAAGGGTGCCTATCCCTTTATGCAAAGAGTGCAAAGAGTTAGCCGTATGCCTTATGTGTAGCCATCACTTGTGCCCCTGCCTTAAGCCTAGCCTGCATAGGTGCCCCTGCCTTATGCCTAGCTTACACTTGTGCCTCTGCCTTATGCTTAGTTTGTACTTGTGCCCCTGCCTAAAGCCTAGCCTGCACTTGAGCCCCTGCCTTATGCCTAGCCAGCACTTGTGCCCCTGCCTTATGCCTAGCCAGCACTTGTGCCCCTGCTTTATGCCTAGCCAGCACTTGTGCCCCTGCCTTATGCCTAGCCTGCACTTGTGCCCCTGCCTTATGCCTAGCCTGCACTTGTGCCCCTGCCTTATGCCTAGCCTGCACTTGTGCCCCTGCCTGATGCCTAGCCAGCACTTGTGCCCCTGCCTTATGCCTAGCCAGCACTTGTGCCCCTGCCTTATGCCTAGCCTGCACTTGTGCCCCTGCCTTATGCCTAGCCTGCACTTGTGCCCCTGCCTTATGCCTAGCCTGCACTTGTGCCCCTGCCTTATGCCTAGCCTGCACTTGTGCCCCTGCCTTATGCCTAGCCTGCACTTGTGCCCCTGCCTTATGCCTAGCCTGCACTTGTGCCCCTGCCTTATGCCTAGCCTGCACTTGCGCCCCTGCCTTATGCCTAGCCTGCACTTGCGCCCCTGCCTTATGCCTAGCCTGCACTTGCGCCCCTGCCTTATGCCTAGCCAGCGCTTGTGCCCCTGCCTTATGCCTAGCCAGCACTTGTGCCCCTGCCTTATGCCTAGCCAGCACTTGTGCCCCTGCCTTATGCCTAGCCAGCACTTGTGCCCCTGCCTTATGCCTAGCCAGCACTTGTGCCCCTGCCTTATGCCTAGCCAGCACTTGTGCCCCTGCCTTATGCCTAGCCAGCACTTGTGCCCCTGCCTTATGCCTAGCCAGCACTTGTGCCCCTGCCTTATGCCTAGCCAGCACTTGTGCCCCTGCCTTATGCCTAGCCAGCACTTGTGCCCCTGCCTTATGCCTAGCCAGCACTTGTGCCCCTGCCTTATGCCTAGCCCGCACTTGTGCCCCTGCCCTATGCCTAGCCCGCACTTGTGCCCCTGCCCTATGCCTAGCCCGCACTTGTGCCCCTGCCCTATGCCTAGCCCGCACTTGTGCCCTTGCCCTATGCCTAGCCCGCACTTGTGCCCCTGCCCTATGCCTAGCCCGCACTTGTGCCCCTGCCTTATGCCTAGCCTGCACTTGTGCCCCTGCCTTATGCCTAGCCTGCACTTGTGCCCCTTCCTTATGCCTAGCCTGCACTTGTGCCCCTGCCTTAAGCCTAGCCTGCATAGGTGCCCCTGCCTTATGCCTAGCTTACACTTGTGCCTCTGCCTTATGCTTAGTTTGTACTTGTGCCCCTGCCTAAAGCCTAGCCTGCACTTGAGCCCCTGCCTTATGCCTAGCCAGCACTTGTGCCCCTGCCTTATGCCTAGCCAGCACTTGTGCCCCTGCCTTATGCCTAGCCTGCACTTGTGCCCCTGCCTTATGCCTAGCCTGCACTTGTGCCCCTGCCTTATGCCTAGCCTGCACTTGTGCCCCTGCCTGATGCCTAGCCAGCACTTGTGCCCCTGCCTTATGCCTAGCCAGCACTTGTGCCCCTGCCTTATGCCTAGCCTGCACTTGTGCCCCTGCCTTATGCCTAGCCTGCACTTGTGCCCCTGCCTTATGCCTAGCCTGCACTTGTGCCCCTGCCTTATGCCTAGCCTGCACTTGTGCCCCTGCCTTATGCCTAGCCTGCACTTGTGCCCCTGCCTTATGCCTAGCCTGCACTTGTGCCCCTGCCTTATGCCTAGCCTGCACTTGTGCCCCTGCCTTATGCCTAGCCTGCACTTGCGCCCCTGCCTTATGCCTAGCCTGCACTTGCGCCCCTGCCTTATGCCTAGCCTGCACTTGCGCCCCGGCCTTATGCCTAGCCTGCACTTGCGCCCCGGTCTTATGCCTAGCCTGCACTTGCGCCCCGGCCTTATGCCTAGCCTGCACTTGTGCCCCTGCCTTATGCCTAGCCTGCACTTGTGCCCCTGCCTTATGCCTAGCCTGCACTTGTGCCCCTGCCTTATGCCTAGCCTGCACTTGTGCCCCTGCCTTATGCCTAGCCTGCACTTGTGCCCCTGCCTTATGCCTAGCCTGCACTTGTGCCCCTGCCTTATGCCTAGCCTGCACTTGTGCCCCTGCCTTATGCCTAGCCAGCACTTGTGCCCCTGCCTTATGCCTAGCCAGCACTTGTGCCCCTGCCTTATGCCTAGCCAGCACTTGTGCCCCTGCCTTATGCCTAGCCAGCACTTGTGCCCCTGCCTTATGCCTAGCCAGCACTTGTGCCCCTGCCTTATGCCTAGCCAGCACTTGTGCCCCTGCCTTATGCCTAGCCAGCACTTGTGCCCCTGCCTTATGCCTAGCCTGCACTTGTGCCCCTGCCTTATGCTTAGCCCGCACTTGTGCCCCTGCCTTATGCCCAGCCCGCACTTGTGCCCCTGCCTTATGCCCAGCCCGAACTTGTGCCCCTGCCTTATGCCCAGCCCGCACTTGTGCCCCTGCCTTATGCCCAGCCCGCACTTGTGCCCCTGCCTTATGCCCAGCCCGCACTTGTGCCCCTGCCTTATGCCCAGCCCGCACTTGTGCCCCTGCCTTATGCCCAGCCCTCACTTGTGCCCCTGCCTTATGCCTAGCCCGCACTTGTGCCCCTGACTTATGCCTAGCCCGCACTTGTGCCCCTGCCTTATGCCTAGCCTGCACTTGTGCCCCTGCCTTATGCCTAGCCTGCACTTGTGCCCCTGCCTTATGCTTAGCCCGCACTTGTGCCCCTGCCTTATGCCCAGCCCGCACTTGTGCCCCTGCCTTATGCCCAGCCCGAACTTGTGCCCCTGCCTTATGCCCAGCCCGCACTTGTGCCCCTGCCTTATGCCCAGCCCGCACTTGTGCCCCTGCCTTATGCCCAGCCCGCACTTGTGCCCCTGCCTTATGCCCAGCCCGCACTTGTGCCCCTGCCTTATGCCCAGCCCTCACTTGTGCCCCTGCCTTATGCCTAGCCCGCACTTGTGCCCCTGACTTATGCCTAGCCCGCACTTGTGCCCCTGCCTTATGCCTAGCCTGCACTTGTGCCCCTGCCTTATGCCTAGCCTGCACTTGTGCCCCTGCCTTATGCCTAGCCTGCACTTGTGCCCCTGCCTTATGCCTAGCCTGCACTTGTGCCCCTGCCTTATGCCTAGCCTGCACTTGTGCCCCTGCCTTATGCCTAGCCTGCACTTGTGCCCCTGCCTTATGCCTAGCCTGCACTTGTGCCCCTGCCTTATGCCTAGCCTGCACTTGTGCCCCTGCCTTATGCCTAGCCTGCACTTGTGCCCCTGCCTTATGCCTAGCCTGCACTTGTGCCCCTGCCTTATGCCTAGCCTGCACTTGTGCCCCTGCCTTATGCCTAGCCTGCACTTGTGCCCCTGCCTTATGCCTAGCCTGCACTTGTGCCCCTGCCTTATGCCTAGCCAGCACTTGTGCCCCTGCCTTATGCCTAGCCAGCACTTGTGCCCCTGCCTTATGCCTAGCCAGCACTTGTGCCCCTGCCTTATGCCTAGCCAGCACTTGTGCCCCTGCCTTATGCCTAGCCAGCACTTGTGCCCCTGCCTTATGCCTAGCCAGCACTTGTGCCCCTGCCTTATGCCTAGCCAGCACTTGTGCCCCTGCCTTATGCCTAGCCAGCACTTGTGCCCCTGCCTTATGCCTAGCCAGCACTTGTGCCCCTGCCTTATGCCTAGCCAGCACTTGTGCCCCTGCCTTATGCCTAGCCAGCACTTGTGCCCCTGCCTTATGCCTAGCCAGCACTTGTGCCCCTGCCTTATGCCTAGCCAGCACTTGTGCCCCTGCCCTATGCCTAGCCCGCACTTGTGCCCCTGCCCTATGCCTAGCCCGCACTTGTGCCCCTGCCCTATGCCTAGCCCGCACTTGTGCCCCTGCCTTATGCCTAGCCTGCACTTGTGCCCCTGCCTTATGCCTAGCCTGCACTTGTGCCCCTTCCTTATGCCTAGCCTGCACTTGTGCCCCTGCCTTATGCCTAGCCTGCACTTGTGCCCCTGCCTTATGCCTAGCCAGCACTTGTGCCCCTGCCTTATGCCTAGCTTGCACTTGTGCCTCTGCCTTATGCTTAGTTTGCACTTGTGCCCCTGCCTAAAGGCTACCCCGCACTTGTGCCCCTGCCTTATGCCTAGCCAGCACTTGTGCCCTTGCCTTATGCCTAGCCAGCACTTGTGCCCCAGCCTTATGCCTAGCCAGCACTTGTGCCCCAGCCTTATGCCTAGCCAGCACTTGTGCCCCAGCCTTATGCCTAGCAAGCACTTTTGCCCCTTGCATTATTGTTTTTTTGTCTTCAGCTTCATGTTGGTTATGCACACAGGGCAGGCTTTACGCTCTTCGCTCTTGTCCCGTCTGAATGCACATGCACGACTGTAATTGGCGACGAAGGCATTACCCATTTACGGAGGACAGACAAGATGTGCCTGGTCGCTTGGAGCATGGGGGTTATGGAGTGGCTCCGCACTGTACAACAAAGTACAGAGTAGAGGGGTGAAAGCTAGCTCTTCACCCCTAAGGGTGCCTATCCCTTTATGCAAAGAGTGCAAAGAGTTAGCCGTATGCCTTATGTGTAGCCATCACTTGTGCCCCTGCCTTAAGCCTAGCCTGCATAGGTGCCCCTGCCTTATGCCTAGCTTACACTTGTGCCTCTGCCTTATGCTTAGTTTGTACTTGTGCCCCTGCCTAAAGCCTAGCCTGCACTTGAGCCCCTGCCTTATGCCTAGCCAGCACTTGTGCCCCTGCCTTATGCCTAGCCAGCACTTGTGCCCCTGCTTTATGCCTAGCCAGCACTTGTGCCCCTGCCTTATGCCTAGCCTGCACTTGTGCCCCTGCCTTATGCCTAGCCTGCACTTGTGCCCCTGCCTTATGCCTAGCCTGCACTTGTGCCCCTGCCTGATGCCTAGCCAGCACTTGTGCCCCTGCCTTATGCCTAGCCAGCACTTGTGCCCCTGCCTTATGCCTAGCCTGCACTTGTGCCCCTGCCTTATGCCTAGCCTGCACTTGTGCCCCTGCCTTATGCCTAGCCTGCACTTGTGCCCCTGCCTTATGCCTAGCCTGCACTTGTGCCCCTGCCTTATGCCTAGCCTGCACTTGTGCCCCTGCCTTATGCCTAGCCTGCACTTGTGCCCCTGCCTTATGCCTAGCCTGCACTTGCGCCCCTGCCTTATGCCTAGCCTGCACTTGCGCCCCTGCCTTATGCCTAGCCTGCACTTGCGCCCCTGCCTTATGCCTAGCCTGCACTTGCGCCCCGGCCTTATGCCTAGCCTGCACTTGCGCCCCGGCCTTATGCCTAGCCTGCACTTGTGCCCCTGCCTTATGCCTAGCCTGCACTTGTGCCCCTGCCTTATGCCTAGCCTGCACTTGTGCCCCTGCCTTATGCCTAGCCTGCACTTGTGCCCCTGCCTTATGCCTAGCCTGCACTTGTGCCCCTGCCTTATGCCTAGCCTGCACTTGTGCCCCTGCCTTATGCCTAGCCTGCACTTGTGCCCCTGCCTTATGCCTAGCCAGCACTTGTGCCCCTGCCTTATGCCTAGCCAGCACTTGTGCCCCTGCCTTATGCCTAGCCAGCACTTGTGCCCCTGCCTTATGCCTAGCCAGCACTTGTGCCCCTGCATTATGCCTAGCCAGCACTTGTGCCCCTGCCTTATGCCTAGCCAGCACTTGTGCCCCTGCCTTATGCCTAGCCAGCACTTGTGCCCCTGCCTTATGCCTAGCCAGCACTTGTGCCCCTGCCTTTTGCCTAGCCAGCACTTGTGCCCCAGCCTTATGCCTAGCCAGCACTTTTACCCCTTGCATTATTGTTTTTTTGTCTTTAGCTTCATGTTGGTTATGCACACAGGGCAGGCTTTACGCTCTTCGCTCTTTTCCCGTCTGAATGCACATGCACGACTGTAATTGGGGACGAAGGCAATACCCATTTACGGAGGACAGACAAGATGTGCCTGGTCGCTTGGAGCATGGGGGTTATGGAGTGGCTCCGCACTGTACAACAAAGTACAGAGTAGAGGGGTGAAAGCTAGCTCTTCACCCCTAAGGGTGCCTATCCCTTTATGCAAAGAGTGCAAAGAGTTAGCCGTATGCCTTATGTGTAGCCATCACTTGTGCCTCTGCCTTAAGCCTAGCCTGCATAGGTGCCCCTGCCTTATGCCTAGCCAGCACTTGTGCCCCTGCCTTATGCCTAGCCTGCACTTGTGCCCCTGCCTTATGCCTAGCCTGCACTTGTGCCCCTGCCTTATGCCTAGCCTGCACTTGTGCCCCGGCCTTATGCCTAGCCTGCACTTGTGCCCCGGCCTTATGCCTAGCCTGCACTTGTGCCCCTGCCTTATGCCTAGCCTGCACTTGTGCCCCTGCCTTATGCCTAGCCTGCACTTGTGCCCCTGCCTTATGCCTAGCCTGCACTTGTGCCCCTGCCTTATGCCTAGCCTGCACTTGTGCCCCTGCCTTATGCCTAGCCTGCACTTGTGCCCCTGCCTTATGCCTAGCCAGCACTTGTGCCCCTGCCTTATGCCTAGCCAGCACTTGTGCCCCTGCCTTATGCCTAGCCAGCACTTGTGCCCCTGCCTTATGCCTAGCCAGCACTTGTGCCCCTGCCCTATGCCTAGCCAGCACTTGTGCCCCTGCCTTATGCCTAGCCAGCACTTGTGCCCCTGCCTTATGCCTAGCCAGCACTTGTGCCCCTGCCTTATGCCTAGCCAGCACTTGTGCCTCTGCCTTATGCCTAGCCAGCACTTGTGCCTCTGCCTTATGCCTAGCCAGCACTTGTGCCCCTGCCTTATGCCTAGCCAGCACTCGTGCCCCTGCCTTATGCCTAGCCAGCACTTGTGCCCCTGCCTTATGCCTAGCCAGCACTTGTGCCCCTGCCTTATGCCTAGCCAGCACTTTTGAGCCCCTTGCATTATTGTTTTTTTGTCTTTAGCTTCCTGTTGGTTATGCACACTGGGCAGGCTTTACGCTCTTCGCTCTTGTCCCGTCTGAATGCACATGCACGACTGTAATTGGGGACGAAGGCATTACCCATTTACGGAGGACAGACAAGATGTGCCTGGTCGCTTGGAGCATGGGGGTTATGGAGTGGCTCCGCACTGTACAACAAAGTACAGAGTAGAGGGGTGAAAGCTAGCTCTTCACCACTAAGGGTGCCTATCCCTTTATGCAAAGAGTGCAAAGAGTAAGCCGTATGCCTTATGTGTAGCCATCATTTGTGCCCTGCCTTAAGCCTAGCCTGCATAGGTGCCCCTGCCTTATGCCTAGCTTGCACTTGTGCCTCCGCCTTATGCTTAGTTTGCACTTGTGCCCCTGCCTAAAGCCTAGCCCGCACTTGTGCCCCTGCCTTATGCCTAGCCCGCACTTGTGCCCCTGCCTTATGCCTAGCCCGCACTTGTGCCCCTGCCTTATGCCTAGCCAGCACTTGTGCCCCTGCCT
The DNA here is from genome assembly GCF_032444005.1 of Ranitomeya imitator. NCBI lineage: Eukaryota > Metazoa > Chordata > Amphibia > Anura > Dendrobatidae > Ranitomeya > Ranitomeya imitator. Next base: position 109,867,725 of record NC_091288.1, on the reverse strand, counting down.
TATGCCTAGCCAGCACTTGTGCCCCTGCCTTATGCCTAGCCAGCACTTGTGCCTCAGCCTTATGCCTAGCCAGCACTTGTGCCCCTGCCTTATGCCTAGCCAGCACTTGTGCCCCTGCCTTATGCCTAGCCAGCACTTGTGCCCCTGCCTTATGCCTAGCCAGCACTTGTGCCCCTGCCTTATGCCTAGCCAGCACTTGTGCCCCTGCCTTATGCCTAGCCAGCACTTGTGCCCCTGCCTTATGCCTAGCCAGCACTTGTGCCCCTGCCTTATGCCTAGCCAGCACTTGTGCCCCTGCCTTATGCCTAGCCAGCACTTGTGCCCCTGCCTTATGCCTAGCCTGCACTTGTGCCCCTGCCTTATGCCTAGCCTGCACTTGTGCCCCTGCCTTATGCCTAGCCTGCATTTGTGCCCCTGCCTTATGCCTAGCCAGCACTTGTGCCCCTGCCTTATGCCTAGCCAGCACTTGTGCCCCTGCCTGATGCCTAGCCAGCACTTGTGCGCCTGCCTGATGCCTAGCCAGCACTTGTGCGCCTGCCTGATGCCTAGCCAGCACTTGTGCCCCTGCCTGATGCCTACCCTGCACTTGTGCCCCTGCCTTATGCCTAGCCTGCACTTGTGCTCCTGCCTTATGCCTAGCCTGCACTTGTGCCCCTGCCTTATGCCTAGCCTGCACTTGTGCCCCTGCCTTATGCCTAGCCTGCACTTGTGCCCCTGCCTTATGCCTAGCCAGCACTTGTGCCCCTGCCTGATGCCTAGCCAGCTCTTGTGCCCCTGCCAGATGCCTAGCCAGCACTTGTGCCCCTGCCTGATGCCTAGCCAGCACTTGTGCCCCTGCCTGATGCCTAGCCAGCACTTGTTCCCCTGCTTGAAGCCTAGCCAGCACTTGTGCCCCTGCCTGATGCCTAGCCAGCACTTGTGCCCCTGCCTTATGCCTAGCCAGCACTTGTGCCCCTGCCTTATGTCAAGCCAGCACTTGTGCCCCTGCCTTATGCCTAGCCTGCACTTGTGCCCCTGCCTTATGCCTAGCCAGCACTTGTGCCCCTGCCTTATGCCTAGCCAGCACTTGTGCCCCTGCCTGATGCCTAGCCAGCACTTGTGCCCCTGCCTGATGCCTAGCCAGCACTTGTGCCCCTGCCTGATGCCTAGCCAGCACTTGTGCCCCTGCCTGATGCCTAGCCAGCACTTGTGCCCCTGCCTTATGCCTAGCCAGCACTTGTGCCCCTGCCTTATGCCTAGCCAGCACTTTTGAGCCCCTTGCATTATTGTTTTTTTGTCTTTAGCTTCATGTTGGTTATGCACACAGGGCAGGCTTTACGCTCTTCGCTCTTGTCCCGTCTGAATGCACATGAACGACTGTAATTGGGGACGAAGGCATTACCCATGTACGGAGGACAGACAAGATGTGCCTGGTCGCTTGGAGCATGGGGGTTATGGAGTGGCTCCGCACTGTACAACAAAGTACAGAGTAGAGGGGTGAAAGCTAGGTCTTCACCCCTAAGGGTGCCTATCCCTTTATGCAAAGAGTGCAAAGAGTTAGCCGTATGCCTTATGTGTAGCCATCACTTGTGCCACTGCCTTAAGCCAAGCCTGCATAGGTGCCCCTGCCTTAAGCCTAGCTTGCACTTGTGCCTCTGCCTTATGCTTAGTTTGTACTTGTGCCCCTGCCTAAAGCCTAGCCCGCACTTGTGCCCCTGCCTTATGCCTAGCCCGCACTTGTGCCCCTGCCTTATGCCTAGCCAGCACTTGTGCCCCTGCCTTATGCCTAGCCAGCACTTGTGCCCCTGCCTTATGCCTAGCCTGCACTTGTGCCCCTGCCTAATGCCTGGCTTACACTTGTGCCTCTGCCTTATGCTTAGTTTGCACTCGTGCCCCTGCCTAAAGCCTAGCCCGCACTTGTGCCCCTGCCTCATGCCTATCCAGCACTTGTGCCCCTGCCTTATGCGTAGCCCGCACTTGTGCCCATGCCTTATGCCTAGCCCTCACTTGTGCCCCTGCCTTATGCCTAGCCCGCACTTGTGCCCCTGCCTTATGCCTAGCCCGCACTTGTGCCCCTGCCTTATGCCTAGCCCGCACTTGTGCCCCTGCCTTATGCCTAGCCCGCACTTGTGCCCCTGCCTTATGCCTAGCCCGCACTTGTGCCCCTGCCTTATGCCTAGCCCGCACTTGTGCCCCTGCCTTATGCCTAGCCCGCACTTGTGCCCCTGCCTTATGCCTAGCCCGCACTTGTGCCCCTGCCTTATGCCTAGCCCGCACTTGTGCCCCTGCCTTATGCCTAGCCCGCACTTGTGCCCCTGCCTTATGCCTAGCCCGCACTTGTGCCCCTGCCTTATGCCTAGCCCGCACTTGTGCCCCTGCCTTATGCCTAGCCCGCACTTGTGCCCCTGCCTTATGCCTAGCCCGCACTTGTGCCCCTGCCTTATGCCTAGCCCGCCCTTGTGCCCTTGCCTTATGCCTAGCCCGCCCTTGTGCCCCTGCCTTATGCCTAGCCCGCACTTGTGCCCCTGCCTTATGCCTAGCCCGCACTTGTGCCCCTGCCTTATGCCTAGCCCGCACTTGTGCCCCTGCCTTATGCCTAGCCCGCACTTGTGCCCCTGCCTTATGCCTAGCCCGCACTTGTGCCCCTGCCTTATGCCTAGCCCGCACTTGTGCCCCTGCCTTATGCCTAGCCCGCACTTGTGCCCCTGCCTTATGCCTAGCCCGCACTTGTGCCCCTGCCTTATGCCTAGCCCGCACTTGTGCCCCTGCCTTATGCCTAGCCCGCACTTGTGCCCCTGCCTTATGCCTAGCCCGCACTTGTGCCCCTGCCTTATGCCTAGCCCGCACTTGTGCCCCTGCCTTATGCCTAGCCCGCACTTGTGCCCCTGCCTTATGCCGAGCCCGCACTTGTGCCCCTGCCTTATGCCTAGCCAGCACTTGTGCCCCTGCCTTATGCCTAGCCAGCACTTGTGCCCCTGCCTTATGCCTAGCCAGCACTTGTGCCCCTGCCTTATGCCTAGCCAGCACTTGTGCCCCTGCCTTATGCCTAGCCAGCACTTGTGCCCCTGCCTTATGCCGAGCCCGCACTTGTGCCCCTGCCTTATGACCAGCCCGCACTTGTGCCCCTGCCTTATGCCCAGCCCGCACTTGTGCCCCTGCCTTATGCCCAGCCCGCACTTGTGCCCCTGCCTTATGCCCAGCCCGCACTTGTGCCCCTGCCTTATGCCCAGCCCGCACTTGTGCCCCTGCCTTATGCCCAGCCCGCACTTGTGCCCCTGCCTTATGCCCAGCCCGCACTTGTGCCCCTGCCTTATGCCCAGCCCGCACTTGTGCCCCTGCCTTATGCCCAGCCCGCACTTGTGCCCCTGCCTTATGCCCAGCCCGCACTTGTGCCCCTGCCTTATGCCCAGCCCGCACTTGTGCCCCTGCCTTATGCCCAGCCCGCACTTGTGCCCCTGCCTTATGCCCAGCCCGCACTTGTGCCCCTGCCTTATGCCCAGCCCGCACTTGTGCCCCTGCCTTATGCCCAGCCCGCACTTGTGCCCCTGCCTTATGCCCAGCCCGCACTTGTGCCCCTGCCTTATGCCCAGCCCGCACTTGTGCCCCTGCCTTATGCCCAGCCCGCACTTGTGCCCCTGCCTTATGCCCAGCCCGCACTTGTGCCCCTGCCTTATGCCCAGCCCGCACTTGTGCCCCTGCCTTATGCCTAGCCCGCACTTGTGCCCCTGCCTTATGCCCAGCCCTCACTTGTGCCCCTGCCTTATGCCTAGCCCGCACTTGTGCCCCTGCCTTATGCCTAGCCTGCACTTGTGCCCCTGCCTTATGCCTAGCCTGCACTTGTGCCCCTGCCTTATGCCTAGCCTGCACTTGTGCCCCTGCCTTATGCCTAGCCAGCACTTTTGAGCCCCTTGCATTATTGTTTTTTTGTCTTTAGCTTCATGTTGGTTATGCACACAGGGCAGGCTTTACGCTCTTCGCTCTTGTCCCGTCTGAATGCACATGCACGACTGTAATTGGGGACGAAGGCATTACCCATTTACGGAGGACAGACAAGATGTGCCTGGTCGCTTGGAGCATGGGGGTTATGGAGTGGCTCCGCACTGTACAACAAAGTACAGAGTAGAGGGGTGAAAGCTAGCTCTTCACCCCTAAGGGTGCCTATCCCTTTATGCAAAGAGTGCAAAGAGTTAGTCGTATGCCTTATGTGTAGCCATCACTTGAGCCCCTGCCTTAAGCCTAGCCTGCATAGGTGCCCCTGCCTTATGCCTAGCTTGCACTTGTGCCTCTGCCTTATGCTTAGTTTGCACTTGTGCCCCTGCCTAAAGCCTAGCCAGCACTTGTGCCCCTGCCTTATGCCTAGCCAGCACTTGTGCCCCTGCCTTATGACTAGCCAGTACTTGTGCCCCTGCCTTATGCCTAGCCCGCACTTGTGCCCCTGCCTTATGCCTAGCCTGCACTTGTGCCCCTGCCTTATGCCTAGCCCGCACTTGTGCCCCTGCCTTATGCCTAGCCCGCACTTGTGCCCCTGCCTTATGCCTAGCCCGCACTTGTGCCCCTGCCTTATGCCTAGCCCGCACTTGTGCCCCTGCCTTATGCCTAGCCCGCACTTGTGCCCATGCCTTATGCCTAGCCCGCACTTGTGCCCCTGCCTTATGCCTAGCCCGCACTTGTGCCCCTGCCTTATGCCTAGCCCGCACTTGTGCCCCTGCCTTATGCCTAGCCTGCACTTGTGCCCCTGCCTTATGCCTAGCCCGCACTTGTGCCCCTGCCTTATGCCTAGCCCGCACTTGTGCCCCTGCCTTATGCCTAGCCCGCACTTGTGCCCCTGCCTTATGCCTAGCCCGCACTTGTGCCCCTGCCTTATGCCTAGCCCGCACTTGTGCCCCTGCCTTATGCCTAGCCCGCACTTGTGCCCCTGCCTTATGCCTAGCCCGCACTTGTGCCCCTGCCTTATGCCTAGCCCGCACTTGTGCCCCTGCCTTATGCCTAGCCCGCACTTGTGCCCCTGCCTTATGCCTAGCCCGCACTTGTGCCCCTGCCTTATGCCTAGCCCGCACTTGTGCCCCTGCCTTATGCCTAGCCCGCACTTGTGCCCCTGCCTTATGCCTAGCCTGCACTTGTGCCCCTGCCTTATGCCTAGCCCGCACTTGTGCCCCTGCCTTATGCCTAGCCTGCACTTGTGCCCCTGCCTTATGCCTAGCCTGCACTTGTGCCCCTGCCTTATGCCTAGCCCGCACTTGTGCCCCTGCCTTATGCCTAGCCAGCACTTGTGCCCCTGCCTTATGCCTAGCCAGCACTTGTGCCCCTGCCTTATGCCTAGCCAGCACTTGTGCCCCTCCCTTATGCCTAGCCAGCACTTGTGCCCCTGCCTTATGCCTAGCCAGCACTTGTGCCCCTGCCTTATGCCTAGCCAGCACTTGTGCCCCTGCCTTATGCCTAGCCTGCACTTGTGCCCCTGCCTTATGCCTAGCCTGCACTTGTGCCCCTGCCTTATGCCTAGCCTGCATTTGTGCCCCTGCCTTATGCCTAGCCTGCACTTGTGCCCCTGCCTTATGCCTAGCCTGCATTTGTGCCCCTGCCTTATGCCTAGCCTGCACTTGTGCCCCTGCCTTATGCCTAGCCTGCACTTGTGCCCCTGCCTTATGCCTAGCCTGCACTTGTGCCCCTGCCTTATGCCTAGCCTGCACTTGTGCCCCTGCCTTATGCCTAGCCTGCACTTGTGCCCCTGCCTTATGCCTAGCCTGCACTTGTGCCCCTGCCTTATGCCTAGCCTGCACTTGTGCCCCTGCCTTATGCCTAGCCTGCACTTGTGCCCCTGCCTTATGCCTAGCCTGCACTTGTGCCCCTGCCTGATGCCTAGCCCGCACTTTTGCCCCTGCCTTATGCCTAGCCAGCACTTGTGCCCCTGCCTTATGCCTAGCCAGCACTTGTGCCCCTGCCTTATGCCTAGCCAGCACTTGTGCCCCTGCCTTATGCCTAGCCCGCACTTGTGCCCCTGCCTTATGACCAGCCCGCACTTGTGCCCCTGCCTTATGCCCAGCCCGCACTTGTGCCCCTGCCTTATGCCCAGCCCGCACTTGTGCCCCTGCCTTATGCCCAGCCCGCACTTGTGCCCCTGCCTTATGCCCAGCCCGCACTTGTGCCCCTGCCTTATGCCCAGCCCGCACTTGTGCCCCTGCCTTATGCCCAGCCCGCACTTGTGCCCCTGCCTTATGCCTAGCCCGCACTTGTGCCCCTGCCTTATGCCCAGCCCTCACTTGTGCCCCTGCCTTATGCCTAGCCCGCACTTGTGCCCCTGCCTTATGCCTAGCCTGCACTTGTGCCCCTGCCTTATGCCTAGCCTGCACTTGTGCCCCTGCCTTATGCCTAGCCTGCACTTGTGCCCCTGCATTATGCCTAGCCAGCACTTGTGCCCCTGCCTTATGCCTAGCCAGCACTTTTGAGCCCCTTGCATTATTGTTTTTTTGTCTTTAGCTTCATGTTGGTTATGCACACAGGGCAGGCTTTACGCTCTTCGCTCTTGTCCCGTCTGAATGCACATGCACGACTGTAATTGGGGACGAAGGCATTACCCATTTACGGAGGACAGACAAGATGTGCCTGGTCGCTTGGAGCATGGGGGTTATGGAGTGGCTCCGCACTGTACAACAAAGTACAGAGTAGAGGGGTGAAAGCTAGCTCTTCACCCCTAAGGGTGCCTATCCCTTTATGCAAAGAGTGCAAAGAGTTAGTCGTATGCCTTATGTGTAGCCATCACTTGAGCCCCTGCCTTAAGCCTAGCCTGCATAGGTGCCCCTGCCTTATGCCTAGCTTGCACTTGTGCCTCTGCCTTATGCTTAGTTTGCACTTGTGCCCCTGCCTAAAGCCTAGCCAGCACTTGTGCCCCTGCCTTATGCCTAGCCAGCACTTGTGCCCCTGCCTTATGCCTAGCCAGCACTTGTGCCCCTGCCTTATGCCTAGCCCGCACTTGTGCCCCTGCCTTATGCCTAGCCCGCACTTGTGCCCCTGCCTTATGCCTAGCCCGCACTTGTGCCCCTGCCTTATGCCTATCCCGCACTTGTGCCCCTGCCTTATGCCTAGCCCGCACTTGTGCCCCTGCCTTATGCCTAGCCCGCACTTGTGCCCCTGCCTTATGCCTAGCCCGCACTTGTGCCCCTGCCTTATGCCTAGCCCGCACTTGTGCCCCTGCCTTATGCCTAGCCCGCACTTGTGCCCCTGCCTTATGCCTAGCCCGCACTTGTGCCCCTGCCTTATGCCTAGCCCGCACTTGTGCCCCTGCCTTATGCCTAGCCCGCACTTGTGCCCCTGCCTTATGCCTAGCCCGCACTTGTGCCCCTGCCTTATGCCTAGCCCGCACTTGTGCCCCTGCCTTATGCCTAGCCCGCACTTGTGCCCCTGCCTTATGCCTAGCCCGCACTTGTGCCCCTGCCTTATGCCTAGTCCGCACTTGTGCCCCTGCCTTATGCCTAGTCCGCACTTGTGCCCCTGCCTTATGCCTAGCCCGCACTTGTGCCCCTGCCTTATGCCTAGCCCGCACTTGTGCCCCTGCCTTATGCCTAGCCCGCACTTGTGCCCCTGCCTTATGCCTAGCCTGCACTTGTGCCCCTGCCTTATGCCTAGCCTGCATTTGTGCCCCTGCCTTATGCCTAGCCTGCACTTGTGCCCCTGCCTTATGCCTAGCCTGCACTTGTGCCCCTGCCCTATGCCTAGCCTGCACTTGTGCCCCTGCCTTATGCCTAGCCTGCACTTGTGCCCCTGCCTTATGCCTAGCCTACACTTGTGCCCCTGCCTTATGCCTAGCCTGCACTTGTGCCCCTGCCTTATGCCTAGCCTGCACTTGTGCCCCTGCCTTATGCCTAGCCTGCACTTGTGCCCCTGCCTTATTCCTAGCCTGCACTTGTGCCCCTGCCTTATGCCTAGCCTGCACTTGTGCCCCTGCCTTATGCCTAGCCTGCACTTGTGCCCCTGCCTGATGCCTAGCCTGCACTTGTGCCCCTGCCTTATGCCTAGCCTGCACTTGTGCCCCTGCCTGATGCCTAGCCTGCACTTGTGCCCCTGCCTGATGCCTAGCCTGCACTTGTGCCCCTGCCTTATGCCTAGCCTGCACTTGTGCCCCTGCCTTATGCCCCTGCCTTATGCCTAGCCAGCACTTGTGCCCCTGCCTTATGCCTAGCCAGCACTTTTGAGCCCCTTGCATTATTGTTTTTTTTGTCTTTAGCTTCATGTTGGTTATGCACACAGGGCAGGCTTTACGCTCTTCGCTCTTGTCCCGTCTGAATGCACATGCACGACTGTAATTGGGGACGAAGGCATTACCCATGTACGGAGGACAGACAAGATGTGCCTGGTCGCTTGGAGCATGGGGGTTATGGAGTGGCTCCGCACTGTACAACAAAGTAGAGTAGAGGGGTGAAAGCTAGCTCTTCACCCCTAAGGGTGCCTATCCCTTTATGCAAAGAGTGCAAAGAGTTAGCCGTATGCCTTATGTGTAGCCATCACTTGTGCCCCTGCCTTAAGCCAAGCCTGCATAGGTGCCCCTGCCTTATGCCTAGCCCGCACTTGTGCCCCTGCCTTATGCCTAGCCCGCACTTGTGCCCCTGCCTTATGCCTAGCCCGCACTTGTGCCCCTGCCTTATGCCTAGCCCGCACTTGTGCCCCTGCCTTATGCCTAGCCCGCACTTGTGCCCCTGCCTTATGCCTAGCCCGCACTTGTGCCCCTGCCTTATGCCTAGCCCGCACTTGTGCCCCTGCCTTATGCCTAGCCCGCACTTGTGCCCCTGCCTTATGCCTAGCCCGCACTTGTGCCCCTGCCTTATGCCTAGCCCGCACTTGTGCCCCTGCCTTATGCCTAGCCCGCCCTTGTGCCCTTGCCTTATGCCTAGCCCGCCCTTGTGCCCCTGCCTTATGCCTAGCCCGCCCTTGTGCCCCTGCCTTATGCCTAGCCCGCCCTTGTGCCCCTGCCTTATGCCTAGCCCGCACTTGTGCCCCTGCCTTATGCCTAGCCCGCACTTGTGCCCCTGCCTTATGCCTAGCCCGCACTTGTGCCCCTGCCTTATGCCTAGCCCGCACTTGTGCCCCTGCCTTATGCCTAGCCCGCACTTGTGCCCCTGCCTTATGCCTAGCCCGCACTTGTGCCCCTGCCTTATGCCTAGCCCGCACTTGTGCCCCTGCCTTATGCCTAGCCCGCACTTGTGCCCCTGCCTTATGCCTAGCCAGCACTTGTGCCCCTGCCTTATGCCTAGCCAGCACTTGTGCCCCTGCCTTATGCCTAGCCAGCACTTGTGCCCCTGCCTTATGCCTAGCCAGCACTTGTGCCCCTGCCTTATGCCTAGCCAGCACTTGTGCCCCTGCCTTATGCCTAGCCAGCACTTGTGCCCCTGCCTTATGCCTAGCCAGCACTTGTGCCCCTGCCTTATGCCTAGCCAGCACTTGTGCCCCTGCCTTATGCCTAGCCAGCACTTGTGCCCCTGCCTTATGCCTAGCCAGCACTTGTGCCCCTGCCTTATGCCTAGCCAGCACTTGTGCCCCTGCCTTATGCCTAGCCAGCACTTGTGCCCCTGCCTTATGCCTAGCCAGCACTTGTGCCCCTGCCTTATGCCTAGCCAGCACTTGTGCCCCTGCCTTATGCCTAGCCAGCACTTGTGCCCCTGCCTTATGCCTAGCCAGCACTTGTGCCCCTGCCTTATGCCTAGCCAGCACTTTTGAGCCCCTTGCATTATTGTTTTTTTGTCTTTAGCTTCATGTTGGTTATGCACACTGGGCAGGCTTTACGCTCTTCGCTCTTGTCCCGTCTGAATGCACATGCACGACTGTAATTGGGGACGAAGGCATTACCCATTTACGGAGGACAGACAAGATGTGCCTGGTCGCTTGGAGCATGGGGGTTATGGAGTGGCTCCGCACTGTACAACAAAGTACAGAGTAGAGGGGTGAAAGCTAGCTCTTCACCACTAAGGGTGCCTATCCCTTTATGCAAAGAGTGCAAAGAGTAAGCCGTATGCCTTATGTGTAGCCATCATTTGTGCCCTGCCTTAAGCCTAGCCTGCATAGGTGCCCCTGCCTTATGCCTAGCTTGCACTTGTGCCTCTGCCTTATGCTTAGTTTGCACTTGTGCCCCTGCCTAAAGCCTAGCCCGCACTTGTGCCCCTGCCTTATGCCTAGCCCGCACTTGTGCCCCTGCCTTATGCCTAGCCAGCACTTGTGCCCCTGCCTTATGCCTAGCCAGCACTTGTGCCCCTGCCTTATGCCTAGCCAGCACTTGTGCCCCTGCCTTATGCCTAGCCAGCACTTGTGCCCCTGCCTTATGCCTAGCCAGCACTTGTGCCCCTGCCTTATGCCTAGCCAGCACTTGTGCCCCTGCCTTATGCCTAGCCTGCACTTGTGCCCCTGCCTTATGCCTAGCCTGCACTTGTGCCCCTGCCTTATGCCTAGCCTGCATTTGTGCCCCTGCCTTATGCCTAGCCAGCACTTGTGCCCCTGCCTTATGCCTAGCCAGCACTTGTGCCCCTGACTGATGCCTAGCCAGCACTTGTGCGCCTGCCTGATGCCTAGCCAGCACTTGTGCCCCTGCCTGATGCCTAGCCAGCACTTGTGCCCCTGCCTTATGCCTAGCCTGCACTTGTGCTCCTGCCTTATGCCTAGCCTGCACTTGTGCCCCTGCCTTATGCCTAGCCTGCACTTGTGCCCCTGCCTTATGCCTAGCCAGCACTTGTGCCCCTGCCTGATGCCTAGCCAGCACTTGTGCCCCTACCAGATGCCTAGCCAGCACTTGTGCCCCTGCCTGATGCCTAGCCAGCACTTTTGCCCCTGCCTGATGCCTAGCCAGCACTTGTTCCCCTGCCTGAAGCCTAGCCAGCACTTGTGCCCCTGCCTGATGCCTAGCCAGCACTTGTGACCCTGCCTTATGCCTAGCCAGCACTTGTGACCCTGCCTTATGCCTAGCCAGCACTTGTGCCCCTGCCTTATGCCTAGCCAGCACTTGTGCCCCTGCCTTATGCCTAGCCAGCACTTGTGCCCCTGCCTTATTTCTAGCCTGCACTTGTGCCCCTGCCTTATGCCTAGCCTGCACTTGTGCCCCTGCCTTATGCCTTGCCTGCACTTGTGCCCCTGCCTTATGCCTAGCCAGCACTTGTGCCCCTGCCTTATGCCTAGCCAGCACTTGTGCCCCTGCCTGATGCCTAGCCAGCACTTGTGCCCCTGCCTGATGCCTAGCCAGCACTTGTGCCCCTGCCTTATGCCTAGCCAGCACTTGTGCCCCTGCCTTATGCCTAGCCAGAACTTGTGCCCCTGCCTTATGCCTAGCCAGCACTTGTGCCCCTGCCTTATGCCTAGCCAGCACTTGTGCCCCTGCCTTATGCCTAGCCAGCACTTGTGCCCCTGCCTTATGCCTAGCCAGCACTTTTGCCCCTGCCTTATGCCTAGCCAGCACTTTTGCCCCTGCCTTATGCCTAGCCAGCACTTTTGAGCCCCTTGCATTATTGTTTTTTTGTCTTTAGCTTCATGTTGGTTATGCACACTGGGCAGGCTTTACGCTCTTCGCTCTTGTCCCGTCTGAATGCACATGCACGACTGTAATTGGGGACGAAGGCATTACCCATTTACGGAGGACAGACAAGATGTGCCTGGTCGCTTGGAGCATGGGGGTTATGGAGTGGCTCCGCACTGTACAACAAAGTACAGAGTAGAGGGGTGAAAGCTAGCTCTTCACCACTAAGGGTGCCTATCCCTTTATGCAAAGAGTGCAAAGAGTAAGCCGTATGCCTTATGTGTAGCCATCATTTGTGCCCTGCCTTAAGCCTAGCCTGCATAGGTGCCCCTGCCTTATGCCTAGCTTGCACTTGTGCCTCTGCCTTATGCTTAGTTTGCACTTGTGCCCCTGCCTAAAGCCTAGCCCGCACTTGTGCCCCTGCCTTATGCCTAGCCCGCACTTGTGCCCCTGCCTTATGCCTAGCCCGCACTTGTGCCCCTGCCTTATGCCTAGCCAGCACTTGTGCCCCTGCCTTATGCCTAGCCAGCACTTGTGCCCCTGCCTTATGCCTAGCCAGCACTTGTGCCCCTGCCTTATGCCTAGCCAGCACTTGTGCCCCTGCCTTATGCCTAGCCAGCACTTGTGCCCCTGCCTTATGCCTAGCCAGCACTTGTGCCCCTGCCTTATGCCTAGCCTGCACTTGTGCCCCTGCCTTATGCCTAGCCTGCACTTGTGCCCCTGCCTTATGCCTAGCCTGCATTTGTGCCCCTGCCTTATGCCTAGCCAGCACTTGTGCCCCTGCCTTATGCCTAGCCAGCACTTGTGCCCCTGACTGATGCCTAGCCAGCACTTGTGCGCCTGCCTGATGCCTAGCCAGCACTTGTGCCCCTGCCTGATGCCTAGCCAGCACTTGTGCCCCTGCCTTATGCCTAGCCTGCACTTGTGCTCCTGCCTTATGCCTAGCCTGCACTTGTGCCCCTGCCTTATGCCTAGCCTGCACTTGTGCCCCTGCCTTATGCCTAGCCAGCACTTGTGCCCCTGCCTGATGCCTAGCCAGCACTTGTGCCCCTACCAGATGCCTAGCCAGCACTTGTGCCCCTGCCTGATGCCTAGCCAGCACTTGTGCCCCTGCCTGATGCCTAGCCAGCACTTGTTCCCCTGCCTGAAGCCTAGCCAGCACTTGTGCCCCTGCCTGATGCCTAGCCAGCACTTGTGACCCTGCCTTATGCCTAGCCAGCACTTGTGACCCTGCCTTATGCCTAGCCAGCACTTGTGCCCCTGCCTTATGCCTAGCCAGCACTTGTGCCCCTGCCTTATGCCTAGCCAGCACTTGTGCCCCTGCCTTATTTCTAGCCTGCACTTGTGCCCCTGCCTTATGCCTAGCCTGCACTTGTGCCCCTGCCTTATGCCTTGCCTGCACTTGTGCCCCTGCCTTATGCCTAGCCAGCACTTGTGCCCCTGCCTGATGCCTAGCCAGCACTTGTGCCCCTGCCTGATGCCTAGCCAGCACTTGTGCCCCTGCCTTATGCCTAGCCAGCACTTGTGCCCCTGCCTTATGCCTAGCCAGAGCTTGTGCCCCTGCCTTATGCCTAGCCAGCACTTGTGCCCCTGCCTTATGCCTAGCCAGAGCTTGTGCCCCTGCCTTATGCCTAGCCAGCACTTGTGCCCCTGCCTTATGCCTAGCCAGCACTTGTGCCCCTGCCTTATGCCTAGCCAGCACTTGTGCCCCTGCCTTATGCCTAGCCAGCACTTGTGCCCCTGCCTTATGCCTAGCCAGCACTTTTGCCCCTGCCTTATGCCTAGCCAGCACTTTTGCCCCTGCCTTATGCCTAGCCAGCACTTTTGAGCCCCTTGCATTATTGTTTTTTTGTCTTTAGCTTCATGTTGGTTATGCACACAGGGCAGGCTTTACGCTCTTCGCTCTTGTCCTGTCTGAATGCACATGAACGACTGTAATTGGGGACGAAGGCATTACCCATATACGGAGGACAGACAAGATGTGCCTGGTCGCTTGGAGCATGGGGGTTATGGAGTGGCTCCGCACTGTACAACAAATTAGAGTAGAGGGGTGAAAGCTAGCTCTTCACCCCTAAGGGTGCCTATCCCTTTATGCAAAGAGTGCAAAGAGTTAGCCGTATGCCTTATGTGTAGCCATCACTTGTGCCCCTGCCTTAAGCCAAGCCTGCATAGGTGCCCCTGCCTTATGCCTAGCTTGCACTTGTGCCTCTGCCTTATGCTTAGTTTGTACTTGTGCCCCTGCCTAAAGCCTAGCCCGCACTTGTGCCCCTGCCTTATGCCTAGCCAGCACTTGTGCCCCTGCCTTATGCCTAGCCAGCACTTGTGCCCCTGCCTTATGCCTAGCCAGCACTTGTGCCCCTGCCTTATGCCTAGCCAGCACTTGTGCCCCTGCCTTATGCCTAGCCAGCACTTGTGCCCCTGCCTTATGCCTAGCCAGCACTTGTGCCCCTGCCTTATGCCTAGCCAGCACTTGTGCCCCTGCCTTATGCCTAGCCAGCACTTGAGCCCCTGCCTTATTTCTAGCCTGCACTTGTGCCCCTGCCTTATGCCTAGCCCGCACTTGTGCCCCTGCCTTATGCCTAGCCCGCACTTGTGCCCCTGCCTTATGCCTAGCCAGCACTTGTGCCCCTGCCTTATGCCTAGCCAGCACTTGTGCCCCTGCCTTATGCCTAGCCAGCACTTGTGCCCCTGCCTTATGCCCAGCCCGCACTTGTGCCCCTGCCTTATGCCTAGCCCGCACTTGTGCCCCTGCCTTATGCCCAGCCCTCACTTGTGCCCCTGCCTTATGCCTAGCCCGCACTTGTGCCCCTGCCTTATGCCTAGCCTGCACTTGTGCCCCTGCCTTATGCCTAGCCTGCACTTGTGCCCCTGCCTTATGCCTAGCCTGCAATTGTGCCCCTGCCTTATGCCTAGCCTGCACTTGTGCCCCTGCCTTATGCCTAGCCAGCACTTGTGCCCCTGCCTTATGCCTAGCCAGCACTTGTGCCCCTGCCTTATGCCTAGCCAGCACTTTTGAGCCCCTTGCATTATTGTTTTTTTGTCTTTAGCTTCATGTTGGTTATGCACACAGGGCAGGCTTTACGCTCTTCGCTCTTGTCCCGTCTGAATGCACATGCACGACTGTAATTGGGGACGAAGGCATTACCCATTTATGGAGGACAGACAAGATGTGCCTGGTCGCTTGGAGCATGGGGGTTATGGAGTGGCTCCGCACTGTACAACAAAGTACAGAGTAGAGGGGTGAAAGCTAGCTCTTCAACCCTAAGGGTGCCTATCCCTTTATGCAAAGAGTGCAAAGAGTTAGCCGTATGCCTTATGTGTAGCCATCACTTGTGCCCCTGCCTTAAGCCTAGCCTGCATAGGTGCCCCTGCCTAAAGCCTAGCCAGCACTTGTGCCCCTGCCTTATGCCTAGCCAGCACTTGTGCCCCTGCCTTATGCCTAGCCAGCACTTGTGCCCCTGCCTTATGCCTAGCCAGTATTTGTGCCCCTGCCTTATGCCCAGCCCGCACTTGTGCCCCTGCCTTATGCCTAGCCCGCACTTGTGCCCCTGCCTTATGCCTAGCCCGCACTTGTGCCCCTGCCTTATGCCTAGCCCGCACTTGTGCCCCTGCCTTATGCCTAGCCCGCACTTGTGCCCCTGCCTTATGCCTAGCCCGCACTTGTGCCCCTGCCTTATGCCTAGCCCGCACTTGTGCCCCTGCCTTATGCCTAGCCCGCACTTGTGCCCCTGCCTTATGCCTAGCCCGCACTTGTGCCCCTGCCTTATGCCTAGCCCGCACTTGTGCCCCTGCCTTATGCCTAGCCCGCACTTGTGCCCCTGCCTTATGCCTAGCCCGCACTTGTGCCCCTGCCTTATGCCTAGCCCGCACTTGTGCCCCTGCCTTATGCCTAGCCCGCACTTGTGCCCCTGCCTTATGCCTAGCCCGCACTTGTGCCCCTGCCTTATGCCTAGCCAGCACTTGTGCCCCTGCCTTATGCCTAGCCAGCACTTGTGCCCCTGCCTTATGCCTAGCCCGCACTTGTGCCTCTGCCTTATGCCTAGCCCGCACTTGTGCCCCTGCCTTATGCCTAGCCGGCACTTGTGCCCCTGCCTTATGCCTAGCCGGCACTTGTGCCCCTGCCTTGTGCCTAGCCGGCACTTGTGCCCCTGCCTTGTGCCTAGCCGGCACTTGTGCCCCTGCCTTGTGCCTAGCCGGCACTTGTGCCCTTGCCTTATGCCCAGCCCGCACTTGTGCCCCTGCCTTATGCCCAGCCGGCACTTGTGCCCCTGCCTTATGCCTAGCCCTCACTTGTGCCCCTGCCTTATGCCTAGCCCTCACTTGTGCCCCTGCCTTATGCCCAGCCCTCACTTGTGCCCCTGCCTTATGCCCAGCCCTCACTTGTGCCCCTGCCTTATGCCCAGCCCGCACTTGTGCCCCTGCCTTATGCTTAGCCTGCACTTGTGCCCCTGCCTTATGCCTAGCCTGCACTTGTGCCCCTGCCTTATGCCTAGCCTGCACTTGTGCCCCTGCCTTATGCCTAGCCTGCACTTGTGCCCCTGCCTTATGCCTAGCCTGCACTTGTGCCCCTGCCTTATGCCTAGCCTGCACTTGTGCCCCTGCCTTATGCCTAGCCTGCATTTGTGCCCCTGCCTTATGCCTAGCCTGCACTTGTGCCCCTGCCTTATGCCTAGCCTGCACTTGTGCCCCTGCCTTATGCCTAGCCTGCACTTGTGCCCCTGCCTTATGCCTAGCCTGCACTTGTGCCCCTGCCTTATGCCTAGCCTGCACTTGTGCCCCTGCCTTATGCCTAGCCTGCACTTGTGCCCCTGCCTTATGCCTAGCCTGCACTTGTGCCCCTGCCTTATGCCTAGCCTGCACTTGTGCCCCTGCCTTATGCCTAGCCTGCACTTGTGCCCCTGCCTTATGCCTAGCCTGCACTTGTGCCCCTGCCTTATGCCTAGCCTGCACTTGTGCCCCTGCCTGATGCCTAGCCTGCACTTGTGCCCCTGCCTGATGCCTAGCCTGCACTTGTGCCCCTGCCTGATGCCTAGCCTGCACTTGTGCCCCTGCCTGATGCCTAGCCTGCACTTGTGCCCCTGCCTGATGCCTAGCCTGCAATTGTGCCCCTGCCTGATGCCTAGCCTGCACTTGTGCCCCTGCCTTATGCCTAGCCTGCACTTGTGCCCCTGCCTTATGCCTAGCCAGCACTTGTGCCCCTGCCTTATGCCTAGCCAGCACTTGTGCCCCTGCCTTATGCCTAGCCAGCACTTGTGCCCCTGCCTTATGCCTAGCCAGCACTTGTGCCCCTGCCTTATGCCTAGCCAGCACTTGTGCCCCTGCCTTATGCCTAGCCTGCACTTGTGCCCCTGCCTTATGCCTAGCCTGCACTTGTGCCCCTGCCTTATGCCTAGCCAGCACTTGTGCCCCTGCCTTATGCCTAGCCAGCACTTGTGCCCCTGCCTTATGCCTAGCCAGCACTTGTGCCCCTGCCTTATGCCTAGCCAGCAATTGTGCCCCTGCCTTATGCCTAGCCTGCACTTGTGCCCCTGCCTTATGCCTAGCCAGCACTTGTGCCCCTGCCTTATGCCTAGCCAGCACTTGTGCCCCTCCCTTATGCCTAGCCAGCACTTGTGCCCCTGCCTTATGCCTAGCCAGCACTTGTGCCCCTGCCTTATGCCTAGCCAGCACTTGTGCCCCTGCCTGATGCCTAGCCAGCACTTGTGCCCCTGCCTGATGCCTAGCCTGCACTTTGCCCCTGCCTGATGCCTAGCCTGCACTTGTGCCCCTGCCTTATGCCTAGCCTGCACTTGTGCCCCTGCCTTATGCCTAGCCTGCACTTGTGCCCTTGCCTGATGCCTAGCCAGCACTTGTGCCCCTGCCTGATGCCTAGCCTGCACTTGTGCCCCTGCCTGATGCCTAGCCTGCACTTGTGCCCCTGCCTGATGCCTAGCCTGCACTTGTGCCCCTGCCTGATGCCTAGCCTGCACTTGTGCCCCTGCCTGATGCCTAGCCAGCACTTGTGCCCCTGCCTGATGCCTAGCCAGCACTTGTGCCCCTGCCTTATGCCTAGCCAGCACTTGTGCCCCTGCCTTATGCCTAGCCAGCACTTTTGAGTCCCTTGCATTATTGTTTTTTTGTCATTAGCTTCATGTTGGTTATGCACACAGGGCAGGCTTTACGCTCTTCGCTCTTGTCCCGTCTGAATGCCCATGCACGACTGTAATTGGGGACGAAGGCATTACCCATTTACGGAGGACAGACAAGATGTGCCTGGTCGCTTGGGGCATGGGGGTTATGGAGTGGCTCCGCACTGTACAACAAAGTACAAAGTAGAGGGGTGAAAGCTAGCTGTTCACCCCTAAGGGTGCCTATCCCATTATGCAAAGAGTGCAAAGAGTTAGCCGTATGCCTTATGTGTAGCCATCACTTGTGCCCCTGCCTTATTCCTAGCCTGCATAGGAGCCCCTGCCTTATGCCTAGCTTGCACTTGTGCCTCTGCCTTATGCTTAGTTTGTACTTGTGCCCCTGCCTAAAGCCTAGCCTGCACTTGTGCCCCTGCCTTACGCCTAGCCAGCACTTGTGCCCCTGCCTTATGCCTAGCCTGCACTTGTGCCCCTGCCTTATGCCTAGCCTGCACTTGTGCCCCTGCCTTATGCCTAGCCAGCACTTGTGCCCCTGCCTGATGCCTAGCCTGCACTTGTGCCCCTGCCTTATGCCTAGCCTGCACTTGTGCCCCTGCCTTATGCCTAGCCTGCACTTGTGCCCCTGCCTTATGCCTAGCCTGCACTTGTGCCCCTGCCTTATGCCTAGCCTGCACTTGTGCCCCTGCCTTATGCCTTGCCTGCACTTGTGCCCCTGCCTTATGCCTAGCCTGCACTTGTGCCCCTGCCTTATGCCTAGCCTGCACTTGTGCCCCGGCCTTATGCCTAGCCTGCACTTGTGCCCCGGCCTTATGCCTAGCCTGCACTTGTGCCCCGGCCTTATGCCTAGCCTGCACTTGTGCCCCTGCCTTATGCCTAGCCTGCACTTGTGCCCCTGCCTTAAGCCTAGCCTGCACTTGTGCCCCTGCCTTATGCCTAGCCTGCACTTGTGCCCCTGCCTTATGCCTAGCCAGCACTTGTGCCCCTGCCTTATGCCTAGCCAGCACTTGTGCCCCTGCCTTAAGCCTAGCCTGCATAGGTGCCCCTGCCTTATGCCTAGCCTGCACTTGTGCCCCTGCCTGATGGCTAGCCAGCACTTGTGCCCCTGCCTGATGCCTAGCCAGCACTTGTGCCCCAGCCTTATGCCTAGCCTGCACTTGTGCCCCTGCCTTATGCCTAGCCAGCACTTGTGCCCCTGCCTCATGTGTAGCCATCACTTGTGCCCCTGCCTTAAGCCTAGCCTGCATAGGTGCCCCTGCCTTATGCCTAGCTTGCACTTGTGCCTCTGCCTAATGCTTAGTTTGTACTTGTGCCCCTGCCTAAAGCCTAGCCCGCACTTGTGTCCCTGCCTTATGCCTAGCCCGCACTTGTGTCCCTGCCTTATGCCTAGCCAGCACTTGTGTCCCTGCCTTATGCCTAGCCCGCACTTGTGCCCCTGCCTTATGCCTAGCCAGCACTTGTGCCCCTGCCTAAAGCCTAGCCAGCACTTGTGCCCCTGCCTAAAGCCTAGCCCGCACTTGTGCCCCTGCCTCATGCCTATCCAGCACTTGTGCCCCTGCCTTATGCCTAGCCAGCACTTGTGCCCCTGCCTTATGCCTAGCCAGCACTTGTGCCCCTGCCTTATGCCTAGCCAGCACTTGTGCCCCTGCCTTATGCCTAGCCAGCACTTGTGCCCCTGCCTTATGCCTAGCCAGCACTTGTGCCCCTGCCTTATGCCTAGCCTGCACTTGTGCCCCTGCCTTATGCCTAGCCTGCATTTGTGCCCCTGCCTTATGCCCAGCCAGCACTTGTGCCCCTGCCTTATGCCTAGCCAGCACTTGTGCCCCTGCCTTATGCCTAGCCAGCACTTGTGCCCCTGCCTTATGCCTAGCCAGCACTTGTGCCCCTGCCTTAAGCCTAGCCAGCACTTGTGCCCCTGCCTTATGCCTAGCCAGCACTTGTGCCCCTGCCTTATGCCTAGCCAGCACTTGTGCCCCTGCCTTATGCTTAGCCAGCACTTTTGCCCCTGCCTTATGCCTAGCCAGCACTTGTGCCCCTGCCTTATGCCTAGCCAGCACTTGTGCCCCTGCCTTAAGCCTAGCCAGCACTTGTGCCCCTGCCTTATGCCTAGCCAGCACTTGTGCCCCTGCCTTATGCCTAGCCCGCACTTGTGCCCCTGCCTTATGCCTAGCCCGCACTTGTGCCCCTGCCTTATGCCTAGCCCGCACTTGTGCCCCTGCCTTATGCCTAGCCCGCACTTGTGCCCCTGCCTTATGCCTAGCCCGCACTTGTGCCCCTGCCTTATGCCTAGCCCGCACTTGTGCCCCTGCCTTATGCCTAGCCCGCACTTGTGCCCCTGCCTTATGCCTAGCCAGCACTTGTGCCCCTGCCTTATGCCTAGCCAGCACTTGTGCCCCTGCCTTATGCCTAGCCCGCACTTGTGCCTCTGCCTTATACCTAGCCCGCACTTGTGCCCCTGCCTTATGCCTAGCCGGCACTTGTGCCCCTGCCTTATGCCTAGCCGGCACTTGTGCCCCTGCCTTGTGCCTAGCCGGCACTTGTGCCCCTGCCTTGTGCCTAGCCGGCACTTGTGCCCTTGCCTTATGCCCAGCCCGCACTTGTGCCCCTGCCTTATGCCCAGCCGGCACTTGTGCCCCTGCCTTATGCCTAGCCCTCACTTGTGCCCCTGCCTTATGCCTAGCCCTCACTTGTGCCCCTGCCTTATGCCCAGCCCTCACTTGTGCCCCTGCCTTATGCCCAGCCCTCACTTGTGCCCCTGCCTTATGCCCAGCCCGCACTTGTGCCCCTGCCTTATGCTTAGCCTGCACTTGTGCCCCTGCCTTATGCCTAGCCTGCACTTGTGCCCCTGCCTTATGCCTAGCCTGCACTTGTGCCCCTGCCTTATGCCTAGCCTGCACTTGTGCCCCTGCCTTATGCCTAGCCTGCACTTGTGCCCCTGCCTTATGCCTAGCCTGCACTTGTGCCCCTGCCTTATGCCTAGCCTGCATTTGTGCCCCTGCCTGATGCCTAGCCTGCACTTGTGCCCCTGCCTTATGCCTAGCCTGCACTTGTGCCTCTGCCTTATGCCTAGCCTGCACTTGTGCCCCTGCCTTATGCCTAGCCTGCACTTGTGCCCCTGCCTTATGCCTAGCCTGCACTTGTGCCCCTGCCTTATGCCTAGCCTGCACTTGTGCCCCTGCCTTATGCCTAGCCTGCACTTGTGCCCCTGCCTTATGCCTAGCCTGCACTTGTGCCCCTGCCTTATGCCTAGCCTGCACTTGTGCCCCTGCCTGATGCCTAGCCTGCACTTGTGCCCCTGCCTGATGCCTAGCCTGCACTTGTGCCCCTGCCTGATGCCTAGCCTGCACTTGTGCCCCTGCCTGATGCCTAGCCTGCACTTGTGCCCCTGCCTGATGCCTAGCCTGCACTTGTGCCCCTGCCTGATGCCTAGCCTGCACTTGTGCCCCTGCCTTATGCCTAGCCTGCACTTGTGCCCCTGCCTTATGCCTAGCCAGCACTTGTGCCCCTGCCTTATGCCTAGCCAGCACTTGTGCCCCTGCCTTATGCCTAGCCAGCACTTGTGCCCCTGCCTTATGCCTAGCCAGCACTTGTGCCCCTGCCTTATGCCTAGCCAGCACTTGTGCCCCTGCCTTATGCCTAGCCTGCACTTGTGCCCCTGCCTTATGCCTAGCCTGCACTTGTGCCCCTGCCTTATGCCTAGCCAGCACTTGTGCCCCTGCCTTATGCCTAGCCAGCACTTGTGCCCCTGCCTTATGCCTAGCCAGCACTTGTGCCCCTGCCTTATGCCTAGCCAGCAATTGTGCCCCTGCCTTATGCCTAGCCTGCACTTGTGCCCCTGCCTTATGCCTAGCCAGCACTTGTGCCCCTGCCTTATGCCTAGCCAGCACTTGTGCCCCTCCCTTATGCCTAGCCAGCACTTGTGCCCCTGCCTTATGCCTAGCCAGCACTTGTGCCCCTGCCTTATGCCTAGCCAGCACTTGTGCCCCTGCCTGATGCCTAGCCAGCACTTGTGCCCCTGCCTGATGCCTAGCCTGCACTTTGCCCCTGCCTGATGCCTAGCCTGCACTTGTGCCCCTGCCTTATGCCTAGCCTGCACTTGTGCCCCTGCCTTATGCCTAGCCTGCACTTGTGCCCTTGCCTGATGCCTAGCCAGCACTTGTGCCCCTGCCTGATGCCTAGCCAGCACTTGTGCCCCTGCCTGATGCCTAGCCTGCACTTGTGCCCCTGCCTGATGCCTAGCCTGCACTTGTGCCCCTGCCTGATGCCTAGCCTGCACTTGTGCCCCTGCCTGATGCCTAGCCTGCACTTGTGCCCCTGCCTGATGCCTAGCCAGCACTTGTGCCCCTGCCTGATGCCTAGCCAGCACTTGTGCCCCTGCCTTATGCCTAGCCAGCACTTGTGCCCCTGCCTTATGCCTAGCCAGCACTTTTGAGTCCCTTGCATTATTGTTTTTTTGTCATTAGCTTCATGTTGGTTATGCACACAGGGCAGGCTTTACGCTCTTCGCTCTTGTCCCGTCTGAATGCCCATGCACGACTGTAATTGGGGACGAAGGCATTACCCATTTACGGAGGACAGACAAGATGTGCCTGGTCGCTTGGGGCATGGGGGTTATGGAGTGGCTCCGCACTGTACAACAAAGTACAAAGTAGAGGGGTGAAAGCTAGCTGTTCACCCCTAAGGGTGCCTATCCCATTATGCAAAGAGTGCAAAGAGTTAGCCGTATGCCTTATGTGTAGCCATCACTTGTGCCCCTGCCTTATTCCTAGCCTGCATAGGAGCCCCTGCCTTATGCCTAGCTTGCACTTGTGCCTCTGCCTTATGCTTAGTTTGTACTTGTGCCCCTGCCTAAAGCCTAGCCTGCACTTGTGCCCCTGCCTTACGCCTAGCCAGCACTTGTGCCCCTGCCTTATGCCTAGCCTGCACTTGTGCCCCTGCCTTATGCCTAGCCTGCACTTGTGCCCCTGCCTTATGCCTAGCCAGCACTTGTGCCCCTGCCTGATGCCTAGCCTGCACTTGTGCCCCTGCCTTATGCCTAGCCTGCACTTGTGCCCCTGCCTTATGCCTAGCCTGCACTTGTGCCCCTGCCTTATGCCTAGCCTGCACTTGTGCCCCTGCCTTATGCCTAGCCTGCACTTGTGCCCCTGCCTTATGCCTTGCCTGCACTTGTGCCCCTGCCTTATGCCTAGCCTGCACTTGTGCCCCTGCCTTATGCCTAGCCTGCACTTGTGCCCCGGCCTTATGCCTAGCCTGCACTTGTGCCCCGGCCTTATGCCTAGCCTGCACTTGTGCCCCGGCCTTATGCCTAGCCTGCACTTGTGCCCCTGCCTTATGCCTAGCCTGCACTTGTGCCCCTGCCTTAAGCCTAGCCTGCACTTGTGCCCCTGCCTTATGCCTAGCCTGCACTTGTGCCCCTGCCTTATGCCTAGCCAGCACTTGTGCCCCTGCCTTATGCCTAGCCAGCACTTGTGCCCCTGCCTTAAGCCTAGCCTGCATAGGTGCCCCTGCCTTATGCCTAGCCTGCACTTGTGCCCCTGCCTGATGGCTAGCCAGCACTTGTGCCCCTGCCTGATGCCTAGCCAGCACTTGTGCCCCAGCCTTATGCCTAGCCTGCACTTGTGCCCCTGCCTTATGCCTAGCCAGCACTTGTGCCCCTGCCTCATGTGTAGCCATCACTTGTGCCCCTGCCTTAAGCCTAGCCTGCATAGGTGCCCCTGCCTTATGCCTAGCTTGCACTTGTGCCTCTGCCTAATGCTTAGTTTGTACTTGTGCCCCTGCCTAAAGCCTAGCCCGCACTTGTGTCCCTGCCTTATGCCTAGCCCGCACTTGTGTCCCTGCCTTATGCCTAGCCCGCACTTGTGTCCCTGCCTTATGCCTAGCCCGCACTTGTGCCCCTGCCTTATGCCTAGCCAGCACTTGTGCCCCTGCCTAAAGCCTAGCCAGCACTTGTGCCCCTGCCTAAAGCCTAGCCCGCACTTGTGCCCCTGCCTCATGCCTATCCAGCACTTGTGCCCCTGCCTTATGCCTAGCCAGCACTTGTGCCCCTGCCTTATGCCTAGCCAGCACTTGTGCCCCTGCCTTATGCCTAGCCAGCACTTGTGCCCCTGCCTTATGCCTAGCCAGCACTTGTGCCCCTGCCTTATGCCTAGCCAGCACTTGTGCCCCTGCCTTATGCCTAGCCTGCACTTGTGCCCCTGCCTTATGCCTAGCCTGCATTTGTGCCCCTGCCTTATGCCCAGCCAGCACTTGTGCCCCTGCCTTATGCCTAGCCAGCACTTGTGCCCCTGCCTTATGCCTAGCCAGCACTTGTGCCCCTGCCTTATGCCTAGCCAGCACTTGTGCCCCTGCCTTAAGCCTAGCCAGCACTTGTGCCCCTGCCTTATGCCTAGCCAGCACTTGTGCCCCTGCCTTATGCCTAGCCAGCACTTGTGCCCCTGCCTTATGCTTAGCCAGCACTTTTGCCCCTGCCTTATGCATAGCCAGCACTTTTGAGCCCCTTGCATTATTGTTTTTTTGTCTTTAGCTTCATGTTGGTTATGCACACAGGGCAGGCTTTACGCTCTTCGCTCTTGTCCCGTCTGAATGCACATGCACGACTGTAATTGGGGACGAAGGCATTACCCATTTACGGAGGACAGACAAGATGTGCCTGGTCGCTTGGAGCATGGGGGTTATGGAGTGGCTCCGCACTGTACAACAAATTAGAGTAGAGGGGTGAAAGCTAGCTCTTCACCCCTAAGGGTGCCTATCCCTTTATGCAAAGAGTGCAAAGAGTTAGCCGTATGCCTTATGTGTAGCCATCACTTGTGCCCCTGCCTTAAGCCAAGCCTGCATAGGTGCCCCTGCCTTATGCCTAGCTTGCACTTGTGCCTCTGCCTTATGCTTAGTTTGTACTTGTGCCCCTGCCTAAAGCCTAGCCCGCACTTGTGCCCCTGCCTTATGCCTAGCCAGCACTTGTGCCCCTGCCTTATGCCTAGCCAGCACTTGTGCCCCTGCCTTATGCCTAGCCAGCACTTGTGCCCCTGCCTTATGCCTAGCCAGCACTTGTGCCCCTGCCTTATGCCTAGCCAGCACTTGTGCCCCTGCCTTATGCCTAGCCAGCACTTGTGCCCCTGCCTTATGCCTAGCCAGCACTTGTGCCCCTGCCTTATGCCTAGCCAGCACTTGAGCCCCTGCCTTATTTCTAGCCTGCACTTGTGCCCCTGCCTTATGCCTAGCCCGCACTTGTGCCCCTGCCTTATGCCTAGCCCGCACTTGTGCCCCTGCCTTATGCCTAGCCAGCACTTGTGCCCCTGCCTTATGCCTAGCCAGCACTTGTGCCCCTGCCTTATGCCTAGCCAGCACTTGTGCCCCTGCCTTATGCCCAGCCCGCACTTGTGCCCCTGCCTTATGCCCAGCCCGCACTTGTGCCCCTGCCTTATGCCCAGCCCGCACTTGTGCCCCTGCCTTATGCCCAGCCCGCACTTGTGCCCCTGCCTTATGCCTAGCCCGCACTTGTGCCCCTGCCTTATGCCCAGCCCTCACTTGTGCCCCTGCCTTATGCCTAGCCCGCACTTGTGCCCCTGCCTTATGCCTAGCCTGCACTTGTGCCCCTGCCTTATGCCTAGCCTGCACTTGTGCCCCTGCCTTATGCCTAGCCTGCAATTGTGCCCCTGCCTTATGCCTAGCCTGCACTTGTGCCCCTGCCTTATGCCTAGCCAGCACTTGTGCCCCTGCCTTATGCCTAGCCAGCACTTGTGCCCCTGCCTTATGCCTAGCCAGCACTTTTGAGCCCCTTGCATTATTGTTTTTTTGTCTTTAGCTTCATGTTGGTTATGCACACAGGGCAGGCTTTACGCTCTTCGCTCTTGTCCCGTCTGAATGCACATGCACGACTGTAATTGGGGACGAAGGCATTACCCATTTATGGAGGACAGACAAGATGTGCCTGGTCGCTTGGAGCATGGGGGTTATGGAGTGGCTCCGCACTGTACAACAAAGTACAGAGTAGAGGGGTGAAAGCTAGCTCTTCAACCCTAAGGGTGCCTATCCCTTTATGCAAAGAGTGCAAAGAGTTAGCCGTATGCCTTATGTGTAGCCATCACTTGTGCCCCTGCCTTAAGCCTAGCCTGCATAGGTGCCCCTGCCTAAAGCCTAGCCAGCACTTGTGCCCCTGCCTTATGCCTAGCCAGCACTTGTGCCCCTGCCTTATGCCTAGCCAGCACTTGTGCCCCTGCCTTATGCCTAGCCAGTACTTGTGCCCCTGCCTTATGCCCAGCCCGCACTTGTGCCCCTGCCTTATGCCTAGCCCGCACTTGTGCCCCTGCCTTATGCCTAGCCCGCACTTGTGCCCCTGCCTTATGCCTAGCCCGCACTTGTGCCCCTGCCTTATGCCTAGCCCGCACTTGTGCCCCTGCCTTATGCCTAGCCCGCACTTGTGCCCCTGCCTTATGCCTAGCCCGCACTTGTGCCCCTGCCTTATGCCTAGCCCGCACTTGTGCCCCTGCCTTATGCCTAGCCCGCACTTGTGCCCCTGCCTTATGCCTAGCCCGCACTTGTGCCCCTGCCTTATGCCTAGCCCGCACTTGTGCCCCTGCCTTATGCCTAGCCCGCACTTGTGCCCCTGCCTTATGCCTAGCCCGCACTTGTGCCCCTGCCTTATGCCTAGCCAGCACTTGTGCCCATGCCTTATGCCTAGCCAGCACTTGTGCCCCTGCCTTATGCCTAGCCCGCACTTGTGCCCCTGC
Source organism: Ranitomeya imitator (assembly GCF_032444005.1). Taxonomy (NCBI): domain Eukaryota; kingdom Metazoa; phylum Chordata; class Amphibia; order Anura; family Dendrobatidae; genus Ranitomeya; species Ranitomeya imitator. The sequence goes on along the minus strand of NC_091288.1, from coordinate 109,841,413 downwards.
CTTATGCCTAGCCCGCACTTGTGCCCCTGCCTTATGCCTAGCCGGCACTTGTGCCCCTGCCTTATGCCTAGCCGGCACTTGTGCCCCTGCCTTGTGCCTAGCCGGCACTTGTGCCCCTGCCTTGTGCCTAGCCGGCACTTGTGCCCTTGCCTTATGCCCAGCCCGCACTTGTGCCCCTGCCTTATGCCCAGCCGGCACTTGTGCCCCTGCCTTATGCCTAGCCCTCACTTGTGCCCCTGCCTTATGCCCAGCCCTCACTTGTGCCCCTGCCTTATGCCCAGCCCTCACTTGTGCCCCTGCCTTATGCCCAGCCCGCACTTGTGCCCCTGCCTTATGCTTAGCCTGCACTTGTGCCCCTGCCTTATGCCTAGCCTGCACTTGTGCCCCTGCCTTATGCCTAGCCTGCACTTGTGCCCCTGCCTTATGCCTAGCCTGCACTTGTGCCCCTGCCTTATGCCTAGCCTGCACTTGTGCCCCTGCCTTATGCCTAGCCTGCACTTGTGCCCCTGCCTTATGCCTAGCCTGCATTTGTGCCCCTGCCTTATGCCTAGCCTGCACTTGTGCCCCTGCCTTATGCCTAGCCTGCACTTGTGCCCCTGCCTTATGCCTAGCCTGCACTTGTGCCCCTGCCTTATGCCTAGCCTGCACTTGTGCCCCTGCCTTATGCCTAGCCTGCACTTGTGCCCCTGCCTTATGCCTAGCCTGCACTTGTGCCCCTGCCTTATGCCTAGCCTGCACTTGTGCCCCTGCCTTATGCCTAGCCTGCACTTGTGCCCCTGCCTTATGCCTAGCCTGCACTTGTGCCCCTGCCTTATGCCTAGCCTGCACTTGTGCCCCTGCCTTATGCCTAGCCTGCACTTGTGCCCCTGCCTGATGCCTAGCCTGCACTTGTGCCCCTGCCTGATGCCTAGCCTGCACTTGTGCCCCTGCCTGATGCCTAGCCTGCACTTGTGCCCCTGCCTGATGCCTAGCCTGCACTTGTGCCCCTGCCTGATGCCTATCCTGCACTTGTGCCCCTGCCTTATGCCTAGCCTGCACTTGTGCCCCTGCCTTATGCCTAGCCAGCACTTGTGCCCCTGCCTTATGCCTAGCCAGCACTTGTGCCCCTGCCTTATGCCTAGCCAGCACTTGTGCCCCTGCCTTATGCCTAGCCAGCACTTGTGCCCCTGCCTTATGCCTAGCCAGCACTTGTGCCCCTGCCTTATGCCTAGCCAGCACTTGTGCCCCTGCCTTATGCCTAGCCTGCACTTGTGCCCCTGCCTTATGCCTAGCCTGCACTTGTGCCCCTGCCTTATGCCTAGCCAGCACTTGTGCCCCTGCCTTATGCCTAGCCAGCACTTGTGCCCCTGCCTTATGCCTAGCCAGCACTTGTGCCCCTGCCTTATGCCTAGCCAGCACTTGTGCCCCTGCCTTATGCCTAGCCTGCACTTGTGCCCCTGCCTTATGCCTAGCCAGCACTTGTGCCCCTGCCTTATGCCTAGCCAGCACTTGTGCCCCTCCCTTATGCCTAGCCAGCACTTGTGCCCCTGCCTTATGCCTAGCCAGCACTTGTGCCCCTGCCTTATGCCTAGCCAGCACTTGTGCCCCTGCCTGATGCCTAGCCAGCACTTGTGCCCCTGCCTGATGCCTAGCCTGCACTTTGCCCCTGCCTGATGCCTAGCCTGCACTTGTGCCCCTGCCTTATGCCTAGCCTGCACTTGTGCCCCTGCCTTATGCCTAGCCTGCACTTGTGCCCTTGCCTGATGCCTAGCCAGCACTTGTGCCCCTGCCTGATGCCTAGCCAGCACTTGTGCCCCTGCCTGATGCCTAGCCTGCACTTGTGCCCCTGCCTGATGCCTAGCCTGCACTTGTGCCCCTGCCTGATGCCTAGCCTGCACTTGTGCCCCTGCCTGATGCCTAGCCTGCACTTGTGCCCCTGCCTGATGCCTAGCCTGCACTTGTGCCCCTGCCTGATGCCTAGCCAGCACTTGTGCCCCTGCCTTATGCCTAGCCAGCACTTGTGCCCCTGCCTTATGCCTAGCCAGCACTTTTGAGTCCCTTGCATTATTGTTTTTTTGTCATTAGCTTCATGTTGGTTATGCACACAGGGCAGGCTTTACGCTCTTCGCTCTTGTCCCGTCTGAATGCCCATGCACGACTGTAATTGGGGACGAAGGCATTACCCATTTACGGAGGACAGACAAGATGTGCCTGGTCGCTTGGGGCATGGGGGTTATGGAGTGGCTCCGCACTGTACAACAAAGTACAAAGTAGAGGGGTGAAAGCTAGCTGTTCACCCCTAAGGGTGCCTATCCCATTATGCAAAGAGTGCAAAGAGTTAGCCGTATGCCTTATGTGTAGCCATCACTTGTGCCCCTGCCTTATTCCTAGCCTGCATAGGAGCCCCTGCCTTATGCCTAGCTTGCACTTGTGCCTCTGCCTTATGCTTAGTTTGTACTTGTGCCCCTGCCTAAAGCCTAGCCTGCACTTGTGCCCCTGCCTTACGCCTAGCCAGCACTTGTGCCCCTGCCTTATGCCTAGCCAGCACTTGTGCCCCTGCCTTATGCCTAGCCTGCACTTGTGCCCCTGCCTTATGCCTAGCCTGCACTTGTGCCCCTGCCTTATGCCTAGCCAGCACTTGTGCCCCTGCCTGATGCCTAGCCTGCACTTGTGCCCCTGCCTTATGCCTAGCCTGCACTTGTGCCCCTGCCTTATGCCTAGCCTGCACTTGTGCCCCTGCCTTATGCCTAGCCTGCACTTGTGCCCCTGCCTTATGCCTAGCCTGCACTTGTGCCCCTGCCTTATGCCTTGCCTGCACTTTTGCCCCTGCCTTATGCCTAGCCTGCACTTGTGCCCCTGCCTTATGCCTAGCCTGCACTTGTGCCCCGGCCTTATGCCTAGCCTGCACTTGTGCCCCGGCCTTATGCCTAGCCTGCACTTGTGCCCCGGCCTTATGCCTAGCCTGCACTTGTGCCCCTGCCTTATGCCTAGCCTGCACTTGTGCCCCTGCCTTAAGCCTAGCCTGCACTTGTGCCCCTGCCTTATGCCTAGCCTGCACTTGTGCCCCTGCCTTATGCCTAGCCAGCACTTGTGCCCCTGCCTTATGCCTAGCCAGCACTTGTGCCCCTGCCTTAAGCCTAGCCTGCATAGGTGCCCCTGCCTTATGCCTAGCCTGCACTTGTGCCCCTGCCTGATGGCTAGCCAGCACTTGTGCCCCTGCCTGATGCCTAGCCAGCACTTGTGCCCCAGCCTTATGCCTAGCCTGCACTTGTGCCCCTGCCTTATGCCTAGCCAGCACTTGTGCCCCTGCCTCATGTGTAGCCATCACTTGTGCCCCTGCCTTAAGCCTAGCCTGCATAGGTGCCCCTGCCTTATGCCTAGCTTGCACTTGTGCCTCTGCCTAATGCTTAGTTTGTACTTGTGCCCCTGCCTAAAGCCTAGCCCGCACTTGTGTCCCTGCCTTATGCCTAGCCCGCACTTGTGTCCCTGCCTTATGCCTAGCCCGCACTTGTGCCCCTGCCTTATGCCTAGCCCGCACTTGTGCCCCTGCCTTATGCCTAGCCAGCACTTGTGCCCCTGCCTAAAGCCTAGCCAGCACTTGTGCCCCTGCCTAAAGCCTAGCCCGCACTTGTGCCCCTGCCTCATGCCTATCCAGCACTTGTGCCCCTGCCTTATGCCTAGCCAGCACTTGTGCCCCTGCCTTATGCCTAGCCAGCACTTGTGCCCCTGCCTTATGCCTAGCCAGCACTTGTGCCCCTGCCTTATGCCTAGCCAGCACTTGTGCCCCTGCCTTATGCCTAGCCAGCACTTGTGCCCCTGCCTTATGCCTAGCCTGCACTTGTGCCCCTGCCTTATGCCTAGCCTGCATTTGTGCCCCTGCCTTATGCCCAGCCAGCACTTGTGCCCCTGCCTTATGCCTAGCCAGCACTTGTGCCCCTGCCTTATGCCTAGCCAGCACTTGTGCCCCTGCCTTATGCCTAGCCAGCACTTGTGCCCCTGCCTTAAGCCTAGCCAGCACTTGTGCCCCTGCCTTATGCCTAGCCAGCACTTGTGCCCCTGCCTTATGCCTAGCCAGCACTTGTGCCCCTGCCTTATGCTTAGCCAGCACTTTTGCCCCTGCCTTATGCATAGCCAGCACTTTTGAGCCCCTTGCATTATTGTTTTTTTGTCTTTAGCTTCATGTTGGTTATGCACACAGGGCAGGCTTTACGCTCTTCGCTCTTGTCCCGTCTGAATGCACATGCACGACTGTAATTGGGGACGAAGGCATTACCCATTTACGGAGGACAGACAAGATGTGCCTGGTCGCTTGGAGCATGGGGGTTATGGAGTGGCTCCGCACTGTACAACAAAGTACAGAGTAGAGGGGTGAAAGCTAGCTCTTCACCACTAAGGGTGCCTATCCCTTTATGCAAAGAGTGCAAAGAGTCAGCCGTATGCCTTATGTGTAGCCATCATTTGTGCCCTGCCTTAAGCCTAGCCTGCATAGGTGCCCCTGCCTTATGCCTAGCTTGCACTTGTGCCTCTGCCTTATGCTTAGTTTGCACTTGTGCCCCTGCCTAGAGCCTAGCCCGCACTTGTGCCCCTGCCTTATGCCTAGCCAGCACTTGTGCTCCTGCCTTATGCCTAGCCAGCACTTGTGCCCCTGCCTTATGCCTAGCCAGCACTTGTGCCCCAGCCTTATGCCTAGCCAGCACTTGTGCCCCTGCCTTATGCCTAGCCAGCACTTGTGCCCCTGCCTTATGCCTAGCCAGCACTTGTGCCCCTGCCTTATCCCTAGCCAGCACTTGTGCCCCTGCCTTATGCCTAGCCAGCACTTGTGCCCCTGCCTTATGCCTAGCCTGCACTTGTGCCCCTGCCTTATGCCTAGCCTGCACTTGTGCCCCTGCTTTATGCCTAGCCTGCATTTGTGCCCCTGCCTTATGCCTAGCCAGCACTTGTGCCCCTGCCTTAGGCCTAGCCTGCATAGGTGCCCCTGCCTTATGCCTAGCTTGCACTTGTGCCTCTGCCTTATGCTTAGTTTGCACTCGTGCCCCTGCCTAAAGCCTAGCCCGCACTTGTGCCCCTGCCTTATGCCTAGCCAGCACTTGTGCCCCTTTCTTATGCCTAGCCATCACTTGTGCCCCAGCCTTATGCCTAGCCAGCACTTGTGCCCCTGCCTTATGCCTAGCCAGCATTTGTGCCCCTGCCTTATGCCTAGCCAGCACTTGTGCCCCTGCCTTATGCCTAGCCAGCACTTGTGCCCCTGCCTTATGCCTAGCCAGCACTTGTGCCCCTGCCTTATGCCTAGCCTGCACTTGTGCCCCTGCCTTATGCCTAGCCTGCACTTGTGCCCCTGCCTTATGCCTAGCCAGCACTTGTGCCCCTGCCTTATGCCTAGCCTGCACTTGTGCCCCTGCCTGATGCCTAGCCAGCACTTGTGCCCCTGCCTGATGCCTAGCCAGCACTTGTGCCCCTGCCTGATGCCTAGCCAGCACTTGTGCCCCTGCCTGATGCCTAGCCTGCACTTGTGCCCCTGCCTTATGCCTAGCCAGCACTTGTGCCCCTGCCTTATGCCTAGCCAGCACTTGTGCCCCTGCCTGATGCCTAGCCAGCACTTGTGCCCCTGCCTGATGCCTAGCCAGCACTTGTGCCCCTGCCTGATGCCTAGCCAGCACTTGTGCCCCTGCCTGATGCCTAGCCAGCACTTGTGCCCCTGCCTTATGCCTAGCCAGCACTTGTGCCCCTGCCTTATGCCTAGCCAGCACTTGTGCCCCTGCCTTATGCCTAGCCAGCACTTGTGCCCCTGCCTTATGCCTAGCCAGCACTTGTGCCCCTGCCTTATGCCTAGCCAGCACTTGTGCCCCTGCCTTATGCCTAGCCAGCACTTGTGCCCCTGCCTTATGCCTAGCCTGCACTTGTGCCCCTGCCTAAAGGCTAGCCCGCACTTGTGCCCCTGCCTTATGCCTAGCCAGCACTTGTGCCCCTTTCTTATGCCTAGCCATCACTTGTGCCCCAGCCTTATGCCTAGCCAGCACTTGTGCCCCTGCCTTATGCCTAGCCAGCATTTGTGCCCCTGCCTTATGCCTAGCCAGCACTTGTGCCCCTGCCTTATGCCTAGCCAGCACTTGTGCCCCTGCCTTATGCCTAGCCAGCACTTGTGCCCCTGCCTTATGCCTAGCCTGCACTTGTGCCCCTGCCATATGCCTAGCCTGCACTTGTGCCCCTGCCTTATGCCTAGCCAGCACTTGTGCCCCTGCCTTATGCCTAGCCTGCACTTGTGCCCCTGCCTTATGCCTAGCCAGCACTTGTGCCCCTGCCTGATGCCTAGCCAGCACTTGTGCCCCTGCCTGATGCCTAGCCAGCACTTGTGCCCCTGCCTGATGCCTAGCCTGCACTTGTGCCCCTGCCTTATGCCTAGCCAGCACTTGTGCCCCTGCCTTATGCCTAGCCAGCACTTGTGCCCCTGCCTGATGCCTAGCCAGCACTTGTGCCCCTGCCTGATGCCTAGCCAGCACTTGTGCCCCTGCCTGATGCCTAGCCAGCACTTGTGCCCCTGCCTGATGCCTAGCCAGCACTTGTGCCCCTGCCTTATGCCTAGCCAGCACTTGTGCCCCTGCCTTATGCCTAGCCAGCACTTGTGCCCCTGCCTTATGCCTAGCCAGCACTTGTGCCCCTGCCTTATGCCTAGCCAGCACTTGTGCCCCTGCCTTATGCCTAGCCAGCACTTGTGCCCCTGCCTTATGCCTAGCCAGCACTTGTGCCCCTGCCTTATGCCTAGCCTGCACTTGTGCCCCTGCCTAAAGGCTAGCCCGCACTTGTGCCCCTGCCTTATGCCTAGCCAGCACTTGTGCCCCTGCCTTATGCCTAGCCAGCACTTGTGCCCCTGCCTTATGCCTAGCCAGCACTTGTGCCCCTGCCTTATGCCTAGCCAGCACTTGTGCCCCTGCCTTATGCCTAGCCAGCACTTGTGCCCCAGCCTTATGCCTAGCCAGCACTTGTGCCCCTGCCTTATGCCTAGCCAGCACTTGTGCCCCTGCCTTATGCCTAGCCAGCACTTGTGCCCCTGCCTTATGCCTAGCCAGCACTTGTGCCCCTGCCTTATGCCTAGCCTGCACTTGTGCCCCTGCCTTATGCCTAGCCTGCACTTGTGCCCCTGCCTTATGCCTAGCTTGCACTTGTGCCCCTGCCTAAAGGCTAGCCCGCACTTGTGCCCCTGCCTTATGCCTAGCCAGCACTTGTGCCCCTGCCTTATGCCTAGCCAGCACTTGTGCCCCTGCCTTACCCTAGGCAGCACTTGTGCCCCTGCCTTATGCCTAGCCAGCACTTGTTCCCCTGCCTTATGCCTAGCCAGCACTTGTGCCCCTGCCTTATGCCTAGCCAGAACTTGTGCCCCTGCCTTATGCCTAGCCTGCACTTGTGCCCCTGCCTTATTCCTAGCCAGCACTTGTGCCCCTGCCTTATGCCTAGCTTGCACTTGTGCCTCTGCCTTATGCTTAGTTTGCACTTGTGCCCCTGCCTAAAGGCTAGCCCGCACTTGTGCCCCTGTCTTATGCCTAGCCAGCACTTGTGCCCCTGCCTTATGCCTAGCCAGCACTTGTGCCCCTGCCTTATGCCTAGCCAGCACTTGTGCCCCAGCCTTATGCCTAGCCAGCACTTGTGCCCCTGCCTTATGCCTAGCCCGCCCTTGTGCCCTTGCCTTATGCCTAGCCCGCCCTTGTGCCCCTGCCTTATGCCTAGCCCGCCCTTGTGCCCCTGCCTTATGCCTAGCCCGCACTTGTGCCCCTGCCTTATGCCTAGCCCGCACTTGTGCCCCTGCCTTATGCCTAGCCCGCACTTGTGCCCCTGCCTTATGCCTAGCCCGCACTTGTGCCCCTGCCTTATGCCTAGCCCGCACTTGTGCCCCTGCCTTATGCCTAGCCCGCACTTGTGCCCCTGCCTTATGCCTAGCCCGCACTTGTGCCCCTGCCTTATGCCTAGCCCGCACTTGTGCCCCTGCCTTATGACCAACGCCCGCACTTGTGCCCCTGCCTTATGCCTAGCCCGCACTTGTGCCCCTGCCTTATGCCTAGCCAGCACTTGTGCCCCTGCCTTATGCCTAGCCAGCACTTGTGCCCCTGCCTTATGCCTAGCCAGCACTTGTGCCCCTGCCTTATGCCTAGCCAGCACTTGTGCCCCTGCCTTATGCCTAGCCAGCACTTGTGCCCCTGCCTTATGCCTAGCCAGCACTTGTGCCCCTGCCTTATGCCTAGCCAGCACTTGTGCCCCTGCCTTATGCCTAGCCAGCACTTGTGCCCCTGCCTTATGCCTAGCCAGCACTTGTGCCCCTGCCTTATGCCTAGCTAGCCCTTGTGCCCCTGCCTTATGCCTAGCCAGCACTTGTGCCCCTGCCTTATGCCTAGCCAGCACTTGTGCCCCTGCCTTATGCCTAGCTAGCCCTTGTGCCCCTGCCTTATGCCTAGCCAGCACTTGTGCCCCTGCCTTATGCCTAGCCAGCACTTGTGCCCCTGCCTTATGCCTAGCCAGCACTTGTGCCCCTGCCTTATGCCTAGCCAGCACTTGTGCCCCTGCCTTATGCCTAGCCAGCACTTGTGCCCCTGCCTTATGCCTAGCCAGCACTTGTGCCCCTGCCTTATGCCTAGCCAGCACTTGTGCCCCTGCCTTATGCCTAGCCAGCACTTGTGCCCCTGCCTTATGCCTAGCCAGCACTTGTGCCCCTGCCTTATGCCTAGCCAGCACTTGTGCCCCTGCCTTATGCCTAGCCAGCACTTGTGCCCCTGCCTTATGCCTAGCCAGCACTTGTGCCCCTGTCTTATGCCTAGCCAGCACTTGTGCCCCTGCCTTATGCCTAGCCAGCACTTTTGAGCCCCTTGCATTATTGTTTTTTTGTCTTTAGCTTCATGTTGGTTATGCACACTGGGCAGGCTTTACGCTCTTCGCTCTTGTCCCGTCTGAATGCACATGCACGACTGTAATTGGGGACGAAGGCATTACCCATTTACGGAGGACAGACAAGATGTGCCTGGTCGCTTGGAGCATGGGGGTTATGGAGTGGCTCCGCACTGTACAACAAAGTACAGAGTAGAGGGGTGAAAGCTAGCTCTTCACCACTAAGGGTGCCTATCCCTTTATGCAAAGAGTGCAAAGAGTAAGCCGTATGCCTTATGTGTAGCCATCATTTGTGCCCTGCCTTAAGCCTAGCCTGCATAGGTGCCCGGCCTTATGCCTAGCTTGCACTTGTGCCTCTGCCTTATGCTTAGTTTGCACTTGTGCCCCTGCCTAAAGCCTAGCCCGCACTTGTGCCCCTGCCTTATGCCTAGCCCGCACTTGTGCCCCTGCCTTATGCCTAGCCAGCACTTGTGCCCCTGCCTTATGCCTAGCCAGCACTTGTGCCCCTGCCTTATGCCTAGCCAGCACTTGTGCCCCTGCCTTATGCCTAGCCAGCACTTGTGCCCCTGCCTTATGCCTAGCCAGCACTTGTGCCCCTGCCTTATGCCTAGCCAGCACTTGTGCCCCTGCCTTATGCCTAGCCTGCACTTGTGCCCCTGCCTTATGCCTAGCCTGCACTTGTGCCCCTGCCTTATGCCTAGCCTGCATTTGTGCCCCTGCCTTATGCCTAGCCAGCACTTGTGCCCCTGCCTTATGCCTAGCCAGCACTTGTGCCCCTGACTGATGCCTAGCCAGCACTTGTGCGCCTGCCTGATGCCTAGCCAGCACTTGTGCCCCTGCCTGATGCCTAGCCAGCACTTGTGCCCCTGCCTTATGCCTAGCCTGCACTTGTGCTCCTGCCTTATGCCTAGCCTGCACTTGTGCCCCTGCCTTATGCCTAGACTGCACTTGTGCCCCTGCCTTATGCCTAGCCAGCACTTGTGCCCCTGCCTGATGCCTAGCCAGCACTTGTGCCCCTACCAGATGCCTAGCCAGCACTTGTGCCCCTGCCTGATGCCTAGCCAGCACTTGTGCCCCTGCCTGATGCCTAGCCAGCACTTGTTCCCCTGCCTGAAGCCTAGCCAGCACTTGTGCCCCTGCCTGATGCCTAGCCAGCACTTGTGACCCTGCCTTATGCCTAGCCAGCACTTGTGACCCTGCCTTATGCCTAGCCAGCACTTGTGCCCCTGCCTTATGCCTAGCCAGCACTTGTGCCCCTGCCTTATGCCTAGCCAGCACTTGTGCCCCTGCCTTATTTCTAGCCTGCACTTGTGCCCCTGCCTTATGCCTAGCCTGCACTTGTGCCCCTGCCTTATGCCTTGCCTGCACTTGTGCCCCTGCCTTATGCCTAGCCAGCACTTGTGCCCCTGCCTTATGCCTAGCCAGCACTTGTGCCCCTGCCTGATGCCTAGCCAGAACTTGTGCCCCTGCCTGATGCCTAGCCAGCACTTGTGCCCCTGCCTTATGCCTAGCCAGCACTTGTGCCCCTGCCTTATGCCTAGCCAGAACTTGTGCCCCTGCCTTATGCCTAGCCAGCACTTGTGCCCCTGCCTTATGCCTAGCCAGCACTTGTGCCCCTGCCTTATGCCTAGCCAGCACTTGTGCCCCTGCCTTATGCCTAGCCAGCACTTTTGCCCCTGCCTTATGCCTAGCCAGCACTTTTGCCCCTGCCTTATGCCTAGCCAGCACTTTTGAGCCCCTTGCATTATTGTTTTTTTGTCTTTAGCTTCATGTTGGTTATGCACACAGGGCAGGCTTTACGCTCTTCGCTCTTGTCCTGTCTGAATGCACATGAACGACTGTAATTGGGGACGAAGGCATTACCCATATACGGAGGACATACAAGATGTGCCTGGTCGCTTGGAGCATGGGGGTTATGGAGTGGCTCCGCACTGTACAACAAAGTAGAGTAGAGGGGTGAAAGCTAGCTCTTCACCCCTAAGGGTGCCTATCCCTTTATGCAAAGAGTGCAAAGAGTTAGCCGTATGCCTTATGTGTAGCCATCACTTGTGCCCCTGCCTTAAGCCAAGCCTGCATAGGTGCCCCTGCCTTATGCCTAGCTTGCACTTGTGCCTCTGCCTTATGCTTAGTTTGTACTTGTGCCCCTGCCTAAAGCCTAGCCCGCACTTGTGCCCCTGCCTTATGCCTAGCCAGCACTTGTGCCCCTGCCTTATGCCTAGCCAGCACTTGTGCCCCTGCCTTATGCCTAGCCAGCACTTGTGCCCCTGCCTTATGCCTAGCCAGCACTTGTGCCCCTGCCTTATGCCTAGCCAGCACTTGTGCCCCTGCCTTATGCCTAGCCAGCACTTGTGCCCCTGCCTTATGCCTAGCCAGCACTTGTGCCCCTGCCTTATTTCTAGCCTGCACTTGTGCCCCTGCCTTATGCCTAGCCCGCACTTGTGCCCCTGCCTTATGCCTAGCCCGCACTTGTGCCCCTGCCTTATGACCAACACCCGCACTTGTGCCCCTGCCTTATGCCTAGCCCGCACTTGTGCCCCTGCCTTATGCCTAGCCAGCACTTGTGCCCCTGCCTTATGCCTAGCCAGCACTTGTGCCCCTGTCTTATGCCTAGCCAGCACTTGTGCCCCTGCCTTATGCCTAGCCAGCACTTGTGCCCCTGCCTTATGCCTAGCCAGCACTTGTGCCCCAGCCTTATGCCTAGCCAGCACTTGTGCCCCTGCCTTATGCCTAGCCCGCCCTTGTGCCCTTGCCTTATGCCTAGCCCGCCCTTGTGCCCCTGCCTTATGCCTAGCCCGCCCTTGTGCCCCTGCCTTATGCCTAGCCCGCACTTGTGCCCCTGCCTTATGCCTAGCCCGCACTTGTGCCCCTGCCTTATGCCTAGCCCGCACTTGTGCCCCTGCCTTATGCCTAGCCCGCACTTGTGCCCCTGCCTTATGCCTAGCCCGCACTTGTGCCCCTGCCTTATGCCTAGCCCGCACTTGTGCCCCTGCCTTATGCCTAGCCCGCACTTGTGCCCCTGCCTTATGACCAACGCCCGCACTTGTGCCCCTGCCTTATGCCTAGCCCGCACTTGTGCCCCTGCCTTATGCCTAGCCAGCACTTGTGCCCCTGCCTTATGCCTAGCCAGCACTTGTGCCCCTGCCTTATGCCTAGCCAGCACTTGTGCCCCTGCCTTATGCCTAGCCAGCACTTGTGCCCCTGCCTTATGCCTAGCCAGCACTTGTGCCCCTGCCTTATGCCTAGCCAGCACTTGTGCCCCTGCCTTATGCCTAGCCAGCACTTGTGCCCCTGCCTTATGCCTAGCCAGCACTTGTGCCCCTGCCTTATGCCTAGCCAGCACTTGTGCCCCTGCCTTATGCCTAGCTAGCCCTTGTGCCCCTGCCTTATGCCTAGCCAGCACTTGTGCCCCTGCCTTATGCCTAGCCAGCACTTGTGCCCCTGCCTTATGCCTAGCCAGCACTTGTGCCCCTGCCTTATGCCTAGCCAGCACTTGTGCCCCTGCCTTATGCCTAGCCAGCACTTGTGCCCCTGCCTTATGCCTAGCCAGCACTTGTGCCCCTGCCTTATGCCTAGCCAGCACTTGTGCCCCTGCCTTATGCCTAGCCAGCACTTGTGCCCCTGCCTTATGCCTAGCCAGCACTTTTGAGCCCCTTGCATTATTGTTTTTTTGTCTTTAGCTTCATGTTGGTTATGCACACTGGGCAGGCTTTACGCTCTTCGCTCTTGTCCCGTCTGAATGCACATGCACGACTGTAATTGGGGACGAAGGCATTACCCATTTACGGAGGACAGACAAGATGTGCCTGGTCGCTTGGAGCATGGGGGTTATGGAGTGGCTCCGCACTGTACAACAAAGTACAGAGTAGAGGGGTGAAAGCTAGCTCTTCACCACTAAGGGTGCCTATCCCTTTATGCAAAGAGTGCAAAGAGTAAGCCGTATGCCTTATGTGTAGCCATCATTTGTGCCCTGCCTTAAGCCTAGCCTGCATAGGTGCCCGGCCTTATGCCTAGCTTGCACTTGTGCCTCTGCCTTATGCTTAGTTTGCACTTGTGCCCCTGCCTAAAGCCTAGCCCGCACTTGTGCCCCTGCCTTATGCCTAGCCCGCACTTGTGCCCCTGCCTTATGCCTAGCCAGCACTTGTGCCCCTGCCTTATGCCTAGCCAGCACTTGTGCCCCTGCCTTATGCCTAGCCAGCACTTGTGCCCCTGCCTTATGCCTAGCCAGCACTTGTGCCCCTGCCTTATGCCTAGCCAGCACTTGTGCCCCTGCCTTATGCCTAGCCAGCACTTGTGCCCCTGCCTTATGCCTAGCCTGCACTTGTGCCCCTGCCTTATGCCTAGCCTGCACTTGTGCCCCTGCCTTATGCCTAGCCTGCACTTGTGCCCCTGCCTTATGCCTAGCCTGCATTTGTGCCCCTGCCTTATGCCTAGCCAGCACTTGTGCCCCTGCCTTATGCCTAGCCAGCACTTGTGCCCCTGACTGATGCCTAGCCAGCACTTGTGCGCCTGCCTGATGCCTAGCCAGCACTTCTGCCCCTGCCTGATGCCTAGCCAGCACTTGTGCCCCTGCCTTATGCCTAGCCTGCACTTGTGCTCCTGCCTTATGCCTAGCCTGCACTTGTGCCCCTGCCTTATGCCTAGACTGCACTTGTGCCCCTGCCTTATGCCTAGCCAGCACTTGTGCCCCTGCCTGATGCCTAGCCAGCACTTGTGCCCCTACCAGATGCCTAGCCAGCACTTGTGCCCCTGCCTGATGCCTAGCCAGCACTTGTGCCCCTGCCTGATGCCTAGCCAGCACTTGTTCCCCTGCCTGAAGCCTAGCCAGCACTTGTGCCCCTGCCTGATGCCTAGCCAGCACTTGTGACCCTGCCTTATGCCTAGCCAGCACTTGTGACCCTGCCTTATGCCTAGCCAGCACTTGTGCCCCTGCCTTATGCCTAGCCAGCACTTGTGCCCCTGCCTTATGCCTAGCCAGCACTTGTGCCCCTGCCTTATTTCTAGCCTGCACTTGTGCCCCTGCCTTATGCCTAGCCTGCACTTGTGCCCCTGCCTTATGCCTTGCCTGCACTTGTGCCCCTGCCTTATGCCTAGCCAGCACTTGTGCCCCTGCCTTATGCCTAGCCAGCACTTGTGCCCCTGCCTGATGCCTAGCCAGCACTTGTGCCCCTGCCTGATGCCTAGCCAGCACTTGTGCCCCTGCCTTATGCCTAGCCAGCACTTGTGCCCCTGCCTTATGCCTAGCCAGAACTTGTGCCCCTGCCTTATGCCTAGCCAGCACTTGTGCCCCTGCCTTATGCCTAGCCTGCACTTGTGCCCCTGCCTTATGCCTAGCCAGCACTTGTGCCCCTGCCTTATGCCTAGCCAGCACTTGTGCCCCTGCCTTATGCCTAGCCAGCACTTTTGAGCCCCTTGCATTATTGTTTTTTTGTCTTTAGCTTCATGTTGGTTATGCACACAGGGCAGGCTTTACGCTCTTCGCTCTTGTCCCGTCTGAATGCACATGCACGACTGTAATTGGGGACGAAGGCATTACCCATTTACGGAGGACAGACAAGATGTGCCTGGTCGCTTGGAGCATGGGGGTTATGGAGTGGCTCCGCACTGTACAACAAAGTACAGAGTAGAGGGGTGAAAGCTAGCTCTTCAACCCTAAGGGTGCCTATCCCTTTATGCAAAGAGTGCAAAGAGTTAGCCGTATGCCTTATGTGTAGCCATCACTTGTGCCCCTGCCTTAAGCCTAGCCTGCATAGGTGCCCCTGCCTAAAGCCTAGCCAGCACTTGTGCCCCTGCCTTATGCCTAGCCAGCACTTGTGCCCCTGCCTTATGCCTAGCCAGCACTTGTGCCCCTGCCTTATGCCTAGCCAGTACTTGTGCCCCTGCCTTATGCCTAGCCCGCACTTGTGCCCCTGCCTTATGCCTAGCCCGCACTTGTGCCCCTGCCTTATGCCTAGCCCGCACTTGTGCCCCTGCCTTATGCCTAGCCCGCACTTGTGCCCCTGCCTTATGCCTAGCCCGCACTTGTGCCCCTGCCTTATGCCTAGCCCGCACTTGTGCCCCTGCCTTATGCCTAGCCCGCACTTGTGCCCCTGCCTTATGCCTAGCCCGCACTTGTGCCCCTGCCTTATGCCTAGCCCGCACTTGTGCCCCTGCCTTATGCCTAGCCCGCACTTGTGCCCCTGCCTTATGCCTAGCCCGCACTTGTGCCCCTGCCTTATGCCTAGCCCGCACTTGTGCCCCTGCCTTATGCCTAGCCCGCACTTGTGCCCCTGCCTTATGCCTAGCCCGCACTTGTGCCCCTGCCTTATGCCTAGCCCGCACTTGTGCCCCTGCCTTATGCCTAGCCCGCACTTGTGCCCCTGCCTTATGCCTAGCCCGCACTTGTGCCCCTGCCTTATGCCTAGCCCGCACTTGTGCCCCTGCCTTATGCCTAGCCCGCACTTGTGCCCCTGCCTTATGCCTAGCCCGCACTTGTGCCCCTGCCTTATGCCTAGCCCGCACTTGTGCCCCTGCCTTATGCCTAGCCCGCACTTGTGCCCCTGCCTTATGCCTAGCCCGCACTTGTGCCCCTGCCTTATGCCTAGCCCGCACTTGTGCCCCTGCCTTATGCCTAGCCCGCACTTGTGCCCCTGCCTTATGCCTAGCCCGCACTTGTGCCCCTGCCTTATGCCTAGCCCGCACTTGTGCCCCTGCCTTATGCCTAGCCAGCTCCTGTGCCCCTGCCTTATGCCTAGCCAGCACTTGTGTCCCTGCCTTATGCCTAGCCCGCACTTGTGCCCCTGCCTTATGCCTAGCCCGCACTTGTGCCCCTGCCTTATGCCTAGCCGGCACTTGTGCCCCTGCCTTGTGCCTAGCCGGCACTTGTGCCCCTGCCTTGTGCCTAGCCGGCACTTGTGCCCCTGCCTTATGCCCAGCCCGCACTTGTGCCCCTGCCTTATGCCCAGCAGGCACTTGTGCCCCTGCCTTATGCCTAGCCCTCACTTGTGCCCCTGCCTTATGCCCAGCCCTCACTTGTGCCCCTGCCTTATGCCCAGCCCTCACTTGTGCCCCTGCCTTATGCCCAGCCCTCACTTGTGCCCCTGCCTTATGCCTAGCCCGCACTTGTGCCCCTGCCTTATGCTTAGCCCGCACTTGTGCCCCTGCCTTATGCCTAGCCTGCACTTGTGCCCCTGCCTTATGCCTAGCCTGCACTTGTGCCCCTGCCTTATGCCTAGCCTGCACTTGTGCCCCTGCCTTATGCCTAGCCTGCACTTGTGCCCCTGCCTTATGCCTAGCCTGCACTTGTGCCCCTGCCTTATGCCTAGCCTGCATTTGTGCCCCTGCCTTATGCCTAGCCTGCACTTGTGCCCCTGCCTTATGCCTAGCCTGCACTTGTGCCCCTGTCTTATGCCTAGCCTGCACTTGTGCCCCTGCCTTATGCCTAGCCTGCACTTGTGCCCCTGCCTTATGCCTAGCCTGCACTTGTGCCCCTGCCTTATGCCTAGCCTGCACTTGTGCCCCTGCCTTATGCCTAGCCTGCACTTGTGCCCCTGCCTTATGCCTAGCCTGCACTTGTGCCCCTGCCTTATGCCTAGCCTGCACTTGTGCCCCTGCCTGATGCCTAGCCTGCACTTGTGCCCCTGCCTGATGCCTAGCCTGCACTTGTGCCCCTGCCTGATGCCTAGCCTGCACTTGTGCCCCTGCCTGATGCCTAGCCTGCACTTGTGCCCCTGCCTGATGCCTAGCCTGCACTTGTGCCCCTGCCTGATGCCTAGCCTGCACTTGTGCCCCTGCCTGATGCCTAGCCTGCACTTGTGCCCCTGCCTTATGCCTAGCCTGCACTTGTGCCCCTGCCTTATGCCTAGCCAGCACTTGTGCCCCTGCCTTATGCCTAGCCAGCACTTGTGCCCCTGCCTTATGCCTAGCCAGCACTTGTGCCCCTGCCTTATGCCTAGCCAGCACTTGTGCCCCTGCCTTATGCCTAGCCAGCACTTGTGCCCCTGCCTTATGCCTAGCCTGCACTTGTGCCCCTGCCTTATGCCTAGCCAGCACTTGTGCCCCTGCCTTATGCCTAGCCAGCACTTGTGCCCCTGCCTTATGCCTAGCCAGCACTTGTGCCCCTGCCTTATGCCTAGCCAGCACTTGTGCCCCTGCCTTATGCCTAGCCTGCACTTGTGCCCCTGCCTTATGCCTAGCCAGCACTTGTGCCCCTGCCTTATGCCTAGCCAGCACTTGTGCCCCTCCCTTATGCCTAGCCAGCACTTGTGCCCCTGCCTTATGCCTAGCCAGCACTTGTGCCCCTGCCTGATGCCTAGCCAGCACTTGTGCCCCTGCCTGATGCCTAGCCTGCACTTTGCCCCTGCCTGATGCCTAGCCTGCACTTGTGCCCCTGCCTTATGCCTAGCCTGCACTTGTGCCCCTGCCTTATGCCTAGCCTGCACTTGTGCCCTTGCCTGATGCCTAGCCAGCACTTGTGCCCCTGCCTGATGCCTAGCCAGCACTTGTGCCCCTGCCTGATGCCTAGCCTGCACTTGTGCCCCTGCCTGATGCCTAGCCAGCACTTGTGCCCCTGCCTGATTCCTAGCCTGCACTTTGCCCCTGCCTGATGCCTAGCCTGCACTTGTGCCCCTGCCTTATGCCTAGCCTGCACTTGTGCCCCTGCCGTATGCCTAGCCTGCACTTGTGCCCTTGCCTGATGCCTAGCCAGCACTTGTGCCCCTGCCTGATGCCTAGCCAGCACTTGTGCCCCTGCCTGATGCCTAGCCTGCACTTGTGCCCCTGCCTGATGCCTAGCCTGCACTTGTGCCCTTGCCTGATGCCTAGCCTGCACTTGTGCCCCTGCCTGATGCCTAGCCTGCACTTGTGCCCCTGCCTGATGCCTAGCCTGCACTTGTGCCCCTGCCTGATGCCTAGCCAGCACTTGTGCCCCTGCCTTATGCCTAGCCAGCACTTGTGCCCCTGCCTTATGCCTAGCCAGCACTTTTGAGTCCCTTGCATTATTGTTTTTTTGTCATTAGCTTCATGTTGGTTATGCACACAGGGCAGGCTTTACGCTCTTCGCTCTTGTCCCGTCTGAATGCCCATGCACGACTGTAATTGGGGACGAAGGCATTACCCATTTACGGAGGACAGACAAGATGTGCCTGGTCGCTTGGGGCATGGGGGTTATGGAGTGGCTCCGCACTGTACAACAAAGTACAAAGTAGAGGGGTGAAAGCTAGCTGTTCACCCCTAAGGGTGCCTATCCCATTATGCAAAGAGTGCAAAGAGTTAGCCGTATGCCTTATGTGTAGCCATCACTTGTGCCCCTGCCTTATTCCTAGCCTGCATATGAGCCCCTGCCTTATGCCTAGCTTGCACTTGTGCCTCTGCCTTATGCTTAGTTTGTACTTGTGCCCCTGCCTAAAGCCTAGCCTGCACTT
This sequence comes from Ranitomeya imitator, assembly GCF_032444005.1. Classification (NCBI taxonomy): domain Eukaryota; kingdom Metazoa; phylum Chordata; class Amphibia; order Anura; family Dendrobatidae; genus Ranitomeya; species Ranitomeya imitator. The sequence continues at coordinate 109,823,168 of NC_091288.1, read as the reverse complement.
GTGCCCCTGCCTTACGCCTAGCCAGCACTTGTGCCCCTGCCTTATGCCTAGCCAGCACTTGTGCCCCTGCCTTATGCCTAGCCTGCACTTGTGCCCCTGCCTTACGCCTAGCCAGCACTTGTGCCCCTGCCTTATGCCTAGCCAGCACTTGTGCCCCTGCCTTATGCCTAGCCTGCACTTGTGCCCCTGCCTTATGCCTAGCCAGCACTTGTGCCCCTGCCTTATGCCTAGCCAGCACTTGTGCCCCTGCCTTATGCCTAGCCTGCACTTGTGCCCCTGCCTTATGCCTAGCCAGCACTTGTGCCCCTGCCTTATGCCTAGCCAGCACTTGTGCCCCTCCCTTATGCCTAGCCAGCACTTGTGCCCCTGCCTTATGCCTAGCCAGCACTTGTGCCCCTGCCTGATGCCTAGCCAGCACTTGTGCCCCTGCCTGATGCCTAGCCAGCACTTGTGCCCCTGCCTGATGCCTAGCCTGCACTTTGCCCCTGCCTGATGCCTAGCCTGCACTTGTGCCCCTGCCTTATGCCTAGCCTGCACTTGTGCCCCTGCCTTATGCCTAGCCTGCACTTGTGCCCTTGCCTGATGCCTAGCCAGCACTTGTGCCCCTGCCTGATGCCTAGCCAGCACTTGTGCCCCTGCCTGATGCCTAGCCTGCACTTGTGCCCCTGCCTGATGCCTAGCCAGCACTTGTGCCCCTGCCTGATGCCTAGCCTGCACTTTGCTCCTGCCTGATGCCTAGCCTGCACTTGTGCCCCTGCCTTATGCCTAGCCTGCACTTGTGCCCCTGCCTTATGCCTAGCCTGCACTTGTGCCCTTGCCTGATGCCTAGCCAGCACTTGTGCCCCTGCCTGATGCCTAGCCAGCACTTGTGCCCCTGCCTGATGCCTAGCCTGCACTTGTGCCCCTGCCTGATGCCTAGCCTGCACTTGTGCCCCTGCCTTATGCCTAGCCTGCACTTGTGCCCCTGCCTTATGCCTAGCCAGCACTTGTGCCCCTGCCTGATGCCTAGCCTGCACTTGTGCCCCTGCCTTATGCCTAGCCTGCACTTGTGCCCCTGCCTTATGCCTAGCCTGCACTTGTGCCCCTGCCTTATGCCTAGCCTGCACTTGTGCCCCTGCCTTATGCCTAGCCTGCACTTGTGCCCCTGCCTTATGCCTTGCCTGCACTTGTGCCCCTGCCTTATGCCTAGCCTGCACTTGTGCCCCTGCCTTATGCCTAGCCTGCACTTGTGCCCAGGCCTTATGCCTAGCCTGCACTTGTGCCCCGGCCTTATGCCTAGCCTGCACTTGTGCCCCGGCCTTATGCCTAGCCTGCACTTGTGCCCCTGCCTTATGCCTAGCCTGCACTTGTGCCCCTGCCTTAAGCCTAGCCTGCACTTGTGCCCCTGCCTTATGCCTAGCCTGCACTTGTGCCCCTGCCTTATGCCTAGCCAGCACTTGTGCCCCTGCCTTATGCCTAGCCAGCACTTGTGCCCCTGCCTTAAGCCTAGCCTGCATAGGTGCCCCTGCCTTATGCCTAGCCTGCACTTGTGCCCCTGCCTGATGCCTAGCCAGCACTTGTGCCCCTGCCTGATGCCTAGCCAGCACTTGTGCCCCAGCCTTATGCCTAGCCTGCACTTGTGCCCCTGCCTTATGCCTAGCCAGCACTTGTGCCCCTGCCTCATGTGTAGCCATCACTTGTGCCCCTGCCTCATGTGTAGCCATCACTTGTGCCCCTGCCTTAAGCCTAGCCTGCATAGGTGCCCCTGCCTTATGCCTAGCTTGCACTTGTGCCTCTGCCTAATGCTTAGTTTGTACTTGTGCCCCTGCCTAAAGCCTAGCCCGCACTTGTGTCCCTGCCTTATGCCTAGCCCGCACTTGTGTCCCTGCCTTATGCCTAGCCCGCACTTGTGCCCCTGCCTTATGCCTAGCCAGCACTTGTGCCCCTGCCTAAAGCCTAGCCAGCACTTGTGCCCCTGCCTAAAGCCTAGCCCGCACTTGTGCCCCTGCCTCATGCCTATCCAGCACTTGTGCCCCTGCCTCATGCCTATCCAGCACTTGTGCCCCTGCCTTATGCCTAGCCAGCACTTGTGCCCCTGCCTTATGCCTAGCCAGCACTTGTGCCCCTGCCTTATGCCTAGCCAGCACTTGTGCCCCTGCCTTATGCCTAGCCAGCACTTGTGCCCCTGCCTTATGCCTAGCCAGCACTTGTGCCCCTGCCTTATGCCTAGCCAGCACTTGTGCCCCTGCCTTATGCCTAGCCTGCACTTGTGCCCCTGCCTTATGCCTAGCCTGCATTTGTGCCCCTGCCTTATGCCTAGCCAGCACTTGTGCCCCTGCCTTATGCCTAGCCAGCACTTGTGCCCCTGCCTTATGCCTAGCCAGCACTTGTGCCCCTGCCTTATGCCTAGCCAGCACTTGTGCCCCTGCCTTAAGCCTAGCCAGCACTTGTGCCCCTGCCTTATGCCTAGCCAGCACTTGTGCCCCTGCCTTATGCCTAGCCAGCACTTGTGCCCCTGCCTTATGCTTAGCCAGCACTTTTGCCCCTGCCTTATGCATAGCCAGCACTTTTGAGCCCCTTGCATTATTGTTTTTTTGTCTTTAGCTTCATGTTGGTTATGCACACAGGGCAGGCTTTACGCTCTTCGCTCTTGTCCCGTCTGAATGCACATGCACGACTGTAATTGGGGACGAAGGCATTACCCATTTACGGAGGACAGACAAGATGTGCCTGGTCGCTTGGAGCATGGGGGTTATGGAGTGGCTCCGCACTGTACAACAAAGTACAGAGTAGAGGGGTGAAAGCTAGCTCTTCACCACTAAGGGTGCCTATCCCTTTATGCAAAGAGTGCAAAGAGTAAGCCGTATGCCTTATGTGTAGCCATCATTTGTGCCCTGCCTTAAGCCTAGCCTGCATAGGTGCCCGGCCTTATGCCTAGCTTGCACTTGTGCCTCTGCCTTATGCTTAGTTTGCACTTGTGCCCCTGCCTAAAGCCTAGCCCGCACTTGTGCCCCTGCCTTATGCCTAGCCCGCACTTGTGCCCCTGCCTTATGCCTAGCCAGCACTTGTGCCCCTGCCTTATGCCTAGCCAGCACTTGTGCCCCTGCCTTATGCCTAGCCAGCACTTGTGCCCCTGCCTTATGCCTAGCCAGCACTTGTGCCCCTGCCTTATGCCTAGCCAGCACTTGTGCCCCTGCCTTATGCCTAGCCAGCACTTGTGCCCCTGCCTTATGCCTAGCCTGCACTTGTGCCCCTGCCTTATGCCTAGCCTGCACTTGTGCCCCTGCCTTATGCCTAGCCTGCATTTGTGCCCCTGCCTTATGCCTAGCCAGCACTTGTGCCCCTGCCTTATGCCTAGCCAGCACTTGTGCCCCTGACTGATGCCTAGCCAGCACTTGTGCGCCTGCCTGATGCCTAGCCAGCACTTCTGCCCCTGCCTGATGCCTAGCCAGCACTTGTGCCCCTGCCTTATGCCTAGCCTGCACTTGTGCTCCTGCCTTATGCCTAGCCTGCACTTGTGCCCCTGCCTTATGCCTAGACTGCACTTGTGCCCCTGCCTTATGCCTAGCCAGCACTTGTGCCCCTGCCTGATGCCTAGCCAGCACTTGTGCCCCTACCAGATGCCTAGCCAGCACTTGTGCCCCTGCCTGATGCCTAGCCAGCACTTGTGCCCCTGCCTGATGCCTAGCCAGCACTTGTTCCCCTGCCTGAAGCCTAGCCAGCACTTGTGCCCCTGCCTGATGCCTAGCCAGCACTTGTGACCCTGCCTTATGCCTAGCCAGCACTTGTGACCCTGCCTTATGCCTAGCCAGCACTTGTGCCCCTGCCTTATGCCTAGCCAGCACTTGTGCCCCTGCCTTATGCCTAGCCAGCACTTGTGCCCCTGCCTTATGCCTAGCCAGCACTTGTGCCCCTGCCTTATGCCTAGCCAGCACTTGTGCCCCTGCCTTATGCCTAGCCTGCACTTGTGCCCCTGCCTAAAGGCTAGCCCGCACTTGTGCCCCTGCCTTATGCCTAGCCAGCACTTGTGCCCCTGCCTTATGCCTAGCCAGCACTTGTGCCCCTGCCTTATCCCTAGCCAGCACTTGTGCCCCTGCCTTATGCCTAGCCAGCACTTGTGAACCTGCCTTATGCCTAGCCTGCACTTGTGCCCCTGCCTTATGCCTAGCCTGCACTTGTGCCCCTGCCTTATGCCTAGCCTGCACTTGTGCCCCTGCTTTATGCCTAGCCTGCATTTGTGCCCCTGCCTTATGCCTAGCCAGCACTTGTGCCCCTGCCTTAGGCCTAGCCTGCATAGGTGCCCCTGCCTTATGCCTAGCTTGCACTTGTGCCTCTGCCTTATGCTTAGTTTGCACTCGTGCCCCTGCCTAAAGCCTAGCCCGCCCTTGTGCCCCTGCGTTATGCCTAGCCAGCACTTGTGCCCCTTTCTTATGCCTAGCCATCACTTGTGCCCCAGCCTTATGCCTAGCCAGCACTTGTGCCCCTGCCTTATGCCTAGCCAGCATTTGTGCCCCTGCCTTATGCCTAGCCAGCACTTGTGCCCCTGCCTTATGCCTAGCCAGCACTTGTGCCCCTGCCTTATGCCTAGCCAGCACTTGTGCCCCTGCCTTATGCCTAGCCTGCACTTGTGCCCCTGCCTTATGCCTAGCCTGCACTTGTGCCCCTGCCTTATGCCTAGCCAGCACTTGTGCCCCTGCCTGATGCCTAGCCAGCACTTGTGCCCCTGCCTGATGCCTAGCCAGCACTTGTGCCCCTGCCTGATGCCTAGCCTGCACTTGTGCCCCTGCCTTATGCCTAGCCAGCACTTGTGCCCCTGCCTTATGCCTAGCCAGCACTTGTGCCCCTGCCTGATGCCTAGCCAGCACTTGTGCCCCTGCCTGATGCCTAGCCAGCACTTGTGCCCCTGCCTGATGCCTAGCCAGCACTTGTGCCCCTGCCTGATGCCTAGCCAGCACTTGTGCCCCTGCCTTATGCCTAGCCAGCACTTGTGCCCCTGCCTTATGCCTAGCCAGCACTTGTGCCCCTGCCTTATGCCTAGCCAGCACTTGTGCCCCTGCCTTATGCCTAGCCAGCACTTGTGCCCCTGCCTTATGCCTAGCCAGCACTTGTGCCCCTGCCTTATGCCTAGCCTGCACTTGTGCCCCTGCCTAAAGGCTAGCCCGCACTTGTGCCCCTGCCTTATGCCTAGCCAGCACTTGTGCCCCTGCCTTATGCCTAGCCAGCACTTGTGCCCCTGCCTTATGCCTAGCCAGCACTTGTGCCCCTGCCTTATGCCTAGCCAGCACTTGTGCCCCAGCCTTATGCCTAGCCAGCACTTGTGCCCCTGCCTTATGCCTAGCCAGCACTTGTGCCCCTGCCTTATGCCTAGCCAGCACTTGTGCCCCTGCCTTATGCCTAGCCAGCACTTGTGCCCCTGCCTTATGCCTAGCCAGCACTTGTGCCCCTGCCTTATGCCTAGCCTGCACTTGTGCCCCTGCCTTATGCCTAGCCTGCACTTGTGCCCCTGCCTTATGCCTAGCTTCTACTTGTGCCCCTGCCTAAAGGCTAGCACCGCACTTGTGCCCCTGCCTTATGCCTAGCCAGCACTTGTGCCCCTGCCTTATGCCTAGCCAGCACTTGTGCCCCTGCCTTACCCTAGGCAGCACTTGTGCCCCTGCCTTATGCCTAGCCAGCACTTGTTCCCCTGCCTTATGCCTAGCCAGCACTTGTGCCCCTGCCTTATGCCTAGCCAGCACTTGTGCCCCTGCCTTATGCCTAGCCTGCACTTGTGCCCCTGCCTTATGCCTAGCCAGCACTTGTGCCCCTGCCTTATGCCTAGCTTGCACTTGTGCCTCTGCCTTATGCTTAGTTTGCACTTGTGCCCCTGCCTAAAGGCTAGCCCGCACTTGTGCCCCTGTCTTATGCCTAGCAAGCACTTGTGCCCCTGCCTTATGCCTAGCCAGCACTTGTGCCCCTGCCTTATGCCTAGCCAGCACTTGTGCCCCAGCCTTATGCCTAGCCAGCACTTGTGCCCCAGCCTTATATCTAGCCAGCACTTGTGCCCCTGCCTTATGCCTAGCCAGCACTTGAGCCCCTGCCTTATGCCTAGCCAGCACTTGTGCCCCTGCCTTATGCCTAGCCAGCACTTGTGCCCCTGCCTTATGGCTAGCCTGCACCTGTGCCCCTGCCTTATGCCTAGCCTGCACTTGTGCCCCTGCCTTATGCCTTGCCTGCACTTGTGCCCCTGCCTTATGCCTAGCCTGCACTTGTGCCCCTGCCTTATGCCTAGCCTGCACTTGTGCCCCGGCCTTATGCCTAGCCTGCACTTGTGCCCCGGCCTTATGCCTAGCCTGCACTTGTGCCCCGGCCTTATGCCTAGCCTGCACTTGTGCCCCTGCCTTATGCCTAGCCAGCACTTGTGCCCCTGCCTTAAGCCTAGCCTGCATAGGTGCCCCTGCCTTATGCCTAGCCTGCACTTGTGCCCCTGCCTGATGCCTAGCCAGCACTTGTGCCCCTGCCTGATGCCTAGCCAGCACTTGTGCCCCAGCCTTATGCCTAGCCTGCACTTGTGCCCCTGCCTTATGCCTAGCCAGCACTTGTGCCCCTGCCTCATGTGTAGCCATCACTTGTGCCCCTGCCTTAAACCTAGCCTGCATAGGTGCCCCTGCCTTATGCCTAGCTTGCACTTGTGCCTCTGCCTAATGCTTAGTTTGTACTTGTGCCCCTGCCTAAAGCCTAGCCCGCACTTGTGTCCCTGCCTTATGCCTAGCCCGCACTTGTGTCCCTGCCTTATGCCTAGCCCGCACTTGTGCCCCTGCCTTATGCCTAGCCAGCACTTGTGCCCCTGCCTAAAGCCTAGCCAGCACTTGTGCCCCTGCCTAAAGCCTAGCCCGCGCTTGTGCCCCTGCCTCATGCCTATCCAGCACTTGTGCCCCTGCCTTATGCCTAGCCAGCACTTGTGCCCCTGCCTTATGCCTAGCCAGCACTTGTGCCCCTGCCTTATGCCTAGCCAGCACTTGTGCCCCTGCCTTATGCCTAGCCAGCACTTGTGCCCCTGCCTTATGCCTAGCCAGCACTTGTGCCCCTGCCTTATGCCTAGCCTGCACTTGTGCCCCTGCCTTATGCCTAGCCTGCATTTGTGCCCCTGCCTTATGCCTAGCCAGCACTTGTGCCCCTGCCTTATGCCTAGCCAGCACTTGTGCCCCTGCCTTATGCCTAGCCAGCACTTGTGCCCCTGCCTTATGCCTAGCCAGCACTTGTGCCCCTGCCTTAAGCCTAGCCAGCACTTGTGCCCCTGCCTTATGCCTAGCCAGCACTTGTGCCCCTGCCTTATGCCTAGCCAGCACTTGTGCCCCTGCCTTATGCTTAGCCAGCACTTGTGCCCCTGCCTTATGCTTAGCCAGCACTTTTGCCCCTGCCTTATGCATAGCCAGCACTTTTGAGCCCCTTGCATTATTGTTTTTTTGTCTTTAGCTTCATGTTGGTTATGCACACAGGGCAGGCTTTACGCTCTTCGCTCTTGTCCCGTCTGAATGCACATGCACGACTGTAATTGGGGACGAAGGCATTACCCATTTACGGAGGACAGACAAGATGTGCCTGGTCGCTTGGAGCATGGGGGTTATGGAGTGGCTCCGCACTGTACAACAAAGTACAGAGTAGAGGGGTGAAAGCTAGCTCTTCACCACTAAGGGTGCCTATCCCTTTATGCAAAGAGTGCAAAGAGTCAGCCGTATGCCTTATGTGTAGCCATCATTTGTGCCCTGCCTTAAGCCTAGCCTGCATAGGTGCCCCTGCCTTATGCCTAGCTTGCACTTTTGCCTCTGCCTTATGCTTAGTTTGCACTTGTGCCCCTGCCTAGAGCCTAGCCCGCACTTGTGCCCCTGCCTTATGCCTAGCCAGCACTTGTGCCCCTGCCTTATGCCTAGCCAGCACTTGTGCCCCTGCCTTATGCCTAGCCAGCACTTGTGCCCCAGCCTTATGCCTAGCCAGCACTTGTGCCCCAGCCTTATGCCTAGCCAGCACTTGTGCCCCTGCCTTATGCCTAGCCAGCACTTGTGCCCCTGCCTTATGCCTAGCCAGCACTTGTGCCCCTGCCTTATCCCTAGCCAGCACTTGTGCCCCTGCCTTATGCCTAGCCTGCACTTGTGCCCCTGCCTTATGCCTAGCCTGCACTTGTGCCCCTGCCTTATGCCTAGCCTGCACTTGTGCCCCTGCTTTATGCCTAGCCTGCATTTGTGCCCCTGCCTTATGCCTAGCCAGCACTTGTGCCCCTGCCTTAGGCCTAGCCTGCATAGGTGCCCCTGCCTTATGCCTAGCTTGCACTTGTGCCTCTGCCTTATGCTTAGTTTGCACTTGTGCCCCTGCCTAAAGCCTAGCCCGCACTTGTGCCCCTGCCTTATGCCTAGCCAGCACTTGTGCCCCTGCCTAAAGCCTAGCCAGCACTTGTGCCCCTGCCTAAAGCCTAGCCCGCACTTGTGCCCCTGCCTCATGCCTATCCAGCACTTGTGCCCCTGCCTTATGCCTAGCCAGCACTTGTGCCCCTGCCTTATGCCTAGCCAGCACTTGTGCCCCTGCCTTATGCCTAGCCAGCACTTGTGCCCCTGCCTTATGCCTAGCCAGCACTTGTGCCCCTGCCTTATGCCTAGCCAGCACTTGTGCCCCTGCCTTATGCCTAGCCTGCACTTGTGCCCCTGCCTTATGCCTAGCCTGCATTTGTGCCCCTGCCTTATGCCTAGCCAGCACTTGTGCCCCTGCCTTATGCCTAGCCAGCACTTGTGCCCCTGCCTTATGCCTAGCCAGCACTTGTGCCCCTGCCTTATGCCTAGCCAGCACTTGTGCCCCTGCCTTAAGCCTAGCCAGCACTTGTGCCCCTGCCTTATGCCTAGCCAGCACTTGTGCCCCTGCCTTATGCCTAGCCAGCACTTGTGCCCCTGCCTTATGCTTAGCCAGCACTTTTGCCCCTGCCTTATGCATAGCCAGCACTTTTGAGCCCCTTGCATTATTGTTTTTTTGTCTTTAGCTTCATGTTGGTTATGCACACAGGGCAGGCTTTACGCTCTTCGCTCTTGTCCCGTCTGAATGCACATGCACGACTGTAATTGGGGACGAAGGCATTACCCATTTACGGAGGACAGACAAGATGTGCCTGGTCGCTTGGAGCATGGGGGTTATGGAGTGGCTCCGCACTGTACAACAAAGTACAGAGTAGAGGGGTGAAAGCTAGCTCTTCACCACTAAGGGTGCCTATCCCTTTATGCAAAGAGTGCAAAGAGTCAGCCGTATGCCTTATGTGTAGCCATCATTTGTGCCCTGCCTTAAGCCTAGCCTGCATAGGTGCCCCTGCCTTATGCCTAGCTTGCACTTTTGCCTCTGCCTTATGCTTAGTTTGCACTTGTGCCCCTGCCTAGAGCCTAGCCCGCACTTGTGCCCCTGCCTTATGCCTAGCCAGCACTTGTGCCCCTGCCTTATGCCTAGCCAGCACTTGTGCCCCTGCCTTATGCCTAGCCAGCACTTGTGCCCCTGCCTTATGCCTAGCCAGCACTTGTGCCCCAGCCTTATGCCTAGCCAGCACTTGTGCCCCTGCCTTATGCCTAGCCAGCACTTGTGCCCCTGCCTTATGCCTAGCCAGCACTTGTGCCCCTGCCTTATCCCTAGCCAGCACTTGTGCCCCTGCCTTATGCCTAGCCTGCACTTGTGCCCCTGCCTTATGCCTAGCCTGCACTTGTGCCCCTGCCTTATGCCTAGCCTGCACTTGTGCCCCTGCTTTATGCCTAGCCTGCATTTGTGCCCCTGCCTTATGCCTAGCCTGCATTTGTGCCCCTGCCTTATGCCTAGCCAGCACTTGTGCCCCTGCCTTAGGCCTAGCCTGCATAGGTGCCCCTGCCTTATGCCTAGCTTGCACTTGTGCCTCTGCCTTATGCTTAGTTTGCACTTGTGCCCCTGCCTAAAGCCTAGCCCGCACTTGTGCCCCTGCCTTATGCCTAGCCAGCACTTGTACCCCTTTCTTATGCCTAGCCATCACTTGTGCCCCAGCCTTATGCCTAGCCAGCACTTGTGCCCCTGCCTTATGCCTAGCCAGCATTTGTGCCCCTGCCTTATGCCTAGCCAGCACTTGTGCCCCTGCCTTATGCCTAGCCAGCACTTGTGCCCCTGCCTTATGCCTAGCCAGCACTTGTGCCCCTGCCTTATGCCTAGCCTGCACTTGTGCCCCTGCCTTATGCCTAGCCTGCACTTGTGCCCCTGCCTTATGCCTAGCCAGCACTTGTGCCCCTGCCTGATGCCTAGCCAGCACTTGTGCCCCTGCCTGATGCCTAGCCAGCACTTGTGCCCCTGCCTGATGCCTAGCCAGCACTTGTGCCCCTGCCTGATGCCTAGCCAGCACTTGTGCCCCTGCCTGATGCCTAGCCAGCACTTGTGCCCCTGCCTGATGCCTAGCCAGCACTTGTGCCCCTGCCTTATGCCTAGCCAGCACTTGTGCCCCTGCCTTATGCCTAGCCAGCACTTGTGCCCCTGCCTTATGCCTAGCCAGCACTTGTGCCCCTGCCTAAAGGCTAACCCGCACTTGTGCCCCTGCCTTATGCCTAGCCAGCACTTGTGCCCCTGCCTTATGCCTAGCCAGCACTTGTGCCCCTGCCTTATGCCTAGCCAGCACTTGTGCCCCTGCCTTATGCCTAGCCAGCACTTGTGCCCCAGCCTTATGCCTAGCCAGCACTTGTGCCCCTGCCTTATGCCTAGCCAGCACTTGTGCCCCTGCCTTATGCCTAGCCAGCACTTGTGCCCCTGCCTTATGCCTAGCCAGCACTTGTGCCCCTGCCTTATGCCTAGCCTGCACTTGTGCCCCTGCCTTATGCCTAGCTTGCACTTGTGCCCCTGCCTAAAGGCTAGCCCGCACTTGTGCCCCTGCCTTATGCCTAGCCAGCACTTGTGCCCCTGCCTTATGCCTAGCCAGCACTTGTGCCCCTGCCTTACCCTAGGCAGCACTTGTGCCCCTGCCTTATGCCTAGCCAGCACTTGTGCCCCTGCCTTATGCCTAGCCAGCACTTGTGCCCCTGCCTTATGCCTAGCCAGCACTTGTTCCCCTGCCTTATGCCTAGCCAGCACTTGTGCCCCTGCCTTATGCCTAGCCAGCACTTGTGCCCCTGCCTTATGCCTAGCCTGCACTTGTGCCCCTGCCTTATGCCTAGCCTGCACTTGTGCCCCTGCCTTATGCCTAGCCAGCACTTGTGCCCCTGCCTTATGCCTAGCCAGCACTTGTTCCCCTGCCTTATGCCTAGCCAGCACTTGTGCCCCTGCCTTATGCCTAGCCAGCACTTGTGCCCCTGCCTTATGCCTAGCCTGCACTTGTGCCCCTGCCTTATGCCTAGCCTGCACTTGTGCCCCTGCCTTATGCCTAGCCTGCACTTGTGCCCCTGCCTTATGCCTAGCCAGCACTTGTGCCCCAGCCTTATGCCTAGCCTGCACTTGTGTCCCTGCCTTATGCCTAGCCTGCACTTGTGCCCCTGCCTTATGCCTAGCCAGCACTTGTGCCCCTGCCTTATGCCTAGCTTGCACTTGTGCCTCTGCCTTATGCTTAGTTTGCACTTGTGCCCCTGCCTAAAGGCTAGCCCGCACTTGTGCCCCTGTCTTATGCCTAGCCAGCACTTGTGCCCCTGCCTTATGCCTAGCCAGCACTTGTGCCCCTGCCTTATGCCTAGCCAGCACTTGTGCCCCTGCCTTATGCCTAGCCAGCACTTGTGCCCCAGCCTTATATCTAGCCAGCACTTGTGCCCCTGCCTTATGCCTAGCCAGCACTTGTGCATGGGGGTTATGGAGTGGCTCCGCACTGTACAACAAAGTACAGAGTAGAGGGGTGAAAGCTAGCTCTTCACCACTAAGGGTGCCTATCCCTTTATGCAAAGAGTGCAAAGAGTCAGCCGTATGCCTTATGTGTAGCCATCATTTGTGCCCTGCCTTAAGCCTAGCCTGCATAGGTGCCCCTGCCTTATGCCTAGCCAGCACTTGTGCCCCTGCCTTATGCCTAGCCTGCACCTGTGCCCCTGCCTTATGCCTAGCCTGCACTTGTGCCCCTGCCGTATGCCTAGCCAGCACTTGTGCCCCTGCCTTATGCCTAGCCTGCACTTGTGCCCCGGCCTTATGCCTAGCCTGCACTTGTGCCCCGGCCTTATGCCTAGCCTGCACTTGTGCCCCTGCCTTATGCCTAGCCAGCACTTGTGCCCCTGCCTTAAGCCTAGCCTGCATAGGTGCCCCTGCCTTATGCCTAGCCTGCACTTGTGCCCCTGCCTGATGCCTAGCCAGCACTTGTGCCCCTGCCTTATGCCTAGCTTGCACTTGTGCCTCTGCCTTATGCTTACTTTGCACTTGTGCCCCTGCCTAAAGGCTTCATTTCAAAAACCTGACCTGCACATCCAAACATAGACTGAGTGTGAACAGGTGCTGAACCCAGAGTCGCCAACTCGTATATAGTTAAGTAAAAAGGGCAGCACATTGCAGCGCCAAAATATGCAAACTTGAAAACACGAAATTTGAACTGCATTACTGCACTAGAAATATGAGAGCTTTTAGCGCATAAAAATGGCCATATTTATGTGTACCTCGTAGCCACTTTACGGCATCTCTCTTATACGAGGTCCTACGCTTGACCTACCTCACCGAGAATAAATGTCTCCATCTGAATGGGTACATGTGAAACCTCTTCTTGGACTCAAATTCTCTCTTTCTGTGGAGGGGTATTGGACCTACTATAATTAAAACACCTGAAGCTAGGAGGCAGGGAGTGCACGTTCAGAAGGCTAAAGAATACATTTCAAAAACCTGACCTGCACATCCAAACATAGACTGAGTGTGAACAGGTGCTGAACCCAGAGTCGCCAACTCGTATATAGTTAAGTAAAAAGGGCAGCACACTGCAGCGCCAAAATATGCAAACTTGAAAACACGAAATTTGAACTGCATTACTGCACTAGAAATATGAAAAATGAGAGCTTTTAGCGCATAAAAATTTGCATATTTTGGCGCTGCAGTGTGCTGCCCTTTTTACTTAACTATATACGAGTTGGCGACTCTGGGTTCAGCACCTGTTCACACTCAGTCTATGTTTGGATGTGCAGGTCAGGTTTTTGAAATGTATTCTTTAGCCTTCTGATCGTGCACTCCCTGCCTCCTAGCTTCAGGTGTTTTAATTATAGTAGGTCCAATACCCCTCCACAGAAAGAGAGAATTTGAGTCCAAGAAGAGGTTTCACATGTACCCATTCAGATGGAGACGTTTATTCTCGGTGAGGTAGGTCAAGCGTAGGACCTCGTATAAGAGAGATGCCGTAAAGTGGCTACGAGGTACACATAAATATGGCCATTTTTATGCGCTAAAAGCTCTCATTTTTCATATTTCTAGTGCAGTAATGCAGTTCAAATTTCGTGTTTTCAAGTTTGCATATTTTGGCGCTGCAGTGTGCTGCCCTTTTTACTTAACTATATACGAGTTGGCGACTCTGGGTTCAGCACCTGTTCACACTCAGTCTATGTTTGGATGTGCAGGTCAGGTTTTTGAAATGTATTCTTTAGCCTTCTGATCGTGCACTCCCTGCCTCCTAGCTTCAGGTGTTTTAATTATAGTAGGTCCAATACCCCTCCACAGAAAGAGAGAATTTGAGTCCAAGAAGAGGTTTCACATGTACCCATTCAGATGGAGACGTTTATTCTCGGTGAGGTAGGTCAAGCGTAGGACCTCGTATAAGAGAGATGCCGTAAAGTGGCTACGAGGTACACATAAATATGGCCATTTTTATGCGCTAAAAGCTCTCATTTTTCATATTTCTAGTGCAGTAATGCAGTTCAAATTTCGTGTTTTCAAGTTTGCATATTTTGGCGCTGCAGTGTGCTGCCCTTTTTACTTAACTATATACGAGTTGGCGACTCTGGGTTCAGCACCTGTTCACACTCAGTTTATGTTTGGATGTGCAGGTCACGTTTTTGAAATGTATTCTTTAGCCTTCTGATCGTGCACTCCCTGCCTCCTAGCTTCAGGTGTTTTAATTATAGTAGGTCCAATACCCCTCCACAGAAAGAGAGAATTTGAGTCCAAGAAGAGGTTTCACATGTACCCATTCAGATGGAGACGTTTATTCTCGGTGAGGTAGGTCAAGCGTAGGACCTCGTATAAGAGAGATGCCGTAAAGTGGCTACGAGGTACACATAAATATGGCCATTTTTATGCGCTAAAAGCTCTCATTTCTCATATTTCTAGTGCAGTAATGCAGTTCAAATTTCGTGTTTTCAAGTTTGCATATTTTGGCGCTGCAGTGTGCTGCCCTTTTTACCTGCCTAAAGGCTAGCCAGCACTTGTGTCCCTGCCTTATGCCTAGCCAGCACTTGTGTCCCTGCCTTATGCCTAGCCAGCACTTGTGTCCCTGCCTTATGCCTAGCCAGTACTTGTGCCCCTGCCTGATGCCTAGCCAGCACTTGTGCCCCTGCCTGATGCCTAGCCAGCACTTGTGCCCCTGCCTGATGCCTAGCCAGCACTTGTGCCCCTGCCTAATGCCTAGCCAGCACTTGTGCCCCTGCCTTATGCCTAGCCAGCACTTGTGCCCCTGCCTTATGCCTAGCCAGCACTTGTGCCCCTGCCTTATGCCTAGCCAGCACTTGTGCCCCTGCCTGATGCCTAGCCAGCACTTGTGCCCCTGCCTTATGCCTAGCCAGCACTTGTGCCCCTACCTTATGCCTAGCCAGCACTTGTGCCCCTGCCTTATGCCTAGCCAGCACTTGTGCCCCTGCCTTATGCCTAGCCAGCACTTGTGCCCCTGCCTTATGCCTAGCCTGCACTTGTGCCCCTGCATTATGCCTAGCCTGCACTTGTGCCCCTGCCTTATGCCTAGCCAGCACTTTTACCCCTGCCTTATGCCTAGCCAGCACTTGTGCCCCTGCCTGATGCCTAGCCAGCACTTGTGCCCCTGCCTTATGTGTAGCCATCACTTGTGCCCCTGCCTTATGCCTAGCCTGCATAGGTGCCCCTGCCTTATGCCTAGCTTGCACTTGTGCCCCTGCCTTATGCCTAGCCTGCACTTGTGCCCCTGCCTTATGCCTAGCCTGCACTTATGCCCCTGCCTTATGCCTAGCCTGCACTTATGCCCCTGCCTTATGCCTAGCCTGCACTTGTGCCCCTGCCTTATGCCTAGCCTGCACTTGTGCCCCTGCGTTATGCCTAGCCTGCACTTGTGCCCCTGCCTTATGCCTAGCCTGCACTTGTGCCCCTGCCTTATGCCTAGCCAGCACTTGTGCCCCTGCCTTATGCCTAGCCTGCACTTGTGCCCCTGCCTTATGCCTAGCCTGCAATTGTGCCCCTGCCTTATGCCTAGCCAGCACTTGTGCCCCTGCCTTATGCCTAGCCAGCACTTGTGCCCCTGCCTTATGCCTAGCCTGCACTTGTGCCCCTGCCTTATGCCTAGCCTGCACTTGTGCCCCTGCCTTATGCCTAGCCTGCACTTGTGCCCCTGCCTTATGCCTAGCCAACACTTTTGCCCCTGCCTTATGCCTAGCCAGCACTTGTGCCCCTGTCTTATGCCTAGCCAGCACTTGTGCCCCTGCCTTATGCCTAGCCAGCACTTGTGCCCCTGCCTTATGCCTAGCCAGCACTTGGGCTCCTGCCTTATGCCTAGCCTGCACTTGTGCCACTGCCTTATGCCTAGCCTGCACTTGTGCCCCTGCCTTATGCCTAGCCAGCATTTGTGCCCCTGCCTAAAGGCTAGCCCGCACTTGTGCCCCTGCCTTATGCCTAGCCAGCACTTGTGCCTCTGCCTTATGCTTAGTTTGCACTTGTGCCCCTGCCTAAAGGCTAGCCCGCACTTGTGCCCCAGCCTTATGCCTAGCCAGCACTTGTGCCCCAGCCTTATGCCTAGCCAGCACTTGTGCCCCTGCTTTATGCCTAGCCAGCACTTGTGCCCCTGCCTTATGCCTAGCCAGCACTTGTGCCCCTGCCTTATGCCTAGCCTGCACTTGTGCCCCTGCCTTATGCCTAGCTTGCACTTGTGCCCCTGCCTTATGCCTAGCTTGCACTTGTGCCCCTGCCTAAAGGCTAGCCCGCACTTGTGCCCCTGCCTTATGCCTAGCCAGCACTTGTGCCCCTGCCTTATGCCTAGCCAGCACTTGTGCCCCTGCCTGATGCCTAGCCAGCATTTGTGCCCCTGCCTGATGCCTAGCCAGCACTTGTGCCCGTGCCTGATGCCTAGCCAGCACTTGTGCCCCTGCCTGATGCCTAGCCAGCACTTGTGCCCCTGCCTGATGCCTAGCCAGCACTTGTGCCCCTGCCTTATGCCTAGCTTGCACTTGTGCCCCTGCCTTATGCCTAGCTTGCACTTGTGCCTCTGCCTTATGCTTACTTTGCACTTGTGCCCCTGCCTAAAGGCTAGCCCGCACTTGTGCCCCTGCCTTATGCCTAGCCAGCACTTGTGCCTCTGCCTTATGCTTAGTTTGCACTTGTGCCCCTGCCTAAAGGCTAGCCCGCACTTGTGCCCCTGCCTTATGCCTAGCCAGCACTTGTGCCCCTGCCTTATGCCTAGCCAGCACTTGTGCCCCTGCCTTATGCCTAGCCAGCACTTGTGCCCCAGCCTTATGCCTAGCCAGCACTTGTGCCCCAGCCTTATGCCTAGCCAGCACTTGTGCCCCAGCCTTATGCCTAGCCAGCACTTGTGCCCCAGCCTTATGCCTAGCCAGCACTTGTGCCCCTGCCTTATGCCTAGCCAGCACTTGTGCCCCTGCCTTATGCCTAGCCAGCACTTGTGCCCCTGCCTTATGCCTAGCCAGCACTTGTGCCCCTGCCTTATGCTTAGTTTGCACTTGTGCCCCTGCCTAAAGGCTAGCCCGCACTTGTGCCCCTGCCTTATGCCTGGCCAGCACTTGTGCCCCAGCCTTATGCCTAGCCAGCACTTGTGCCCCTGCCTAATGCCTAGCCAGCACTTGTGCCCCTGCCTTATGCCTAGCCTGCACTTGTGCCCCTGCCTTATGCCTAGCTTGCACTTGTGCCCCTGCCTAAAGGCTAGCCCGCACTTGTGCCCCTGCCTTATGCCTAGCCAGCACTTGTGCCCCTGCCTTATGCCTAGCTTGCACTTGTGCCTCTGCCTTATGCTTAGTTTGCACTTGTGCCCCTGCCTAAAGGCTAGCCCGCACTTGTGCCCCTGCCTTATGCCTAGCCTGCACTTGTGCCCCTGCCTTATGCCTAGCCAGCACTTGTGCCCCTGCCTTATGCCTAGCCTGCACTTGTGCCCCTGCCTTATGCCTAGCCAGCACTTGTGCTCCTGCCTTATGCCTAGCCAGCACTTGTGCCCCTGCCTTATGCCTAGCCAGCACTTGTGCCCCTGCCTTATGCCTAGCCAGCACTTGTGCCCCTGCCTTATGCCTAGCCAGCACTTGTGCCCCTGCCTTATGCCTAGCCAGCACTTGTGCCCCTGCCTTATGCCTAGCCAGCACTTTTGAGCCCCTTGCATTATTGTTTTTTTGTCTTTAGCTTCATGTTGGTTATGCACACAGGGCAGGCTTTTCGCTCTTCGCTCTTGTCCCGTCTGAATGCACATGCACGACTGTAATTGGGGACGAAGGCATTACCCATTTACGGAGGACAGACAAGATGTGCCTGGTCGCTTGGAGCATGGGGGTTATGGAGTGGCTCCGCACTGTACAACAAAGTACAGAGTAGAGGGGTGAAAGCTAGCTCTTCACCCCTTAGGGTGCCTATCCCTTTATGCAAAGAGTGCAAAGAGTTAGCCGTATGCCTTATGTGTAGCCATCACTTGTGCCCCTGCCTTAAGCTTAGCCTGCATAGGTGCCCCTGCCTTATGGCTAGCTTGCACTTGTGCCTCTGCCTTATGCTTAGTTTGTACTTGTGCCCCTGCCTAAAGCCTAGCCCGCACTTGTGCCCCTGCCTTATGCCTAGCCAGCACTTGTGTCCCTGCCTTATGCCTAGCCAGCACTTGTGCCTTTGCCTTATGCCTAGCCAGCATTTGTGCCCCTGCCTTATGCCTAGCCTGCACTTGTGCCCCTGCCTTATGCCTAGCCAGCACTTGTGCCCCTGACTTATGCCTAGCCTGCACTTGTGCCCCTGACTTATGCCTAGCCTGCACTTGTGCCCCTGCCTTATGCCTAGCCTGCACTTGTGCCCCTGCCTTATGCCTAGCCTGCACTTGTGCCCCTGCCTTAAGCCTAGCCTGCACTTGTGCCCCTGCCTTATGCCTAGCCTGCACTTGTGCCCCTGCCTTATGCCTAGCCTGCACTTGTGCCCCTGCCTTATGCCTAGCCTGCACTTGTGCCCCTGCCTTATGCCTAGCCTGCACTTGTGCCCCTGCCTTATGCCTAGCCTGCACTTGTGCCCCTGCCTTATGCCTAGCCTGCACTTGTGCCCCTGCCTTATGCCTAGCCTGCACTTGTGCCCCTGCCTTATGCCTAGCCTGCACTTGTGCCCCTGCCTTATGCCTAGCCTGCACTTGTGCCCCTGCCTTATGCCTAGCCTGCACTTGTGCCCCTGCCTTATGCCTAGCCTGCACTTGTGCCCCTGCCTTATGCCTAGCCAGCACTTGTGCCCCTGCCTTATGCCTAGCCAGCACTATTGAGCCCCTTGCATTATTGTTTTTTTGTCTTTAGCTTCATGTTGGTTATGCACACAGGGCAGGCTTTACGCTCTTCGCTCTTGTCCCGTCTGAATGCACATGCACGACTGTAATTGGGGACGAAGGCATTACCCATTTACGGAGGACAGACAAGATGTGCCTGGTCGCTTGGAGCATGGGGGTTATGGAGTGGCTCCGCACTGTACAACAAAGTACAGAGTAGAGGGGTGAAAGCTAGCTCTTCACCCCTTAGGGTGCCTATCCCTTTATGCAAAGAGTGCAAAGAGTTAGCCGTATGCCTTATGTGTAGCCATCACTTGTGCCCCTGCCTTAAGCTTAGCCTGCATAGGTGCCCCTGCCTTATGGCTAGCTTGCACTTGTGCCTCTGCCTTATGCTTAGTTTGTACTTGTGCCCCTGCCTAAAGCCTAGCCCGCACTTGTGCCCCTGCCTTATGCCTAGCCAGCACTTGTGTCCCTGCCTTATGCCTAGCCAGCACTTGTGCCTTTGCCTTATGCCTAGCCAGCACTTGTGCCCCTGCCTTATGCCTAGCCTGCACTTGTGCCCCTGCCTTATGCCTAGCCAGCACTTGTGCCCCTGACTTATGCCTAGCCTGCACTTGTGCCCCTGACTTATGCCTAGCCTGCACTTGTGCCCCTGCCTTATGCCTAGCCTGCACTTGTGCCCCTGCCTTATGCCTAGCCTGCACTTGTGCCCCTGCCTTAAGCCTAGCCTGCACTTGTGCCCCTGCCTTATGCCTAGCCTGCACTTGTGCCCCTGCCTTATGCCTAGCCTGCACTTGTGCCCCTGCCTTATGCCTAGCCTGCACTGGTGCCCCTGCCTTATGCCTAGCCTGCACTTGTGCCCCTGCCTTATGCCTAGCCTGCACTTGTGCCCCTGCCTTATGCCTAGCCTGCACTTGTGCCCCTGCCTTATGCCTAGCCTGCACTTGTGCCCCTGCCTTATGCCTAGCCTGCACTTGTGCCCCTGCCTTATGCCTAGCCTGCACTTGTGCCCCTGCCTTATGCCTAGCCTGCACTTGTGCCCCTGCCTTATGCCTAGCCTGCACTTGTGCCCCTGCCTTATGCCTAGCCTGCACTTGTGCCCCTGCCTTATGCCTAGCCTGCACTTGTGCCCCTGCCTTATGCCTAGCCTGCACTTGTGCCCCTGCCTTATGCCTAGCCTGCACTTGTGCCCCTGCCTTATGCCTAGCCTGCACTTGTGCCCCTGCCTTATGCCTAGCCTGCACTTGTGCCCCTGCCTTATGCCTAGCCTGCACTTGTGCCCCTGCCTTATGCCTAGCCTGCACTTGTGCCCCTGCCTTATGCCTAGCCTGCACTTGTGCCCCTGCCTTATGCCTAGCCTGCACTTGTGCCCCTGCCTTATGCCTAGCCTGCACTTGTGCCCCTGCCTTATGCCTAGCCTGCACTTGTGCCCCTGCCTTATGCCTAGCCTGCACTTGTGCCCCTGCCTTATGCCTAGCCTGCACTTGCGCCCCTGCCTTATGCCCCTGCCTCATGCCTAGCCTTCACTTGTGCCCCTGCCTTATGCCTAGCCTGCACTTGTGCCCCTGCCTTATGCCTAGCCTGCACTTGTGCCCCTGCCTTATGCCCCTGCCTCATGCCTAGCCTGCACTTGTGCCCCTGCCTTATGCCTAGCCTGCACTTGTGCCCCTGCCTTATGCCTAGCCTGCACCTGTGCACCTGCCTTATGCCTAGCCTGCACCTGTGCCCCTGCCTTATGCCTAGCCTGCACCTGTGCCCCTGCCTTATGCCTAGCCTGCACCTGTGCCCCTGCCTTATGCCTAGCCAGCACTTGTGCCCCTGCCTGATGCCTAGCCAGCACTTGTGCCCCTGCCTGATGCCTAGCCAGCACTTGTGCCCCTGCCTTATGCCTAGCCAGCACTTGTGCCCCTGCCTTATGCCTAGCCAGCACTTGTGCCCCTGCCTTATGCTTAGCCAGCACTTGTGCCCCTGCCTTATGCCTAGCCAGCACTTGTGCCCCTGCCTTATGCCTAGCCAGCACTTGTGCCCCTGCCTTATGCCTAGCCAGCACTTGTGCCCCTGCCTTATGCCTAGCCAGCGCTTGTGCCCCTGCCTTATGCCTAGCCAGCGCTTGTGCCCCTGCCTTATGCCTAGCCAGCGCTTGTGCCCCTGCCTTATGCCTAGCCAGCACTTGTGCCCCTGCCTTATGCCTAGCCAGCACTTGTGCCCCTGCTTTATGCCTAGCCAGCACTTGTGCCCCTGCCTTATGCCTAGCCAGCACTTGTGCCCCTGCCTTATGCCTAGCCAGCACTTGTGCCCCTGCCTTATGCCTAGCCAGCACTTGTGCCCCTGCCTTATGCCTAGCCTGCACCTGTGCACCTGCCTTATGCCTAGCCTGCACTTGTGCCCCTGCCTTATGCCTAGCCTGCACTTGTGCCCCTGCCTTATGCCTAGCCTGCACTTGTGCCCCTGCCTTATGCCTAGCCAGCACTTGTACCCCTGCCTTATGCCTAGCCAGCACTATTGAGCCCCTTGCATTATTGTTTTTTTGTCTTTAGCTTCATGTTGGTTATGCACACAGGGCAGGCTTTACGCTCTTCGCTCTTGTCCCGTCTGAATGCACATGCACGACTGTAATTGGGGACGAAGGCATTACCCATTTACGGAGGACAGACAAGATGTGCCTGGTCGCTTGGAGCATGGGGGTTATGGAGTGGCTCCGCACTGTACAACAAAGTACAGAGTAGAGGGGTGAAAGCTAGCTCTTCACCCCTTAGGGTGCCTATCCCTTTATGCAAAGAGTGCAAAGAGTTAGCCGTATGCCTTATGTGTAGCCATCACTTGTGCCCCTGCCTTAAGCTTAGCCTGCATAGGTGCCCCTGCCTTATGGCTAGCTTGCACTTGTGCCTCTGCCTTATGCTTAGTTTGTACTTGTGCCCCTGCCTAAAGCCTAGCCCGCACTTGTGCCCCTGCCTTATGCCTAGCCAGCACTTGTGTCCCTGCCTTATGCCTAGCCAGCACTTGTGTCCCTGCCTTATGCCTAGCCAGCACTTGTGCCTTTGCCTTATGCCTAGCCAGCACTTGTGCCCCTGCCTTATGCCTAGCCTGCACTTGTGCCCCTGCCTTATGCCTAGCCAGCACTTGTGCCCCTGACTTATGCCTAGCCTGCACTTGTGCCCCTGACTTATGCCTAGCCTGCACTTGTGCCCCTGCCTTATGCCTAGCCTGCACTTGTGCCCCTGCCTTATGCCTAGCCTGCACTTGTGCCCCTGCCTTAAGCCTAGCCTGCACTTGTGCCCCTGCCTTATGCCTAGCCTGCACTTGTGCCCCTGCCTTATGCCTAGCCTGCACTTGTGCCCCTGCCTTATGCCTAGCCTGCACTGGTGCCCCTGCCTTATGCCTAGCCTGCACTTGTGCCCCTGCCTTATGCCTAGCCTGCACTTGTGCCCCTGCCTTATGCCTAGCCTGCACTTGTGCCCCTGCCTTATGCCTAGCCTGCACTTGTGCCCCTGCCTTATGCCTAGCCTGCACTTGTGCCCCTGCCTTATGCCTAGCCTGCACTTGTGCCCCTGCCTTATGCCTAGCCTGCACTTGTGCCCCTGCCTTATGCCTAGCCTGCACTTGTGCCCCTGCCTTATGCCTAGCCTGCACTTGTGCCCCTGCCTTATGCCTAGCCTGCACTTGTGCCCCTGCCTTATGCCTAGCCTGCACTTGTGCCCCTGCCTTATGCCTAGCCTGCACTTGTGCCCCTGCCTTATGCCTAGCCTGCACTTGTGCCCCTGCCTTATGCCTAGCCTGCACTTGTGCCCCTGCCTTATGCCTAGCCTGCACTTGTGCCCCTGCCTTATGCCTAGCCTGCACTTGTGCCCCTGCCTTATGCCTAGCCTGCACTTGTGCCCCTGCCTTATGCCTAGCCTGCACTTGTGCCCCTGCCTTATGCCTAGCCTGCACTTGTGCCCCTGCCTTATGCCTAGCCTGCACTTGTGCCCCTGCCTTATGCCTAGCCTGCACTTGTGCCCCTGCCTTATGCCTAGCCTGCACTTGTGCCCCTGCCTTATGCCTAGCCTGCACTTGGGCCCCTGCCTTATGCCTAGCCTGCACTTGCGCCCCTGCCTTATGCCCCTGCCTCATGCCTAGCCTGCACTTGTGCCCCTGCCTTATGCCTAGCCTGCACTTGTGCCCCTGCCTTATGCCTAGCCTGCACTTGTGCCCCTGCCTTATGCCCCTGCCTCATGCCTAGCCTGCACTTGTGCCCCTGCCTTATGCCTAGCCTGCACTTGTGCCCCTGCCTTATGCCTAGCCTGCACCTGTGCACCTGCCTTATGCCTAGCCTGCACCTGTGCCCCTGCCTTATGCCTAGCCTGCACCTGTGCCCCTGCCTTATGCCTAGCCTGCACCTGTGCCCCTGCCTTATGCCTAGCCAGCACTTGTGCCCCTGCCTGATGCCTAGCCAGCACTTGTGCCCCTGCCTGATGCCTAGCCAGCACTTGTGCCCCTGCCTTATGCCTAGCCAGCACTTGTGCCCCTGCCTTATGCCTAGCCAGCACTTGTGCCCCTGCCTTATGCTTAGCCAGCACTTGTGCCCCTGCCTTATGCCTAGCCAGCACTTGTGCCCCTGCCTTATGCCTAGCCAGCACTTGTGCCCCTGCCTTATGCTTAGCCAGCACTTGTGCCCCTGCCTTATGCCTAGCCAGCACTTGTGCCCCTGCCTTATGCCTAGCCAGCACTTGTGCCCCTGCCTTATGCCTAGCCAGCACTTGTGCCCCTGCCTTATGCCTAGCCAGCACTTGTGCCCCTGCCTTATGCCTAGCCAGCACTTGTGCCCCTGCCTTATGCCTAGCCAGCACTTGTGCCCCTGCCTTATGCCTAGCCAGCACTTGTGCCCCTGCCTTATGCCTAGCCAGCACTTGTGCCCCTGCTTTATGCCTAGCCAGCACTTGTGCCCCTGCCTTATGCCTAGCCAGCACTTGTGCCCCTGCCTTATGCCTAGCCAGCACTTGTGCCCCTGCCTTATGCCTAGCCAGCACTTGTGCCCCTGCCTTATGCCTAGCCTGCACCTGTGCACCTGCCTTATGCCTAGCCTGCACTTGTGCCCCTGCCTTATGCCTAGCCTGCACCTGTGCCCCTGCCTTATGCCTAGCCTGCACCTGTGCCCCTGCCTTATGCCTAGCCAGCACTTGTGCCCCTGCCTGATGCCTAGCCAGCACTTGTGCCCCTGCCTGATGCCTAGCCAGCACTTGTGCCCCTGCCTTATGCCTAGCCAGCACTTGTGCCCCTGCCTTATGCCTAGCCAGCACTTGTGCCCCTGCCTTATGCCTAGCCAGCACTTGTGCCCCTGCCTTATGCCTAGCCAGCACTTGTGCCCCTGCCTTATGCCTAGCCAGCACTTGTGCCCCTGCCTTATGCCTAGCCAGCACTTGTGCCCCTGCCTTATGCCTAGCCAGCACTTGTGCTCCTGCCTTATGCCTAGCCAGCACTTGTGCCCCTGCCTTATGCCTAGCCAGCACTTGTGCCCCTGCCTTATGCCTAGCCAGCACTTGTGCCCCTGCCTTATGCCTAGCCAGCACTTGTGCCCCTGCCTTATGCCTAGCCAGCACTTGTGCCCCTGCCTTATGCCTAGCCAGCACTTGTGCCCCTGCCTTATGCCTAGCCAGCACTTGTGCCCCTGCCTTATGCCTAGCCAGCACTTGTGCCCCTGCCTTATGCCTAGCCAGCACTTGTGCCCCTGCCTTATGCCTAGCCAGCACTTGTGCCCCTGCCTTATGCCTAGCCAGCACTTGTGCCCCTGCCTTATGCCTAGCCAGCACTTGTGCCCCTGCCTTATGCCTAGCCAGCACTTGTGCCCCTGCCTTATGCCTAGCCAGCACTTGTGCCCCTGCCTTATGCCTAGCCAGCACTTGTGCCCCTGCCTTATGCCTAGCCAGCACTTGTGCCCCTGCCTTATGCCTAGCCAGCACTTGTGCCCCTGCCTTATGCCTAGCCAGCACTTGTGCCCCTGCCTTATGCCTAGCCAGCACTTGTGCCCCTGCCTTATGCCTAGCCAGCACTTGTGCCCCTGCCTTATGCCTAGCCAGCACTTGTGCCCCTGCCTTATGCCTAGCCAGCACTTGTGCCCCTGCCTTATGCCTAGCCAGCACTTGTGCCCCTGCCTTATGCCTAGCCAGCACTTGTGCCCCTGCCTTATGCCTAGCCAGCACTTGTGCCCCTGCCTTATGCCTAGCCAGCACTTGTGCCCCTGCCTTATGCCTAGCCAGCACTTGTGCCCCTGCCTTATGCCTAGCCAGCACTTGTGCCCCTGCCTTATGCCTAGCCAGCACTTGTGCCCCTGCCTTATGCCTAGCCAGCACTTGTGCCCCTGCCTTATGCCTAGCCAGCACTTGTGCCCCTGCCTTATGCCTAGCCAGCACTTGTGCCCCTGCCTTATGCCTAGCCAGCACTTGTGCCCCTGCCTTATGCCTAGCCAGCACTTGTGCCCCTGCCTTATGCCTAGCCAGCACTTGTGCCCCTGCCTTATGCCTAGCCAGCACTTGTGCCCCTGCCTTATGCCTAGCCAGCACTTTTGAGCCCCTGCCTTATGCCTAGCCAGCACTTTTGAGCCCCTTGCATTATTGTTTTTTTGTCTTTAGCTTCATGTTGGTTATGCACACAGGGCAGGCTTTACGCTCTTCGCTCTTGTCCCGTCTGAATGCACATGCACGACTGTAATCGGGGACGAAGGCATTACCCATTTACGGAGGACAGACAAGATGTGCCTGGTCGCTTGGAGCATGGGGGTTATGGAGTGGCTCCGCACTGTACAACAAAGTACAGAGTAGAGGGGTGAAAGCTAGCTCTTCACCCCTAAGGGTGCCTATCCCTTTATGCAAAGAGTTAGCCGTATGCCTTATGTGTAGACATCACTTGTGCCCCTGCCTTATGCCTAGCCTGCATAGGTGCCCCTGCCTTATGCCTAGCTTGCACTTGTGCCTCTGCCTTATGCTTAGTTTGTACTTGTGCCAATGCCTAATGCCTAGCCCGCACTTGTGCCCCTGCCTTATGCCTAGCCAGCACTTGTGTCCCTGCCTTATGCCTAGCCTGCACTTGTGCCCCTGCCTTATGCCTAGCCTGCACTTGTGCCCCTGCCTTATGCCTAGCCTGCACTTGTGCCCCTGCCTTATGCCTAGCCTGCACTTGTGCCCCTGCCTTATGCCTAGCCAGCACTTGTGCCCCTGCCTTATGCCTAGCCAGCACTTGTGCCCCTGCCTTATGCCTAGCCTGCACTTGTGCCCCTGCCTTATGCCTAGCCTGCACTTGTGCCCCTGCCTTATGCCTAGCCTGCACTTGTGCCCCTGCCTTATGCCTAGCCTGCACTTGTGCCCCTGCCTTATGCCTAGCCTGCACTTGTGCCCCTGCCTTATGCCTAGCCTGCACTTGTGCCCCTGCCTTATGCCTAGCCTGCACTTGTGCCCCTGCCTTATGCCTAGCCTGCACTTGTGCCCCTGCCTTATGCCTAGCCTGCACTTGTGCCCCTGCCTTATGCCTAGCCTGCACTTGTGCCCCTGCCTTATGCCTAGCCTGCACTTGTGCCCCTGCCTTATGCCTAGCCTGCACTTGTGCCCCTGCCTTATGCCTAGCCTGCACTTGTGCCCCTGCCTTATGCCTAGCCTGCACTTGTGCCCCTGCCTTATGCCTAGCCTGCACTTGTGCCCCTGCCTTATGCCTAGCCTGCACTTGTGCCCCTGCCTTATGCCTAGCCTGCACTTGTGCCCCTGCCTTATGCCTAGCCTGCACTTGTGCCCCTGCCTTATGCCGAGCCTGCACTTGTGCCCCTGCCTTATGCCTAGCCTGCACTTGTGCCCCTGCCTTATGCCTAGCCTGCACTTGTGCCCCTGCCTTATGCCTAGCCTGCACCTGTGCCCCTGCCTTATGCCTAGCCTGCACCTGTGCCCCTGCCTTATGCCTAGCCTGCACCTGTGCCCCTGCCTTATGCCTAGCCAGCATTTGTGCCCCTGCCTTATGCCTAGCCAGCACTTGTGCCCCTGCCTTATGCCTAGCCAGCACTTGTGCCCCTGCCTTATGCCTAGCCTGCACTTGTGCCCCTGCCTTATGCCTAGCCTGCACTTGTGCCCCTGCCTTATGCCTAGCCTGCACTTGTGCCCCTGCCTTATGCCTAGCCTGCACTTGTGCCCCTGCCTTATGCCTAGCCTGCACTTGTGCCCCTGCCTTATGCCTAGCCTGCACTTGTGCCCCTGCCTTATGCCTAGCCTGCACTTGTGCCCCTGCCTTATGCCTAGCCTGCACTTGTGCCCCTGCCTTATGCCTAGCCTGCACTTGTGCCCCTGCCTTATGCCTAGCCTGCACTTGTGCCCCTGCCTTATGCCTAGCCTGCACTTGTGCCCCTGCCTTATGCCTAGCCTGCACTTGTGCCCCTGCCTTATGCCTAGCCTGCACTTGTGCCCCTGCCTTATGCCTAGCCTGCACTTGTGCCCCTGCCTTATGCCTAGCCTGCACTTGTGCCCCTGCCTTATGCCTAGCCTGCACTTGTGCCCCTGCCTTATGCCTAGCCTGCACTTGTGCCCCTGCCTTATGCCTAGCCTGCACTTGTGCCCCTGCCTTATGCCTAGCCTGCACTTGTGCCCCTGCCTTATGCCTAGCCTGCACTTGTGCCCCTGCCTTATGCCTAGCCTGCACTTGTGCCCCTGCATTATGCCTAGCCTGCACTTGTGCCCCTGCCTTAGGCCTAGCCTGCACTTGCGCCCCTGCCTTATGCCCCTGCCTCATGCCTAGCCTTCACTTGTGCCCCTGCCTTATGCCTAGCCTGCACTTGTGCCCCTGCCTTATGCCTAGCCTGCACTTGTGCCCCTGCCTTATGCCCCTGCCTCATGCCTAGCCTGCACTTGTGCCCCTGCCTTATGCCTAGCCTGCACTTGTGCCCCTGCCTTATGCCTAGCCTGCACCTGTGCACCTGCCTTATGCCTAGCCTGCACCTGTGCCCCTGCCTTATGCCTAGCCTGCACCTGTGCCCCTGCCTTATGCCTAGCCTGCACCTGTGCCCCTGCCTTATGCCTAGCCAGCACTTGTGCCCCTGCCTGATGCCTAGCCAGCACTTGTGCCCCTGCCTGATGCCTAGCCAGCACTTGTGCCCCTGCCTTATGCCTAGCCAGCACTTGTGCCCCTGCCTTATGCCTAGCCAGCACTTGTGCCCCTGCCTTATGCTTAGCCAGCACTTGTGCCCCTGCCTTATGCCTAGCCAGCACTTGTGCCCCTGCCTTATGCCTAGCCAGCACTTGTGCCCCTGCCTTATGCCTAGCCAGCACTTGTGCCCCTGCCTTATGCCTAGCCAGCGCTTGTGCCCCTGCCTTATGCCTAGCCAGCACTTGTGCCCCTGCCTTATGCCTAGCCAGCGCTTGTGCCCCTGCCTTATGCCTAGCCAGCACTTGTGCCCCTGCCTTATGCCTAGCCAGCACTTGTGCCCCTGCTTTATGCCTAGCCAGCACTTGTGCCCCTGCCTTATGCCTAGCCAGCACTTGTGCCCCTGCCTTATGCCTAGCCAGCACTTGTGCCCCTGCCTTATGCCTAGCCAGCACTTGTGCCCCTGCCTTATGCCTAGCCTGCACCTGTGCACCTGCCTTATGCCTAGCCTGCACTTGTGCCCCTGCC
This sequence comes from Ranitomeya imitator, assembly GCF_032444005.1. Classification (NCBI taxonomy): domain Eukaryota; kingdom Metazoa; phylum Chordata; class Amphibia; order Anura; family Dendrobatidae; genus Ranitomeya; species Ranitomeya imitator. Next base: position 109,794,997 of record NC_091288.1, on the reverse strand, counting down.
TTATGCCTAGCCTGCACTTGTGCCCCTGCCTTATGCCTAGCCTGCACTTGTGCCCCTGCCTTATGCCTAGCCAGCACTTGTACCCCTGCCTTATGCCTAGCCAGCACTATTGAGCCCCTTGCATTATTGTTTTTTTGTCTTTAGCTTCATGTTGGTTATGCACACAGGGCAGGCTTTACGCTCTTCGCTCTTGTCCCGTCTGAATGCACATGCACGACTGTAATTGGGGACGAAGGCATTACCCATTTACGGAGGACAGACAAGATGTGCCTGGTCGCTTGGAGCATGGGGGTTATGGAGTGGCTCCGCACTGTACAACAAAGTACAGAGTAGAGGGGTGAAAGCTAGCTCTTCACCCCTTAGGGTGCCTATCCCTTTATGCAAAGAGTGCAAAGAGTTAGCCGTATGCCTTATGTGTAGCCATCACTTGTGCCCCTGCCTTAAGCTTAGCCTGCATAGGTGCCCCTGCCTTATGGCTAGCTTGCACTTGTGCCTCTGCCTTATGCTTAGTTTGTACTTGTGCCCCTGCCTAAAGCCTAGCCCGCACTTGTGCCCCTGCCTTATGCCTAGCCAGCACTAGTGTCCCTGCCTTATGCCTAGCCAGCACTTGTGTCCCTGCCTTATGCCTAGCCAGCACTTGTGCCTTTGCCTTATGCCTAGCCAGCACTTGTGCCCCTGCCTTATGCCTAGCCTGCACTTGTGCCCCTGCCTTATGCCTAGCCAGCACTTGTGCCCCTGACTTATGCCTAGCCTGCACTTGTGCCCCTGACTTATGCCTAGCCTGCACTTGTGCCCCTGCCTTATGCCTAGCCTGCACTTGTGCCCCTGCCTTATGCCTAGCCTGCACTTGTGCCCCTGCCTTAAGCCTAGCCTGCACTTGTGCCCCTGCCTTATGCCTAGCCTGCACTTGTGCCCCTGCCTTATGCCTAGCCTGCACTTGTGCCCCTGCCTTATGCCTAGCCTGCACTGGTGCCCCTGCCTTATGCCTAGCCTGCACTTGTGCCCCTGCCTTATGCCTAGCCTGCACTTGTGCCCCTGCCTTATGCCTAGCCTGCACTTGTGCCCCTGCCTTATGCCTAGCCTGCACTTGTGCCCCTGCCTTATGCCTAGCCTGCACTTGTGCCCCTGCCTTATGCCTAGCCTGCACTTGTGCCCCTGCCTTATGCCTAGCCTGCACTTGTGCCCCTGCCTTATGCCTAGCCTGCACTTGTGCCCCTGCCTTATGCCTAGCCTGCACTTGTGCCCCTGCCTTATGCCTAGCCTGCACTTGTGCCCCTGCCTTATGCCTAGCCTGCACTTGTGCCCCTGCCTTATGCCTAGCCTGCACTTGTGCCCCTGCCTTATGCCTAGCCTGCACTTGTGCCCCTGCCTTATGCCTAGCCTGCACTTGTGCCCCTGCCTTATGCCTAGCCTGCACTTGTGCCCCTGCCTTATGCCTAGCCTGCACTTGTGCCCCTGCCTTATGCCTAGCCTGCACTTGTGCCCCTGCCTTATGCCTAGCCTGCACTTGTGCCCCTGCCTTATGCCTAGCCTGCACTTGTGCCCCTGCCTTATGCCTAGCCTGCACTTGTGCCCCTGCCTTATGCCTAGCCTGCACTTGTGCCCCTGCCTTATGCCTAGCCTGCACTTGTGCCCCTGCCTTATGCCTAGCCTGCACTTGGGCCCCTGCCTTATGCCTAGCCTGCACTTGCGCCCCTGCCTTATGCCCCTGCCTCATGCCTAGCCTGCACTTGTGCCCCTGCCTTATGCCTAGCCTGCACTTGTGCCCCTGCCTTATGCCTAGCCTGCACTTGTGCCCCTGCCTTATGCCCCTGCCTCATGCCTAGCCTGCACTTGTGCCCCTGCCTTATGCCTAGCCTGCACTTGTGCCCCTGCCTTATGCCTAGCCTGCACCTGTGCACCTGCCTTATGCCTAGCCTGCACCTGTGCCCCTGCCTTATGCCTAGCCTGCACCTGTGCCCCTGCCTTATGCCTAGCCTGCACCTGTGCCCCTGCCTTATGCCTAGCCAGCACTTGTGCCCCTGCCTGATGCCTAGCCAGCACTTGTGCCCCTGCCTGATGCCTAGCCAGCACTTGTGCCCCTGCCTTATGCCTAGCCAGCACTTGTGCCCCTGCCTTATGCCTAGCCAGCACTTGTGCCCCTGCCTTATGCTTAGCCAGCACTTGTGCCCCTGCCTTATGCCTAGCCAGCACTTGTGCCCCTGCCTTATGCCTAGCCAGCACTTGTGCCCCTGCCTTATGCTTAGCCAGCACTTGTGCCCCTGCCTTATGCCTAGCCAGCACTTGTGCCCCTGCCTTATGCCTAGCCAGCACTTGTGCCCCTGCCTTATGCCTAGCCAGCACTTGTGCCCCTGCCTTATGCCTAGCCAGCACTTGTGCCCCTGCCTTATGCCTAGCCAGCACTTGTGCCCCTGCCTTATGCCTAGCCAGCACTTGTGCCCCTGCCTTATGCCTAGCCAGCACTTGTGCCCCTGCCTTATGCCTAGCCAGCACTTGTGCCCCTGCTTTATGCCTAGCCAGCACTTGTGCCCCTGCCTTATGCCTAGCCAGCACTTGTGCCCCTGCCTTATGCCTAGCCAGCACTTGTGCCCCTGCCTTATGCCTAGCCAGCACTTGTGCCCCTGCCTTATGCCTAGCCTGCACCTGTGCACCTGCCTTATGCCTAGCCTGCACCTGTGCCCCTGCCTTATGCCTAGCCTGCACCTGTGCCCCTGCCTTATGCCTAGCCTGCACCTGTGCCCCTGCCTTATGCCTAGCCAGCACTTGTGCCCCTGCCTGATGCCTAGCCAGCACTTGTGCCCCTGCCTGATGCCTAGCCAGCACTTGTGCCCCTGCCTTATGCCTAGCCAGCACTTGTGCCCCTGCCTTATGCCTAGCCAGCACTTGTGCCCCTGCCTTATGCCTAGCCAGCACTTGTGCCCCTGCCTTATGCCTAGCCAGCACTTGTGCCCCTGCCTTATGCCTAGCCAGCACTTGTGCCCCTGCCTTATGCCTAGCCAGCACTTGTGCCCCTGCCTTATGCCTAGCCAGCACTTGTGCCCCTGCCTTATGCCTAGCCAGCACTTGTGCCCCTGCCTTATGCCTAGCCAGCACTTGTGCCCCTGCCTTATGCCTAGCCAGCACTTGTGCCCCTGCCTTATGCCTAGCCAGCACTTGTGCCCCTGCCTTATGCCTAGCCAGCACTTGTGCCCCTGCCTTATGCCTAGCCAGCACTTGTGCCCCTGCCTTATGCCTAGCCAGCACTTGTGCCCCTGCCTTATGCCTAGCCAGCACTTGTGCCCCTGCCTTATGCCTAGCCAGCACTTGTGCCCCTGCCTTATGCCTAGCCAGCACTTGTGCCCCTGCCTTATGCCTAGCCAGCACTTGTGCCCCTGCCTTATGCCTAGCCAGCACTTGTGCCCCTGCCTTATGCCTAGCCAGCACTTGTGCCCCTGCCTTATGCCTAGCCAGCACTTGTGCCCCTGCCTTATGCCTAGCCAGCACTTGTGCCCCTGCCTTATGCCTAGCCAGCACTTGTGCCCCTGCCTTATGCCTAGCCAGCACTTGTGCCCCTGCCTTATGCCTAGCCAGCACTTGTGCCCCTGCCTTATGCCTAGCCAGCACTTGTGCCCCTGCCTTATGCCTAGCCAGCACTTGTGCCCCTGCCTTATGCCTAGCCAGCACTTGTGCCCCTGCCTTATGCCTAGCCAGCACTTGTGCCCCTGCCTTATGCCTAGCCAGCACTTGTGCCCCTGCCTTATGCCTAGCCAGCACTTGTGCCCCTGCCTTATGCCTAGCCAGCACTTGTGCCCCTGCCTTATGCCTAGCCAGCACTTGTGCCCCTGCCTTATGCCTAGCCAGCACTTGTGCCCCTGCCTTATGCCTAGCCAGCACTTGTGCCCCTGCCTTATGCCTAGCCAGCACTTGTGCCCCTGCCTTATGCCTAGCCAGCACTTGTGCCCCTGCCTTATGCCTAGCCAGCACTTGTGCCCCTGCCTTATGCCTAGCCAGCACTTGTGCCCCTGCCTTATGCCTAGCCAGCACTTGTGCCCCTGCCTTATGCCTAGCCAGCACTTGTGCCCCTGCCTTATGCCTAGCCAGCACTTGTGCCCCTGCCTTATGCCTAGCCAGCACTTTTGAGCCCCTGCCTTATGCCTAGCCAGCACTTTTGAGCCCCTTGCATTATTGTTTTTTTGTCTTTAGCTTCATGTTGGTTATGCACACAGGGCAGGCTTTACGCTCTTCGCTCTTGTCCCGTCTGAATGCACATGCACGACTGTAATCGGGGACGAAGGCATTACCCATTTACGGAGGACAGACAAGATGTGCCTGGTCGCTTGGAGCATGGGGGTTATGGAGTGGCTCCGCACTGTACAACAAAGTACAGAGTAGAGGGGTGAAAGCTAGCTCTTCACCCCTAAGGGTGCCTATCCCTTTATGCAAAGAGTTAGCCGTATGCCTTATGTGTAGACATCACTTGTGCCCCTGCCTTATGCCTAGCCTGCATAGGTGCCCCTGCCTTATGCCTAGCTTGCACTTGTGCCTCTGCCTTATGCTTAGTTTGTACTTGTGCCAATGCCTAATGCCTAGCCCGCACTTGTGCCCCTGCCTTATGCCTAGCCAGCACTTGTGTCCCTGCCTTATGCCTAGCCTGCACTTGTGCCCCTGCCTTATGCCTAGCCTGCACTTGTGCCCCTGCCTTATGCCTAGCCTGCACTTGTGCCCCTGCCTTATGCCTAGCCTGCACTTGTGCCCCTGCCTTATGCCTAGCCAGCACTTGTGCCCCTGCCTTATGCCTAGCCAGCACTTGTGCCCCTGCCTTATGCCTAGCCTGCACTTGTGCCCCTGCCTTATGCCTAGCCTGCACTTGTGCCCCTGCCTTATGCCTAGCCTGCACTTGTGCCCCTGCCTTATGCCTAGCCTGCACTTGTGCCCCTGCCTTATGCCTAGCCTGCACTTGTGCCCCTGCCTTATGCCTAGCCTGCACTTGTGCCCCTGCCTTATGCCTAGCCTGCACTTGTGCCCATGCCTTATGCCTAGCCTGCACTTGTGCCCCTGCCTTATGCCTAGCCTGCACTTGTGCCCCTGCCTTATGCCTAGCCTGCACTTGTGCCCCTGCCTTATGCCTAGCCTGCACTTGTGCCCCTGCCTTATGCCTAGCCTGCACTTGTGCCCCTGCCTTATGCCTAGCCTGCACTTGTGCCCCTGCCTTATGCCTAGCCTGCACTTGTGCCCCTGCCTTATGCCTAGCCTGCACTTGTGCCCCTGCCTTATGCCTAGCCTGCACTTGTGCCCCTGCCTTATGCCTAGCCTGCACTTGTGCCCCTGCCTTATGCCTAGCCTGCACTTGTGCCCCTGCCTTATGCCTAGCCTGCACTTGTGCCCCTGCCTTATGCCTAGCCTGCACTTGTGCCCCTGCCTTATGCCTAGCCTGCACTTGTGCCCCTGCCTTATGCCTAGCCTGCACTTGTGCCCCTGCCTTATGCCTAGCCTGCACTTGTGCCCCTGCCTTATGCCTAGCCTGAACCTGTGCCCCTGCCTTATGCCTAGCCTGCACCTGTGCCCCTGCCTTATGCCTAGCCTGCACCTGTGCCCCTGCCTTATGCCTAGCCAGCATTTGTGCCCCTGCCTTATGCCTAGCCAGCACTTGTGCCCCTGCCTTATGCCTAGCCAGCAATTGTGCCCCTGCCTTATGCCTAGCCAGCACTTGTGCCCCTGCCTTATGCCTAGCCAGCACTTGTGCCCCTGCCTTATGCCTAGCCAGCACTTGTGCCCCTGCCTTATGCCTAGCCAGCACTTGTGCCCCTGCCTTATGCCTAGCCAGCACTTGTGCCCCTGCCTTATGCCTAGCCAGCAATTGTGCCCCTGCCTTATGCCTAGCCAGCACTTGTGCCCCTGCCTTATGCCTAGCCAGCACTTGTGCCCGTGCCTTATGCCTAGCCAGCACTTGTGCCCCTGCCTTATGCCTAGCCAGCACTTGTGCCCCTGCCTTATGCCTAGCCTGCACTTGTGCCCCTGCCTTATGCCTAGCCTGCACTTGTGCCCCTGCCTTATGCCTAGCCTGCACTTGTGCCCCTGCCTTATGCCTAGCCTGCACTTGTGCCCCTGCCTTATGCCTAGCCTGCACTTGTGCCCCTGCCTTATGCCTAGCCTGCACTTGTGCCCCTGCCTTATGCCTAGCCTGCACTTGTGCCCCTGCCTTATGCCTAGCCTGCACTTGTGCCCCTGCCTTATGCCTAGCCTGCACTTGTGCCCCTGCCTTATGCCTAGCCTGCACTTGTGCCCCTGCCTTATGCCTAGCCTGCACTTGTGCCCCTGCCTTATGCCTAGCCTGCACTTGTGCCCCTGCCTTATGCCTAGCCTGCACTTGTGCCCCTGCCTTATGCCTAGCCTGCACTTTTGAGCCCCTGCCTTATGCCTAGCGAGCACTTTTGAGCCCCTTGCATTATTGTTTTTTTGTCTTTAGCTTCATGTTGGTTATGCACACAGGGCAGGCTTTACGCTCTTCGCTCTTGTCCCGTCTGAATGCACATGCACGACTGTAATCGGGGACGAAGGCATTACCCATTTACGGAGGACAGACAAGATGTGCCTGGTCGCTTGGAGCATGGGGGTTATGGAGTGGCTCCGCACTGTACAACAAAGTACAGAGTAGAGGGGTGAAAGCTAGGTCTTCACCCCTAAGGGTGCCTATCCCTTTATGCAAAGAGTTAGCCGTATGCCTTATGTGTAGACATCACTTGTGCCCCTGCCTTATGCCTAGCCTGCATAGGTGCCCCTGCCTTATGCCTAGCTTGCACTTGTGCCTCTGCCTTATGCTTAGTTTGTACTTGTGCCAATGCCTAATGCCTAGCCCGCACTTGTGCCCCTGCCTTATGCCTAGCCAGCACTTGTGTCCCTGCCTTATGCCTAGCCTGCACTTGTGCCCCTGCCTTATGCCTAGCCTGCACTTGTGCCCCTGCCTTATGCCTAGCCTGCACTTGTGCCCCTGCCTTATGCCTAGCCTGCACTTGTGCCCCTGCCTTATGCCTAGCCAGCACTTGTGCCCCTGCCTTATGCCTAGCCAGCACTTGTGCCCCTGCCTTATGCCTAGCCTGCACTTGTGCCCCTGCCTTATGCCTAGCCTGCACTTGTGCCCCTGCCTTATGCCTAGCCTGCACTTGTGCCCCTGCCTTATGCGTAGCCTGCACTTGTGCCCCTGCCTTATGCCTAGCCTGCACTTGTGCCCCTGCCTTATGCCTAGCCTGCACTTGTGCCCCTGCCTTATGCCTAGCCTGCACTTGTGCCCCTGCCTTATGCCTAGCCTGCACTTGTGCCCCTGCCTTATGCCTAGCCTGCACTTGTGCCCCTGCCTTATGCCTAGCCTGCACTTGTGCCCCTGCCTTATGCCTAGCCTGCACTTGTGCCCCTGCCTTATGCCTAGCCTGCACTTGTGCCCCTGCCTTATGCCTAGCCTGCACTTGTGCCCCTGCCTTATGCCTAGCCTGCACTTGTGCCCCTGCCTTATGCCTAGCCTGCACTTGTGCCCCTGCCTTATGCCTAGCCTGCACTTGTGCCCCTGCCTTATGCCTAGCCTGCACTTGTGCCCCTGCCTTATGCCTAGCCTGCACTTGTGCCCCTGCCTTATGCCGAGCCTGCACTTGTGCCCCTGCCTTATGCCTAGCCTGCACTTGTGCCCCTGCCTTATGCCTAGCCTGCACTTGTGCCCCTGCCTTATGCCTAGCCTGCACCTGTGCCCCTGCCTTATGCCTAGCCTGCACCTGTGCCCCTGCCTTATGCCTAGCCTGCACCTGTGCCCCTGCCTTATGCCTAGCCAGCATTTGTGCCCCTGCCTTATGCCTAGCCAGCACTTGTGCCCCTGCCTTATGCCTAGCCAGCAATTGTGCCCCTGCCTTATGCCTAGCCAGCAATTGTGCCCCTGCCTTATGCCTAGCCAGCACTTGTGCCCCTGCCTTATGCCTAGCCAGCACTTGTGCCCCTGCCTTATGCCTAGCCAGCACTTGTGCCCCTGCCTTATGCCTAGCCAGCACTTGTGCCCGTGCCTTATGCCTAGCCAGCACTTGTGCCCCTGCCTTATGCCTAGCCAGCACTTGTGCCCCTGCCTTATGCCTAGCCAGCACTTGTGCCCCTGCCTTATGCCTAGCCAGCACTTGTGCCCCTGCCTTATGCCTAGCCTGCACTTGTGCCCCTGCCTTATACCTAGCCTGCACTTGTGCCCCTACCTTATGCCTAGCCTGCACTTGTGCCCCTGCCTTATGCCTAGCCTGCACTTGTGCCCCTGCCTTATGCCTAGCCTGCACTTGTGCCCCTGCCTTATGCCTAGCCTGCACTTGTGCCCCTGCCTTATGCCTAGCCTGCACTTGTGCCCCTGCCTTATGCCTAGCCTGCACTTGTGCCCCTGCCTTATGCCTAGCCTGCACTTGTGCCCCTGCCTTATGCCTAGCCTGCACTTGTGCCCCTGCCTTATGCCTAGCCTGCACTTGTGCCCCTGCCTTATGCCTAGCCTGCACTTGTGCCCCTGCCTTATGCCTAGCCTGCACTTGTGCCCCTGCCTTATGCCTAGCCTGCACTTGTGCCCCTGCCTTATGCCTAGCCTGCACTTGTGCCCCTGCCTTATGCCTAGCCTGCACTTGTGCCCCTGCCTTATGCCTAGCCTGCACTTGTGCCCCTGCCTTATGCCTAGCCTGCACTTGTGCCCCTGCCTTATGCCTAGCCTGCACTTGTGCCCCTGCCTTATGCCTAGCCTGCACCTGTGCCCCTGCCTTATGCCTAGCCTGCACCTGTGCCCCTGCCTTATGCCTAGCCTGCACCTGTGCCCCTGCCTTATGCCTAGCCAGCATTTGTGCCCCTGCCTTATGCCTAGCCAGCACTTGTGCCCCTGCCTTATGCCTAGCCAGCAATTGTGCCCCTGCCTTATGCCTAGCCAGCAATTGTGCCCCTGCCTTATGCCTAGCCAGCTCTTGTGCCCCTGCCTTATGCCTAGCCAGCACTTGTGCCCCTGCCTTATGCCTAGCCAGCACTTGTGCCCCTGCCTTATGCCTAGCCAGCACTTGTGCCCCTGCCTTATGCCTAGCCAGCAATTGTGCCCCTGCCTTATGCCTAGCCAGCACTTGTGCCCCTGCCTTATGCCTAGCCAGCACTTGTGCCCGTGCCTTATGCCTAGCCAGCACTTGTGCCCCTGCCTTATGCCTAGCCAGCACTTGTGCCCCTGCCTTATGCCTAGCCAGCACTTGTGCCCCTGCCTTATGCCTAGCCTGCACTTGTGCCCCTGCCTTATGCCTAGCCTGCACTTGTGCCCCTGCCTTATGCCTAGCCTGCACTTGTGCCCCTGCCTTATGCCTAGCCTGCACTTGTGCCCCTGCCTTATGCCTAGCCTGCACTTGTGCCCCTGCCTTATGCCTAGCCTGCACTTGTGCCCCTGCCTTATGCCTAGCCTGCACTTGTGCCCCTGCCTTATGCCTAGCCTGCACTTGTGCCCCTGCCTTATTCCTAGCCTGCACTTGTGCCCCTGCCTTATGCCTAGCCTGCACTTGTGCCCCTGCCTTATGCCTAGCCTGCACTTGTGCCCCTGCCTTATGCCTAGCCTGCACTTGTGCCCCTGCCTTATGCCTAGCCTGCACTTGTGCCCCTGCCTTATGCCTAGCCTGCACTTGTGCCCCTGCCTTATGCCTAGCCTGCACTTGTGCCCCTGCCTTATGCCTAGCCTGCACTTGTGCCCCTGCCTTATGCCTAGCCTGCACTTGTGCCCCTGCCTTATGCCTAGCCTGCACCTGTGCCCCTGCCTTATGCCTAGCCTGCACCTGTGCCCCTGCCTTATGCCTAGCCTGCACCTGTGCCCCTGCCTTATGCATAGCCAGCATTTGTGCCCCTGCCTTATGCCTAGCCTGCACTTGTGCCCCTGCCTTATGCCTAGCCAGCAATTGTGCCCCTGCCTTATGCCTAGCCAGCAATTGTGCCCCTGCCTTATGCCTAGCCAGCAATTGTGCCCCTGCCTTATGCCTAGCCAGCAATTGTGCCCCTGCCTTATGCCTAGCCAGCACTTGTGCCCCTGCCTTATGCCTAGCCAGCACTTGTGCCCCTGCCTTATGCCTAGCCAGCACTTGTGCCCCTGCCTTATGCCTAGCCAGCACTTGTGCCCCTGCCTTATGCCTAGCCAGCAATTGTGCCCCTGCCTTATGCCTAGCCAGCACTTGTGCCCGTGCCTTATGCCTAGCCAGCACTTGTGCCCGTGCCTTATGCCTAGCCAGCACTTGTGCCCCTGCCTTATGCCTAGCCAGCACTTGTGCCCCTGCCTTATGCCTAGCCAGCACTTGTGCCCCTGCCTTATGCCTAGCCAGCACTTGTGCCCCTGCCTTATGCCTAGCCAGCACTTGTGCCCCTGCCTTATGCCTAGCCAGCACTTGTGCCCCTGCCTTATGCCTAGCCAGCACTTGTGCCCCTGCCTTATGCCTAGCCAGCACTTGTGCCCCTGCCTTATGCCTAGCCAGCACTTGTGCCCCTGCCTTATGCCTAGCCAGCACTTGTGCCCCTGCCTTATGCCTAGCCAGTACTTTTGTGCCCCTGCCTTATGTCTAGCCAGCACTTTTGAGCCCCTTGCATTATTGTTTTTTTGTCTTTAGCTTCATGTTGGTTATGCACACAGGGCAGGCTTTACGCTCTTCGCTCTTGTCCCGTCTGAATGCACATGCACGACTGTAATTGGGGACGAAGGCATTACCCATTTACGGAGGACAGACAAGATGTGCCTGGTCGCTTGGAGCATGGGGGTTATGGAGTGGCTCCGCACTGTACAACAAAGTACAGAGTAGAGGGGTGAAAGCTAGCTCTTCACCCCTAAGGGTGCCTATCCCTTTATGCAAAGAGTGCAAATAGTTAGCCGTATGCCTTATGTGTAGCCATCACTTGTGCCCCTGCCTTATGCCTCGCCTGCATAGGTGCCCCTGCCTTATGCCTAGCTTGCACTTGTGCCTCTGCCGTATGCTTAGTTTGTACTTGTGCCCCTGCCTAAAGCCTAGCCCGCACTTGTGCCCCTGCCTTATGCCTAGCCAGCACTTGTGCCCCTGCCTTATGCCTAACCAGCACTTGTGCCCCTGCCTTATGCCTAGCCAGCACTTGTGCCCCTGCCTTATGCCTAGCCTGCACTAGTGCCCCTGCCTTATGCCTAGCCTGCACTTGTGCCCCTGCCTTATGCCTAGCCTGCACTTGTGCCCCTGCCTTATGCCTAGCCTGCACTTGTGCCCCTGCCTTATGCCTAGCCTGCACTTGTGCCCCTGCCTTATGCCTAGCCTGCACTTGTGCCCCTGCCTTATGCCTAGCCTGCACTTGTGCCCCTGCCTTATGCCTAGCCTGCACTTGTGCCCCTGCCTTATGCCTAGCCTGCACTTGTGCCCCTGCTTTATGCCTAGCCAGCACTTGTGCCCCTGCTTTATGCCTAGCCAGCACTTGTGCCCCTGCCTTATGCCTAGCCTGCACTTGTGCCCCTGCCTTATGCCTAGCCTGCACTTGTGCCCCTGCCTTATGCCTAGTCTGCACTTGTGCCCCTGCCTTATGCCTAGCCTGCACTTGTGCCCCTGCCTTATGCCTAGCCTGCACTTGTGCCCCTGCCTTATGCCTAGCCTGCACTTGTGCCCCTGCCTTATGCCTAGCCTGCACTTGTGCCCCTGCCTTATGCCTAGCCTGCACTTGTGCCCCTGCCTTATGCCTAGCTTGCACTTGTGCCTCTGCCTTATGCTTAGTTTGCACTTGTGCCCCTGCCTAAAGGCTAGCCCGCACTTGTGCCCCTGCCTTATGCCTAGCCAGCATTTGTGCCCCTGCCTAAAGGCTAGCCCGCACTTGTGCCCCTGCCTTATGCCTAGCCAGCACTTGTGCCTCTGCCTTATGCTTAGTTTGCACTTGTGCCCCTGCCTAAAGGCTAGCCCGCACTTGTGCCCCTGCCTTATGCCTAGCCAGCACTTGTGCCTCTGCCTTATTACTAGCCTGCACTTGTGCCCCTGCCTTATGCCTAGCCAGCACTTGTGCTCCAGCCTTATGCCTAGCCAGCACTTGTGCCCCAGCCTTATGCCTAGCCAGCACTTGTGCCCCTGCCATATGCCTAGCCAGCACTTGTGCCCCTGCCTTATGCCTAGCCAGCACTTGTGCCCCTGCCTTATGCCTAGCCTGCACTTGTTCCCCTGCCTTATTCCTAGCCAGCACTTGTGCCCCTGCCTTATGCCTAGCCAGCACTTGTGCCCCAGCCTTATGCCTAGCCAGCACTTGTGCCCCAGCCTTATGCCTAGCCAGCACTTGTGCCCCTGCCTTATGCCTAGCCAGCACTTGTGCCCCTGCCTTATGCCTAGCCAGCACTTGTGCCCCTGCCTTATGCCTAGCCTGCACTTGTGCCCCTGCCTTATGCCTAGCTTGCACTTTTGCCCCTGCTTTATGCCTAGCTTGCACTTGTGCCCCTGCCTAAAGGCTAGCCCGCACTTGTGCCCCTGCCTTATGCCTAGCCAGCACTTGTGCCCCTGCCTGATGCCTAGCCAGCATTTGTGCCCCTGCCTGATGCCTAGCCAGCACTTGTGCCCCTACCTGATGCCTAGCCAGCACTTGTGCCCCTGCCTGATGCCTAGCCAGCACTTGTGCCCCTGCCTGATGCCTAGCCAGCACTTGTGCCCCTGCCTTATGCCTAGCTTGCACTTGTTCCTCTGCCTTATGCTTAGTTTGCACTTGTGCCCCTGCCTAAAGGCTAGCCTGCACTTGTGCCCCTGCCTTGTGCCTAGCCAGCACTTGTGCCCCTGCCTTATGCCTAGCCAGCACTTGTGCCCCTGCCTTATGCCTAGCCAGCACTTGTGCCCCAGCCTTATGCCTAGCCAGCACTTGTGCCCCAGCCTTATGCCTAGCCAGCACTTGTGCCCCAGCCTTATGCCTAGGCAGCACTTATGCCCCTGCCTAATGCTTAGCCAGCACTTGTGACCCTGCCTTATGCCTAGCCTGCACTTGTGCCCCTGCCTTATGCCTAGCTTGCACTTGTGCCCCTGCCTTATGCCTAGCCAGCACTTTTGAGCCCCTTGCATTATTGTTTTTTTGTCTTTAGCTTCATGTTGGTTATGCACACAGGGCAGGCTTTACGCTCTTCGCTCTTGTCCCGTCTGAATGCACATGCACGACTGTAATTGGGGACGAAGGCATTACCCATTTACGGAGGACAGACAAGATGTGCCTGGTCGCTTGGAGCATGGGGGTTATGGAGTGGCTCCGCACTGTACAACAAAGTACAGAGTAGAGGGTGAAAGCTAGCTCTTCACCCCTAAGGGTGCCTATCCCTTTATGCAAAGAGTGCAAAGAGTTAGCCGTATGCCTTATGTGTAGCCATCACTTGTGCCCCTGCCTTAAGCTTAGCCTGCATAGGTGCCCCTGCCTAATGCCTAGCTTGCACTTGTGCCTCTGCCTTATGCTTAGTTTGTACTTGTGCCCCTGCCTAAAGCCTAGCCCGCACTTGTGCCCCTGCCTTATGCCTAGCCAGCACTTGTGTCCCTGCCTTATGCCTAGCCAGCACTTGTGCCCCTGCCTTATGCCTAGCCAGCACTTGTGCCCCTGCCTTATGCCTAGCCTGCACTTGTGCCCCTGCCTTATGCCTAGCCAGCACTTGTGCCCCTGACTTATGCCTAGCCTGCACTTGTGCCCCTGACTTATGCCTAGCCTGCACTTGTGCCCCTGCCTTATGCCTAGCCTGCACTTGTGCCCCTGACTTATGCCTAGCCTGCACTTGTGCCCCTGCCTTAAGCCTAGCCTGCACTTGTGCCCCTGCCTTATGCCTAGCCTGCACTTGTGCCCCTGCCTTATGCCTAGCCTGCACTTGTGCCCCTGCCTTATGCCTAGCCTGCACTTGTGCCCCTGCCTTATGCCTAGCCTGCACTTGTGCCCCTGCCTTATGCCTAGCCTGCACTTGTGCCCCTGCCTTATGCCTAGCCTGCACTTGTGCCCCTGCCTTATGCCTAGCCTGCACTTGTGCCCCTGCCTTATGCCTAGCCTGCACTTGTGCCCCTGCCTTATGCCTAGCCTGCACTTGTGACCCTGCCTTATTCCTAGCCTGCACTTGTGCCCCTGCCTTATGCCTAGCCTGCACTTGTGCCCCTGCCTTATGCCTAGCCTGCACTTGTGCCCCTGCCTTATGCCTAGCCTGCACTTGTGCCCCTGCCTTATGCCTAGCCTGCACTTGTGCCCCTGCCTTATGCCTAGCCTGCACTTGTGCCCCTGCCTTATGCCTAGCCTGCACTTGTGCCCCTGCCTTATGCCTAGCCTGCACTTGTGCCCCTGCCTTATGCCTAGCCTGCATTTGTGCCCCTGCCTTATGCCTAGCCTGCACTTGTGCCCCTGCCTTATGCCTAGCCTGCACTTGTGCCCCTGCCTTATGCCTAGCCTGCACTTGTGCCCCTGCCTTATGCCTAGCCTGCACTTGTGCCCCTGCCTTATGCCTAGCCTGCACTTGTGCCCCTGCCTTATGCCTAGCCTGCACTTGTGCCCCTGCCTTATGCCTAGCCTGCACTTGTGCCTCTGCCTTATGCCTAGCCTGCACTTGTGCCCCTGCCTTATGCCTAGCCTGCACTTGTGCCCCTGCCTTATGCCTAGCCTGCACTTGTGCCCCTGCCTGATGCCTAGCCAGCATTTGTGAACCTGCCTGATGCCTAGCCAGCACTTGTGCCCCTGCCTGATGCCTAGCCAGCACTTGTGCCCCTGCCTGATGCCTAGCCAGCACTTGTGCCCCTGCCTGATGCCTAGCCAGCACTTGTGCCCCTGCCTGATGCCTAGCCAGCACTTGTGCCCCTGCCTGATGCCTAGCCAGCACTTGTGCCCCTGCCTTATGCCTAGCCAGCACTTGTGCCCCTGCCTTATGCCTAGCCTGCACTTGTGCCCCTGCCTTATGCCTAGCCAGCACTTGTGCCCCTGACTTATGCCTAGCCTGCACTTGTGCCCCTGCCTTATGCCTAGCCAGCACTTGTGCCCCTGACTTATGCCTAGCCTGCACTTGTGCCCCTGCCTGATGCCTAGCCAGCACTTGTGCCCCTGCCTTATGCCTAGCCAGCACTTGTGCCCCTGCCTTATGCCTAGCCTGCACTTGTGCCCCTGCCTTATGCCTAGCCAGCACTTGTGCCCCTGACTTATGCCTAGCCTGCACTTGTGCCCCTGACTTATGCCTAGCCTGCACTTGTGCCCCTGCCTTATGCCTAGCCTGCACTTGTGCCCCTGACTTATGCCTAGCCTGCACTTGTGCCCCTGCCTTAAGCCTAGCCTGCACTTGTGCCCCTGCCTTATGCCTAGCCTGCACTTGTGCCCCTGCCTTATGCCTAGCCTGCACTTGTGCCCCTGCCTTATGCCTAGCCTGCACTTGTGCCCCTGCCTTATGCCTAGCCTGCACTTGTGCCCCTGCCTTATGCCTAGCCTGCACTTGTGCCCCTGCCTTATGCCTAGCCTGCACTTGTGCCCCTGCCTTATGCCTAGCCTGCACTTGTGCCCCTGCCTTATGCCTAGCCTGCACTTGTGCCGCTGCCTTATGCCTAGCCTGCACTTGTGACCCTGCCTTATGCCTAGCCTGCACTTGTGACCCTGCCTTATGCCTAGCCTGCACTTGTGCCCCTGCCTTATGCCTAGCCTGCACTTGTGCCCCTGCCTTATGCCTAGCCTGCACTTGTGCCCCTGCCTTATGCCTAGCCTGCACTTGTGCCCCTGCCTTATGCCTAGCCTGCACTTGTGCCCCTGCCTTATGCCTAGCCTGCATTTGTGCCCCTGCCTTATGCCTAGCCTGCACTTGTGCCCCTGCCTTATGCCTAGCCTGCACTTGTGCCCCTGCCTTATGCCTAGCCTGCACTTGTGCCCCTGCCTTATGCCTAGCCTGCACTTGTGCCCCTGCCTTATGCCTAGCCTGCACTTGTGCCCCTGCCTTATGCCTAGCCTGCACTTGTGCCCCTGCCTTATGCCTAGCCTGCACTTGTGCCCCTGCCTTATGCCTAGCCTGCACTTGTGCCCCTGCCTTATGCCTAGCCTGCACTTGTGCCCCTGCCTGATGCCTAGCCAGCATTTGTGAACCTGCCTGATGCCTAGCCAGCACTTGTGCCCCTGCCTGATGCCTAGCCAGCACTTGTGCCCCTGCCTGATGCCTAGCCAGCACTTGTGCCCCTGCCTGATGCCTAGCCAGCACTTGTGCCCCTGCCTGATGCCTAGCCAGCACTTGTGCCCCTGCCTTATGCCTAGCTTGCACTTGTTCCTCTGCCTTATGCTTAGTTTGCACTTGTGCCCCTGCCTAAAGGCTAGCCTGCACTTGTGCCCCTGCCTTGTGCCTAGCCAGCACTTGTGCCCCTGCCTTATGCCTAGCCAGCACTTGTGCCCCTGCCTTATGCCTAGCCAGCACTTGTGCCCCAGCCTTATGCCTAGCCAGCACTTGTGCCCCAGCCTTATGCCTAGGCAGCACTTATGCCCCTGCCTAATGCTTAGCCAGCACTTGTGACCCTGCCTTATGCCTAGCCTGCACTTGTGCCCCTGCCTTATGCCTAGCTTGCACTTGTGCCCCTGCCTTATGCCTAGCCAGCACTTTTGAGCCCCTTGCATTATTGTTTTTTTGTCTTTAGCTTCATGTTGGTTATGCACACAGGGTAGGCTTTACGCTCTTCGCTCTTGTCCCGTCTGAATGCACATGCACGACTGTAATTGGGGACGAAGGCATTAGCCATTTACGGAGGACAGACAAGATGTGCCTGGTCGCTTGGAGCATGGGGGTTATGGAGTGGCTCCGCACTGTACAACAAAGTACAGAGTAGAGGGGTGAAAGCTAGCTCTTCACCCCTAAGGGTGCCTATCCCTTTATGCAAAGAGTTAGCCGTATGCCTTATGTGTAGCCATCACTTGTGCCCCTGCCTTAAGCCTAGCCTGCATAGGTGCCCCTGCCTTATGCCTAGCCTGCACTTGTGCCCCTGCCTTATGCCTAGCCTGCACTTGTGCCCCTGCCTTATGCCTAGCCTGCACTTGTGCCCCTGCCTTATGCCTAGCCTGCACTTGTGCCCCTGCCTTATGCCTAGCTTGCACTTGTGCCTCTGCCTTATGCTTAGTTTGCACTTGTGCCCCTGCCTAAAGGCTAGCCCGCACTTGTGCCCCTGCCTTATGCCTAGCCAGCACTTGTGCCCCTGCCTTATGCCTAGCCAGCATTTGTGCCCCTGCCTAAAGGCTAGCCCGCACTTGTGCCCCTGCCTTATGCCTTGCCAGCACTTGTGCCTCTGCCTTATGCCTAGCCTGCACTTGTGCCCCTGCCTTATGCCTAGCCTGCACTTGTGCCCCTGCCTTATGCCTAGCCTGCACTTGTGCCCCTGCCTTATGCCTAGCCTGCACTTGTGCCCCTGCCTTATGCCTAGCTTGCACTTGTGCCTCTGCCTTATGCTTAGTTTGCACTTGTGCCCCTGCCTAAAGGCTAGCCCGCACTTGTGCCCCTGCCTTATGCCTAGCCAGCACTTGTGCCCCTGCCTTATGCCTAGCCAGCATTTGTGCCCCTGCCTAAAGGCTAGCCCGCACTTGTGCCCCTGCCTTATGCCTAGCCAGCACTTGTGCCTCTGCCTTATGCTTAGTTTGCACTTGTGCCCCTGCCTAAAGGCTAGCCCGCACTTGTGCCCCTGCCTTATGCCTAGCCAGCACTTGTGCCCCTGCCTTATTCCTAGCCTGCACTTGTGCCCCTGCCTTATGCCTAGCCAGCACTTGTGCCCCAGCCTTATGCCTAGCCAGCACTTGTGCCCCAGCCTTATGCCTAGCCAGCACTTGTGCCCCAGCCTTATGCCTAGCCAGCACTTGTGCCCCTGCCTTATGCCTAGCCAGCACTTGTGCCCCTGCCTTATGCCTAGCCAGCACTTGTGCCCCTGCCTTATGCCTAGCCTGCACTTGTGCCCCTGCCTTATGCCTAGCCTGCATTTGTGCCCCTGCCTTATGCCTAGCCTGCACTTGTGCCCCTGCCTTATGCCTAGCCTGCACTTGTGCCCCTGCCTTATGCCTAGCCTGCACTTGTGCCCCTGCCTTATGCCTAGCCTGCACTTGTGCCCCTGCCTTATGCCTAGCCTGCACTTGTGCCCCTGCCTTATGCCTAGCCTGCACTTGTGCCCCTGCCTTATGCCTAGCCTGCACTTGTGCCCCTGCCTTATGCCTAGCCTGCACTTGTGCCCCTGCCTTATGCCTAGCCTGCACTTGTGCCCCTGCCTTATGCCTAGCCTGCACTTGTGCCCCTGCCTGATGCCTAGCCAGCATTTGTGAACCTGCCTGATGCCTAGCCAGCACTTGTGCCCCTGCCTGATGCCTAGCCAGCACTTGTGCCCCTGCCTGATGCCTAGCCAGCACTTGTGCCCCTGCCTGATGCCTAGCCAGCACTTGTGCCCCTGCCTGATGCCTAGCCAGCACTTGTGCCCCTGCCTTATGCCTAGCCAGCACTTGTGCCCCTGCCTTATGCCTAGCCTGCACTTATGCCCCTGCCTTATGCCTAGCCAGCACTTGTGCCCCTGACTTATGCCTAGCCTGCACTTGTGCCCCTGCCTTATGCGTAGCCAGCACTTGTGCCCCTGCCTTATGCCTAGCCAGCACTTGTGCCCCTGACTTATGCCTAGCCTGCACTTGTGCCCCTGCCTGATGCCTAGCCAGCACTTGTGCCCCTGCCTTATGCCTAGCCAGCACTTGTGCCCCTGCCTTATGCCTAGCCTGCACTTGTGCCCCTGCCTTATGCCTAGCCAGCACTTGTGCCCCTGACTTATGCCTAGCCTGCACTTGTGCCCCTGACTTATGCCTAGCCTGCACTTGTGCCCCTGCCTTATGCCTAGCCTGCACTTGTGCCCCTGACTTATGCCTAGCCTGCACTTGTGCCCCTGCCTTAAGCCTAGCCTGCACTTGTGCCCCTGCCTTATGCCTAGCCTGCACTTGTGCCCCTGCCTTATGCCTAGCCTGCACTTGTGCCCCTGCCTTATGCCTAGCCTGCACTTGTGCCCCTGCCTTATGCCTAGCCTGCACTTGTGCCCCTGCCTTATGCCTAGCCTGCACTTGTGCCCCTGCCTTATGCCTAGCCTGCACTTGTGCCCCTGCCTTATGCCTAGCCTGCACTTGTGCCCCTGCCTTATGCCTAGCCTGCACTTGTGCCCCTGCCTTATGCCTAGCCTGCACTTGTGACCCTGCCTTATGCCTAGCCTGCACTTGTGCCCCTGCCTTATGCCTAGCCTGCACTTGTGCCCCTGCCTTATGCCTAGCCTGCACTTGTGCCCCTGCCTTATGCCTAGCCTGCACTTGTGCCCCTGCCTTATGCCTAGCCTGCACTTGTGCCCCTGCCTTATGCCTAGCCTGCATTTGTGCCCCTGCCTTATGCCTAGCCTGCACTTGTGCCCCTGCCTTATGCCTAGCCTGCACTTGTGCCCCTGCCTTATGCCTAGCCTGCACTTGTGCCCCTGCCTTATGCCTAGCCTGCACTTGTGCCCCTGCCTTATGCCTAGCCTGCACTTGTGCCCCTGCCTTATGCCTAGCCTGCACTTGTGCCCCTGCCTTATGCCTAGCCTGCATTTGTGCCCCTGCCTTATGCCTAGCCTGCACTTGTGCCCCTGCCTTATGCCTAGCCTGCACTTGTGCCCCTGCCTGATGCCTAGCCAGCATTTGTGAACCTGCCTGATGCCTAGCCAGCACTTGTGCCCCTGCCTGATGCCTAGCCAGCACTTGTGCCCCTGCCTGATGCCTAGCCAGCACTTGTGCCCCTGCCTGATGCCTAGCCAGCACTTGTGCCCCTGCCTGATGCCTAGCCAGCACTTGTGCCCCTGCCTTATGCCTAGCTTGCACTTGTTCCTCTGCCTTATGCTTAGTTTGCACTTGTGCCCCTGCCTAAAGGCTAGCCTGCACTTGTGCCCCTGCCTTGTGCCTAGCCAGCACTTGTGCCCCTGCCTTATGCCTAGCCAGCACTTGTGCCCCTGCCTTATGCCTAGCCAGCACTTGTGCCCCAGCCTTATGCCTAGCCAGCACTTGTGCCCCAGCCTTATGCCTAGGCAGCACTTATGCCCCTGCCTAATGCTTAGCCAGCACTTGTGACCCTGCCTTATGCCTAGCCTGCACTTGTGCCCCTGCCTTATGCCTAGCTTGCACTTGTGCCCCTGCCTTATGCCTAGCCAGCACTTTTGAGCCCCTTGCATTATTGTTTTTTTGTCTTTAGCTTCATGTTGGTTATGCACACAGGGTAGGCTTTACGCTCTTCGCTCTTGTCCCGTCTGAATGCACATGCACGACTGTAATTGGGGACGAAGGCATTAGCCATTTACGGAGGACAGACAAGATGTGCCTGGTCGCTTGGAGCATGGGGGTTATGGAGTGGCTCCGCACTGTACAACAAAGTACAGAGTAGAGGGGTGAAAGCTAGCTCTTCACCCCTAAGGGTGCCTATCCCTTTATGCAAAGAGTTAGCCATATGCCTTATGTGTAGCCATCACTTGTGCCCCTGCCTTAAGCCTAGCCTGCATAGGTGCCCCTGCCTTATGCCTAGCCTGCACTTGTGCCCCTGCCTTATGCCTAGCCTGCACTTGTGCCCCTGCCTTATGCCTAGCCTGCACTTGTGCCCCTGCCTTATGCCTAGCCTGCACTTGTGCCCCTGCCTTATGCCTAGCTTGCACTTGTGCCTCTGCCTTATGCTTAGTTTGCACTTGTGCCCCTGCCTAAAGGCTAGCCCGCACTTGTGCCCCTGCCTTATGCCTAGCCAGCACTTGTGCCCCTGCCTTATGCCTAGCCAGCATTTGTGCCCCTGCCTAAAGGCTAGCCCGCACTTGTGCCCCTGCCTTATGCCTTGCCAGCACTTGTGCCTCTGCCTTATGCCTAGCCTGCACTTGTGCCCCTGCCTTATGCCTAGCCTGCACTTGTGCCCCTGCCTTATGCCTAGCCTGCACTTGTGCCCCTGCCTTATGCCTAGCCTGCACTTGTGCCCCTGCCTTATGCCTAGCTTGCACTTGTGCCTCTGCCTTATGCTTAGTTTGCACTTGTGCCCCTGCCTAAAGGCTAGCCCGCACTTGTGCCCCTGCCTTATGCCTAGCCAGCACTTGTGCCCCTGCCTTATGCCTAGCCAGCATTTGTGCCCCTGCCTAAAGGCTAGCCCGCACTTGTGCCCCTGCCTTATGCCTAGCCAGCACTTGTGCCTCTGCCTTATGCTTAGTTTGCACTTGTGCCCCTGCCTAAAGGCTAGCCCGCACTTGTGCCCCTGCCTTATGCCTAGCCAGCACTTGTGCCCCTGCCTTATTCCTAGCCTGCACTTGTGCCCCTGCCTTATGCCTAGCCAGCACTTGTGCCCCAGCCTTATGCCTAGCCAGCACTTGTGCCCCAGCCTTATGCCTAGCCAGCACTTGTGCCCCTGCCTTATGCCTAGCCAGCACTTGTGCCCCTGCCTTATGCCTAGCCAGCACTTGTGCCCCTGCCTTATGCCTAGCCTGCACTTGTGCCCCTGCCTTATTCCTAGCCAGCACTTGTGCCCCTGCCTTATGCCTAGCCAGCACTTGTGCCCCAGCCTTATGCCTAGCCAGCACTTGTGCCCCAGCCTTATGCCTAGCCAGCACTTGTGCCCCTGCCTTATGCCTAGCCAGCACTTGTGCCCCTGCCTTATGCCTAGCCAGCACTTGTGCCCCTGCCTTATGCCTAGCCAGCACTTGTGCCCCTGCCTGATGCCTAGCCAGCACTTGTGCCCCTGCCTGATGCCTAGCCAGCACTTGTGCCCCTGCATTATGCCTAGCCAGCACTTGTGCCCCTGCATTATGCCTAGCCAGCACTTGTGCCCCTGCCTTATGCCTAGCCAGCACTTGTGCCCCTGCCTTATGCCTAGCCAGCACTTGTGCCTCTGCCTTATGCCTAGCCAGCACTTGTGCCCCTGCCTTATGCCTAGCCAGCACTTGTGCCCCTGCCTTATGCCTAGCCTGCACTTGTGCCCCTGCCTTATGCCTAGCCTGCACTTGTGCCCCTGCCTTATGCCTAGCCTGCACTTGTGCCCCTGCCTTATTCCTAGCCTGCACTTGTGCCCCTGCCTTATGCCTAGCCTGCACTTGTGCCCCTGCCTTATGCCTAGCCTGCACTTGTGCCCCTGCCTTATGCCTAGCCTGCACTTGTGCCCCTGCCTTATGCCTAGCCTGCACTTGTGCCCCTGCCTTATGCCTAGCCTGCACTTGTGCCCCTGCCTTATGCCTAGCCTGCACTTGTGCCTCTGCCTTATGCTTAGTTTGCACTTGTGCCCCTGCCTAAAGGCTAGCCCGCACTTGTGCCCCTGCCTTATGCCTAGCCAGCACTTGTGCCCCTGCCTTATGCCTAGCCAGCACTTGTGCCCCTGCC
The DNA here is from genome assembly GCF_032444005.1 of Ranitomeya imitator. Lineage (NCBI taxonomy): Eukaryota > Metazoa > Chordata > Amphibia > Anura > Dendrobatidae > Ranitomeya > Ranitomeya imitator. Next base: position 109,772,692 of record NC_091288.1, on the reverse strand, counting down.
TTATGCTTAGTTTGCACTTGTGCCCCTGCCTAAAGGCTAGCCCGCACTTGTGCCCCTGCCTTATGCCTAGCCAGCACTTGTGCCTCTGCCTTATGCTTAGTTTGCACTTGTGCCCCTGCCTAAAGGCTAGCCCGCACTTGTGCCCCTGCCTTATGCCTAGCCAGCACTTGTGCCCCTGCCTTATGCCTAGCCAGCACTTGTGCCCCTGCCTTATGCCTAGCCAGCACTTGTGCCCCAGCCTTATGCCTAGCCAGCACTTGTGCCCCAGCCTTATGCCTAGCCAGCACTTGTGCCCCTGCCTTATGCCTAGCCAGCACTTGTGCCCCTGCCTTATGCCTAGCCAGCACTTGTGCCCCTGCCTTATGCCTAGCCTGCACTTGTGCCCCTGCCTTATGCCTAGCTTGCACTTGTGCCCCTGCCTTATGCCTAGCTTGCACTTGTGCCCCTGCCTAAAGGCTAGCCCGCACTTGTGCCCCTGCCTTATGCCTAGCCAGCACTTGTGCCCCTGCCTTATGCCTAGCCAGCACTTGTGCCCCTGCCTGATGCCTAGCCAGCATTTGTGCCCCTGCCTGATGCCTAGCCAGCACTTGTGCCCGTGCCTGATGCCTAGCCAGCACTTGTGCCCCTGCCTGATGCCTAGCCAACACTTGTGCCCCTGCCTGATGCCTAGCCAGCACTTGTGCCCCTGCCTTATGCCTAGCTTGCACTTGTGCCTCTGCCTTATGCTTACTTTGCACTTGTGCCCCTGCCTAAAGGCTAGCCCGCACTTGTGCCCCTGCCTTATGCCTAGCCAGCACTTGTGCCTCTGCCTTATGCTTAGTTTGCACTTGTGCCCCTGCCTAAAGGCTAGCCCGCACTTGTGCCCCTGCCTTATGCCTAGCCAGCACTTGTGCCCCTGCCTTATGCCTAGCCAGCACTTGTGCCCCTGCCTTATGCCTAGCCAGCACTTGTGCCCCAGCCTTATGCCTAGCCAGCACTTGTGCCCCAGCCTTATGCCTAGCCAGCACTTGTGCCCCAGCCTTATGCCTAGCCAGCACTTGTGCCCCAGCCTTATGCCTAGCCAGCACTTGTGCCCCAGCCTTATGCCTAGCCAGCACTTGTGCCCCTGCCTCATGCCTAGCCAGCACTTGTGCCCCTGCCTTATGCCTAGCCAGCACTTGTGCCCCTGCCTTATGCCTAGCCTGCACTTGTGCCCCTGCCTTATGCCTAGCTTGCACTTGTGCCTCTGCCTTATGCTTAGTTTGCACTTGTGCCCCTGCCTAAAGGCTAGCCCGCACTTGTGCCCCTGCCTTATGCCTGGCCAGCACTTGTGCCCCAGCCTTATGCCTAGCCAGCACTTGTGCCCCTGCCTAATGCCTAGCCAGCACTTGTGCCCCTGCCTTATGCCTAGCCTGCACTTGTGCCCCTGCCTTATGCCTAGCTTGCACTTGTGCCCCTGCCTAAAGGCTAGCCCGCACTTGTGCCCCTGCCTTATGCCTAGCCAGCACTTGTGCCCCTGCCTTATGCCTAGCTTGCACTTGTGCCTCTGCCTTATGCTTAGTTTGCACTTGTGCCCCTGCCTAAAGGCTAGCCCGCACTTGTGCCCCTGCCTTATGCCTAGCCCGCACTTGTGCCCCTGCCTTATGCCTAGCCAGCACTTGTGCCCCTGCCTTATGCCTAGCCAGCACTTGTGCCCCTGCCTTATGCCTAGCCTGCACTTGTGCCCCTGCCTTATGCCTAGCCAGCACTTGTGCTCCTGCCTTATGCCTAGCCAGCACTTGTGCCCCTGCCTTATGCCTAGCCAGCACTTGTGCCCCTGCCTTATGCCTAGCCAGCACTTGTGCCCCTGCCTTATGCCTAGCCAGCACTTGTGCCCCTGCCTTATGCCTAGCCAGCACTTGTGCCCCTGCCTTATGCCTAGCCAGCACTTTTGAGCCCCTTGCATTATTGTTTTTTTGTCTTTAGCTTCATGTTGGTTATGCACACAGGGCAGGCTTTACGCTCTTCGCTCTTGTCCCGTCTGAATGCACATGCACGACTGTAATTGGGGACGAAGGCATTACCCATTTACGGAGGACAGACAAGATGTGCCTCGTCGCTTGGAGCATGGGGGTTATGGAGTGGCTCCGCACTGTACAACAAAGTACAGAGTAGAGGGGTGAAAGCTAGCTCTTCACCCCTTAGGGTGCCTATCCCTTTATGCAAAGAGTGCAAAGAGTTAGCCATATGCCTTATGTGTAGCCATCACTTGTGCCCCTGCCTTAAGCTTAGCCTGCATAGGTGCCCCTGCCTTATGGCTAGCTTGCACTTGTGCCTCTGCCTTATGCTTAGTTTGTACTTGTGCCCCTGCCTAAAGCCTAGCCCGCACTTGTGCCCCTGCCTTATGCCTAGCCAGCACTTGTGTCCCTGCCTTATGCCTAGCCAGCACTTGTGCCTTTGCCTTATGCCTAGCCAGCACTTGTGCCCCTGCCTTATGCCTAGCCTGCACTTGTGCCCCTGCCTTATGCCTAGCCTGCACTTGTGCCCCTGCCTTATGCCTAGCCAGCACTTGTGCCCCTGACTTATGCCTAGCCTGCACTTGTGCCCCTGACTTATGCCTAGCCTGCACTTGTGCCCCTGCCTTATGCCTAGCCTGCACTTGTGCCCCTGCCTTATGCCTAGCCTGCACTTGTGCCCCTGCCTTAAGCCTAGCCTGCACTTGTGCCCCTGCCTTATGCCTAGCCTGCACTTGTGCCCCTGCCTTATGCCTAGCCTGCACTTGTGCCCCTGCCTTATGCCTAGCCTGCACTTGTGCCCCTGCCTTATGCCTAGCCTGCACTTGTGCCCCTGCCTTATGCCTAGCCTGCACTTGTGCCCCTGCCTTATGCCTAGCCTGCACTTGTGCCCCTGCCTTATGCCTAGCCTGCACTTGTGCCCCTGCCTTATGCCTAGCCTGCACTTGTGCCCCTGCCTTATGCCTAGCCTGCACTTGTGCCCCTGCCTTATGCCTAGCCTGCACTTGTGCCCCTGCCTTATGCCTAGCCTGCACTTGTGCCCCTGCCTTATGCCTAGCCTGCACTTGTGCCCCTGCCTTATGCCTAGCCTGCACTTGTGCCCCTGCCTTATGCCTAGCCTGCACTTGTGCCCCTGCCTTATGCCTAGCCTGCACTTGTGCCCCTGCCTTATGCCTAGCCTGCACTTGTGCCCCTGCCTTATGCCTAGCCTGCACTTGTGCCCCTGCCTTATGCCTAGCCTGCACTTGTGCCCCTGCCTTATGCCTAGCCTGCACTTGTGCCCCTGCCTTATGCCTAGCCTGCACTTGTGCCCCTGCCTTATTCCTAGCCTGCACTTGTGCCCCTGCCTTATGCCTAGCCTGCACTTGTGCCCCTGCCTTATGCCTAGCCTGCACTTGTGCCCCTGCCTTATGCCTAGCCTGCACTTGTGCCCCTGCCTTATGCCTAGCCTGCACTTGTGCCCCTGCCTGATGCCTAGCCTGCACCTGTGCACCTGCCTTATGCCTAGCCTGCACCTGTGCCCCTGCCTTATGCCTAGCCTGCACCTGTGCCCCTGCCTTATGCCTAGCCTGCACCTGTGCCCCTGCCTTATGCCTAGCCAGCACTTGTGCCCCTGCCTTATGCCTAGCCAGCACTTGTGCCCCTGCCTGATGCCTAGCCAGCACTTGTGCCCCTGCCTGATGCCTAGCCAGCACTTGTGCCCCTGCCTTATGCCTAGCCAGCACTTGTGCCCCTGCCTTATGCCTAGCCAGCACTTGTGCCCCTGCCTTATGCCTAGCCAGCACTTGTGCCCCTGCCTTATGCCTAGCCAGCACTTGTGCCCCTGCCTTATGCCTAGCCAGCACTTGTGCCCCTGCCTTATGCCTAGCCAGCACGTGTGCCCCTGCCTTATGCCTAGCCAGCACTTGTGCCCCTGCCTTATGCCTAGCCAGCACTTGTGCCCCTGCCTTATGCCTAGCCAGCACTTGTGCCCCTGCCTTATGCCTAGCCAGCACTTGTGCCCCTGCCTTATGCCTAGCCTGCACCTGTGCACCTGCCATATGCCTAGCCTGCACCTGTGCCCCTGCCTTATGCCTAGCCTGCACCTGTGCCCCTGCCTTATGCCTAGCCTGCACCTGTGCCCCTGCCTTATGCCTAGCCAGCACTTGTGCCCCTGCCTGATGCCTAGCCAGCACTTGTGCCCCTGCCTGATGCCTAGCCAGCACTTGTGCCCCTGCCTGATGCCTAGCCAGCACTTGTGCCCCTGCCTGATGCCTAGCCAGCACTTGTGCCCCTGCCTGATGCCTAGCCAGCACTTGTGCCCCTGCCTTATGCCTAGCCAGCACTTGTGCCCCTGCCTTATGCCTAGCCAGCACTTGTGCCCCTGCCTTATGCCTAGCCTGCACCTGTGCCCCTGGCTTATGCCTAGCCTGCACCTGTGCCCCTGCCTTATGCCTAGCCTGCACCTGTGCCCCTGCCTTATGCCTAGCCAGCACTTGTGCCCCTGCCTGATGCCTAGCCAGCACTTGTGCCCCTGCCTGATGCCTAGCCAGCACTTGTGCCCCTGCCTGATGCCTAGCCAGCACTTGTGCCCCTGCCTGATGCCTAGCCAGCACTTGTGCCCCTGCCTGATGCCTAGCCAGCACTTGTGCCCCTGCCTTATGCCTAGCCAGCACTTGTGCCCCTGCCTTATGCCTAGCCAGCACTTGTGCCCCTGCCTTATGCCTAGCCAGCACTTGTGCCCCTGCCTTATGCCTAGCCAGCACTTGTGCCCCTGCCTTATGCCTAGCCAGCACTTGTGCCCCTGCCTTATGCCTAGCCAGCACTTGTGCCCCTGCCTTATGCCTAGCCAGCACTTGTGCCCCTGCCTTATGCCTAGCCAGCACTTGTGCCCCTGCCTTATGCCTAGCCAGCACTTGTGCCCCTGCCTTATGCCTAGCCAGCACTTTTGCCCCTGCCTTATGCCTAGCCAGCACTTGTGCCCCTGCCTTATGCCTAGCCAGCACTTGTGCCCCTGCCTTATGCCTAGCCAGCACTTGTGCCCCTGCCTTATGCCTAGCCAGCACTTGTGCCCCTGCCTTATGCCTAGCCAGCACTTGTGCCCCTGCCTTATGCCTAGCCAGCACTTGTGCCCCTGCCTTATGCCTAGCCAGCACTTGTGCCCCTGCCTTATGCCTAGCCAGCACTTGTGCCCCTGCCTTATGCCTAGCCAGCACTTGTGCCCCTGCCTTATGCCTAGCCAGCACTTGTGCCCCTGCCTTATGCCTAGCCAGCACTTCTGCCCCTGCCTTATGCCTAGCCAGCACTTGTGCCCCTGCCTTATGCCTAGCCAGCACTTGTGCCCCTGCCTTATGCCTAGCCAGCACTTGTGCCCCTGCCTTATGCCTAGCCAGCACTTGTGCCCCTGCCTTATGCCTAGCCAGCACTTGTGCCCCTGCCTTATGCCTAGCCAGCACTTGTGCCCCTGCCTTATGCCTAGCCAGCACTTTTGAGCCCCTGCCTTATGCCTAGCCAGCACTTTTGAGCCCCTTTCATTATTGTTTTTTTGTCTTTAGCTTCATGTTGGTTATGCACACAGGGCAGGCTTTACGCTCTTCGCTCTTGTCCCGTCTGAATGCACATGCACGACTGTAATCGGGGACGAAGGCGTTACCCATTTACGGAGGACAGACAAGATGTGCCTGGTCGCTTGGAGCATGGGGGTTATGGAGTGGCTCCGCACTGTACAACAAAGTACAGAGTAGAGGGGTGAAAGCTAGCTCTTCACCCCTAAGGGTGCCTATCCCTTTATGCAAAGAGTTAGCCGTATGCCTTATGTGTAGCCATCACTTGTGCCCCTGCCTTATGCCTAGCCTGCATAGGTGCCCCTGCCTTATGCCTAGCTTGCACTTGTGCCTCTGCCTTATGCTTAGTTTGTACTTGTGCCAATGCCTTATGCCTAGCCCGCACTTGTGCCCCTGCCTTATGCCTAGCCAGCACTTGTGTCCCTGCCTTATGCCTAGCCTGCACTTGTGCCCCTGCCTTATGCCTAGCCTGCACTTGTGCCCCTGCCTTATGCCTAGCCTGCACTTGTGCCCCTGCCTTATGCCTAGCCTGCACTTGTGCCCCTGCCTTATGCCTAGCCAGCACTTGTGCCCCTGCCTTATGCCTAGCCTGCACTTGTGCCCCTGCCTTATGCCTAGCCTGCACTTGTGCCCCTGCCTTATGCCTAGCCTGCACTTGTGCCCCTGCCTTATGCCTAGCCTGCACTTGTGCCCCTGCCTTATGCCTAGCCTGCACTTGTGCCCCTGCCTTATGCCTAGCCTGCACTTGTGCCCCTGCCTTATGCCTAGCCTGCACTTGTGCCCCTGCCTTATGCCTAGCCTGCACTTGTGCCCCTGCCTTATGCCTAGCCTGCACTTGTGCCCCTGCCTTATGCCTAGCCTGCACTTGTGCCCCTGCCTTATGCCTAGCCTGCACTTGTGCCCCTGCCTTATGCCTAGCCTGCACTTGTGCCCCTGCCTTATGCCTAGCCAGCACTTGTGCCCCTGCCTTATGCCTAGCCAGCACTTGTGCCCCTGCCTTATGCCTAGCCAGTACTTTTGTGCCCCTGCCTTATGCCTAGCCAGCACTTTTGAGCCCCTTGCATTATTGTTTTTTTGTCTTTAGCTTCATGTTGGTTATGCACACAGGGCAGGCTTTACGCTCTTCGCTCTTGTCCTGTCTGAATGCACATGCACGACTGTAATTGGGGACGAAGGCATTACCCATTTACGGAGGACAGACAAGATGTGCCTGGTCGCTTGGAGCATGGGGGTTATGGAGTGGCTCCGCACTGTACAACAAAGTACAGAGTAGAGGGGTGAAAGCTAGCTCTTCACCCCTAAGGGTGCCTATCCCTTTATGCAAAGAGTGCAAATAGTTAGCCGTATGCCTTATGTGTAGCCATCTTTTGTGCCCCTGCCTTATGCCTAGCCTGCATAGGTGCCCCTGCCTTATGCCTAGCTTGCACTTGTGCCTCTGCCTTATGCTTAGTTTGTACTTGTGCCCCTGCCTAAAGCCTAGCCCGCACTTGTGCCCCTGCCTTATGCCTAGCCAGCACTTGTGCCCCTGCCTTATGCCTAGCCAGCACTTGTGCCCCTGCCTTATGCCTAGCCAGCACTTGTGCCCCTGCCTTATGCCTAGCCTGCACTAGTGCCCCTGCCTTATGCCTAGCCTGCACTTGTGCCCCTGCCTTATGCCTAGCCTGCACTTGTGCCCCTGCCTTATGCCTAGCCTGCACTTGTGCCCCTGCCTTATGCCTAGCCTGCACTTGTGCCCCTGCCTTATGCCTAGCCTGCACTTGTGCCCCTGCCTTATGCCTAGCCTGCACTTGTGCCCCTGCCTTATGCCTAGCCTGCACTTGTGCCCCTGCCTTATGCCTAGCCTGCACTTGTGCCCCTGCCATATGCCTAGCCTGCACTTGTGCCCCTGCTTTATGCCTAGCCAGCACTTGTGCCCCTGCCTTATGTCTAGCCTGCACTTGTGCCCCTGCCTTATGCCTAGTCTGCACTTGTGCCCCTGCCTTATGCCTAGCCTGCACTTGTGCCCCTGCCTTATGCCTAGCCTGCACTTGTGCCCCTGCCTTATGCCTAGCCTGCACTTGTGCCCCTGCCTTATGCCTAGCCTGCACTTGTGCCCCTGCCTTATGCCTAGCCTGCACTTGTGCCCCTGCCTTATGCCTAGCCTGCACTTGTGCCCCTGCCTTATGCCTAGCTTGCACTTGTGCCTCTGCCTTATGCTTAGTTTGCACTTGTGCCCCTGCCTAAAGGCTAGCCCGCACTTGTGCCCCTGCCTTATGCCTAGCCAGCACTTGTGCCCCTGCCTTATGCCTAGCCAGCATTTGTGCCCCTGCCTAAAGGCTAGCCTGCACTTGTGCCCCTGCCTTATGCCTAGCCAGCACTTGTGCCTCTGCCTTATGCTTAGTTTGCACTTGTGCCCCTGCCTTATGCCTAGCCAGCACTTGTGTCCCTGCCTTATGCCTAGCCAGCACTTGTGCCTTTGCCTTATGCCTAGCCAGCACTTGTGCCCCTGCCTTATGCCTAGCCTGCACTTGTGCCCCTGCCTTATGCCTAGCCTGCACTTGTGCCCCTGCCTTATGCCTAGCCAGCACTTGTGCCCCTGACTTATGCCTAGCCTGCACTTGTGCCCCTGACTTATGCCTAGCCTGCACTTGTGCCCCTGCCTTATGCCTAGCCTGCACTTGTGCCCCTGCCTTATGCCTAGCCTGCACTTGTGCCCCTGCCTTAAGCCTAGCCTGCACTTGTGCCCCTGCCTTATGCCTAGCCTGCACTTGTGCCCCTGCCTTATGCCTAGCCTGCACTTGTGCCCCTGCCTTATGCCTAGCCTGCACTTGTGCCCCTGCCTTATGCCTAGCCTGCACTTGTGCCCCTGCCTTATGCCTAGCCTGCACTTGTGCCCCTGCCTTATGCCTAGCCTGCACTTGTGCCCCTGCCTTATGCCTAGCCTGCACTTGTGCCCCTGCCTTATGCCTAGCCTGCACTTGTGCCCCTGCCTTATGCCTAGCCTGCACTTGTGCCCCTGCCTTATGCCTAGCCTGCACTTGTGCCCCTGCCTTATGCCTAGCCTGCACTTGTGCCCCTGCCTTATGCCTAGCCTGCACTTGTGCCCCTGCCTTATGCCTAGCCTGCACTTGTGCCCCTGCCTTATGCCTAGCCTGCACTTGTGCCCCTGCCTTATGCCTAGCCTGCACTTGTGCCCCTGCCTTATGCCTAGCCTGCACTTGTGCCCCTGCCTTATGCCTAGCCTGCACTTGTGCCCCTGCCTTATGCCTAGCCTGCACTTGTGCCCCTGCCTTATGCCTAGCCTGCACTTGTGCCCCTGCCTTATTCCTAGCCTGCACTTGTGCCCCTGCCTTATGCCTAGCCTGCACTTGTGCCCCTGCCTTATGCCTAGCCTGCACTTGTGCCCCTGCCTTATGCCTAGCCTGCACTTGTGCCCCTGCCTGATGCCTAGCCTGCACCTGTGCACCTGCCTTATGCCTAGCCTGCACCTGTGCCCCTGCCTTATGCCTAGCCTGCACCTGTGCCCCTGCCTTATGCCTAGCCTGCACCTGTGCCCCTGCCTTATGCCTAGCCAGCACTTGTGCCCCTGCCTTATGCCTAGCCAGCACTTGTGCCCCTGCCTGATGCCTAGCCAGCACTTGTGCCCCTGCCTGATGCCTAGCCAGCACTTGTGCCCCTGCCTTATGCCTAGCCAGCACTTGTGCCCCTGCCTTATGCCTAGCCAGCACTTGTGCCCCTGCCTTATGCCTAGCCAGCACTTGTGCCCCTGCCTTATGCCTAGCCAGCACTTGTGCCCCTGCCTTATGCCTAGCCAGCACTTGTGCCCCTGCCTTATGCCTAGCCAGCACGTGTGCCCCTGCCTTATGCCTAGCCAGCACTTGTGCCCCTGCCTTATGCCTAGCCAGCACTTGTGCCCCTGCCTTATGCCTAGCCAGCACTTGTGCCCCTGCCTTATGCCTAGCCAGCACTTGTGCCCCTGCCTTATGCCTAGCCTGCACCTGTGCACCTGCCTTATGCCTAGCCTGCACCTGTGCCCCTGCCTTATGCCTAGCCTGCACCTGTGCCCCTGCCTTATGCCTAGCCTGCACCTGTGCCCCTGCCTTATGCCTAGCCAGCACTTGTGCCCCTGCCTGATGCCTAGCCAGCACTTGTGCCCCTGCCTGATGCCTAGCCAGCACTTGTGCCCCTGCCTGATGCCTAGCCAGCACTTGTGCCCCTGCCTGATGCCTAGCCAGCACTTGTGCCCCTGCCTGATGCCTAGCCAGCACTTGTGCCCCTGCCTTATGCCTAGCCAGCACTTGTGCCCCTGCCTTATGCCTAGCCAGCACTTGTGCCCCTGCCTTATGCCTAGCCTGCACCTGTGCCCCTGCCTTATGCCTAGCCTGCACCTGTGCCCCTGCCTTATGCCTAGCCTGCACCTGTGCCCCTGCCTTATGCCTAGCCAGCACTTGTGCCCCTGCCTGATGCCTAGCCAGCACTTGTGCCCCTGCCTGATGCCTAGCCAGCACTTGTGCCCCTGCCTGATGCCTAGCCAGCACTTGTGCCCCTGCCTGATGCCTAGCCAGCACTTGTGCCCCTGCCTGATGCCTAGCCAGCACTTGTGCCCCTGCCTTATGCCTAGCCAGCACTTGTGCCCCTGCCTTATGCCTAGCCAGCACTTGTGCCCCTGCCTTATGCCTAGCCAGCACTTGTGCCCCTGCCTTATGCCTAGCCAGCACTTGTGCCCCTGCCTTATGCCTAGCCAGCACTTGTGCCCCTGCCTTATGCCTAGCCAGCACTTGTGCCCCTGCCTTATGCCTAGCCAGCACTTGTGCCCCTGCCTTATGCCTAGCCAGCACTTGTGCCCCTGCCTTATGCCTAGCCAGCACTTGTGCCCCTGCCTTATGCCTAGCCAGCACTTGTGCCCCTGCCTTATGCCTAGCCAGCACTTGTGCCCCTGCCTTATGCCTAGCCAGCACTTGTGCCCCTGCCTTATGCCTAGCCAGCACTTGTGCCCCTGCCTTATGCCTAGCCAGCACTTTTGCCCCTGCCTTATGCCTAGCCAGCACTTGTGCCCCTGCCTTATGCCTAGCCAGCACTTGTGCCCCTGCCTTATGCCTAGCCAGCACTTGTGCCCCTGCCTTATGCCTAGCCAGCACTTGTGCCCCTGCCTTATGCCTAGCCAGCACTTGTGCCCCTGCCTTATGCCTAGCCAGCACTTGTGCCCCTGCCTTATGCCTAGCCAGCACTTGTGCCCCTGCCTTATGCCTAGCCAGCACTTGTGCCCCTGCCTTATGCCTAGCCAGCACTTGTGCCCCTGCCTTATGCCTAGCCAGCACTTGTGCCCCTGCCTTATGCCTAGCCAGCACTTGTGCCCCTGCCTTATGCCTAGCCAGCACTTGTGCCCCTGCCTTATGCCTAGCCAGCACTTGTGCCCCTGCCTTATGCCTAGCCAGCACTTGTGCCCCTGCCTTATGCCTAGCCAGCACTTGTGCCCCTGCCTTATGCCTAGCCAGCACTTGTGCCCCTGCCTTATGCCTAGCCAGCACTTGTGCCCCTGCCTTATGCCTAGCCAGCACTTTTGAGCCCCTGCCTTATGCCTAGCCAGCACTTTTGAGCCCCTTTCATTATTGTTTTTTTGTCTTTAGCTTCATGTTGGTTATGCACACAGGGCAGGCTTTACGCTCTTCGCTCTTGTCCCGTCTGAATGCACATGCACGACTGTAATCGGGGACGAAGGCGTTACCCATTTACGGAGGACAGACAAGATGTGCCTGGTCGCTTGGAGCATGGGGGTTATGGAGTGGCTCCGCACTGTACAACAAAGTACAGAGTAGAGGGGTGAAAGCTAGCTCTTCACCCCTAAGGGTGCCTATCCCTTTATGCAAAGAGTTAGCCGTATGCCTTATGTGTAGCCATCACTTGTGCCCCTGCCTTATGCCTAGCCTGCATAGGTGCCCCTGCCTTATGCCTAGCTTGCACTTGTGCCTCTGCCTTATGCTTAGTTTGTACTTGTGCCAATGCCTAATGCCTAGCCCGCACTTGTGCCCCTGCCTTATGCCTAGCCAGCACTTGTGTCCCTGCCTTATGCCTAGCCTGCACTTGTGCCCCTGCCTTATGCCTAGCCTGCACTTGTGCCCCTGCCTTATGCCTAGCCTGCACTTGTGCCCCTGCCTTATGCCTAGCCTGCACTTGTGCCCCTGCCTTATGCCTAGCCAGCACTTGTGCCCCTGCCTTATGCCTAGCCTGCACTTGTGCCCCTGCCTTATGCCTAGCCTGCACTTGTGCCCCTGCCTTATGCCTAGCCTGCACTTGTGCCCCTGCCTTATGCCTAGCCTGCACTTGTGCCCCTGCCTTATGCCTAGCCTGCACTTGTGCCCCTGCCTTATGCCTAGCCTGCACTTGTGCCCCTGCCTTATGCCTAGCCTGCACTTGTGCCCCTGCCTTATGCCTAGCCTGCACTTGTGCCCCTGCCTTATGCCTAGCCTGCACTTGTGCCCCTGCCTTATGCCTAGCCTGCACTTGTGCCCCTGCCTTATGCCTAGCCTGCACTTGTGCCCCTGCCTTATGCCTAGCCAGCACTTGTGCCCCTGCCTTATGCCTAGCCAGCACTTGTGCCCCTGCCTTATGCCTAGCCAGTACTTTTGTGCCCCTGCCTTATGCCTAGCCAGCACTTTTGAGCCCCTTGCATTATTGTTTTTTTGTCTTTAGCTTCATGTTGGTTATGCACACAGGGCAGGCTTTACGCTCTTCGCTCTTGTCCTGTCTGAATGCACATGCACGACTGTAATTGGGGACGAAGGCATTACCCATTTACGGAGGACAGACAAGATGTGCCTGGTCGCTTGGAGCATGGGGGTTATGGAGTGGCTCCGCACTGTACAACAAAGTACAGAGTAGAGGGGTGAAAGCTAGCTCTTCACCCCTAAGGGTGCCTATCCCTTTATGCAAAGAGTGCAAATAGTTAGCCGTATGCCTTATGTGTAGCCATCTTTTGTGCCCCTGCCTTATGCCTAGCCTGCATAGGTGCCCCTGCCTTATGCCTAGCTTGCACTTGTGCCTCTGCCTTATGCTTAGTTTGTACTTGTGCCCCTGCCTAAAGCCTAGCCCGCACTTGTGCCCCTGCCTTATGCCTAGCCAGCACTTGTGCCCCTGCCTTATGCCTAGCCAGCACTTGTGCCCCTGCCTTATGCCTAGCCAGCACTTGTGCCCCTGCCTTATGCCTAGCCTGCACTAGTGCCCCTGCCTTATGCCTAGCCTGCACTTGTGCCCCTGCCTTATGCCTAGCCTGCACTTGTGCCCCTGCCTTATGCCTAGCCTGCACTTGTGCCCCTGCCTTATGCCTAGCCTGCACTTGTGCCCCTGCCTTATGCCTAGCCTGCACTTGTGCCCCTGCCTTATGCCTAGCCTGCACTTGTGCCCCTGCCTTATGCCTAGCCTGCACTTGTGCCCCTGCCATATGCCTAGCCTGCACTTGTGCCCCTGCTTTATGCCTAGCCAGCACTTGTGCCCCTGCCTTATGTCTAGCCTGCACTTGTGCCCCTGCCTTATGCCTAGTCTGCACTTGTGCCCCTGCCTTATGCCTAGCCTGCACTTGTGCCCCTGCCTTATGCCTAGCCTGCACTTGTGCCCCTGCCTTATGCCTAGCCTGCACTTGTGCCCCTGCCTTATGCCTAGCCTGCACTTGTGCCCCTGCCTTATGCCTAGCCTGCACTTGTGCCCCTGCCTTATGCCTAGCTTGCACTTGTGCCTCTGCCTTATGCTTAGTTTGCACTTGTGCCCCTGCCTAAAGGCTAGCCCGCACTTGTGCCCCTGCCTTATGCCTAGCCAGCACTTGTGCCCCTGCCTTATGCCTAGCCAGCATTTGTGCCCCTGCCTAAAGGCTAGCCTGCACTTGTGCCCCTGCCTTATGCCTAGCCAGCACTTGTGCCTCTGCCTTATGCTTAGTTTGCACTTGTGCCCCTGCCTAAAAGCTAGCCCGCACTTGTGCCCCTGCCTTATGCCTAGCCAGCACTTGTGCCCCTGCCTTATTCCTAGCCTGCACTTGTGCCCCTGCCTTATGCCTAGCCAGCACTTGTGCCCCAGCCTTATGCCTAGCCAGCACTTGTGCCCCAGCCTTATGCCTAGCCAGCACTTGTGCCCCTGCCTTATGCCTAGCCAGCACTTGTGCCCCTGCCTTATGCCTAGCCAGCACTTGTGCCCCTGCCTTATGCCTAGCCTGCACTTGTGCCCCTGCCTTATTCCTAGCCAGCACTTGTGCCCCTGCCTTATGCCTAGCCAGCACTTGTGCCCCAGCCTTATGCCTAGCCAGCACTTGTGCCCCTGCCTTATGCCTAGCCAGCACTTGTGCCCCTGCCTTATGCCTAGCCAGCACTTGTGCCCCTGCCTTATGCCTAGCCTGCACTTGTGCCCCTGCCTTATGCCTAGCTTGCACTTGTGCCCCTGCCTTATGCCTAGCTTGCACTTGTGCCCCTGCCTAAAGGCTAGCCCGCACTTGTGCCCCTGCCTTATGCCTAGCCAGCACTTGTGCCCCTGCCTGATGCCTAGCCAGCATTTGTGCCCCTGCCTGATGCCTAGCCAGCACTTGTGCCCCTGCCTGATGCCTAGCCAGCACTTGTGCCCATGCCTGATGCCTAGCCAGCACTTGTGCCCCTGCCTGATGCCTAGCCAGCACTTGTGCCCCTGCCTTATGCCTAGATTGCACTTGTTCCTCTGCCTTATGCTTAGTTTGCACTTGTGCCCCTGCCTAAAGGCTAGCCTGCACTTGTGCCCCTGCCTTGTGCCTAGCCAGCACTTGTGCCCCTGCCTTATGCCTAGCCAGCACTTGTGCCCCTGCCTTATGCCTAGCCAGCACTTGTGCCCCAGCCTTATGCCTAGCCAGCACTTGTGCCCCAGCCTTATGCCTAGGCAGCACTTATGCCCCTGCCTAATGCTTAGCCAGCACTTGTGACCCTGCCTTATGCCTAGCCTGCACTTGTGCCCCTGCATTATGCCTAGCTTGCACTTGTGCCCCTGCCTTATGCCTAGCCAGCACTTTTGAGCCCCTTGCATTATTGTTTTTTTGTCTTTAGCTTCATGTTGGTTATGCACAAAGGGCAGGCTTTACGCTCTTCGCTCTTGTCCCGTCTGAATGCACATGCACGACTGTAATTGGGGACGAAGGCATTACCCATTTACGGAGGACAGACAAGATGTGCCTGGTCGCTTGGAGCATGGGGGTTATGGAGTGGCTCCGCACTGTACAACAAAGTACAGAGTAGAGGGTGAAAGCTAGCTCTTCACCCCTAAGGGTGCCTATCCCTTTATGCAAAGAGTGCAAAGATTTAGCCGTATGCCTTATGTGTAGCCATCACTTGTGCCCCTGCCTTAAGCTTAGCCTGCATAGGTGCCCCTGCCTTATGCCTAGCTTGCACTTGTGCCTCTGCCTTATGCTTAGTTTGTACTTGTGCCCCTGCCTAAAGCCTAGCCCGCACTTGTGCCCCTGCCTTATGCCTAGCCAGCACTTGTGTCCCTGCCTTATGCCTAGCCAGCACTTGTGCCCCTGCCTTATGCCTAGCCAGCACTTGTGCCCCTGCCTTATGCCTAGCCAGCACTTGTGCCCCTGCCTTATGCCTAGCCTGCACTTGTGCCCCTGCCTTATGCCTAGCCAGCACTTGTGCCCCTGACTTATGCCTAGCCTGCACTTGTGCCCCTGACTTATGCCTAGCCTGCACTTGTGCCCCTGCCTTATGCCTAGCCTGCACTTGTGCCCCTGACTTATGCCTAGCCTGCACTTGTGCCCCTGCCTTAAGCCTAGCCTGCACTTGTGCCCCTGCCTTATGCCTAGCCTGCACTTGTGCCCCTGCCTTATGCCTAGCCTGCACTTGTGCCCCTGCCTTATGCCTAGCCTGCACTTGTGCCCCTGCCTTATGCCTAGCCTGCACTTGTGCCCCTGCCTTATGCCTAGCCTGCACTTGTGCCCCTGCCTTATGCCTAGCCTGCACTTGTGCCCCTGCCTTATGCCTAGCCTGCACTTGTGCCCCTGCCTTATGCCTAGCCTGCACTTGTGCCCCTGCCTTATGCCTAGCCTGCACTTGTGCCCCTGCCTTATGCCTAGCCTGCACTTGTGCCCCTGCCTTATGCCTAGCCTGCACTTGTGCCCCTGCCTTATGCCTAGCCTGCACTTGTGCCCCTGCCTTATGCCTAGCCTGCACTTGTGCCCCTGCCTTATGCCTAGCCTGCACTTGTGCCCCTGCCTTATGCCTAGCCTGCACTTGTGCCCCTGCCTTATGCCTAGCCTGCACTTGTGCCCCTGCCTTATGCCTAGCCTGCACTTGTGCCCCTGCCTTATGCGTAGCCTGCACTTGTGCCCCTGCCTTATGCCTAGCCTGCACTTGTGCCCCTGCCTTATGCCTAGCCTGCACTTGTGCCCCTGCCTTATGCCTAGCCTGCACTTGTGCCCCTGCCTTATGCCTAGCCTGCACTTGTGCCCCTGCCTTATGCCTAGCCTGCACTTGTGCCCCTGCCTCATGCCTAGCCTGCACTTGTGCCCCTGCCTCATGCCTAGCCTGCACTTGTGCCCCTGCCTCATGCCTAGCCTGCACTTGTGCCCCTGCCTCATGCCTAGCCTGCACTTGTGCCCCTGCCTCATGCCTAGCCTGCACTTGTGCCCCTGCCTTATGCCTAGCCTGCACCTGTGCCCCTGCCTTATGCCTAGCCTGCACCTGTGCCCCTGCCTTATGCCTAGCCTGCACCTGTGCCCCTGCCTTATGCCTAGCCTGCACCTGTGCCCCTGCCTTATGCCTAGCCAGCACTTGTGCCCCTGCCTTATGCCTAGCCAGCACTTGTGCCCCTGCCTGATGCCTAGCCAGCACTTGTGCCCCTGCCTGATGTCTAGCCAGCACTTGTGCCCCTGCCTGATGCCTAGCCAGCACTTGTGCCCCTGCCTGATGCCTAGCCAGCACTTGTGCCCCTGCCTGATGCCTAGCCAGCACTTGTGCCCCTGCCTGATGCCTAGCCAGCACTTGTGCCCCTGCCTGATGCCTAGCCAGCACTTGTGCCCCTGCCTGATGCCTAGCCAGCACTTGTGCCCCTGCCTGATGCCTAGCCAGCACTTGTGCCCCTGCCTGATGCCTAGCCAGCACTTGTGCCCCTGCCTGATGCCTAGCCAGCACTTGTGCCCCTGCCTGATGCCTAGCCAGCACTTGTGCCCCTGCCTGATGCCTAGCCAGCACTTGTGCCCCTGCCTGATGCCTAGCCAGCACTTGTGCCCCTGCCTTATGCCTAGCCAGCACTTGTGCCCCTGCCTTATGCCTAGCCAGCACTTGTGCCCCTGCCTTATGCCTAGCCAGCACTTGTGCCCCTGCCTTATGCCTAGCTTGCACTTGTGCCTCTGCCTTATGCTTAGTTTGCACTTGTGCCCCTGCCTAAAGGCTAGCTCACACTTGTGCCCCTGCCTTATGCCTAGCCAGCACTTGTGCCCCTGCCTTATGCCTAGCCAGCATTTGTGCCCCTGACTTATGCCTAGCCTGCACTTGTGCCCCTGCCTTATGCCTAGCCTGCACTTGTGCCCCTGACTTATGCCTAGCCTGCACTTGTGCCCGTGCCTTAAGCCTAGCCTGCACTTGTGCCCCTGCCTTATGCCTAGCCTGCACTTGTGCCCCTGCCTTATGCCTAGCCTGCACTTGTGCCCCTGCCTTATGCCTAGCCAGCACTTGTGCCTCTGCCTTATGCTTAGTTTGCACTTGTGCCCCTGCCTAAAGGCTAGCCCGCACTTGTGCCCCTGCCTTATGCCTAGCCAGCACTTGTGCCCCTGCCTTATTCCTAGCCTGCACTTGTGCCCCTGCTTTATGCCTAGCCAGCACTTGTGCCCCAGCCTTATGCCTAGCCAGCACTTGTGCCCCTGCCTTATGCCTAGCCAGCACTTGTGCCCCTGCCTTATGCCTAGCCAGCACTTGTGCCCCTGACTTATGCCTAGCCTGCACTTGTGCCCCTGCCTTATGCCTAGCCTGCACTTGTGCCCCTGCCTTATGCCTAGCCTGCACTTGTGCCCCTGCCTTAAGCCTAGCCTGCACTTCTGCCCCTGCCTTATGCCTAGCCTGCACTTGTGCCCCTGCCTTATGCCTAGCCTGCACTTGTGCCCCTGCCTCATGCCTAGCCTGCACTTGTGCCCCTGCCTCATGCCTAGCCTGCACTTGTGCCCCTGCCTCATGCCTAGCCTGCACTTGTGCCCCTGCCTTATGCCTAGCCTGCACCTGTGCCCCTGCCTTATGCCTAGCCTGCACTTGTGCCCCTGCCTTATGCCTAGCCTGCACCTGTGCCCCTGCCTTATGCCTAGCCTGCACCTGTGCCCCTGCCTTATGCCTAGCCAGCACTTGTGCCCCTGCCTTATGCCTAGCCAGCACTTGTGCCCCTGCCTGATGCCTAGCCAGCACTTGTGCCCCTGCCTGATGTCTAGCCAGCACTTGTGCCCCTGCCTGATGCCTAGCCAGCACTTGTGCCCCTGCCTGATGCCTAGCCAGCACTTGTGCCCCTGCCTGATGCCTAGCCAGCACTTGTGCCCCTGCCTGATGCCTAGCCAGCACTTGTGCCCCTGCCTGATGCCTAGCCAGCACTTGTGCCCCTGCCTGATGCCTAGCCAGCACTTGTGCCCCTGCCTGATGCCTAGCCAGCACTTGTGCCCCTGCCTGATGCCTAGCCAGCACTTGTGCCCCTGCCTTATGCCTAGCCAGCACTTGTGCCCCTGCCTTATGCCTAGCCAGCACTTGTGCCCCTGCCTTATGCCTAGCCAGCACTTGTGCCCCTGCCTTATGCCTAGCCAGCACTTGTGCCCCTGCCTTATGCCTAGCCAGCACTTGTGCCCCTGCCATATGCCTAGCCAGCACTTGTGCCCCTGCCTTATGCCTAGCCAGCACTTGTGCCCCTGCCTTATGCCTAGCCAGCACTTGTGCCCCTGCCTTATGCCTAGCCAGCACTTGTGCCCCTGCCTTATGCCTAGCCTGCACTTGTGCCCCTGCCTTATGCCTAGCCTGCACTTGTGCCCCTGCCTTATGCCTAGCCTGCACTTGTGCCCCTGCCTTATGCCTAGCCTGCACTTGTGCCCCTGCCTTATGCCTAGCCTGCACTTGTGCCCCTGCCTTATGCCTAGCCTGCACTTGTGCCCCTGCCTTATGCCTAGCCTGCACTTGTGCCCCTGCCTTATGCCTAGCCTGCACTTGTGCCCCTGCCTTATGCCTAGCTTGCACTTGTGCCTCTGCCTTATGCTTAGTTTGCACTTGTGCCCCTGCCTAAAGGCTAGCCCGCACTTGTGCCCCTGCCTTATGCCTAGCCAGCACTTGTGCCCCTGCCTTATGCCTAGCCAGCATTTGTGCCCCTGCCTAAAGGCTAGCCCGCACTTGTGCCCCTGCCTTATGCCTAGCCAGCACTTGTGCCTCTGCCTTATGCTTAGTTTGCACTTGTGCCCCTGCCTAAAGGCTAGCCCGCACTTGTGCCCCTGCCTTATGCCTAGCCAGCACTTGTGCCCCTGCCTTATTCCTAGCCTGCACTTGTGCCCCTGCCTTATGCCTAGCCAGCACTTGTGCCCCAGCCTTATGCCTAGCCAGCACTTGTGCCCCAGCCTTATGCCTAGCCAGCACTTGTGCCCCTGCCTTATGCCTAGCCAGCACTTGTGCCCCTGCCTTATGCCTAGCCAGCACTTGTGCCCCTGCCTTATGCCTAGCCAGCACTTGTGCCTCTGCCTTATGCCTAGCCAGCACTTGTGCCCCTGCCTTATGCCTAGCCAGCACTTGTGTCCCTGCCTTATGCCTAGCCTGCACTTGTGCCCCTGCCTTATGCCTAGCCTGCACTTGTGCCCCTGCCTTATGCCTAGCCTGCACTTGTGCCCCTGCCTTATGCCTAGCCTGCACTTGTGCCCCTGCCTTATGCCTAGCCTGCACTTGTGCCCCTGCCTTATGCCTAGCCTGCACTTGTGCCCCTGCCTTATGCCTAGCCTGCACTTGTGCCCCTGCCTTATGCCTAGCCTGCACTTGTGCCCCTGCCTTATGCCTAGCCTGCACTTGTGCCCCTGCCTTATGCCTAGCCTGCACTTGTGCCCCTGCCTTATGCCTAGCCTGCACTTGTGCCCCTGCCTTATGCCTAGCCTGCACTTGTGCCCCTGCCTTATGCCTAGCCTGCACTTGTGCCCCTGCCTTATGCCTAGCCTGCACTTGTGCCCCTGCCTTATGCCTAGCCTGCACTTGTGCCCCTGCCTTATGCCTAGCCTGCACTTGTGCCCCTGCCTCATGCCTAGCCTGCACTTGTGCCCCTGCCTCATGCCTAGCCTGCACTTGTGCCCCTGCCTCATGCCTAGCCTGCACTTGTGCACCTGCCTCATGCCTAGCCTGCACTTGTGCCCCTGCCTTATGCCTAGCCTGCACCTGTGCCCCTGCCTTATGCCTAGCCTGCACTTGTGCCCCTGCCTTATGCCTAGCCTGCACCTGTGCCCCTGCCTTATGCCTAGCCTGCACCTGTGCCCCTGCCTTATGCCTAGCCAGCACTTGTGCCCCTGCCTTATGCCTAGCCAGCACTTGTGCCCCTGCCTGATGCCTAGCCAGCACTTGTGCCCCTGCCTGATGCCTAGCCAGCACTTGCGCCCCTGCCTGATGCCTAGCCAGCACTTGTGCCCCTGCCTGATGCCTAGCCAGCACTTGTGCCCCTGCCTGATGCCTAGCCAGCACTTGTGCCCCTGCCTGATGCCTAGACAGCACTTGTGCCCCTGCCTGATGCCTAGCCAGCACTTGTGCCCCTGCCTTATGCCTAGCCAGCACTTGTGCCCCTGCCTTATGCCTAGCCAGCACTTGTGCCCCTGCCTTATGCCTAGCCAGCACTTGTGCCCCTGCCTTATGCCTAGCCAGCACTTGTGCCCCTGCCATATGCCTAGCCAGCACTTGTGCCCCTGCCTTATGCCTAGCCAGCACTTGTGCCCCTGCCTTATGCTCAGCCAGCACTTGTGCCCCTGCCTTATGCCTAGCCAGCACTTGTGCCCCTGCCTTATGCCTAGCCAGCACTTGTGCCCCTGCCTTATGCCTAGCCAGCACTTGTGCCCCTGCCTTATGCCTAGCCTGCACTTGTGCCCCTGCCTTATGCCTAGCCTGCACTTGTGCCCCTGCCTTATGCCTAGCCTGCACTTGTGCCCCTGCCTTATGCCTAGCCTGCACTTGTGCCCCTGCCTTATGCCAAGCCTGCACTTGTGCCCCTGCCTTATGCCTAGCCTGCACTTGTGCCCCTGCCTTATGCCTAGCCTGCACTTGTGCCCCTGCCTTATGCCTAGCTTGCACTTGTGCCTCTGCCTTATGCTTAGTTTGCACTTGTGCCCCTGCCTAAAGGCTAGCTCGCACTTGTGCCCCTGCCTTATGCCTAGCCAGCACTTGTGCCCCTGCCTTATGCCTAGCCAGCATTTGTGCCCCTGACTTATGCCTAGCCTGCACTTGTGCCCCTGCCTTATGCCTAGCCTGCACTTGTGCCCCTGACTTATGCCTAGCCTGCACTTGTGCCCCTGCCTTAAGCCTAGCCTGCACTTGTGCCCCTGCCTTATGCCTAGCCTGCACTTGTGCCCCTGCCTTATGCCTAGCCTGCACTTGTGCCCCTGCCTTATGCCTAGCCAGCACTTGTGCCTCTGCCTTATGCTTAGTTTGCACTTGTGCCCCTGCCTAAAGGCTAGCCCGCACTTGTGCCCCTGCCTTATGCCTAGCCAGCACTTGTGCCCCTGCCTTATTCCTAGCCTGCACTTGTGCCCCTGCTTTATGCCTAGCCAGCACTTGTGCCCCAGCCTTATGCCTAGCCAGCACTTGTGCCCCTGCCTTATGCCTAGCCAGCACTTGTGCCCCTGCCTTATGCCTAGCCAGCACTTGTGCCCCTGACTTATGCCTAGCCTGCACTTGTGCCCCTGCCTTATGCCTTGCCTGCACTTGTGCCCCTGACTTATGCCTAGCCTGCACTTGTGCCCCTGCCTTAAGCCTAGCCTGCACTTGTGCCCCTGCCTTATGCCTAGCCAGCACTTGTGCCCCTGCCTTATGCCTAGCCAGCACTTGTGCCCCTGCCTTATGCCTAGCCTGCACTTGTGCCCCTGCCTTATTCCTAGCCAGCACTTGTGCCCCTGCCTTATGCCTAGCCAGCACTTGTGCCCCAGCCTTATGCCTAGCCAGCACTTGTGCCCCAGCCTTATGCCTAGCCAGCACTTGTGCCCCTGCCTTATGCCTAGCCAGCACTTGTGCCCCTGCCTTATGCCTAGCCAGCACTTGTGCCCCTGCCTTATGCCTAGCCTGCCCTTGTGCCCCTGCCTTATGCCTAGCCAGCACTTGTGCCCCTGCCTGATGCCTAGCCAGCATTTGTGCCCCTGCCTGATGCCTAGCCAGCACTTGTGCCCCTGCCTGATGCCTAGCCAGCACTTGTGCCCCTGCCTGATGCCTAGCCAGCACTTGTGCCCCTGCCTGATGCCTAGCCAGCACTTGTGCCCCTGCCTTATGCCTAGCTTGCACTTGTTCCTCTGCCTTATGCTTAGTTTGCACTTGTGCCCCTGCCTAAAGGCTAGCCTGCACTTGTGCCCCTGCCTTGTGCCTAGCCAGCACTTGTGCCCCTGCCTTATGCCTAGCCAGCACTTGTGCCCCTGCCTTATGCCTAGCCAGCACTTGTGCCCCAGCCTTATGCCTAGGCAGCACTTGTGCCCCAGCCTTATGCCTAGCCAGCACTTGTGCCCCAGCCTTATGCCTAGGCAGCACTTGTGCCCCAGCCTTATGCCTAGCCAGCACTTTTGAGCCCCTTGCATTATTGTTTTTTTGTCTTTAGCTTCATGTTGGTTATGCACACAGGGCAGGCTTTACGCTCTTCGCTCTTGTCCCGTCTGAATGCACATGCACGACTGTAATTGGGGACGAAGGCATTACCCATTTACGGAGGACAGACAAGATGTGCCTGGTCGCTTGGAGCATGGGGGTTATGGAGTGGCTCCGCACTGTACAACAAAGTACAGAGTAGAGGGTGAAAGCTAACTCTTCACCCCTAAGGGTGCCTATCCCTTTATGCAAAGAGTGCAAAGAGTTAGCCGTATGCCTTATGTGTAGCCATCACTTGTGCCCCTGCCTTAAGCTTAGCCTGCATAGGTGCCCCTGCCTTATGCCTAGCTTGCACTTGTGCCTCTGCCTTATGCTTAGTTTGTACTTGTGCCCCTGCCTAAAGCCTAGCCCGCACTTGTGCCCCTGCCTTATGCCTAGCCAGCACTTGTGTCCCTGCCTTATGCCTAGCCAGCACTTGTGCCCCTGCCTTATGCCTAGCCAGCACTTGTGCCCCTGCCTTATGCCTAGCCTGCACTTGTGCCCCTGCCTTATGCCTAGCCTGCACTTGTGCCCCTGCCTTATGCCTAGCCTGCACTTGTGCCCCTGCCTTATGCCTAGCCTGCACTTGTGCCCCTGCCTTATGCCTAGCCTCCACTTGTGCCCCTGCCTTATGCCTAGCCTGCACTTGTGCCCCTGCCTTATGCCTAGCCTGCACTTGTGCCCCTGCCTTATGCCTAGCCTGCACTTGTGCCCCTGCCTTATGCCTAGCCTGCACTTGTGCCCCTGCCTTATGCCTAGCCTGCACTTGTGCCCCTGCCTTATGCCTAGCCTGCACTTGTGCCCCTGCCTTATGCCTAGCCTGCACTTGTGCCCCTGCCTTATGCCTAGCCTGCACTTGTGCCCCTGCCTTATGCCTACCCTGCACTTGTGCCCCTGCCTTATGCCTAGCCTGCACTTGTGCCCCTGCCTTATGCCTAGCCTGCACTTGTGCCCCTGCCTTATGCCTAGCCTGCACTTGTGCCCCTGCCTTATGCCTAGCCTGCACTTGTGCCCCTGCCTTATGCCTAGCCTGCACCTGTGCCCCTGCCTTATGCCTAGCCTGCACCTGTGCCCCTGCCTTATGCCTAGCCTGCACCTGTGCCCCTGCCTTATGCCTAGCCTGCACCTGTGCCCCTGCCTTATGCCTAGCCAGCATTTGTGCCCCTGACTTATGCCTAGCCTGCACTTGTGCCCCTG
The DNA here is from genome assembly GCF_032444005.1 of Ranitomeya imitator. Lineage (NCBI taxonomy): Eukaryota > Metazoa > Chordata > Amphibia > Anura > Dendrobatidae > Ranitomeya > Ranitomeya imitator. The sequence goes on along the minus strand of NC_091288.1, from coordinate 109,749,196 downwards.
CCTTATGCCTAGCCTGCACTTGTGCCCCTGACTTATGCCTAGCCTGCACTTGTGCCCCTGCCTTAAGCCTAGCCTGCACTTGTGCCCCTGCCTTATGCCTAGCCTGCACTTGTGCCCCTGCCTTATGCCTAGCCTGCACTTGTGCCCCTGCCTTATGCCTAGCCAGCACTTGTGCCTCTGCCTTATGCTTAGTTTGCACTTGTGCCCCTGCCTAAAGGCTAGCCCGCACTTGTGCCCCTGCCTTATGCCTAGCCAGCACTTGTGCCCCTGCCTTATTCCTAGCCTGCACTTGTGCCCCTGCTTTATGCCTAGCCAGCACTTGTGCCCCAGCCTTATGCCTAGCCAGCACTTGTGCCCCTGCCTTATGCCTAGCCAGCACTTGTGCCCCTGCCTTATGCCTAGCCAGCACTTGTGCCCCTGACTTATGCCTAGCCTGCACTTGTGCCCCTGCCTTATGCCTTGCCTGCACTTGTGCCCCTGACTTATGCCTAGCCTGCACTTGTGCCCCTGCCTTAAGCCTAGCCTGCACTTGTGCCCCTGCCTTATGCCTAGCCAGCACTTGTGCCCCTGCCTTATGCCTAGCCAGCACTTGTGCCCCTGCCTTATGCCTAGCCTGCACTTGTGCCCCTGCCTTATTCCTAGCCAGCACTTGTGCCCCTGCCTTATGCCTAGCCAGCACTTGTGCCCCAGCCTTATGCCTAGCCAGCACTTGTGCCCCAGCCTTATGCCTAGCCAGCACTTGTGCCCCTGCCTTATGCCTAGCCAGCACTTGTGCCCCTGCCTTATGCCTAGCCAGCACTTGTGCCCCTGCCTTATGCCTAGCCTGCCCTTGTGCCCCTGCCTTATGCCTAGCCAGCACTTGTGCCCCTGCCTGATGCCTAGCCAGCATTTGTGCCCCTGCCTGATGCCTAGCCAGCACTTGTGCCCCTGCCTGATGCCTAGCCAGCACTTGTGCCCCTGCCTGATGCCTAGCCAGCACTTGTGCCCCTGCCTGATGCCTAGCCAGCACTTGTGCCCCTGCCTTATGCCTAGCTTGCACTTGTTCCTCTGCCTTATGCTTAGTTTGCACTTGTGCCCCTGCCTAAAGGCTAGCCTGCACTTGTGCCCCTGCCTTGTGCCTAGCCAGCACTTGTGCCCCTGCCTTATGCCTAGCCAGCACTTGTGCCCCTGCCTTATGCCTAGCCAGCACTTGTGCCCCAGCCTTATGCCTAGGCAGCACTTGTGCCCCAGCCTTATGCCTAGCCAGCACTTGTGCCCCAGCCTTATGCCTAGGCAGCACTTGTGCCCCAGCCTTATGCCTAGCCAGCACTTTTGAGCCCCTTGCATTATTGTTTTTTTGTCTTTAGCTTCATGTTGGTTATGCACACAGGGCAGGCTTTACGCTCTTCGCTCTTGTCCCGTCTGAATGCACATGCACGACTGTAATTGGGGACGAAGGCATTACCCATTTACGGAGGACAGACAAGATGTGCCTGGTCGCTTGGAGCATGGGGGTTATGGAGTGGCTCCGCACTGTACAACAAAGTACAGAGTAGAGGGTGAAAGCTAACTCTTCACCCCTAAGGGTGCCTATCCCTTTATGCAAAGAGTGCAAAGAGTTAGCCGTATGCCTTATGTGTAGCCATCACTTGTGCCCCTGCCTTAAGCTTAGCCTGCATAGGTGCCCCTGCCTTATGCCTAGCTTGCACTTGTGCCTCTGCCTTATGCTTAGTTTGTACTTGTGCCCCTGCCTAAAGCCTAGCCCGCACTTGTGCCCCTGCCTTATGCCTAGCCAGCACTTGTGTCCCTGCCTTATGCCTAGCCAGCACTTGTGCCCCTGCCTTATGCCTAGCCAGCACTTGTGCCCCTGCCTTATGCCTAGCCTGCACTTGTGCCCCTGCCTTATGCCTAGCCTGCACTTGTGCCCCTGCCTTATGCCTAGCCTGCACTTGTGCCCCTGCCTTATGCCTAGCCTGCACTTGTGCCCCTGCCTTATGCCTAGCCTCCACTTGTGCCCCTGCCTTATGCCTAGCCTGCACTTGTGCCCCTGCCTTATGCCTAGCCTGCACTTGTGCCCCTGCCTTATGCCTAGCCTGCACTTGTGCCCCTGCCTTATGCCTAGCCTGCACTTGTGCCCCTGCCTTATGCCTAGCCTGCACTTGTGCCCCTGCCTTATGCCTAGCCTGCACTTGTGCCCCTGCCTTATGCCTAGCCTGCACTTGTGCCCCTGCCTTATGCCTAGCCTGCACTTGTGCCCCTGCCTTATGCCTACCCTGCACTTGTGCCCCTGCCTTATGCCTAGCCTGCACTTGTGCCCCTGCCTTATGCCTAGCCTGCACTTGTGCCCCTGCCTTATGCCTAGCCTGCACTTGTGCCCCTGCCTTATGCCTAGCCTGCACTTGTGCCCCTGCCTTATGCCTAGCCTGCACCTGTGCCCCTGCCTTATGCCTAGCCTGCACCTGTGCCCCTGCCTTATGCCTAGCCTGCACCTGTGCCCCTGCCTTATGCCTAGCCTGCACCTGTGCCCCTGCCTTATGCCTAGCCTGCACCTGTGCCCCTGCCTTATGCCTAGCCTGCACCTGTGCCCCTGCCTTATGCCTAGCCTGCACCTGTGCCCCTGCCTTATGCCTAGCCTGCACCTGTGCCCCTGCCTTATGCCTAGCCTGCACCTGTGCCCCTGCCTTATGCCTAGCCTGCACCTGTGCCCCTGCCTTATGCCTAGCCTGCACTTGTGCCTCTGCCTTATGCCTAGCCTGCACTTGTTCCCCTGCCTTATGCCTAGCTTGCACTTGTGCCCCTGCCTTATGCCTAGCCAGCACTTGTGCCCCTGCCTTATGCCTAGCCAGCACTTGTGCCCCTGCCTTATGCCTAGCCAGCACTTGTGCCCCTGCCTTATGCCTAGCCAGCACTTGTGCCCCTGCCTTATGCCTAGCCAGCACTTGTGCCCCTGCCTTATGCCTAGCCAGCACTTGTGCCCCTGCCTTATGCCTAGCCAGCACTTGTGCCCCTGCCTTATGCCTAGCCAGCACTTGTGCCCCTGCCTTATGCCTAGCCAGCACTTGTTCCCCTGCCTTATGCCTAGCCAGCACTTGTGCCCCTGCCTTATGCCTAGCCAGCACTTGTGCCCCTTCCTTATGCCTAGCCAGCACTTGTGCCCCTGCCTTATGCCTAGCCAGCACTTTTGTGCCCCTGCCTTATGCCTAGCCAGCACTTTTGAGCCCCTTGCATTATTGTTTTTTTATCTATAGCTTCATGTTGGTTATGCACACAGGGCAGGCTTTACGCTCTTCGCTCTTGTCCCTTCTGAATGCACATGCACGACTGTAATTGGGGACGAAGGCATTACCCATTTACGGAGGACAGACAAGATGTGCCTGGTCGCTTGGAGCATGGGGGTTATGGAGTGGCTCCGCACTGTACAACAAAGTACAGAGTAGAGGGGTGAAAGCTAGCTCTTCACCCCTAAGGGTGCCTATCCCTTTATGCAAAGAGTGCAAATAGTTAGCCGTATGCCTTATGTGTAGCCATCACTTGTGCCCCTGCCTTATGCCTAGCCTGCATAGGTGCCCCTGCCTTATGCCTAGCTTGCACTTGTGCCTCTGCCTTATGCTTAGTTTGTACTTGTGCCCCTGCCTAAAGCCTAGCCCGCACTTGTGCCCCTGCCTTATGCCTAGCCTGCACTTGTGCCCCTGCCTTATGCCTAGCCTGCACTTGTGCCCCTGCCTTATGCCTAGCCTGCACTTGTGCCCCTGCCTTATGCCTAGCCTGCACTTGTGCCCCTGCCTTATGCCTAGCCTGCACTTGTGCCCCTGCCTTATGCCTAGCCTGCACTTGTGCCCCTGCCTTATGCCTTGCCAGCACCTGTGCCCCTGCCTTATGCCTTGCCAGCACCTGTGCCCCTGCCTTATGCCTTGCCAGCACCTGTGCCCCTGCCTTATGCCTAGCCAGCACTTGTGCCCCTGCCTTATGCCTAGCCAGCACTTGTGCCCCTGCCTTATGCCTAGCCAGCACTTGTGCCCCTGCCTTATGCCTAGCCAGCACTTGTGCCCTGCCTTATGCCTAGCCAGCACTTGTGCCCCTGCCTTATGCCTAGCCAGCACTTGTGCCCCTGCCTTATGCCTAGCCAGCACTTGTGCCCCTGCCTTATGCCTAGCCAGCAATTGTGCCCCTGCCTTATGCCTAGCCAGCACTTGTGCCCCTGCCTTATGCCTAGCCTGCACTTGTGCCCATGCCTTATGCCTAGCCAGCACTTGTGCCCCTGCCTTATGCCTAGCCAGCACTTGTGCCCCTGCCTTATGCCTAGCCAGCACTTGTGCCCCTGCCTTATGCCTAGCCAGCACTTGTGCCCCTGCCTTATGCCTAGCCAGCAATTGTGCCCCTGCCTTATGCCTAGCCAGCATTTGTGCCCCTGCATTATGCCTAGCCTGCACTTGTGCCCCTGCCTTATGCCTGGCCTGCACTTGCGCCCCTGCCTTATGCCTGGCCTGCACTTGCGCCCCTGCCTTATGCCTGGCCTGCACTTGTGCCCCTGCCTTATGCCTGGCCTGCACTTGTGCCCCTGCCTTATGCCTGGCCTGCACTTGTGCCCCTGCCTTATGCCTGGCCTGCACTTGTGCCCCTGCCTTATGCCTGGCCTGCACTTGTGCCCCTGCCTTATGCCTGGCCTGCACTTGTGCCCCTGCCTTATGCCTGGCCTGCACTTGTGCCCCTGCCTTATGCCTGGCCTGCACTTGTGCCCCTGCCTTATGCCTGGCCTGCACTTGTGCCCCTGCCTTATGCCTGGCCTGCACTTGTGCCACTGCCTTATGCCTGGCCTGCACTTGTGCCACTGTCTTATGCCTGGCCTGCACTTGTGCCCCTGCCTTATGCCTGGCCTGCACTTGTGCCCCTGCCTTATGCGTGGCCTGCACTTGTGCCCCTGCCTTATGCCTGGCCTGCACTTGTGCCCCTGCCTTATGCCTGGCCTGCACTTGTGCCCCTGCCTTATGCCTGGCCTGCACTTGTGCCCCTGCCTTATGCCTAGCCAGCACTTGTGCCCCTGCCTTATGCCTAGCCAGCACTTGTGCCCCTGCCTTATGCCTAGCCAGCACTTGTGCCCCTGCCTTATGCCTAGCCAGCACTTGTGCCCCTGCCTTATGCCTAGCCTGCACTTGTGCCCCTGCCTTATGCCTAGCCTGCACTTGTGCCCGTGCCTTATGCCTAGCCAGCACTTGTGCCCCTGCCTTATGCCTAGCCAGCACTTGTGCCCCTGCCTTATGCCTAGCCAGCACTTTTGAGCCCCTTGCATTATTGTTTTTTTGTCTTTAGCTTCATGTTGGTTATGCACACAGGGCAGGCTTAACGCTCTTCGCTCTTGTCCCGTCTGAATGCACATGCACGACTGTAATTGGGGACGAAGGCATTACCCATTTACGGAGGACAGACAAGATGTGCCTGGTCGCTTGGAGCATGGGGGTTATGGAGTGGCTCCGCACTGTACAACAAAGTACAGAGTAGAGGGGTGAATGCTAACTCTTCACTCCTAAGGGTGCCTATCCCTTTATGCAAAGAGTGCAAAGAGTTAGCCGTATGCCTTATGTGTAGCCATCACTTGTGCCCCTGCCTTAAGCCTAGCCTGCATAGGTGCCCCTGCCTAATGCCTAGCTTGCACTTGTGCCTCTGCCTTATGCTTAGTTTGTACTTGTGGCCCTGCCTAAAGCCTAGCCCGCACTTGTGCCCCTGCCTTATGCCTAGCCAGCACTTGTGCCCCTGCCTTATGCCTAGCCTGCACTTGTGCCCCTGCCTTATGCCTAGCCTGCACTTGTGCCCCTGCCTTATGCCTAGCCAGCACTTGTGCCCCTGCCTTATGCCTAGCCAGCACCTGTGACCCTGCCTTATGCCTTGCCAGCACCTGTGCGCCTGCCTTATGCCTAGCCTGCACCTGTGCCCCTGCCTTATGCCTTGCCAGCACCTGTGCCCCTGACTTATGCCTAGCCAGCACCTGTGCCCCTGACTTATGCCTAGCCAGCACCTGTGCCCCTGACTTATGCCTAGCCAGCACCTGTGCCCCTGCCTTATGCCTAGCCAGCACCTGTGCCCCTGCCTTATGCCTAGCCTGCACTTGTGCCCCTGCCGTATGCCTAGCCTGCACTTGTGCCGCTGCCTTATGCCTAGCCTGCACTTGTGCCCGGCCTGCACTTGTGCCCCTGCCTTATGCCTGGCCTGCACTTGTGCCCCTGCCTTATGCCTGGCCTGCACTTGTGCCCGGCCTGCACTTGTGCCCCTGCCTTATGCCTGGCCTGCACTTGTGCCCCTGCCTTATGCCTGGCCTGCACTTGTGCCCCTGCCTTATGCCTGGCCTGCACTTGTGCCCCTGCCTTATGCCTGGCCTGCACTTGTGCCCCTGCCTTATGCCTGGCCTGCACTTGTGCCCCTGCCTTATGCCTGGCCTGCACTTGTGACTGGCCTGCACTTGTGCCCCTACCTTATGCTTGGCCTGCACTTGTGCCCCTGCCTTATGCCTAGCCTGCACTTGTGCCCCTGCCTTATGCCTAGCCTGCACTTGTGCCCCTGCCTTATGCCTAGCCTGCACTTGTGCCCCTGCCTTAAGCCTAGCCTGCACTTGTGCCCCTGCCTTATGCCTAGCCTGCACTTGTGCCCCTGCCTTATGCCTAGCCTGCACTTGTGCGCCTGCCTTATGCCTAGCCTGCACTTGTGCCCCTGCCTTATGCCTAGCCTGCACTTGTGCCCCTGCCTTATGCCTAGCCAGCACTTGTGCCCCTGCCTTATGCCTAGCCAGCACTTGTGCCCCTGCCTCATGCCTAGCCAGCACTTGTGCCCCTGTCTTATGCCTAGCCAGCACTTGTGCCCCTGCCTTATGCCTAGCCAGCACTTGTGCCCCTGCCTTATGCCTAGCCAGCACTTGTGCCCCTGCCTTATGCCTAGCCTGCACTTGTGCCCCTGCCTTATGCCTAGCCTGCACTTGTGCCCCTGCCTTATGCCTAGCCTGCACTTGTGCCCCTGCCTTATGCCTAGCCTGCACTTGTGCCCCTGCCTTATGCCTAGCCTGCAGTTGTGCCCCTGCCTTATGCCTAGCCTGCACCTGTGCCCCTGCCTTATGCCTAGCCTGCACCTGTGCCCCTGCCTTATGCCTAGCCTGCACCTGTGCCCCTGCCTTATGCCTAGCCTGCACCTGTGCCCCTGCCTTATGCCTAGCCTGCACCTGTGCCCCTGCCTTATGCCTAGCCTGCACCTGTGCCCCTGCCTTATGCCTAGCCTGCACCTGTGCCCCTGCCTTATGCCTAGCCTGCACCTGTGCCCCTGCCTTATGCCTAGCCTGCACCTGTGCCCCTGCCTTATGCCTAGCCTGCACCTGTGCCCCTGCCTTATGCCTAGCCTGCACCTGTGCCCCTGCCTTATGCCTAGCCTGCACTTGTGCCCCTGCCTTATGCCTAGCCTGCACTTGTGCCCCTGCCTTATGCCTAGCCTGCACTTGTGCCCCTGCCTTATGCCTAGCCTGCACTTGTGCCTCTGCCTTATGCCTAGCCTGCACCTGTGCCCCTGCCTTATGCCTAGCCTGCACCTGTGCCCCTGCCTTATGCCTAGCCTGCACCTGTGCCCCTGCCTTATGCCTAGCCTGCACTTGTGCCCCTGCCTTATGCCTAGCCTGCACCTGTGCCCCTGCCTTATGCCTAGCCTGCACTTGTGCCCCTGCCTTATGCCTAGCCTGCACTTGTGCCTCTGCCTTATGCCTAGCCTGCACTTGTGCCCCTGCCTTATGCCTAGCCTGCACCTGTGCCCCTGCCTTATGCCTAGCCTGCACCTGTGCCCCTGCCTTATGCCTAGCCTGCACCTGTGCCCCTGCCTTATGCCTAGCCTGCACCTGTGCCCCTGCCTTATGCCTAGCCTGCACCTGTGCCCCTGCCTTATGCCTAGCCTGCACCTGTGCCCCTGCCTTATGCCTAGCCAGCATTTGTGCCCCTGCCTTATGCCTAGCCTGCACCTGTGCCCCTGCCTTATGCCTAGCCAGCACTTGTGCCCCTGCCTTATGCCTAGCCAGCACTTGTGCCCCTGCCTTATGCCTAGCCAGCACTTGTGCCCCTGCCTTATGCCTAGCCAGCACTTGTGCCCCTGCCTTATGCCTAGCCAGCACTTGTGCCCCTGCCTTATGCCTAGCCAGCACTTGTGCCCCTGCCTTATGCCTAGCCAGCACTTGTGCCCCTGCCTTATGCCTAGCCAGCACTTGTGCCCCTGCCTTATGCCTAGCCAGCACTTGTGCCCCTGCCTTATGCCTAGCCAGCACTTGTGCCCCTGCCTTATGCCTAGCCAGCACTTGTGCCCCTGCCTTATGCCTAGCCAGCACTTTTGTGCCCCTGCCTTATGCCTAGCCAGCACTTTTGAGCCCCTTGCATTATTGTTTTTTTGTCTTTAGCTTCATGTTGGTTATGCACACAGGGCAGGCTTTACGCTCTTCGCTCTTGTCCCGTCTGAATGCACATGCACGACTGTAATTGGGGACGAAGGCATTACCCATTTACGGAGGACAGACAAGATGTGCCTGGTCGCTTGGAGCATGGGGGTTATGGAGTGGCTCCGCACTGTACAACAAAGTACAGAGTAGAGGGGTGAAAGCTAGCTCTTCACCCCTAAGGGTGCCTATCCCTTTATGCAAAGGGTGCAAATAGTTAGCCGTATGCCTTATGTGTAGCCATCACTTGTGCCCCTGCCTTATGCCTAGCCTGCATAGGTGCCCCTGCCTTATGCCTAGCTTGCACTTGTGCCTCTGCCTTATGCTTAGTTTGTACTTGTGCCCCTGCATAAAGCCTAGCCCGCACTTGTGCCCCTGCCTTATGCCTAGCCAGCACTTGTGCCCCTGCCTTATGCCTAGCCTGCACTTGTGCCCCTGCCTTATGCCTAGCCTGCACTTGTGCCCCTGCCTTATGCCTAGCCTGCACTTGTGCCCCTGCCTTATGCCTAGCCTGCACTTGTGCCCCTGCCTTATGCCTTGCCAGCACCTGTGCCCCTGCCTTATGCCTTGCCAGCACCTGTGCCCCTGCCTTATGCCTTGCCAGCACCTGTGCCCCTGCCTTATGCCTAGCCAGCACTTGTGCCCCTGCCTTATGCCTAGCCAGCACTTGTGCCCCTGCCTTATGCCTAGCCAGCACTTGTGCCCCTGCCTTATGCCTAGCCAGCACTTGTGCCCTGCCTTATGCCTAGCCAGCACTTGTGCCCCTGCCTTATGCCTAGCCAGCACTTGTGCCCCTGCCTTATGCCTAGCCAGCAATTGTGCCCCTGCCTTATGCCTAGCCAGCACTTGTGCCCCTGCCTTATGCCTAGCCTGCACTTGTGCCCCTGCCTTATGCCTAGCCAGCACTAGTGCCCCTGCCTTATGCCTAGCCAGCACTTGTGCCCCTGCCTTATGCCTAGCCAGCACTTGTGCCCCTGCCTTATGCCTAGCCAGCACTTTTGAGCCCCTTGCATTATTGTTTTTTTGTCTTTAGCTTCATGTTGGTTATGCACACAGGGCAGGCTTTACGCTCTTCGCTCTTGTCCCGTCTGAATGCACATGCACGACTGTAATTGGGGACGAAGGCATTACCCATTTACGGAGGACAGACAAGATGTGCCTGGTCGCTTGGAGCATGGGGGTTATGGAGTGGCTCCGCACTGTACAACAAAGTACAGAGTAGAGGGGTGAAAGCTAGCTCTTCACCCCTAAGGGTGCCTATCCCTTTATGCAAAGAGTGCAAATAGTTAGCCGTATGCCTTATGTGTAGCCATCACTTGTGCCCCTGCCTTATGCCTAGCCTGCATAGGTGCCCCTGCCTTATGCCTAGCTTGCACTTGTGCCTCTGCCTTATGCTTAGTTTGTACTTGTGCCCCTGCCTAAAGCCTAGCCCGCACTTGTGCCCCTGCCTTATGCCTAGCCAGCACTTGTGCCCCTGCCTTATGCCTAGCCTGCACTTGTGCCCCTGCCTTATGCCTAGCCTGCACTTGTGCCCCTGCCTTATGCCTAGCCTGCACTTGTGCCCCTGCCTTATGCCTAGCCTGCACTTGTGCCCCTGCCTTATGCCTTGCCAGCACCTGTGCCCCTGCCTTATGCCTTGCCAGCACCTGTGCCCCTGCCTTATGCCTTGCCAGCACCTGTGCCCCTGCCTTATGCCTTGCCAGCACCTGTGCCGCTGCCTTATGCCTTGCCAGCACCTGTGCCCCTGCCTTATGCCTTGCCAGCACCTGTGCCCCTGCCTTATGCCTAGCCAGCACCTGTGCCCCTACCTTATGCCTAGCCAGCACCTGTGCCCCTGCCTTATGCCTAGCCAGCACTTGTGCCCCTGCCTTATGCCTAGCCAGCACTTGTGCCCCTGCCTTATGCCTAGCCAGCACTTGTGCCCCTGCCTTATGCCTAGCCAGCACTTGTGCCCTGCCTTATGCCTAGCCAGCACTTGTGCCCCTGCCTTATGCCTAGCCAGCACTTGTGCCCCTGCCTTATGCCTAGCCAGCAATTGTGCCCCTGCCTTATGCCTAGCCAGCACTTGTGCCCCTGCCTTATGCCTAGCCTGCACTTGTGCCCCTGCCTTATGCCTAGCCAGCACTTGTGCCCCTGCCTTATGCCTAGCCTGCACTTGTGCCCCTGCCTTATGCCTAGCCTGCACTTGTGACCCTGCCTTATGCCTAGCCTGCACTTGTGACCCTGCCTTATGCCTAGCCTGCACTTGTGCCCCTGCCTTATGCCTTGCCAGCACCTGTGCCCCTGCCTTATGCCTTGCCAGCACCTGTGCCCCTGTCTTATGCCTTGCCAGCACCTGTGCCCCTGCCTTATGCCTAGCCAGCACTTGTGCCCCTGCCTTATGCCTAGCCAGCACTTGTGCCCCTGCCTTATGCCTAGCCAGCACTTGTGCCCCTGCCTTATGCCTAGCCAGCACTTGTGCCCTGCCTTATGCCTAGCCAGCACTTGTGCCCCTGCCTTATGCCTAGCCAGCACTTGTGCCCCTGCCTTATGCCTAGCCAGCAATTGTGCCCCTGCCTTATGCCTAGCCAGCACTTGTGCCCCTGCCTTATGCCTAGCCTGCACTTGTGCCCCTGCCTTATGCCTAGCCAGCACTTGTGCCCCTGCCTTATGCCTAGCCAGCACTTGTGCCCCTGCCTTATGCCTAGCCAGCACTTGTGCCCCTGCCTTATGCCTAGCCAGCACTTGTGCCACTGCCTTATGCCTAGCCAGCATTTGTGCCCCTGCATTATGCCTAGCCTGCACTTGTGCCCCTGCCTTATGCCTAGCCTGCACTTGTGCCCCTGCCTTATGCCTAGCCGGCACTTGTGCCCCTGCCTTATGCCTAGCCTGCACTTGTGCCCCTGCCTTATGCCTAGCCTGCACTTGTGCCCCTGCCTTATGCCTAGCCTGCACTTGTGCCCCTGCCTTATGCCTAGCATGCACTTGTGCCCCTGCCTTATGCCTAGCCTGCACGTGTGCCCCTGCCTTATGCCTAGCCTGCACTTGTGCCCCTGCCTTATGCCTAGCCTGCACTTGTGCCCCTGCCTTATGCCTAGCCTGCACTTGTGCCCCTGCCTTATGCCTAGCCTGCACTTGTGCCCCTGCCTTATGCCTAGCCTGCACTTGTGCCCCTGCCTTATGCCTAGCCTGCACTTGTGCCCCTGCCTTATGCCTAGCCTGCACCTGTGTCCCTGCCTTATGCCTAGCCTGCACCTGTGCCCCTGCCTTATGCCTAGCCTGCACCTGTGCCCCTGCCTTATGCCTAGCCTGCACCTGTGCCCCTGCCTTATGCCTAGCCTGCACCTGTGCCCCTGCCTTATGCCTAGCCTGCACCTGTGCCCCTGCCTTATGCCTAGCCTGCACCTGTGCCCCTGCCTTATGCCTAGCCTGCACCTGTGCCCCTGCCTTATGCCTAGCCTGCACCTGTGCCCCTGCCTTATGCCTAGCCTGCACCTGTGCCCCTGCCTTATGCCTAGCCTGCACCTGTGCCCCTGCCTTATGCCTAGCCTGCACCTGTGCCCCTGCCTTATGCCTAGCCTGCACCTGTGCCCCTGCCTTATGCCTAGCCTGCACCTGTGCCCCTGCCTTCTGCCTAGCCTGCACTTGTGCCCCTGCCTTATGCCTAGCCTGCACCTGTGCCCCTGCCTTATGCCTAGCCTGCACCTGTGCCCCTGCCTTATGCCTAGCCTGCACCTGTGCCCCTGCCTTATGCCTAGCCTGCACCTGTGCCCCTGCCTTATGCGTAGCCTGCACCTGTGCCCCTGCCTTATGCCTAGCCTGCACTTGTGCCCCTGCCTTATGCCTAGCCAGCAATTGTGCCCCTGCCTTATGCCTAGCCAGCACTTGTGCCCCTGCCTTATGCCTAGCCAGCAATTGTGCCCCTGCCTTATGCCTAGCCAGCACTTGTGCCCCTGCCTTATGCCTAGCCAGCACTTGTGCCCCTGCCTTATGCCTAGCCAGCACTTGTGCCCCTGCCTTATGCCTAGCCAGCACTTGTGCCCCTGCCTTATGCCTAGCCAGCACTTGTGCCCCTGCCTTATGCCTAGCCAGCACTTGTGCCCCTGCCTTATGCCTAGCCAGCACTTGTGCCCCTGTCTTATGCCTAGCCAGCACTTGTGCCCCTGCCTAATGCCTAGCCAGCACTTGTGCCCCTGCCTTATGCCTAGCCAGCACTTGTGCCCCTGCCTTATGCCTAGCCAGCACTTGTGCCCCTGCCTTATGCCTAGCCAGCACTTGTGCCCCTGCCTTATGCCTAGCCAGCACTTGTTCCCCTGCCTTATGCCTGGCCTGCACTTGTTCCCCTGCCTTATGCCTGGCCTGCACTTGTTCCCCTGCCTTATGCCTGGCCTGCACTTGTGCCCCTGCCTTATGCCTGGCCTGCACCTGTGCCCCTGCCTTATGCCTGGCCTGCACCTGTGCCCCTGCCTTATGCCTGGCCTGCACCTGTGCCCCTGCCTTATGCCTGGCCTGCACTTGTGCCCCTGCCTTATGCCTGGCCTGCACTTGTGCCCCTGCCTTATGCCTGGCCTGCACTTGTGCCCCTGCCTTATGCCTGGCCTGCACTTGTGCCCCTGCCTTATGCCTGGCCTGCACTTGTGCCCCTGCCTTATGCCTGGCCTGCACTTGTGCCCCTGCCTTATGCCTGGCCTGCACTTGTGCCCCTGCCTTATGCCTGGCCTGCACTTGTGCCCCTGCCTTATGCCTGGCCTGCACTTGTGCCCCTGCCTTATGCCTGGCCTGCACTTGTGCCCCTGCCTTATGCCTGGCCTGCACTTGTGCCCCTGCCTTATGCCTGGCCTGCACTTGTGCCCCTGCCTTATGCCTGGCCTGCACTTGTGCCCCTGCCTTATGCCTGGCCTGCACTTGTGCCCCTGCCTTATGCCTGGCCTGCACTTGTGCCCCTGCCTTATGCCTGGCCTGCACTTGTGCCCCTGCCTTATGCCTGGCCTGCACTTGTGCCCCTGCCTTATGCCTGGCCTGCACTTGTGCCCCTGCCTTATGCCTGGCCTGCACTTGTGCCCCTGCCTTATGCCTGGCCTGCACTTGTGCCCCTGCCTTATGCCTGGCCTGCACTTGTGCCCCTGCCTTATGCCTGGCCTGCACTTGTGCCCCTGCCTTATGCCTGGCCTGCACTTGTGCCCCTGCCTTATGCCTGGCCTGCACTTGTGCCCCTGCCTTATGCCTGGCCTGCACTTGTGCCCCTGCCTTATGCCTGGCCTGCACTTGTGCCCCTGCCTTATGCCTGGCCTGCACTTGTGCCCCTGCCTTATGCCTGGCCAGCACTTGTGCCCCTGCCTTATGCCTGGCCAGCACTTGTGCCCCTGCCTTATGCCTGGCCAGCACTTGTGCCCCTGCCTTATGCCTAGCCAGCACTTGTGCCCCTGCCTTATGCCTAGCCAGCACTTGTGCCCCTGCCTTATGCCTAGCCAGCACTTTTGAGCCCTTTTCATTATTGTTTTTTTGTCTTTAGCTTCATGTTGGTTATGCACACAGGGCAGGCTTAACGCTCTTCGCTCTTGTCCCGTCTGAATGCACATGCACGACTGTAATTGGGGACGAAGGCATTACCCATTTACGGAGGACAGACAAGATGTGCCTGGTCGCTTGGAGCATGGGGGTTATGGAGTGGCTCCGCACTGTACAACAAAGTACAGAGTAGAGGGGTGAAAGCTAACTCTTCACTCCTAAGGGTGCCTATCCCTTTATGCAGAGTGCAAAGAGTTAGCCGTATGCCTTATGTGTAGCCATCACTTGTGCCCCTGCCTTAAGCCTAGCCTGCATAGGTGCCCCTGCCTTATGCCTAGCTTGCACTTGTGCCTCTGCCTTATGCTTAGTTTGTACTTGTGGCCCTGCCTAAAGCCTAGCCCGCACTTGTGCCCCTGCCTTATGCCTAGCCAGCACTTGTGCCCCTGCCTAATGCCTAGCCTGCACTTGTGCCCCTGCCTTATGCCTAGCCTGCACTTGTGCCCCTGCCTTATGCCTAGCCAGCACCTGTGACCCTGCCTTATGCCTTGCCAGCACCTGTGCCCCTGACTTATGCCTAGCCAGCACCTGTGCCCCTGCCTTATGCCTAGCCAGCACCTGTGCCCCTGCCTTATGCCTAGCCAGCACCTGTGCCCCTGCCTTATGCCTAGCCTGCACTTGTGCCCCTGCCTTATGCCTAGCCTGCACTTGTGCCGCTGCCTTATGCCTAGCCAGCACTTGTGCCCTGCCTTATGCCTAGTGTTGTGAGTTCTGTTTTTGGGCTCCCTCTGGTGGTTACTGATGGTACTGGGTGACTTGTCTTTCCTGGGTTTCTGGGTTCCACCTGTTCCATCAGCATATGGGAGTTTCCTATTTAACCTGGCTTTGCTGGCATTTCCTCGCCGGTTATCAATGTATCCAGTGTGTCTTGTTACCTCTGCTCCCTGCTCCTAGAACCTTCTGGTCAAGCTAAGTTTGGATTTTCCTGTTTTGGTGTTTTGCTTTATTTGGTTTTTAGTCCAGCCTGCAGATATGTGATTCTTGCTGCTGGTTGCTCTAGTGGGCTGAAATTGCTCCTCATGTACCATGAGTTGGCACATGAGTTCAAGTAATTTCAGGATGGGTTTTTGAAGGGTTTTTCGCTGACCGCGCAGTTCACTTTTGTATCCTCTGCTATCTAGCTTTAGCGGGCCTCATTTTGCTGAAACTGTTTTCATACTGCGTATGTGCTTTCCTCTCATTTCACCGTCATTATTTGTGGGGGGCTGCTATTTCTGTGGGGGATTTCTCTGGAGGCAAGAGAGGTCTGTGTTTCTTCTAATAGGGGAAGTTAGATCTTCGGCTGGAGCGAGACGTCTAGGATCATCGTAGGCACGTTCCCCGGCTACTTTTATTTGTGTGTTAGGTTCAGGGCCGCGGTCAGCTCAGGTTCCATCGCCCTAGAGCTTGTTTGTATCTGTGCTTGTCCTTTAGTGATCCCCTGCCGTTGGGATCATGACAGTATAACCGGCCCACAAAGTGTTAATTGTACTGGCTGAAGTAGGAGGATAAGTAGTCTGAGGAAGTTTTTTTTTTTTTTTTTTTTTTTTTCTTTCTCTTTCCCTCAGAGTTTGCTGCCTAGCCTTATTGCAGCCTGGCTACTTCCTCCTCCTCTTAATCTTTGAATGGCTCTGATCCCAGCTGTTTATCATGGACGTCCAGAGTTTGGCTTCCAGCCTGAATAATCTTGCCACTAAGGTTCAAAATATACAGGATTTTGTTGTACATGCTCCTATGTCTGAACCTAGAATTCCTGTCCCAGAGTTTTTTTCTGAAGATAGATCTCGTTTTCTGAATTTTAGGAACAATTGCAAGTTGTTTCTTTCTTTGAAATCTCGCTCCTCTGGAGACCCTGCTCAGCAAGTCAAGATAATTATATCTTTCCTGCGGGGTGACCCTCAGGATTGGGCATTTGCATTGGCACCAGGGGACCCTGCGTTGCTTAATGCGGATGCGTTTTTTCTGGCATTGGGTTTGCTCTATGAGGAACCTAACCAAGAGATTCAGGCTGAAAAAGCTTTGTTGGCCCTCTCTCAGGGGAAAGATGAAGCAGAAATTTATTGTCAAAAATTTCGGAAGTGGTCGGTGCTTACTCAGTGGAATGAGTGCGCTCTGGCTGCAAAGTTTAGAGATGGCCTTTCTGAGGCCATTAAAGATGTTATGGTGGGGTTCCCTGCGCCTGCTGGTCTGAATGAGTCTATGACTATGGCTGTTCAGATTGATCGGCGTTTACGGGAGCGCAAACCTGTGCATCATTTGGCGGTGTCGTCTGAACCGTCACCTGAGATAATGCAATGTGATAGAATTCAGTCCAGAAGTGAACGGCAAAAGTATAGGCGGAAAAAAGGGTTGTGCTTTTATTGTGGTGATTCAGCTCATGTTATATCAGCATGCTCTAAACGCACAAAAAAGGTTGATAAGTCTGTTGCCATTAGTACTTTACAGTCTAAGTTCATTCTGTCTGTGACTCTGATTTGTTCATTATCATCCATTTCCGTCGATGCCTATGTGGATTCAGGCGCTGCCCTGAGTCTTATGGATTGGTCATTTGCCAATCGCTGTGGGTTTAGTCTGGAGCCTCTGGAAGTCCCTATTCCTTTGAAGGGAATTGACTCTACACCTTTGGCTATGAATAAACCTCAGTACTGGACACAAGTGACCATGCGTATGACTCCCGTTCATCAGGAGGTGATTCGCTTCCTGGTACTGTATAATTTGCATGATGTTCTAGTACTTGGTCTGCCAAGGTTACAAACTCATAATCCAGTCCTTGACTGGAAATCAATGTCTGTGTTAAGCTGGGGTTGTCAGGGGGTTCATGATGATGCACCTCCGATTTCTATCGCTTCATCTACTCCTTCTGAGATTCCTGTGTTTTTGTCTGACTATCGGGATGTTTTTGAGGAGCCTAAGCTCAGTTCGCTTCCTCCTCACAGGGATTGCGATTGTGCTATAAATTTAATTCCAGGCAGTAAATTTCCTAAAGGTCGTTTGTTCAGTCTGTCAGTGCCAGAGCATACTGCTATGCGGGATTATGTTAAGGAGTCCTTGGAAAAGGGACATATCCGTCCATCTTTGTCCCCTTTGGGAGCAGGTTTTTTTTTTCGTGGCCAAAAAAGATGGTTCCTTGAGACCTTGTATAGATTATCGTCTTTTGAATAAGATTACCGTAAAATATCAGTATCCTTTGCCATTGTTGACTGATTTGTTTGCTCGCATTAAGGGGGCTAAATGGTTCACTAAGATTGATCTTCGGGGTGCGTATAATCTTATACGAATAAAGCAAGGTGATGAGTGGAAAACCGCATTTAATACGCCTGAGGGCCATTTTGAGTATTTGGTAATGCCTTTTGGACTTTCTAATGCTCCTTCAGTCTTCCAGTCCTTTATGCACGATATTTTCCGTGAATATCTGGATAAATTTATGATTGTGTATTTGGATGATATTTTGGTTTTTTCTGATGACTGGGAGTCTCATGTTCAGCAGGTCAGGAAGGTGTTTCAGGTCCTGCGGGCCAATTCCTTGTTTGTAAAAGGCTCAAAGTGTCTCTTTGGAGTCCAGAAGATTTCTTTCTTGGGGTATATTTTTTCCCCTTCTACTATTGAGATGGATCCGGTCAAGGTTCAGGCTATTTGTGACTGGACGCAGCCTACATCTCTTAAGAGTCTACAGAAGTTCTTGGGCTTTGCTAATTTCTATCGTCGTTTTATAACTAATTTTTCTAGTGTTGTTAAGCCTTTGACGGATTTGACTAAGAAGGGTGCTGATGTTGCTAATTGGTCTCCTGCGGCTGTGGAGGCCTTTCAGGAACTTAAGCGCCGGTTTTCTTCTGCTCCTGTGTTGCGTCAGCCAGATGTTTCGCTCCCTTTTCAGGTTGAGGTTGATGCTTCCGAGATTGGAGCGGGGGCGGTTTTGTCACAGAGAAGCTCCGATGGCTCAGTGATGAAGCCATGCGCGTTTTTTTCTAGAAAGTTTTCGCCGGCTGAGCGGAATTATGATGTTGGTAATCGGGAACTTTTGGCCATGAAGTGGGCATTTGAGGAGTGGCGTCATTGGCTAGAGGGTGCTAGACATCGTGTGGTGGTCTTGACTGATCACAAAAATTTGATTTACCTTGAGTCTGCCAGGCGTCTGAATCCTAGACAGGCTCGTTGGTCACTGTTTTTCTCTCGTTTCAATTTTGTGGTTTCATACCTGCCAGGTTCAAAGAATGTGAAGGCGGATGCTCTTTCTAGGAGTTTTGTGCCTGACTCCCTTGGAAATTCTGAGCCCTCTGGTATCCTTAGGGATGGGGTGATTTTGTCTGCTGTCTCCCCAGACTTGCGACGTGCTTTGCAGGAGTTTCAGGCGGGTAAACCTGATCGTTGTCCGCCTGAGAGACTGTTTGTTCCGGATAATTGGACCAGTAGAGTCATCTCCGAGGTCCATTCTTCTGCGTTGGCAGGTCATCCTGGAATATTTGGTACTAGAGACTTGGTGGCCAGGTCCTTTTAGTGGCCTTCCTTGTCGAGGGATGTGCGTTCTTTTGTGCAGTCTTGTGAGGTTTGTGCTCGGGCTAAGCCTTGCTGTTCTCGGGCCAGTGGATTGTTGTCACCTTTGCCTATCCCGAAGAGGCCTTGGACGCACATTTCCATGGACTTTATTTCGGATCTCCCTGTCTCTCAAAAAATGTCCGTCATCTGGGTTGTGTGTGATCGCTTTTCTAAAATGGTTCATCTGGTACCCTTGCCTAAGTTGCCTTCCTCCTCTGAGTTGGTCCCTCTGTTTTTTCAGAATGTGGTTCGTTTGCATGGGATTCCTGAGAACATCGTTTCTGACAGGGGATCCCAGTTTGTGTCTAGATTTTGGCGGACGTTCTGTGCTAAGATGGGCATTGATTTGTCCTTTTCGTCTGCATTCCATCCTCAGACGAATGGCCAGACTGAACGAACTTATCAGACCTTGGAAACTTATTTAAGGTGTTTTGTTTCTGCTGATCAGGATGACTGGGTTACCTTTTTGCCGCTGGCCGAGTTTGCCCTTAATAATCGGGCTAGTTCTGCTACCTTGGTTTCTCCTTTCTTTTGTAATTCGGGGTTTCATCCTCGTTTTTCCTCTGGTCAGGTGGAACCTTCTGATTGTCCTGGAGTGGACATGGTGGTGGATAGGTTGCATCGGATTTGGAGTCATGTGGTGGACAATTTGAAGTTGTCCCAGGAGAAGGCTCAGCAGTTTGCTAATCGCCGTCGCCGCGTGGGTCCTCGACTTCTTGTTGGTGACTTGGTGTGGTTGTCTTCTCGTTTTGTTCCTATGAAGGTCTCTTCTCCTAAGTTCAAGCCTCGGTTCATCGGTCCTTATAGGATCTTGGAAATTCTTAACCCTGTGTCGTTTCGTTTGGATCTCCCGGCATCGTTTGCTATTCATAATGTGTTCCATCGGTCGTTGTTGCGGAAGTATGAGGTACCTGTTGTTCCTTCGCTTGAGCCTCCTGCTCCAGTGCTGGTGGAGGGAGAATTGGAGTATGTTGTGGAGAAGATCTTGGATTCTCGTGTTTCCAGATGGAAACTCCAGTATTTGGTCAAGTGGAAGGGTTATGGTCAGGAGGATAATTCTTGGGTGGTTGCCTCGGATGTTCATGCTGATGATTTGGTTCGCGCTTTTCATAGGGCTCATCCTGGTCGCCCTGGTGGTTCTCGTGAGGGTTCGGTGACCCCTCCTCAAGGGGGGGATACTGTTGTGAGTTCTGTTTTTGGGCTCCCTCTGGTGGTTACTGATGGTACTGGGTGAATTGTCTTTCCTGGGTTTCTGGGTTCCACCTGTTCCATCAGCATATGGGAGTTTCCTATTTAACCTGGCTTTGCTGGCATTTCCTCGCCGGTTATCAATGTATCCAGTGTGTCTTGTTACCTCTGCTCCCTGCTCCTAGAACCTTCTGGTCAAGCTAAGTTTGGATTTTCCTGTTTTGGTGTTTTGCTTTATTTGGTTTTTAGTCCAGCCTGCAGATATGTGATTCTTGCTGCTGGTTGCTCTAGTGGGCTGAAATTGCTCCTCATGTACCATGAGTTGGCACATGAGTTCAAGTAATTTCAGGATGGTTTATTGAAGGGTTTTTCGCTGACCTCTGCTATCTAGCTTTAGCGGGCCTCATTTTGCTGAAACTGTTTTCATACTGCGTATGTGCTTTCCTCTCATTTCACCGTCATTATATGTGGGGGGCTGCTATTTCTGTGGGGGATTTCTCTGGAGGCAAGAGAGGTCTGTGTTTCTTCTAATAGGGGAAGTTAGATCTTCGGCTGGAGCGAGACGTCTAGGATCATCGTAGGCACGTTCCCCGGCTACTTTTATTTGTGTGTTAGGTTCAGGGTCGCGGTCAGCTCAGGTTCCATCGCCCTAGAGCTTGTTTGTATCTGTGCTTGTCCTTTAGTGATCCCCTGCCATTGGGATCATGACAGCCTAGCCAGCACTTGTGCCCCTGCCTTATGCCTAGCCAGCACTTGTGCCCCTGCCTTAAGCCTAGCCTGCATAGGTGCCCCTGCCTTATGCCTAGCTTGCACTTGTGCCTCTGCCTTATGCTTAGTTTGTACTTGTGGCCCTGCCTAAAGCGTAGCCCGCACTTGTGGCCCTGCCTAAAGCCTAGCCCGCACTTGTGCCCCTGACTTATGCCTAGCCAGCACTTGTGCCCCTGCCTTATGCCTAGCCAGCACTTGTGCCCCTGCCTTATGCCTAGCCAGCACTTGTGTCCCTGCCTTATGCCTAGCCTGCACTTGTGCCCCTGCCTTATGCCTAGCCTGCACTTGTGCCCCTGCCTTATGCCTAGCCTGCACCTTTGCCCCTGCCTTATGCCTAGCCTGCACCTGTGCCCCTGCCTTATGCCTAGCCTGCACCTGTGCCCCTGCCTTATGAATAGCCTGCACCTGTGCCCCTGCCTTATGTCTAGCCTGCACCTGTGCCCCTGCCTTATGCCTAGCCTGCACCTGTGCCCCTGCCTTATGCCTAGCCAGCACCTGTGCCCCTGCCTTATGCCTTGCCAGCACCTGTGCCCCTGCCTTATGCCTAGCCAGCACCTGTGCCCCTGCCTTATGCCTAGCCAGCACCTGTGCCCCTGCCTTATACCTAGCCTGCACTTGTGCCCCTGCCTTATGCCTAGCCTGCACTTGTGCCCCTGCCTTATCCCTAGCCTGCACTTGTTCCCCTGCCTTATGCCTAGCCAGCACCTGTGCCCCTGCCTTATGCCTAGCCTGCACTTGTGCCCCTGCCTTATGCCTAGCCTGCACTTGTGCCCCTGCCTTATGCCTAGCCTGCACTTGTGCCCCTGCCTTATGCCTAGCCTGCACTTGTTCCCCTGCCTTATGCCTAGCCTGCACTTGTGCCCCTGCCTTATTCCTAGCCTGCACTTGTGCCCCTGCCTTATGCCTAGCCAGCACTTGTGCCCTGCCTTATGCCTAGCCAGCACTTGTGCCCCTGCCTTATGCCTAGCCAGCACTTGTGCCCCTGCCTTATGCCTAGCCAGCACTTGTGCCCCTGCCTTATGCCTAGCCTGCACTTGTTCCCCTGCCTTATGCCTAGCCTGCACTTGTTTCCCTGCCTTATGCCTAGCCTGCACTTGTGCCCCTGCCTTATGCCTAGCCTGCACTTGTTCCCCTGCCTTATGCCTAGCCTGCACTTGTGCCCCTGCCTTATGCCTAGCCTGCACTTGTGCCCCTGCCTTATTCCTAGCCAGCACTTGTGCCCTGCCTTATGCCTAGCCAGCACTTGTGCCCCTGCCTAATGCCTAGCCAGCACTTGTGCCCCTGCGTTATGCCTAGCCAGCACTTGTGCCCCTGCCTTATGCCTAGCCAGCACTTGTGCCCCTGCCTTATGCCTAGCCAGCACTTGTGCCCCTGCCTTATGCCTAGCCAGCACTTGTGCCCCTGCCTTATGCCTAGCCAGCACTTGTGCCCCTGCCTTATGCCTAGCCAGCACTTGTGCCCCTGCCTTATGCCTAGCCAGCACTTGTGCCCCTGCCTTATGCCTAGCCAGCACTTGTGCCCCTGCCTTATGCCTAGCCAGCACTTGTGCCCCTGCCTTATGCCTAGCCAGCACTTGTGCCCCTGCCTTATGCCTAGCCAGCACTTGTGCCCCTGCCTTATGCCTAGCCAGCACT
The DNA here is from genome assembly GCF_032444005.1 of Ranitomeya imitator. NCBI lineage: Eukaryota > Metazoa > Chordata > Amphibia > Anura > Dendrobatidae > Ranitomeya > Ranitomeya imitator. The sequence continues at coordinate 109,727,125 of NC_091288.1, read as the reverse complement.
TGTGCCCCTGCCTTATGCCTAGCCAGCACTTGTGCCCCTGCCTTATGCCTAGCCTGCACTTGTTCCCCTGCCTTATGCCTAGCCTGCACTTGTTTCCCTGCCTTATGCCTAGCCTGCACTTGTGCCCCTGCCTTATGCCTAGCCTGCACTTGTTCCCCTGCCTTATGCCTAGCCTGCACTTGTGCCCCTGCCTTGTGCCTAGCCTGCACTTGTGCCCCTGCCTTATGCCTAGCCTGCACTTGTTCCCCTGCCTTATGCCTAGCCTGCACTTGTTCCCCTGCCTTATGCCTAGCCTGCACTTGTTCCCCTGCCTTATGACTAGCCTGCACTTGTTCCCCTGCCTTATGCCTAGCCTGCACTTGTTCCCCTGCCTTATGCCTAGCCTGCACTTGTGCCCCTGCCTTATGCCTAGCCTGCACTTGTGCCCCTGCCTTATGCCTAGCCTGCACTTGTGCCCCTGCCTTATGCCTAGCCTGCACTTGTGCCCCTGCCTTATGCCTGGCCTGCACTTGTGCCCCTGCCTTATGCCTGGCCTGCACTTGTGCCCCTGCCTTATGCCTGGCCTGCACTTGTGCCCCTGCCTTATGCCTAGCCTGCACTTGTGCCCCTGCCTTATGCCTAGCCTGCACTTGTGCCCCTGCCTTATGCCTAGCCTGCACTTGTGCCCCTGCCTTATGCCTAGCCAGCACTTGTGCCCCTGCCTTATGCCTAGCCAGCACTTGTGCCCCTGCCTTATGCCTAGCCAGCACTTTTGAGCCCCTTGCATTATTGTTTTTTTGTCTTTAGCTTCATGTTGGTTATGCACACAGGGCAGGCTTAACGCTCTTCGCTCTTGTCCCATCTGAATGCACATGCACGACTGTAATTGGGGACGAAGGCATTACCCATTTACGGAGGACAGACAAGATGTGCCTGGTCGCTTGGAGCATGGGGGTTATGGAGTGGCTCCGCACTGTACAACAAAGTACAGAGTAGAGTGGTGAAAGCTAACTCTTCACTCCTAAGGGTGCCTATCCATTTATGCAAAGAGTGCAAAGAGTTAGCCGTATGCCTTATGTGTAGCCATCACTTGTGCCCCTGCCTTAAGCCTAGCCTGCATAGGTGCCCCTGCCTCATGCCTAGCTTGCACTTGTGCCTCTGCCTTATGCTTAGTTTGTACTTGTGGCCCTGCCTAAAGCCTAGCCCGCACTTGTGCCCCTGCCTTATGAATAGCCAGCACTTGTGCCCCTGCCTTATGCCTAGCCAGCACTTGTGTCCCTGCCTTATGCCTAGCCAGCACTTGTGCCCCTGCCTTATGCCTTGCCTGCACTTGTGCCCCTGCCTTATGCCTAGCCTGCACTTGTGCCCCTGCCTTATGCCTAGCCAGCACTTGTGCCCCTGCCTGATGCCTAGCCTGCACTTGTGCCCCTGCCTTATGCCTAGCCTGCAATTGTGCCCCTGCCTTATGCCTAGCCTGCACTTGTGCCCCTGCCTTATGCCTAGCCTGCACTTGTGCCCCTGCCTTATGCCTAGCCTGCCCTTGTGCCCCTGCCTTATGCCTAGCCAGCACTTGTGCCCCTGCCTTATGCCTAGCCAGCACGTGTGCCCCTGCCTTATGCCTAGCCAGCACTTGTGCCCCTGCCTTATGCCTAGCCTGCACTTGTGCACCTGCCTTATGCCTAGCCTGCACTTGTGCCCCTGCCTTATGCCTAGCCTGCACTTGTGCCCCTGCCTTATGCCTAGCCTGCACCTGTGCCCCTGCCTTATGCCTAGCCTGCACCTGTGCCCCTGCCTTATGCCTAGCCTGCACCTGTGCCCCTGCCTTATGCCTAGCCTGCACCTGTGCCCCTGCCTTATGCCTAGCCAGGACCTATGCCCCTGCCTTATGCCTAGCCTGCACCTGTGCCCCTGCCTTATGCCTAGCCAGCACCTGTGCCCCTGCCTTATGCCTAGCCAGCACCTGTGCCCCTGCCTTATGCCTAGCCAGCACCTGTGCCCCTGCCTTATGCCTAGCCAGCACCTGTGCCCCTGCCTTATGCCTAGCCAGCACCTGTGCCCCTGCCTTATGCCTAGCCAGCACCTGTGCCCCTGCCTTATGCCTTGCCAGCACCTGTGCCCCTGCCTTATGCCTTGCCAGCAGCTGTGCCCCTGACTTATGCCTAGACAGCACCTGTGCCCCTGACTTATGCCTAGCCAGCACTTGTGCCCCTGCCTTATGCCTAGCCTGCACTTGTGCCCCTGCCTTATGCCTAGCCTGCACTTGTTCCCCTGCCTTATGCCTAGCCTGCACTTGTTCCCCTGCCTTATGCTTAGCCTGCACTTGTTCCCCTGCCTTATGCCAAGCCTGCACTTGTGCCCCTGCCTTATGCCTAGCCTGCACTTGTGCCCCTGCCTTATGCCTAGCCTGCACTTGTGCCCCTGCCTTATGCCTAGCCTGCACTTGTGCCCCTGCCTTATGCCTAGCCAGCACTTGTGCCCCTGCCTTATGCCTAGCCAGCACTTGTGCCCCTGCCTTATGCCTAGCCAGCACTTTTGAGCCCCTTGCATTATTGTTTTTTTGTCTTTAGCTTCATGTTGGTTATGCACACTGGGCAGGCTTTACGCTCTTCGCTCTTGTCCCGTCTGAATGCACATGCACGACTGTAATTGGGGACGAAGGCATTACCCATTTACGGAGGACAGACAAGATGTGCCTGGTCGCTTGGAGCATGGGGGTTATGGAGTGGCTCTGCACTGTACAACAAAGTACAGAGTAGAGGGGTGAAAGCTAGCTCTTCACCCCTAAGGGTGCCTATCCCTTTATGCAAAGAGTGCGCCGTATGCCTTATGTGTAGCCATCACTTGTGCCCCTGCCTTAAGCCTAGCCTGCATAGGTGCCCCTGCCTTATGCCTAGCTTGCACTTGTGCCTCTGCCTTATGCTTAGTTTGTACTTGTGGCCCTGCCTAAAGCCTAGCCCGCATTTGTGCCCCTGCCTTATGCCTAGCCAGCACTTGTGCCCCTGCCTTATGCCTAGCCAGCACTTGTGCCCCTGCCTTATGCCTAGCCAGCACTTGTGTCCCTGCCTTATGCCTAGCCTGCACTTGTGCCCCTGCCTTATGCCTAGCCAGCACTTGTGCCCCTGCCTGATGCCTAGCCTGCACTTGTGCCCCTGCCTGATGCCTAGCCTGCACTTGTGCCCCTGCCTTATGCCTAGCCTGCACTTGTGCCCCTGCCTTATGCCTAGCCTGCCCTTGTGCCCCTGCCTTATGCCTGGCCAGCACTTGTGCCCCTGCCTTATGCCTGGCCAGCACTTGTGCCCCTGCCTTATGCCTGGCCTGCACTTGTTTCCCTGCCTTATGCCTAGCCTGCACTTGTTTCCCTGCCTTATGCCTAGCCTGCACTTGTGCCCCTGCCTTATGCCTAGCCTGCACTTGTTCCCCTGCCTTATGCCTAGCCTGCACTTGTGCCCCTGCCTTATGCCTAGCCTGCACTTGTGCCCCTGCCTTATGCCTAGCCTGCACTTGTGCCCCTGCCTTATGCCTAGCCTGCACTTGTGCCCCTGCCTTATGCCTAGCCTGCACTTGTGCCCCTGCCTTATGCCTAGCCAGCACTTGTGCCCCTGCCTTATGCTTAGCCAGCACTTGTGCCCCTGCCTTATGCCTAGCCAGCACTTGTGCCCCTGCCTTATGCCTAACCAGCACTTGTGCCCTGCCTTATGCCTAGCCAGCACTTGCGCCCCTGCCTTATGCCTAGCCAGCCCTTGCGCCCCTGCCTTATGCCTAGCCAGCCCTTGCGCCCCTGCCTTATGCCTAGCCAGCCCTTGCGCCCCTGCCTTATGCCTAGCCAGCCCTTGCGCCCCTGCCTTATGCCTAGCCAGCCCTTGCGCCCCTGCCTTATGCCTAGCCAGCCCTTGCGCCCCTGCCTTATGCCTAGCCAGCCCTTGCGCCCCTGCCTTATGCCTAGCCAGCCCTTGCGCCCCTGCCTTATGCCTAGCCAGCCCTTGCGCCCCTGCCTTATGCCTAGCCAGCCCTTGCGCCCCTGCCTTATGCCTAGCCAGCCCTTGCGCCCCTGCCTTATGCCTAGCCAGCCCTTGCGCCCCTGCCTTATGCCTAGCCAGCACTTGTGCCCCTGCCTTATGCCTAGCCAGCACTTGTGCCCCTGCCTTATGCCTAGCCAGCACTTTTGCCCCTGCCTTATGCCTAGCCAGCACTTGTGCCCCTGCCTTATGCCTGGCCAGCACTTGTGCCCCTGCCTTATGCCTAGCCTGCACTTGTTTCCCTGCCTTATGCCTAGCCTGCACTTGTGCCCCTGCCTTATGCCTAGCCTGCACTTGTTCCCCTGCCTTATGCCTAGCCTGCATTTGTGCCCCTGCCTTATGCCCAGCCTGCACTTGTGCCCCTGCCTTATGCCCAGCCTGCACTTGTGCCCCTGCCTTATGCCTAGCCTGCACTTGTGCCCCTGCCTTATGCCTAGCCTGCACTTGTGCCCCTGCCTTATGCCTAGCCTGCACTTGTTCCCCTGCCTTATGCCTAGCCTGCACTTGTTCCCCTGCCTTATGCCTAGCCTGCACTTGTTCCCCTGCCTTATGCCTAGCCTGCACTTGTTCCCCTGCCTTATGCCTAGCCTGCACTTGTTCCCCTGCCTTATGCCTAGCCTGCACTTGTTTCCCTGCCTTATGCCTAGCCTGCACTTGTGCCCCTGCCTTATGCCTAGCCTGCACTTGTGCCCTTGCCTTATGCCTAGCCTGCACTTGTGCCCCTGCCTTATGCCCAGCCTGCACTTGTGCCCCTGCCTTATGCCTAGCCTGCACTTGTGCCCCTGCCTTATGCCTAGCCTCCACTTGTTCCCCTGCCTTATGCCTAGCCTGCACTTGTTCCCCTTGCCTTATGCCTAGCCTGCACTTGTTCCCCTGCCTTATGCCTAGCCTGCACTTGTTCCCCTGCCTTATGCCTAGCCTGCACTTGTTCCCCTGCCTTATGCCTAGCCTGCACTTGTTCCCCTGCCTTATGCCTAGCCTGCACTTGTGCCCCTGCCTTATGCCTAGCCTGCACTTGTGCCCCTGCCTTATGCCTAGCCTGCACTTGTGCCCCTGCCTTATGCCTAGCCAGCACTTGTGCCCCTGCCTTATGCCTAGCCAGCACTTGTGCCCCTGCCTTATGCCTAGCCAGCACTTTTGAGCCCCTTGCATTATTGTTTTTTTGTCTTTAGCTTCATGTTGGTTATGCACACAGGGCAGGCTTTACGCTCTTCGCTCTTGTCCCGTCTGAATGCACATGCACGACTGTAATTGGGGACGAAGGCATTACCCATTTACGGAGGACAGACAAGATGTGCCTGGTCGCTTGGAGCATGGGGGTTATGGAGTGGCTCCGCACTGTACAACAAAGTACAGAGTAGAGGGGTGAAAGCTAGCTCTTCACCCCTAAGGGTGCCTATCCCTTTATGCAAAGAGTGCGCCGTATGCCTTATGTGTAGCCATCACTTGTGCCCCTGCCTTAAGCCTAGCCTGCATAGGTGCCCCTGCCTTATGCCTAGCTTGCACTTGTGCCTCTGCCTTATGCTTAGTTTGTACTTGTGGCCCTGCCTAAAGCCTAGCCCGCACTTGTGCCCCTGCCTTATGCCTAGCCAGCACTTGTGCCCCTGCCTTATGCCTAGCCAGCACTTGTGCCCCTGCCTTATGCCTAGCCTGCACTTGTGCCCCTGCCTGATGCCTAGCCTGCACTTGTGCCCCTGCCTGATGCCTAGCCTGCACTTGTGCCCCTGCCTGATGCCTAGCCTGCACTTGTGCCCCTGCCTGATGCCTAGCCTGCACTTGTGCCCCTGCCTTATGCCTAGCCTGCACTTGTGCCCCTGCCTTATGCCTAGCCTGCCCTTGTGCCCCTGCCTTATGCCTAGCCAGCACTTGTGCCCCTGCCTTATGCCTGGCCAGCACTTGTGCCCCTGCCTTATGCCTAGCCTGCACTTGTTTCCCTGCCTTATGCCTTGCCTGCACTTGTTTCCCTGCCTTATGCCTAGCCTGCACTTGTGCCCCTGCCTTATGCCTAGCCTGCACTTGTTCCCCTGCCTTATGCCTAGCCTGCACTTGTGCCCCTGCCTTATGCCTAGCCAGCCCTTGTGCCCCTGCCTTATGCCTAGCCAGCCCTTGTGCCCCTGCCTTATGCCTAGCCAGCCCTTGTGCCCCTGCCTTATGCCTAGCCAGCAATTGTGCCCCTGCCTTATGCCTAGCCAGCTCTTGTGCCCCTGCCTTATGCCTAGCCAGCAATTGTGCCCCTGCCTTATGCCTAGCCTGCACCTGTGCCCCTGCCTTATGCCTAGCCAGCACCTGTGCCCCTGCCTTATGCCTAGCCAGCACCTGTGCCCCTGCCTTATGCCTAGCCTGCACTTGTGCCCTTGCCTTATGCCTAGCCTGCACTTGTGCCCCTGCCTTATGCCTAGCCAGCACTTGTGCCCCTGCCTTATGCCTAGCCTGCACTTGTGCCCCTGCCTTATGCCTAGCCTGCACTTGTGCCCCTGCCTTATGCCTAGCCTGCACTTGTGCCCCTGCCTTATGCCTAGCCAGCACTTGTGCCCCTGCCTTATGCCTAGCCAGCACTTGTGCCCCTGCCTTATGCCTAGCCAGCACTTGTGCCCCTGCCTTATGCCTAGCCAGCACTTGTGCCCCTGCCTCATGCCTAGCCAGCACTTGTGCCCCTGCCTCATGCCTAGCCAGCACTTGTGCCCCTGCCTCATGCCTAGCCAGCACTTGTGCCCCTGCCTCATGCCTAGCCAGCACTTGTGCCCCTGCCTCATGCCTAGCCAGCACTTGTGCCCCTGCCTCATGCATAGCCAGCACTTGTGCCCCTGCCTTATGCCTAGCCAGCACTTGTGCCCTTGCCTTATGCCTAGCCAGCACTTGTGCCCCTGCCTTATGCCTAGCCAGCACTTGTGCCCCTGCCTTATGCCTAGCCAGCACTTGTGCCCCTGCCTTATGCCTAGCCAGCACTTGTGCCCCTGCCTTATGCCTAGCCAGCACTTGTGCCCCTGCCTCATGCCTAGCCAGCACTTGTGCCCCTGCCTCATGCCTAGCCAGCACTTGTGCCCCTGCCTCATGCCTAGCCAGCACTTGTGCCCCTGCCTCATGCCTAGCCAGCACTTGTGCCCCTGCCTCATGCCTAGCCAGCACTTGTGCCCCTGCCTCATGCCTAGCCAGCACTTGTGCCCCTGCCTCATGCCTAGCCAGCACTTGTGCCCCTGCCTCATGCCTAGCCAGCACTTGTGCCCCTGCCTCATGCCTAGCCAGCACTTGTGCCCCTGCCTCATGCCTAGCCAGCACTTGTGCCCCTGCCTCATGCCTAGCCAGCACTTGTGCCCCTGCCTCATGCCTAGCCAGCACTTGTGCCCCTGCCTTATGCCTAGCCAGCACTTGTGCCCCTGCCTTATGCCTAGCCAGCACTTGTGCCCCTGCCTTATGCCTAGCCAGCACTTGTGCCCCTGCCTTATGCCTAGCCAGCACTTGTGCCCCTGCCTTATGCCTAGCCTGCACTTGTGCCCCTGCCTTATGCCTAGCCAGCACTTGTGACCCTGCCTTATGCCTAGCCAGCACTTGTGACCCTGCCTTATGCCTAGCCAGCCCTTGTGCCCCTGCCTTATGCCTAGCCAGCCCTTGTGCCCCTGCCTTATGCCTAGCCAGCCCTTGTGCCCCTGCCTTATGCCTAGCCAGCCCTTGTGCCCCTGCCTTATGCCTAGCCAGCCCTTGTGCCCCTGCCTTATGCCTAGCCAGCATTTGTGCCCCTGCCTTATGCCTAGCCAGCATTTGTGCCCCTGCCTTATGCCTAGCCAGCACTTGTGCCCCTGCCTTATGCCTAGCCAGCACTTGTGCCCCTGCCTTATGCCAGGCCAGCACTTGTGCCCCTGCCTTATGCCTGGCCAGCACTTGTGTCCCTGCCTTATGCCTAGCCTGCACTTGTGCCCCTGCCTTATGCCTAGCCTGCACTTGTGCCCCTGCCTTATGCCTCGCCAGCACTTGTGCCCCTGCCTTATGCCTAGCCAGCACTTGCGCCCCTGCCTGATGCCTAGCCTGCACTTGCGCCCCTGCCTTATGCCTAGCCTGCACTTGTGCCCCTGCCTTATGCCTAGCCTGCACTTGTGCCCCTGCCTTATGCCTAGCCTGCACTTGTGCCCCTGCCTTATGCCTAGCCTGCCCTTGTGCCCCTGCCTTATGCCTAGCCTGCCCTTGTGCCCCTGCCTTATGCCTAGCCAGCACTTGTGCCCCTGCCTTATGCCTAGCCAGCACGTGTGCCCCTGCCTTATGCCTAGCCAGCACGTGTGCCCCTGTCTTATGCCTAGCCAGCACTTGTGCCCCTGCCTTATGCCTAGCCTGCACTTGTGCCCCTGCCTTATGCCTAGCCTGCACTTGTGCCCCTGCCTTATGCCTAGCCTGCACTTGTGCCCCTGCCTCATGCCTAGCCTGCACCTGTGCCCCTGCCTTATGCCTAGCCTGCACCTGTGCCCCTGCCTTATGCCTAGCCTGCACCTGTGACCCTGCCTTATGCCTAGCCTGCACCTGTGCCCTGCCTTATGCCTAGCCTGCACCTGTGCCCTGCCTTATGCCTAGCCTGCACCTGTGCCCCTGCCTTATGCCTAGCCTGCACCTGTGCCCCTGCCTTATGCCTAGCCTGCACCTGTGCCCCTGCCTTATGCCTAGCCAGCACCTGTGCCCCTGCCTTATGCCTAGCCTGCACTTGTGCCCTTGCCTTATGCCTAGCCTGCACTTGTGCCCCTGCCTTATGCCTAGCCAGCACTTGTGCCCCTGCCTTATGCCTAGCCAGCACTTGTGCCCCTGCCTTATGCCTAGCCAGCACTTGTGCCCCTGCCTTATGCCTAGCCAGCACTTGTGCCCCTGCCTCATGCCTAGCCAGCACTTGTGCCCCTGCCTCATGCCTAGCCAGCACTTGTGCCCCTGCCTCATGCCTAGCCAGCACTTGTGCCCCTGCCTCATGCCTAGCCAGCACTTGTGCCCCTGCCTCATGCCTAGCCAGCACTTGTGCCCCTGCCTCATGCCTAGCCAGCACTTGTGCCCCTGTCTTATGCCTAGCCAGCACTTGTGCCCTTGCCTTATGCCTAGCCAGCACTTGTGCCCCTGCCTTATGCCTAGCCAGCACTTGTGCCCCTGCCTCATGCCTAGCCAGCACTTGTGCCCCTGCCTCATGCCTAGCCAGCACTTGTGCCCCTGCCTCATGCCTAGCCAGCACTTGTGCCCCTGCCTCATGCCTAGCCAGCACTTGTGCCCCTGCCTCATGCCTAGCCAGCACTTGTGCCCCTGCCTCATGCCTAGCCAGCACTTGTGCCCCTGCCTCATGCCTAGCCAGCACTTGTGCCCCTGCCTCATGCCTAGCCAGCACTTGTGCCCCTGCCTCATGCCTAGCCAGCACTTGTGCCCCTGCCTCATGCCTAGCCAGCACTTGTGCCCCTGCCTTATGCCTAGCCAGCACTTGTGCCCCTGCCTTATGCCTAGCCAGCACTTGTGCCCCTGCCTTATGCCTAGCCAGCACTTGTGCCCCTGCCTTATGCCTAGCCAGCACTTGTGCCCCTGCCTTATGCCTAGCCAGCACTTGTGCCCCTGCCTTATGCCTAGACTGCACTTGTGCCCCTGCCTTATGCCTAGCCAGCACTTGTGACCCTGCCTTATGCCTAGCCAGCCCTTGTGCCCCTGCCTTATGCCTAGCCAGCCCTTGTGCCCCTGCCTTATGCCTAGCCAGCCCTTGTGCCCCTGCCTTATGCCTAGCCAGCCCTTGTGCCCCTGCCTTATGCCTAGCCAGCCCTTGTGCCCCTGCCTTATGCCTAGCCAGCCCTTGTGCCCCTGCCTTATGCCTAGCCAGCCCTTGTGCCCCTGCCTTATGCCTAGCCAGCACTTGTGCCCCTGCCTTATGCCTAGCCAGCACTTGTGCCCCTGCCTTATGCCTAGCCAGCACTTGTGCCCCTGCCTTATGCCTAGCCAGCACTTGTGCCCCTGCCTTATGCCTAGCCAGCACTTGTGCCCCTGCCTTATGCCTAGCCAGCACTTGTGCCCCTGCCTTATGCCTAGCCAGCACTTGTGCCCCTGCCTTATGCCTAGCCAGCACAAGTGCCCCTGCCTTATGCCTAGCCAGCACTTGTGCCCCTGCCTTATGCCTAGCCAGCACTTGTGCCCCTGCCTTATGCCTAGCCAGCACTTGTGCCCCTGCCTTATGCCTAGCCAGCACTTGTGCCCCTGCCTTATGCCTAGCCTGCACTTTTGCCCCTGCCTTATGCCTAGCCAGCACTTGTGCCCCTGCCTTATGCCTAGCCTGCACTTGTGCCCCTGCCTTATGCCTAGCCTGCACTTGTGCCCCTGCCTTATGCCTAGCCAGCACTTGTGCCCCTGCCTTATGCCTAGCCAGCACTTGTGCACCTGCCTTATGCCTAGCCAGCACTTGTGCCCCTGCCTTATGCCTAGCCAGCACTTGTGCCCCTGCCTTATGCCTAGCCTGCACTTGTGCCCCTGCCTTATGCCTAGCCAGCACTTGTGCCCCTGGCTTATGCCTAGCCAGCACTTGTGCCCCTGCCTTATGCCTAGCCTGCACTTGTGCCCCTGCCTTATGCCTAGCCTGCACTTGTGCCCCTGCCTTATGCCTAGCCTGCACTTGTGCCCCTGCCTTATGCCTAGCCTGCACTTGTGCCCCTGCCTTATGCCTAGCCAGCACTTGTGCCCCTGCCTTATGCCTAGCCAGCACTTGTGCCCCTGCCTTATGCCTAGCCAGCACTTGTGCCCCTGCCTTATGCCTAGCCAGCCCTTGTGCCCCTGCCTTATGCCTAGCCAGCACTTGTGCCCCTGCCTTATGCCTAGCCAGCACTTGTGCCCCTGCCTTATGCCTAGCCAGCACTTGTGCCCCTGCCTTATGCCTAGCCAGCACTTGTGCCCCTGCCTTATGCCTAGCCAGCACTTGTGCCCCTGCCTTATGCCTAGCCAGCACTTGTGCCCCTGCCTTATGCCTAGCCAGCACTTGTGCCCCTGCCTTATGCCTAGCCAGCACTTGTGCCCCTGCCTTATGCCTAGCCAGCACTTGTGCCCCTGCCTTATGCCTAGCCAGCACTTTTGAGACCCTTGCATTATTGTTTTTTTGTCTTTAGCTTCATGTTGGTTATGCACACAGGGCAGGCTTTACACTCTTCGCTCTTGTCCCGTCTGAATGCACATGCACTACTGTAATTGGGGACGAAGGCATTACCCATTCACGGAGAAACAGACAAGATGTGCCTGGTCGCTTGGAGCATGGGGGTTATGGAGTGGCTCCGCACTGTACAACAAAGTACAGAGTAGAGGTGTGGAAGCTAGCTCTTCACCCCTAAAGGTGCCAATCCCTTTATGCAAAGAGTGCAAAGAGTTAGCCGTATGCCTTATGTGTAGCCATCACTTGTGCCCCTGCCTAAAGCCTAGCCTGCACTTCTGCCCCTGCCTTATGCCTAGCCAGCACTTGTGCCCCTGCCTTATGCCTAGCCAGCACTTGTGCCCCTGCCTTATGCCTAGCCAGCACTTTTGAGCCCCTTGCATTATTGTTTTTTGTCTTTAGCTTCATGTTGGTTATGCACACAGGGCAGGCTTTACGCTCTTCGCTCTTGTCCCGTCTGAATGCACATGCACGACTGTAATTGGGGACGAAGGCATTACCCATTCACGGAGGACAGACAAGATGTGCCTGGTCGCTTGGAGCATGGGGGTTATGGAGAGGCTCCGCACTGTACAACAAAGTACAGAGTAGAGGGGTGAAAGCTAGCTCTTCACCCCTAAAGGTGCCTATCCCTTTATGCAAAGAGTGCAAAGAGTTAGCAGTATGCCTTATGTGTAGCCATCACTTGGGCCCCTGCCTTAAGCCTAGCCTGCATAGGTGCCCATGCCTTATGCCTAGCTTGCACTTGTGCCTCTGCCTTATGCTTAGTTTGTACTTGTGCCCCTGCCTAAAGCCTAGCCCGCACTTGTGCCCCTGCCTTATGCCTAGCCAGCACATGTGCCCCTGCCTTATGCCTAGCCAGCACTTGTGCCCCTGCCTTATGCCTAGCCCGCACTTGTGCCCCTGCCTTATGCCTAGCCCGCACTTGTGCCCCTGCCTTATGCCTAGCCCGCACTTGTGCCCCTGCCTTATGAATAGCCCGCACTTGTGCCCCTGCCTTATGCCTAGCCCACACTTGTGCCCCTGCCTTATGCCTAGCCAGCACTTGTGCCCCTGCCTGATGCCTAGCCAGCACTTGTGCCCCTGCCTTATGCCTAGCCAGCACTTGTGCCCCTGCCTTATGCCTAGCCAGCACTTGTGCCCCTGCCTTATGCCAAGCCAGCACTTGTGCCCCTGCCTTATGCCTAGCCAGGACTTGTGCCCCTGCCTTAAGCCTAGCCAGCACTTGTGCCCCTGCCTTATGCCTAGCCAGCTCTTGTGCCCCTGCCTTATGACTAGCCAGCACTTGTGCCCCAGCCTTATGCCTAGCCAGCACTTGTGCCCCTGCCTTATGCCTAGCGAGCACTTGTGCCCCTGCCTTATGCCTAGCCAGCACTTGTGCCCCTGCCTTATGCCTAGCCAGCACTTGTGCCCCTGCCTTATGCCTAGCCAGCACTTGTGCCCCTGCCTTATGCCTAGCCAGCACTTGTGCCCCTGCCTTATGCCTAGCCTGCACTTGTGCCCCTGCCTTATGCCTAGCCTGCACTTGTGCCCCTGCCTTATGCCTAGCCTGCACTTGTGCCCCTGCCTTATGCCTAGCCTGCACTTGTGCCCCTGCCTTATGCCTAGCCTGCACTTGTGCCCCTGCCTTATGCCTAGCCTGCACTTGTGCCCCTGCCTTATGCCTAGCCTGCACTTGTGCCCCTGCCTTATGCCTAGCCTGCACTTGTGCCCCTGCCTTATGCCTAGCCTGCACTTGTGCCCCTGCCTTATGCCTAGCCTGCACTTGTGCCCCTGCCTTATGCCTAGCCTGCACTTGTGCCCCTTGCCTTATGCCTAGCCTGCACTTGTGCCCCTTGCTTTATGCCTAGCCTGCACTTGTGCCCCTGCCTTATGCCTAGCCTGCACTTGTGCCCCTGCCTTATGCCTAGCCTGCACTTGTGCCCCTGCCTTATGCCTAGCCTGCACTTGTGCCCCTGCCTTATGCCTAGCCTGCACTTGTGCCCCTGCCTTATGCCTAGCCAGCACTTGTGCCCCTGCCTTATGCCTAGCCAGCACTTGTGCCCCTGCCTTATGCCTAGCCAGCACTTGTGCCCCTGCCTTATGCCTAGCCAGCACTTGTGCCCCTGCCTTATGCCTAGCCTGCACTTGTGCCCCTGCCTTATGCCTAGCCAGCACTTGTGCCCCTGCCTTATGCCTAGCCAGCACTTGTGCCCCTGCCTTATGCCTAGCCAGCACTTGTGCCCCTGCCTTATGCCTAGCCAGCACTTGTGCCCCTGCCTTACGCCTAGCCAGCTCTTGTGCCCCTGCCTTATGCCTAGCCAGCACTTGTGCCCCTTCCTTATGCCTAGCCAGCACTTGTGCCCCTGCCTTATGCCTAGCCAGCACTTGTGCCCCTGCCTTACGCCTAGCCAGCACTTGTGCCCCTGCCTTACGCCTAGCCAGCACTTGTGCCCCTGCCTTACGCCTAGCCAGCACTTGTGCCCCTGCCTTACGCCTAGCCAGCACTTGTGCCCCTGCCTTACGCCTAGCCAGCACTTGTGCCCCTGCCTTACGCCTAGCCAGCACTTGTGCCCCTGCCTTACGCCTAGCTAGCACTTGTGCCCCTGCCTTACGCCTAGCCAGAACTTGTGCCCCTGCCTTATGCCTAGCCAGCACTTGTGCCCCTGCCTTATGCCTAGCCAGCACTTGTGCCCCTGCCTTATGCCTAGCCAGCACTTGTGCCCCTGCCTTATGCCTAGCCAGCACTTGTGCCCCTGCCTTATGCCTAGCCAGCACTTGTGCCCCTGCCTTATGCCTAGCCAGCACTTGTGCCCCTGCCTTATGCCTAGCCAGCACTTGTGCCCCTGCCTTATGCCTAGCCAGCACTTGTGCCCCTGCCTTATGCATAGCCAGCACTTGTGCCCCTGCCTTATGCCTAGCCAGCACTTGTGCCCCTGCCTTATGCCCAGCCAGCACTTGTGCCCCTGCCTTATGCCCAGCCAGCACTTGTGCCCCTGCCTTATGCCTAGCGAGCACTTGTGCCCCTGCCTTATGCCTAGCCAGCACTTGTGCCCCTGCCTTATGCCTAGCCAGCACTTGTGCCCCTGCCTTATGCCTAGCCAGCACTTGTGCCCCTGCCTTATGCCTAGCCTGCACTTGTGCCCCTGCCTTATGCCTAGCCTGCACTTGTGCCCCTGCCTTATGCCTAGCCTGCATTTGTGCCCCTGCCTTATGCCTAGCCTGCACTTGTGCCCCTGCCTTATGCCTAGCCTGCACTTGTGCCCCTGCCTTATTCCTAGCCTGCACTTGTGCCCCTGCCTTATGCCTAGCCTGCACTTGTGCCCCTGCCTTATGCCTAGCCTGCACTTGTGCCCCTGCCTTATGCCTAGCCTGCACTTGTGCCCCTGCCTTATGCCTAGCCTGCACTTGTGCCCCTGCCTTATGCCTAGCCTGCACTTGTGCCCCTGCCTTATGCCTAGCCTGCACTTGTGCCCCTGCCTTATGCCTAGCCTGCACTTGTGCCCCTTGCCTTATGCCTAGCCTGCACTTGTGCCCCTGCCTTATGCCTAGCCTGCACTTGTGCCCCTGCCTTATGCCTAGCCAGCACTTGTGCCCCTGCCTTATGCCTAGCCAGCACTTGTGCCCCTGCCTTATGCCTAGCCAGCACTTGTGCCCCTGCCTTATGCCTAGCCAGCACTTGTGCCCCTGCCTTATGCCTAGCCTGCACTTGTGCCCCTGCCTTATGCCTAGCCAGCACTTGTGCCCCTGCCTTATGCCTAGCCAGCACTTGTGCCCCTGCCTTATGCCTAGCCAGCACTTGTGCCCCTGCCTTATGCCTAGCCAGCACTTGTGCCCCTGCCTTATGCCTAGCCAGCCCTTGTGCCCCTGCCTTATGCCTAGCCAGCCCTTGTGCCCCTGCCTTATGCCTAGCCTGCACTTGTGCCCCTTGCCTTATGCCTAGCCTGCACTTGTGCCCCTGCCTTATGCCTAGCCTGCACTTGTGCCCCTGCCTTATGCCTAGCCTGCACTTGTGCCCCTGCCTTATGCCTAGCCAGCACTTGTGCCCCTGCCTTATGCCTAGCCAGCACTTGTGCCCCTGCCTTATGCCTAGCCAGCACTTGTGCCCCTGCCTTATGCCTAGCCAGCACTTGTGCCCCTGCCTTATGCCTAGCCTGCACTTGTGCCCCTGCCTTATGCCTAGCCAGCACTTGTGCCCCTGCCTTATGCCTAGCCAGCACTTGTGCCCCTGCCTTATGCCTAGCCAGCACTTGTGCCCCTGCCTTATGCCTAGCCAGCACTTGTGCCCCTGCCTTATGCCTAGCCAGCCCTTGTGCCCCTGCCTTATGCCTAGCCAGCCCTTGTGCCCCTGCCTTATGCCTAGCCAGCACTTGTGCCCCTGCCTTATGCCTAGCCAGCACTTGTGCCCCTGCCTTATGCCTAGCCAGCACTTGTGCCCCTGCCTTATGCCTAGCCAGCACTTGTGCCCCTGCCTTATGCCTAGCCAGCACTTGTGCCCCTGCCTTATGCCTAGCCAGCACTTGTGCCCCTGCCTTATGCCTAGCCAGCACTTGTGCCCCTGCCTTATGCCTAGCCAGCACTTGTGCCCCTGCCTTATGCCTAGCCAGCACTTGTGCCCCTGCCTTATGCCTAGCCAGCACTTGTGCCCCTGCCTTATGCCTAGCCAGCACTTGTGCCCCTGCCTTATGCCTAGCCAGCACTTGTGCCCCTGCCTTATGCCTAGCCAGCACTTTTGAGACCCTTGCATTATTGTTTTTTTGTCTTTAGCTTCATGTTGGTTATGCACACAGGGCAGGCTTTACACTCTTCGCTCTTGTCCCGTCTGAATGCACATGCACTACTGTAATTGGGGACGAAGGCATTACCCATTCACGGAGGACAGACAAGATGTGCCTGGTCGCTTGGAGCATGGGGGTTATGGAGTGGCTCCGCACTGTACAACAAAGTACAGAGTAGAGGTGTGAAAGCTAGCTCTTCACCCCTAAAGGTGCCAATCCCTTTATGCAAAGAGTGCAAAGAGTTAGCCGTATGCCTTATGTGTTGCCATCACTTGTGCCCCTGCCTAAAGCCTAGCCTGCACTTCTGCCCCTGCCTTATGCCTAGCCAGCACTTGTGCCCCTGCCTTATGCCTAGCCTGCACTTGTGCCCCTGCCTTATGCCTAGCCTGCATTTGTGCCCCTGCCTTATGCCTAGCCTGCACTTGTGCCCCTGCCTTATGCCTAGCCTGCACTTGTGCCCCTGCCTTATTCCTAGCCTGCACTTGTGCCCCTGCCTTATGCCTAGCCTGCACTTGTGCCCCTGCCTTATGCCTAGCCTGCACTTGTGCCCCTGCCTTATGCCTAGCCTGCACTTGTGCCCCTGCCTTATGCCTAGCCTGCACTTGTGCCCCTGCCTTATGCCTAGCCTGCACTTGTGCCCCTGCCTTATGCCTAGCCTGCACTTGTGCCCCTGCCTTATGCCTAGCCTGCACTTGTGCCCCTTGCCTTATGCCTAGCCTGCACTTGTGCCCCTTGCCTTATGCCTAGCCTGCACTTGTGCCCCTGCCTTATGCCTAGCCTGCACTTGTGCCCCTGCCTTATGCCTAGCCTGCACTTGTGCCCCTGCCTTATGCCTAGCCTGCACTTGTGCCCCTGCCTTATGCCTAGCCAGCACTTGTGCCCCTGCCTTATGCCTAGCCAGCACTTGTGCCCCTGCCATATGCCTAGCCAGCACTTGTGCCCCTGCCTTATGCCTAGCCAGCACTTGTGCCCCTGCCTTATGCCTAGCCTGCACTTGTGCCCCTGCCTTATGCCTAGCCAGCACTTGTGCCCCTGCCTTATGCCTAGCCAGCACTTGTGCCCCTGCCTTATGCCTAGCCAGCACTTGTGCCCCTGCCTTATGCCTAGCCAGCACTTGTGCCCCTGCCTTATGCCTAGCCAGCCCTTGTGCCCCTGCCTTATGCCTAGCCAGCCCTTGTGCCCCTGCCTTATGCCTAGCCTGCACTTGTGCCCCTTGCCTTATGCCTAGCCTGCACTTGTGCCCCTGCCTTATGCCTAGCCTGCACTTGTGCCCCTGCCTTATGCCTAGCCTGCACTTGTGCCCCTGCCTTATGCCTAGCCAGCACTTGTGCCCCTGCCTTATGCCTAGCCAGCACTTGTGCCCCTGCCTTATGCCTAGCCAGCACTTGTGCCCCTGCCTTATGCCTAGCCAGCACTTGTGCCCCTGCCTTATGCCTAGCCTGCACTTGTGCCCCTGCCTTATGCCTAGCCAGCACTTGTGCCCCTGCCTTATGCCTAGCCAGCACTTGTGCCCCTGCCTTATGCCTAGCCAGCACTTGTGCCCCTGCCTTATGCCTAGCCAGCACTTGTGCCCCTGCCTTATGCCTAGCCAGCCCTTGTGCCCCTGCCTTATGCCTAGCCAGCCCTTGTGCCCCTGCCTTATGCCTAGCCAGCACTTGTGCCCCTGCCTTATGCCTAGCCAGCACTTGTGCCCCTGCCTTATGCCTAGCCAGCACTTGTGCCCCTGCCTTATGCCTAGCCAGCACTTGTGCCCCTGCCTTATGCCTAGCCAGCACTTGTGCCCCTGCCTTATGCCTAGCCAGCACTTGTGCCCCTGCCTTATGCCTAGCCAGCTCTTGTGCCCCTGCCTTATGCCTAGCCAGCACTTGTGCCCCTGCCTTATGCCTAGCCAGCACTTGTGCCCCTGCCTTATGCCTAGCCAGCACTTGTGCCCCTGCCTTATGCCTAGCCAGCACTTGTGCCCCTGCCTTATGCCTAGCCAGCACTTGTGCCCCTGCCTTATGCCTAGCCAGCACTTTTGAGACCCTTGCATTATTGTTTTTTTGTCTTTAGCTTCATGTTGGTTATGCACACAGGGCAGGCTTTACACTCTTCGCTCTTGTCCCGTCTGAATGCACATGCACTACTGTAATTGGGGACGAAGGCATTACCCATTCACGGAGGACAGACAAGATGTGCCTGGTCGCTTGGAGCATGGGGGTTATGGAGTGGCTCCGCACTGTACAACAAAGTACAGAGTAGAGGTGTGAAAGCTAGCTCTTCACCCCTAAAGGTGCCAATCCCTTTATGCAAAGAGTGCAAAGAGTTAGCCGTATGCCTTATGTGTAGCCATCACTTGTGCCCCTGCCTAAAGCCTAGCCTGCACTTCTGCCCCTGCCTTATGCCTAGCCAGCACTTGTGCCCCTGCCTTATGCCTAGCCAGCACTTGTGCCCCTGCCTTATGCCTAGCCAGCACTTTTGAGCCCCTTGCATTATTGTTTTTTTGTCTTTAGCTTCATGTTGGTTATGCACACAGGGCAGGCTTTACGCTCTTCGCTCTTGTCCCGTCTGAATGCACATGCACGACTGTAATTGGGGACGAAGGCATTACCCATTCACGGAGGACAGACAAGATGTGCCTGGTCGCTTGGAGCATGGGGGTTATGGAGTGGCTCCGCACTGTACAACAAAGTACAGAGTAGAGGGGTGAAAGCTAGCTCTTCACCCCTAAAGGTGCCTATCCCTTTATGCAAAGAGTGCAAAGAGTTAGCAGTATGTCTTATGTGTAGCCATCACTTGTGCCCCTGCCTTAAGCCTAGCCTGCATAGGTGCCCCTGCCTTATGCCTAGCTTGCACTTGTGCCTCTGCCTTATGCTTAGTTTGTACTTGTGCCCCTGCCTAAAGCCTAGCCCGCACTTGTGCCCCTGCCTTATGCCTAGCCAGCACATGTGCCCCTGCCTTATGCCTAGCCAGCACTTGTGCCCCTGCCTTATGCCTAGCCCGCACTTGTGCCCCTGCCTTATGCCTAGCCCGCACTTGTGCCCCTGCCTTATGCCTAGCCCGCACTTGTGCCCCTGCCTTATGACTAGCCCGCACTTGTGCCCCTGCCTTATGCCTAGCCCACACTTGTGCCCCTGCCTTATGCCTAGCCAGCACTTGTGCCCCTGCCTGATGCCTAGCCAGCACTTGTGCCCCTGCCTTATGCCTAGCCAGCACTTGTGCCCCTGCCTTATGCCTAGCCAGCACTTGTGCCCCTGCCTTATGCCTAGCCAGCACTTGTGCCCCTGCCTTATGCCTAGCCAGCATTTGTGCCCCTGCCTTATGCCTAGCCAGGACTTGTGCCCCTGCCTTAAGCCTAGCCAGCACTTGTGCCCCTGCCTTATGCCTAGCCAGCTCTTGTGCCCCTGCCTTATAACTAGCCAGCACTTGTGCCCCAGCCTTATGCCTAGCCAGCACTTGTGCCCCTGCCTTATGCCTAGCGAGCACTTGTGCCCCTGCCTTATGCCTAGCCAGCACTTGTGCCCCTGCCTTATGCCTAGCCAGCACTTGTGCCCCTGCCTTATGCCTAGCCAGCACTTGTGCCCCTGCCTTATGCCTAGCCTGCACTTGTGCCCCTGCCTTATGCCTAGCCTGCACTTGTGCCCCTGCCTTATGCCTAGCCTGCACTTGTGCCCCTGCCTTATGCCTAGCCTGCACTTGTGCCCCTGCCTTATGCCTAGCCTGCACTTGTGCCCCTGCCTTATGCCTAGCCTGCACTTGTGCCCCTGCCTTATGCCTAGCCTGCACTTGTGCCCCTGCCTTATGCCTAGCCTGCACTTGTGCCCCTGCCTTATGCCTAGCCTGCACTTGTGCCCCTGCCTTATGCCTAGCCTGCACTTGTGCCCCTGCCTTATGCCTAGCCTGCACTTGTGCCCCTGCCTTATGCCTAGCCTGCACTTGTGCCCCTGCCTTATGCCTAGCCTGCACTTGTGCCCCTGCCTTATGCCTAGCCTGCACTTGTGCCCCTTGCCTTATGCCTACCCTGCACTTGTGCCCCTTGCCTTATGCCTAGCCTGCACTTGTGCCCCTGCCTTATGCCTAGCCTGCACTTGTGCCCCTGCCTTATGCCTAGCCTGCACTTGTGCCCCTGCCTTATGCCTAGCCAGCACTTGTGCCCCTGCCTTATGCCTAGCCAGCACTTGTGCCCCTGCCTTATGCCTAGCCAGCACTTGTGCCCCTGCCTTATGCCTAGCCAGCACTTGTGCCCCTGCCTTATGCCTAGCCTGCACTTGTGCCCCTGCCTTATGCCTAGCCAGCACTTGTGCCCCTGCCTTATGCCTAGCCAGCACTTGTGCCCCTGCCTTATGCCTAGCCAGCACTTGTGCCCCTGCCTTACGCCTAGCCAGCACTTGTGCCCCTGCCTTACGCCTAGCCAGCACTTGTGCCCCTTCCTTATGCCTAGCCAGCACTTGTGCCCCTTCCTTATGCCTAGCCAGCACTTGTGCCCCTTCCTTATGCCTAGCCAGCACTTGTGCCCCTGCCTTATGCCTAGCCAGCACTTGTGCCCCTGCCTTATGCCTAGCCAGCACTTGTGCCCCTGCCTTATGCCTAGCCAGCACTTGTGCCCCTGCCTTACGCCTAGCCAGCACTTGTGCCCCTGCCTTACGCCTAGCCAGCACTTGTGCCCCTGCCTTACGCCTAGCCAGCACTTGTGCCCCTGCCTTACGCCTAGCCAGCACTTGTGCCCCTGCCTTACGCCTAGCCAGCACTTGTGCCCCTGCCTTACGCCTAGCTAGCACTTGTGCCCCTGCCTTATGCCTAGCCAGCACTTGTGCCCCTGCCTTATGCCTAGCCAGCACTTGTGCCCCTGCCTTATGCCTAGCCAGCACTTGTGCCCCTGCCTTATGCCTAGCCAGCACTTGTGCCCCTGCCTTATGCCTAGCCAGCACTTGTGCCCCTGCCTTATGCCTAGCCAGCACTTGTGCCCCTGCCTTATGCCTAGCCAGCACTTGTGCCCCTGCCTTATGCTTAGCCAGCACTTGTGCCCCTGCCTTATGCCTAGCCAGCACTTGTGCCCCTGCCTTATGCCTAGCCAGCACTTGTGCCCCTGCCTTATGCCTAGCCAGCACTTGTGCCCCTGCCTTATGCCTAGCCTGCACTTGTGCCCCTGCCTTATGCCTAGCCTGCACTTGTGCCCCTGCCTTATGCCTAGCCTGCACTTGTGCCCCTGCCTTATGCCTAGCCTGCACTTGTGCCCCTGTCTTATGCCTAGCCTGCACTTGTGCCCCTGCCTTATGCCTAGCCTGCACTTGTGCCCCTGCCTTATGCCTAGCCTGCACTTGTGCCCCTGCCTTATGCCTAGCCTGCACTTGTGCCCCTGCCTTATGCCTAGCCTGCACTTGTGCCCCTGCCTTATGCCTAGCCTGCACTTGTGCCCCTGCCTTATGCCTAGCCAGCACTTGTGCCCCTGCCTTATGCCTAGCCAGCACTTGTGCCCCTGCCTTATGCCTAGCCAGCACTTTTGAGACCCTTGCATTATTGTTTTTTTGTCTTTAGCTTCATGTTGGTTATGCACACAGGGCAGGCTTTACACTCTTCGCTCTTGTCCCATCTGAATGCACATGCACTACTGTAATTGGGGACGAAGGCATTACCCATTCACGGAGGACAGACAAGATGTGCCTGGTCGCTTGGAGCATGGGGGTTACGAAGTGGCTCCGCACTGTACAACAAAGTACAGAGTAGAGGGGTGAAAGCTAGCTCTTCACCCCTAAGGGTGCCTATCCCTTTATGCAAAAAGTTAGCTGTATGCCTTATGTGTAGCCATCACTTGTGCCCCTGCCTTAAGCCTAGCCTGCATAGGTGCCCCTGCCTTATGCCTAGCCAGCACTTGTGCCCCTGCCTTATGCCTAGCCAGCACTTGTGCCCCTGCCTTATGCCTAGCCAGCACTTGTGCCCCTGCCTTATGCCTAGCCAGCACTTGTGCCCCTGCCTTATGCCTAGCCAGCACTTGTGCCCCTGCCTTATGCCTAGCCAGCACTTGTGCCCCTGCCTTATGCCTAGCCAGCACAAGTGCCCCTGCCTTATGCCTAGCCAGCACTTGTGCCCCTGCCTTATGCCTAGCCAGCACTTGTGCCCCTTCCTTATGCCTAGCCTGCACTTGTGCCCCTGCCTTATGCCTAGCCTGCACTTGTGCCCCTGCCTTATGCCTAGCCTGCACTTGTGCCCCTGCCTTATGCCTAGCCTGCACTTGTGCCCCTGCCTTATGCCTAGCCTGCACTTGTGCCCCTGCCTTATGCCTAGCCAGCACTTGTGCCCCTGCCTTATGCCTAGCCAGCACTTGTGCCCCTGCCTTATGCCTAGCCAGCACTTGTGCCCCTGCCTTATGCCTAGCCAGCACTTGTGCCCCTGCCTTATGCCTAGCCAGCACTTGTGCCCCTGCCTTATGCCTAGCCTGCACTTGTGCCCCTGCCTTATGCCTAGCCAGCACTTGTGCCCCTGCCTTATGCCTAGCCAGCACTTGTGCCCCTGCCTTATGCCTAGCCAGCACTTGTGCCCCTGCCTTATGCCTAGCCAGCACTTGTGCCCCTGCCTTATGCCTAGCCAGCACTTGTGCCCCTTCCTTATGCCTAGCCAGCACTTGTGCCCCTTCCTTATGCCTAGCCAGCACTTGTGCCCCTGCCTTATGCCTAGCCAGCACTTGTGCCCCTGCCTTACGCCTAGCCAGCACTTGTGCCCCTGCCTTACGCCTAGCCAGCACTTGTGCCCCTGCCTTACGCCTAGCCAGCACTTGTGCCCCTGCCTTACGCCTAGCCAGCACTTGTGCCCCTGCCTTATGCCTAGCCAGCACTTGTGCCCCTGCCTTATGCCTAGCCAGCACTTGTGCCCCTGCCTTATGCCTAGCCAGCACTTGTGCCCCTGCCTTATGCCTAGCCAGCACTTGTGCCCCTGCCTTATGCCTAGCCAGCACTTTTGAGACCTTTGCATTATTGTTTTTTTGTCTTTAGCTTCATGTTGGTTATGCACACAGGGCAGGCTTTACACTCTTCGCTCTTGTCCCATCTGAATGCACATGCACTACTGTAATTGGGGACGAAGGCATTACCCATTCACGGAGGACAGACAAGATGTGCCTGGTCGCTTGGAGCATGGGGGTTACGAAGTGGCTCCGCACTGTACAACAAAGTACAGAGTAGAGGGGTGAAAGCTAGCTCTTCACCCCTAAGGGTGCCTATCCCTTTATGCAAAAAGTTAGCTGTATGCCTTATGTGTAGCCATCACTTGTGCCCCTGCCTTAAGCTTAGCCTGCATAGGTGCCCCTGCCTTATGCCTAGCCAGCACTTGTGCCCCTGCCTTATGCCTAGCCAGCACTTGTGCCCCTGCCTTATGCCTAGCCAGCACTTGTGCCCCTGCCTTATGCCTAGCCAGCACTTGTGCCCCTGCCTTATGCCTAGCCAGCACTTGTGCCCCTGCCTTATGCCTAGCCAGCACTTGTGCCCCTGCCTTATGCCTAGCCAGCACAAGTGCCCCTGCCTTATGCCTAGCCAGCACTTGTGCCCCTGCCTTATGCCTAGCCAGCACTTGTGCCCCTGCCTTATGCCTAGCCTGCACTTTTGCCCCTGCCTTATGCCTAGCCAGCACTTGTGCCCCTGCCTTATGCCTAGCCTGCACTTGTGCCCCTGCCTTATGCCTAGCCTGCACTTGTGCCCCTGCCTTATGCCTAGCCTGCACTTGTGCCCCTGCCTTATGCCTAGCCAGCACTTGTGCCCCTGCCTTATGCCTAGCCAGCACTTGTGCCCCTGCCTTATGCCTAGCCAGCACTTGTGCCCCTGCCTTATGCCTAGCCAGCACTTGTGCCCCTGCCTTATGCCTAGCCTGCACTTGTGCCCCTGCCTTATGCCTAGCCTGCACTTGTGCCCCTGCCTTATGCCTAGCCAGCACTTGTGCCCCTGGCTTATGCCTAGCCAGCACTTGTGCCCCTGCCTTATGCCTAGCCTGCACTTGTGCCCCTGCCTTATGCCTAGCCTGCACTTGTGCCCCTGCCTTATGCCTAGCCTGCACTTGTGCCCCTGCCTTATGCCTAGCCAGCACTTGTGCCCCTGCCTTATGCCTAGCCAGCACTTGTGCCCCTGCCTTATGCCTAGCTAGCACTTGTGCCCCTGCCTTATGCCTAGCCAGCCCTTGTGCCCCTGCCTTATGCCTAGCCAGCACTTGTGCCCCTGCCTTATGCCTAGCCAGCACTTGTGCCCCTGCCTTATGCCTAGCCAGCACTTGTGCCCCTGCCTTATGCCTAGCCAGCACTTGTGCCCCTGCCTTATGCCTAGCCAGCACTTGTGCCCCTGCCTTATGCCTAGCCAGCACTTGTGCCCCTGCCTTATGCCTAGCCAGCACTTGTGCCCCTGCCTTATGCCTAGCCAGCACTTGTGCCCCTGCCTTATGCCTAGCCAGCACTTGTGCCCCTGCCTTATGCCTAGCCAGCACTTTTGAGACCCTTGCATTATTGTTTTTTTGTCTTTAGCTTCATGTTGGTTATGCACACAGGGCAGGCTTTACACTCTTCGCTCTTGTCCCGTCTGAATGCACATGCACTACTGTAATTGGGGACGAAGGCATTACCCATTCACGGAGGACAGACAAGATGTGCCTGGTCGCTTGGAGCATGGGGGTTATGGAGTGGCTCCGCACTGTACAACAAAGTACAGAGTAGAGGTGTGAAAGCTAGCTCTTCACCCCTAAAGGTGCCAATCCCTTTATGCAAAGAGTGCAAAGAGTTAGCCGTATGCCTTATGTGTAGCCATCACTTCTGCCCCTGCCTTATGCCTAGCCAGCACTTGTGCCCCTGCCTTATGCCTAGCCAGCACTTGTGCCCCTGCCTTATGCCTAGCCAGCACTTGTGCCCCTGCCTTATGCCTAGCCAGCACTTTTGAGCCCCTTGCATTATTGTTTTTTTGTCTTTAGCTTCATGTTGGTTATGCACACAGGGCAGGCTTTACGCTCTTCGCTCTTGTCCCGTCTGAATGCACATGCACAACTGTAATTGGGGACGAAGGCATTACCCATTCACGGAGGACAGACAAGATGTGCCTGGTCGCTTGGAGCATGGGGGTTATGGAGTGGCTCCGCACTGTACAACAAAGTACAGAGTAGAGGGGTGAAAGCTAGCTCTTCACCCCTAAAGGTGCCTATCCCTTTATGCAAAGAGTGCAAAGAGTTAGCAGTATGCCTTATGTGTAGCCATCACTTGTGCCCCTGCCTTAAGCCTAGCCTGCATAGGTGCCCCTGCCTTATGCCTAGCTTGCACTTGTGCCCCTGCCTTATGCCTAGCCCGCACTTGTGCCCCTGCCTTATGCCTAGCCCGCACTTGTGCCCCTGCCTTATGACTAGCCCGCACTTGTGCCCCTGCCTTGTGCCTAGCCAGCACTTGTGCCCCTGCCTTATGCCTAGCCAGCACTTGTGCCCCTGCCTTATGCCTAGCCAGCACTTGTGCCCCTGCCTTATGCCTAGCCAGCATTTGTGCCCCTGCCTTATGCCTAGCCAGGACTTGTGCCCCTGCCTTAAGCCTAGCCAGCACTTGTGCCCCTGCCTTATGCCTAGCCAGCACTTGTGCCCCTGCCTTATGCCTAGCCAGCACTTGTGCCCCTGCCTTATGACTAGCCAGCACTTGTGCCCCAGCCTTATGCCTAGCCAGCACTTGTGCCCCTGCCTTATGCCTATCGAGCACTTGTGCCCCTGCCTTATGCCTAGCCAGCACTTGTGCCCCTGCCTTATGCCTAGCCAGCACTTGTGCCCCTGCCTTATGCCTAGCCAGCACTTGTGCCCCTGCCTTATGCCTAGCCTGCACTTGTGCCCCTGCCTTATGCCTAGCCTGCACTTGTGCCCCTGCCTTATGCCTAGCCTGCACTTGTGCCCCTGCCTTATGCCTAGCCTGCACTTGTGCCCCTGCCTTATGCCTAGCCTGCACTTGTGCCCCTGCCTTATGCCTAGCCTGCACTTGTGCCCCTGCCTTATGCCTAGCCTGCACTTGTGCCCCTGCCTTATGCCTAGCCTGCACTTGTGCCCCTGCCTTATGCCTAGCCTGCACTTGTGCCCCTGCCTTATGCCTAGCCTGCACTTGTGCCCCTGCCTTATGCCTAGCCTGCACTTGTGCCCCTTGCCTTATGCCTACCCTGCACTTGTGCCCCTTGCCTTATGCCTAGCCTGCACTTGTGCCCCTGCCTTATGCCTAGCCTGCACTTGTGCCCCTGCCTTATGCCTAGCCTGCACTTGTGCCCCTGCCTTATGCCTAGCCTGCACTTGTGCCCCTGCCTTATGCCTAGCCAGCACTTGTGCCCCTGCCTTATGCCTAATGCCTAGCCAGCACTTGTGCCCCTGCCTTATGCCTAGCCAGCACTTGTGCCCCTGCCTTATGCCTAGCCAGCACTTGTGCCCCTGCCTTATGCCTAGCCAGCACTTGTGCCCCTGCCTTATGCCTAGCCTGCACTTGTGCCCCTGCCTTATGCCTAGCCAGCACTTGTGCCCCTGCCTTATGCCTAGCCAGCACTTGTGCCCCTGCCTTATGCCTAGCCAGCACTTGTGCCCCTGCCTTATGCCTAGCCAGCACTTGTGCCCCTGCCTTATGCCTAGCCAGCACTTGTGCCCCTTCCTTATGCCTAGCCAGCACTTGTGCCCCTGCCTTATGCCTAGCCAGCACTTGTGCCCCTGCCTTATGCCTAACCTGCACTTGTGCCCCTGCCTTATGCCTAGCCTGCACTTGTGCCCCTGCCTTATGCCTAGCCTGCACTTGTGCCCCTGCCTTATGCCTAGCCTGCACTTGTGCCCCTGCCTTATGCCTAGCCTGCACTTGTGCCCCTGCCTTATGCCTAGCCTGCACTTGTGCCCCTGCCTTATGCCTAGCCTGCACTTGTGCCCCTGCCTTATGCCTAGCCTGCACTTGTGCCCCTGCCTTATGCCTAGCCTGCACTTGTGCCCCTGCCTTATGCCTAGCCTGCACTTGTGCCCCTGCCTTATGCCTAGCCTGCACTTGTGCCCCTTGCCTTATGCCTACCCTGCACTTGTGCCCCTTGCCTTATGCCTAGCCTGCACTTGTGCCCCTGCCTTATGCCTAGCCTGCACTTGTGCCCCTGCCTTATGCCTAGCCTGCACTTGTGCCCCTGCCTTATGCCTAGCCTGCACTTGTGCCCCTGCCTTATGCCTAGCCTGCACTTGTGCCCCTGCCTTATGCCTAGCCAGCACTTGTGCCCCTGCCTTATGCCTAGCCAGCACTTGTGCCCCTGCCTTATGCCTAGCCAGCACTTGTGCCCCTGCCTTATGCCTAGCCAGCACTTGTGCCCCTGCCTTATGCCTAGCCTGCACTTGTGCCCCTGCCTTATGCCTAGCCAGCACTTGTGCCCCTGCCTTATGCCTAGCCAGCACTTGTGCCCCTGCCTTATGCCTAGCCAGCACTTGTGCCCCTGCCTTATGCCTAGCCAGCACTTGTGCCCCTGCCTTATGCCTAGCCAGCACTTGTGCCCCTTCCTTATGCCTAGCCAGCACTTGTGCCCCTGCCTTATGCCTAGCCAGCACTTGTGCCCCTGCCTTATGCCTAGCCAGCACTTGTGCCCCTGCCTTATGCCTAGCCAGCACTTGTGCCCCTGCCTTATGCCTAGCCAGCACTTGTGCCCCTGCCTTATGCCTAGCGAGCACTTGTGCCCCTGCCTTATGCCTAGCCAGCACTTGTGCCCCTGCCTTATGCCTAGCCAGCACTTGTGCCCCTGCCTTATGCCTAGCCAGCACTTGTGCCCCTGCCTTATGCCTAGCCAGCACTTGTGCCCCTGCCTTATGCCTAGCCAGCACTTGTGCCCCTGCCTTATGCCTAGCCAGCACTTGTGCCCCTGCCTTATGCCTAGCCAGCACTTGTGCCCCTGCCTTATGCCTAGCCAGCACTTGTGCCCCTGCCTTATGCCTAGCCAGCACTTGTGCCCCTGCCTTATGCCTAGCCTGCACTTGTGCCCCTGCCTTATGCCTAGCCTGCACTTGTGCCCCTGCCTTATGCCTAGCCTGCACTTGTGCCCCTGCCTTATGCCTAGCCTGCACTTGTGCCCCTGCCTTATGCCTAGCCTGCACTTGTGCCCCTGCCTTATGCCTAGCCTGCACTTGTGCCCCTGCCTTATGCCTAGCCTGCACTTGTGCCCCTGCCTTATGCCTAGCCTGCACTTGTGCCCCTGCCTTATGCCTAGCCTGCACTTGTGCCCCAGCCTTATGCCTAGCCTGCACTTGTGCCCCTGCCTTATGCCTAGCCTGCACTTGTGCCCCTGCCTTATGCCTAGCGAGCACTTGTGCCCCTGCCTTATGCCTAGCCAGCACTTGTGCCCCTGCCTTATGCCTAGCCAGCACTTGTGCCCCTGCCTTATGCCTAGCCAGCACTTGTGCCCCTGCCTTATGCCTAGCCTGCACTTGTGCCCCTGCCTTATGCCTAGCCTGCACTTGTGCCCCTGCCTTATGCCTAGCCTGCACTTGTGCCCCTGCCTTATGCCTAGCCAGCCCTTGTGCCCCTGCCTCATGCCTAGCCAGCCCTTGTGCCCCTGCCTTATGCCTAGCCAGCCCCTGTGCCCCTGCCTTATGCCTAGCCAGCCCTTGTGCCCCTGCCTTATGCCTAGCCAGCCCTTGTGCCCCTGCCTAATGCCTAGCCAGCCCTTGTGCCCCTGCCTTATGCCTAGCCAGCCCTTGTGCCCCTGCCTTATGCCTAGCCAGCCCTTGTGCCCCTGCCTTATGCCTAGCCAGCCCTTGTGCCCCTGCCTTATGCCTAGCCAGCCCTTGTGCCCCTGCCTTATGCCTAGCCAGCACTTGTGCCCCTGCCTTATGCCTAGCCAGCACTTGTGCCCCTGCCTTATGCCTAGCCAGCACTTGTGCCCCTGCCTTATGCCTAGCCAGCACTTGTGCCCCTGCCTTATGCCTAGCCAGCACTTGTGCCCCTGCCTTATGCCTAGCCAGCACTTGTGCCCCTGCCTTATGCCTAGCCAGCACTTGTGCCCCTGCCTTATGCCTAGCCAGCACTTGTGCCCCTGCCTTATGCCTAGCCAGCACTTGTGCCCCTGCCTTATGCCTAGCCAGCCCTTGTGCCCCTGCCTTATGCCTAGCCAGCCCTTGTGCCCCTGCCTTATGCCTAGCCAGCCCTTGTGCCCCTGCCTTATGCCTAGCCAGCACTTGTGCCCCTGCCTTATGCCTAGCCAGCACTTGTGCCCCTGCCTTATGCCTAGCCAGCACTTGTGCCCCTGCCTTATGCCTAGCCAGCACTTGTGCCCCTGCCTTATGCCTAGCCAGCACTTGTGCCCCTGCCTTATGCCTAGCCAGCACTTGTGCCCCTGCCTTATGCCTAGCCAGCACTTGTGCCCCTGCCTTATGCCTAGCCAGCACTTGTGCCCCTGCCTTATGCCTAGCCAGCACTTGTGCCCCTGCCTTATGCCTAGCCAGCACTTGTGCCCCTGCCTTATGCCTAGCCAGCACTTGTGCCCCTGCCTTATGCCTAGCCAGCACTTTTGAGACCCTTGCATTATTGTTTTTTTGTCTTTAGCTTCATGTTGGTTATGCACACAGGGCAGGCTTTACACTCTTCGCTCTTGTCCCATCTGAATGCACATGCACTACTGTAATTGGGGACGAAGGCATTACCCATTTACGGAGGACAGACAAGATGTGCCTGGTCGCTTGGAGCATGGGGGTTATGAAGTGGCTCCGCACTGTACAACAAAGTACAGAGTAGAGGGGTGAAAGCTAGCTCTTCACCCCTAAGGGTGCCTATCCCTTTATGCAAAAAGTTAGCTGTATGCCTTATGTGTAGCCATCACTTGTGCCCCTGCCTTAAGCCTAGCCTGCATAGGTGCCCGTGCCTTATGCCTAGCTTGCACTTGTGCCTCTGCCTTATGCTTAGTTTGTACTTGTGGCCCTGCCTAAAGCCTAGCCCGCACTTGTGCCCCTGCCTTATGCCTAGCCAGCACTTGTGCCCCTGCCTTATGCCTAGCCAGCACTTGTGCCCCTGCCTTATGCCTAGCCAGCACATGTGCCCCTGCCTTATGCCTAGCCAGCACTTGTGCCCCTGCCTTATGCCTAGCCAGCACTTGTGCCCCTGCCTTATGCCTAGCCTGCACTTTTGCCCCTGCCTTATGCCTAGCCAGCACTTGTGCCCCTGCCTTATGCCTAGCCTGCACTTGTGCCCCTGCCTTATGCCTAGCCTGCACTTGTGCCCCTGCCTTATGCCTAGCCTGCACTTGTGCCCCTGCCTTATGCCTAGCCAGCACTTGTGCCCCTGCCTTATGCCTAGCCAGCACTTGTGCCCCTGCCTTATGCCTAGCCAGCACTTGTGCCCCTGCCTTATGCCTAGCCAGCACATGTGCCCCTGCCTTATGCCTAGCCAGCACTTGTGCCCCTGCCTTATGTCTATCCAGCACTTGTGCCCCTGCCTTATGCCTAGCCAGCCCTTGTGCCCCTGCCTTATGCCTAGCCAGCACTTGTGCCTTTGCCTAATGCCTAGCCAGCACTTGTGCCCCTGCCTTATGCCTAGCCAGCACTTGTGCCCCTGCCTTATGCCTAGCCAGCACTTGTGCCCCTGCCTTATGCCTAGCCAGCACTTGTGCCCCTGCCTTATGCCTAGCCAGCACTTGTGCCCCTGCCTTATGCCTAGCCAGCACTTGTGCCCCTGCCTTATGCCTAGCCAGCACTTGTGCCCCTGCCTTATGCCTAGCCAGCACTTGTGCCCCTGCCTTATGCCTAGCCAGCACTTGTGCCCCTGCCTTATGCCTAGCCAGCCCTTGTGCCCCTGCCTTATGCCTAGCCAGCACTTGTGCCCCTGCCTTATGCCTAGCCAGCACTTGTGCCTTTGCCTAATGCCTAGCCAGCACTTGTGCCCCTGCCTTATGCCTAGCCAGCACTTGTGCCCCTGCCTTATGCCTAGCCAGCACTTGTGCCCCTGCCTTATGCCTAGCCAGCACTTGTGCCCCTGCCTTATGCCTAGCCAGCACTTGTGCCCCTGCCTTATGCCTAGCCAGCACTTGTGCCCCTGCCTTATGCCTAGCCAGCACTTGTGCCCCTGCCTTATGCCTAGCCAGCACTTTTGAGACCCTTGCATTATTGTTTTTTTGTCTTTAGCTTCATGTTGGTTATGCACACAGGGCAGGCTTTACACTCTTCGCTCTTGTCCCATCTGAATGCACATGCACTACTGTAATTGGGGACGAAGGCATTACCCATTTACGGAGGACAGACAAGATGTGCCTGGTCGCTTGGAGCATGGGGGTTATGAAGTGGCTCCGCACTGTACAACAAAGTACAGAGTAGAGGGGTGAAAGCTAGCTCTTCACCCCTAAGGGTGCCTATCCCTTTATGCAAAAAGTTAGCTGTATGCCTTATGTGTAGCCATCACTTGTGCCCCTGCCTTAAGCCTAGCCTGCATAGGTGCCCGTGCCTTATGCCTAGCTTGCACTTGTGCCTCTGCCTTATGCTTAGTTTGTACTTGTGGCCCTGCCTAAAGCCTAGCCCGCACTTGTGCCCCTGCCTTATGCCTAGCCAGCACTTGTGCCCCTGCCTTATGCCTAGCCAGCACTTGTGCCCCTGCCTTATGCCTAGCCAGCACATGTGCCCCTGCCTTATGCCTAGCCAGCACTTGTGCCCCTGCCTTATGCCTAGCCAGCACTTGTGCCCCTGCCTTATGCCTAGCCTGCACTTTTGCCCCTGCCTTATGCCTAGCCAGCACTTGTGCCCCTGCCTTATGCCTAGCCTGCACTTGTGCCCCTGCCTTATGCCTAGCCTGCACTTGTGCCCCTGCCTTATGCCTAGCCTGCACTTGTGCCCCTGCCTTATGCCTAGCCAGCACTTGTGCCCCTGCCTTATGCCTAGCCAGCACTTGTGCCCCTGCCTTATGCCTAGCCAGCACTTGTGCCCCTGCCTTATGCCTAGCCAGCACATGTGCCCCTGCCTTATGCCTAGCCAGCACTTGTGCCCCTGCCTTATGTCTATCCAGCACTTGTGCCCCTGCCTTATGCCTAGCCAGCCCTTGTGCCCCTGCCTTATGCCTAGCCAGCACTTGTGCCTTTGCCTAATGCCTAGCCAGCACTTGTGCCCCTGCCTTATGCCTAGCCAGCACTTGTGCCCCTGCCTTATGCCTAGCCAGCACTTGTGCCCCTGCCTTATGCCTAGCCAGCACTTGTGCCCCTGCCTTATGCCTAGCCAGCACTTGTGCCCCTGCCTTATGCCTAGCCAGCACTTGTGCCCCTGCCTTATGCCTAGCCAGCACTTGTGCCCCTGCCTTATGCCTAGCCAGCACTTGTGCCCCTGCCTTATGCCTAGCCAGCACTTGTGCCCCTGCCTTATGCCTAGCCAGCCCTTGTGCCCCTGCCTTATGCCTAGCCAGCACTTGTGCCCCTGCCTTATGCCTAGCCAGCACTTGTGCCTTTGCCTAATGCCTAGCCAGCACTTGTGCCCCTGCCTTATGCCTAGCCAGCACTTGTGCCCCTGCCTTATGCCTAGCCAGCACTTGTGCCCCTGCCTTATGCCTAGCCAGCACTTGTGCCCCTGCCTTATGCCTAGCCAGCACTTGTGCCCCTGCCTTATGCCTAGCCAGCACTTGTGCCCCTGCCTTATGCCTAGCCAGCACTTGTGCCCCTGCCTTATGCCTAGCCAGCACTTTTGAGACCCTTGCATTATTGTTTTTTTGTCTTTAGCTTCATGTTGGTTATGCACACAGGGCAGGCTTTACACTCTTCGCTCTTGTCCCATCTGAATGCACATGCACTACTGTAATTGGGGACGAAGGCATTACCCATTTACGGAGGACAGACAAGATGTGCCTGGTCGCTTGGAGCATGGGGGTTATGAAGTGGCTCCGCACTGTACAACAAAGTACAGAGTAGAGGGGTGAAAGCTAGCTCTTCACCCCTAAGGGTGCCTATCCCTTTATGCAAAAAGTTAGCTGTATGCCTTATGTGTAGCCATCACTTGTGCCCCTGCCTTAAGCCTAGCCTGCATAGGTGCCCGTGCCTTATGCCTAGCTTGCACTTGTGCCTCTGCCTTATGCTTAGTTTGTACTTGTGGCCCTGCCTAAAGCCTAGCCCACACTTGTGCCCCTGCCTTATGCCTAGCCAGCACTTGTGCCCCTGCCTTATGCCTAGCCAGCACTTGTGCCCCTGCGTTATGCCTAGCCAGCACTTGTGCCTCTGCCTTATGCTTAGTTTGTACTTGTGGCCCTGCCTAAAGCCTAGCCCGCACTTGTGCCCCTGCCTTATGCCTAGCCAGCACTTGTGCCCCTGCCTTATGCCTAGCCAGCACTTGTGCCCCTGCCTTATGCCTAGCCAGCACATGTGCCCCTGCCTTATGCCTAGCCAGCACTTGTGCCCCTGCCTTATGCCTAGCCAGCACTTGTGCCCCTGCCTTATGCCTAGCCTGCACTTTTGCCCCTGCCTTATGCCTAGCCAGCACTTGTGCCCCTGCCTTATGCCTAGCCTGCACTTGTGCCCCTGCCTTATGCCTAGCCTGCACTTGTGCCCCTGCCTTATGCCTAGCCAGCACTTCTGCCCCTGCCTTATGCCTAGCCAGCACTTGTGCCCCTGCCTTATGCCTAGCCAGCACTTGTGCCCCTGCCTTATGCCTAGCCAGCACTTGTGCCCCTGCCTTATGACTAGCCAGCACTTGTGCCCCTGCCTTATGCCTAGCCAGCACATGTGCCCCTGCCTTATGCCTAGCCAGCACTTGTGCCCCTGCCTTATGTCTAGCCAGCACTTGTGCCCCTGCCTTATGCCTAGCCAGCACTTGTGCCCCTGCCTTATGCCTAGCCAGCACTTGTGCCTTTGCCTAATGCCTAGCCAGCACTTGTGCCCCTGCCTTATGCCTAGCCAGCACTTGTGCCCCTGCCTTATGCCTAGCCAGCACTTGTGCCCCTGCCTTATGCCTAGCCAGCACTTGTGCCCCTGCCTTATGCCTAGCCAGCACTTGTGCCCCTGCCTTATGCCTAGCCAGCACTTTTGAGACCCTTGCATTATTGTTTTTTTGTCTTTAGCTTCATGTTGGTTATGCACACAGGGCAGGCTTTACACTCTTCGCTCTTGTCCCATCTGAATGCACATGCACTACTGTAATTGGGGACGAAGGCATTACCCATTTACGGAGGACAGACAAGATGTGCCTGGTCGCTTGGAGCATGGGGGTTATGAAGTGGCTCCGCACTGTACAACAAAGTACAGAGTAGAGGGGTGAAAGCTAGCTCTTCACCCCTAAGGGTGCCTATCCCTTTATGCAAAAAGTTAGCTGTATGCCTTATGTGTAGCCATCACTTGTGCCCCTGCCTTAAGCCTAGCCTGCATAGGTGCCCGTGCCTTATGCCTAGCTTGCACTTGTGCCTCTGCCTTATGCTTAGTTTGTACTTGTGGCCCTGCCTAAAGCCTAGCCCGCACTTGTGCCCCTGCCTTATGCCTAGCCAGCACTTGTGCCCCTGCCTTATGCCTAGCCAGCACTTGTGCCCCTGCCTTATGCCTAGCCAGCACTTGTGCCCCTGCCTTATGCCTAGCCAGCACTTGTGCCCCTGCCTTATGCCTAGCCAGCACTTGTGCCCCTGCCTTATGCCTAGCCAGCACATGTGCCCCTGCCTTATGCCTAGCCAGCACTTGTGCCCCTGCCTTATGCCTAGCCAGCACTTGTGCCCCTGCCTTATGCCTAGCCTGCACTTTTGCCCCTGCCTTATGCCTAGCCTGCACTTGTGCCCCTGCCTTATGCCTAGCCAGCACTTGTGCCCCTGCCTTATGCCTAGCCAGCACTTGTGCCCCTGCCTTATGCCTAGCCAGCACTTGTGCCCCTGCCTTATGCCTAGCCAGCACTTGTGCCCCTGCCTTATGCCTAGCCAGCACTTGTGCCCCTGCCTTTTGCCTAGCCTGCACTTGTGCCCCTGCCTTATGCCTAGCCAGCACTTGTGCCCCTGCCTTATGCCTAGCCAGCACTTGTGCCCCTGCCTTATGCCTAGCCTGCACTTGTGCCCCTGCCTTATGCCTAGCCTGCACTTGTGCCCCTGCCTTATGCCTAGCCTGCACTTGTGCCCCTGCCTTATGCCTAGCCAGCACTTGTGCCCCTGCCTTATGCCTAGCCAGCACTTGTGCCTTTGCCTAATGCCTAGCCAGCACTTGTGCCCCTGCCTAATGCCTAGCCAGCACTTGTGCCCCTGCCTTATGCCTAGCCAGCACTTGTGCCCCTGCCTTATGCCTAGCCAGCACTTGTGCCCCTGCCTTATGCCTAGCCAGCACTTGTGCCCCTGCCTTATGCCTAGCCAGCACTTGTGCCCCTGCCTTATGCCTAGCCAGCACTTGTGCCCCTGCCTTATGCCTAGCCAGCACTTGTGCCCCTGCCTTATGCCTAGCCAGCCCTTGTGCCCCTGCCTTATGCCTAGCCAGCCCTTGTGCCCCTGCCTTATGCCTAGCCAGCACTTGTGCCCCTGCCTTATGCCTAGCCAGCACTTGTGCCCCTGCCTTATGCCTAGCCAGCACTTGTGCCCCTGCCTTATGCCTAGCCAGCACTTGTGCCCCTGCCTTATGCCTAGCCAGCACTTTTGAGACCCTTGCATTATTGTTTTTTTGTTTTTAGCTTCATGTTGGTTATGCACACAGGGCAGGCTTTACACTCTTTGCTCTTGTCCCATCTGAATGCACATGCACTACTGTAATTGGGGACGAAGGCATTACCCATTTACGGAGGACAGACAAGATGTGCCTGGTCGCTTGCAGCATGGGGGTTATGAAGTGGCTCCGCACTGTACAACAAAGTGCAGAGTAGAGGGGTGAAAGCTAGCTCTTCACCCCTAAGGGTGCCTATCCCTTTATGCAAAAAGTTAGCTGTATGCCTTATGTGTAGCCATCACTTGTGCCCCTGCCTTAAGCCTAGCCTGCATAGGTGCCCGTGCCTTATGCCTAGCTTGCACTTGTGCCTCTGCCTTATGCTTAGTTTGTACTTGTGGCCCTGCCTAAAGCCTAGCCCGCACTTGTGCCCCTGCCTTATGCCTAGCCAGCACTTGTGCCCCTGCCTTATGCCTAGCCAGCACTTGTGCCCCTGCCTTATGCCTAGCCTGCATTTGTGCCCCTGCCTTATGCCTAGCCTGCACTTGTGCCCCTGCCTTATGCCTAGCCTGCACTTGTGCCCCTGCCTTATTCCTAGCCTGCACTTGTGCCCCTGCCTTATGCCTAGCCAGCACTTGTGCCCCTGCCTTATGCCTAGCCAGCACTTGTGCCCCTGCCTTATGCCTAGCCTGCACTTGTGCCCCTGCCTTATGCCTAGCCTGCACTTGTGCCCCTGCCTTATGCCTAGCCTGCACTTGTGCCCCTGCCTTATGCCTAGCCTGCACTTGTGCCCCTGCCTTATGCCTAGCCTGCACTTGTGCCCCTTGCCTTATGCCTAGCCTGCACTTGTGCCCCTTGCCTTATGCCTAGCCTGCACTTGTGCCCCTGCCTTATGCCTAGCCTGCACTTGTGCCCCTGCCTTATGCCTAGCCTGCACTTGTGCCCCTGCCTTATGCCTAGCCAGCACTTGTGCCCCTGCCTTATGCCTAGCCAGCACTTGTGCCCCTGCCTTATGCCTAGCCAGCACTTGTGCCCCTGCCTTATGCCTAGCCTGCACTTGTGCCCCTGCCTTATGCCTAGCCTGCACTTGTGCCCCTGCCTTATGCCTAGCCAGCACTTGTGCCCCTGCCTTATGCCTAGCCAGCACTTGTGCCCCTGCCTTATGCCTAGCCAGCACTTGTGCCCCTGCCTTATGCCTAGCCAGCCCTTGTGCCCCTGCCTTATGCCTAGCCAGCCCTTGTGCCCCTGCCTTATGCCTAGCAGCACTTGTGCCCCTGCCTTATGCCTAGCCAGCACTTGTGCCCCTGCCTTATGCCTAGCCAGCACTTGTGCCCCTGCCTTATGCCTAGCCAGCACTTGTGCCCCTGCCTTATGCCTAGCCAGCACTTGTGCCCCTGCCTTATGCCTAGCCAGCACTTGTGCCCCTGCCTTATGCCTAGCCAGCACTTGTGCCCCTGCCTTATGCCTAGCCAGCACTTGTGCCCCTGCCTTATGCCTAGCCAGCACTTGTGCCCCTGCCTTATGCCTAGCCAGCACTTGTGCCCCTGCCTTATGCCTAGCCAGCACTTGTGCCCCTGCCTTATGCCTAGCCAGCACTTGTGCCCCTGCCTTATGCCTAGCCAGCACTTGTGCCCCTGCCTTATGCCTAGCCAGCACTTGTGCCCCTGCCTTATGCCTAGCCAGCACTTGTGCCCCTGCCTTATGCCTAGCCAGCACTTGTGCCCCTGCCTTATGCCTAGCCAGCACTTGTGCCCCTGCCTTATGCCTAGCCAGCACTTGTGCCCCTGCCTTATGCCTAGCCAGCACTTTTGAGACCCTTGCATTATTGTTTTTTTGTCTTTAGCTTCATGTTGGTTATGCACACAGGGCAGGCTTTACACGCTTCGCTCTTGTCCCATCTGAATGCACATGCACTACTGTAATTGGGGACGAAGGCATTACCCATTTACGGAGGACAGACAAGATGTGCCTGGTCGCTTGGAGCATGGGGGTTATGAAGTGGCTCCGCACTGTACAACAAAGTACAGAGTAGAGGGGTGAAAGCTAGCTCTTCACCCCTAAGGGTGCCTATCCCTGTATGCAAAGAGGGCAAAGAGTTAGCCGTATGCCTTATGTGTAGCCATCACTTGTGCCCCTGCCTTAAGCCTAGCCTGCATAGGTGCCCCTGCTTTATGCCTTGCTTGCACTTGTGCCTCTGCCTTATGCTTAGTTTGTACTTGTGCCCCTGCCTAAAGCCTAGCCCGCACTTGTGCCCCTGCCTTATGCCTAGCCCCCACTTGTGCCCCTGCCTTATGCCTAGCCCGCACTTGTGCCCCTGCCTTATGCCTAGCCCGCACTTGTGCCACTGCCTTATGCCTAGCCCGCACTTGTGCCCCTGCCTTATGCCTAGCCCGCACTTGTGCCCCTGCCTTATGCCTAGCCCGCACTTGTGCCCCTGCCTTATGCCTAGCCCGCACTTGTGCCCCTGCCTTATGCCTAGCCCGCACTTGTGCCCCTGCCTAATGCCTAGCCCGCACTTGTGCCCCTGCCTTATGCCTAGCCCGCACTTTTGCCCCTGCCTTATGCCTAGCCCGTACTTGTGCCCCTGCCTTATGCCTAGCCCGCACTTGTGCCCCTGCCTTATGCCTAGCCCGCACTTGTGCCCCTGCCTTATGCCTAGCCTGCACTTGTGCCCCTGCCTTATGCCTAGCCAGCACTTGTGCCCCTGCCTTATGCCTAGCCAGCACTTGTGCCCCTGCCTTATGCCTAGCCAGCACTTGTGCCCCTGCCAGATGCCTAGCCAGCACTTGTGCCCCTGCCTTATGCCTAGCCAGCACTTGTGCCCCTGCCTTATGCCTAGCAGCACTTGTTCCCCTGCCTGATGCCTAGCCAGCACTTGTGCCCCTGCCTGATGCCTAGCCAGCACTTGTGCCCATGCCTGATGCCTAGCCAGCACTTGTGCCCCTGCCTGATGCCTAGCCAGCACTTGTGCCCTTGCCTGATGCCTAGCCAGCACTTGTGCCCCTGCCTGATGCCTAGCCAGCACTTGTGCCCCTGCCTGATGCCTAGCCAGCACTTGTGCCCCTGCCTGATGCCTAGCCAGCACTTGTGCCCCTGCCTGATGCCTAGCCAGCACTTGTGCCCCTGCCTGATGCCTAGCCAGCACTTGTGCCCCTGCCTGATGCCTAGCCAGCACTTGTGCCCCTGCCTGATGCCTAGCCAGCACTTGTGCCCCTGCCTGATGCCTAGCCAGCACTTGTGCCCCTGCCTGATGCCTAGCCAGCACTTGTGCCCCTGCCTGATGCCTAGCCAGCACTTGTGCCCCTGCCTGATGCCTAGCCAGCACTTGTGCCCCTGCCTGATGCCTAGCCAGCACTTGTGCCCCTGCCTGATGCCTAGCCAGCACTTGTGCCCCTGCCTGATGCCTAGCCAGCACTTGTGCCCCTGCCTGATGCCTAGCCAGCACTTGTGCCCCTGCCTTATGCCTAGCCAGCACTTGTGCCCCTGCCTGATGCCTAGCCCGCACTTGTGCCCCTGCCTAATGCCTAGCCCGCACTTGTGCCCCTGCCTTATGCCTAGCCCGCACTTTTGCCCCTGCCTTATGCCTAGCCCGTACTTGTGCCCCTGCCTTATGCCTAGCCCGCACTTGTGCCCCTGCCTTATGCCTAGCCCGCACTTGTGCCCCTGCCTTATGCCTAGCCTGCACTTGTGCCCCTGCCTTATGCCTAGCCAGCACTTGTGCCCCTGCCTTATGCCTAGCCAGCACTTGTGCCCCTGCCTTATGCCTAGCCAGCACTTGTGCCCTTGCCAGATGCCTAGCCAGCACTTGTGCCCCTGCCTTATGCCTAGCCAGCACTTGTGCCCCTGCCTTATGCCTAGCAGCACTTGTTCCCCTGCCTGATGCCTAGCCAGCACTTGTGCCCCTGCCTGATGCCTAGCCAGCACTTGTGCCCATGCCTGATGCCTAGCCAGCACTTGTGCCCCTGCCTGATGCCTAGCCAGCACTTGTGCCCTTGCCTGATGCCTAGCCAGCACTTGTGCCCCTGCCTGATGCCTAGCCAGCACTTGTGCCCCTGCCTGATGCCTAGCCAGCACTTGTGCCCCTGCCTGATGCCTAGCCAGCACTTGTGCCCCTGCCTGATGCCTAGCCAGCACTTGTGCCCCTGCCTGATGCCTAGCCAGCACTTGTGCCCCTGCCTGATGCCTAGCCAGCACTTGTGCCCCTGCCTGATGCCTAGCCAGCACTTGTGCCCCTGCCTGATGCCTAGCCAGCACTTGTGCCCCTGCCTGATGCCTAGCCAGCACTTGTGCCCCTGCCTGATGCCTAGCCAGCACTTGTGCCCCTGCCTGATGCCTAGCCAGCACTTGTGCCCCTGCCTGATGCCTAGCCAGCACTTGTGCCCCTGCCTGATGCCTAGCCAGCACTTGTGCCCCTGCCTGATGCCTAGCCCGTACTTGTGCCCCTGCCTTATGCCTAGCCCGCACTTGTGCCCCTGCCTTATGCCTAGCCCGCACTTGTGCCCCTGCCTTATGCCTAGCCTGCACTTGTGCCCCTGCCTTATGCCTAGCCAGCACTTGTGCCCCTGCCTTATGCCTAGCCAGCACTTGTGCCCCTGCCTTATGCCTAGCCAGCACTTGTGCCCCTGCCAGATGCCTAGCCAGCACTTGTGCCCCTGCCTTATGCCTAGCCAGCACTTGTGCCCCTGCCTTATGCCTAGCAGCACTTGTTCCCCTGCCTGATGCCTAGCCAGCACTTGTGCCCCTGCCTGATGCCTAGCCAGCACTTGTGCCCATGCCTGATGCCTAGCCAGCACTTGTGCCCCTGCCTGATGCCTAGCCAGCACTTGTGCCCTTGCCTGATGCCTAGCCAGCACTTGTGCCCCTGCCTGATGCCTAGCCAGCACTTGTGCCCCTGCCTGATGCCTAGCCAGCACTTGTGCCCCTGCCTGATGCCTAGCCAGCACTTGTGCCCCTGCCTGATGCCTAGCCAGCACTTGTGCCCCTGCCTGATGCCTAGCCAGCACTTGTGCCCCTGCCTGATGCCTAGCCAGCACTTGTGCCCCTGCCTGATGCCTAGCCAGCACTTGTGCCCCTGCCTGATGCCTAGCCAGCACTTGTGCCCCTGCCTGATGCCTAGCCAGCACTTGTGCCCCTGCCTGATGCCTAGCCAGCACTTGTGCCCCTGCCTGATGCCTAGCCAGCACTTGTGCCCCTGCCTGATGCCTAGCCAGCACTTGTGCCCCTGCCTGATGCCTAGCCAGCACTTGTGCCCCTGCCTGATGCCTAGCCAGCACTTGTGCCCCTGCGTTATGCCTAGCCAGCACTTGTGCCCCTGCCTGATGCCTAGCCAGCACTTGTGCCCCTGCCTGATGCCTAGCCAGCACTTGTGCTCCTGCCTGATGCCTAGCCAGCACTTGTGCCCCTGCCTGATGCCTAGCCAGCACTTGTGCCCCTGCCTGATGCCTAGCCAGCACTTGTGCCCCTGCCTGATGCCTAGCCAGCACTTGTGCCCCTGCCTGATGCCTAGCCAGCACTTGTGCCCCTGCCTGATGCCTAGCCAGCACTTGTGCCCCTGCCTGATGCCTAGCCAGCAATTGTGCCCCTGCCTGATGCCTAGCCAGCACTTGTGCCCCTGCCTGATGCCTAGCCCGCACTTGTGCCCCTGCCTGATGCCTAGCCAGCACTTGTGCCCCTGCCTGATGCCTAGCCAGCACTTGTGCCCCTGCCTGATGCCTAGACAGCACTTGTGCCCCTGCCTGATGCCTAGCCAGCACTTGTGCCCCTGCCTGATGCCTAGCCAGCACTTGTGCCCCTGCCTGATGCCTAGCCAGCACATGTGCCCCTGCCTGATGCCTAGCCAGCACTTGTGCCCCTGCCTGATGCCTAGCCAGCACTTGTGCCCCTGCCTGATGCCTAGCCAGCACTTGTGCCCCTGCCAGATGCCTAGCCAGCACTTGTGCCCCTGCCTTATGCCTAGCCAGCACTTGTGCCCCTGCCTTATGCCTAGCCAGCACTTGTGCCCCTGCCTTATGCCTAGCCAGCACTTGTGCCCCTGCCTTATGCCTAGCCAGCACTTGTGCCCCTGTCTTATGCCTAGCCAGCACTTTTGAGCCCCTTGCATTATTGTTTTTTTGTCTTTAGCTTCATGTTGGTTATGCACACAGGGCAGGCTTTATGCTCTTCGCTCTTGTCCCGTCTGAATGCACATGCACGACTGTATTTGGGGACGAAGGCATCACCCATTGAAGGAGGACAGACAAGATGTGCCTGGTCGCTTGGAGCATGGGGGTTATGGAGTGGCTCCGCACTGTACAACAAAGGATCTAGTTCTAAATGTCCAAGCACAGTCTAGAGGGGTGAAAGCTAGCTCTTCACCCCTAAGGGTGCCTATCCCTTTATGCAAAGAGTTAGCCGTATTCCTTATGCGTAGCCATCACTTGTGCCCCTGCCTTAAGCCTAGCCTGCACAGGTGCCCCTGCCTTATACCTAGCCAGCACTTGTGCCCCTGCCTTATGCCTAGCTTGCACTTGTGCCTCTGCCTTATGCTTAGTTTGCATTTGTGCCCCTGCCCAAAGCCTAGCCAGCACTTGTGCCCCTGCCTTATACCTAGCCAGCACTTGTGCCCCTGCCTTATGCCTAGCTTGCACTTGTGCCTCTGCCTTATGCTTAGTTTGTACTTGTGCCCCTGCCTGATGCCTAGCCAGCACTTGTACCCCTGCCTGATGCCTAGCCAGCACTTGTGCCCCTGCCTGATGCCTAGCCAGCACTTGTGCCCCTGCCTGATGCCTAGCCCGCACTTGTGCCCCTGCCTTATGCCTAGCCAGCACTTGTGCCCCTGCCTTATGCCTGGCCAGCACTTGTGCCCCTGCCTTATGCCTAGCCAGCACTTGTGATCTTGCCTTATGCCTAGCCTGCACTTTTGCCCCTGTCTTATGCCTAGCCCGCACTTGTGCCCCTGCCTGCTGCCTAGCCTGCACTTGTGCCCCTGCCTTCTGCCTAGCCTGCACTTGTGCCCCTGCCTTATGCCTAGCCTGCACTTGTGCCCCTGCCTTATGCCTAGCCAGCACTTGTGCCCCTGCCTTATGCCTAGCCATCACTTGTGCCCCTGCCTCATGCCTAGCCAGCACTTGTGCCCCTGCCTTATGCCTAGCCAGCACTTGTGCCCCTGCCTTATACCTAGCCAGCACTTGTGCCCCTGCCTTATGCCTAGCCAGCACTTGTGCCCCTCCTTATGCCTAGCCAGCACTTGTGCCCCTGCCTCATGCCTAGCCAGCACTTGTGCCCCTGCCTCATGCCTAGCCAGCACTTGTGCCCCTGCCTCATGCCTAGCCAGCACTTGTGCCCCTGCCTCATGCCTAGCCAGCACTTGTGCCCCTGCCTTATGCCTAGCCAGCACTTGTGCCCCTGCCTTATGCCTAGCCAGCACTTGTGCCCCTGCCTTATGCCTAGCCAGCACTTGTGCCTTTGCCTGATGCCTAGCCAGCACTTTTGCCCCTGCCTGATGCCTAACCAGCACTTGTGCCCCTGCCTGATGCCTAGCCAGCACTTGTGCCCCTGCCTGATGCCTAGCCAGCACTTGTGCCCCTGCTTGATGCCTAGCCAGCACTTGTGCCCCTGCCTGATGCCTAGCCAGCACTTGGGCCCCTGCCTGATGCCTAGCCAGCACTTGGGCCCCTGCCTGATGCCTAGCCAGCACTTGGGCCCCTGCCTGATGCCTAGCCAGCACTTGGGCCCCTGCCTGATGCCTAGCCAGCACTTGGGCCCCTGCCTGATGCCTAGCCAGCACTTGGGCCCCTGCCTGATGCCTAGCCAGCACTTGGGCCCCTGCCTGATGCCTAGCCAGCACTTGGGCCCCTGCCTGATGCCTAGCCAGCACTTGGGCCCCTGCCTGATGCCTAGCCCGCATTTGTGCCCCTGCCTTATGCCTAGCCCGCACTTGTGCCCCTGCCTTATGCCTAGCCCGCACTTGTGCCCCTGCCTTATGCCTAGCCCGCACTTGTGCCCCTGCCTTATGCCTAGCCCGCACTTGTGCCCCTGCCTTATGCCTAGCCCGCACGTGTGCCCCTGCCTTATGCCTAGCCCGCACGTGTGCCCCTGCCTTATGCCTAGCCCGCACGTGTGCCCCTGCCTTATGCCTAGCCCGCACGTGTGCCCCTGCCTTATGCCTAGCCCGCACTTGTGCCCCTGCCTTATGCCTAGCCCGCACTTGTGCCCCTGCCTTATGCCTAGCCCGCACTTGTGCCCCTGCCTTATGCCTAGCCCGCACTTGTGCCCCTGCCTTATGCCTAGCCCGCACTTGTGCCCCTGCCTTATGCCTAGCCCGCACTTGTGCCCCTGCCTTATGCCTAGCCCGCACTTGTGCCCCTGCCTGATGCCTAGCCCGCACTTGTGCCCCTGCCTGATGCCTAGCCAGCACTTGTGCCCCTGCCTGATGCCTAGCCAGCACTTGTGCCCCTGCCTGATGCCTAGACAGCACTTGTGCCCCTGCCTGATGCCTAGCCAGCACTTGTGCCCCTGCCTGATGCCTAGCCAGCACTTGTGCCCCTGCCTGATGCCTAGCCAGCACATGTGCCCCTGCCTGATGCCTAGCCAGCACTTGTGCCCCTGCCTGATGCCTAGCCAGCACTTGTGCCCCTGCCTGATGCCTAGCCAGCACTTGTGCCCCTGCCAGATGCCTAGCCAGCACTTGTGCCCCTGCCTTATGCCTAGCCAGCACTTGTGCCCCTGCCTTATGCCTAGCCAGCACTTGTGCCCCTGCCTTATGCCTAGCCAGCACTTGTGCCCCTGCCTTATGCCTAGCCAGCACTTGTGCCCCTGTCTTATGCCTAGCCAGCACTTTTGAGCCCCTTGCATTATTGTTTTTTTGTCTTTAGCTTCATGTTGGTTATGCACACAGGGCAGGCTTTATGCTCTTCGCTCTTGTCCCGTCTGAATGCACATGCACGACTGTATTTGGGGACGAAGGCATTACCCATTGAAGGAGGACAGACAAGATGTGCCTGGTCGCTTGGAGCATGGGGGTTATGGAGTGGCTCCGCACTGTACAACAAAGGATCTAGTTCTAAATGTCCAAGCACAGTCTAGAGGGGTGAAAGCTAGCTCTTCACCCCTAAGGGTGCCTATCCCTTTATGCAAAGAGTTAGCCGTATTCCTTATGCGTAGCCATCACTTGTGCCCCTGCCTTAAGCCTAGCCTGCACAGGTGCCCCTGCCTTATACCTAGCCAGCACTTGTGCCCCTGCCTTATGCCTAGCTTGCACTTGTGCCTCTG
The DNA here is from genome assembly GCF_032444005.1 of Ranitomeya imitator. Classification (NCBI taxonomy): domain Eukaryota; kingdom Metazoa; phylum Chordata; class Amphibia; order Anura; family Dendrobatidae; genus Ranitomeya; species Ranitomeya imitator. The sequence continues at coordinate 109,682,475 of NC_091288.1, read as the reverse complement.
CCTTATGCTTAGTTTGCATTTGTGCCCCTGCCCAAAGCCTAGCCAGCACTTGTGCCCCTGCCTTATACCTAGCCAGCACTTGTGCCCCTGCCTTATGCCTAGCTTGCACTTGTGCCTCTGCCTTATGCTTAGTTTGTACTTGTGCCCCTGCCTGATGCCTAGCCAGCACTTGTACCCCTGCCTGATGCCTAGCCAGCACTTGTGCCCCTGCCTGATGCCTAGCCAGCACTTGTGCCCCTGCCTGATGCCTAGCCCGCACTTGTGCCCCTGCCTTATGCCTAGCCAGCACTTGTGCCCCTGCCTTATGCCTGGCCAGCACTTGTGCCCCTGCCTTATGCCTAGCCAGCACTTGTGATCTTGCCTTATGCCTAGCCTGCACTTTTGCCCCTGTCTTATGCCTAGCCCGCACTTGTGCCCCTGCCTGCTGCCTAGCCTGCACTTGTGCCCCTGCCTTCTGCCTAGCCTGCACTTGTGCCCCTGCCTTATGCCTAGCCTGCACTTGTGCCCCTGCCTTATGCCTAGCCAGCACTTGTGCCCCTGCCTTATGCCTAGCCATCACTTGTGCCCCTGCCTCATGCCTAGCCAGCACTTGTGCCCCTGCCTTATGCCTAGCCAGCACTTGTGCCCCTGCCTTATACCTAGCCAGCACTTGTGCCCCTGCCTTATGCCTAGCCCGCACTTGTGCCCCTCCTTATGCCTAGCCAGCACTTGTGCCCCTGCCTCATGCCTAGCCAGCACTTGTGCCCCTGCCTCATGCCTAGCCAGCACTTGTGCCCCTGCCTCATGCCTAGCCAGCACTTGTGCCCCTGCCTCATGCCTAGCCAGCACTTGTGCCCCTGCCTTATGCCTAGCCAGCACTTGTGCCCCTGCCTTATGCCTAGCCAGCACTTGTGCCCCTGCCTTATGCCTAGCCAGCACTCGTGCCTTTGCCTGATGCCTAGCCAGCACTTTTGCCCCTGCCTGATGCCTAACCAGCACTTGTGCCCCTGCCTGATGCCTAGCCAGCACTTGTGCCCCTGCCTGATGCCTAGCCAGCACTTGTGCCCCTGCTTGATGCCTAGCCAGCACTTGTGCCCCTGCCTGATGCCTAGCCAGCACTTGGGCCCCTGCCTGATGCCTAGCCAGCACTTGGGCCCCTGCCTGATGCCTAGCCAGCACTTGGGCCCCTGCCTGATGCCTAGCCAGCACTTGGGCCCCTGCCTGATGCCTAGCCAGCACTTGGGCCCCTGCCTGATGCCTAGCCAGCACTTGGGCCCCTGCCTGATGCCTAGCCAGCACTTGGGCCCCTGCCTGATGCCTAGCCAGCACTTGGGCCCCTGCCTGATGCCTAGCCAGCACTTGGGCCCCTGCCTGATGCCTAGCCCGCATTTGTGCCCCTGCCTTATGCCTAGCCCGCACTTGTGCCCCTGCCTTATGCCTAGCCCGCACTTGTGCCCCTGCCTTATGCCTAGCCCGCACTTGTGCCCCTGCCTTATGCCTAGCCCGCACTTGTGCCCCTGCCTTATGCCTAGCCCGCACGTGTGCCCCTGCCTTATGCCTAGCCCGCACGTGTGCCCCTGCCTTATGCCTAGCCCGCACGTGTGCCCCTGCCTTATGCCTAGCCCGCACGTGTGCCCCTGCCTTATGCCTAGCCCGCACGTGTGCCCCTGCCTTATGCCTAGCCCGCACTTGTGCCCCTGCCTTATGCCTAGCCCGCACTTGTGCCCCTGCCTTATGCCTAGCCCGCACTTGTGCCCCTGCCTTATGCCTAGCCCGCACTTGTGCCCCTGCCTTATGCCTAGCCCGCACTTGTGCCCCTGCCTTATGCCTAGCCCGCACTTGTGCCCCTGCCTTATGCCTAGCCCGCACTTGTGCCCCTGCCTTATGCCTAGCCCGCACTTTTGCCCCTGCCTTATGCCTAGCCCGCACTTGTGCCCCTGCCTTATGCCTAGCCCGCACTTGTGCCCCTGCCTTATGCCTAGCCCGCACTTGTGCCCCTGCCTTATGCCTAGCCAGCACTTTTGAGCCCCTTGCATTATTGTTTTTTTGTCTTTAGCTTCATGTTGGTTATGCACACAGGGCAGGCTTTACGCTCTTCGCTCTAGTCCCGTCTGAATGCACATGCACGACTGTAATTGGGGACGAAGGCATTACCCAATTACGGAGGACACACAAGATGTACCTGGTCGCTTGGAGCATGGGGGTTATGGAGTGGCTCCGCACTGTACAACAAAGGATCTAGTTCTAAATGTCCAAGCACAGAGTAGAGGGGTGAAAGCTAGCTCTTCACCCCTAAGGGTGCCTATCCCTTTATGCAAAGAGTGCAAAGAGTTAGCCGTATGCCTTATGTGTAGCCATCACTTGTGCCCCTTCCTTAAGCCTAGCCTGCACAGGTGCCCCTGCCTTATACCTAGCCAGCACTTGTGCCCCTGCCTTATGCCTAGCTTGCACTTGTGCCTCTGCCGTATGCTTAGTTTGTACTTGTGCCCCTGCCTTATGCCTAGTCAGCACTTGTGCCCCTGCCTTATGCCTAGCCAGCACTTGTACCCCTGCCTTATGCCTAACCAGCACTTGTACCCCTGCCTTATGCCTAACCAGCCCTTGTGCCCCTGCCTTATGCCTAGCCAGCACTTGTGCCCCTGCCTTATGCCTAGCCAGCACTTGTGCCCCTGCCTAACGCCTAGCCAGCACTTGTGCCCCTGCCTTACGCCTAGCCAGCACTTGTGCCCCTGCCCTATGCCTAGCCAGCACTTGTGCCCCTGCCTTATGCCTAGCCCGCACTTGTGCCCCTGCCTTATGCCTAGCCCGCACTTGTGCCCCTGCCTTATGCCTAGCCCGCACTTGTGCCCCTGCCTTATGCCTAGCCGGCACTTGTGCCCCTGCCTTATGCCTAGCCGGCACTTGTGCCCCTGCCTTATGCCTAGCCGGCACTTGTGCCCCTGCCTGATGCCTAGCCGGCCCTTGTGCCCCTGCCTGATGCCTAGCCGGCCCTTGTGCCCCTGCCTGATGCCTAGCCGGCCCTTGTGCCCCTGCCTGATGCCTAGCCGGCCCTTGTGCCCCTGCCTGATGCCTAGCCGGCCCTTGTGCCCCTGCCTGATGCCTAGCCGGCCCTTGTGCCCCTGCCTGATGCCTAGCCGGCCCTTGTGCCCCTGCCTGATGCCTAGCCGGCCCTTGTGCCCCTGCCTGATGCCTAGCCGGCCCTTGTGCCCCTGCCTGATGCCTAGCCGGCCCTTGTGCCCCTGCCTGATGCCTAGCCGGCCCTTGTGCCCCTGCCTGATGCCTAGCCGGCCCTTGTGCCCCTGCCTGATGCCTAGCCGGCCCTTGTGCCCCTGCCTGATGCCTAGCCGGCCCTTGTGCCCCTGCCTGATGCCTAGCCGGCCCTTGTGCCCCTGCCTGATGCCTAGCCGGCACTTGTGCCCCTGCCTGATGCCTAGCCGGCACTTGTGCCCCTGCCTGATGCCTAGCCCGCACTTTTGCCCCTGCCTTATGCCTAGCCCGCACTTGGGCCCCTGCCTGATGCCTAGCCAGCACTTGGGCCCCTGCCTGATGCCTAGCCCGCACTTGGGCCCCTGCCTGATGCCTAGCCCGCACTTGGGCCCCTGCCTGATGCCTAGCCAGCACTTGGGCCCCTGCCTGATGCCTAGCCAGCACTTGGGCCCCTGCCTGATGCCTAGCCAGCAATTGGGCCCCTGCCTGATGCCTAGCCAGCACTTGGGCCCTGCCTGATGCCTAGCCAGCACTTGGGCCCCTGCCTGATGCCTAGCCAGCACTTGGGCCCCTGCCTGATGCCTAGCCAGCACTTGGGCCCCTGCCTGATGCCTAGCCAGCACTTGGGCCCCTGCCTGATGCCTAGCCAGCACTTGGGCCCCTGCCTGATGCCTAGCCAGCACTTGGGCCCCTGCCTGATGCCTAGCCAGCACTTGGGCCCCTGCCTGATGCCTAGCCAGCACTTGGGCCCCTGCCTGATGCCTAGCCAGCACTTGGGCCCCTGCCTGATGCCTAGCCAGCACTTGGGCCCCTGCCTGATGCCTAGCCAGCACTTGGGCCCCTGCCTGATGCCTAGCCAGCACTTGGGCCCCTGCCTGATGCCTAGCCAGCACTTGGGCCCCTGCCTGATGCCTAGCCAGCACTTGGGCCCCTGCCTGATGCCTAGCCAGCACTTGGGCCCCTGCCTGATGCCTAGCCAGCACTTGGGCCCCTGCCTGATGCCTAGCCAGCACTTGGGCCCCTGCCTGATGCCTAGCCAGCACTTGGGCCCCTGCCTGATGCCTAGCCAGCACTTGGGCCCCTGCCTGATGCCTAGCCAGCACTTGGGCCCCTGCCTGATGCCTAGCCCGCACTTGGGCCCCTGCCTGATGCCTAGCCCGCACTTGGGCCCCTGCCTGATGCCTAGCCCGCACTTGGGCCCCTGCCTGATGCCGAGCCCGCACTTGGGCCCCTGCCTGATGCCTAGCCCGCACTTGGGCCCCTGCCTGATGCCTAGCCCGCACTTGTGCCCCTGCCTGATGCCTAGCCCGCACTTGTGCCCCTGCCTTATGCCTAGCCCGCACTTGTGCCCCTGCCTTATGCCTAGCCCGCACTTGTGCCCCTGCCTTATGCCTAGCCCGCACTTGTGCCCCTGCCCTATGCCTAGCCCGCACTTGTGCCCCTGCCCTATGCCTAGCCCGCACTTGTGCCCCTGCCCTATGCCTAGCCCGCACTTGTGCCCCTGCTCTATGCCTAGCCCGCACTTGTGCCCCTGCCTTATGCCTAGCCCGCACTTGTGCCCCTGCCTTATGTCTAGCCCGCACTTGTGCCCCTGCCTTATGTCTAGCCCGCACTTGTGCCCCTGCCTTATGCCTAGCCCGCACTTGTGCCCCTGCCTTATGCCTAGCCCGCACTTGTGCCCCTGCCTTATGCCTAGCCCGCACTTGTGCCCCTGCCTTATGCCTAGCCCGCACTTGTGCCCCTGCCTTATGCCTAGCCCGCACTTGTGCCCCTGCCTTATGCCTAGCCCGCACTTGTGCCCCTGCCTTATGCCTAGCCCGCACTTGTGCCCCTGCCTTATGCCTAGCCCGCACTTGTGCCCCTGCCTTATGCCTAGCCCACACTTGTGCCCCTGCCTGATGCCTAGCCAGCACTTTTGAGCCCCCTGCATTATTGTTTTTTTGTCTTTAGCTTCATGTTGGTTATGCACACAGGGCAGGCTTTACGCTCTTCGCTCTAGTCCCGTCTGAATGCACATGCACGACTGTAATTGGGGACGAAGGCATTACCCAATAACGGAGGACACACAAGATGTACCTGGTCGCTTGGAGCATGGGGGTTATGGAGTGGCTCCGCACTGTACAACAAAGGATCTAGTTCTAAATGTCCAAGCACAGAGTAGAGGGGTGAAAGCTAGCTCTTCACCCCTAAGGGTGCCTATCCCTTTATGCAAAGAGTGCAAAGAGTTAGCCGTATGCCTTATGTGTAGCCATCACTTGTGCCCCTGCCTCATGCCTAGCCAGCACTTGTGCCCCTGCCTCATGCCTAGCCAGCACTTGTGCCCCTGCCTCATGCCTAGCCAGCACTTGTGCCCCTGCCTTATGCCTAGCCAGCACTTGTGCCCCTGCCTTATGCCTAGCCAGCACTTGTGCCCCTGCCTTATGCCTAGCCAGCACTTGTGCCTTTGCCTGATGCCTAGCCCGCACTTGGGCCCCTGCCTGATGCCTAGCCCGCACTTGTGCCCCTGCCTGATGCCTAGCCCGCACTTGTGCCCCTGCCTTATGCCTAGCCCGCACTTGTGCCCCTGCCTTATGCCTAGCCCGCACTTGTGCCCCTGCCTTATGCCTAGCCCGCACTTGTGCCCCTGCCCTATGCCTAGCCCGCACTTGTGCCCCTGCCCTATGCCTAGCCCGCACTTGTGCCCCTGCCCTATGCCTAGCCCGCACTTGTGCCCCTGCTCTATGCCTAGCCCGCACTTGTGCCCCTGCCTTATGCCTAGCCCGCACTTGTGCCCCTGCCTTATGTCTAGCCCGCACTTGTGCCCCTGCCTTATGCCTAGCCCGCACTTGTGCCCCTGCCTTATGCCTAGCCCGCACTTGTGCCCCTGCCTTATGCCTAGCCCGCACTTGTGCCCCTGCCTTATGCCTAGCCCGCACTTGTGCCCCTGCCTTATGCCTAGCCCGCACTTGTGCCCCTGCCTTATGCCTAGCCCGCACTTGTGCCCCTGCCTTATGCCTAGCCCGCACTTGTGCCCCTGCCTTATGCCTAGCCCGCACTTGTGCCCCTGCCTTATGCCTAGCCCGCACTTGTGCCCCTGCCTTATGCCTAGCCCACACTTGTGCCCCTGCCTGATGCCTAGCCAGCACTTTTGAGCCCCCTGCATTATTGTTTTTTTGTCTTTAGCTTCATGTTGGTTATGCACACAGGGCAGGCTTTACGCTCTTCGCTCTAGTCCCGTCTGAATGCACATGCACGACTGTAATTGGGGACGAAGGCATTACCCAATAACGGAGGACACACAAGATGTACCTGGTCGCTTGGAGCATGGGGGTTATGGAGTGGCTCCGCACTGTACAACAAAGGATCTAGTTCTAAATGTCCAAGCACAGGGTAGAGGGGTGAAAGCTAGCTCTTCACCCCTAAGGGTGCCTATCCCTTTATGCAAAGAGTGCAAAGAGTTAGCCGTATGCCTTATGTGTAGCCATCACTTGTGCCCCTGCCTCATGCCTAGCCAGCACTTGTGCCCCTGCCTCATGCCTAGCCAGCACTTGTGCCCCTGCCTCATGCCTAGCCAGCACTTGTGCCCCTGCCTCATGCCTAGCCAGCACTTGTGCCCCTGCCTTATGCCTAGCCAGCACTTGTGCCCCTGCCTTATGCCTAGCCAGCACTTGTGCCCCTGCCTTATGCCTAGCCAGCACTTGTGCCTTTGCCTGATGCCTAGCCAGCACTTTTGCCCCTGCCTGATGCCTAACCAGCACTTGTGCCCCTGCCTGATGCCTAGCCAGCACTTGTGCCCCTGCCTGATGCCTAGCCAGCACTTGTGCCCCTGCCTGATGCCTAGCCAGCACTTGTGCCCCTGCCTGATGCCTAGCCAGCACTTGGGCCCCTGCCTGATGCCTAGCCAGCACTTGGGCCCCTGCCTGATGCCTAGCCAGCACTTGGGCCCCTGCCTGATGCCTAGCCAGCACTTGGGCCCCTGCCTGATGCCTAGCCAGCACTTGGGCCCCTGCCTGATGCCTAGCCAGCACTTGGGCCCCTGCCTGATGCCTAGCCAGCACTTGGGCCCCTGCCTGATGCCTAGCCAGCACTTGGGCCCCTGCCTGATGCCTAGCCAGCACTTGGGCCCCTGCCTGATGCCTAGCCCGCATTTGTGCCCCTGCCTTATGCCTAGCCCGCACTTGTGCCCCTGCCTTATGCCTAGCCCGCACTTGTGCCCCTGCCTTATGCCTAGCCCGCACTTGTGCCCCTGCCTTATGCCTAGCCCGCACTTGTGCCCCTGCCTTATGCCTAGCCCGCACGTGTGCCCCTGCCTTATGCCTAGCCCGCACGTGTGCCCCTGCCTTATGCCTAGCCCGCACGTGTGCCCCTGCCTTATGCCTAGCCCGCACGTGTGCCCCTGCCTTATGCCTAGCCCGCACTTGTGCCCCTGCCTTATGCCTAGCCCGCACTTGTGCCCCTGCCTTATGCCTAGCCCGCACTTGTGCCCCTGCCTTATGCCTAGCCCGCACTTGTGCCCCTGCCTTATGCCTAGCCCGCACTTGTGCCCCTGCCTTATGCCTAGCCCGCACTTGTGCCCCTGCCTTATGCCTAGCCCGCACTTGTGCCCCTGCCTTATGCCTAGCCCGCACTTGTGCCCCTGCCTTATGCCTAGCCCGCACTTTTGCCCCTGCCTTATGCCTAGCCCGCACTTGTGCCCCTGCCTTATGCCTAGCCCGCACTTGTGCCCCTGCCTTATGCCTAGCCCGCACTTGTGCCCCTGCCTTATGCCTAGCCCGCACTTGTGCCCCTGCCTTATGCCTAGCCCGCACTTGTGCCCCTGCCTTATGCCTAGCCCGCACTTGTGCCCCTGCCTTATGCCTAGCCCGCACTTGTGCCCCTGCCTTATGCCTAGCCAGCACTTTTGAGCCCCTTGCATTATTGTTTTTTTGTCTTTAGCTTCATGTTGGTTATGCACACAGGGCAGGCTTTACGCTCTTCGCTCTAGTCCCGTCTGAATGCACATGCACGACTGTAATTGGGGACGAAGGCATTACCCAATAACGGAGAACACACAAGATGTACCTGGTCGCTTGGAGCATGGGGGTTATGGAGTGGCTCCGCACTGTACAACAAAGGATCTAGTTCTAAATGTCCAAGCACAGAGTAGAGGGGTTAAAGCTAGCTCTTCACCCCTAAGGGTGCCTATCCCTTTATGCAAAGAGTGCAAAGAGTTAGCCGTATGCCTTATGTGTAGCCATCACTTGTGCCCCTTCCTTAAGCCTAGCCTGCACAGGTGCCCCTGCCTTATACCTAGCCAGCACTTGTGCCCCTGCCTTATGCCTAGCTTGCACTTGTGCCTCTGCCGTATGCTTAGTTTGTACTTGTGCCCCTGCCTTATGCCTAGTCAGCACTTGTGCCCCTGCCTTATGCCTAGCCAGCACTTGTACCCCTGCCTTATGCCTAACCAGCACTTGTACCCCTGCCTTATGCCTAACCAGCCCTTGTGCCCCTGCCTTATGCCTAGCCAGCACTTGTGCCCCTGCCTTATGCCTAGCCAGCACTTGTGCCCCTGCCTAACGCCTAGCCAGCACTTGTGCCCCTGCCTTACGCCTAGCCAGCACTTGTGCCCCTGCCCTATGCCTAGCCAGCACTTGTGCCCCTGCCTTATGCCTAGCCCGCACTTGTGCCCCTGCCTTATGCCTAGCCCGCACTTGTGCCCCTGCCTTATGCCTAGCCCGCACTTGTGCCCCTGCCTTATGCCTAGCCGGCACTTGTGCCCCTGCCTTATGCCTAGCCGGCACTTGTGCCCCTGCCTGATGCCTAGCCGGCCCTTGTGCCCCTGCCTGATGCCTAGCCGGCCCTTGTGCCCCTGCCTGATGCCTAGCCGGCCCTTGTGCCCCTGCCTGATGCCTAGCCGGCCCTTGTGCCCCTGCCTGATGCCTAGCCGGCCCTTGTGCCCCTGCCTGATGCCTAGCCGGCCCTTGTGCCCCTGCCTGATGCCTAGCCGGCCCTTGTGCCCCTGCCTGATGCCTAGCCGGCCCTTGTGCCCCTGCCTGATGCCTAGCCGGCCCTTGTGCCCCTGCCTGATGCCTAGCCGGCCCTTGTGCCCCTGCCTGATGCCTAGCCGGCCCTTGTGCCCCTGCCTGATGCCTAGCCGGCACTTGTGCCCCTGCCTGATGCCTAGCCGGCACTTGTGCCCCTGCCTGATGCCTAGCCCGCACTTTTGCCCCTGCCTTATGCCTAGCCCGCACTTTTGCCCCTGCCTTATGCCTAGCCCGCACTTGTGCCCCTGGCTTATGCCTAGCCCGCACTTGTGCCCCTGCCTTATGCCTAGCCCGCACTTGTGCCCCTGCATTATGCCTAGCCAGCACTTGTGCCCCTGCCTTATGCCTAGCCAGCACTTGTGCCCCTGCCTTATGCCTAGCCAGCACTTGTGCCCCTGCCTTATGCCTAGCCAGCACTTGTGCCCCTGACTTATGCCTAGCCAGCACTTGTGCCCCTGCCTTATGCCTAGCCAGCACTTGTGCCCCTGCCTTATGCCTAGCCAGCACTTGTGCCCCTGCCTGATGCCTAGCCCGCACTTGTGCCCCTGCCTGATGCCTAGCCAGCACTTGTGCCTTTGCCTGATGCCTAGCCAGCACTTGTGCCCCTGCCTGATGCCTAGCCAGCACTTGGGCCCCTGCCTGATGCCTAGCCAGCACTTGGGTCCCTGCCTGATGCCTAACCAGCACTTGGGCCCCTGCCTGATGCCTAGCCAGCACTTGGGCCCCTGCCTGATGCCTAGCCAGCACTTGGGCCCCTGCCTGATGCCTAGCCAGCACTTGGGCCCCTGCCTGATGCCTAGCCAGCACTTGGGCCCCTGCCTGATGCCTAGCCAGCACTTGGGCCCTGCCTGATGCCTAGCCAGCACTTGGGCCCCTGCCTGATGCCTAGCCAGCACTTGGGCCCCTGCCTGATGCCTAGCCAGCACTTGGGCCCCTGCCTGATGCCTAGCCAGCACTTGGGCCCCTGCCTGATGCCTAGCCAGCACTTGGGCCCCTGCCTGATGCCTAGCCAGCACTTGGGCCCCTGCCTGATGCCTAGCCAGCACTTGGGCCCCTGCCTGATGCCTAGCCAGCACTTGGGCCCCTGCCTGATGCCTAGCCAGCACTTGGGCCCCTGCCTGATGCCTAGCCAGCACTTGGGCCCCTGCCTGATGCCTAGCCAGCACTTGGGCCCCTGCCTGATGCCTAGCCAGCACTTGGGCCCCTGCCTGATGCCTAGCCAGCACTTGGGCCCCTGCCTGATGCCTAGCCAGCACTTGGGCCCCTGCCTGATGCCTAGCCAGCACTTGGGCCCCTGCCTGATGCCTAGCCAGCACTTGGGCCCCTGCCTGATGCCTAGCCAGCACTTGGGCCCCTGCCTGATGCCTAGCCAGCACTTGGGCCCCTGCCTGATGCCTAGCCAGCACTTGGGCCCCTGCCTGATGCCTAGCCAGCACTTGGGCCCCTGCCTGATGCCTAGCCAGCACTTGGGCCCCTGCCTGATGCCTAGCCAGCACTTGGGCCCCTGCCTGATGCCTAGCCCGCACTTGGGCCCCTGCCTGATGCCTAGCCCGCACTTGGGCCCCTGCCTGATGCCGAGCCCGCACTTAGGCCCCTGCCTGATGCCTAGCCCGCACTTGGGCCCCTGCCTGATGCCTAGCCCGCACTTGTGCCCCTGCCTTATGCCTAGCCCGCACTTGTGCCCCTGCCTTATGCCTAGCCCGCACTTGTGCCCCTGCCTTATGCCTAGCCCGCACTTGTGCCCCTGCCCTATGCCTAGCCCGCACTTGTGCCCCTGCCCTATGCCTAGCCCGCACTTGTGCCCCTGCTCTATGCCTAGCCCGCACTTGTGCCCCTGCCTTATGCCTAGCCCGCACTTGTGCCCCTGCCTTATGTCTAGCCCGCACTTGTGCCCCTGCCTTATGCCTAGCCCGCACTTGTGCCCCTGCCTTATGCCTAGCCCGCACTTGTGCCCCTGCCTTATGCCTAGCCCGCACTTGTGCCCCTGCCTTATGCCTAGCCCGCACTTGTGCCCCTGCCTTATGCCTAGCCCGCACTTGTGCCCCTGCCTTATGCCTAGCCCGCACTTGTGCCCCTGCCTTATGCCTAGCCCGCACTTGTGCCCCTGCCTTATGCCTAGCCCGCACTTGTGCCCCTGCCTTATGCCTAGCCCGCACTTGTGCCCCTGCCTTATGCCTAGCCCTCACTTGTGCCCCTGCCTGATGCCTAGCCAGCACTTTTGAGCCCCCTGCATTATTGTTTTTTTGTCTTTAGCTTCATGTTGGTTATGCACACAGGGCAGGCTTTACGCTCTTCGCTCTAGTCCCGTCTGAATGCACATGCACGACTGTAATTGGGGACGAAGGCATTACCCAATAACGGAGGACACACAAGATTTACCTGGTCGCTTGGAGCATGGGGGTTATGGAGTGGCTCCGCACTGTACAACAAAGGATCTAGTTCTAAATGTCCAAGCACAGAGTAGAGGGGTGAAAGCTAGCTCTTCACCCCTAAGGGTGCCTATCCCTTTATGCAAAGAGTGCAAAGAGTTAGCCGTATGCCTTATGTGTAGCCATCACTTGTGCCCCTGCCTTAAGCCTAGCCTGCACAGGTGCCCATGCCTTATACCTAGCCAGCACTTGTGCCCCTGCCTTATGCCTAGCTTGCACTTGTGCCTCTGCCTTATGCTTAGTTTGTACTTGTGCCCCTGCCTTATGCCTAGCCAGCACTTGTGCCCCTGCCTTATGCCTAGCCAGCACTTGTACCCCTGCCTTATGCCTAACCAGCCCTTGTGCCCCTGCCTTATGCCTAGCCAGCACTTGTGCCCCTGCCTTATGCCTAGCCAGCACTTGTGCCCCTGCCTTACGCCTAGCCAGCACTTGTGCCCCTGCCTTACGCCTAGCCAGCACTTGTGCCCCTGCCCTATGCCTAGCCAGCACTTGTGCCCCTGCCTTAAGCCTAGCCAGCACTTGTGCCCCTGCCTTAAGCCTTGCCTGAACAGGTGCCCCAGCCTTATGCCTAGCTTGCACTTGTGCCTCTGCCTTATGCTTAGTTTGTACTTGTGCCCCTGCCTAAAGCCTAGCCCGCACTTGTGCCCCTGCCGTATGACTAGCCCGCACTTGTGCCCCTGCCTTATGCTTAGCCCGCACTTGTGCCCCTGCCTTATGCCTAGCCCGCACTTGTGCCCCTGCTTTATGCCTAACCCGCACTTGTGCCCCTGCCTTATGCCTAGCCCGCACTTGTGCCCCTGCCTTATGCCTAGCCCGCACTTGTGCCCCTGCCCTATGCCTAGCCCGCACTTGTGCCTCTGCCTTATGCCTAGCCAACAATTGTGCCCCTGCCTTATGACTAGCCAGCACTTGTGCCCCTGCCTTATGCCTAACCAGCACTTGTGCCCCTGCCTTATGCCTAGCCAACACTTGTGCCCCTGCCTTATGCCCAGCCCGCACTTGTGCCCCTGCCTTACGACTAGCCAACACTTGTGCCCCTGCCTTACTCCTAGCCAACACTTGTGCCCCTGCCTTATGCCTAGCCAGCACTTGTGCCCCTGCCTTATGCCTAGCCAGCACTTGTGCCCCTGCCTTATGCCTAGCCAGCACTTGTGCCCCTGCCTGATGCCCAGCCCGCACTTGTGCCCCTGCCTTACGCCTAGCCCGCACTTGTGCCCCTGCCTTATGCCTAGCCCGCACTTGTGCCCCTGCCTTATGCCTAGCCAGCACTTGTGCCCCTGCCTTATGCCTAGACAGCACTTGTGCCCCTGCCTTATGCCTAGACAGCACTTGTGCCCCTGCCTGATGCCTATCCAGCACTTTGGAGCCCCTGCCTTATGCCTAGCCAGCACTTTGGAAACCCTGCCTTATGCCTAGCCAGCACTTTGATGCCCCTTCCATTATTGTTTTTTTGGATTTAGCTAAATGTTGGTTATGCACACAGGGCAGGCTTTACGCTCTTCGCTCTTGTCCCGTCTGAATGGACATGCACGACTGTAATTGAGGACTAAGGCATTACCCATTTACGGAGGACAGACAAGATGTGCCTGGTCGCTTGGATCATGTGGGTTATGGAGTGGCTCCGCACTGTACAACAAAGGATCTAGTTCTAAATGTCCAAGTACAGAATAGAGGGGTGAAAGCTAGCTCTTCACCCCTAAGGGTGCCTATCCCTTTATGCAAAGAGTGCAAAGAGTTAGCCGTATTCCTGATGTGTAGCCATCACTTGTGCCCCTGCCTTAAGCCTTGCCTGAACAGGTGCCCCAGCCTTATGCCTAGCTTGCACTTGTGCCTCTGCCTTATGCTTAGTTTGTACTTGTGCCCCTGCCTAAAGCCTAGCTCGCACTTGTGCCCCTGCCATATGACTAGCCCGAACTTGTGCCCCTGCCTTATGCTTAGCCCGCACTTGTGCCCCTGCCTTATGCCTAGCCCGCACTTGTGCCCCTGCTTTATGCCTAACCCGCACTTGTGCCCCTGCCTTATGCCTAGCCCGCACTTGTGCCCCTGCCTTATGCCTAGCCCGCACTTGTGCCCCTGCCCTATGCCTAGCCCGCACTTGTGCCCCTGCCTTATGCCTAGCCAAAAATTGTGCCCCTGCCTTATGACTAGCCAGCACTTGTGCCCCTGCCTTATGCCTAGCCAGCACTTGTGCCCCTGCCTTATGCCTAGCCAGCACTTGTGCCCCTGCCTTATGCCCAGCCCGCACTTGTGCCCCTGCCTTACGCCTAGCCAACACTTGTGCCCCTGCCTTATGCCTAGCCAGCACTTGTGCCCCTGCCTTATGCCCAGCCCGCACTTGTGCCCCTGCCTTACGCCTAGCCAACACTTGTGCCCCTGCCTTACGCCTAGCCCGCACTTGTGCCCCTGCCTTATGCCTAGCCCGCACTTGTGCCCCTGCCTTATGCCTAGCCCGCACTTGTGCCCCTGCCTTATGCCTAGCCCGCACTTGTGCCCTGCCTTATGCCTAGCCCACACTTGTGCCCCTGCCTTATGCCTAGCCCGCACTTGTGCCCCTGCCTTATGCCTAGCCCGCACTTGTGCCCCTGCCTGATGCCTAGCCCGCACTTGTGCCCCTGCCTGATGCCTAGCTGGCACTTGTGCCCCTGCCTGATGCCTAGCCGGCACTTGTGCCCCTGCCTGATGCCTAGCCGGCACTTGTGCCCCTGCCTGATGCCTAGCCGGCACTTGTGCCCCTGCCTGATGCCTAGCCGGCACTTGTGCCCCTGCCTGATGCCTAGCCGGCACTTGTGCCCCTGCCTGATGCCTAGCCGACACTTGTGCCCCTGCCTGATGCCTAGCCGACACTTGTGCCCCTGCCTGATGCCTAGCCGGCACTTGTGCCCCTGCCTGATGCCTAGCCGGCACTTGTGCCCCTGCCTGATGCCTAGCCGGCACTTGTGCCCCTGCCTGATGCCTAGCCGGCACTTGTGCCCCTGCCTGATGCCTAGCCGGCACTTGTGCCCCTGCCTGATGCCTAGCCGGCACTTGTGCCCCTGCCTGATGCCTAGCCGGCACTTGTGCCCCTGCCTGATGCCTAGCCGGCACTTGTGCCCCTGCCTGATGCCTAGCCGGCACTTGTGCCCCTGCCTGATGCCTAGCCGGCACTTGTGCCCCTGCCTGATGCCTAGCCGGCACTTGTGCCCCTGCCTGATGCCTAGCCGGCACTTGTGCCCCTGCCTGATGCCTAGCCGGCACTTGTGCCCCTGCCTGATGCCTAGCCGGCACTTGTGCCCCTGCCTGATGCCTAGCCGGCACTTGTGCCCCTGCCTGATGCCTAGCCGGCACTTGTGCCCCTGCCTGATGCCTAGCCGGCACTTGTGCCCCTGCCTTATGCCTAGCCCGCACTTGTGCCCCTGCCTTATGCCTAGCCGGCACTTGTGCCCCTGCCTGATGCCTAGCCGGCACTTGTGCCCCTGCCTGATGCCTAGCCGGCACTTGTGCCCCTGCCTGATGCCTAGCCGGCACTTGTGCCCCTGCCTGATGCCTAGCCGGCACTTGTGCCCCTGCCTGATGCCTAGCCGGCACTTGTGCCCCTGCCTGATGCCTAGCCGGCACTTGTGCCCCTGCCTGATGCCTAGCCGGCACTTGTGCCCCTGCCTGATGCCTAGCCGGCACTTGTGCCCCTGCCTGATGCCTAGCCGGCATTGTGCCCCTGCCTGATGCCTAGCCGGCACTTGTGCCCCTGCCTTATGCCTAGCCCGCACTTGTGCCCCTGCCTTATGCCTAGCCCGCACTTGTGCCCTGCCTTATGCCTAGCCCCCACTTGTGCCCCTGCCTTATGCCTAGCCCGCACTTGTGCCCCTGCCTTATGCCTAGCCAGCACTTGTGCCCCTGCCTGATGCCTAGCCCGCACTTGTGCCCCTGCCTGATGCCTAGCCGGCACTTGTGCCCCTGCCTGATGCCTAGCCGGCACTTGTGCCCCTGCCTGATGCCTAGCCGGCACTTGTGCCCCTGCCTGATGCCTAGCCGGCACTTGTGCCCCTGCCTGATGCCTAGCCGGCACTTGTGCCCCTGCCTGATGCCTAGCCGGCACTTGTGCCCCTGCCTGATGCCTAGCCGGCACTTGTGCCCCTGCCTGATGCCTAGCCGGCACTTGTGCCCCTGCCTGATGCCTAGCCGGCACTTGTGCCCCTGCCTGATGCCTAGCCGGCACTTGTGCCCCTGCCTGATGCCTAGCCGGCACTTGTGCCCCTGCCTGATGCCTAGCCGGCACTTGTGCCCCTGCCTGATGCCTAGCCGGCACTTGTGCCCCTGCCTGATGCCTAGCCGGCACTTGTGCCCCTGCCTGATGCCTAGCCGGCACTTGTGCCCCTGCCTGATGCCTAGCCGGCACTTGTGCCCCTGCCTGATGCCTAGCCGGCACTTGTGCCCCTGCCTGATGCCTAGCCGGCACTTGTGCCCCTGCCTGATGCCTAGCCGGCACTTGTGCCCCTGCCTGATGCCTAGCCGGCACTTGTGCCCCTGCCTGATGCCTAGCCGGCACTTGTGCCCCTGCCTGATGCCTAGCCGGCACTTGTGCCCCTGCCTTATGCCTAGCCCGCACTTGTGCCCCTGCCTTATGCCTAGCCCGCACTTGTGCCCCTGCCTTATGCCTAGCCCGCACTTGTGCCCTGCCTTATGCCTAGCCCGCACTTGTGCCCCTGCCTTATGCCTAGCCCGCACTTGTGCCCCTGCCTTATGCCTAGCCCGCACTTGTGCCCCTGCCTTATGCCTAGCCCGCACTTGTGCCCCGGCCTTAAGCCTAGCCCGCACTTGTGCCCCGGCCTTAAACCTAGCCCGCACTTGTTCCCAGGCCTTAAGCCTAGCCCCCACTTGTGCCCCTGCCTTATGCCTAGCCCGCACTTGTGCCCCTGCCTTATGCCTAGCCCGCACTTGTGCCCCTGCCTTATGCCTAGCCCGCACTTGTGCCCTGCCTTATGCCTAGCCCGCACTTGTGCCCCTGCCTTATGCCTAGCCCGCACTTGTGCCCCTGCCTTATGCCTAGCCCGCACTTGTGCCCCTGCCTGATGCCTAGCCGGCACTTGTGCCCCTGCCTGATGCCTAGCCGGCACTTGTGCCCCTGCCTGATGCCTAGCCGGCACTTGTGCCCCTGCCTGATGCCTAGCCGGCACTTGTGCCCCTGCCTGATGCCTAGCCGGCACTTGTGCCCCTGCCTGATGCCTAGCCGGCACTTGTGCCCCTGCCTGATGCCTAGCCGGCACTTGTGCCCCTGCCTGATGCCTAGCCGGCACTTGTGCCCCTGCCTGATGCCTAGCCGGCACTTGTGCCCCTGCCTGATGCCTAGCCGGCACTTGTGCCCCTGCCTGATGCCTAGCCGGCACTTGTGCCCCTGCCTTATGCCTAGCCCGCACTTGTGCCCCTGCCTTATGCCTAGCCCGCACTTGTGCCCCTGCCTTATGCCTAGCCCGCACTTGTGCCCCTGCCTTATGCCTAGCCCGCACTTGTGCCCTGCCTTATGCCTAGCCCGCACTTGTGCCCCTGCCTTATGCCTAGCCCGCACTTGTGCCCCTGCCTTATGCCTAGCCCGCACTTGTGCCCCTGCCTGATGCCTAGCCGGCACTTGTGCCCCTGCCTGATGCCTAGCCGGCACTTGTGCCCCTGCCTGATGCCTAGCCGGCACTTGTGCCCCTGCCTGATGCCTAGCCGGCACTTGTGCCCCTGCCTGATGCCTAGCCGGCACTTGTGCCCCTGCCTGATGCCTAGCCGGCACTTGTGCCCCTGCCTGATGCCTAGCCGGCACTTGTGCCCCTGCCTGATGCCTAGCCGGCACTTGTGCCCCTGCCTGATGCCTAGCCGACACTTGTGCCCCTGCCTGATGCCTAGCCGGCACTTGTGCCCCTGCCTGATGCCTAGCCGGCACTTGTGCCCCTGCCTGATGCCTAGCCGGCACTTGTGCCCCTGCCTGATGCCTAGCCGGCACTTGTGCCCCTGCCTGATGCCTAGCCGGCACTTGTGCCCCTGCCTGATGCCTAGCCGGCACTTGTGCCCCTGCCTGATGCCTAGCCGGCACTTGTGCCCCTGCCTGATGCCTAGCCGGCACTTGTGCCCCTGCCTGATGCCTAGCCGGCACTTGTGCCCCTGCCTGATGCCTAGCCGGCACTTGTGCCCCTGCCTGATGCCTAGCCGGCACTTGTGCCCCTGCCTGATGCCTAGCCGGCACTTGTGCCCCTGCCTGATGCCTAGCCGGCACTTGTGCCCCTGCCTGATGCCTAGCCGGCACTTGTGCCCCTGCCTGATGCCTAGCCGGCACTTGTGCCCCTGCCTGATGCCTAGCCGGCACTTGTGCCCCTGCCTGATGCCTAGCCGGCACTTGTGCCCCTGCCTGATGCCTAGCCGGCACTTGTGCCCCTGCCTGATGCCTAGCCGGCACTTGTGCCCCTGCCTTATGCCTAGCCCGCACTTGTGCCCCTGCCTTATGCCTAGCCCGCACTTGTGCCCCTGCCTTATGCCTAGCCCGCACTTGTGCCCTGCCTTATGCCTAGCCCGCACTTGTGCCCCTGCCTTATGCCTAGCCCGCACTTGTGCCCCTGCCTTATGCCTAGCCCGCACTTGTGCCCCTGCCTGATGCCTAGCCGGCACTTGTGCCCCTGCCTGATGCCTAGCCGGCACTTGTGCCCCTGCCTGATGCCTAGCCGGCACTTGTGCCCCTGCCTGATGCCTAGCCGGCACTTGTGCCCCTGCCTGATGCCTAGCCGGCACTTGTGCCCCTGCCTGATGCCTAGCCGGCACTTGTGCCCCTGCCTGATGTTTAGCCGGCACTTGTGCCCCTGCCTGATGCCTAGCCGGCACTTGTGCCCCTGCCTGATGCCTAGCCGGCACTTGTGCCCCTGCCTGATGCCTAGCCGGCACTTGTGCCCCTGCCTGATGCCTAGCCGGCACTTGTGCCCCTGCCTGATGCCTAGCCGGCACTTGTGCCCCTGCCTGATGCCTAGCCGGCACTTGTGCCCCTGCCTGATGCCTAGCCGGCACTTGTGCCCCTGCCTGATGCCTAGCCGGCACTTGTGCCCCTGCCTGATGCCTAGCCGGCACTTGTGCCCCTGCCTGATGCCTAGCCGGCACTTGTGCCCCTGCCTGATGCCTAGCCGGCACTTGTGCCCCTGCCTGATGCCTAGCCGGCACTTGTGCCCCTGCCTGATGCCTAGCCGGCACTTGTGCCCCTGCCTGATGCCTAGCCGGCACTTGTGCCCCTGCCTGATGCCTAGCCGGCACTTGTGCCCCTGCCTGATGCCTAGCCGGCACTTGTGCCCCTGCCTGATGCCTAGCCGGCATTGTGCCCCTGCCTGATGCCTAGCCGGCACTTGTGCCCAGGCCTTAAGCCTAGCCGGCACTTGTGCCCAGGCCTTAAGCCTAGCCGGCACTTGTGCCCAGGCCTTAAGCCTAGCCGGCACTTGTGCCCAGGCCTTAAGCCTAGCCCGCACTTGTGCCCAGGCCTCAAGCCTAGCCCGCACTTGTGCCCAGGCCTCAAGCCTAGCCCGCACTTGTGCCCAGGCCTCAAGCCTAGCCCGCACTTGTGCCCAGGCCTCAAGCCTAGCCCGCACTTGTGCCCAGGCCTCAAGCCTTGCCCGCACTTTTGAGCCCCTTGAATGCTTGTTTGTTTGTTTTTGTCTTCAGCTTCAGGTTGGTTATGCACATAGGGCCAGCTTTACGCTCTTTGCTCTTGTCCCGTCTGAATGCGCATGCACGACTGTAATTGGGGAAGAAGGCATTACACATTTACGGAGGACAGACATGAATTGCCTGGTCGCTTGGAGCATGGGGTTATGGAGAGCCTCCGCACTGTACAACAAAGGATCTAGTCCTAAATGTCCAAGTACAGAGTAGAGGGGTGAAATCTAGCTCTTCACCCTTATGGGTGCCTAACCCTTTATGCAAAGAGTGCAAAGAGTTAGCTGTATGCCTTAAGCCTAGCTAGCACTTGTGCCCATGCCATAAGCCTAGCCAGCACTTGTGCCCCCTGCCTTGATCCTAGCCAGCACTGCACTTGTGCCCATGCCTTAAGCCTAGCCCGCACTTGTGCCCAGGCCTTAAGCCTAGCCTGCACTTGTGCCCATGCCTTAAGCCTAGCCAGCATTTGTGCCCCCTGCCTTGATCCTAGCCAGCACTGCACTGGTGCCCAGGCCTTAAGCCTAGCCAGCACTTGTGCCCAGGCCTTAAGCCTAGCTCGCACTTGTGCCCAGGCCTTAAGCCTAGCTCGCACTTGTGCCCAGGCCTTAAGCCTAGCCCGCACTTGTGCTCAGGCCTTAAGCCTTGCCCGCACTTGTGTCCCTGTCTTAAGCCTAGCCCGCACTTGTGCCCCGGCCTTAAGCCTAGCCCGCACTTGTGCCCCGGCCTTAAGCCTAGCACGCACTTGTGCCCCGGCCTTAAGCCTAGCCTGCACTTGTGCCCAGGCCTTAAGCCTAGCCCGCACTTGTGCCCAGGCCTTAAGCCTTGCCCGCACTTGTGCCCCTGCCTTAAGCCAAGCCCGCACTTGTTCCCAGGCCTTAAGCCTAGCCCCCACTTGTGCCCCGGCCTTAAGCCTAGCCCGCACTTGTGCCCCGGCCTTAAGCCTAGCCCGCACTTGTGCCCCGGCCTTAAGCCTAGCCCGCACTTGTGCCCCGGCCTTTAGCCTAGCCCGCACTTGTGCCCCGGCCTTAAACCTAGCCCGCACTTGTGCCCCGGCCTTAAACCTAGCCCGCACTTGTGCCCCGGCCTTAAGCCTAGCCCGCACTTGTGCCCCGGCCTTAAGCCTAGCCCGCACTTGTGCCCCGGCCTGAAGCCTAGCCCGCACTTGTGTCCCGGCCTTAAGCCTAGCCTGCACTTGTGCCCAGGCCTTAAGCCTAGCCCGCACTTATGCCCAGGCCTTAAGCCTAGCCCGCACTTGTGCCCAGGCCTTAAGCCTAGCCTGCACTTGTGCCCATGCCTTAAGCGTAGCCAGCATTTGTGCCCCCTGCCTTGATCCTAGCCAGCACTGCACTTGTGCCCATGCCTTAAGCCTAGCCCGCACTTGTGCCCAGGCCTTGCCTGCACTTGTGCCCATGCCTTAAGCCTAGCCAGCATTTGTGCCCCCTGCCTTGATCCTAGCCAGCACTGCACTTGTGCCCAGGCCTTAAGCCTAGCCCGCACTTGTGCCCAGGCCTTAAGCCTAGCTCACACTTGTGCCCAGGCCTTAAGCCTAGCCTGCACTTGTGCCCATGCCTTAAGTCCAGCCAGCACTTGTGCCCCCTGCCTTGATCCTAGCCAGCACTGCACTTGTGCCCAGGCCTTAAGCCTAGCCCTCACTTGTGCCCAGGCCTTAAGCCTAGCCCGCACTTGTGCCCAGGCCTTAAGCCTAGCCCGCACTTGTGCCCAGTTCTTAAGCCTAGCCCGCACTTTATGCAAAGAGTGCAAAGAGTTAGCTGTATGTCTTAAGCCTAGCCAGCACTTGTGCCCATGCCTTAAGCCTAGCCAGCACTTGTGCCCCCTGCCTTGATCCTAGCCAGCACTGCACTTGTGCCCATGCCTTAAGCCTAGCCAGCACTTGTGCCCCCTGCCTTGATCCTAGCCAGCACTGCACTTGTGCCCATGCCTTAAGCCTTGCCCGCACTTGTGCCCAGGCCTTAAGCCTAGCCTGCACTTGTGCCCATGCCTTAAGCCTAGCCAGCATTTGTGCCCCCTGCCTTGATCCTAGCCAGCACTGCACTTGTGCCCAGGCCTTAAGCCTAGCCAGCACTTGTGCCCAGGCCTTAAGCCTAGCCCGCACTTGTGCCCAGGCCTTAAGCCTAGCCCGCACTTGTGCCCAGGCCTTAAGCCTAGCCCGCACTTTTGAGCCCCTTGAATGCTTGTTTGTTTGTTTTTGTCTTCAGCTTCATGTTGGTTATGCACATAGGGCCAGCTTTACGCTCTTTGCTCTTGTCCTGTCTGAATGCGCATGCACGACTGTAATTGGGGAAGAAGGCATTACCCATTTACGGAGGACAGACAAGAATTGCCTGGTCGCTTGGAGCATGGGTGTCACGATTCCCCCTGACCGCTGTCACCAATGGGTCCGGATTCACACCGTGACCGTCACCCCTACGTCACGGATTGAGGTGACTTTAGGCCAACAGACGGCTATCACATGTGCAGGGGGGCTTATCTTAGTTATCCCTCCACTCCACGATGTGATGAAAAAACCACACACAAGGCTATTGACCTCTTAGTTTACAGCAGGGGCTTATTCTAGGTATCCCACTGCTTTGCTATATACCTCGAACTGCAGGGATTTATGTATATCCTGCTTACAGTTCCACTTAACACTTGCAGCTCTCTGGCGCCCCCTTACTCTCAGGTCAGATTAGGTACTGCACCCTGGGTAATTAGTCGCCAGAAAGGCTGCCTGCTATGTACTGGCTATTGGGCACGCTGCAGCGACGCGATAACTACTCCCACTCAGGCAGGAACAATAATTATTAACGCCGCAGCCGCTACAGCAGCACCCCAAAAGCCTGCACACGGTATCGCCGCCACCAGCTTCGATTAAACGGGTCCGAAGCTAACCCAACACAACAGTAACAGTAGCGTATTTCCCTTCAGAGACTTAGGGTACGGTTTAGAACAGGAGAACGAACTAATATATAATAGTATATCCCATTAAAAATAATTAGGCAGTGCTTTATCAAAAATATTTTATAAAAATGTTATAAATGAGACAATTGCAAATATGTACATGGGTAATTATAACATAAAGGGAATAAATGAGAAAAGCAACACTCACATGTTTAAAGCATGACAGGCATCCAGGCTAGTGGAGTTTTTCCATATGTCCCAGCTCATTTGGACGTGCTGCTGGCTTTAGAAGTCAATCAGTCCAGAAGGAGAAATCAGCAGGAGAACCAGCTGGGGAGCCTGCCACAACCTTAATACCTTAAGGCTTTGACATCACAGAAGGGCTGGCTTATCCAGACCCTCCTCTCTCTACATTCTGCCTAAACTTTAAACTATTTTCTCTGATTTCTATAACTTCACTACAAAACACGCCATGGTTCTAACAAACTCATCATTCATCTCAGATTAACGTGGGCATTCTAATGAGATCAAATATGTCCTATCTGGGATACATATTTACAGAGAAAACCCTACTTCTTTACCAGACGGAGTTAGAAGCCCGAGTTTCATGGGATGTGTAGATACACCGAGTGAGACTACGAATATATATTTTCATGTTCCTAGCTTAAATCGTTTGCCTAATATCTAACACAAACCAAACAAAGAATCTTTCATGGATTCTTGAAGTTTATACTTCCCTTATAGCTGAACAAGAGCTTACACAGGAAATGCTAGTCGTAAATTCCATTCGGCAATAAAACCTCTCTTCCCCCATACTCTCAGGGAAGGAAAGCCAGGAATTTGCAGCTCAAACTGTGCTCCAAGAAGGGGGCTCAGCCCACGCAGGCTAGCAAGGGAACTACTTATGATATTTCATACCATATCGTGACAATGGGGTTATGGAGAGGCTCCGCACTGTACAACAAAGGATCTAGTCCTAAATGTCCAAGTACAGAGTAGAGGGGTGAAAGCTAGCTCTTCACCCCTATGGGTGCGTAACCCTTTATGCAAAGAGTGCAAATAGTTAGCTGTATGCCTTAAGCCTAGCCAGCACTTGTGCCCATGCCTTAAGCCTAGCCAGCACTTGTGCCCCCTGCCTTGATCCTAGCCAGCACTGCACTTGTGCCCATGCCTTAAGCCTAGCCCGCACTTGTGCCCAGGCCTTAAGCCTAGCCTGCACTTGTGCCCATGCCTTAAGCCTAGCCAGCATTTGTGCCCCCTGCCTTGATCCTAGCCAGCACTGCACTTGTGCCCAGGCCTTAAGCCTAGCCCGCACTTGTGCCCAGGCCTTAAGCCTAGCCCGCACTTGTGCCCAGGCCTTAAGCCTAGCCCGCACTTTTGCCCAGTCCTTAAGCCTAGCCCGCACTTGTGCCCAGTCCTTAAGCCTAGCCCGCACTTGTGCCCCGGCCTTAAGCCTAGCCCGCACTTGTGCCCCGGCCTTAAGCCTAGCCCGCACTTGTGCCCCGGCCTTAAGCCTAGCCCGCACTTGTGCCCCGGCCTTAAGCCTAGCCTGCATTTGTGCCCCGGCCTTAAGCCTAGCCCGCACTTGTGCCCCGGCCTTAAGCCTAGCCCGCACTTGTGCTCCGGCCTTAAGCCTAGCCCGCACTTGTGCCCCGGCCTTAAGCCTAGCCCGCACTTGTGCCCCGGCCTTAAGCCTAGCCCGCACTTGTGCCCCGGCCTTAAGCCTAGCCCGCACTTGTGCCCAGGCCTTAAGCCTAGCCCGCACTTGTGCCCAGGCCTTAAGCCTAGCCCGCACTTGTGCCCTCTGCCTTGATCCTAGCCAGCACTGCACTTGTGCCCATGCCTTAAGCCTAGCCCGCACTTGTGCCCAGGCCTTAAGCCTAGCCTGCACTTGTGCCCATGCCTTAAGCCTAGCCAGCATTTGTGCCCCCTGCCTTGATCCTAGCCAGCACTGCACTTGTGCCCAGGCCTTAAGCCTAGCCCGCACTTGTGCCCAGGCCTTAAGCCTAGCCCGCACTTGTGCCCAGGCCTTAAGCCTAGCTCACACTTGTGCCCAGGCCTTAAGCCTAGCCTGCACTTGTGCCCATGCCTTAAGTCCAGCCAGCATTTGTGCCCCCTGCTTTGATCCTAGCCAGCACTGCACTTGTGCCCAGGCCTTAAGCCTAGCCAGCACTTGTGCCCCCTGCCTTGATCCTAGCCAGCACTGCACTTGTGCCCATGCCTTAAGCCTAGCCCGCACTTGTGCCCAGGCCTTAAGCCTAGCCTGCACTTGTGCCCATGCCTTAAGCCTAGCCAGCATTTGTGCCCCCTGCCTTGATCCTAGCCAGCACTGCACTTGTGCCCAGGCCTTAAGCCTAGCCCGCACTTGTGCCCAGGCCTTAAGCCTAGCTCGCACTTGTGCCCAGGCCTTAAGCCTAGCCTGCACTTGTGCCCAGGCCTTAAGCCTAGCCCGCACTTGTGCCCAGGCCTTAAGCCTAGCCCGCACTTGTGCCCAGGCCTTAAGCCTATCCCGCACTTGTGCCCAGGCCTTAAGCCTAGCCCGCACTTGTGCCCAGGCCTTAAGCCTAGCCCGCACTTGTGCCCCGGCCTGAAGCCTAGCCCGCACTTGTGCCCCGGCCTGAAGCCTAGCCCGCACTTGTGCCCCAGCCTTAAGCCTAGCCCGCACTTGTGCCCAGGCCTTAAGCCTAGCCCGCACTTGTGCCCAGGCCTTAAGCCTAGCCTGCACTTGTGCCCAGGCTTTAAGCCTAGCCCGCACTTGTGCCCAGGCCTTAAGCCTAGCCAGCACTTGTGCCCCCTGCCTTGATCCTAGCCAGCACTGCACTTGTGCCCATGCCTTAAGCCTAGCCCGCACTTGTGCCCAGGCCTTAAGCCTAGCCTGCACTTGTGCTCATGCCTTAAGCCTAGCCAGCATTTGTGCCCCCTGTCTTGATCCTAGCCAGCACTGCACTTGTGCCCAGGCCTTAAGCCCAGCCCACACTTGTGCCCAGGCCTTAAGCCTAGCCAGCACTTGTGCCCAGGCCTTAAGCCTAGCTTACACTTGTGCCCAGGCCTTAAGCCTAGCTTACACTTGTGCCCAGGCCTTAAGCCTAGCCTGCACTTGTGCCCATGCCTTAAGTCCAGCCAGCATGTGTGCCCCCTGCCTTGATCCTAGCCAGCACTGCACTTGTGCCCAGGCCTTAAGCCTAGCCTGCACTTGTGCCCAGGCCTTAAGCCTAGCCCGCACTTGTGCCCAGGCCTTAAGCCTAGCCCGCACTCTATGCAAAGAGTGCAAAGAGTTAGCTGTATGTCTTAAGCCTAGCCAGCACTTGTGCCCATGCCTTAAGCCTAGCCAGCACTTATGCCCCCTGCCTTGATCCTAGCCAGCACTGCACTTGTGCCCATGCCTTAAGCCTAGCCCGCACTTGTGCCCAGGCCTTAAGCCTAGCCTGCACTTGTGCCCATGCCTTAAGTCTAGCCAGCATTTGTGCCCCCTGCCTTGATCCTAGCCAGCACTGCACTTGTGCCCAGGCCTTAAGCCTAGCCCGCACTTGTGCCCAGGCCTTAAGCCTATCCCGCACTTGTGCCCAGGCCTTAAGCCTAGCTCGCACTTGTGCCCAGGCCTTAAGCCTAGCCTGCACTTGTGCCCATGCCTTAAGTCCAGTCAGCATTTGTGCCCCCTGCCTTGATCCTAGCCAGCACTGCACTTGTGCCCAGGCCTTTAGCCTAGCCAGCACTTGTGCCCAGGCCTTAAGCCTAGCCCGCACTTGTGCCCAGGCCTTAAGCCTAGCCCTCACTTGTGCCCAGGCCTTAAGCCTAGCCCGCACTTTTGAGCCCCTTGAATGCTTGTTTGTTTGTTTTTGTCTTCAGCTTCATGTTGGTTATGCACATAGGGCCAGCTTTACGCTCTTTGCTCTTGTCCCGTCTGAATGTGCATGCACGACTGTAATTGGGGAAGAAGGCATTACCCATTTACGGAGGACAGACAAGAATTGCCTGGTCGCTTGGAGCATGGGGTTATGGAGAGGCTCCGCACTGTACAACAAAGGATCTAGTCCTAAATGTCCAAGTACAGAGTAGAGGGGTGAAAGCTAGCTCTTCACCCCTATGAGTGCCTAACCCTTTATGCAAAGAGTGCAAATAGTTAGCTGTATGCCTTAAGCCTAGCCAGCACTGCACTTGTGCCCAGGCCTTAAGCCTAGCCCGCACTTGTGCCCAGGCCTTAAGCCTAGCCCGCACTTGTGCCCAGTCCTTAAGCCTAGCCCGCACTTGTGCCCAGTCCTTAAGCCTAGCCCGCACTTGTGCCCAGTCCTTAAGCCTAGCCCGCACTTGTGCCCCGGCCTTAAGCCTAGCCCGCACTTCTGCCCCGGCCTTAAGCCTAGCCCGCACTTGTGCCCTGGCCTTAAGCCTAGCCCGCACTTGTGCCCCGGCCTTAAGCCTAGCCTGCACTTGTGCCCCGGCCATAAGCCTAGCCTGCACTTGTGCCCCGGCCTTAAGCCTAGCCCGCATTTGTGCCCCGGCCTTAAGCCTAGCCCGCACTTGTGCTCCGGCCTTAAGCCTAGCCCGCACTTGTGCCCCGGCCTTAAGCCTAGCCCGCACTTGTGCCCCGGCCTTAAGCCTAGCCCGCACTTGTGCCCCGGCCTTAAGCCTAGCCCGCACTTGTGCCCCGGCCTTAAGCCTAGCCCGCACTTGTGCCCAGGCCTTAAGCCTAGCCCGCACTTGTGCCCAGTCCTTAAGCCTAGCCCGCACTTGTGCCCCGGCCTTAAGCCTAGCCCGCACTTGTGCCCCGGCCTTAAGCCTAGCCCGCACTTGTGCCCCGGCCTTAAGCCTAGCCCGCACTTGTGCCCCGGCCTTAAGCCTAGACTGCACTTGTGCCCCGGCCATAAGCCTAGCCTGCACTTGTGCCCCGGCCTTAAGCCTAGCCCGCACTTGTGCCCAGGCCTTAAGCCTAGCCCGCACTTGTGCCCAGGCCTTAAGCGTAACCCGCACTTGTGCCCAGGCCTTAAGCCTAGCTCGCACTTGTGCCCAGGCCATAAGCCCTAGCCCGCACTTGTGCCCAGGCCTTAAGCCTAGCCCGCACTTGTGCCCAGGCCTTAAGCCTAGCCCGCACTTGTGCCCAGGCCTTAAGCCTAGCCCGCACTTGTGCCCAGGCCTTAAGCCTAGCCCGCACTTGTGCCCAGGCCTTAAGCCTAGCCCGCACTTGTGCCCAGGCCTTAAGCCTAGCCCGCACTTGTGCCCCGGCCTTAAGCCTAGCCCGCACTTGTGCCCCGGCCTTAAGCCTAGACTGCACTTGTGCCCCGGCCATAAGCCTAGCCTGCACTTGTGCCCCGGCCTTAAGCCTTGCCCGCACTTGTGCCCAGGCCTTAAGCCTAGCCCGCACTTGTGCCCAGGCCTTAAGCGTAACCCGCACTTGTGCCCAGGCCTTAAGCCTAGCTCGCACTTGTGCCCAGGCCATAAGCCCTAGCCCGCACTTGTGCCCAGGCCTTAAGCCTAGCCCGCACTTGTGCCCAGGCCTTAAGCCTAGCCCGCACTTGTGCCCAGGCCTTAAGCCTAGCCCGCACTTGTGCCCAGGCCTTAAGCCTAGCCCGCACTTGTGCCCAGGCCTTAAGCCTAGCCCGCACTTGTGCCCAGGCCTTAAGCCTAGCCCGCACTTGTGCCCAGGCCTTAAGCCTAGCCCGCACTTTTGCCCAGGCCTTAGCCCTAGCCCGCACTTTATGCAAAGAGTGCAAAGAGTTAGCTGTATGTCTTAAGCCTAGCCAGCACTTGTGCCCATGCCTTAAGCCTAGCCAGCACTTGTGCCCCCTGCCTTGATCCTAGCCAGCACTGCACTTATGCCCATGCCTTAAGCCTAGCCCGCACTTGTGCCCAGGCCTTAAGCCTAGCCTGCACTTGTGCCCATGCCTTAAGCCTAGCCAGCATTTGTGCCCCCTGCCTTGATCCTAGCCAGCACTGCACTTGTGCCCAGGCCTTAAGCCTAGCCCGCACTTGTGCCCAGGCCTTAAGCCTAGCCCGCACTTGTGCCCAGGCCTTAAGCCTAGCCCGCACTTGTGCCCAGGCCTTAAGCCTAGCCCGCACTTGTGCCCAGGCCTTAAGCCTAGCCCGCACTTTTGAGCCCCTTGAATGCTTGTTTGTTTGTTTTTGTCTTCAGCTTCATGTTGGTTATGCACATAGGGCCAGCTTTATGCTCTTTGCTCTTGTCCTGTCTGAATGCGCATGCACGACTGTAATTGGGGAAGAAGGCATTACCCATTTATGGAGGACAGACAAGAATTGCCTGGTCGCTTGGAGCATGGGTGTCACGATTCCCCCTGACCGCTGTCACCAATGGGTCCGGATTCACACCGTGACCGTCACCCCTACGTCACGGATTGAGGTGACTTTAGGCCAACAGACGGCTATCACATGTGCAGGGGGGCTTATCTTAGTTATCCCTCCACTCCACGATGTGATGAAAAAACCACACACAAGGCTATTGACCTCTTAGTTTACAGCAGGGGCTTATTCTAGGTATCCCACTGCTTTGCTATATACCACGAACTGCAGGGATTTATGTATATCCTGCTTACAGTTCCACTTAACACTTGCAGCTCTCTGGCGCCCCCTTACTCTCAGGTCAGATTAGGTACTGCACCCTGGGTAATTAGTCACCAGAAAGGCTGCCTGCTATGTACTGGCTATTGGGCACGCTGCAGTGACGCGATAACTACTCCCACTCAGGCAGGAACAATAATTATTAACGCCGCAGCCGCTACAGCAGCACCCCAAAAGCCTGCACACGGTATCGCCGCCACCAGCTTCGATTAAACGGGTCCGAAGCTAACCCAACACAACAGTAACAGTAGCGTATTTCCCTTCAGAGACTTAGGGTACGGTTTAGAACAGGAGAACGAACTAATATATAATAGTATATCCCATTAAAAAAAATTAGGCAGTGCTTTATCAAAAATATTTTATAAAAATGTTATAAATGAGACAATTGCAAATATGTACATGGGTAATTATAACATAAAGGGAATAAATGAGAAAAGCAACACTCACATGTTTAAAGCATGACAGGCATCCAGGCTAGTGGAGTTTTTCCATATGTCCCAGCTCATTTGGACGTGCTGCTGGCTTCAGAAGTCAATCAGTCCAGAAGGAGAAATCAGCAGGAGAACCAGCTGGGGAGCCTGCCACAACCTTAATACCTTAAGGCTTTGACATCACAGAAGGGCTGGCTTATCCAGACCCTCCTCTCTCTACATTCTGCCTAAACTTTAAACTATTTTCTCTGATTTCTATAACTTCACTACAAAACACGCCATGGTTCTAACAAACTCATCATTCATCTCAGATTAACGTGGGCATTCTAATGAGATCAAATATGTCCTATCTGGGATACATATTTACAGAGAAAACCCTACTTCTTTACCAGACGGAGTTAGAAGCCCGAGTTTCATGGGATGTGTAGATACACCGAGTGAGACTACGAATATATATTTTCATGTTCCTAGCTTAAATCGTTTGCCTAATATCTAACACAAACCAAACAAAGAATCTTTCATGGATTCTTGAAGTTTATACTTCCCTTATAGCTGAACAAGAGCTTACACAGGAAATGCTAGTCATAAATTCCATTCGGCAATAAAACCTCTCTTCCCCCATACTCTCAGAGAAGGAAAGCCAGGAATTTGCAGCTCAAACTGTGCTCCAAGAAGGGGGCTCAGCCCACGCAGGCTAGCAAGGGAACTACTTATGATATTTCATACCATATCGTGACAATGGGGTTATGGAGAGGCTTCGCACTGTACAACAAAGGATCTAGTCCTAAATGTCCAAGTACAGAGTAGAGGGGTGAAAGCTAGCTCTTCACCCCTATGGGTGCGTAACCCTTTATGCAAAGAGTGCAAATAGTTAGCTGTATGCCTTAAGCCTAGCCAGCACTTGTGCCCATGCCTTAAGCCTAGCCAGCACTTGTGCCCCCTGCCTTGATCCTAGCCAGCACTGCACTTGTGCCCATGCCTTAAGCCTAGCCTGCACTTGTGCCCAGGCCTTAAGCCTAGCCTGCACTTGTGCCCATGCCTTAAGCCTAGCCAGCATTTGTGCCCCCTGCCTTGATCCTAGCCAGCACTGCACTTGTGCCCAGGCCTTAAGCCTAGCCCGCACTTGTGCCCAGGCCTTAAGCCTAGCCCGCACTTGTGCCCAGGCCTTAAGCCTAGCCCGCACTTGTGCCCAGTCCTTAAGCCTAGCCCGCACTTGTGCCCAGTCCTTAAGCCTAGCCCGCACTTGTGCCCCGGCCTTAAGCCTAGCCCGCACTTGTGCCCCGGCCTTAAGCCTAGCCCGCACTTGTGCCCCGGCCTTAAGCCTAGCCCGCACTTGTGCCCTTGCCTTAAGCCTAGCCCGCACTTGTGCCCCGGCCTTAAGCCTAGCCCGCACTTGTGCCCCGGCCTTAAGCCTAGCCCGCACATGTGCTCCGGCCTTAAGCCTAGCCCGCACTTGTGCCCATGCCTTAAGCCTAGCCAGCATTTGTGCCCCCTGCCTTGATCCTAGCCAGCACTGCACTTGTGCCCAGGCCTTAAGCCTAGCCCGCACTTGTGCCCAGGCCTAAAGCCTAGCCCTCACTTGTGCCCAGGCCTTAAGCCTAGCTCACACTTGTGCCCAGGCCTTAAGCCTAGCCTGCACTTGTGCCCATGCCTTAAGTCCAGCCAGCATTTGTGCCCCCTGCCTTGATCCTAGCCAGCACTGCACTTGTGCCCAGGCCTTAAGCCTAGCCAGCACTTGTGCCCCCTGCCTTGATCCTAGCCAGCACTGCACTTGTGCCCATGCCTTAAGCCTAGCCCGCACTTGTGCCCCGGCCTTAAGCCTAGCCCGCACTTGTGCCCAGGCCTTAAGCCTAGCCCACACTTGTGCCCAGTCCTTAAGCCTAGCCCGCACTTGTGCCCCGGCCTTAAGCCTAGCCCGCACTTGTGCCCCGGCTTTAAGCCTAGCCCGCACTTGTGCCCCGGCCTTAAGCCTAGCCCGCACTTGTGCCCCGGCCTTAAGCCTAGACTGCACTTGTGCCCCGGCCATAAGCCTAGCCTGCACTTGTGCCCCGGCCTTAAGCCTAGCCCGCACTTGTGCCCAGGCCTTAAGCCTAGCCCGCACTTGTGCCCAGGCCTTAAGCGTAACCCGCACTTGTGCCCAGGCCTTAAGCCTAGCTCGCACTTGTGCCCAGGCCATAAGCCCTAGCCCGCACTTGTGCCCAGGCCTTAAGCCTAGCCCGCACTTGTGCCCAGGCCTTAAGCCTAGCCCGCACTTGTGCCCAGGCCTTAAGCCTAGCCCGCACTTGTGCCCAGGCCTTAAGCCTAGCCCGCACTTGTGCCCAGGCCTTAAGCCTAGCCCGCACTTGTGCCCAGGCCTTAAGCCTAGCCCGCACTTGTGCCCAGGCCTTAAGCCTAGCCCGCACTTTTGCCCAGGCCTTAGCCCTAGCCCGCACTTTATGCAAAGAGTGCAAAGAGTTAGCTGTATGTCTTAAGCCTAGCCAGCACTTGTGCCCATGCCTTAAGCCTAGCCAGCACTTGTGCCCCCTGCCTTGATCCTAGCCAGCACTGCACTTATGCCCATGCCTTAAGCCTAGCCCGCACTTGTGCCCAGGCCTTAAGCCTAGCCTGCACTTGTGCCCATGCCTTAAGCCTAGCCAGCATTTGTGCCCCCTGCCTTGATCCTAGCCAGCACTGCACTTGTGCCCAGGCCTTATGCCTAGCCCGCACTTGTGCCCAGGCCTTAAGCCTAGCCCGCACTTGTGCCCAGGCCTTAAGCCTAGCCCGCACTTGTGCCCAGGCCTTAAGCCTAGCCCGCACTTGTGCCCAGGCCTTAAGCCTAGCCCGCACTTTTGAGCCCCTTGAATGCTTGTTTGTTTGTTTTTGTCTTCAGCTTCATGTTGGTTATGCACATAGGGCCAGCTTTATGCTCTTTGCTCTTGTCCTGTCTGAATGCGCATGCACGACTGTAATTGGGGAAGAAGGCATTACCCATTTATGGAGGACAGACAAGAATTGCCTGGTCGCTTGGAGCATGGGTGTCACGATTCCCCCTGACCGCTGTCACCAATGGGTCCGGATTCACACCGTGACCGTCACCCCTACGTCACGGATTGAGGTGACTTTAGGCCAACAGACGGCTATCACATGTGCAGGGGGGCTTATCTTAGTTATCCCTCCACTCCACGATGTGATGAAAAAACCACACACAAGGCTATTGACCTCTTAGTTTACAGCAGGGGCTTATTCTAGGTATCCCACTGCTTTGCTATATACCACGAACTGCAGGGATTTATGTATATCCTGCTTACAGTTCCACTTAACACTTGCAGCTCTCTGGCGCCCCCTTACTCTCAGGTCAGATTAGGTACTGCACCCTGGGTAATTAGTCACCAGAAAGGCTGCCTGCTATGTACTGGCTATTGGGCACGCTGCAGTGACGCGATAACTACTCCCACTCAGGCAGGAACAATAATTATTAACGCCGCAGCCGCTACAGCAGCACCCCAAAAGCCTGCACACGGTATCGCCGCCACCAGCTTCGATTAAACGGGTCCGAAGCTAACCCAACACAACAGTAACAGTAGCGTATTTCCCTTCAGAGACTTAGGGTACGGTTTAGAACAGGAGAACGAACTAATATATAATAGTATATCCCATTAAAAAAAATTAGGCAGTGCTTTATCAAAAATATTTTATAAAAATGTTATAAATGAGACAATTGCAAATATGTACATGGGTAATTATAACATAAAGGGAATAAATGAGAAAAGCAACACTCACATGTTTAAAGCATGACAGGCATCCAGGCTAGTGGAGTTTTTCCATATGTCCCAGCTCATTTGGACGTGCTGCTGGCTTCAGAAGTCAATCAGTCCAGAAGGAGAAATCAGCAGGAGAACCAGCTGGGGAGCCTGCCACAACCTTAATACCTTAAGGCTTTGACATCACAGAAGGGCTGGCTTATCCAGACCCTCCTCTCTCTACATTCTGCCTAAACTTTAAACTATTTTCTCTGATTTCTATAACTTCACTACAAAACACGCCATGGTTCTAACAAACTCATCATTCATCTCAGATTAACGTGGGCATTCTAATGAGATCAAATATGTCCTATCTGGGATACATATTTACAGAGAAAACCCTACTTCTTTACCAGACGGAGTTAGAAGCCCGAGTTTCATGGGATGTGTAGATACACCGAGTGAGACTACGAATATATATTTTCATGTTCCTAGCTTAAATCGTTTGCCTAATATCTAACACAAACCAAACAAAGAATCTTTCATGGATTCTTGAAGTTTATACTTCCCTTATAGCTGAACAAGAGCTTACACAGGAAATGCTAGTCATAAATTCCATTCGGCAATAAAACCTCTCTTCCCCCATACTCTCAGAGAAGGAAAGCCAGGAATTTGCAGCTCAAACTGTGCTCCAAGAAGGGGGCTCAGCCCACGCAGGCTAGCAAGGGAACTACTTATGATATTTCATACCATATCGTGACAATGGGGTTATGGAGAGGCTTCGCACTGTACAACAAAGGATCTAGTCCTAAATGTCCAAGTACAGAGTAGAGGGGTGAAAGCTAGCTCTTCACCCCTATGGGTGCGTAACCCTTTATGCAAAGAGTGCAAATAGTTAGCTGTATGCCTTAAGCCTAGCCAGCACTTGTGCCCATGCCTTAAGCCTAGCCAGCACTTGTGCCCCCTGCCTTGATCCTAGCCAGCACTGCACTTGTGCCCATGCCTTAAGCCTAGCCTGCACTTGTGCCCAGGCCTTAAGCCTAGCCTGCACTTGTGCCCATGCCTTAAGCCTAGCCAGCATTTGTGCCCCCTGCCTTGATCCTAGCCAGCACTGCACTTGTGCCCAGGCCTTAAGCCTAGCCCGCACTTGTGCCCAGGCCTTAAGCCTAGCCCGCACTTGTGCCCAGGCCTTAAGCCTAACCCGCACTTGTGCCCAGTCCTTAAGCCTAGCCCGCACTTGTGCCCAGTCCTTAAGCCTAGCCCGCACTTGTGCCCCGGCCTTAAGCCTAGCCCGCACTTGTGCCCCGGCCTTAAGCCTAGCCCGCACTTGTGCCCCGGCCTTAAGCCTAGCCCGCACTTGTGCCCTTGCCTTAAGCCTAGCCCGCACTTGTGCCCCGGCCTTAAGCCTAGCCCGCACTTGTGCCCCGGCCTTAAGCCTAGCCCGCACTTGTGCTCCGGCCTTAAGCCTAGCCCGCACTTGTGCCCATGCCTTAAGCCTAGCCAGCATTTGTGCCCCCTGCCTTGATCCTAGCCAGCACTGCACTTGTGCCCAGGCCTTAAGCCTAGCCCGCACTTGTGCCCAGGCCTAAAGCCTAGCCCGCACTTGTGCCCAGGCCTTAAGCCTAGCTCACACTTGTGCCCAGGCCTTAAGCCTAGCCTGCACTTGTGCCCATGCCTTAAGTCCAGCCAGCATTTGTGCCCCCTGCCTTGATCCTAGCCAGCACTGCACTTGTGCCCAGGCCTTAAGCCTAGCCAGCACTTGTGCCCCCTGCCTTGATCCTAGCCAGCACTGCACTTGTGCCCATGCCTTAAGCCTAGCCCGCACTTGTGCCCAGGCCTTAAGCCTAGCCTGCACTTGTGCCCATGCCTTAAGCCTAGCCAGCATTTGTGCCCCCTGCCTTGATCCTAGCCAGCACTGCACTTGTGCCCAGGCCTTAAGCCTAGCCCGCACTTGTGCCCAGGCCTTAAGCCTAGCCCGCACTTGTGCCCAGGCCTTAAGCCTAGCCCGCACTTGTGCCCAGGCCTTAAGCCTAGCCTGCACTTGTGCCCAGGCCTTAAGCCTAGCCTGCACTTGTGCCCAGGCCTTAAGCCTAGCCCACACTTGTGCCCAGGCCTTAAGCCTATCCCGCACTTGTGCCCAGGCCTTAAGCCTAGCTCGCACTTGTGCCCAGGCCTTAAGCCTAGCCCGCACTTGTGCCCCGGCCTGAAGCCTAGCCCGCACTTGTGCCCCAGCCTTAAGCCTAGCCCGCACTTGTGCCCAGGCCTTAAGCCTAGCCCGCACTTGTGCCCAGGCCTTAAGCCTAGCCTGCACTTGTGCCCAGGCCTTAAGCCTAGCCCGCACTTGTGCCCAGGCCTTAAGCCTAGCCAGCACTTGTGCCCCCTGCCTTGATCCTAGCCAGCACTGCACTTGTGCCCATGCCTTAAGCCTAGCCCGCACTTGTGCCCAGGCCTTAAGCCTAGCCCGCACTTGTGCCCAGGCCTTAAGCCTAGCCTGCACTTGTGCCCATGCCTTAAGCCTAGCCAGCATTTGTGCCCCGTCTTGATCCTAGCCAGCACTGCACTTGTGCCCAGGCCTTAAGCCTAGCCCACACTTGTGCCCAGGCCTAAAGCCTAGCCAGCACTTGTGCCCAGGCCTTAAGCCTAGCTTACACTTGTGCCCAGGCCTTA
The DNA here is from genome assembly GCF_032444005.1 of Ranitomeya imitator. Taxonomy (NCBI): domain Eukaryota; kingdom Metazoa; phylum Chordata; class Amphibia; order Anura; family Dendrobatidae; genus Ranitomeya; species Ranitomeya imitator. The sequence goes on along the minus strand of NC_091288.1, from coordinate 109,646,932 downwards.
AGCCTAGCTTACACTTGTGCCCAGGCCTTAAGCCTAGCCTGCACTTGTGCCCATGCCTTAAGTCCAGCCAGCATTTGTGCCCCCTGCCTTGATCCTAGCCAGCACTGCACTTGTGCCCAGGCCTTAAGCCTAGCCCGCACTTGTGCCCAGGCCTTAAGCCTAGCCCGCACTTGTGCCCAGGCCTTAAGCCTAGCCCACACTTGTGCCCAGGCCTTAATACTAGCCTGCACTTGTGCCCAGGCCTTAAGCCTAGCCCGCACTTGTGCCCAGGCCTTAAGCCTAGCCTGCACTTTATGCAAATAGTGCAAAGAGTTAGCTGTATGTCTTAAGCCTAGCCAGCACTTGTGCCCATGCCTTAAGCCTAGCCAGCACTTGTGCCCCCTGCCTTGATCCTAGCCAGCACTGCACTTGTGCCCATGCCTTAAGCCTAGCCCGCACTTGTGCCCAGGCCTTAAGCCTAGCCTGCACTTGTGCCCATGCCTTAAGTCTAGCCAGCATTTGTGCCCCCTGCCTTGATCCTAGCCAGCACTGCACTTGTGCCCAGGCCTTAAGCCCAGCCCGCACTTGTGCCCAGGCCTTAAGCCTAGCCCGCACTTGTGCCCAGGCCTTAAGCCTAGCTCGCACTTGTGCCCAGGCCTTAAGCCTAGCCTGCACTTGTGCCCATGCCTTAAGTCCAGTCAGCATTTGTGCCCCTGCCTTGATCCTAGCCAGCACTGCACTTGTGCCCAGGCCTTTAGCCTAGCCAGCACTTGTGCCCCAGCCTTAAGCCTAGCCCGCACTTGTGCCCAGGCCTTAAGCCTAGCCCGCACTTGTGCCCAGGCCTTAAGCCTAGCATGCACTTGTGCCCAGGCCTTAAGCCTAGCCCGCACTTGTGCCCAGGCCTTAAGCCTAGCCAGCACTTGTGCCCCCTGCCTTGATCCTAGCCAGCACTGCACTTGTGCCCATGCCTTAAGCCTAGCCCGCAATTGTGCCCAGGCCTTAAGCCTAGCCTGCACTTGTGCCCATGCCTTAAGCCTAGCCAGCATTTGTGCCCATGCCTTAAGCCTAGCCAGCATTTGTGCCCCCTGTCTTGATCCTAGCCAGCACTGCACTTGTGCCCAGGCCTTAAGCCTAGCCCACACTTGTGCCCAGGCCTTAAGCCTAGCCAGCACTTGTGCCCAGGCCTTAAGCCTAGCTTACACTTGTGCCCAGGCCTTAAGCCTAGCTTACACTTGTGCCCAGGCCTTAAGCCTAGCCTGCACTTGTGCCCATGCCTTAAGTCCAGCCAGCATTTGTGCCCCCTGCCTTGATCCTAGCCAGCACTGCACTTGTGCCCAGGCCTTAAGCCTAGCCCGCACTTGTGCCCAGGCCTTAAGCCTAGCCCGCACTTGTGCCCAGGCCTTAAGCCTAGCCCACACTTGTGCCCAGGCCTTAAGCCTAGCCTGCACTTGTGCCCAGGCCTTAAGCCTAGCCCGCACTTGTGCCCAGGCCTTAAGCCTAGCCCGCACTTGTGCCCAGGCCTTAAGCCTAGCCTGCACTTTATGCAAAGAGTGCAAAGAGTTAGCTGTATGTCTTAAGCCTAGCCAGCACTTGTGCCCATGCCTTAAGCCTAGCCAGCACTTGTGCCCCCTGCCTTGATCCTAGCCAGCACTGCACTTGTGCCCATGCCTTAAGCCTAGCCCGCACTTGTGCCCAGGCCTTAAGCCTAGCCTGCACTTGTGCCCATGCCTTAAGTCTAGCAAGCATTTGTGCCCCCTGCCTTGATCCTAGCCAGCACTGCACTTGTGCCCCTGCCTTATGCCTAGCCAGCCCTTGTGCCCCTGCCTAATGCCTAGCCAGCCCTTGTGCCCCTGCCTTATGCCTAGCCAGCCCTTGTGCCCCTGCCTTATGCCTAGCCAGCCCTTGTGCCCCTGCCTTATGCCTAGCCAGCCCTTGTGCCCCTGCCTTATGCCTAGCCAGCCCTTGTGCCCCTGCCTTATGCCTAGCCAGCACTTGTGCCCCTGCCTTATGCCTAGCCAGCACTTGTGCCCCTGCCTTATGCCTAGCCAGCACTTGTGCCCCTGCCTTATGCCTAGCCAGCACTTGTGCCCCTGCCTTATGCCTAGCCAGCACTTGTGCCCCTGCCTTATGCCTAGCCAGCACTTGTGCCCCTGCCTTATGCCTAGCCAGCACTTGTGCCCCTGCCTTATGCCTAGCCAGCCCTTGTGCCCCTGCCTTATGCCTAGCCAGCCCTTGTGCCCCTGCCTTATGCCTAGCCAGCCCTTGTGCCCCTGCCTTATGCCTAGCCAGCACTTGTGCCCCTGCCTTATGCCTAGCCAGCACTTGTGCCCCTGCCTTATGCCTAGCCAGCACTTGTGCCCCTGCCTTATGCCTAGCCAGCACTTGTGCCCCTGCCTTATGCCTAGCCAGCACTTGTGCCCCTGCCTTATGCCTAGCCAGCACTTGTGCCCCTGCCTTATGCCTAGCCAGCACTTGTGCCCCTGCCTTATGCCTAGCCAGCACTTGTGCCCCTGCCTTATGCCTAGCCAGCACTTGTGCCCCTGCCTTATGCCTAGCCAGCACTTGTGCCCCTGCCTTATGCCTAGCCAGCACTTGTGCCCCTGCCTTATGCCTAGCCAGCACTTTTGAGACCCTTGCATTATTGTTTTTTTGTCTTTAGCTTCATGTTGGTTATGCACACAGGGCAGGCTTTACACTCTTCGCTCTTGTCCCATCTGAATGCACATGCACTACTGTAATTGGGGACGAAGGCATTACCCATTTACGGAGGACAGACAAGATGTGCCTGGTCGCTTGGAGCATGGGGGTTATGAAGTGGCTCCGCACTGTACAACAAAGTACAGAGTAGAGGGGTGAAAGCTAGCTCTTCACCCCTAAGGGTGCCTATCCCTTTATGCAAAAAGTTAGCTGTATGCCTTATGTGTAGCCATCACTTGTGCCCCTGCCTTAAGCCTAGCCTGCATAGGTGCCCGTGCCTTATGCCTAGCTTGCACTTGTGCCTCTGCCTTATGCTTAGTTTGTACTTGTGGCCCTGCCTAAAGCCTAGCCCGCACTTGTGCCCCTGCCTTATGCCTAGCCAGCACTTGTGCCCCTGCCTTATGCCTAGCCAGCACTTGTGCCCCTGCCTTATGCCTAGCCAGCACATGTGCCCCTGCCTTATGCCTAGCCAGCACTTGTGCCCCTGCCTTATGCCTAGCCAGCACTTGTGCCCCTGCCTTATGCCTAGCCTGCACTTTTGCCCCTGCCTTATGCCTAGCCAGCACTTGTGCCCCTGCCTTATGCCTAGCCTGCACTTGTGCCCCTGCCTTATGCCTAGCCTGCACTTGTGCCCCTGCCTTATGCCTAGCCTGCACTTGTGCCCCTGCCTTATGCCTAGCCAGCACTTGTGCCCCTGCCTTATGCCTAGCCAGCACTTGTGCCCCTGCCTTATGCCTAGCCAGCACTTGTGCCCCTGCCTTATGCCTAGCCAGCACATGTGCCCCTGCCTTATGCCTAGCCAGCACTTGTGCCCCTGCCTTATGTCTATCCAGCACTTGTGCCCCTGCCTTATGCCTAGCCAGCCCTTGTGCCCCTGCCTTATGCCTAGCCAGCACTTGTGCCTTTGCCTAATGCCTAGCCAGCACTTGTGCCCCTGCCTTATGCCTAGCCAGCACTTGTGCCCCTGCCTTATGCCTAGCCAGCACTTGTGCCCCTGCCTTATGCCTAGCCAGCACTTGTGCCCCTGCCTTATGCCTAGCCAGCACTTGTGCCCCTGCCTTATGCCTAGCCAGCACTTGTGCCCCTGCCTTATGCCTAGCCAGCACTTGTGCCCCTGCCTTATGCCTAGCCAGCACTTGTGCCCCTGCCTTATGCCTAGCCAGCCCTTGTGCCCCTGCCTTATGCCTAGCCAGCACTTGTGCCCCTGCCTTATGCCTAGCCAGCACTTGTGCCTTTGCCTAATGCCTAGCCAGCACTTGTGCCCCTGCCTTATGCCTAGCCAGCACTTGTGCCCCTGCCTTATGCCTAGCCAGCACTTGTGCCCCTGCCTTATGCCTAGCCAGCACTTGTGCCCCTGCCTTATGCCTAGCCAGCACTTGTGCCCCTGCCTTATGCCTAGCCAGCACTTGTGCCCCTGCCTTATGCCTAGCCAGCACTTGTGCCCCTGCCTTATGCCTAGCCAGCACTTTTGAGACCCTTGCATTATTGTTTTTTTGTCTTTAGCTTCATGTTGGTTATGCACACAGGGCAGGCTTTACACTCTTCGCTCTTGTCCCATCTGAATGCACATGCACTACTGTAATTGGGGACGAAGGCATTACCCATTTACGGAGGACAGACAAGATGTGCCTGGTCGCTTGGAGCATGGGGGTTATGAAGTGGCTCCGCACTGTACAACAAAGTACAGAGTAGAGGGGTGAAAGCTAGCTCTTCACCCCTAAGGGTGCCTATCCCTTTATGCAAAAAGTTAGCTGTATGCCTTATGTGTAGCCATCACTTGTGCCCCTGCCTTAAGCCTAGCCTGCATAGGTGCCCGTGCCTTATGCCTAGCTTGCACTTGTGCCTCTGCCTTATGCTTAGTTTGTACTTGTGGCCCTGCCTAAAGCCTAGCCCGCACTTGTGCCCCTGCCTTATGCCTAGCCAGCACTTGTGCCCCTGCCTTATGCCTAGCCAGCACTTGTGCCCCTGCGTTATGCCTAGCCAGCACTTGTGCCTCTGCCTTATGCTTAGTTTGTACTTGTGGCCCTGCCTAAAGCCTAGCCCGCACTTGTGCCCCTGCCTTATGCCTAGCCAGCACTTGTGCCCCTGCCTTATGCCTAGCCAGCACTTGTGCCCCTGCCTTATGCCTAGCCAGCACATGTGCCCCTGCCTTATGCCTAGCCAGCACTTGTGCCCCTGCCTTATGCCTAGCCAGCACTTGTGCCCCTGCCTTATGCCTAGCCTGCACTTTTGCCCCTGCCTTATGCCTAGCCAGCACTTGTGCCCCTGCCTTATGCCTAGCCTGCACTTGTGCCCCTGCCTTATGCCTAGCCTGCACTTGTGCCCCTGCCTTATGCCTAGCCAGCACTTGTGCCCCTGCCTTATGCCAAGCCTGCACTTGTGCCCCTGCCTTATGCCTAGCCTGCACTTGTGCCCCTGCCTTATGCCTAGCCTGCACTTGTGCCCCTGCCTTATGCCTAGCCAGCACTTGTGCCCCTGCCTTATGCCTAGCTTGCACTTGTGCCTCTACCTTATGCTTAGTTTGCACTTGTGCCCCTGCCTAAAGGCTAGCCCGCACTTGTGCCCCGCCTTATGCCTAGCCAGCACTTGTGCCCCTGCCTTAAGCCTAGACTGCACTTGTGCCCCGGCCATAAGCCTAGCCTGCACTTGTGCCCCGGCCTTAAGCCTAGCCCGCACTTGTGCCCAGGCCTTAAGCCTAGCCCGCACTTGTGCCCAGGCCTTAAGCGTAACCTGCACTTGTGCCCAGGCCTTAAGCCTAGCTCGCACTTGTGCCCAGGCCATAAGCCCTAGCCCGCACTTGTGCCCAGGCCTTAAGCCTAGCCCGCACTTGTGCCCAGGCCTTAAGCCTAGCCCGCACTTGTGCCCAGGCCTTAAGCCTAGCCCGCACTTGTGCCCAGGCCTTAAGCCTAGCCCGCACTTGTGCCCAGGCCTTAAGCCTAGCCCGCACTTGTGCCCAGGCCTTAAGCCTAGCCCGCACTTTTGCCCAGGCCTTAAGCCTAGCCCGCACTTTATGCAAAGAGTGCAAAGAGTTAGCTGTATGTCTTAAGCCTAGCCAGCACTTGTGCCCATGCCTTAAGCCTAGCCAGCACTTGTGCCCCCTGCCTTGATCCTAGCCAGCACTGCACTTATGCCCATGCCTTAAGCCTAGCCCGCACTTGTGCCCAGGCCTTAAGCCTAGCCCGCACTTGTGCCCAGGCCTTAAGCCTAGCCCGCACTTGTGCCCAGGCCTTAAGCCTAGCCCGCACTTGTGCCCAGGCCTTAAGCCTAGCCCGCACTTTTGAGCCCCTTGAATGCTTGTTTGTTTGTTTTTGTCTTCAGCTTCATGTTGGTTATGCACATAGGGCCAGCTTTATGCTCTTTGCTCTTGTCCTGTCTGAATGCGCATGCACGACTGTAATTGGGGAAGAAGGCATTACCCATTTATGGAGGACAGACAAGAATTGCCTGGTCGCTTGGAGCATGGGTGTCACGATTCCCCCTGACCGCTGTCACCAATGGGTCCGGATTCACACCGTGACCGTCACCCCTACGTCACGGATTGAGGTGACTTTAGGCCAACAGACGGCTATCACATGTGCAGGGGGGCTTATCTTAGTTATCCCTCCACTCCACGATGTGATGAAAAAACCACACACAAGGCTATTGACCTCTTAGTTTACAGCAGGGGCTTATTCTAGGTATCCCACTGCTTTGCTATATACCACGAACTGCAGGGATTTATGTATATCCTGCTTACAGTTCCACTTAACACTTGCAGCTCTCTGGCGCCCCCTTACTCTCAGGTCAGATTAGGTACTGCACCCTGGGTAATTAGTCACCAGAAAGGCTGCCTGCTATGTACTGGCTATTGGGCACGCTGCAGTGACGCGATAACTACTCCCACTCAGGCAGGAACAATAATTATTAACGCCGCAGCCGCTACAGCAGCACCCCAAAAGCCTGCACACGGTATCGCCGCCACCAGCTTCGATTAAACGGGTCCGAAGCTAACCCAACACAACAGTAACAGTAGCGTATTTCCCTTCAGAGACTTAGGGTACGGTTTAGAACAGGAGAACGAACTAATATATAATAGTATATCCCATTAAAAAAAATTAGGCAGTGCTTTATCAAAAATATTTTATAAAAATGTTATAAATGAGACAATTGCAAATATGTACATGGGTAATTATAACATAAAGGGAATAAATGAGAAAAGCAACACTCACATGTTTAAAGCATGACAGGCATCCAGGCTAGTGGAGTTTTTCCATATGTCCCAGCTCATTTGGACGTGCTGCTGGCTTCAGAAGTCAATCAGTCCAGAAGGAGAAATCAGCAGGAGAACCAGCTGGGGAGCCTGCCACAACCTTAATACCTTAAGGCTTTGACATCACAGAAGGGCTGGCTTATCCAGACCCTCCTCTCTCTACATTCTGCCTAAACTTTAAACTATTTTCTCTGATTTCTATAACTTCACTACAAAACACGCCATGGTTCTAACAAACTCATCATTCATCTCAGATTAACGTGGGCATTCTAATGAGATCAAATATGTCCTATCTGGGATACATATTTACAGAGAAAACCCTACTTCTTTACCAGACGGAGTTAGAAGCCCGAGTTTCATGGGATGTGTAGATACACCGAGTGAGACTACGAATATATATTTTCATGTTCCTAGCTTAAATCGTTTGCCTAATATCTAACACAAACCAAACAAAGAATCTTTCATGGATTCTTGAAGTTTATACTTCCCTTATAGCTGAACAAGAGCTTACACAGGAAATGCTAGTCATAAATTCCATTCGGCAATAAAACCTCTCTTCCCCCATACTCTCAGAGAAGGAAAGCCAGGAATTTGCAGCTCAAACTGTGCTCCAAGAAGGGGGCTCAGCCCACGCAGGCTAGCAAGGGAACTACTTATGATATTTCATACCATATCGTGACAATGGGGTTATGGAGAGGCTTCGCACTGTACAACAAAGGATCTAGTCCTAAATGTCCAAGTACAGAGTAGAGGGGTGAAAGCTAGCTCTTCACCCCTATGGGTGCGTAACCCTTTATGCAAAGAGTGCAAATAGTTAGCTGTATGCCTTAAGCCTAGCCAGCACTTGTGCCCATGCCTTAAGCCTAGCCAGCACTTGTGCCCCCTGCCTTGATCCTAGCCAGCACTGCACTTGTGCCCATGCCTTAAGCCTAGCCTGCACTTGTGCCCAGGCCTTAAGCCTAGCCTGCACTTGTGCCCATGCCTTAAGCCTAGCCAGCATTTGTGCCCCCTGCCTTGATCCTAGCCAGCACTGCACTTGTGCCCAGGCCTTAAGCCTAGCCCGCACTTGTGCCCAGGCCTTAAGCCTAGCCCGCACTTGTGCCCAGGCCTTAAGCCTAACCCGCACTTGTGCCCAGTCCTTAAGCCTAGCCCGCACTTGTGCCCAGTCCTTAAGCCTAGCCCGCACTTGTGCCCCGGCCTTAAGCCTAGCCCGCACTTGTGCCCCGGCCTTAAGCCTAGCCCGCACTTGTGCCCCGGCCTTAAGCCTAGCCCGCACTTGTGCCCTTGCCTTAAGCCTAGCCCGCACTTGTGCCCCGGCCTTAAGCCTAGCCCGCACTTGTGCCCCGGCCTTAAGCCTAGCCCGCACTTGTGCTCCGGCCTTAAGCCTAGCCCGCACTTGTGCCCATGCCTTAAGCCTAGCCAGCATTTGTGCCCCCTGCCTTGATCCTAGCCAGCACTGCACTTGTGCCCAGGCCTTAAGCCTAGCCCGCACTTGTGCCCAGGCCTAAAGCCTAGCCCGCACTTGTGCCCAGGCCTTAAGCCTAGCTCACACTTGTGCCCAGGCCTTAAGCCTAGCCTGCACTTGTGCCCATGCCTTAAGTCCAGCCAGCATTTGTGCCCCCTGCCTTGATCCTAGCCAGCACTGCACTTGTGCCCAGGCCTTAAGCCTAGCCAGCACTTGTGCCCCCTGCCTTGATCCTAGCCAGCACTGCACTTGTGCCCATGCCTTAAGCCTAGCCCGCACTTGTGCCCAGGCCTTAAGCCTAGCCTGCACTTGTGCCCATGCCTTAAGCCTAGCCAGCATTTGTGCCCCCTGCCTTGATCCTAGCCAGCACTGCACTTGTGCCCAGGCCTTAAGCCTAGCCCGCACTTGTGCCCAGGCCTTAAGCCTAGCCCGCACTTGTGCCCAGGCCTTAAGCCTAGCCCGCACTTGTGCCCAGGCCTTAAGCCTAGCCTGCACTTGTGCCCAGGCCTTAAGCCTAGCCTGCACTTGTGCCCAGGCCTTAAGCCTAGCCCACACTTGTGCCCAGGCCTTAAGCCTATCCCGCACTTGTGCCCAGGCCTTAAGCCTAGCTCGCACTTGTGCCCAGGCCTTAAGCCTAGCCCGCACTTGTGCCCCGGCCTGAAGCCTAGCCCGCACTTGTGCCCCAGCCTTAAGCCTAGCCCGCACTTGTGCCCAGGCCTTAAGCCTAGCCCGCACTTGTGCCCAGGCCTTAAGCCTAGCCTGCACTTGTGCCCAGGCCTTAAGCCTAGCCCGCACTTGTGCCCAGGCCTTAAGCCTAGCCAGCACTTGTGCCCCCTGCCTTGATCCTAGCCAGCACTGCACTTGTGCCCATGCCTTAAGCCTAGCCCGCACTTGTGCCCAGGCCTTAAGCCTAGCCCGCACTTGTGCCCAGGCCTTAAGCCTAGCCTGCACTTGTGCCCATGCCTTAAGCCTAGCCAGCATTTGTGCCCCGTCTTGATCCTAGCCAGCACTGCACTTGTGCCCAGGCCTTAAGCCTAGCCCACACTTGTGCCCAGGCCTAAAGCCTAGCCAGCACTTGTGCCCAGGCCTTAAGCCTAGCTTACACTTGTGCCCAGGCCTTAAGCCTAGCTTACACTTGTGCCCAGGCCTTAAGCCTAGCCTGCACTTGTGCCCATGCCTTAAGTCCAGCCAGCATTTGTGCCCCCTGCCTTGATCCTAGCCAGCACTGCACTTGTGCCCAGGCCTTAAGCCTAGCCCGCACTTGTGCCCAGGCCTTAAGCCTAGCCCGCACTTGTGCCCAGGCCTTAAGCCTAGCCCACACTTGTGCCCAGGCCTTAATACTAGCCTGCACTTGTGCCCAGGCCTTAAGCCTAGCCCGCACTTGTGCCCAGGCCTTAAGCCTAGCCTGCACTTTATGCAAATAGTGCAAAGAGTTAGCTGTATGTCTTAAGCCTAGCCAGCACTTGTGCCCATGCCTTAAGCCTAGCCAGCACTTGTGCCCCCTGCCTTGATCCTAGCCAGCACTGCACTTGTGCCCATGCCTTAAGCCTAGCCCGCACTTGTGCCCAGGCCTTAAGCCTAGCCTGCACTTGTGCCCATGCCTTAAGTCTAGCCAGCATTTGTGCCCCCTGCCTTGATCCTAGCCAGCACTGCACTTGTGCCCAGGCCTTAAGCCCAGCCCGCACTTGTGCCCAGGCCTTAAGCCTAGCCCGCACTTGTGCCCAGGCCTTAAGCCTAGCTCGCACTTGTGCCCAGGCCTTAAGCCTAGCCTGCACTTGTGCCCATGCCTTAAGTCCAGTCAGCATTTGTGCCCCTGCCTTGATCCTAGCCAGCACTGCACTTGTGCCCAGGCCTTTAGCCTAGCCAGCACTTGTGCCCCAGCCTTAAGCCTAGCCCGCACTTGTGCCCAGGCCTTAAGCCTAGCCCGCACTTGTGCCCAGGCCTTAAGCCTAGCATGCACTTGTGCCCAGGCCTTAAGCCTAGCCCGCACTTGTGCCCAGGCCTTAAGCCTAGCCAGCACTTGTGCCCCCTGCCTTGATCCTAGCCAGCACTGCACTTGTGCCCATGCCTTAAGCCTAGCCCGCAATTGTGCCCAGGCCTTAAGCCTAGCCTGCACTTGTGCCCATGCCTTAAGCCTAGCCAGCATTTGTGCCCATGCCTTAAGCCTAGCCAGCATTTGTGCCCCCTGTCTTGATCCTAGCCAGCACTGCACTTGTGCCCAGGCCTTAAGCCTAGCCCACACTTGTGCCCAGGCCTTAAGCCTAGCCAGCACTTGTGCCCAGGCCTTAAGCCTAGCTTACACTTGTGCCCAGGCCTTAAGCCTAGCTTACACTTGTGCCCAGGCCTTAAGCCTAGCCTGCACTTGTGCCCATGCCTTAAGTCCAGCCAGCATTTGTGCCCCCTGCCTTGATCCTAGCCAGCACTGCACTTGTGCCCAGGCCTTAAGCCTAGCCCGCACTTGTGCCCAGGCCTTAAGCCTAGCCCGCACTTGTGCCCAGGCCTTAAGCCTAGCCCACACTTGTGCCCAGGCCTTAAGCCTAGCCTGCACTTGTGCCCAGGCCTTAAGCCTAGCCCGCACTTGTGCCCAGGCCTTAAGCCTAGCCCGCACTTGTGCCCAGGCCTTAAGCCTAGCCTGCACTTTATGCAAAGAGTGCAAAGAGTTAGCTGTATGTCTTAAGCCTAGCCAGCACTTGTGCCCATGCCTTAAGCCTAGCCAGCACTTGTGCCCCCTGCCTTGATCCTAGCCAGCACTGCACTTGTGCCCATGCCTTAAGCCTAGCCCGCACTTGTGCCCAGGCCTTAAGCCTAGCCTGCACTTGTGCCCATGCCTTAAGTCTAGCAAGCATTTGTGCCCCCTGCCTTGATCCTAGCCAGCACTGCACTTGTGCCCCTGCCTTATGCCTAGCCAGCCCTTGTGCCCCTGCCTAATGCCTAGCCAGCCCTTGTGCCCCTGCCTTATGCCTAGCCAGCCCTTGTGCCCCTGCCTTATGCCTAGCCAGCCCTTGTGCCCCTGCCTTATGCCTAGCCAGCCCTTGTGCCCCTGCCTTATGCCTAGCCAGCCCTTGTGCCCCTGCCTTATGCCTAGCCAGCACTTGTGCCCCTGCCTTATGCCTAGCCAGCACTTGTGCCCCTGCCTTATGCCTAGCCAGCACTTGTGCCCCTGCCTTATGCCTAGCCAGCACTTGTGCCCCTGCCTTATGCCTAGCCAGCACTTGTGCCCCTGCCTTATGCCTAGCCAGCACTTGTGCCCCTGCCTTATGCCTAGCCAGCACTTGTGCCCCTGCCTTATGCCTAGCCAGCCCTTGTGCCCCTGCCTTATGCCTAGCCAGCCCTTGTGCCCCTGCCTTATGCCTAGCCAGCCCTTGTGCCCCTGCCTTATGCCTAGCCAGCACTTGTGCCCCTGCCTTATGCCTAGCCAGCACTTGTGCCCCTGCCTTATGCCTAGCCAGCACTTGTGCCCCTGCCTTATGCCTAGCCAGCACTTGTGCCCCTGCCTTATGCCTAGCCAGCACTTGTGCCCCTGCCTTATGCCTAGCCAGCACTTGTGCCCCTGCCTTATGCCTAGCCAGCACTTGTGCCCCTGCCTTATGCCTAGCCAGCACTTGTGCCCCTGCCTTATGCCTAGCCAGCACTTGTGCCCCTGCCTTATGCCTAGCCAGCACTTGTGCCCCTGCCTTATGCCTAGCCAGCACTTGTGCCCCTGCCTTATGCCTAGCCAGCACTTGTGCCCCTGCCTTATGCCTAGCCAGCACTTTTGAGACCCTTGCATTATTGTTTTTTTGTCTTTAGCTTCATGTTGGTTATGCACACAGGGCAGGCTTTACACTCTTCGCTCTTGTCCCATCTGAATGCACATGCACTACTGTAATTGGGGACGAAGGCATTACCCATTTACGGAGGACAGACAAGATGTGCCTGGTCGCTTGGAGCATGGGGGTTATGAAGTGGCTCCGCACTGTACAACAAAGTACAGAGTAGAGGGGTGAAAGCTAGCTCTTCACCCCTAAGGGTGCCTATCCCTTTATGCAAAAAGTTAGCTGTATGCCTTATGTGTAGCCATCACTTGTGCCCCTGCCTTAAGCCTAGCCTGCATAGGTGCCCGTGCCTTATGCCTAGCTTGCACTTGTGCCTCTGCCTTATGCTTAGTTTGTACTTGTGGCCCTGCCTAAAGCCTAGCCCGCACTTGTGCCCCTGCCTTATGCCTAGCCAGCACTTGTGCCCCTGCCTTATGCCTAGCCAGCACTTGTGCCCCTGCCTTATGCCTAGCCAGCACATGTGCCCCTGCCTTATGCCTAGCCAGCACTTGTGCCCCTGCCTTATGCCTAGCCAGCACTTGTGCCCCTGCCTTATGCCTAGCCTGCACTTTTGCCCCTGCCTTATGCCTAGCCAGCACTTGTGCCCCTGCCTTATGCCTAGCCTGCACTTGTGCCCCTGCCTTATGCCTAGCCTGCACTTGTGCCCCTGCCTTATGCCTAGCCTGCACTTGTGCCCCTGCCTTATGCCTAGCCAGCACTTGTGCCCCTGCCTTATGCCTAGCCAGCACTTGTGCCCCTGCCTTATGCCTAGCCAGCACTTGTGCCCCTGCCTTATGCCTAGCCAGCACATGTGCCCCTGCCTTATGCCTAGCCAGCACTTGTGCCCCTGCCTTATGTCTATCCAGCACTTGTGCCCCTGCCTTATGCCTAGCCAGCCCTTGTGCCCCTGCCTTATGCCTAGCCAGCACTTGTGCCTTTGCCTAATGCCTAGCCAGCACTTGTGCCCCTGCCTTATGCCTAGCCAGCACTTGTGCCCCTGCCTTATGCCTAGCCAGCACTTGTGCCCCTGCCTTATGCCTAGCCAGCACTTGTGCCCCTGCCTTATGCCTAGCCAGCACTTGTGCCCCTGCCTTATGCCTAGCCAGCACTTGTGCCCCTGCCTTATGCCTAGCCAGCACTTGTGCCCCTGCCTTATGCCTAGCCAGCACTTGTGCCCCTGCCTTATGCCTAGCCAGCCCTTGTGCCCCTGCCTTATGCCTAGCCAGCACTTGTGCCCCTGCCTTATGCCTAGCCAGCACTTGTGCCTTTGCCTAATGCCTAGCCAGCACTTGTGCCCCTGCCTTATGCCTAGCCAGCACTTGTGCCCCTGCCTTATGCCTAGCCAGCACTTGTGCCCCTGCCTTATGCCTAGCCAGCACTTGTGCCCCTGCCTTATGCCTAGCCAGCACTTGTGCCCCTGCCTTATGCCTAGCCAGCACTTGTGCCCCTGCCTTATGCCTAGCCAGCACTTGTGCCCCTGCCTTATGCCTAGCCAGCACTTTTGAGACCCTTGCATTATTGTTTTTTTGTCTTTAGCTTCATGTTGGTTATGCACACAGGGCAGGCTTTACACTCTTCGCTCTTGTCCCATCTGAATGCACATGCACTACTGTAATTGGGGACGAAGGCATTACCCATTTACGGAGGACAGACAAGATGTGCCTGGTCGCTTGGAGCATGGGGGTTATGAAGTGGCTCCGCACTGTACAACAAAGTACAGAGTAGAGGGGTGAAAGCTAGCTCTTCACCCCTAAGGGTGCCTATCCCTTTATGCAAAAAGTTAGCTGTATGCCTTATGTGTAGCCATCACTTGTGCCCCTGCCTTAAGCCTAGCCTGCATAGGTGCCCGTGCCTTATGCCTAGCTTGCACTTGTGCCTCTGCCTTATGCTTAGTTTGTACTTGTGGCCCTGCCTAAAGCCTAGCCCGCACTTGTGCCCCTGCCTTATGCCTAGCCAGCACTTGTGCCCCTGCCTTATGCCTAGCCAGCACTTGTGCCCCTGCGTTATGCCTAGCCAGCACTTGTGCCTCTGCCTTATGCTTAGTTTGTACTTGTGGCCCTGCCTAAAGCCTAGCCCGCACTTGTGCCCCTGCCTTATGCCTAGCCAGCACTTGTGCCCCTGCCTTATGCCTAGCCAGCACTTGTGCCCCTGCCTTATGCCTAGCCAGCACATGTGCCCCTGCCTTATGCCTAGCCAGCACTTGTGCCCCTGCCTTATGCCTAGCCAGCACTTGTGCCCCTGCCTTATGCCTAGCCTGCACTTTTGCCCCTGCCTTATGCCTAGCCAGCACTTGTGCCCCTGCCTTATGCCTAGCCTGCACTTGTGCCCCTGCCTTATGCCTAGCCTGCACTTGTGCCCCTGCCTTATGCCTAGCCAGCACTTCTGCCCCTGCCTTATGCCTAGCCAGCACTTGTGCCCCTGCCTTATGCCTAGCCAGCACTTGTGCCCCTGCCTTATGCCTAGCCAGCACTTGTGCCCCTGCCTGATGCCTAGCCAGCACTTGGGCCCCTGCCTGATGCCTAGCCCGCACTTGGGCCCCTGCCTGATGCCTAGCTCGCACTTGGGCCCCTGCCTGATGCCGAGCCCGCACTTGGGCCCCTGCCTGATGCCTAGCCCGCACTTGGGCCCCTGCCTGATGCCTAGCCCGCACTTGGGCCCCTGCCTGATGCCTAGCCCGCACTTGTGCCCCTGCCTGATGCCTAGCCCGCACTTGTGCCCCTGCCTTATGCCTAGCCCGCACTTGTGCCCCTGCCTTATGCCTAGCCCCCACTTGTGCCCCTGCCTTATGCCTAGCCCGCACTTGTGCCCCTGCCCTATGCCTAGCCCGCACTTGTGCCCCTGCCCTATGCCTAGCCCGCACTTGTGCCCCTGCCCTATGCCTAGCCCGCACTTGTGCCCCTGCTCTATGCCTAGCCCGCACTTGTGCCCCTGCCTTATGCCTAGCCCGCACTTGTGCCCCTGCCTTATGTCTAGCCCGCACTTGTGCCCCTGCCTTATGCCTAGCCCGCACTTGTGCCCCTGCCTTATGCCTAGCCCGCACTTGTGCCCCTGCCTTATGCCTAGCCCGCACTTGTGCCCCTGCCTTATGCCTAGCCCGCACTTGTGCCCCTGCCTTATGCCTAGCCCGCACTTGTGCCCCTGCCTTATGCCTAGCCCGCACTTGTGCCCCTGCCTTATGCCTAGCCCGCACTTGTGCCCCTGCCTTATGCCTAGCCCGCACTTGTGCCCCTGCCTTATGCCTAGCCCGCACTTGTGCCCCTGCCTTATGCCTAGCCCACACTTGTGCCCCTGCCTGATGCCTAGCCAGCACTTTTGAGCCCCCTGCATTATTGTTTTTTTGTCTTTAGCTTCATGTTGGTTATGCACACAGGGCAGGCTTTACGCTCTTCGCTCTAGTCCCGTCTGAATGCACATGCACGACTGTAATTGGGGACGAAGGCATTACCCAATAACGGAGGACACACAAGATGTACCTGGTCGCTTGGAGCATGGGGGTTATGGAGTGGCTCCGCACTGTACAACAAAGGATCTAGTTCTAAATGTCCAAGCACAGAGTAGAGGGGTGAAAGCTAGCTCTTCACCCCTAAGGGTGCCTATCCCTTTATGCAAAGAGTGCAAAGAGTTAGCCGTATGCCTTATGTGTAGCCATCACTTGTGCCCCTGCCTCATGCCTAGCCAGCACTTGTGCCCCTGCCTCATGCCTAGCCAGCACTTGTGCCCCTGCCTCATGCCTAGCCAGCACTTGTGCCCCTGCCTTATGCCTAGCCAGCACTTGTGCCCCTGCCTTATGCCTAGCCAGCACTTGTGCCCCTGCCTTATGCCTAGCCAGCACTTGTGCCTTTGCCTGATGCCTAGCCCGCACTTGGGCCCCTGCCTGATGCCTAGCCCGCACTTGTGCCCCTGCCTGATGCCTAGCCCGCACTTGTGCCCCTGCCTTATGCCTAGCCCGCACTTGTGCCCCTGCCTTATGCCTAGCCCGCACTTGTGCCCCTGCCTTATGCCTAGCCCGCACTTGTGCCCCTGCCCTATGCCTAGCCCGCACTTGTGCCCCTGCCCTATGCCTAGCCCGCACTTGTGCCCCTGCCCTATGCCTAGCCCGCACTTGTGCCCCTGCTCTATGCCTAGCCCGCACTTGTGCCCCTGCCTTATGCCTATCCCGCACTTGTGCCCCTGCCTTATGTCTAGCCCGCACTTGTGCCCCTGCCTTATGCCTAGCCCGCACTTGTGCCCCTGCCTTATGCCTAGCCCGCACTTGTGCCCCTGCCTTATGCCTAGCCCGCACTTGTGCCCCTGCCTTATGCCTAGCCCGCACTTGTGCCCCTGCCTTATGCCTAGCCCGCACTTGTGCCCCTGCCTTATGCCTAGCCCGCACTTGTGCCCCTGCCTTATGCCTAGCCCGCACTTGTGCCCCTGCCTTATGCCTAGCCCGCACTTGTGCCCCTGCCTTATGCCTAGCCCGCACTTGTGCCCCTGCCTTATGCCTAGCCCGCACTTGTGCCCCTGCCTTATGCCTAGCCCGCACTTGTGCCCCTGCCTTATGCCTAGCCCGCACTTGTGCCCCTGCCTTATGCCTAGCCCACACTTGTGCCCCTGCCTGATGCCTAGCCAGCACTTTTGAGCCCCCTGCATTATTGTTTTTTTGTCTTTAGCTTCATGTTGGTTATGCACACAGGGCAGGCTTTACGCTCTTCGCTCTAGTCCCGTCTGAATGCACATGCACGACTGTAATTGGGGACGAAGGCATTACCCAATAACGGAGGACACACAAGATGTACCTGGTCGCTTGGAGCATGGGGGTTATGGAGTGGCTCCGCACTGTACAACAAAGGATCTAGTTCTAAATGTCCAAGCACAGAGTAGAGGGGTGAAAGCTAGCTCTTCACCCCTAAGGGTGCCTATCCCTTTATGCAAAGAGTGCAAAGAGTTAGCCGTATGCCTTATGTGTAGCCATCACTTGTGCCCCTGCCTCATGCCTAGCCAGCACTTGTGCCCCTGCCTCATGCCTAGCCAGCACTTGTGCCCCTGCCTCATGCCTAGCCAGCACTTGTGCCCCTGCCTCATGCCTAGCCAGCACTTGTGCCCCTGCCTCATGCCTAGCCAGCACTTGTGCCCCTGCCTTATGCCTAGCCAGCACTTGTGCCCCTGCCTTATGCCTAGCCAGCACTTGTGCCTTTGCCTGATGCCTAGCCAGCACTTTTGCCCCTGCCTGATGCCTAACCAGCACTTGTGCCCCTGCCTGATGCCTAGCCAGCACTTGTGCCCCTGCCTGATGCCTAGCCAGCACTTGTGCCCCTGCCTGATGCCTAGCCAGCACTTGTGCCCCTGCCTGATGCCTAGCCAGCACTTGGGCCCCTGCCTGATGCCTAGCCAGCACTTGGGCCCCTGCCTGATGCCTAGCCAGCACTTGGGCCCCTGCCTGATGCCTAGCCAGCACTTGGGCCCCTGCCTGATGCCTAGCCAGCACTTGGGCCCCTGCCTGATGCCTAGCCAGCACTTGGGCCCCTGCCTGATGCCTAGCCAGCACTTGGGCCCCTGCCTGATGCCTAGCCAGCACTTGGGCCCCTGCCTGATGCCTAGCCAGCACTTGGGCCCCTGCCTGATGCCTAGCCCGCATTTGTGCCCCTGCCTTATGCCTAGCCCGCACTTGTGCCCCTGCCTTATGCCTAGCCCGCACTTGTGCCCCTGCCTTATGCCTAGCCCACACTTGTGCCCCTGCCTTATGCCTAGCCCGCACTTGTGCCCCTGCCTTATGCCTAGCCCGCACGTGTGCCCCTGCCTTATGCCTAGCCCGCACGTGTGCCTCTGCCTTATGCCTAGCCCGCACGTGTGCCCCTGCCTTATGCCTAGCCCGCACGTGTGCCCCTGCCTTATGCCTAGCCCGCACTTGTGCCCCTGCCTTATGCCTAGCCCGCACTTGTGCCCCTGCCTTATGCCTAGCCCGCACTTGTGCCCCTGCCTTATGCCTAGCCCGCACTTTTGCCCCTGCCTTATGCCTAGCCCGCACTTGTGCCCCTGCCTTATGCCTAGCCCGCACTTGTGCCCCTGCCTTATGCCTAGCCAGCACTTGTGCCCCTGCCTTATGCCTAGCCAGCACTTGTGCCTTTGCCTAATGCCTAGCCAGCACTTGTGCCCCTGCCTTATGCCTAGCCAGCACTTGTGCCCCTGCCTTATGCCTAGCCAGCACTTGTGCCCCTGCCTTATGCCTAGCCAGCACTTGTGCCCCTGCCTTATGCCTAGCCAGCACTTGTGCCCCTGCCTTATGCCTAGCCAGCACTTGTGCCCCTGCCTTATGCCTAGCCAGCACTTGTGCCCCTGCCTTATGCCTAGCCAGCACTTTTGAGACCCTTGCATTATTGTTTTTTTGTCTTTAGCTTCATGTTGGTTATGCACACAGGGCAGGCTTTACACTCTTCGCTCTTGTCCCATCTGAATGCACATGCACTACTGTAATTGGGGACGAAGGCATTACCCATTTACGGAGGACAGACAAGATGTGCCTGGTCGCTTGGAGCATGGGGGTTATGAAGTGGCTCCGCACTGTACAACAAAGTACAGAGTAGAGGGGTGAAAGCTAGCTCTTCACCCCTAAGGGTGCCTATCCCTTTATGCAAAAAGTTAGCTGTATGCCTTATGTGTAGCCATCACTTGTGCCCCTGCCTTAAGCCTAGCCTGCATAGGTGCCCGTGCCTTATGCCTAGCTTGCACTTGTGCCTCTGCCTTATGCTTAGTTTGTACTTGTGGCCCTGCCTAAAGCCTAGCCCGCACTTGTGCCCCTGCCTTATGCCTAGCCAGCACTTGTGCCCCTGCCTTATGCCTAGCCAGCACTTGTGCCCCTGCGTTATGCCTAGCCAGCACTTGTGCCTCTGCCTTATGCTTAGTTTGTACTTGTGGCCCTGCCTAAAGCCTAGCCCGCACTTGTGCCCCTGCCTTATGCCTAGCCAGCACTTGTGCCCCTGCCTTATGCCTAGCCAGCACTTGTGCCCCTGCCTTATGCCTAGCCAGCACATGTGCCCCTGCCTTATGCCTAGCCAGCACTTGTGCCCCTGCCTTATGCCTAGCCAGCACTTGTGCCCCTGCCTTATGCCTAGCCTGCACTTTTGCCCCTGCCTTATGCCTAGCCAGCACTTGTGCCCCTGCCTTATGCCTAGCCTGCACTTGTGCCCCTGCCTTATGCCTAGCCTGCACTTGTGCCCCTGCCTTATGCCTAGCCAGCACTTCTGCCCCTGCCTTATGCCTAGCCAGCACTTGTGCCCCTGCCTTATGCCTAGCCAGCACTTGTGCCCCTGCCTTATGCCTAGCCAGCACTTGTGCCCCTGCCTGATGCCTAGCCAGCACTTGGGCCCCTGCCTGATGCCTAGCCCGCACTTGGGCCCCTGCCTGATGCCTAGCTCGCACTTGGGCCCCTGCCTGATGCCGAGCCCGCACTTGGGCCCCTGCCTGATGCCTAGCCCGCACTTGGGCCCCTGCCTGATGCCTAGCCCGCACTTGTGCCCCTGCCTGATGCCTAGCCCGCACTTGTGCCCCTGCCTTATGCCTAGCCCGCACTTGTGCCCCTGCCTTATGCCTAGCCCGCACTTGTGCCCCTGCCTTATGCCTAGCCCGCACTTGTGCCCCTGCCCTATGCCTAGCCCGCACTTGTGCCCCTGCCCTATGCCTAGCCCGCACTTGTGCCCCTGCCCTATGCCTAGCCCGCACTTGTGCCCCTGCTCTATGCCTAGCCCGCACTTGTGCCCCTGCCTTATGCCTAGCCCGCACTTGTGCCCCTGCCTTATGTCTAGCCCGCACTTGTGCCCCTGCCTTATGCCTAGCCCGCACTTGTGCCCCTGCCTTATGCCTAGCCCGCACTTGTGCCCCTGCCTTATGCCTAGCCCGCACTTGTGCCCCTGCCTTATGCCTAGCCCGCACTTGTGCCCCTGCCTTATGCCTAGCCCGCACTTGTGCCCCTGCCTTATGCCTAGCCCGCACTTGTGCCCCTGCCTTATGCCTAGCCCGCACTTGTGCCCCTGCCTTATGCCTAGCCCGCACTTGTGCCCCTGCCTTATGCCTAGCCCGCACTTGTGCCCCTGCCTTATGCCTAGCCCACACTTGTGCCCCTGCCTGATGCCTAGCCAGCACTTTTGAGCCCCCTGCATTATTGTTTTTTTGTCTTTAGCTTCATGTTGGTTATGCACACAGGGCAGGCTTTACGCTCTTCGCTCTAGTCCCGTCTGAATGCACATGCACGACTGTAATTGGGGACGAAGGCATTACCCAATAACGGAGGACACACAAGATGTACCTGGTCGCTTGGAGCATGGGGGTTATGGAGTGGCTCCGCACTGTACAACAAAGGATCTAGTTCTAAATGTCCAAGCACAGAGTAGAGGGGTGAAAGCTAGCTCTTCACCCCTAAGGGTGCCTATCCCTTTATGCAAAGAGTGCAAAGAGTTAGCCGTATGCCTTATGTGTAGCCATCACTTGTGCCCCTGCCTCATGCCTAGCCAGCACTTGTGCCCCTGCCTCATGCCTAGCCAGCACTTGTGCCCCTGCCTCATGCCTAGCCAGCACTTGTGCCCCTGCCTTATGCCTAGCCAGCACTTGTGCCCCTGCCTTATGCCTAGCCAGCACTTGTGCCCCTGCCTTATGCCTAGCCAGCACTTGTGCCTTTGCCTGATGCCTAGCCCGCACTTGGGCCCCTGCCTGATGCCTAGCCCGCACTTGTGCCCCTGCCTGATGCCTAGCCCGCACTTGTGCCCCTGCCTTATGCCTAGCCCGCACTTGTGCCCCTGCCTTATGCCTAGCCCGCACTTGTGCCCCTGCCTTATGCCTAGCCCGCACTTGTGCCCCTGCCCTATGCCTAGCCCGCACTTGTGCCCCTGCCCTATGCCTAGCCCGCACTTGTGCCCCTGCCCTATGCCTAGCCCGCACTTGTGCCCCTGCTCTATGCCTAGCCCGCACTTGTGCCCCTGCCTTATGCCTATCCCGCACTTGTGCCCCTGCCTTATGTCTAGCCCGCACTTGTGCCCCTGCCTTATGCCTAGCCCGCACTTGTGCCCCTGCCTTATGCCTAGCCCGCACTTGTGCCCCTGCCTTATGCCTAGCCCGCACTTGTGCCCCTGCCTTATGCCTAGCCCGCACTTGTGCCCCTGCCTTATGCCTAGCCCGCACTTGTGCCCCTGCCTTATGCCTAGCCCGCACTTGTGCCCCTGCCTTATGCCTAGCCCGCACTTGTGCCCCTGCCTTATGCCTAGCCCGCACTTGTGCCCCTGCCTTATGCCTAGCCCGCACTTGTGCCCCTGCCTTATGCCTAGCCCGCACTTGTGCCCCTGCCTTATGCCTAGCCCACACTTGTGCCCCTGCCTGATGCCTAGCCAGCACTTTTGAGCCCCCTGCATTATTGTTTTTTTGTCTTTAGCTTCATGTTGGTTATGCACACAGGGCAGGCTTTACGCTCTTCGCTCTAGTCCCGTCTGAATGCACATGCACGACTGTAATTGGGGACGAAGGCATTACCCAATAACGGAGGACACACAAGATGTACCTGGTCGCTTGGAGCATGGGGGTTATGGAGTGGCTCCGCACTGTACAACAAAGGATCTAGTTCTAAATGTCCAAGCACAGAGTAGAGGGGTGAAAGCTAGCTCTTCACCCCTAAGGGTGCCTATCCCTTTATGCAAAGAGTGCAAAGAGTTAGCCGTATGCCTTATGTGTAGCCATCACTTGTGCCCCTGCCTCATGCCTAGCCAGCACTTGTGCCCCTGCCTCATGCCTAGCCAGCACTTGTGCCCCTGCCTCATGCCTAGCCAGCACTTGTGCCCCTGCCTCATGCCTAGCCAGCACTTGTGCCCCTGCCTCATGCCTAGCCAGCACTTGTGCCCCTGCCTCATGCCTAGCCAGCACTTGTGCCCCTGCCTTATGCCTAGCCAGCACTTGTGCCCCTGCCTTATGCCTAGCCAGCACTTGTGCCCCTGCCTTATGCCTAGCCCGCACGTGTGCCCCTGCCTTATGCCTAGCCCGCACGTGTGCCCCTGCCTTATGCCTAGCCCGCACGTGTGCCCCTGCCTTATGCCTAGCCCGCACGTGTGCCCCTGCCTTATGCCTAGCCCGCACTTGTGCCCCTGCCTTATGCCTAGCCCGCACTTGTGCCCCTGCCTTATGCCTAGCCCGCACTTGTGCCCCTGCCTTATGCCTAGCCCGCACTTGTGCCCCTGCCTTATGCCTAGCCCGCACTTGTGCCCCTGCCTTATGCCTAGCCCGCACTTGTGCCCCTGCCTTATGCCTAGCCCGCACTTGTGCCCCTGCCTTATGCCTAGCCCGCACTTGTGCCCCTGCCTTATGCCTAGCCCGCACTTTTGCCCCTGCCTTATGCCTAGCCCGCACTTGTGCCCCTGCCTTATGCCTAGCCCGCACTTGTGCCCCTGCCTTATGCCTAGCCCGCACTTGTGCCCCTGCCTTATGCCTAGCCCGCACTTGTGCCCCTGCCTTATGCCTAGCCCGCACTTGTCCCCCTGCCTTATGCCTAGCCCGCACTTGTGCCCCTGCCTTATGCCTAGCCCGCACTTGTGCCCCTGCCTTATGCCTAGCCAGCACTTTTGAGCCCCTTGCATTATTGTTTTTTTGTCTTTAGCTTCATGTTGGTTATGCACACAGGGCAGGCTTTACGCTCTTCGCTCTAGTCCCGTCTGAATGCACATGCACGACTGTAATTGGGGACGAAGGCATTACCCAATAACGGAGAACACACAAGATGTACCTGGTCGCTTGGAGCATGGGGGTTATGGAGTGGCTCCGCACTGTACAACAAAGGATCTAGTTCTAAATGTCCAAGCACAGAGTAGAGGGGTGAAAGCTAGCTCTTCACCCCTAAGGGTGCCTATCCCTTTATGCAAAGAGTGCAAAGAGTTAGCCGTATGCCTTATGTGTAGCCATCACTTGTGCCCCTTCCTTAAGCCTAGCCTGCACAGGTGCCCCTGCCTTATACCTAGCCAGCACTTGTGCCCCTGCCTTATGCCTAGCTTGCACTTGTGCCTCTGCCGTATGCTTAGTTTGTACTTGTGCCCCTGCCTTATGCCTAGTCAGCACTTGTGCCCCTGCCTTATGCCTAGCCAGCACTTGTACCCCTGCCTTATGCCTAACCAGCACTTGTACCCCTGCCTTATGCCTAACCAGCCCTTGTGCCCCTGCCTTATGCCTAGCCAGCACTTGTGCCCCTGCCTTATGCCTAGCCAGCACTTGTGCCCCTGCCTAACGCCTAGCCAGCACTTGTGCCCCTGCCTTACGCCTAGCCAGCACTTGTGCCCCTGCCCTATGCCTAGCCAGCACTTGTGCCCCTGCCTTATGCCTAGCCCGCACTTGTGCCCCTGCCTTATGCCTAGCCCGCACTTGTGCCCCTGCCTTATGCCTAGCCCGCACTTGTGCCCCTGCCTTATGCCTAGCCCGCACTTGTGCCCCTGCCTTATGCCTAGCCGGCACTTGTGCCCCTGCCTGATGCCTAGCCGGCCCTTGTGCCCCTGCCTGATGCCTAGCCGGCCCTTGTGCCCCTGCCTGATGCCTAGCCGGCCCTTGTGCCCCTGCCTGATGCCTAGCCGGCCCTTGTGCCCCTGCCTGATGCCTAGCCGGCCCTTGTGCCCCTGCCTGATGCCTAGCCGGCCCTTGTGCCCCTGCCTGATGCCTAGCCGGCCCTTGTGCCCCTGCCTGATGCCTAGCCGGCCCTTGTGCCCCTGCCTGATGCCTAGCCGGCCCTTGTGCCCCTGCCTGATGCCTAGCCGGCCCTTGTGCCCCTGCCTGATGCCTAGCCGGCCCTTGTGCCCCTGCCTGATGCCTAGCCGGCCCTTGTGCGCCTGCCTGATGCCTAGCCGGCACTTGTGCCCCTGCCTGATGCCTAGCCGGCACTTGTGCCCCTGCCTGATGCCTAGCCCGCACTTTTGCCCCTGCCTTATGCCTAGCCCGCACTTTTGCCCCTGCCTTATGCCTAGCCCGCACTTGTGCCCCTGGCTTATGCCTAGCCCGCACTTGTGCCCCTGCCTTATGCCTAGCCCGCACTTGTGCCCCTGCATTATGCCTAGCCAGCACTTGTGCCCCTGCCTTATGCCTAGCCAGCACTTGTGCCCCTGCCTTATGCCTAGCCAGCACTTGTGCCCCTGCCTTATGCCTAGCCAGCACTTGTGCCCCTGACTTATGCCTAGCCAGCACTTGTGCCCCTGCCTTATGCCTAGCCAGCACTTGTGCCCCTGCCTTATGCCTAGCCAGCACTTGTGCCCCTGCCTGATGCCTAGCCTGCACTTGTGCGCCTGCCTGATGCCTAGCCAGCACTTGTGCCTTTGCCTGATGCCTAGCCAGCACTTGTGCCCCTGCCTGATGCCTAGCCAGCACTTGGGCCCCTGCCTGATGCCTAGCCAGCACTTGGGTCCCTGCCTGATGCCTAGCCAGCACTTGGGCCCCTGCCTGATGCCTAGCCAGCACTTGGGCCCCTGCCTGATGCCTAGCCAGCACTTGGGCCCCTGCCTGATGCCTAGCCAGCACTTGGGCCCCTGCCTGATGCCTAGCCAGCACTTGGGCCCCTGCCTGATGCCTAGCCAGCACTTGGGCCCTGCCTGATGCCTAGCCAGCACTTGGGCCCCTGCCTGATGCCTAGCCAGCACTTGGGCCCCTGCCTGATGCCTAGCCAGCACTTGGGCCCCTGCCTGATGCCTAGCCAGCACTTGGGCCCCTGCCTGATGCCTAGCCAGCACTTGGGCCCCTGCCTGATGCCTAGCCAGCACTTGGGCCCCTGCCTGATGCCTAGCCAGCACTTGGGCCCCTGCCTGATGCCTAGCCAGCACTTGGGCCCCTGCCTGATGCCTAGCCAGCACTTGGGCCCCTGCCTGATGCCTAGCCAGCACTTGGGCCCCTGCCTGATGCCTAGCCAGCACTTGGGCCCCTGCCTGATGCCTAGCCAGCACTTGGGCCCCTGCCTGATGCCTAGCCAGCACTTGGGCCCCTGCCTGATGCCTAGCCAGCACTTGGGCCCCTGCCTGATGCCTAGCCAGCACTTGGGCCCCTGCCTGATGCCTAGCCAGCACTTGGGCCCCTGCCTGATGCCTAGCCAGCACTTGGGCCCCTGCCTGATGCCTAGCCAGCACTTGGGCCCCTGCCTGATGCCTAGCCAGCACTTGGGCCCCTGCCTGATGCCTAGCCAGCACTTGGGCCCCTGCCTGATGCCTAGCCAGCACTTGGGCCCCTGCCTGATGCCTAGCCAGCACTTGGGCCCCTGCCTGATGCCTAGCCAGCACTTGGGCCCCTGCCTGATGCCTAGCCAGCACTTGGGCCCCTGCCTGATGCCTAGCCCGCACTTGGGCCCCTGCCTGATGCCTAGCCCGCACTTGGGCCCCTGCCTGATGCCGAGCCCGCACTTAGGCCCCTGCCTGATGCCTAGCCCGCACTTGGGCCCCTGCCTGATGCCTAGCCCGCACTTGTGCCCCTGCCTTATGCCTAGCCCGCACTTGTGCCCCTGCCTTATGCCTAGCCCGCACTTGTGCCCCTGCCTTATGCCTAGCCCGCACTTGTGCCCCTGCCCTATGCCTAGCCCGCACTTGTGCCCCTGCCCTATGCCTAGCCCGCACTTGTGCCCCTGCTCTATGCCTAGCCCGCACTTGTGCCCCTGCCTTATGCCTAGCCCGCACTTGTGCCCCTGCCTTATGTCTAGCCCGCACTTGTGCCCCTGCCTTATGCCTAGCCCGCACTTGTGCCCCTGCCTTATGCCTAGCCCGCACTTGTGCCCCTGCCTTATGCCTAGCCCGCACTTGTGCCCCTGCCTTATGCCTAGCCCGCACTTGTGCCCCTGCCTTATGCCTAGCCCGCACTTGTGCCCCTGCCTTATGCCTAGCCCGCACTTGTGCCCCTGCCTTATGCCTAGCCCGCACTTGTGCCCCTGCCTTATGCCTAGCCCGCACTTGTGCCCCTGCCTTATGCCTAGCCCGCACTTGTGCCCCTGACTTATGCCTAGCCCTCACTTGTGCCCCTGCCTGATGCCTAGCCAGCACTTTTGAGCCCCCTGCATTATTGTTTTTTTGTCTTTAGCTTCATGTTGGTTATGCACACAGGGCAGGCTTTACGCTCTTCGCTCTAGTCCCGTCTGAATGCACATGCACGACTGTAATTGGGGACGAAGGCATTACCCAATAACGGAGGACACACAAGATTTACCTGGTCGCTTGGAGCATGGGGGTTATGGAGTGGCTCCGCACTGTACAACAAAGGATCTAGTTCTAAATGTCCAAGCACAGAGTAGAGGGGTGAAAGCTAGCTCTTCACCCCTAAGGGTGCCTATCCCTTTATGCAAAGAGTGCAAAGAGTTAGCCGTATGCCTTATGTGTAGCCATCACTTGTGCCCCTGCCTTAAGCCTAGCCTGCACAGGTGCCCATGCCTTATACCTAGCCAGCACTTGTGCCCCTGCCTTATGCCTAGCTTGCACTTGTGCCTCTGCCTTATGCTTAGTTTGTACTTGTGCCCCTGCCTTATGCCTAGCCAGCACTTGTGCCCCTGCCTTATGCCTAGCCAGCACTTGTACCCCTGCCTTATGCCTAACCAGCCCTTGTGCCCCTGCCTTATGCCTAGCCAGCACTTGTGCCCCTGCCTTATGCCTAGCCAGCACTTGTGCCCCTGCCTTACGCCTAGCCAGCACTTGTGCCCCTGCCTTACGCCTAGCCAGCACTTGTGCCCCTGCCCTATGCCTAGCCAGCACTTGTGCCCCTGCCTTAAGCCTAGCCAGCACTTGTGCCCCTGCCTTAAGCCTTGCCTGAACAGGTGCACCAGCCTTATGCCTAGCTTGCACTTGTGCCTCTGCCTTATGCTTAGTTTGTACTGGTGCCCCTGCCTAAAGCCTAGCCCGCACTTGTGCCCCTGCCGTATGACTAGCCCGCACTTGTGCCCCTGCCTTATGCTTAGCCCGCACTTGTGCCCCTGCCTTATGCCTAGCCCGCACTTGTGCCCCTGCTTTATGCCTAACCCGCACTTGTGCCCCTGCCTTATGCCTAGCCCGCACTTGTGCCCCTGCCTTATGCCTAGCCCGCACTTGTGCCCCTGCCCTATGCCTAGCCCGCACTTGTGCCTCTGCCTTATGCCTAGCCAACAATTGTGCCCCTGCCTTATGACTAGCCAGCACTTGTGCCCCTGCCTTATGCCTAACCAGCACTTGTGCCCCTGCCTTATGCCTAGCCAACACTTGTGCCCCTGCCTTATGCCCAGCCCGCACTTGTGCCCCTGCCTTACGACTAGCCAACACTTGTGCCCCTGCCTTACTCCTAGCCAACACTTGTGCCCCTGCCTTATGCCTAGCCAGCACTTGTGCCCCTGCCTTATGCCTAGCCAGCACTTGTGCCCCTGCCTTATGCCTAGCCAGCACTTGTGCCCCTGCCTGATGCCCAGCCCGCACTTGTGCCCCTGCCTTACGCCTAGCCCGCACTTGTGCCCCTGCCTTATGCCTAGCCCGCACTTGTGCCCCTGCCTTATGCCTAGCCAGCACTTGTGCCCCTGCCTTATGCCTAGACAGCACTTGTGCCCCTGCCTTATGCCTAGACAGCACTTGTGCCCCTGCCTGATGCCTATCCAGCACTTTGGAGCCCCTGCCTTATGCCTAGCCAGCACTTTGGAAACCCTGCCTTATGCCTAGCCAGCACTTTGATGCCCCTTCCATTATTGTTTTTTTGGATTTAGCTAAATGTTGGTTATGCACACAGGGCAGGCTTTACGCTCTTCGCTCTTGTCCCGTCTGAATGGACATGCACGACTGTAATTGAGGACTAAGGCATTACCCATTTACGGAGGACAGACAAGATGTGCCTGGTCGCTTGGATCATGTGGGTTATGGAGTGGCTCCGCACTGTACAACAAAGGATCTAGTTCTAAATGTCCAAGTACAGAATAGAGGGGTGAAAGCTAGCTCTTCACCCCTAAGGGTGCCTATCCCTTTATGCAAAGAGTGCAAAGAGTTAGCCGTATTCCTGATGTGTAGCCATCACTTGTGCCCCTGCCTTAAGCCTTGCCTGAACAGGTGCCCCAGCCTTATGCCTAGCTTGCACTTGTGCCTCTGCCTTATGCTTAGTTTGTACTTGTGCCCCTGCCTAAAGCCTAGCTCGCACTTGTGCCCCTGCCATATGACTAGCCCGAACTTTTGCCCCTGCCTTATGCTTAGCCCGCACTTGTGCCCCTGCCTTATGCCTAGCCCGCACTTGTGCCCCTGCTTTATGCCTAACCCGCACTTATGCCCCTGCCTTATGCCTAGCCCGCACTTGTGCCCCTGCCTTATGCCTAGCCCGCACTTGTGCCCCTGCCCTATGCCTAGCCCGCACTTGTGCCCCTGCCTTATGCCTAGCCAGCACTTGTGCCCCTGCCTTATGCCTAGCCAGCACTTGTGCCCCTGCCTTATGCCTAGCCAGCACTTGTGCCCCTGCCTTATGCCCAGCCCGCACTTGTGCCCCTGCCTTACGCCTAGCCAACACTTGTGCCCCTGCCTTATGCCTAGCCAGCACTTGTGCCCCTGCCTTATGCCCAGCCCGCACTTGTGCCCCTGCCTTACGCCTAGCCAACACTTGTGCCCCTGCCTTACGCCTAGCCCGCACTTGTGCCCCTGCCTTATGCCTAGCCCGCACTTGTGCCCCTGCCTTATGCCTAGCCCGCACTTGTGCCCCTGCCTTATGCCTAGCCCGCACTTGTGCCCTGCCTTATGCCTAGCCCACACTTGTGCCCCTGCCTTATGCCTAGCCCGCACTTGTGCCCCTGCCTTATGCCTAGCCCGCACTTGTGCCCCTGCCTGATGCCTAGCCCGCACTTGTGCCCCTGCCTGATGCCTAGCCGGCACTTGTGCCCCTGCCTGATGCCTAGCCGGCACTTGTGCCCCTGCCTGATGCCTAGCCGGCACTTGTGCCCCTGCCTGATGCCTAGCCGGCACTTGTGCCCCTGCCTGATGCCTAGCCGGCACTTGTGCCCCTGCCTGATGCCTAGCCGGCACTTGTGCCCCTGCCTGATGCCTAGCCGACACTTGTGCCCCTGCCTGATGCCTAGCCGACACTTGTGCCCCTGCCTGATGCCTAGCCGGCACTTGTGCCCCTGCCTGATGCCTAGCCGGCACTTGTGCCCCTGCCTGATGCCTAGCCGGCACTTGTGCCCCTGCCTGATGCCTAGCCGGCACTTGTGCCCCTGCCTGATGCCTAGCCGGCACTTGTGCCCCTGCCTGATGCCTAGCCGGCACTTGTGCCCCTGCCTGATGCCTAGCCGGCACTTGTGCCCCTGCCTGATGCCTAGCCGGCACTTGTGCCCCTGCCTGATGCCTAGCCGGCACTTGTGCCCCTGCCTGATGCCTAGCCGGCACTTGTGCCCCTGCCTGATGCCTAGCCGGCACTTGTGCCCCTGCCTGATGCCTAGCCGGCACTTGTGCCCCTGCCTGATGCCTAGCCGGCACTTGTGCCCCTGCCTGATGCCTAGCCGGCATTGTGCCCCTGCCTGATGCCTAGCCGGCACTTGTGCCCAGGCCTTAAGCCTAGCCGGCACTTGTGCCCAGGCCTTAAGCCTAGCCGGCACTTGTGCCCAGGCCTTAAGCCTAGCCGGCACTTGTGCCCAGGCCTTAAGCCTAGCCCGCACTTGTGCCCAGGCCTTAAGCCTAGCCCGCACTTGTGCCCAGGCCTTAAGCCTAGCCCGCACTTGTGCCCAGGCCTCAAGCCTAGCCCGCACTTGTGCCCAGGCCTCAAGCCTAGCCCGCACTTGTGCCCAGGCCTCAAGCCTTGCCCGCACTTTTGAGCCCCTTGAATGCTTGTTTGTTTGTTTTTGTCTTCAGCTTCAGGTTGGTTATGCACATAGGGCCAGCTTTACGCTCTTTGCTCTTGTCCCGTCTGAATGCGCATGCACGACTGTAATTGGGGAAGAAGGCATTACACATTTACGGAGGACAGACATGAATTGCCTGGTCGCTTGGAGCATGGGGTTATGGAGAGCCTCCGCACTGTACAACAAAGGATCTAGTCCTAAATGTCCAAGTACAGAGTAGAGGGGTGAAATCTAGCTCTTCACCCTTATGGGTGCCTAACCCTTTATGCAAAGAGTGCAAAGAGTTAGCTGTATGCCTTAAGCCTAGCTAGCACTTGTGCCCATGCCATAAGCCTAGCCAGCACTTGTGCCCCCTGCCTTGATCCTAGCCAGCACTGCACTTGTGCCCATGCCATAAGCCTAGCCCGCACTTGTGCCCAGGCCTTAAGCCTAGCCTGCACTTGTGCCCATGCCTTAAGCCTAGCCAGCATTTGTGCCCCCTGCCTTGATCCTAGCCAGCACTGCACTGGTGCCCAGGCCTTAAGCCTAGCCAGCACTTGTGCCCAGGCCTTAAGCCTAGCTCGCACTTGTGCCCAGGCCTTAAGCCTAGCTCGCACTTGTGCCCAGGCCTTAAGCCTAGCCCGCACTTGTGCTCAGGCCTTAAGCCTTGCCCGCACTTGTGTCCCTGTCTTAAGCCTAGCCCGCACTTGTGCCCCGGCCTTAAGCCTAGCCCGCACTTGTGCCCCGGCCTTAAGCCTAGCACGCACTTGTGCCCCGGCCTTAAGCCTAGCCTGCACTTGTGCCCAGGCCTTAAGCCTAGCCCGCACTTGTGCCCAGGCCTTAAGCCTTGCCCGCACTTGTGCCCCTGCCTTAAGCCAAGCCCGCACTTGTTCCCAGGCCTTAAGCCTAGCCCCCACTTGTGCCCCGGCCTTAAGCCTAGCCCGCACTTGTGCCCCGGCCTTAAGCCTAGCCCGCACTTGTGCCCCGGCCTTAAGCCTAGCCCGCACTTGTGCCCCGGCCTTTAGCCTAGCCCGCACTTGTGCCCCGGCCTTAAACCTAGCCCGCACTTGTGCCCCGGCCTTAAACCTAGCCCGCACTTGTGCCCCGGCCTTAAGCCTAGCCCGCACTTGTGCCCCGGCCTTAAGCCTAGCCCGCACTTGTGCCCCGGCCTTAAGCCTAGCCCGCACTTGTGCCCCGGCCTTAAGCCTAGCCCGCACTTGTGCCCCGGCCTTAAGCCTAGCCCGCACTTGTGCCCCGGCCTGAAGCCTAGCCCGCACTTGTGCCCCGGCCTTAAGCCTAGCCTGCACTTGTGCCCAGGCCTTAAGCCTAGCCCGCACTTATGCCCAGGCCTTAAGCCTAGCCCGCACTTGTGCCCAGGCCTTAAGCCTAGCCTGCACTTGTGCCCATGCCTTAAGCGTAGCCAGCATTTGTGCCCCCTGCCTTGATCCTAGCCAGCACTGCACTTGTGCCCATGCCTTAAGCCTAGCCCGCACTTGTGCCCAGGCCTTGCCTGCACTTGTGCCCATGCCTTAAGCCTAGCCAGCATTTGTGCCCCCTGCCTTGATCCTAGCCAGCACTGCACTTGTGCCCAGGCCTTAAGCCTAGCCCGCACTTGTGCCCAGGCCTTAAGCCTAGCTCACACTTGTGCCCAGGCCTTAAGCCTAGCCTGCACTTGTGCCCATGCCTTAAGTCCAGCCAGCACTTGTGCCCCCTGCCTTGATCCTAGCCAGCACTGCACTTGTGCCCAGGCCTTAAGCCTAGCCCTCACTTGTGCCCAGGCCTTAAGCCTAGCCCGCACTTGTGCCCAGGCCTTAAGCCTAGCCCGCACTTGTGCCCAGGCCTTAAGCCTAGCCCGCACTTTATGCAAAGAGTGCAAAGAGTTAGCTGTATGTCTTAAGCCTAGCCAGCACTTGTGCCCATGCCTTAAGCCTAGCCAGCACTTGTGCCCCCTGCCTTGATCCTAGCCAGCACTGCACTTGTGCCCATGCCTTAAGCCTAGCCAGCACTTGTGCCCCCTGCCTTGATCCTAGCCAGCACTGCACTTGTGCCCATGCCTTAAGCCTTGCCCGCACTTGTGCCCAGGCCTTAAGCCTAGCCTGCACTTGTGCCCATGCCTTAAGCCTAGCCAGCATTTGTGCCCCCTGCCTTGATCCTAGCCAGCACTGCACTTGTGCCCAGGCCTTAAGCCTAGCCAGCACTTGTGCCCAGGCCTTAAGCCTAGCCCGCACTTGTGCCCAGGCCTTAAGCCTAGCCCGCACTTGTGCCCAGGCCTTAAGCCTAGCCCGCACTTTTGAGCCCCTTGAATGCTTGTTTGTTTGTTTTTGTCTTCAGCTTCATGTTGGTTATGCACATAGGGCCAGCTTTACGCTCTTTGCTCTTGTCCTGTCTGAATGCGCATGCACGACTGTAATTGGGGAAGAAGGCATTACCCATTTACGGAGGACAGACAAGAATTGCCTGGTCGCTTGGAGCATGGGTGTCACGATTCCCCCTGACCGCT
Organism: Ranitomeya imitator; assembly: GCF_032444005.1. Classification (NCBI taxonomy): domain Eukaryota; kingdom Metazoa; phylum Chordata; class Amphibia; order Anura; family Dendrobatidae; genus Ranitomeya; species Ranitomeya imitator. The sequence goes on along the minus strand of NC_091288.1, from coordinate 109,614,490 downwards.
GTCACCAATGGGTCCGGATTCACACCGTGACCGTCACCCCTACGTCACGGATTGAGGTGACTTTAGGCCAACAGACGGCTATCACATGTGCAGGGGGGCTTATCTTAGTTATCCCTCCACTCCACGATGTGATGAAAAAACCACACACAAGGCTATTGACCTCTTAGTTTACAGCAGGGGCTTATTCTAGGTATCCCACTGCTTTGCTATATACCTCGAACTGCAGGGATTTATGTATATCCCGCTTACAGTTCCACTTAACACTTGCAGCTCTCTGGCGCCCCCTTACTCTCAGGTCAGATTAGGTACTGCACCCTGGGTAATTAGTCGCCAGAAAGGCTGCCTGCTATGTACTGGCTATTGGGCACGCTGCAGCGACGCGATAACTACTCCCACTCAGGCAGGAACAATAATTATTAACGCCGCAGCCGCTACAGCAGCACCCCAAAAGCCTGCACACGGTATCGCCGCCACCAGCTTCGATTAAACGGGTCCGAAGCTAACCCAACACAACAGTAACAGTAGCGTATTTCCCTTCAGAGACTTAGGGTACGGTTTAGAACAGGAGAACGAACTAATATATAATAGTATATCCCATTAAAAATAATTAGGCAGTGCTTTATCAAAAATATTTTATAAAAATGTTATAAATGAGACAATTGCAAATATGTACATGGGTAATTATAACATAAAGGGAATAAATGAGAAAAGCAACACTCACATGTTTAAAGCATGACAGGCATCCAGGCTAGTGGAGTTTTTCCATATGTCCCAGCTCATTTGGACGTGCTGCTGGCTTTAGAAGTCAATCAGTCCAGAAGGAGAAATCAGCAGGAGAACCAGCTGGGGAGCCTGCCACAACCTTAATACCTTAAGGCTTTGACATCACAGAAGGGCTGGCTTATCCAGACCCTCCTCTCTCTACATTCTGCCTAAACTTTAAACTATTTTCTCTGATTTCTATAACTTCACTACAAAACACGCCATGGTTCTAACAAACTCATCATTCATCTCAGATTAACGTGGGCATTCTAATGAGATCAAATATGTCCTATCTGGGATACATATTTACAGAGAAAACCCTACTTCTTTACCAGACGGAGTTAGAAGCCCGAGTTTCATGGGATGTGTAGATACACCGAGTGAGACTACGAATATATATTTTCATGTTCCTAGCTTAAATCGTTTGCCTAATATCTAACACAAACCAAACAAAGAATCTTTCATGGATTCTTGAAGTTTATACTTCCCTTATAGCTGAACAAGAGCTTACACAGGAAATGCTAGTCGTAAATTCCATTCGGCAATAAAACCTCTCTTCCCCCATACTCTCAGAGAAGGAAAGCCAGGAATTTGCAGCTCAAACTGTGCTCCAAGAAGGGGGCTCAGCCCACGCAGGCTAGCAAGGGAACTACTTATGATATTTCATACCATATCGTGACAATGGGGTTATGGAGAGGCTCCGCACTGTACAACAAAGGATCTAGTCCTAAATGTCCAAGTACAGAGTAGAGGGGTGAAAGCTAGCTCTTCACCCCTATGGGTGCGTAACCCATTATGCAAAGAGTGCAAATAGTTAGCTGTATGCCTTAAGCCTAGCCAGCACTTGTGCCCATGCCTTAAGCCTAGCCAGCACTTGTGCCCCCTGCCTTGATCCTAGCCAGCACTGCACTTGTGCCCATGCCTTAAGCCTAGCCCGCACTTGTGCCCAGGCCTTAAGCCTAGCCTGCACTTGTGCCCATGCCTTAAGCCTAGCCAGCATTTGTGCCCCCTGCCTTGATCCTAGCCAGCACTGCACTTGTGCCCAGGCCTTAAGCCTAGCCCGCACTTGTGCCCAGGCCTTAAGCCTAGCCCGCACTTGTGCCCAGGCCTTAAGCCTAGCCCGCACTTTTGCCCAGTCCTTAAGCCTAGCCCGCACTTGTGCCCAGTCCTTAAGCCTAGCCCGCACTTGTGCCCCGGCCTTAAGCCTAGCCCGCACTTGTGCCCCGGCCTTAAGCCTAGCCCGCACTTGTGCCCCGGCCTTAAGCCTAGCCCGCACTTGTGCCCCGGCCTTAAGCCTAGCCTGCATTTGTGCCCCGGCCTTAAGCCTAGCCCGCACTTGTGCCCCGGCCTTAAGCCTAGCCCGCACTTGTGCTCCGGCCTTAAGCCTAGCCCGCACTTGTGCCCCGGCCTTAAGCCTAGCCCGCACTTGTGCCCCGGCCTTAAGCCTAGCCCGCACTTGTGCCCCGGCCTTAAGCCTAGCCCGCACTTGTGCCCAGGCCTTAAGCCTAGCCCGCACTTGTGCCCAGGCCTTAAGCCTAGCCCGCACTTGTGCCCTCTGCCTTGATCCTAGCCAGCACTGCACTTGTGCCCATGCCTTAAGCCTAGCCCGCACTTGTGCCCAGGCCTTAAGCCTAGCCTGCACTTGTGCCCATGCCTTAAGCCTAGCCAGCATTTGTGCCCCCTGCCTTGATCCTAGCCAGCACTGCACTTGTGCCCAGGCCTTAAGCCTAGCCCGCACTTGTGCCCAGGCCTTAAGCCTAGCCCGCACTTGTGCCCAGGCCTTAAGCCTAGCTCACACTTGTGCCCAGGCCTTAAGCCTAGCCTGCACTTGTGCCCATGCCTTAAGTCCAGCCAGCATTTGTGCCCCCTGCTTTGATCCTAGCCAGCACTGCACTTGTGCCCAGGCCTTAAGCCTAGCCAGCACTTGTGCCCCCTGCCTTGATCCTAGCCAGCACTGCACTTGTGCCCATGCCTTAAGCCTAGCCCGCACTTGTGCCCAGGCCTTAAGCCTAGCCTGCACTTGTGCCCATGCCTTAAGCCTAGCCAGCATTTGTGCCCCCTGCCTTGATCCTAGCCAGCACTGCACTTGTGCCCAGGCCTTAAGCCTAGCCCGCACTTGTGCCCAGGCCTTAAGCCTAGCTCGCACTTGTGCCCAGGCCTTAAGCCTAGCCTGCACTTGTGCCCAGGCCTTAAGCCTAGCCCGCACTTGTGCCCAGGCCTTAAGCCTAGCCCGCACTTGTGCCCAGGCCTTAAGCCTATCCCGCACTTGTGCCCAGGCCTTAAGCCTAGCCCGCACTTGTGCCCAGGCCTTAAGCCTAGCCCGCACTTGTGCCCCGGCCTGAAGCCTAGCCCGCACTTGTGCCCCAGCCTTAAGCCTAGCCCGCACTTGTGCCCAGGCCTTAAGCCTAGCCCGCACTTGTGCCCAGGCCTTAAGCCTAGCCTGCACTTGTGCCCAGGCTTTAAGCCTAGCCCGCACTTGTGCCCAGGCCTTAAGCCTAGCCAGCACTTGTGCCCCCTGCCTTGATCCTAGCCAGCACTGCACTTGTGCCCATGCCTTAAGCCTAGCCCGCACTTGTGCCCAGGCCTTAAGCCTAGCCTGCACTTGTGCTCATGCCTTAAGCCTAGCCAGCATTTGTGCCCCCTGTCTTGATCCTAGCCAGCACTGCACTTGTGCCCAGGCCTTAAGCCCAGCCCACACTTGTGCCCAGGCCTTAAGCCTAGCCAGCACTTGTGCCCAGGCCTTAAGCCTAGCTTACACTTGTGCCCAGGCCTTAAGCCTAGCTTACACTTGTGCCCAGGCCTTAAGCCTAGCCTGCACTTGTGCCCATGCCTTAAGTCCAGCCAGCATGTGTGCCCCCTGCCTTGATCCTAGCCAGCACTGCACTTGTGCCCAGGCCTTAAGCCTAGCCTGCACTTGTGCCCAGGCCTTAAGCCTAGCCCGCACTTGTGCCCAGGCCTTAAGCCTAGCCCGCACTCTATGCAAAGAGTGCAAAGAGTTAGCTGTATGTCTTAAGCCTAGCCAGCACTTGTGCCCATGCCTTAAGCCTAGCCAGCACTTGTGCCCCCTGCCTTGATCCTAGCCAGCACTGCACTTGTGCCCATGCCTTAAGCCTAGCCCGCACTTGTGCCCAGGCCTTAAGCCTAGCCTGCACTTGTGCCCATGCCTTAAGTCTAGCCAGCATTTGTGCCCCCTGCCTTGATCCTAGCCAGCACTGCACTTGTGCCCAGGCCTTAAGCCTAGCCCGCACTTGTGCCCAGGCCTTAAGCCTATCCCGCACTTGTGCCCAGGCCTTAAGCCTAGCTCGCACTTGTGCCCAGGCCTTAAGCCTAGCCTGCACTTGTGCCCATGCCTTAAGTCCAGTCAGCATTTGTGCCCCCTGCCTTGATCCTAGCCAGCACTGCACTTGTGCCCAGGCCTTTAGCCTAGCCAGCACTTGTGCCCAGGCCTTAAGCCTAGCCCGCACTTGTGCCCAGGCCTTAAGCCTAGCCCTCACTTGTGCCCAGGCCTTAAGCCTAGCCCGCACTTTTGAGCCCCTTGAATGCTTGTTTGTTTTTGTCTTCAGCTTCATGTTGGTTATGCACATAGGGCCAGCTTTACGCTCTTTGCTCTTGTCCCGTCTGAATGTGCATGCACGACTGTAATTGGGGAAGAAGGCATTACCCATTTACGGAGGACAGACAAGAATTGCCTGGTCGCTTGGAGCATGGGGTTATGGAGAGGCTCCGCACTGTACAACAAAGGATCTAGTCCTAAATGTCCAAGTACAGAGTAGAGGGGTGAAAGCTAGCTCTTCACCCCTATGAGTGCCTAACCCTTTATGCAAAGAGTGCAAATAGTTAGCTGTATGCCTTAAGCCTAGCCAGCACTGCACTTGTGCCCAGGCCTTAAGCCTAGCCCGCACTTGTGCCCAGGCCTTAAGCCTAGCCCGCACTTGTGCCCAGGCCTTAAGCCTAGCCCGCACTTGTGCCCAGTCCTTAAGCCTAGCCCGCACTTGTGCCCAGTCCTTAAGCCTAGCCCGCACTTGTGCCCCGGCCTTAAGCCTAGCCCGCACTTCTGCCCCGGCCTTAAGCCTAGCCCACACTTCTGCCCCGGCCTTAAGCCTAGCCCGCACTTGTGCCCCGGCCTTAAGCCTAGCCCGCACTTGTGCCCCGGCCTTAAGCCTAGCCTGCACTTGTGCCCCGGCCATAAGCCTAGCCTGCACTTGTGCCCCGGCCTTAAGCCTAGCCCGCATTTGTGCCCCGGCCTTAAGCCTAGCCCGCACTTGTGCTCCGGCCTTAAGCCTAGCCTGCACTTGTGCCCCGGCCTTAAGCCTAGCCCGCACTTGTGCCCCGGCCTTAAGCCTAGCCCGCACTTGTGCCCCGGCCTTAAGCCTAGCCCGCACTTGTGCCCCGGCCTTAAGCCTAGCCCGCACTTGTGCCCCGGCCTTAAGCCTAGCCCGCACTTGTGCCCCGGCCTTAAGCCTAGCCCGCACTTGTGCCCAGGCCTTAAGCCTAGCCCGCACTTGTGCCCAGTCCTTAAGCCTAGCCCGCACTTGTGCCCCGGCCTTAAGCCTACCCCGCACTTGTGCCCCGGCCTTAAGCCTAGCCCGCACTTGTGCCCCGGCCTTAAGCCTAGCCCGCACTTGTGCCCCGGCCTTAAGCCTAGACTGCACTTGTGCCCCGGCCATAAGCCTAGCCTGCACTTGTGCCCCGGCCTTAAGCCTAGCCCGCACTTGTGCCCAGGCCTTAAGCCTAGCCCGCACTTGTGCCCAGGCCTTAAGCGTAACCTGCACTTGTGCCCAGGCCTTAAGCCTAGCTCGCACTTGTGCCCAGGCCATAAGCCCTAGCCCGCACTTGTGCCCAGGCCTTAAGCCTAGCCCGCACTTGTGCCCAGGCCTTAAGCCTAGCCCGCACTTGTGCCCAGGCCTTAAGCCTAGCCCGCACTTGTGCCCAGGCCTTAAGCCTAGCCCGCACTTGTGCCCAGGCCTTAAGCCTAGCCCGCACTTGTGCCCAGGCCTTAAGCCTAGCCCGCACTTTTGCCCAGGCCTTAAGCCTAGCCCGCACTTTATGCAAAGAGTGCAAAGAGTTAGCTGTATGTCTTAAGCCTAGCCAGCACTTGTGCCCATGCCTTAAGCCTAGCCAGCACTTGTGCCCCCTGCCTTGATCCTAGCCAGCACTGCACTTATGCCCATGCCTTAAGCCTAGCCCGCACTTGTGCCCAGGCCTTAAGCCTAGCCCGCACTTGTGCCCAGGCCTTAAGCCTAGCCCGCACTTGTGCCCAGGCCTTAAGCCTAGCCCGCACTTGTGCCCAGGCCTTAAGCCTAGCCCGCACTTTTGAGCCCCTTGAATGCTTGTTTGTTTGTTTTTGTCTTCAGCTTCATGTTGGTTATGCACATAGGGCCAGCTTTATGCTCTTTGCTCTTGTCCTGTCTGAATGCGCATGCACGACTGTAATTGGGGAAGAAGGCATTACCCATTTATGGAGGACAGACAAGAATTGCCTGGTCGCTTGGAGCATGGGTGTCACGATTCCCCCTGACCGCTGTCACCAATGGGTCCGGATTCACACCGTGACCGTCACCCCTACGTCACGGATTGAGGTGACTTTAGGCCAACAGACGGCTATCACATGTGCAGGGGGGCTTATCTTAGTTATCCCTCCACTCCACGATGTGATGAAAAAACCACACACAAGGCTATTGACCTCTTAGTTTACAGCAGGGGCTTATTCTAGGTATCCCACTGCTTTGCTATATACCACGAACTGCAGGGATTTATGTATATCCTGCTTACAGTTCCACTTAACACTTGCAGCTCTCTGGCGCCCCCTTACTCTCAGGTCAGATTAGGTACTGCACCCTGGGTAATTAGTCACCAGAAAGGCTGCCTGCTATGTACTGGCTATTGGGCACGCTGCAGTGACGCGATAACTACTCCCACTCAGGCAGGAACAATAATTATTAACGCCGCAGCCGCTACAGCAGCACCCCAAAAGCCTGCACACGGTATCGCCGCCACCAGCTTCGATTAAACGGGTCCGAAGCTAACCCAACACAACAGTAACAGTAGCGTATTTCCCTTCAGAGACTTAGGGTACGGTTTAGAACAGGAGAACGAACTAATATATAATAGTATATCCCATTAAAAAAAATTAGGCAGTGCTTTATCAAAAATATTTTATAAAAATGTTATAAATGAGACAATTGCAAATATGTACATGGGTAATTATAACATAAAGGGAATAAATGAGAAAAGCAACACTCACATGTTTAAAGCATGACAGGCATCCAGGCTAGTGGAGTTTTTCCATATGTCCCAGCTCATTTGGACGTGCTGCTGGCTTCAGAAGTCAATCAGTCCAGAAGGAGAAATCAGCAGGAGAACCAGCTGGGGAGCCTGCCACAACCTTAATACCTTAAGGCTTTGACATCACAGAAGGGCTGGCTTATCCAGACCCTCCTCTCTCTACATTCTGCCTAAACTTTAAACTATTTTCTCTGATTTCTATAACTTCACTACAAAACACGCCATGGTTCTAACAAACTCATCATTCATCTCAGATTAACGTGGGCATTCTAATGAGATCAAATATGTCCTATCTGGGATACATATTTACAGAGAAAACCCTACTTCTTTACCAGACGGAGTTAGAAGCCCGAGTTTCATGGGATGTGTAGATACACCGAGTGAGACTACGAATATATATTTTCATGTTCCTAGCTTAAATCGTTTGCCTAATATCTAACACAAACCAAACAAAGAATCTTTCATGGATTCTTGAAGTTTATACTTCCCTTATAGCTGAACAAGAGCTTACACAGGAAATGCTAGTCATAAATTCCATTCGGCAATAAAACCTCTCTTCCCCCATACTCTCAGAGAAGGAAAGCCAGGAATTTGCAGCTCAAACTGTGCTCCAAGAAGGGGGCTCAGCCCACGCAGGCTAGCAAGGGAACTACTTATGATATTTCATACCATATCGTGACAATGGGGTTATGGAGAGGCTTCGCACTGTACAACAAAGGATCTAGTCCTAAATGTCCAAGTACAGAGTAGAGGGGTGAAAGCTAGCTCTTCACCCCTATGGGTGCGTAACCCTTTATGCAAAGAGTGCAAATAGTTAGCTGTATGCCTTAAGCCTAGCCAGCACTTGTGCCCATGCCTTAAGCCTAGCCAGCACTTGTGCCCCCTGCCTTGATCCTAGCCAGCACTGCACTTGTGCCCATGCCTTAAGCCTAGCCTGCACTTGTGCCCAGGCCTTAAGCCTAGCCTGCACTTGTGCCCATGCCTTAAGCCTAGCCAGCATTTGTGCCCCCTGCCTTGATCCTAGCCAGCACTGCACTTGTGCCCAGGCCTTAAGCCTAGCCCGCACTTGTGCCCAGGCCTTAAGCCTAGCCCGCACTTGTGCCCAGGCCTTAAGCCTAGCCCGCACTTGTGCCCAGTCCTTAAGCCTAGCCCGCACTTGTGCCCAGTCCTTAAGCCTAGCCCGCACTTGTGCCCAGTCCTTAAGCCTAGCCCGCACTTGTGCCCCGGCCTTAAGCCTAGCCCGCACTTGTGCCCCGGCCTTAAGCCTAGCCCGCACTTGTGCCCTTGCCTTAAGCCTAGCCCGCACTTGTGCCCCGGCCTTAAGCCTAGCCCGCACTTGTGCCCCGGCCTTAAGCCTAGCCCGCACATGTGCTCCGGCCTTAAGCCTAGCCCGCACTTGTGCCCATGCCTTAAGCCTAGCCAGCATTTGTGCCCCCTGCCTTGATCCTAGCCAGCACTGCACTTGTGCCCAGGCCTTAAGCCTAGCCCGCACTTGTGCCCAGGCCTAAAGCCTAGCCCGCACTTGTGCCCAGGCCTTAAGCCTAGCTCACACTTGTGCCCAGGCCTTAAGCCTAGCCTGCACTTGTGCCCATGCCTTAAGTCCAGCCAGCATTTGTGCCCCCTGCCTTGATCCTAGCCAGCACTGCACTTGTGCCCAGGCCTTAAGCCTAGCCAGCACTTGTGCCCCCTGCCTTAATCCTAGCCAGCACTGCACTTGTGCCCATGCCTTAAGCCTAGCCCGCACTTGTGCCCCGGCCTTAAGCCTAGCCCGCACTTGTGCCCAGGCCTTAAGCCTAGCCCACACTTGTGCCCAGTCCTTAAGCCTAGCCCGCACTTGTGCCCCGGCCTTAAGCCTAGCCCGCACTTGTGCCCCGGCCTTAAGCCTAGCCCGCACTTGTGCCCCGGCCTTAAGCCTAGCCCGCACTTGTGCCCCGGCCTTAAGCCTAGACTGCACTTGTGCCCCGGCCATAAGCCTAGCCTGCACTTGTGCCCCGGCCTTAAGCCTAGCCCGCACTTGTGCCCAGGCCTTAAGCCTAGCCCGCACTTGTGCCCAGGCCTTAAGCGTAACCCGCACTTGTGCCCAGGCCTTAAGCCTAGCTCGCACTTGTGCCCAGGCCATAAGCCCTAGCCCGCACTTGTGCCCAGGCCTTAAGCCTAGCCCGCACTTGTGCCCAGGCCTTAAGCCTAGCCCGCACTTGTGCCCAGGCCTTAAGCCTAGCCCGCACTTGTGCCCAGGCCTTAAGCCTAGCCCGCACTTGTGCCCAGGCCTTAAGCCTAGCCCGCACTTGTGCCCAGGCCTTAAGCCTAGCCCGCACTTGTGCCCAGGCCTTAAGCCTAGCCCGCACTTTTGCCCAGGCCTTAGCCCTAGCCCGCACTTTATGCAAAGAGTGCAAAGAGTTAGCTGTATGTCTTAAGCCTAGCCAGCACTTGTGCCCATGCCTTAAGCCTAGCCAGCACTTGTGCCCCCTGCCTTGATCCTAGCCAGCACTGCACTTATGCCCATGCCTTAAGCCTAGCCCGCACTTGTGCCCAGGCCTTAAGCCTAGCCTGCACTTGTGCCCATGCCTTAAGCCTAGCCAGCATTTGTGCCCCCTGCCTTGATCCTAGCCAGCACTGCACTTGTGCCCAGGCCTTAAGCCTAGCCCGCACTTGTGCCCAGGCCTTAAGCCTAGCCCGCACTTGTGCCCAGGCCTTAAGCCTAGCCCGCACTTGTGCCCAGGCCTTAAGCCTAGCCCGCACTTGTGCCCAGGCCTTAAGCCTAGCCCGCACTTTTGAGCCCCTTGAATGCTTGTTTGTTTGTTTTTGTCTTCAGCTTCATGTTGGTTATGCACATAGGGCCAGCTTTATGCTCTTTGCTCTTGTCCTGTCTGAATGCGCATGCACGACTGTAATTGGGGAAGAAGGCATTACCCATTTATGGAGGACAGACAAGAATTGCCTGGTCGCTTGGAGCATGGGTGTCACGATTCCCCCTGACCGCTGTCACCAATGGGTCCGGATTCACACCGTGACCGTCACCCCTACGTCACGGATTGAGGTGACTTTAGGCCAACAGACGGCTATCACATGTGCAGGGGGGCTTATCTTAGTTATCCCTCCACTCCACGATGTGATGAAAAAACCACACACAAGGCTATTGACCTCTTAGTTTACAGCAGGGGCTTATTCTAGGTATCCCACTGCTTTGCTATATACCACGAACTGCAGGGATTTATGTATATCCTGCTTACAGTTCCACTTAACACTTGCAGCTCTCTGGCGCCCCCTTACTCTCAGGTCAGATTAGGTACTGCACCCTGGGTAATTAGTCACCAGAAAGGCTGCCTGCTATGTACTGGCTATTGGGCACGCTGCAGTGACGCGATAACTACTCCCACTCAGGCAGGAACAATAATTATTAACGCCGCAGCCGCTACAGCAGCACCCCAAAAGCCTGCACACGGTATCGCCGCCACCAGCTTCGATTAAACGGGTCCGAAGCTAACCCAACACAACAGTAACAGTAGCGTATTTCCCTTCAGAGACTTAGGGTACGGTTTAGAACAGGAGAACGAACTAATATATAATAGTATATCCCATTAAAAAAAATTAGGCAGTGCTTTATCAAAAATATTTTATAAAAATGTTATAAATGAGACAATTGCAAATATGTACATGGGTAATTATAACATAAAGGGAATAAATGAGAAAAGCAACACTCACATGTTTAAAGCATGACAGGCATCCAGGCTAGTGGAGTTTTTCCATATGTCCCAGCTCATTTGGACGTGCTGCTGGCTTCAGAAGTCAATCAGTCCAGAAGGAGAAATCAGCAGGAGAACCAGCTGGGGAGCCTGCCACAACCTTAATACCTTAAGGCTTTGACATCACAGAAGGGCTGGCTTATCCAGACCCTCCTCTCTCTACATTCTGCCTAAACTTTAAACTATTTTCTCTGATTTCTATAACTTCACTACAAAACACGCCATGGTTCTAACAAACTCATCATTCATCTCAGATTAACGTGGGCATTCTAATGAGATCAAATATGTCCTATCTGGGATACATATTTACAGAGAAAACCCTACTTCTTTACCAGACGGAGTTAGAAGCCCGAGTTTCATGGGATGTGTAGATACACCGAGTGAGACTACGAATATATATTTTCATGTTCCTAGCTTAAATCGTTTGCCTAATATCTAACACAAACCAAACAAAGAATCTTTCATGGATTCTTGAAGTTTATACTTCCCTTATAGCTGAACAAGAGCTTACACAGGAAATGCTAGTCATAAATTCCATTCGGCAATAAAACCTCTCTTCCCCCATACTCTCAGAGAAGGAAAGCCAGGAATTTGCAGCTCAAACTGTGCTCCAAGAAGGGGGCTCAGCCCACGCAGGCTAGCAAGGGAACTACTTATGATATTTCATACCATATCGTGACAATGGGGTTATGGAGAGGCTTCGCACTGTACAACAAAGGATCTAGTCCTAAATGTCCAAGTACAGAGTAGAGGGGTGAAAGCTAGCTCTTCACCCCTATGGGTGCGTAACCCTTTATGCAAAGAGTGCAAATAGTTAGCTGTATGCCTTAAGCCTAGCCAGCACTTGTGCCCATGCCTTAAGCCTAGCCAGCACTTGTGCCCCCTGCCTTGATCCTAGCCAGCACTGCACTTGTGCCCATGCCTTAAGCCTAGCCTGCACTTGTGCCCAGGCCTTAAGCCTAGCCTGCACTTGTGCCCATGCCTTAAGCCTAGCCAGCATTTGTGCCCCCTGCCTTGATCCTAGCCAGCACTGCACTTGTGCCCAGGCCTTAAGCCTAGCCCGCACTTGTGCCCAGGCCTTAAGCCTAGCCCGCACTTGTGCCCAGGCCTTAAGCCTAACCCGCACTTGTGCCCAGTCCTTAAGCCTAGCCCGCACTTGTGCCCAGTCCTTAAGCCTAGCCCGCACTTGTGCCCCGGCCTTAAGCCTAGCCCGCACTTGTGCCCCGGCCTTAAGCCTAGCCCGCACTTGTGACCCGGCCTTAAGCCTAGCCCGCACTTGTGCCCTTGCCTTAAGCCTAGCCCGCACTTGTGCCCCGGCCTTAAGCCTAGCCCGCACTTGTGCCCCGGCCTTAAGCCTAGCCCGCACTTGTGCTCCGGCCTTAAGCCTAGCCCGCACTTGTGCCCATGCCTTAAGCCTAGCCAGCATTTGTGCCCCCTGCCTTGATCCTAGCCAGCACTGCACTTGTGCCCAGGCCTTAAGCCTAGCCCGCACTTGTGCCCAGGCCTAAAGCCTAGCCCACACTTGTGCCCAGGCCTTAAGCCTAGCTCACACTTGTGCCCAGGCCTTAAGCCTAGCCTGCACTTGTGCCCATGCCTTAAGTCCAGCCAGCATTTGTGCCCCCTGCCTTGATCCTAGCCAGCACTGCACTTGTGCCCAGGCCTTAAGCCTAGCCAGCACTTGTGCCCCCTGCCTTGATCCTAGCCAGCACTGCACTTGTGCCCATGCCTTAAGCCTAGCCCGCACTTGTGCCCAGGCCTTAAGCCTAGCCTGCACTTGTGCCCATGCCTTAAGCCTAGCCAGCATTTGTGCCCCCTGCCTTGATCCTAGCCAGCACTGCACTTGTGCCCAGGCCTTAAGCCTAGCCCGCACTTGTGCCCAGGCCTTAAGCCTAGCCCGCACTTGTGCCCAGGCCTTAAGCCTAGCCTGCACTTGTGCCCAGGCCTTAAGCCTAGCCTGCACTTGTGCCCAGGCCTTAAGCCTAGCCCACACTTGTGCCCAGGCCTTAAGCCTATCCCGCACTTGTGCCCAGGCCTTAAGCCTAGCTCGCACTTGTGCCCAGGCCTTAAGCCTAGCCCGCACTTGTGCCCCGGCCTGAAGCCTAGCCCGCACTTGTGCCCCAGCCTTAAGCCTAGCCCGCACTTGTGCCCAGGCCTTAAGCCTAGCCCGCACTTGTGCCCAGGCCTTAAGCCTAGCCTGCACTTGTGCCCAGGCCTTAAGCCTAGCCCGCACTTGTGCCCAGGCCTTAAGCCTAGCCAGCACTTGTGCCCCCTGCCTTGATCCTAGCCAGCACTGCACTTGTGCCCATGCCTTAAGCCTAGCCCGCACTTGTGCCCAGGCCTTAAGCCTAGCCCGCACTTGTGCCCAGGCCTTAAGCCTAGCCTGCACTTGTGCCCATGCCTTAAGCCTAGCCAGCATTTGTGCCCCGTCTTGATCCTAGCCAGCACTGCACTTGTGCCCAGGCCTTAAGCCTAGCCCACACTTGTGCCCAGGCCTAAAGCCTAGCCAGCACTTGTGCCCAGGCCTTAAGCCTAGCTTACACTTGTGCCCAGGCCTTAAGCCTAGCTTACACTTGTGCCCAGGCCTTAAGCCTAGCCTGCACTTGTGCCCATGCCTTAAGTCCAGCCAGCATTTGTGCCCCCTGCCTTGATCCTAGCCAGCACTGCACTTGTGCCCAGGCCTTAAGCCTAGCCCGCACTTGTGCCCAGGCCTTAAGCCTAGCCCGCACTTGTGCCCAGGCCTTAAGCCTAGCCCACACTTGTGCCCAGGCCTTAATACTAGCCTGCACTTGTGCCCAGGCCTTAAGCCTAGCCCGCACTTGTGCCCAGGCCTTAAGCCTAGCCTGCACTTTATGCAAAGAGTGCAAAGAGTTAGCTGTATGTCTTAAGCCTATCCAGCACTTGTGCCCATGCCTTAAGCCTAGCCAGCACTTGTGCCCCCTGCCTTGATCCTAGCCAGCACTGCACTTGTGCCCATGCCTTAAGCCTAGCCCGCACTTGTGCCCAGGCCTTAAGCCTAGCCTGCACTTGTGCCCATGCCTTAAGTCTAGCCAGCATTTGTGCCCCCTGCCTTGATCCTAGCCAGCACTGCACTTGTGCCCAGGCCTTAAGCCCAGCCCGCACTTGTGCCCAGGCCTTAAGCCTAGCCCGCACTTGTGCCCAGGCCTTAAGCCTAGCTCGCACTTGTGCCCAGGCCTTAAGCCTAGCCTGCACTTGTGCCCATGCCTTAAGTCCAGTCAGCATTTGTGCCCCTGCCTTGATCCTAGCCAGCACTGCACTTGTGCCCAGGCCTTTAGCCTAGCCAGCACTTGTGCCCCAGCCTTAAGCCTAGCCCGCACTTGTGCCCAGGCCTTAAGCCTAGCCCGCACTTGTGCCCAGGCCTTAAGCCTAGCATGCACTTGTGCCCAGGCCTTAAGCCTAGCCCGCACTTGTGCCCAGGCCTTAAGCCTAGCCAGCACTTGTGCCCCCTGCCTTGATCCTAGCCAGCACTGCACTTGTGCCCATGCCTTAAGCCTAGCCCGCACTTGTGCCCAGGCCTTAAGCCTAGCCTGCACTTGTGCCCATGCCTTAAGCCTAGCCAGCATTTGTGCCCATGCCTTAAGCCTAGCCAGCATTTGTGCCCCCTGTCTTGATCCTAGCCAGCACTGCACTTGTGCCCAGGCCTTAAGCCTAGCCCACACTTGTGCCCAGGCCTTAAGCCTAGCCAGCACTTGTGCCCAGGCCTTAAGCCTAGCTTACACTTGTGCCCAGGCCTTAAGCCTAGCTTACACTTGTGCCCAGGCCTTAAGCCTAGCCTGCACTTGTGCCCATGCCTTAAGTCCAGCCAGCATTTGTGCCCCCTGCCTTGATCCTAGCCAGCACTGCACTTGTGCCCAGGCCTTAAGCCTAGCCCGCACTTGTGCCCAGGCCTTAAGCCTAGCCCGCACTTGTGCCCAGGCCTTAAGCCTAGCCCACACTTGTGCCCAGGCCTTAAGCCTAGCCTGCACTTGTGCCCAGGCCTTAAGCCTAGCCCGCACTTGTGCCCAGGCCTTAAGCCTAGCCCGCACTTGTGCCCAGGCCTTAAGCCTAGCCTGCACTTTATGCAAAGAGTGCAAAGAGTTAGCTGTATGTCTTAAGCCTAGCCAGCACTTGTGCCCATGCCTTAAGCCTAGCCAGCACTTGTGCCCCCTGCCTTGATCCTAGCCAGCACTGCACTTGTGCCCATGCCTTAAGCCTAGCCCGCACTTGTGCCCAGGCCTTAAGCCTAGCCTGCACTTGTGCCCATGCCTTAAGTCTAGCAAGCATTTGTGCCCCCTGCCTTGATCCTAGCCAGCACTGCACTTGTGCCCAGGCCTTAAGCCTAGCCCGCACTTGTGCCCAGGCCTTAAGCCTAGCCCGCACTTGTGCCCAGGCCTTAAGCCTAGCTCGCACTTGTGCCCAGGCCTTAAGCCTAGCCTGCACTTGTGCCCATGCCTTAAGTCCAGTCAGCATTTGTGCCCCCTGCCTTGATCCTAGCCAGCACTGCACTTGTGCCCAGGCCTTTAGCCTAGCCAGCACTTGTGCCCAGGCCTTAAGCCTAGCCCGCACTTGTGCCCAGGCCTTAAGCCTAGCCCGCACTTGTGCCCAGTCCTTAAGCCTAGCCCGCACTTGTGCCCCGGCCTTAAGCCTAGCCCGCATTTGTGCCCCGGCCTTAAGCCTAGCCCGCACTTTTGCTCCGGCCTTAAGCCTAGCCCGCACTTGTGCCCCGGCCTTAAGCCTAGCCCGCACTTGTGCCCCGGCCTTAAGCCTAGCCCGCACTTGTGCCCCGGCCTTAAGCCTAGCCCGCACTTGTGCCCCGGCCTTAAGCCTAGCCCGCACTTGTGCCCCGGCCTTAAGCCTAGCCCGCACTTGTGCCCCGGCCTTAAGCCTAGCCCGCACTTGTGCCCAGGCCTTAAGCCTAGCCCGCACTTGTGCCCAGGCCTTAAGCCTAACCCGCACTTGTGCCCAGGCCTTAAGCCTAGCCCGCACTTGTGCCCAGGCCTTAAGCCCTAGCCTGCACTTGTGCCCCTGCCTTATGCCTAGCCAGCCCTTGTGCCCCTGCCTAATGCCTAGCCAGCCCTTGTGCCCCTGCCTTATGCCTAGCCAGCCCTTGTGCCCCTGCCTTATGCCTAGCCAGCCCTTGTGCCCCTGCCTTATGCCTAGCCAGCCCTTGTGCCCCTGCCTTATGCCTAGCCAGCCCTTGTGCCCCTGCCTTATGCCTAGCCAGCACTTGTGCCCCTGCCTTATGCCTAGCCAGCACTTGTGCCCCTGCCTTATGCCTAGCCAGCACTTGTGCCCCTGCCTTATGCCTAGCCAGCACTTGTGCCCCTGCCTTATGCCTAGCCAGCACTTGTGCCCCTGCCTTATGCCTAGCCAGCACTTGTGCCCCTGCCTTATGCCTAGCCAGCACTTGTGCCCCTGCCTTATGCCTAGCCAGCCCTTGTGCCCCTGCCTTATGCCTAGCCAGCCCTTGTGCCCCTGCCTTATGCCTAGCCAGCACTTGTGCCCCTGCCTTATGCCTAGCCAGCACTTGGGCCCCTGCCTTATGCCTAGCCAGCACTTGTGCCCCTGCCTTATGCCTAGCCAGCACTTGTGCCCCTGCCTTATGCCTAGCCAGCACTTGTGCCCCTGCCTTATGCCTAGCCAGCACTTGTGCCCCTGCCTTATGCCTAGCCAGCACTTGTGCCCCTGCCTTATGCCTAGCCAGCACTTGTGCCCCTGCCTTATGCCTAGCCAGCACTTGTGCCTTTGCCTAATGCCTAGCCAGCACTTGTGCCCCTGCCTTATGCCTAGCCAGCACTTGTGCCCCTGCCTTATGCCTAGCCAGCACTTGTGCCCCTGCCTTATGCCTAGCCAGCACTTGTGCCCCTGCCTTATGCCTAGCCTGCACGTTTGCCCCTGCCTTATGCCTAGCCAGCACTTGTGCCCCTGCCTTATGCCTAGCCTGCACTTGTGCCCCTGCCTTATGCCTAGCCTGCACTTGTGCCCCTGCCTTATGCCTAGCCAGCCCTTGTGCCCCTGCCTTATGCCTAGCCAGCACTTGTGCCTTTGCCTAATGCCTAGCCAGCACTTGTGCCCCTGCCTTATGCCTAGCCAGCACTTGTGCCCCTGCCTTATGCCTAGCCAGCACTTGTGCCCCTGCCTTATGCCTAGCCAGCACTTGTGCCCCTGCCTTATGCCTAGCCAGCACTTGTGCCCCTGCCTTATGCCTAGCCAGCACTTGTGCCCCTGCCTTATGCCTAGCCAGCACTTGTGCCCCTGCCTTATGCCTAGCCAGCACTTGTGCCCCTGCCTTATGCCTAGCCAGCACTTTTGAGACCCTTGCATTATTGTTTTTTTGTCTTTAGCTTCATGTTGGTTATGCACACAGGGCAGGCTTTACACTCTTCGCTCTTGTCCCATCTGAATGCACATGCACTACTGTAATTGGGGACGAAGGCATTACCCATTTACGGAGGACAGACAAGATGTGCCTGGTCGCTTGGAGCATGGGGGTTATGAAGTGGCTCCGCACTGTACAACAAAGTACAGAGTAGAGGGGTGAAAGCTAGCTCTTCACCCCTAAGGGTGCCTATCCCTTTATGCAAAAAGTTAGCTGTATGCCTTATGTGTAGCCATCACTTGTGCCCCTGCCTTAAGCCTAGCCTGCATAGGTGCCCGTGCCTTATGCCTAGCTTGCACTTGTGCCTCTGCCTTATGCTTAGTTTGTACTTGTGGCCCTGCCTAAAGCCTAGCCCGCACTTGTGCCCCTGCCTTATGCCTAGCCAGCACTTGTGCCCCTGCCTTATGCCTAGCCAGCACTTGTGCCCCTGCCTTATGCCTAGCCAGCACTTGTGCCCCTGCCTTATGCCTAGCCAGCACATGTGCCCCTGCCTTATGCCTAGCCAGCACTTGTGCCCCTGCCTTATGCCTAGCCAGCACTTGTGCCCCTGCCTTATGCCTAGCCTGCACTTTTGCCCCTGCCTTATGCCTAGCCAGCACTTGTGCCCCTGCCTTATGCCTAGCCTGCACTTGTGCCCCTGCCTTATGCCTAGCCTGCACTTGTGCCCCTGCCTTATGCCTAGCCTGCACTTGTGCCCCTGCCTTATGCCTAGCCAGCACTTGTGCCCCTGCCTTATGCCTAGCCAGCACTTGTGCCCCTGCCTTATGCCTAGCCAGCACTTGTGCCCCTGCCTTATGCCTAGCCAGCACTTGTGCCCCTGCCTTATGCCTAGCCAGCACATGTGCCCCTGCCTTATGCCTAGCCAGCACTTGTGCCCCTGCCTTATGCCTAGCCAGCACTTGTGCCCCTGCCTTATGCCTAGCCAGCACTTGTGCCCCTGCCTTATGCCTAGCCTGCACTTTTGCCCCTGCCTTATGCCTAGCCAGCACTTGTGCCCCTGCCTTATGCCTAGCCTGCACTTGTGCCCCTGCCTTATGCCTAGCCTGCACTTGTGCCCCTGCCTTATGCCTAGCCTGCACTTGTGCCCCTGCCTTATGCCTAGCCAGCACTTGTGCCCCTGCCTTATGCCTAGCCAGCACTTGTGCCCCTGCCTTATGCCTAGCCAGCACTTGTGCCCCTGCCTTATGCCTAGCCAGCACATGTGCCCCTGCCTTATGCCTAGCCAGCACTTGTGCCCCTGCCTTATGTCTATCCAGCACTTGTGCCCCTGCCTTATGCCTAGCCAGCCCTTGTGCCCCTGCCTTATGCCTAGCCAGCACTTGTGCCTTTGCCTAATGCCTAGCCAGCACTTGTGCCCCTGCCTTATGCCTAGCCAGCACTTGTGCCCCTGCCTTATGCCTAGCCAGCACTTGTGCCCCTGCCTTATGCCTAGCCAGCACTTGTGCCCCTGCCTTATGCCTAGCCAGCACTTGTGCCCCTGCCTTATGCCTAGCCAGCACTTGTGCCCCTGCCTTATGCCTAGCCAGCACTTGTGCCCCTGCCTTATGCCTAGCCAGCACTTGTGCCCCTGCCTTATGCCTAGCCAGCACTTTTGAGACCCTTGCATTATTGTTTTTTTGTCTTTAGCTTCATGTTGGTTATGCACACAGGGCAGGCTTTACACTCTTCGCTCTTGTCCCATCTGAATGCACATGCACTACTGTAATTGGGGACGAAGGCATTACCCATTTACGGAGGACAGACAAGATGTGCCTGGTCGCTTGGAGCATGGGGGTTATGAAGTGGCTCCGCACTGTACAACAAAGTACAGAGTAGAGGGGTGAAAGCTAGCTCTTCACCCCTAAGGGTGCCTATCCCTTTATGCAAAAAGTTAGCTGTATGCCTTATGTGTAGCCATCACTTGTGCCCCTGCCTTAAGCCTAGCCTGCATAGGTGCCCGTGCCTTATGCCTAGCTTGCACTTGTGCCTCTGCCTTATGCTTAGTTTGTACTTGTGGCCCTGCCTAAAGCCTAGCCCGCACTTGTGCCCCTGCCTTATGCCTAGCCAGCACTTGTGCCCCTGCCTTATGCCTAGCCAGCACTTGTGCCCCTGCCTTATGCCTAGCCAGCACATGTGCCCCTGCCTTATGCCTAGCCAGCACTTGTGCCCCTGCCTTATGCCTAGCCAGCACTTGTGCCCCTGCCTTATGCCTAGCCTGCACTTTTGCCCCTGCCTTATGCCTAGCCAGCACTTGTGCCCCTGCCTTATGCCTAGCCTGCACTTGTGCCCCTGCCTTATGCCTAGCCTGCACTTGTGCCCCTGCCTTATGCCTAGCCTGCACTTGTGCCCCTGCCTTATGCCTAGCCAGCACTTGTGCCCCTGCCTTATGCCTAGCCAGCACTTGTGCCCCTGCCTTATGCCTAGCCAGCACTTGTGCCCCTGCCTTATGCCTAGCCAGCACATGTGCCCCTGCCTTATGCCTAGCCAGCACTTGTGCCCCTGCCTTATGTCTATCCAGCACTTGTGCCCCTGCCTTATGCCTAGCCAGCCCTTGTGCCCCTGCCTTATGCCTAGCCAGCACTTGTGCCTTTGCCTAATGCCTAGCCAGCACTTGTGCCCCTGCCTTATGCCTAGCCAGCACTTGTGCCCCTGCCTTATGCCTAGCCAGCACTTGTGCCCCTGCCTTATGCCTAGCCAGCACTTGTGCCCCTGCCTTATGCCTAGCCAGCACTTGTGCCCCTGCCTTATGCCTAGCCAGCACTTGTGCCCCTGCCTTATGCCTAGCCAGCACTTGTGCCCCTGCCTTATGCCTAGCCAGCACTTGTGCCCCTGCCTTATGCCTAGCCAGCACTTGTGCCCCTGCCTTATGCCTAGCCAGCCCTTGTGCCCCTGCCTTATGCCTAGCCAGCACTTGTGCCCCTGCCTTATGCCTAGCCAGCACTTGTGCCTTTGCCTAATGCCTAGCCAGAACTTGTGCCCCTGCCTTATGCCTAGCCAGCACTTGTGCCCCTGCCTTATGCCTAGCCAGCACTTGTGCCCCTGCCTTATGCCTAGCCAGCACTTGTGCCCCTGCCTTATGCCTAGCCAGCACTTGTGCCCCTGCCTTATGCCTAGCCAGCACTTGTGCCCCTGCCTTATGCCTAGCCAGCACTTGTGCCCCTGCCTTATGCCTAGCCAGCACTTTTGAGACCCTTGCATTATTGTTTTTTTGTCTTTAGCTTCATGTTGGTTATGCACACAGGGCAGGCTTTACACTCTTCGCTCTTGTCCCATCTGAATGCACATGCACTACTGTAATTGGGGACGAAGGCATTACCCATTTACGGAGGACAGACAAGATGTGCCTGGTCGCTTGGAGCATGGGGGTTATGAAGTGGCTCCGCACTGTACAACAAAGTACAGAGTAGAGGGGTGAAAGCTAGCTCTTCACCCCTAAGGGTGCCTATCCCTTTATGCAAAAAGTTAGCTGTATGCCTTATGTGTAGCCATCACTTGTGCCCCTGCCTTAAGCCTAGCCTGCATAGGTGCCCGTGCCTTATGCCTAGCTTGCACTTGTGCCTCTGCCTTATGCTTAGTTTGTACTTGTGGCCCTGCCTAAAGCCTAGCCCGCACTTGTGCCCCTGCCTTATGCCTAGCCAGCACTTGTGCCCCTGCCTTATGCCTAGCCAGCACTTGTGCCCCTGCGTTATGCCTAGCCAGCACTTGTGCCTCTGCCTTATGCTTAGTTTGTACTTGTGGCCCTGCCTAAAGCCTAGCCCGCACTTGTGCCCCTGCCTTATGCCTAGCCAGCACTTGTGCCCCTGCCTTATGCCTAGCCAGCACTTGTGCCCCTGCCTTATGCCTAGCCAGCACATGTGCCCCTGCCTTATGCCTAGCCAGCACTTGTGCCCCTGCCTTATGCCTAGCCAGCACTTGTGCCCCTGCCTTATGCCTAGCCTGCACTTTTGCCCCTGCCTTATGCCTAGCCAGCACTTGTGCCCCTGCCTTATGCCTAGCCTGCACTTGTGCCCCTGCCTTATGCCTAGCCTGCACTTGTGCCCCTGCCTTATGCCTAGCCAGCACTTCTGCCCCTGCCTTATGCCTAGCCAGCACTTGTGCCCCTGCCTTATGCCTAGCCAGCACTTGTGCCCCTGCCTTATGCCTAGCCAGCACTTGTGCCCCTGCCTTATGCCTAGCCAGCACTTGTGCCCCTGCCTTATGCCTAGCCAGCACATGTGCCCCTGCCTTATGCCTAGCCAGCACTTGTGCCCCTGCCTTATGTCTAGCCAGCACTTGTGCCCCTGCCTTATGCCTAGCCAGCACTTGTGCCCCTGCCTTATGCCTAGCCAGCACTTGTGCCTTTGCCTAATGCCTAGCCAGCACTTGTGCCCCTGCCTTATGCCTAGCCAGCACTTGTGCCCCTGCCTTATGCCTAGCCAGCACTTGTGCCCCTGCCTTATGCCTAGCCAGCACTTGTGCCCCTGCCTTATGCCTAGCCAGCACTTGTGCCCCTGCCTTATGCCTAGCCAGCACTTTTGAGACCCTTGCATTATTGTTTTTTTGTCTTTAGCTTCATGTTGGTTATGCACACAGGGCAGGCTTTACACTCTTCGCTCTTGTCCCATCTGAATGCACATGCACTACTGTAATTGGGGACGAAGGCATTACCCATTTACGGAGGACAGACAAGATGTGCCTGGTCGCTTGGAGCATGGGGGTTATGAAGTGGCTCCGCACTGTACAACAAAGTACAGAGTAGAGGGGTGAAAGCTAGCTCTTCACCCCTAAGGGTGCCTATCCCTTTATGCAAAAAGTTAGCTGTATGCCTTATGTGTAGCCATCACTTGTGCCCCTGCCTTAAGCCTAGCCTGCATAGGTGCCCGTGCCTTATGCCTAGCTTGCACTTGTGCCTCTGCCTTATGCTTAGTTTGTACTTGTGGCCCTGCCTAAAGCCTAGCCCGCACTTGTGCCCCTGCCTTATGCCTAGCCAGCACTTGTGCCCCTGCCTTATGCCTAGCCAGCACTTGTGCCCCTGCCTTATGCCTAGCCAGCACTTGTGCCCCTGCCTTATGCCTAGCCAGCACTTGTGCCCCTGCCTTATGCCTAGCCAGCACTTGTGCCCCTGCCTTATGCCTAGCCAGCACATGTGCCCCTGCCTTATGCCTAGCCAGCACTTGTGCCCCTGCCTTATGCCTAGCCAGCACTTGTGCCCCTGCCTTATGCCTAGCCTGCACTTTTGCCCCTGCCTTATGCCTAGCCAGCACTTGTGCCCCTGCCTTATGCCTAGCCTGCACTTGTGCCCCTGCCTTATGCCTAGCCAGCACTTGTGCCCCTGCCTTATGCCTAGCCAGCACTTGTGCCCCTGCCTTATGCCTAGCCAGCACTTGTGCCCCTGCCTTATGCCTAGCCAGCACTTGTGCCCCTGCCTTATGCCTAGCCAGCACTTGTGCCCCTGCCTTATGCCTAGCCTGCACTTGTGCCCCTGCCTTATGCCTAGCCAGCACTTGTGCCCCTGCCTTATGCCTAGCCAGCACTTGTGCCCCTGCCTTATGCCTAGCCTGCACTTGTGCCCCTGCCTTATGCCTAGCCTGCACTTGTGCCCCTGCCTTATGCCTAGCCTGCACTTGTGCCCCTGCCTTATGCCTAGCCAGCACTTGTGCCCCTGCCTTATGCCTAGCCAGCACTTGTGCCTTTGCCTAATGCCTAGCCAGCACTTGTGCCCCTGCCTAATGCCTAGCCAGCACTTGTGCCCCTGCCTTATGCCTAGCCAGCACTTGTGCCCCTGCCTTATGCCTAGCCAGCACTTGTGCCCCTGCCTTATGCCTAGCCAGCACTTGTGCCCCTGCCTTATGCCTAGCCAGCACTTGTGCCCCTGCCTTATGCCTAGCCAGCACTTGTGCCCCTGCCTTATGCCTAGCCAGCACTTGTGCCCCTGCCTTATGCCTAGCCAGCCCTTGTGCCCCTGCCTTATGCCTAGCCAGCCCTTGTGCCCCTGCCTTATGCCTAGCCAGCACTTGTGCCCCTGCCTTATGCCTAGCCAGCACTTGTGCCCCTGCCTTATGCCTAGCCAGCACTTGTGCCCCTGCCTTATGCCTAGCCAGCACTTGTGCCCCTGCCTTATGCCTAGCCAGCACTTGTGCCCCTGCCTTATGCCTAGCCAGCACTTGTGCCCCTGCCTTATGCCTAGCCAGCACTTGTGCCCCTGCCTTATGCCTAGCCAGCACTTTTGAGACCCTTGCATTATTGTTTTTTTGTTTTTAGCTTCATGTTGGTTATGCACACAGGGCAGGCTTTACACTCTTCGCTCTTGTCCCATCTGAATGCACATGCACTACTGTAATTGGGGACGAAGGCATTACCCATTTACGGAGGACAGACAAGATGTGCCTGGTCGCTTGGAGCATGGGGGTTATGAAGTGGCTCCGCACTGTACAACAAAGTACAGAGTAGAGGGGTGAAAGCTAGCTCTTCACCCCTAAGGGTGCCTATCCCGTTATGCAAAAAGTTAGCTGTATGCCTTATGTGTAGCCATCACTTGTGCCCCTGCCTTAAGCCTAGCCTGCATAGGTGCCCGTGCCTTATGCCTAGCTTGCACTTGTGCCTCTGCCTTATGCTTAGTTTGTACTTGTGGCCCTGCCTAAAGCCTAGCCCGCACTTGTGCCCCTGCCTTATGCCTAGCCAGCACTTGTGCCCCTGCCTTATGCCTAGCCAGCACTTGTGCCCCTGCCTTATGCCTAGCCAGCACTTGTGCCCCTGCCTTATGCCTAGCCAGCACTTGTGCCCCTGCCTTATGCCTAGCCAGCACTTGTGCCCCTGCCTTATGCCTAGCCAGCACATGTGCCCCTGCCTTATGCCTAGCCAGCACTTGTGCCCCTGCCTTATGCCTAGCCAGCACTTGTGCCCCTGCCTTATGCCTAGCCTGCACTTTTGCCCCTGCCTTATGCCTAGCCAGCACTTGTGCCCCTGCCTTATGCCTAGCCTGAACTTGTGCCCCTGCCTTATGCCTAGCCTGCACTTGTGCCCCTGCCTTATGCCTAGCCAGCACTTGTGCCCCTGCCTTATGCCTAGCCAGCACTTGTGCCCCTGCCTTATGCCTAGCCAGCACTTGTGCCCCTGCCTTATGCCTAGCCAGCACTTGTGCCCCTGCCTTATGCCTAGCCTGCACTTGTGCCCCTGCCTTATGCCTAGCCAGCACTTGTGCCCCTGCCTTATGCCTAGCCAGCACTTGTGCCCCTGCCTTATGCCTAGCCAGCACTTGTGCCCCTGCCTTATGCCTAGCCTGCACTTGTGCCCCTGCCTTATGCCTAGCCTGCACTTGTGCCCCTGCCTTATGCCTAGCCTGCACTTGTGCCCCTGCCTTATGCCTAGCCAGCACTTGTGCCCCTGCCTTATGCCTAGCCAGCACTTGTGCCCCTGCCTTATGCCTAGCCAGCACTTGTGCCCCTGCCTTATGCCTAGCCAGCCCTTGTGCCCCTGCCTTATGCCTAGCAGCACTTGTGCCCCTGCCTTATGCCTAGCCAGCACTTGTGCCCCTGCCTTATGCCTAGCCAGCACTTGTGCCCCTGCCTTATGCCTAGCCAGCACTTGTGCCCCTGCCTTATGCCTAGCCAGCACTTGTGCCCCTGCCTTATGCCTAGCCAGCACTTGTGCCCCTGCCTTATGCCTAGCCAGCACTTGTGCCCCTGCCTTATGCCTAGCCAGCACTTGTGCCCCTGCCTTATGCCTAGCCAGCACTTGTGCCCCTGCCTTATGCCTAGCCAGCACTTGTGCCCCTGCCTTATGCCTAGCCAGCACTTGTGCCCCTGCCTTATGCCTAGCCAGCACTTGTGCCCCTGCCTTATGCCTAGCCAGCACTTGTGCCCCTGCCTTATGCCTAGCCAGCACTTGTGCCCCTGCCTTATGCCTAGCCAGCACTTGTGCCCCTGCCTTATGCCTAGCCAGCACTTGTGCCCCTGCCTTATGCCTAGCCAGCACTTGTGCCCCTGCCTTATGCCTAGCCAGCACTTTTGAGACCCTTGCATTATTGTTTTTTTGTCTTTAGCTTCATGTTGGTTATGCACACAGGGCAGGCTTTACACTCTTCGCTCTTGTCCCATCTGAATGCACATGCACTACTGTAATTGGGGACGAAGGCATTACCCATTTACGGAGGACAGACAAGATGTGCCTGGTCGCTTGGAGCATGGGGGTTATGAAGTGGCTCCGCACTGTACAACAAAGTACAGAGTAGAGGGGTGAAAGCTAGCTCTTAACCCCTAAGGGTGCCTATCCCTTTATGCAAAAAGTTAGCTGTATGCCTTATGTGTAGCCATCACTTGTGCCCCTGCCTTAAGCCTAGCCTGCATAGGTGCCCGTGCCTTATGCCTAGCTTGCACTTGTGCCTCTGCCTTATGCTTAGTTTATACTTGTGGCCCTGCCTAAAGCCTAGCCCGCACTTGTGCCCCTGCCTTATGCCTAGCCAGCACTTGTGCCCCTGCCTTATGCCTAGCCAGCACTTGTGCCCCTGCCTTATGCCTAGCCAGCACTTGTGCCCCTGCCTTATGCCTAGCCAGCACTTGTGCCCCTGCCTTATGCCTAGCCAGCACTTGTGCCCCTGCCTTATGCCTAGCCAGCACATGTGCCCCTGCCTTATGCCTAGCCAGCACTTGTGCCCCTGCCTTATGCCTAGCCAGCACTTGTGCCCCTGCCTTATGCCTAGCCAGCACTTGTGCCCCTGCCTTATGCCTAGCCAGCACTTGTGCCCCTGCCTTATGCCTAGCCAGCACTTGTGCCCCTGCCTTATGCCTAGCCTGCACTTGTGCCCCTGCCTTATGCCTAGCCTGCACTTGTGCCCCTGCCTTATGCCTAGCCAGCACTTGTGCCCCTGCCTTATGCCTAGCCAGCACTTGTGCCCCTGCCTTATGCCTAGCCAGCACTTGTGCCCCTGCCTTATGCCTAGCCAGCACTTGTGCCCCTGCCTGATGCCTAGCCAGCACTTGTGCCCCTGCCTGATGCCTAGCCAGCACTTGTGCCCCTGCCTGATGCCTAGCCAGCACTTGTGCCCCTGCCTGATGCCTAGCCAGCACTTGTGCCCCTGCCTGATGCCTAGCCAGCACTTGTGCCCCTGCCTGATGCCTAGCCAGCACTTGTGCCCCTGCCTGATGCCTAGCCAGCACTTGTGCCCATGCCTGATGCCTAGCCAGCACTTGTGCCCCTGCCTGATGCCTAGCCAGCACTTGTGCCCCTGCCTTATGCCTAGCCAGCACTTGTGCCCCTGCCTTATGCCTAGCCAGCACTTGTGCCCCTGCCTTATGCCTAGCCAGCACTTGTGCCCCTGCCTTATGCCTAGCCAGCACTTGTGCCCCTGCCTTATGCCTAGCCAGCACTTGTGCCCCTGCCTTATGCCTAGCCAGCACTTGTGCCCCTGCCTTATGCCTAGCCCGCACTTGTGCCCCTGCCTTATGCCTAGCCCGCACTTGTGCCCCTGCCTTATGCCTAGCCCGCACTTGTGCCCCTGCCTTATGCCTAGCCCGCACTTGTGCCCCTGCCTAATGCCTAGCCCGCACTTGTGCCCCTGCCTAATGCCTAGCCCGCACTTGTGCCCCTGCCTTATGCCTAGCCCGCACTTTTGCCCCTGCCTTATGCCTAGCCCGCACTTTTGCCCCTGCCTTATGCCTAGCCAGCACTTGTGCCCCTGCCTGATGCCTAGCCAGCACTTGTGCCCCTGCCTTATGCCTAGCCAGCACTTGTGCCCCTGCCTGATGCCTAGCCAGCACTTGTGCCCCTGCCTGATGCCTAGAAAGCACTTGTGCCCCTGTCTGATGCCTAGCCAGCACTTGTGCCCCTGCCTGATGCCTAGCCAGCACTTGTGCCCCTGCCTGATGCCTAGCCAGCACTTGTGCCCCTGCCTGATGCCTAGCCAGCACTTGTGCCCCTGCCTGATGCCTAGCCAGCACTTGTGCCCCTGCCTGATGCCTAGCCAGCACTTGTGCCCCTGCCTGATGCCTAGCCAGCACTTGTGCCCCTGCCTGATGCCTAGCCAGCACTTGTGCCCCTGCCTGATGCCTAGCCAGCACTTGTGCCCCTGCCTGATGCCTAGCCAGCACTTGTGCCCCTGCCTGATGCCTAGCCAGCACTTGTGCCCCTGCCTGATGCCTAGCCAGCACTTGTGCCCCTGCCTGATGCCTAGCCAGCACTTGTGCCCCTGCCTGATGCCTAGCCAGCACTTGTGCCCCTGCCTTATGCCTAGCCAGCACTTGTGCCCCTGCCTTATGCCTAGCCAGCACTTGTGCCCCTGCCTTATGCCTAGCCAGCACTTGTGCCCCTGCCTCATGCCTAGTCAGCACTTGTGCCCCTGCCTTATGCCTAGCCAGCACTTGTGCCCCTGCTTTATGCCTAGCCAGCACTTGTGCCCCTGCCTTATGCCTAGCCAGCACTTGTGCCCCTGCCTTATGCCTAGCCAGCACTTGTGCCCCTGCCTTATGCCTAGCCAGCACTTGTGCCCCTGCCTTATGCCTAGCCAGCACTTGTGCCCCTGCCTTATGCCTAGCCAGCACTTGTGCCCCTGCCTTATGCCTAGCCAGCACTTTTGAGCCCCTTGCATTATTGTTTTTTTGTCTTTAGCTTCATGTTGGTTATGCACACAGGGCAGGCTTTAAGCTCTTCGCTCTTGTCCCGTCTGAATGCACATGCACGACTGTAATAGGGGACGCAGGCATTACCCATTTACGGAGGACAGACAAGATGTGCCTGGTCGCTTGGAGCATGGGGGTTAAGGAGTGGCTCCGCACTGTACAACAAAGTACAGAGTAGAGGGGTGAAAGCTAGCTCTTCACCCCTAAGGGTGCCTATCCCTGTATGCAAAGAGGGCAAAGAGTTAGCTGTATGCCTTATGTGTAGCCATCACTTGTGCCCCTGCCTTATGCCTAGCCAGCACTTGTGCCCCTGCCTTATGCCTAGCCAGCACTTTTGAGCCCCTTGCATTATTGTTTTTTTGTCTTTAGCTTCATGTTGGTTATGCACACAGGGCAGGCTTTACGCTCTTCGCTCTAGTCCCGTCTGAATGCACATGCACGACTGTAATTGGGGACGAAGGCATTACCCAATAACGGAGGACACACAAGATGTACCTGGTCGCTTGGAGCATGGGGGTTATGGAGTGGCTCCGCACTGTACAACAAAGGATCTAGTTCTAAATGTCCAAGCACAGAGTAGATGGGTGAAAGCTAGCTCTTCACCCCTAAGGGTGCCTATCCCTGTATGCAAAGAGGGCAAAGAGTTAGCCGTATGCCTTATGTGTAGCCATCACTTGTGCCCCTGCCTTAAGCCTAGCCTGTATAGGTGCCCCTGCTTTATGCCTTGCTTGCACTTGTGCCTCTGCCTTATGCTTAGTTTGTACTTGTGCCCCTGCCTAAAGCCTAGCCCGCACTTGTGCCCCTGCCTTATGCCTAGCCCTCACTTGTGCCCCTGCCTTATGCCTAGCCCGCACTTGTGCCCCTGCCTTATGCCTAGCCCGCACTTGTGCCCCTGCCTTATGCCTAGCCCGCACTTGTGCCCCTGCCTTATGCCTAGCCCGCACTTGTGCCCCTGCCTTATGCCTAGCCCGCACTTGTGCCCCTGCCTTATGCCTAGCCCGCACTTGTGCCCCTGCCTTATGCCTAGCCCGCACTTGTGCCCCTGCCTAATGCCTAGCCCGCACTTGTGCCCCTGCCTTATGCCTAGCCCGCACTTTTGCCCCTGCCTTATGCCTAGCCCGTACTTGTGCCCCTGCCTTATGCCTAGCCCGCACTTGTGCCCCTGCCTTATGCCTAGCCCGCACTTGTGCCCCTGCCTTATGCCTAGCCCGCACTTGTGCCCCTGCCTTATGCCTAGCCTGCACTTGTGCCCCTGCCTTATGCCTAGCCAGCACTTGTGCCCCTGCCTTATGCCTAGCCAGCACTTGTGCCCCTGCCTTATGCCTAGCCAGCACTTGTGCCCCTGCCAGATGCCTAGCCAGCACTTGTGCCCCTGCCTTATGCCTAGCCAGCACTTGTGCCCCTGCCTTATGCCTAGCAGCACTTGTGCCCCTGCCTGATGCCTAGCCAGCACTTGTGCCCCTGCCTGATGCCTAGCCAGCACTTGTGCCCCTGCCTGATGCCTAGCCAGCACTTGTGCCCATGCCTGATGCCTAGCCAGCACTTGTGCCCCTGCCTGATGCCTAGCCAGCACTTGTGCCCTTGCCTGATGCCTAGCCAGCACTTGTGCCCCTGCCTGATGCCTAGCCAGCACTTGTGCCCCTGCCTGATGCCTAGCCAGCACTTGTGCCCCTGCCTGATGCCTAGCCAGCACTTGTGCCCCTGCCTGATGCCTAGCCAGCACTTGTGCCCCTGCCTGATGCCTAGCCAGCACTTGTGCCCCTGCCTGATGCCTAGCCAGCACTTGTGCCCCTGCCTGATGCCTAGCCAGCACTTGTGCCCCTGCCTGATGCCTAGCCAGCACTTGTGCCCCTGCCTGATGCCTAGCCAGCACTTGTGCCCCTGCCTGATGCCTAGCCAGCACTTGTGCCCCTGCCTGATGCCTAGCCAGCACTTGTGCCCCTGCCTGATGCCTAGCCAGCACTTGTGCCCCTGCCTGATGCCTAGCCAGCACTTGTGCCCCTGCCTGATGCCTAGCCAGCACTTGTGCCCCTGCCTTATGCCTAGCCAGCACTTGTGCCCCTGCCTGATGCCTAGCCAGCACTTGTGCCCCTGCCTGATGCCTAGCCAGCACTTGTGCTCCTGCCTGATGCCTAGCCAGCACTTGTGCCCCTGCCTGATGCCTAGCCAGCACTTGTGCCCCTGCCTGATGCCTAGCCAGCACTTGTGCCCCTGCCTGATGCCTAGCCAGCACTTGTGCCCCTGCCTGATGCCTAGCCAGCACTTGTGCCCCTGCCTGATGCCTAGCCAGCACTTGTGCCCCTGCCTGATGCCTAGCCAGCAATTGTGCCCCTGCCTGATGCCTAGCCAGCACTTGTGCCCCTGCCTGATGCCTAGCCCGCACTTGTGCCCCTGCCTGATGCCTAGCCAGCACTTGTGCCCCTGCCTGATGCCTAGCCAGCACTTGTGCCCCTGCCTGATGCCTAGCCAGCACTTGTGCCCCTGCCTGATGCCTAGCCAGCACTTGTGCCCCTGCCTGATGCCTAGCCAGCACTTGTGCCCCTGCCTGATGCCTAGCCAGCACATGTGCCCCTGCCTGATGCCTAGCCAGCACTTGTGCCCCTGCCTGATGCCTAGCCAGCACTTGTGCCCCTGCCTGATGCCTAGCCAGCACTTGTGCCCCTGCCAGATGCCTAGCCAGCACTTGTGCCCCTGCCTTATGCCTAGCCAGCACTTGTGCCCCTGCCTTATGCCTAGCCAGCACTTGTGCCCCTGCCTTATGCCTAGCCAGCACTTGTGCCCCTGCCTTATGCCTAGCCAGCACTTGTGCCCCTGTCTTATGCCTAGCCAGCACTTTTGAGCCCCTTGCATTATTGTTTTTTTGTCTTTAGCTTCATGTTGGTTATGCACACAGGGCAGGCTTTATGCTCTTCGCTCTTGTCCCGTCTGAATGCACATGCACGACTGTATTTGGGGACGAAGGCATTACCCATTGAAGGAGGACAGACAAGATGTGCCTGGTCGCTTGGAGCATGGGGGTTATGGAGTGGCTCCGCACTGTACAACAAAGGATCTAGTTCTAAATGTCCAAGCACAGTCTAGAGGGGTGAAAGCTAGCTCTTCACCCCTAAGGGTGCCTATCCCTTTATGCAAAGAGTTAGCCGTATTCCTTATGCGTAGCCATCACTTGTGCCCCTGCCTTAAGCCTAGCCTGCACAGGTGCCCCTGCCTTATACCTAGCCAGCACTTGTGCCCCTGCCTTATGCCTAGCTTGCACTTGTGCCTCTGCCTTATGCTTCGTTTGCATTTGTGCCCCTGCCCAAAGCCTAGCCAGCACTTGTGCCCCTGCCTTATACCTAGCCAGCACTTGTGCCCCTGCCTTATGCCTAGCTTGCACTTGTGCCTCTGCCTTATGCTTAGTTTGTACTTGTGCCCCTGCCTGATGCCTAGCCAGCACTTGTACCCCTGCCTGATGCCTAGCCAGCACTTGTGCCCCTGCCTGATGCCTAGCCAGCACTTGTGCCCCTGCCTGATGCCTAGCCAGCACTTGTGCCCCTGCCTGATGCCTAGCCCGCACTTGTGCCCCTGCCTTATGCCTAGCCAGCACTTGTGCCCCTGCCTTATGCCTGGCCAGCACTTGTGCCCCTGCCTTATGCCTAGCCAGCACTTGTGATCTTGCCTTATGCCTAGCCTGCACTTTTGCCCCTGTCTTATGCCTAGCCCGCACTTGTGCCCCTGCCTGCTGCCTAGCCTGCACTTGTGCCCCTGCCTTCTGCCTAGCCTGCACTTGTGCCCCTGCCTTATGCCTAGCCTGCACTTGTGCCCCTGCCTTATGCCTAGCCAGCACTTGTGCCCCTGCCTTATGCCTAGCCATCACTTGTGCCCCTGCCTCATGCCTAGCCAGCACTTGTGCCCCTGCCTTATGCCTAGCCAGCACTTGTGCCCCTGCCTTATACCTAGCCAGCACTTGTGCCCCTGCCTTATGCCTAGCCAGCACTTGTGCCCCTCCTTATGCCTAGCCAGCACTTGTGCCCCTGCCTCATGCCTAGCCAGCACTTGTGCCCCTGCCTCATGCCTAGCCAGCACTTGTGCCCCTGCCTCATGCCTAGCCAGCACTTGTGCCCCTGCCTCATGCCTAGCCAGCACTTGTGCCCCTGCCTTATGCCTAGCCAGCACTTGTGCCCCTGCCTTATGCCTAGCCAGCACTTGTGCCCCTGCCTTATGCCTAGCCAGCACTTGTGCCTTTGCCTGATGCCTAGCCAGCACTTTTGCCCCTGCCTGATGCCTAACCAGCACTTGTGCCCCTGCCTGATGCCTAGCCAGCACTTGTGCCCCTGCCTGATGCCTAGCCAGCACTTGTGCCCCTGCTTGATGCCTAGCCAGCACTTGTGCCCCTGCCTGATGCCTAGCCAGCACTTGGGCCCCTGCCTGATGCCTAGCCAGCACTTGGGCCCCTGCCTGATGCCTAGCCAGCACTTGGGCCCCTGCCTGATGCCTAGCTAGCACTTGGGCCCCTGCCTGATGCCTAGCCAGCACTTGGGCCCCTGCCTGATGCCTAGCCACACTTGGGCCCCTGCCTGATGCCTAGCCAGCACTTGGGCCCCTGCCTGATGCCTAGCCAGCACTTGGGCCCCTGCCTGATGCCTAGCCAGCACTTGGGCCCCTGCCTGATGCCTAGCCCGCATTTGTGCCCCTGCCTTATGCCTAGCCCGCACTTGTGCCCCTGCCTTATGCCTAGCCCGCACTTGTGCCCCTGCCTTATGCCTAGCCCGCACTTGTGCCCCTGCCTTATGCCTAGCCCGCACTTGTGCCCCTGCCTTATGCCTAGCCCGCACGTGTGCCCCTGCCTTATGCCTAGCCCGCACGTGTGCCCCTGCCTTATGCCTAGCCCGCACGTGTGCCCCTGCCTTATGCCTAGCCCGCACGTGTGCCCCTGCCTTATGCCTAGCCCGCACTTGTGCCCCTGCCTTATGCCTAGCCCGCACTTGTGCCCCTGCCTTATGCCTAGCCCGCACTTGTGCCCCTGCCTTATGCCTAGCCCGCACTTGTGCCCCTGCCTTATGCCTAGCCCGCACTTGTGCCCCTGCCTTATGCCTAGCCCGCACTTGTGCCCCTGCCTTATGCCTAGCCCGCACTTGTGCCCCTGCCTTATGCCTAGCCCGCACTTTTGCCCCTGCCTTATGCCTAGCCCGCACTTGTGCCCCTGCCTTATGCCTAGCCCGCACTTGTGCCCCTGCCTTATGCCTAGCCCGCACTTGTGCCCCTGCCTTATGCCTAGCCAGCACTTTTGAGCCCCTTGCATTATTGTTTTTTTGTCTTTAGCTTCATGTTGGTTATGCACACAGGGCAGGCTTTACGCTCTTCGCTCTAGTCCCGTCTGAATGCACATGCACGACTGTAATTGGGGACGAAGGCATTACCCAATAACGGAGGACACACAAGATGTACCTGGTCGCTTGGAGCATGGGGGTTATGGAGTGGCTCCGCACTGTACAACAAAGGATCTAGTTCTAAATGTCCAAGCACAGAGTAGAGGGGTGAAAGCTAGCTCTTCACCCCTAAGGGTGCCTATCCCTGTATGCAAAGAGGGCAAAGAGTTAGCCGTATGCCTTATGTGTAGCCATCACTTGTGCCCCTGCCTTAAGCCTAGCCTGCATAGGTGCCCCTGCTTTATGCCTTGCTTGCACTTGTGCCTCTGCCTTATGCTTAGTTTGTACTTGTGCCCCTGCCTAAAGCCTAGCCC
The DNA here is from genome assembly GCF_032444005.1 of Ranitomeya imitator. NCBI lineage: Eukaryota > Metazoa > Chordata > Amphibia > Anura > Dendrobatidae > Ranitomeya > Ranitomeya imitator. The sequence continues at coordinate 109,581,031 of NC_091288.1, read as the reverse complement.
GCACTTGTGCCCCTGCCTTATGCCTAGCCCTCACTTGTGCCCCTGCCTTATGCCTAGCCCGCACTTGTGCCCCTGCCTTATGCCTAGCCCGCACTTGTGCCCCTGCCTTATGCCTAGCCCGCACTTGTGCCCCTGCCTTATGCCTAGCCCGCACTTGTGCCCCTGCCTTATGCCTAGCCCGCACTTGTGCCCCTGCCTTATGCCTAGCCCGCACTTGTGCCCCTGCCTGATGCCTAGCCCGCACTTGTGCCCCTGCCTAATGCCTAGCCCGCACTTGTGCCCCTGCCTTATGCCTAGCCCGCACTTTTGCCCCTGCCTTATGCCTAGCCCGTACTTGTGCCCCTGCCTTATGCCTAGCCCGCACTTGTGCCCCTGCCTTATGCCTAGCCCGCACTTGTGCCCCTGCCTTATGCCTAGCCTGCACTTGTGCCCCTGCCTTATGCCTAGCCAGCACTTGTGCCCCTGCCTTATGCCTAGCCAGCACTTGTGCCCCTGCCTTATGCCTAGCCAGCACTTGTGCCCCTGCCAGATGCCTAGCCAGCACTTGTGCCCCTGCCTTATGCCTAGCCAGCACTTGTGCCCCTGCCTTATGCCTAGCAGCACTTGTGCCCCTGCCTGATGCCTAGCCAGCATTTGTGCCCCTGCCTGATGCCTAGCCAGCACTTGTGCCCATGCCTGATGCCTAGCCAGCACTTGTGCCCCTGCCTGATGCCTAGCCAGCACTTGTGCCCTTGCCTGATGCCTAGCCAGCACTTGTGCCCCTGCCTGATGCCTAGCCAGCACTTGTGCCCCTGCCTGATGCCTAGCCAGCACTTGTGCCCCTGCCTGATGCCTAGCCAGCACTTGTGCCCCTGCCTGATGCCTAGCCAGCACTTGTGCCCCTGCCTGATGCCTAGCCAGCACTTGTGCCCCTGCCTGATGCCTAGCCAGCACTTGTGCCCCTGCCTGATGCCTAGCCAGCACTTGTGCCCCTGCCTGATGCCTAGCCAGCACTTGTGCCCCTGCCTGATGCCTAGCCAGCACTTGTGCCCCTGCCTGATGCCTAGCCAGCACTTGTGCCCCTGCCTGATGCCTAGCCAGCACTTGTGCCCCTGCCTGATGCCTAGCCAGCACTTGTGCCCCTGCCTGATGCCTAGCCAGCACTTGTGCCCCTGCCTGATGCCTAGCCAGCACTTGTGCCCCTGCCTGATGCCTAGCCAGCACTTGTGCCCCTGCCTTATGCCTAGCCAGCACTTGTGCCCCTGCCTGATGCCTAGCCAGCACTTGTGCCCCTGCCTGATGCCTAGCCAGCACTTGTGCTCCTGCCTGATGCCTAGCCAGCACTTGTGCCCCTGCCTGATGCCTAGCCAGCACTTGTGCCCCTGCCTGATGCCTAGCCAGCACTTGTGCCCCTGCCTGATGCCTAGCCAGCACTTGTGCCCCTGCCTGATGCCTAGCCAGCACTTGTGCCCCTGCCTGATGCCTAGCCAGCACTTGTGCCCCTGCCTGATGCCTAGCCAGCACTTGTGCCCCTGCCTGATGCCTAGCCAGCAATTGTGCCCCTGCCTGATGCCTAGCCAGCACTTGTGCCCCTGCCTGATGCCTAGCCCGCACTTGTGCCCCTGCCTGATGCCTAGCCAGCACTTGTGCCCCTGCCTGATGCCTAGCCAGCACTTGTGCCCCTGCCTGATGCCTAGCCAGCACTTGTGCCCCTGCCTGATGCCTAGCCAGCACTTGTGCCCCTGCCTGATGCCTAGCCAGCACTTGTGCCCCTGCCTGATGCCTAGCCAGCACATGTGCCCCTGCCTGATGCCTAGCCAGCACTTGTGCCCCTGCCTGATGCCTAGCCAGCACTTGTGCCCCTGCCTGATGCCTAGCCAGCACTTGTGCCCCTGCCAGATGCCTAGCCAGCACTTGTGCCCCTGCCTTATGCCTAGCCAGCACTTGTGCCCCTGCCTTATGCCTAGCCAGCACTTGTGCCCCTGCCTTATGCCTAGCCAGCACTTGTGCCCCTGCCTTATGCCTAGCCAGCACTTGTGCCCCTGTCTTATGCCTAGCCAGCACTTTTGAGCCCCTTGCATTATTGTTTTTTTGTCTTTAGCTTCATGTTGGTTATGCACACAGGGCAGGCTTTATGCTCTTCGCTCTTGTCCCGTCTGAATGCACATGCACGACTGTATTTGGGGACGAAGGCATTACCCATTGAAGGAGGACAGACAAGATGTGCCTGGTCGCTTGGAGCATGGGGGTTATGGAGTGGCTCCGCACTGTACAACAAAGGATCTAGTTCTAAATGTCCAAGCACAGTCTAGAGGGGTGAAAGCTAGCTCTTCACCCCTAAGGGTGCCTATCCCTTTATGCAAAGAGTTAGCCGTATTCCTTATGCGTAGCCATCACTTGTGCCCCTGCCTTAAGCCTAGCCTGCACAGGTGCCCCTGCCTTATACCTAGCCAGCACTTGTGCCCCTGCCTTATGCCTAGCTTGCACTTGTGCCTCTGCCTTATGCTTAGTTTGCATTTGTGCCCCTGCCCAAAGCCTAGCCAGCACTTGTGCCCCTGCCTTATACCTAGCCAGCACTTGTGCCCCTGCCTTATGCCTAGCTTGCACTTGTGCCTCTGCCTTATGCTTAGTTTGTACTTGTGCCCCTGCCTGATGCCTAGCCAGCACTTGTACCCCTGCCTGATGCCTAGCCAGCACTTGTGCCCCTGCCTGATGCCTAGCCAGCACTTGTGCCCCTGCCTGATGCCTAGCCAGCACTTGTGCCCCTGCCTGATGCCTAGCCCGCACTTGTGCCCCTGCCTTATGCCTAGCCAGCACTTGTGCCCCTGCCTTATGCCTGGCCAGCACTTGTGCCCCTGCCTTATGCCTAGCCAGCACTTGTGATCTTGCCTTATGCCTAGCCTGCACTTTTGCCCCTGTCTTATGCCTAGCCCGCACTTGTGCCCCTGCCTGCTGCCTAGCCTGCACTTGTGCCCCTGCCTTCTGCCTAGCCTGCACTTGTGCCCCTGCCTTATGCCTAGCCTGCACTTGTGCCCCTGCCTTATGCCTAGCCAGCACTTGTGCCCCTGCCTTATGCCTAGCCATCACTTGTGCCCCTGCCTCATGCCTAGCCAGCACTTGTGCCCCTGCCTTATGCCTAGCTAGCACTTGTGCCCCTGCCTTATACCTAGCCAGCACTTGTGCCCCTGCCTTATGCCTAGCCAGCACTTGTGCCCCTCCTTATGCCTAGCCAGCACTTGTGCCCCTGCCTCATGCCTAGCCAGCACTTGTGCCCCTGCCTCATGCCTAGCCAGCACTTGTGCCCCTGCCTCATGCCTAGCCAGCACTTGTGCCCCTGCCTCATGCCTAGCCAGCACTTGTGCCCCTGCCTCATGCCTAGCCAGCACTTGTGCCCCTGCCTTATGCCTAGCCAGCACTTGTGCCCCTGCCTTATGCCTAGCCAGCACTTGTGCCCCTGCCTTATGCCTAGCCAGCACTTGTGCCTTTGCCTGATGCCTAGCCAGCAATTTTGCCCCTGCCTGATGCCTAACCAGCACTTGTGCCCCTGCCTGATGCCTAGCCAGCACTTGTGCCCCTGCCTGATGCCTAGCCAGCACTTGTGCCCCTGCTTGATGCCTAGCCAGCACTTGGGCCCCTGCCTGATGCCTAGCCAGCACTTGGGCCCCTGCCTGATGCCTAGCCAGCACTTGGGCCCCTGCCTGATGCCTAGCCAGCACTTGGGCCCCTGCCTGATGCCTAGCTAGCACTTGGGCCCCTGCCTGATGCCTAGCCAGCACTTGGGCCCCTGCCTGATGCCTAGCCAGCACTTGGGCCCCTGCCTGATGCCTAGCCAGCACTTGGGCCCCTGCCTGATGCCTAGCCAGCACTTGGGCCCCTGCCTGATGCCTAGCCAGCACTTGGGCCCCTGCCTGATGCCTAGCCCGCATTTGTGCCCCTGCCTTATGCCTAGCCCGCACTTGTGCCCCTGCCTTATGCCTAGCCCGCACTTGTGCCCCTGCCTTATGCCTAGCCCGCACTTGTGCCCCTGCCTTATGCCTAGCCCGCACTTGTGCCCCTGCCTTATGCCTAGCCCGCACGTGTGCCCCTGCCTTATGCCTAGCCCGCACGTGTGCCCCTGCCTTATGCCTAGCCCGCACGTGTGCCCCTGCCTTATGCCTAGCCCGCACGTGTGCCCCTGCCTTATGCCTAGCCCGCACTTGTGCCCCTGCCTTATGCCTAGCCCGCACTTGTGCCCCTGCCTTATGCCTAGCCCGCACTTGTGCCCCTGCCTTATGCCTAGCCCGCACTTGTGCCCCTGCCTTATGCCTAGCCCGCACTTGTGCCCCTGCCTTATGCCTAGCCCGCACTTGTGCCCCTGCCTTATGCCTAGCCTGCACTTGTGCCCCTGCCTTATGCCTAGCCCGCACTTTTGCCCCTGCCTTATGCCTAGCCCGCACTTGTGCCCCTGCCTTATGCCTAGCCCGCACTTGTGCCCCTGCCTTATGCCTAGCCCGCACTTGTGCCCCTGCCTTATGCCTAGCCAGCACTTTTGAGCCCCTTGCATTATTGTTTTTTTGTCTTTAGCTTCATGTTGGTTATGCACACAGGGCAGGCTTTACGCTCTTCGCTCTAGTCCCGTCTGAATGCACATGCACGACTGTAATTGGGGACGAAGGCATTACCCATTAACGGAGGACACACAAGATGTACCTGGTCGCTTGGAGCATGGGGGTTATGGAGTGGCTCCGCACTGTACAACAAAGGATCTAGTTCTAAATGTCCAAGCACAGAGTAGAGGGGTGAAAGCTAGCTCTTCACCCCTAAGGGTGCCTATCCCTTTATGCAAAGAGTGCAAAGAGTTAGCCGTATGCCTTATGTGTAGTCATCACTTGTGCCCCTTCCTTAAGCCTAGCCTGCACAGGTGCCCCTGCCTTATACCTAGCCAGCACTTGTGCCCCTGCCTTATGCCTAGCTTGCACTTGTGCCTCTGCCGTATGCTTAGTTTGTACTTGTGCCCCTGCCTTATGCCTAGTCAGCACTTGTGCCCCTGCCTTATGCCTAGCCAGCACTTGTACCCCTGCCTTATGCCTAACCAGCACTTGTACCCCTGCCTTATGCCTAACCAGCCCTTGTGCCCCTGCCTTATGCCTAGCCAGCACTTGTGCCCCTGCCTTATGCCTAGCCAGCACTTGTGCCCCTGCCTAACGCCTAGCCAGCACTTGTGCCCCTGCCTTACGCCTAGCCAGCACTTGTGCCCCTGCCCTATGCCTAGCCAGCACTTGTGCCCCTGCCTTATGCCTAGCCCGCACTTGTGCCCCTGCCTTATGCCTAGCCCGCACTTGTGCCCCTGCCTTATGCCTAGCCCGCACTTGTGCCCCTGCCTTATGCCTAGCCGGCACTTGTGCCACTGCCTTATGCCTAGCCGGCACTTGTGCCCCTGCCTGATGCCTAGCCGGCCCTTGTGCCCCTGCCTGATGCCTAGCCGGCCCTTGTGCCCCTGCCTGATGCCTAGCCGGCCCTTGTGCCCCTGCCTGATGCCTAGCCGGCCCTTGTGCCCCTGCCTGATGCCTAGCCGGCCCTTGTGCCCCTGCCTGATGCCTAGCCGGCCCTTGTGCCCCTGCCTGATGCCTAGCCGGCCCTTGTGCCCCTGCCTGATGCCTAGCCGGCCCTTGTGCCCCTGCCTGATGCCTAGCCGGCCCTTGTGCCCCTGCCTGATGCCTAGCCGGCCCTTGTGCCCCTGCCTGATGCCTAGCCGGCCCTTGTGCCCCTGCCTGATGCCTAGCCGGCCCTTGTGCCCCTGCCTGATGCCTAGCCGGCCCTTGTGCCCCTGCCTGATGCCTAGCCGGCCCTTGTGCCCCTGCCTGATGCCTAGCCGGCACTTGTGCCCCTGCCTGATGCCTAGCCGGCACTTGTGCCCCTGCCTGATGCCTAGCCCGCACTTTTGCCCCTGCCTTATGCCTAGCCCGCACTTTTGCCCCTGCCTTATGCCTAGCCCGCACTTGTGCCCCTGGCTTATGCCTAGCCCGCACTTGTGCCCCTGCCTTATGCCTAGCCCGCACTTGTGCCCCTGCATTATGCCTAGCCAGCACTTGTGCCCCTGCCTTATGCCTAGCCAGCACTTGTGCCCCTGCCTTATGCCTAGCCAGCACTTGTGCCCCTGACTTATGCCTAGCCAGCACTTGTGCCCCTGCCTTATGCCTAGCCTGCACTTGTGCCCCTGCCTGATGCCTAGCCAGCACTTGGGCCCCTGCCTGATGCCTAGCCAGCACTTGGGCCCCTGCCTGATGCCTAGCCAGCACTTGGGCCCCTGCCTGATGCCTAGCCAGCAATTGGGCCCCTGCCTGATGCCTAGCCAGCACTTGGGCCCTGCCTGATGCCTAGCCAGCACTTGGGCCCCTGCCTGATGCCTAGCCAGCACTTGGGCCCCTGCCTGATGCCTAGCCAGCACTTGGGCCCCTGCCTGATGCCTAGCCAGCACTTGGGCCCCTGCCTGATGCCTAGCCAGCACTTGGGCCCCTGCCTGATGCCTAGCCAGCACTTGGGCCCCTGCCTGATGCCTAGCCAGCACTTGGGCCCCTGCCTGATGCCTAGCCAGCACTTGGGCCCCTGCCTGATGCCTAGCCAGCACTTGGGCCCCTGCCTGATGCCTAGCCAGCACTTGGGCCCCTGCCTGATGCCTAGCCAGCACTTGGGCCCCTGCCTGATGCCTAGCCAGCACTTGGGCCCCTGCCTGATGCCTAGCCAGCACTTGGGCCCCTGCCTGATGCCTAGCCAGCACTTGGGCCCCTGCCTGATGCCTAGCCAGCACTTGGGCCCCTGCCTGATGCCTAGCCAGCACTTGGGCCCCTGCCTGATGCCTAGCCAGCACTTGGGCCCCTGCCTGATGCCTAGCCAGCACTTGGGCCCCTGCCTGATGCCTAGCCAGCACTTGGGCCCCTGCCTGATGCCTAGCCAGCACTTGGGCCCCTGCCTGATGCCTAGCCAGCACTTGGGCCCCTGCCTGATGCCTAGCCAGCACTTGGGCCCCTGCCTGATGCCTAGCCCGCACTTGGGCCCCTGCCTGATGCCTAGCCCGCACTTGGGCCCCTGCCTGATGCCGAGCCCGCACTTGGGCCCCTGCCTGATGCCTAGCCCGCACTTGGGCCCCTGCCTGATGCCTAGCCCGCACTTGTGCCCCTGCCTGATGCCTAGCCCGCACTTGTGCCCCTGCCTTATGCCTAGCCCGCACTTGTGCCCCTGCCTTATGCCTAGCCCGCACTTGTGCCCCTGCCTTATGCCTAGCCCGCACTTGTGCCCCTGCCCTATGCCTAGCCCGCACTTGTGCCCCTGCCCTATGCCTAGCCCGCACTTGTGCCCCTGCCCTATGCCTAGCCCGCACTTGTGCCCCTGCCTTATGCCTAGCCCGCACTTGTGCCCCTGCCTTATGTCTAGCCCGCACTTGTGCCCCTGCCTTATGCCTAGCCCGCACTTGTGCCCCTGCCTTATGCCTAGCCAGCACTTGTGCCCCTGCCTGATGCCTAGCCAGCACTTGGGCCCCTGCCTGATGCCTAGCCAGCACTTGGGCCCCTGCCTGATGCCTAGCCAGCACTTGGGCCCCTGCCTGATGCCTAGCCAGCACTTGGGCCCCTGCCTGATGCCTAGCCAGCACTTGGGCCCCTGCCTGATGCCTAGCCAGCACTTGGGCCCCTGCCTGATGCCTAGCCAGCACTTGGGCCCCTGCCTGATGCCTAGCCAGCACTTGGGCCCCTGCCTGATGCCTAGCCAGCACTTGGGCCCCTGCCTGATGCCTAGCCCGCATTTGTGCCCCTGCCTTATGCCTAGCCCGCACTTGTGCCCCTGCCTTATGCCTAGCCCGCACTTGTGCCCCTGCCTTATGCCTAGCCCACACTTGTGCCCCTGCCTTATGCCTAGCCCGCACTTGTGCCCCTGCCTTATGCCTAGCCCGCACGTGTGCCCCTGCCTTATGCCTAGCCCGCACGTGTGCCCCTGCCTTATGCCTAGCCCGCACGTGTGCCCCTGCCTTATGCCTAGCCCGCACGTGTGCCCCTGCCTTATGCCTAGCCCGCACTTGTGCCCCTGCCTTATGCCTAGCCCGCACTTGTGCCCCTGCCTTATGCCTAGCCCGCACTTGTGCCCCTGCCTTATGCCTAGCCCGCACTTGTGCCCCTGCCTTATGCCTAGCCTGCACTTGTGCCCCTGCCTTATGCCTAGCCCGCACTTGTGCCCCTGCCTTATGCCTAGCCCGCACTTGTGCCCCTGCCTTATGCCTAGCCCGCACTTTTGCCCCTGCCTTATGCCTAGCCCGCACTTGTGCCCCTGCCTTATGCCTAGCCCGCACTTGTGCCCCTGCCTTATGCCTAGCCCGCACTTGTGCCCCTGCCTTATGCCTAGCCCGCACTTGTGCCCCTGCCTTATGCCTAGCCCGCACTTGTCCCCCTGCCTTATGCCTAGCCCGCACTTGTGCCCCTGCCTTATGCCTAGCCCGCACTTGTGCCCCTGCCTTATGCCTAGCCAGCACTTTTGAGCCCCTTGCATTATTGTTTTTTTGTCTTTAGCTTCATGTTGGTTATGCACACAGGGCAGGCTTTACGCTCTTCGCTCTAGTCCCGTCTGAATGCACATGCACGACTGTAATTGGGGACGAAGGCATTACCCAATAACGGAGAACACACAAGATGTACCTGGTCGCTTGGAGCATGGGGGTTATGGAGTGGCTCCGCACTGTACAACAAAGGATCTAGTTCTAAATGTCCAAGCACAGAGTAGAGGGGTGAAAGCTAGCTCTTCACCCCTAAGGGTGCCTATCCCTTTATGCAAAGAGTGCAAAGAGTTAGCCGTATGCCTTATGTGTAGCCATCACTTGTGCCCCTTCCTTAAGCCTAGCCTGCACAGGTGCCCCTGCCTTATACCTAGCCAGCACTTGTGCCCCTGCCTTATGCCTAGCTTGCACTTGTGCCTCTGCCGTATGCTTAGTTTGTACTTGTGCCCCTGCCTTATGCCTAGTCAGCACTTGTGCCCCTGCCTTATGCCTAGCCAGCACTTGTACCCCTGCCTTATGCCTAACCAGCACTTGTACCCCTGCCTTATGCCTAACCAGCCCTTGTGCCCCTGCCTTATGCCTAGCCAGCACTTGTGCCCCTGCCTTATGCCTAGCCAGCACTTGTGCCCCTGCCTAACGCCTAGCCAGCACTTGTGCCCCTGCCTTACGCCTAGCCAGCACTTGTGCCCCTGCCCTATGCCTAGCCAGCACTTGTGCCCCTGCCTTATGCCTAGCCCGCACTTGTGCCCCTGCCTTATGCCTAGCCCGCACTTGTGCCCCTGCCTTATGCCTAGCCCGCACTTGTGCCCCTGCCTTATGCCTAGCCGGCACTTGTGCCCCTGCCTTATGCCTAGCCGGCACTTGTGCCCCTGCCTGATGCCTAGCCGGCCCTTGTGCCCCTGCCTGATGCCTAGCCGGCCCTTGTGCCCCTGCCTGATGCCTAGCCGGCCCTTGTGCCCCTGCCTGATGCCTAGCCGGCCCTTGTGCCCCTGCCTGATGCCTAGCCGGCCCTTGTGCCCCTGCCTGATGCCTAGCCGGCCCTTGTGCCCCTGCCTGATGCCTAGCCGGCCCTTGTGCCCCTGCCTGATGCCTAGCCGGCCCTTGTGCCCCTGCCTGATGCCTAGCCGGCCCTTGTGCCCCTGCCTGATGCCTAGCCGGCCCTTGTGCCCCTGCCTGATGCCTAGCCGGCCCTTGTGCCCCTGCCTGATGCCTAGCCGGCCCTTGTGCCCCTGCCTGATGCCTAGCCGGCACTTGTGCCCCTGCCTGATGCCTAGCCGGCACTTGTGCCCCTGCCTGATGCCTAGCCCGCACTTGTGCCCCTGCCTTATGCCTAGCCCGCACTTGTGCCCCTGCCTTATGCCTAGCCCGCACTTGTGCCCCTGCCTTATGCCTAGCCCGCACTTGTGCCCCTGCCTTATGCCTAGCCCGCACTTGTGCCCCTGCCTTATGCCTAGCCCGCACTTGTGCCCCTGCCTTATGCCTAGCCCTCACTTGTGCCCCTGCCTGATGCCTAGCCAGCACTTTTGAGCCCCCTGCATTATTGTTTTTTTGTCTTTAGCTTCATGTTGGTTATGCACACAGGGCAGGCTTTACGCTCTTCGCTCTAGTCCCGTCTGAATGCACATGCACGACTGTAATTGGGGACGAAGGCATTACCCAATAACGGAGGACACACAAGATTTACCTGGTCGCTTGGAGCATGGGGGTTATGGAGTGGCTCCGCACTGTACAACAAAGGATCTAGTTCTAAATGTCCAAGCACAGAGTAGAGGGGTGAAAGCTAGCTCTTCACCCCTAAGGGTGCCTATCCCTTTATGCAAAGAGTGCAAAGAGTTAGCCGTATGCCTTATGTGTAGCCATCACTTGTGCCCCTGCCTTAAGCCTAGCCTGCACAGGTGCCCATGCCTTATACCTAGCCAGCACTTGTGCCCCTGCCTTATGCCTAGCTTGCACTTGTGCCTCTGCCTTATGCTTAGTTTGTACTTGTGCCCCTGCCTTATGCCTAGCCAGCACTTGTGCCCCTGCCTTATGCCTAGCCAGCACTTGTGCCCCTGCCTTATGCCTAACCAGCCCTTGTGCCCCTGCCTTATGCCTAGCCAGCACTTGTGCCCCTGCCTTATGCCTAGCCAGCACTTGTGCCCCTGCCTTACGCCTAGCCAGCACTTGTGCCCCTGCCTTACGCCTAGCCAGCACTTGTGCCCCTGCCCTATGCCTAGCCAGCACTTGTGCCCCTGCCTTAAGCCTAGCCAGCACTTGTGCCCCTGCCTTAAGCCTTGCCTGAACAGGTGCCCCAGCCTTATGCCTAGCTTGCACTTGTGCCTCTGCCTTATGCTTAGTTTGTACTTGTGCCCCTGCCTAAAGCCTAGCCCGCACTTGTGCCCCTGCCGTATGACTAGCCCGCACTTGTGCCCCTGCCTTATGCTTAGCCCGCACTTGTGCCCCTGCCTTATGCCTAGCCCGCACTTGTGCCCCTGTTTTATGCCTAACCCGCACTTGTGCCCCTGCCTTATGCCTAGCCCGCACTTGTGCCCCTGCCTTATGCCTAGCCCGCACTTGTGCCCCTGCCCTATGCCTAGCCCGCACTTGTGCCTCTGCCTTATGCCTAGCCAACAATTGTGCCCCTGCCTTATGACTAGCCAGCACTTGTGCCCCTGCCTTATGCCTAACCAGCACTTGTGCCCCTGCCTTATGCCTAGCCAGCACTTGTGCCCCTGCCTTATGCCCAGCCCGCACTTGTGCCCCTGCCTTACGACTAGCCAACACTTGTGCCCCTGCCTTACTCCTAGCCAACACTTGTGCCCCTGCCTTATGCCTAGCCAGCACTTGTGCCCCTGCCTTATGCCTAGCCAGCACTTGTGCCCCTGCCTTATGCCTAGCCAGCACTTGTGCCCCTGCCTGATGCCCAGCCCGCACTTGTGCCCCTGCCTTACGCCTAGCCCGCACTTGTGCCCCTGCCTTATGCCTAGCCCGCACTTGTGCCCCTGCCTTATGCCTAGCCAGCACTTGTGCCCCTGCCTTATGCCTAGACAGCACTTGTGCCCCTGCCTTATGCCTAGACAGCACTTGTGCCCCTGCCTGATGCCTATCCAGCACTTTGGAGCCCCTGCCTTATGCCTAGCCAGCACTTTGGAAACCCTGCCTTATGCCTAGCCAGCACTTTGATGCCCCTTCCATTATTGTTTTTTTGGATTTAGCTAAATGTTGGTTATGCACACAGGGCAGGCTTTACGCTCTTCGCTCTTGTCCCGTCTGAATGGACATGCACGACTGTAATTGAGGACTAAGGCATTACCCATTTACGGAGGACAGACAAGATGTGCCTGGTCGCTTGGATCATGTGGGTTATGGAGTGGCTCCGCACTGTACAACAAAGGATCTAGTTCTAAATGTCCAAGTACAGAATAGAGGGGTGAAAGCTAGCTCTTCACCCCTAAGGGTGCCTATCCCTTTATGCAAAGAGTGCAAAGAGTTAGCCGTATTCCTGATGTGTAGCCATCACTTGTGCCCCTGCCTTAAGCCTTGCCTGAACAGGTGCCCCAGCCTTATGCCTAGCTTGCACTTGTGCCTCTGCCTTATGCTTAGTTTGTACTTGTGCCCCTGCCTAAAGCCTAGCTCGCACTTGTGCCCCTGCCATATGACTAGCCCGAACTTGTGCCCCTGCCTTATGCTTAGCCCGCACTTGTGCCCCTGCCTTATGCCTAGCCCGCACTTGTGCCCCTGCTTTATGCCAAACCCGCACTTGTGCCCCTGCCTTATGCCTAGCCCGCACTTGTGCCCCTGCCTTATGCCTAGCCCGCACTTGTGCCCCTGCCCTATGCCTAGCCCGCACTTGTGCCCCTGCCTTATGCCTAGCCAAAAATTGTGCCCCTGCCTTATGACTAGCCAGCACTTGTGCCCCTGCCTTATGCCTAGCCAGCACTTGTGCCCCTGCCTTATGCCTAGCCAGCACTTGTGCCCCTGCCTTATGCCCAGCCCGCACTTGTGCCCCTGCCTTACGCCTAGCCAACACTTGTGCCCCTGCCTTATGCCTAGCCAGCACTTGTGCCCCTGCCTTATGCCCAGCCCGCACTTGTGCCCCTGCCTTACGCCTAGCCAACACTTGTGCCCCTGCCTTACGCCTAGCCCGCACTTGTGCCCCTGCCTTATGCCTAGCCCGCACTTGTGCCCCTGCCTTATGCCTAGCCCGCACTTGTGCCCCTGCCTTATGCCTAGCCCGCACTTGTGCCCTGCCTTATGCCTAGCCCACACTTGTGCCCCTGCCTTATGCCTAGCCCGCACTTGTGCCCCTGCCTTATGCCTAGCCCGCACTTGTGCCCCTGCCTGATGCCTAGCCCGCACTTGTGCCCCTGCCTGATGCCTAGCCGGCACTTGTGCCCCTGCCTGATGCCTAGCCGGCACTTGTGCCCCTGCCTGATGCCTAGCCGGCACTTGTGCCCCTGCCTGATGCCTAGCCGGCACTTGTGCCCCTGCCTGATGCCTAGCCGGCACTTGTGCCCCTGCCTGATGCCTAGCCGGCACTTGTGCCCCTGCCTGATGCCTAGCCGGCACTTGTGCCCCTGCCTGATGCCTAGCCGACACTTGTGCCCCTGCCTGATGCCTAGCCGGCACTTGTGCCCCTGCCTGATGCCTAGCCGGCACTTGTGCCCCTGCCTGATGCCTAGCCGGCACTTGTGCCCCTGCCTGATGCCTAGCCGGCACTTGTGCCCCTGCCTGATGCCTAGCCGGCACTTGTGCCCCTGCCTGATGCCTAGCCGGCACTTGTGCCCCTGCCTGATGCCTAGCCGGCACTTGTGCCCCTGCCTGATGCCTAGCCGGCACTTGTGCCCCTGCCTGATGCCTAGCCGGCACTTGTGCCCCTGCCTGATGCCTAGCCGGCACTTGTGCCCCTGCCTGATGCCTAGCCGGCACTTGTGCCCCTGCCTGATGCCTAGCCGGCACTTGTGCCCCTGCCTGATGCCTAGCCGGCACTTGTGCCCCTGCCTGATGCCTAGCCGGCACTTGTGCCCCTGCCTGATGCCTAGCCGGCACTTGTGCCCCTGCCTGATGCCTAGCCGGCACTTGTGCCCCTGCCTGATGCCTAGCCGACACTTGTGCCCCTGCCTTATGCCTAGCCCGCACTTGTGCCCCTGCCTTATGCCTAGCCCGCACTTGTGCCCCTGCCTTATGCCTAGCCCGCACTTGTGCCCTGCCTTATGCCTAGCCCGCACTTGTGCCCCTGCCTTATGCCTAGCCCGCACTTGTGCCCCTGCCTTATGCCTAGCCCGCACTTGTGCCCCTGCCTGATGCCTAGCCGGCACTTGTGCCCCTGCCTGATGCCTAGCCGGCACTTGTGCCCCTGCCTGATGCCTAGCCGGCACTTGTGCCCCTGCCTGATGCCTAGCCGGCACTTGTGCCCCTGCCTGATGCCTAGCCGGCACTTGTGCCCCTGCCTGATGCCTAGCCGGCACTTGTGCCCCTGCCTGATGCCTAGCCGGCACTTGTGCCCCTGCCTGATGCCTAGCCGGCACTTGTGCCCCTGCCTGATGCCTAGCCGGCACTTGTGCCCCTGCCTGATGCCTAGCCGGCACTTGTGCCCCTGCCTGATGCCTAGCCGGCACTTGTGCCCCTGCCTGATGCCTAGCCGGCACTTGTGCCCCTGCCTGATGCCTAGCCGGCACTTGTGCCCCTGCCTGATGCCTAGCCGGCACTTGTGCCCCTGCCTGATGCCTAGCCGGCACTTGTGCCCCTGCCTGATGCCTAGCCGGCACTTGTGCCCCTGCCTGATGCCTAGCCGGCATTGTGCCCCTGCCTGATGCCTAGCCGGCACTTGTGCCCAGGCCTTAAGCCTAGCCGGCACTTGTGCCCAGGCCTTAAGCCTAGCCGGCACTTGTGCCCAGGCCTTAAGCCTAGCCGGCACTTGTGCCCAGGCCTTAAGCCTAGCCCGCACTTGTGCCCAGGCCTTAAGCCTAGCCCGCACTTGTGCCCAGGCCTTAAGCCTAGCCCGCACTTGTGCCCAGGCCTCAAGCCTAGCCCGCACTTGTGCCCAGGCCTCAAGCCTAGCCCGCACTTGTGCCCAGGCCTCAAGCCTTGCCCGCACTTTTGAGCCCCTTGAATGCTTGTTTGTTTGTTTTTGTCTTCAGCTTCAGGTTGGTTATGCACATAGGGCCAGCTTTACGCTCTTTGCTCTTGTCCCGTCTGAATGCGCATGCACGACTGTAATTGGGGAAGAAGGCATTACACATTTACGGAGGACAGACATGAATTGCCTGGTCGCTTGGAGCATGGGGTTATGGAGAGCCTCCGCACTGTACAACAAAGGATCTAGTCCTAAATGTCCAAGTACAGAGTAGAGGGGTGAAATCTAGCTCTTCACCCTTATGGGTGCCTAACCCTTTATGCAAAGAGTGCAAAGAGTTAGCTGTATGCCTTAAGCCTAGCTAGCACTTGTGCCCATGCCATAAGCCTAGCCAGCACTTGTGCCCCCTGCCTTGATCCTAGCCAGCACTGCACTTGTGCCCATGCCTTAAGCCTAGCCCGCACTTGTGCCCAGGCCTTAAGCCTAGCCTGCACTTGTGCCCATGCCTTAAGCCTAGCCAGCATTTGTGCCCCCTGCCTTGATCCTAGCCAGCACTGCACTGGTGCCCAGGCCTTAAGCCTAGCCAGCACTTGTGCCCAGGCCTTAAGCCTAGCTCGCACTTGTGCCCAGGCCTTAAGCCTAGCTCGCACTTGTGCCCAGGCCTTAAGCCTAGCCCGCACTTGTGCTCAGGCCTTAAGCCTTGCCCGCACTTGTGTCCCTGTCTTAAGCCTAGCCCGCACTTGTGCCCCGGCCTTAAGCCTAGCCCGCACTTGTGCCCCGGCCTTAAGCCTAGCACGCACTTGTGCCCCGGCCTTAAGCCTAGCCTGCACTTGTGCCCAGGCCTTAAGCCTAGCCCGCACTTGTGCCCAGGCCTTAAGCCTTGCCCGCACTTGTGCCCCTGCCTTAAGCCAAGCCCGCACTTGTTCCCAGGCCTTAAGCCTAGCCCCCACTTGTGCCCCGGCCTTAAGCCTAGCCCGCACTTGTGCCCCGGCCTTAAGCCTAGCCCGCACTTGTGCCCCGGCCTTAAGCCTAGCCCGCACTTGTGCCCCGGCCTTTAGCCTAGCCCGCACTTGTGCCCCGGCCTTAAACCTAGCCCGCACTTGTGCCCCGGCCTTAAACCTAGCCCGCACTTGTGCCCCGGCCTTAAGCCTAGCCCGCACTTGTGCCCCGGCCTTAAGCCTAGCCCGCACTTGTGCCCCGGCCTTAAGCCTAGCCCGCACTTGTGCCCCGGCCTTAAGCCTAGCCCGCACTTGTGCCCCGGCCTTAAGCCTAGCCCGCACTTGTGCCCCGGCCTGAAGCCTAGCCCGCACTTGTGCCCCGGCCTTAAGCCTAGCCTGCACTTGTGCCCAGGCCTTAAGCCTAGCCCGCACTTGTGCCCAGGCCTTAAGCCTAGCCCGCACTTGTGCCCAGGCCTTAAGCCTAGCCTGCACTTGTGCCCATGCCTTAAGCGTAGCCAGCATTTGTGCCCCCTGCCTTGATCCTAGCCAGCACTGCACTTGTGCCCATGCCTTAAGCCTAGCCCGCACTTGTGCCCAGGCCTTAAGCCTAGCCTGCACTTGTGCCCATGCCTTAAGCCTAGCCAGCATTTGTGCCCCCTGCCTTGATCCTAGCCAGCACTGCACTTGTGCCCAGGCCTTAAGCCTAGCCCGCACTTGTGCCCAGGCCTTAAGCCTAGCTCACACTTGTGCCCAGGCCTTAAGCCTAGCCTGCACTTGTGCCCATGCCTTAAGTCCAGCCAGCATTTGTGCCCCCTGCCTTGATCCTAGCCAGCACTGCACTTGTGCCCAGGCCTTAAGCCTAGCCCTCACTTGTGCCCAGGCCTTAAGCCTAGCCCGCACTTGTGCCCAGGCCTTAAGCCTAGCCCGCACTTGTGCCCAGGCCTTAAGCCTAGCCCGCACTTTATGCAAAGAGTGCAAAGAGTTAGCTGTATGTCTTAAGCCTAGCCAGCACTTGTGCCCATGCCTTAAGCCTAGCCAGCACTTGTGCCCCCTGCCTTGATCCTAGCCAGCACTGCACTTGTGCCCATGCCTTAAGCCTAGCCAGCACTTGTGCCCCCTGCCTTGATCCTAGCCAGCACTGCACTTGTGCCCATGCCTTAAGCCTTGCCCGCACTTGTGCCCAGGCCTTAAGCCTAGCCTGCACTTGTGCCCATGCCTTAAGCCTAGCCAGCATTTGTGCCCCCTGCCTTGATCCTAGCCAGCACTGCACTTGTGCCCAGGCCTTAAGCCTAGCCAGCACTTGTGCCCAGGCCTTAAGCCTAGCCCGCACTTGTGCCCAGGCCTTAAGCCTAGCCCGCACTTGTGCCCAGGCCTTAAGCCTAGCCCGCACTTTTGAGCCCCTTGAATGCTTGTTTGTTTGTTTTTGTCTTCAGCTTCATGTTGGTTATGCACATAGGGCCAGCTTTACGCTCTTTGCTCTTGTCCTGTCTGAATGCGCATGCACGACTGTAATTGGGGAAGAAGGCATTACCCATTTACGGAGGACAGACAAGAATTGCCTGGTCGCTTGGAGCATGGGTGTCACGATTCCCCCTGACCGCTGTCACCAATGGGTCCGGATTCACACCGTGACCGTCACCCCTACGTCACGGATTGAGGTGACTTTAGGCCAACAGACGGCTATCACATGTGCAGGGGGGCTTATCTTAGTTATCCCTCCACTCCACGATGTGATGAAAAAACCACACACAAGGCTATTGACCTCTTAGTTTACAGCAGGGGCTTATTCTAGGTATCCCACTGCTTTGCTATATACCTCGAACTGCAGGGATTTATGTATATCCCGCTTACAGTTCCACTTAACACTTGCAGCTCTCTGGCGCCCCCTTACTCTCAGGTCAGATTAGGTACTGCACCCTGGGTAATTAGTCGCCAGAAAGGCTGCCTGCTATGTACTGGCTATTGGGCACGCTGCAGCGACGCGATAACTACTCCCACTCAGGCAGGAACAATAATTATTAACGCCGCAGCCGCTACAGCAGCACCCCAAAAGCCTGCACACGGTATCGCCGCCACCAGCTTCGATTAAACGGGTCCGAAGCTAACCCAACACAACAGTAACAGTAGCGTATTTCCCTTCAGAGACTTAGGGTACGGTTTAGAACAGGAGAACGAACTAATATATAATAGTATATCCCATTAAAAATAATTAGGCAGTGCTTTATCAAAAATATTTTATAAAAATGTTATAAATGAGACAATTGCAAATATGTACATGGGTAATTATAACATAAAGGGAATAAATGAGAAAAGCAACACTCACATGTTTAAAGCATGACAGGCATCCAGGCTAGTGGAGTTTTTCCATATGTCCCAGCTCATTTGGACGTGCTGCTGGCTTTAGAAGTCAATCAGTCCAGAAGGAGAAATCAGCAGGAGAACCAGCTGGGGAGCCTGCCACAACCTTAATACCTTAAGGCTTTGACATCACAGAAGGGCTGGCTTATCCAGACCCTCCTCTCTCTACATTCTGCCTAAACTTTAAACTATTTTCTCTGATTTCTATAACTTCACTACAAAACACGCCATGGTTCTAACAAACTCATCATTCATCTCAGATTAACGTGGGCATTCTAATGAGATCAAATATGTCCTATCTGGGATACATATTTACAGAGAAAACCCTACTTCTTTACCAGACGGAGTTAGAAGCCCGAGTTTCATGGGATGTGTAGATACACCGAGTGAGACTACGAATATATATTTTCATGTTCCTAGCTTAAATCGTTTGCCTAATATCTAACACAAACCAAACAAAGAATCTTTCATGGATTCTTGAAGTTTATACTTCCCTTATAGCTGAACAAGAGCTTACACAGGAAATGCTAGTCGTAAATTCCATTCGGCAATAAAACCTCTCTTCCCCCATACTCTCAGAGAAGGAAAGCCAGGAATTTGCAGCTCAAACTGTGCTCCAAGAAGGGGGCTCAGCCCACGCAGGCTAGCAAGGGAACTACTTATGATATTTCATACCATATCGTGACAATGGGGTTATGGAGAGGCTCCGCACTGTACAACAAAGGATCTAGTCCTAAATGTCCAAGTACAGAGTAGAGGGGTGAATGCTAGCTCTTCACCCCTATGGGTGCGTAACCCTTTATGCAAAGAGTGCAAATAGTTAGCTGTATGCCTTAAGCCTAGCCAGCACTTGTGCCCATGCCTTAAGCCTAGCCAGCACTTGTGCCCCCTGCCTTGATCCTAGCCAGCACTGCACTTGTGCCCATGCCTTAAGCCTAGCCCGCACTTGTGCCCAGGCCTTAAGCCTAGCCTGCACTTGTGCCCATGCCTTAAGCCTAGCCAGCATTTGTGCCCCCTGCCTTGATCCTAGCCAGCACTGCACTTGTGCCCAGGCCTTAAGCCTAGCCCGCACTTGTGCCCAGGCCTTAAGCCTAGCCCGCACTTTTGCCCAGTCCTTAAGCCTAGCCCGCACTTGTGCCCAGTCCTTAAGCCTAGCCCGCACTTGTGCCCCGGCCTTAAGCCTAGCCCGCACTTGTGCCCCGGCCTTAAGCCTAGCCCGCACTTGTGCCCCGGCCTTAAGCCTAGCCCGCACTTGTGCCCCGGCCTTAAGCCTAGCCTGCATTTGTGCCCCGGCCTTAAGCCTAGCCCGCACTTGTGCCCCGGCCTTAAGCCTAGCCCGCACTTGTGCTCCGGCCTTAAGCCTAGCCCGCACTTGTGCCCCGGCCTTAAGCCTAGCCCGCACTTGTGCCCCGGCCCTAAGCCTAGCCCGCACTTGTGCCCCGGCCTTAAGCCTAGCCCGCACTTGTGCCCAGGCCTTAAGCCTAGCCCGCACTTGTGCCCAGGCCTTAAGCCTAGCCCGCACTTGTGCCCTCTGCCTTAAGCCTAGCCTGCACTTGTGCCCATGCCTTAAGTCCAGCCAGCATTTGTGCCCCCTGCCTTGATCCTAGCCAGCACTGCACTTGTGCCCAGGCCTTAAGCCTAGCCCTCACTTGTGCCCAGGCCTTAAGCCTAGCCCTCACTTGTGCCCAGGCCTTAAGCCTAGCCCGCACTTGTGCCCAGGCCTTAAGCCTAGCCCGCACTTGTGCCCAGGCCTTAAGCCTAGCCCGCACTTTATGCAAAGAGTGCAAAGAGTTAGCTGTATGTCTTAAGCCTAGCCAGCACTTGTGCCCATGCCTTAAGCCTAGCCAGCACTTGTGCCCCCTGCCTTGATCCTAGCCAGCACTGCACTTGTGCCCATGCCTTAAGCCTAGCCAGCACTTGTGCCCCCTGCCTTGATCCTAGCCAGCACTGCACTTGTGCCCATGCCTTAAGCCTTGCCCGCACTTGTGCCCAGGCCTTAAGCCTAGCCTGCACTTGTGCCCATGCCTTAAGCCTAGCCAGCATTTGTGCCCCCTGCCTTGATCCTAGCCAGCACTGCACTTGTGCCCAGGCCTTAAGCCTAGCCAGCACTTGTGCCCAGGCCTTAAGCCTAGCCCGCACTTGTGCCCAGGCCTTAAGCCTAGCCCGCACTTGTGCCCAGGCCTTAAGCCTAGCCCGCACTTTTGAGCCCCTTGAATGCTTGTTTGTTTGTTTTTGTCTTCAGCTTCATGTTGGTTATGCACATAGGGCCAGCTTTACGCTCTTTGCTCTTGTCCTGTCTGAATGCGCATGCACGACTGTAATTGGGGAAGAAGGCATTACCCATTTACGGAGGACAGACAAGAATTGCCTGGTCGCTTGGAGCATGGGTGTCACGATTCCCCCTGACCGCTGTCACCAATGGGTCCGGATTCACACCGTGACCGTCACCCCTACGTCACGGATTGAGGTGACTTTAGGCCAACAGACGGCTATCACATGTGCAGGGGGGCTTATCTTAGTTATCCCTCCACTCCACGATGTGATGAAAAAACCACACACAAGGCTATTGACCTCTTAGTTTACAGCAGGGGCTTATTCTAGGTATCCCACTGCTTTGCTATATACCTCGAACTGCAGGGATTTATGTATATCCCGCTTACAGTTCCACTTAACACTTGCAGCTCTCTGGCGCCCCCTTACTCTCAGGTCAGATTAGGTACTGCACCCTGGGTAATTAGTCGCCAGAAAGGCTGCCTGCTATGTACTGGCTATTGGGCACGCTGCAGCGACGCGATAACTACTCCCACTCAGGCAGGAACAATAATTATTAACGCCGCAGCCGCTACAGCAGCACCCCAAAAGCCTGCACACGGTATCGCCGCCACCAGCTTCGATTAAACGGGTCCGAAGCTAACCCAACACAACAGTAACAGTAGCGTATTTCCCTTCAGAGACTTAGGGTACGGTTTAGAACAGGAGAACGAACTAATATATAATAGTATATCCCATTAAAAATAATTAGGCAGTGCTTTATCAAAAATATTTTATAAAAATGTTATAAATGAGACAATTGCAAATATGTACATAGGTAATTATAACATAAAGGGAATAAATGAGAAAAGCAACACTCACATGTTTAAAGCATGACAGGCATCCAGGCTAGTGGAGTTTTTCCATATGTCCCAGCTCATTTGGACGTGCTGCTGGCTTTAGAAGTCAATCAGTCCAGAAGGAGAAATCAGCAGGAGAACCAGCTGGGGAGCCTGCCACAACCTTAATACCTTAAGGCTTTGACATCACAGAAGGGCTGGCTTATCCAGACCCTCCTCTCTCTACATTCTGCCTAAACTTTAAACTATTTTCTCTGATTTCTATAACTTCACTACAAAACACGCCATGGTTCTAACAAACTCATCATTCATCTCAGATTAACGTGGGCATTCTAATGAGATCAAATATGTCCTATCTGGGATACATATTTACAGAGAAAACCCTACTTCTTTACCAGACGGAGTTAGAAGCCCGAGTTTCATGGGATGTGTAGATACACCGAGTGAGACTACGAATATATATTTTCATGTTCCTAGCTTAAATCGTTTGCCTAATATCTAACACAAACCAAACAAAGAATCTTTCATGGATTCTTGAAGTTTATACTTCCCTTATAGCTGAACAAGAGCTTACACAGGAAATGCTAGTCGTAAATTCCATTCGGCAATAAAACCTCTCTTCCCCCATACTCTCAGAGAAGGAAAGCCAGGAATTTGCAGCTCAAACTGTGCTCCAAGAAGGGGGCTCAGCCCACGCAGGCTAGCAAGGGAACTACTTATGATATTTCATACCATATCGTGACAATGGGGTTATGGAGAGGCTCCGCACTGTACAACAAAGGATCTAGTCCTAAATGTCCAAGTACAGAGTAGAGGGGTGAATGCTAGCTCTTCACCCCTATGGGTGCGTAACCCTTTATGCAAAGAGTGCAAATAGTTAGCTGTATGCCTTAAGCCTAGCCAGCACTTGTGCCCATGCCTTAAGCCTAGCCAGCACTTGTGCCCCCTGCCTTGATCCTAGCCAGCACTGCACTTGTGCCCATGCCTTAAGCCTAGCCCGCACTTGTGCCCAGGCCTTAAGCCTAGCCTGCACTTGTGCCCATGCCTTAAGCCTAGCCAGCATTTGTGCCCCCTGCCTTGATCCTAGCCAGCACTGCACTTGTGCCCAGGCCTTAAGCCTAGCCCGCACTTGTGCCCAGGCCTTAAGCCTAGCCCGCACTTGTGCCCAGGCCTTAAGCCTAGCCCGCACTTTTGCCCAGTCCTTAAGCCTAGCCCGCACTTGTGCCCAGTCCTTAAGCCTAGCCCGCACTTGTGCCCCGGCCTTAAGCCTAGCCCGCACTTGTGCCCCGGCCTTAAGCCTAGCCCGCACTTGTGCCCCGGCCTTAAGCCTAGCCCGCACTTGTGCCCCGGCCTTAAGCCTAGCCTGCATTTGTGCCCCGGCCTTAAGCCTAGCCCGCACTTGTGCCCCGGCCTTAAGCCTAGCCCGCACTTGTGCTCCGGCCTTAAGCCTAGCCCGCACTTGTGCCCCGGCCTTAAGCCTAGCCCGCACTTGTGCCCCGGCCCTAAGCCTAGCCCGCACTTGTGCCCCGGCCTTAAGCCTAGCCCGCACTTGTGCCCAGGCCTTAAGCCTAGCCCGCACTTGTGCCCAGGCCTTAAGCCTAGCCCGCACTTGTGCCCTCTGCCTTGATCCTAGCCAGCACTGCACTTGTGCCCATGCCTTAAGCCTAGCCCGCACTTGTGCCCAGGCCTTAAGCCTAGCCTGCACTTGTGCCCATGCCTTAAGCCTAGCCAGCATTTGTGCCCCCTGCCTTGATCCTAGCCAGCACTGCACTTGTGCCCAGGCCTTAAGCCTAGCCCGCACTTGTGCCCAGGCCTTAAGCCTAGCCCGCACTTGTGCCCAGGCCTTAAGCCTAGCTCACACTTGTGCCCAGGCCTTAAGCCTAGCCTGCACTTGTGCCCATGCCTTAAGTCCAGCCAGCATTTGTGCCCCCTGCTTTGATCCTAGCCAGCACTGCACTTGTGCCCAGGCCTTAAGCCTAGCCAGCACTTGTGCCCCCTGCCTTGATCCTAGCCAGCACTGCACTTGTGCCCATGCCTTAAGCCTAGCCCGCACTTGTGCCCAGGCCTTAAGCCTAGCCTGCACTTGTGCCCATGCCTTAAGCCTAGCCAGCATTTGTGCCCCCTGCCTTGATCCTAGCCAGCACTGCACTTGTGCAAAGGCCTTAAGCCTAGCCCGCACTTGTGCCCAGGCCTTAAGCCTAGCTCGCACTTGTGCCCAGGCCTTAAGCCTAGCCTGCACTTGTGCCCAGGCCTTAAGCCTAGCCCGCACTTGTGCCCAGGCCTTAAGCCTAGCCCGCACTTGTGCCCAGGCCTTAAGCCTATCCCGCACTTGTGCCCAGGCCTTAAGCCTAGCCCGCACTTGTGCCCAGGCCTTAAGCCTAGCCCGCACTTGTGCCCCGGCCTGAAGCCTAGCCCGCACTTGTGCCCCAGCCTTAAGCCTAGCCCGCACTTGTGCCCAGGCCTTAAGCCTAGCCCGCACTTGTGCCCAGGCCTTAAGCCTAGCCTGCACTTGTGCCCAGGCTTTAAGCCTAGCCCGCACTTGTGCCCAGGCCTTAAGCCTAGCCAGCACTTGTGCCCCCTGCCTTGATCCTAGCCAGCACTGCACTTGTGCCCATGCCTTAAGCCTAGCCCGCACTTGTGCCCAGGCCTTAAGCCTAGCCTGCACTTGTGCTCATGCCTTAAGCCTAGCCAGCATTTGTGCCCCCTGTCTTGATCCTAGCCAGCACTGCACTTGTGCCCAGGCCTTAAGCCCAGCCCACACTTGTGCCCAGGCCTTAAGCCTAGCCAGCAC
This sequence comes from Ranitomeya imitator, assembly GCF_032444005.1. Lineage (NCBI taxonomy): Eukaryota > Metazoa > Chordata > Amphibia > Anura > Dendrobatidae > Ranitomeya > Ranitomeya imitator. The sequence goes on along the minus strand of NC_091288.1, from coordinate 109,557,282 downwards.
TTGTGCCCAGGCCTTAAGCCTAGCTTACACTTGTGCCCAGGCCTTAAGCCTAGCTTACACTTGTGCCCAGGCCTTAAGCCTAGCCTGCACTTGTGCCCATGCCTTAAGTCCAGCCAGCATGTGTGCCCCCTGCCTTGATCCTAGCCAGCACTGCACTTGTGCCCAGGCCTTAAGCCTAGCCTGCACTTGTGCCCAGGCCTTAAGCCTAGCCCGCACTTGTGCCCAGGCCTTAAGCCTAGCCCGCACTCTATGCAAAGAGTGCAAAGAGTTAGCTGTATGTCTTAAGCCTAGCCAGCACTTGTGCCCATGCCTTAAGCCTAGCCAGCACTTGTGCCCCCTGCCTTGATCCTAGCCAGCGCTGCACTTGTGCCCATGCCTTAAGCCTAGCCCGCACTTGTGCCCAGGCCTTAAGCCTAGCCTGCACTTGTGCCCATGCCTTAAGTCTAGCCAGCATTTGTGCCCCCTGCCTTGATCCTAGCCAGCACTGCACTTGTGCCCAGGCCTTAAGCCTAGCCCGCACTTGTGCCCAGGCCTTAAGCCTAGCCCGCACTTGTGCCCAGGCCTTAAGCCTAGCTCGCACTTGTGCCCAGGCCTTAAGCCTAGCCTGCACTTGTGCCCATGCCTTAAGTCCAGTCAGCATTTGTGCCCCCTGCCTTGATCCTAGCCAGCACTGCACTTGTGCCCAGGCCTTTAGCCTAGCCAGCACTTGTGCCCAGACCTTAAGCCTAGCCCGCACTTGTGCCCAGGCCTTAAGCCTAGCCCTCACTTGTGCCCAGGCCTTAAGCCTAGCCCGCACTTTTGAGCCCCTTGAATGCTTGTTTGTTTGTTTTTGTCTTCAGCTTCATGTTGGTTATGCACATAGGGCCAGCTTTACGCTCTTTGCTCTTGTCCCGTCTGAATGTGCATGCACGACTGTAATTGGGGAAGAAGGCATTACCCATTTACGGAGGACAGACAAGAATTGCCTGGTCGCTTGGAGCATGGGGTTATGGAGAGGCTCCGCACTGTACAACAAAGGATCTAGTCCTAAATGTCCAAGTACAGAGTAGAGGGGTGAAAGCTAGCTCTTCACCCCTATGAGTGCCTAACCCTTTATGCAAAGAGTGCAAATAGTTAGCTGTATGCCTTAAGCCTAGCCAGCACTGCACTTGTGCCCAGGCCTTAAGCCTAGCCCGCACTTGTGCCCAGGCCTTAAGCCTAGCCCGCACTTGTGCCCAGGCCTTAAGCCTAGCCCGCACTTGTGCCCAGTCCTTAAGCCTAGCCCGCACTTGTGCCCAGTCCTTAAGCCTAGCCAGCACTTGTGCCCCGGCCTTAAGCCTAGCCAGCACTTGTGCCCCGGCCTTAAGCCTAGCCCGCACTTGTGCCCCGGCCTTAAGCCTAGCCCGCATTTGTGCCCCGGCCTTAAGCCTAGCCTGCACTTGTGCCCCGGCCTTAAGCCTAGCCCGCACTTGTGCCCCGGCCTTAAGCCTAGCCCGCACTTGTGCCCCGGCCTTAAGCCTAGCCCGCACTTGTGCCCCGGCCTTAAGCCTAGCCCGCACTTGTGCCCAGGCCTTAAGCCTAGCCCGCACTTGTGCCCAGTCCTTAAGCCTAGCCCGCACTTGTGCCCCGGCCTTAAGCCTAGCCCGCACTTCTGCCCCGGCCTTAAGCCTAGCCCGCACTTGTGCCCCGGCCTTAAGCCTAGACTGCACTTGTGCCCCGGCCATAAGCCTAGCCTGCACTTGTGCCCCGGCCTTAAGCCTAGCCCGCACTTGTGCCCAGGCCTTAAGCCTAGCCCGCACTTGTGCCCAGGCCTTAAGCGTAACCCGCACTTGTGCCCAGGCCTTAAGCCTAGCTCGCACTTGTGCCCAGGCCATAAGCCCTAGCCCGCACTTGTGCCCAGGCCTTAAGCCTAGCCCGCACTTGTGCCCAGGCCTTAAGCCTAGCCCGCACTTGTGCCCAGGCCTTAAGCCTAGCCCGCACTTGTGCCCAGGCCTTAAGCCTAGCCCGCACTTGTGCCCAGGCCTTAAGCCTAGCCCGCACTTGTGCCCAGGCCTTTAGCCTAGCCCGCACTTGTGCCCAGGCCTTAAGCCTAGCCCGCACTTTTGCCCAGGCCTTAAGCCTAGCCCGCACTTTATGCAAAGAGTGCAAAGAGTTAGCTGTATGTCTTAAGCCTAGCCAGCACTTGTGCCCATGCCTTAAGCCTAGCCAGCACTTGTGCCCCCTGCCTTGATCCTAGCCAGCACTGCACTTATGCCCATGCCTTAAGCCTAGCCCGCACTTGTGCCCAGGCCTTAAGCCTAGCCTGCACTTGTGCCCATGCCTTAAGCCTAGCCAGCATTTGTGCCCCCTGCTTTGATCCTAGCCAGCACTGCACTTGTGCCCAGGCCTTAAGCCTAGCCCGCACTTGTGCCCAGGCCTTAAGCCTAGCCCGCACTTGTGCCCAGGCCTTAAGCCTAGCCCGCACTTGTGCCCAGGCCTTAAGCCTAGCCCGCACTTGTGCCCAGGCCTTAAGCCTAGCCCGCACTTTTGAGCCCCTTGAATGCTTGTTTGTTTGTTTTTGTCTTCAGCTTCATGTTGGTTATGCACATAGGGCCAGCTTTATGCTCTTTGCTCTTGTCCTGTCTGAATGCGCATGCACGACTGTAATTGGGGAAGAAGGCATTACCCATTTATGGAGGACAGACAAGAATTGCCTGGTCGCTTGGAGCATGGGTGTCACGATTCCCCCTGACCGCTGTCACCAATGGGTCCAGATTCACACCGTGACCGTCACCCCTACGTCACGGATTGAGGTGACTTTAGGCCAACAGACGGCTATCACATGTGCAGGGGGGCTTATCTTAGTTATCCCTCCACTCCACGATGTGATGAAAAAACCACACACAAGGCTATTGACCTCTTAGTTTACAGCAGGGGCTTATTCTAGGTATCCCACTGCTTTGCTATATACCACGAACTGCAGGGATTTATGTATATCCTGCTTACAGTTCCACTTAACACTTGCAGCTCTCTGGCGCCCCCTTACTCTCAGGTCAGATTAGGTACTGCACCCTGGGTAATTAGTCACCAGAAAGGCTGCCTGCTATGTACTGGCTATTGGGCACGCTGCAGTGACGCGATAACTACTCCCACTCAGGCAGGAACAATAATTATTAACGCCGCAGCCGCTACAGCAGCACCCCAAAAGCCTGCACACGGTATCGCCGCCACCAGCTTCGATTAAACGGGTCCGAAGCTAACCCAACACAACAGTAACAGTAGCGTATTTCCCTTCAGAGACTTAGGGTACGGTTTAGAACAGGAGAACGAACTAATATATAATAGTATATCCCATTAAAAAAAATTAGGCAGTGCTTTATCAAAAATATTTTATAAAAATGTTATAAATGAGACAATTGCAAATATGTACATGGGTAATTATAACATAAAGGGAATAAATGAGAAAAGCAACACTCACATGTTTAAAGCATGACAGGCATCCAGGCTAGTGGAGTTTTTCCATATGTCCCAGCTCATTTGGACGTGCTGCTGGCTTCAGAAGTCAATCAGTCCAGAAGGAGAAATCAGCAGGAGAACCAGCTGGGGAGCCTGCCACAACCTTAATACCTTAAGGCTTTGACATCACAGAAGGGCTGGCTTATCCAGACCCTCCTCTCTCTACATTCTGCCTAAACTTTAAACTATTTTCTCTGATTTCTATAACTTCACTACAAAACACGCCATGGTTCTAACAAACTCATCATTCATCTCAGATTAACGTGGGCATTCTAATGAGATCAAATATGTCCTATCTGGGATACATATTTACAGAGAAAACCCTACTTCTTTACCAGACGGAGTTAGAAGCCCGAGTTTCATGGGATGTGTAGATACACCGAGTGAGACTACGAATATATATTTTCATGTTCCTAGCTTAAATCGTTTGCCTAATATCTAACACAAACCAAACAAAGAATCTTTCATGGATTCTTGAAGTTTATACTTCCCTTATAGCTGAACAAGAGCTTACACAGGAAATGCTAGTCATAAATTCCATTCGGCAATAAAACCTCTCTTCCCCCATACTCTCAGAGAAGGAAAGCCAGGAATTTGCAGCTCAAACTGTGCTCCAAGAAGGGGGCTCAGCCCACGCAGGCTAGCAAGGGAACTACTTATGATATTTCATACCATATCGTGACAATGGGGTTATGGAGAGGCTCCGCACTGTACAACAAAGGATCTAGTCCTAAATGTCCAAGTACAGAGTAGAGGGGTGAAAGCTAGCTCTTCACCCCTATGGGTGCGTAACCCTTTATGCAAAGAGTGCAAATAGTTAGCTGTATGCCTTAAGCCTAGCCAGCACTTGTGCCCATGCCTTAAGCCTAGCCAGCACTTGTGCCCCCTGCCTTGATCCTAGCCAGCACTGCACTTGTGCCCATGCCTTAAGCCTAGCCTGCACTTGTGCCCAGGCCTTAAGCCTAGCCTGCACTTGTGCCCAGGCCTTAAGCCTAGCCTGCACTTGTGCCCAGGCCTTAAGCCTAGCCAGCACTTGTGCCCAGGCCTTAAGCCTAGCTTACACTTGTGCCCAGGCCTTAAGCCTAGCTTACACTTGTGCCCAGGCCTTAAGCCTAGCCTGCACTTGTGCCCATGCCTTAAGTCCAGCCAGCATTTGTGCCCCCTGCCTTGATCCTAGCCAGCACTGCACTTGTGCCCAGGCCTTAAGCCTAGCCTGCACTTGTGCCCAGGCCTTAAGCCTAGCCTGCACTTGTGCCCAGGCCTTAAGCCTGGCCTGCACTTGTGCCCATGCCTTAAGCCTAGCCAGCATTTGTGCCCCCTGCCTTGATCCTAGCCAGCACTGCACTTGTGCCCAGGCCTTAAGCTTAGCCCGCACTTGTGCCCAGGCCTTAAGCCTAGCCCGCACTTGTGCCCAGGCCTTAAGCCTAGCCCGCACTTGTGCCCAGGCCTTAAGCCTAGCCCGCACTTGTGCCCAGTCCTTAAGCCTAGCCCGCACTTGTGCCCAGTCCTTAAGCCTAGCCCGCACTTGTGCCCCGGCCTTAAGCCTAGCCCGCACTTGTGCCCCGGCCTTAAGCCTAGCCCGCACTTGTGCCCCGGCCTTAAGCCTAGCCCGCACTTGTGCCCGTGCCTTAAGCCTAGCCCGCACTTGTGCCCCGGCCTTAAGCCTAGCCCGCACTTGTGCCCCGGCCTTAAGCCTAGCCCGCACTTGTGCTCCGGCCTTAAGCCTAGCCCGCACTTGTGCCCATGCCTTAAGCATAGCCAGCATTTGTGCCCCCTGCCTTGATCCTAGCCAGCACTGCACTTGTGCCCAGGCCTTAAGCCTAGCCCGCACTTGTGCCCAGGCCTAAAGCCTAGCCCGCACTTGTGCCCAGGCCTTAAGCCTAGCTCACACTTGTGCCCAGGCCTTAAGCCTAGCCTGCACTTGTGCCCATGCCTTAAGTCCAGCCAGCATTTGTGCCCCCTGCCTTGATCCTAGCCAGCACTGCACTTGTGCCCAGGCCTTAAGCCTAGCCAGCACTTGTGACCCCTGCCTTGATCCTAGCCAGCACTGCACTTGTGCCCATGCCTTAAGCCTAGCCCGCACTTGTGCCCAGGCCTTAAGCCTAGCCTGCACTTGTGCCCATGCCTTAAGCCTAGCCAGCATTTGTGCCCCCTGCCTTGATCCTAGCCAGCACTGCACTTGTGCCCAGGCCTTAAGCCTAGCCCGCACTTGTGCCCAGGCCTTAAGCCTAGCCCGCACTTGTGCCCAGGCCTTAAGCCTAGCCTGCACTTGTGCCCACGCCTTAAGCCTAGCCTGCACTTGTGCCCAGGCCTTAAGCCTAGCCCACACTTGTGCCCAGGCCTTAAGCCTATCCCGCACTTGTGCCCAGGCCTTAAGCCTAGCTCGCACTTGTGCCCAGGCCTTAAGCCTAGCCCGCACTTGTGCCCCGGCCTGAAGCCTAGCCCGCACTTGTGCCCCAGCCTTAAGCCTAGCCCGCACTTGTGCCCAGGCCTTAAGCCTAGCCCGCACTTGTGCCCAGGCCTTAAGCCTAGCCTGCACTTGTGCCCAGGCCTTAAGCCTAGCCCGCACTTGTGCCCAGGCCTTAAGCCTAGCCAGCACTTGTGCCCCCTGCCTTGATCCTAACCAGCACTGCACTTGTGCCCATGCCTTAAGCCTAGCCCGCACTTGTGCCCAGGCCTTAAGCCTAGCCTGCACTTGTGCCCATGCCTTAAGCCTAGCCAGCATTTGTGCCCCGTCTTGATCCTAGCCAGCACTGCACTTGTGCCCAGGCCTTAAGCCTAGCCCACACTTGTGCCCAGGCCTTAAGCCTAGCCAGCACTTGTGCCCAGGCCTTAAGCCTAGCTTACACTTGTGCCCAGGCCTTAAGCCTAGCTTACACTTGTGCCCAGGCCTTAAGCCTAGCCTGCACTTGTGCCCATGCCTTAAGTCCAGCCAGCATTTGTGCCCCCTGCCTTGATCCTAGCCAGCACTGCACTTGTGCCCAGGCCTTAAGCCTAGCCCGCACTTGTGCCCAGGCCTTAAGCCTAGCCCGCACTTGTGCCCAGGCCTTAAGCCTAGCCCACACTTGTGCCCAGGCCTTAATACTAGCCTGCACTTGTGCCCAGGCCTTAAGCCTAGCCCGCACTTGTGCCCAGGCCTTAAGCCTAGCCTGCACTTTATGCAAAGAGTGCAAAGAGTTAGCTGTATGTCTTAAGCCTAGCCAGCACTTGTGCCCATGCCTTAAGCCTAGCCAGCACTTGTGCCCCCTGCCTTGATCCTAGCCAGCACTGCACTTGTGCCCATGCCTTAAGCCTAGCCCGCACTTGTGCCCAGGCCTTAAGCCTAGCCTGCACTTGTGCCCATGCCTTAAGTCTAGCCAGCATTTGTGCCCCCTGCCTTGATCCTAGCCAGCACTGCACTTGTGCCCAGGCCTTAAGCCCAGCCCGCACTTGTGCCCAGGCCTTAAGCCTAGCCCGCACTTGTACCCAGGCCTTAAGCCTAGCTCGCACTTGTGCCCAGGCCTTAAGCCTAGCCTGCACTTGTGCCCATGCCTTAAGTCCAGTCAGCATTTGTGCCCCTGCCTTGATCCTAGCCAGCACTGCACTTGTGCCCAGGCCTTTAGCCTAGCCAGCACTTGTGCCCCAGCCTTAAGCCTAGCCCGCACTTGTGCCCAGGCCTTAAGCCTAGCCCGCACTTGTGCCCAGGCCTTAAGCCTAGCCTGCACTTGTGCCCAGGCCTTAAGCCTAGCCCGCACTTGTGCCCAGGCCTTAAGCCTAGCCAGCACTTGTGCCCCCTGCCTTGATCCTAGCCAGCACTGCACTTGTGCCCATGCCTTAAGCCTAGCCCGCACTTGTGCCCAGGCCTTAAGCCTAGCCTGCACTTGTGCCCATGCCTTAAGCCTAGCCAGCATTTGTGCCCATGCCTTAAGCCTAGCCAGCATTTGTGCCCCCTGTCTTGATCCTAGCCAGCACTGCACTTGTGCCCAGGCCTTAAGCCTAGCCCACACTTGTGCCCAGGCCTTAAGCCTAGCCAGCACTTGTGCCCAGGCCTTAAGCCTAGCTTACACTTGTGCCCAGGCCTTAAGCCTAGCTTACACTTGTGCCCAGGCCTTAAGCCTAGCCTGCACTTGTGCCCATGCCTTAAGTCCAGCCAGCATTTGTGCCCCCTGCCTTGATCCTAGCCAGCACTGCACTTGTGCCCAGGCCTTAAGCCTAGCCCGCACTTGTGCCCAGGCCTTAAGCCTAGCCCGCACTTGTGCCCAGGCCTTAAGCCTAGCCCACACTTGTGCCCAGGCCTTAAGCCTAGCCTGCACTTGTGCCCAGGCCTTAAGCCTAGCCCGCACTTGTGCCCAGGCCTTAAGCCTAGCCCGCACTTGTGCCCAGGCCTTAAGCCTAGCCTGCACTTTATGCAAAGAGTGCAAAGAGTTAGCTGTATGTCTTAAGCCTAGCCAGCACTTGTGCCCATGCCTTAAGCCTAGCCAGCACTTGTGCCCCCTGCCTTGATCCTAGCCAGCACTGCACTTGTGCCCATGCCTTAAGCCTAGCCCGCACTTGTGCCCAGGCCTTAAGCCTAGCCTGCACTTGTGCCCATGCCTTAAGTCTAGCAAGCATTTGTGCCCCCTGCCTTGATCCTAGCCAGCACTGCACTTGTGCCCAGGCCTTAAGCCTAGCCCGCACTTGTGCCCAGGCCTTAAGCCTAGCCCGCACTTGTGCCCAGGCCTTAAGCCTAGCTCGCACTTGTGCCCAGGCCTTAAGCCTAGCCTGCACTTGTGCCCATGCCTTAAGTCCAGTCAGCATTTGTGCCCCCTGCCTTGATCCTAGCCAGCACTGCACTTGTGCCCAGGCCTTTAGCCTAGCCAGCACTTGTGCCCAGGCCTTAAGCCTAGCCCGCACTTGTGCCCAGGCCTTAAGCCTAGCCCGCACTTGTGCCCAGTCCTTAAGCCTAGCCCGCACTTGTGCCCCGGCCTTAAGCCTAGCCCGCATTTGTGCCCCGGCCTTAAGCCTAGCCCGCACTTGTGCTCCGGCCTTAAGCCTAGCCCGCACTTGTGCCCCGGCCTTAATCCTAGCCCGCACTTGTGCCCCGGCCTTAAGCCTAGCCCGCACTTGTGCCCCGGCCTTAAGCCTAGCCCGCACTTGTGCCCCGGCCTTAAGCCTAGCCCGCACTTGTGCCCCGGCCTTAAGCCTAGCCCACACTTGTGCCCCGGCCTTAAGCCTAGCCCGCACTTGTGCCCAGGCCTTAAGCCTAGCCCGCACTTGTGCCCAGGCCTTAAGCCTAGCCCGCACTTGTGCCCAGGCCTTAAGCCTAACCCGCACTTGTGCCCAGGCCTTAAGCCTAGCCCGCACTTGTGCCCAGGCCTTAAGCCCTAGCCCGCACTTGTGCCCAGGCCTTAAGCCTAGCCCGCACTTGTGCCCAGGCCTTAAGCCTAGCCCGCACTTTTGAGCCCCTTGAATGCTTGTTTGTTTGTTTTTGTCTTCAGCTTCATGTTTGTTATGCACATAGGGCCAGCTTTACGCTCTTTGCTCTTGTCCCATCTGAATGCGCATGCACGACTGTAATTGGGGAAGAAGGCATTACCCATTTACGGAGGACAGACATTAATTGCCTGGTCGCTTGGAGCATGTGGTTATGGAGAGGCTCCGCACTGTACAACAAAGGATCTAGTCCTAAAGGTCCAAGTACAGAGTAGAGGGGTGAAAGCTAGCTCTTCACCCCTATTGGTGCCTAACCCTTTATGCAAAGAGTGCAAATAGTTAGCTGTATGCCTTAAGCCTAGCCAGCACTTGTGCCCATGCCTTAAGCCTAGCCAGCACTTGTGCCCCCTGCCTTGATCCTAGCCAGCACTGCACTTGTGCCCATGCCTTAAGCCTAGCCCGCACTTGTGCCCAGGCCTTAAGCCTAGCCTGCACTTGTGCCCATGCCTTAAGCCTAGCCAGCATTTGTGCCCCCTGCCTTGATCCTAGCCAGCACTGCACTTGTGCCCAGGCCTTAAGCCTAGCCCGCACTTGTGCCCAGGCCTTAAGCCTAGCCCGCACTTGTGCCCAGGCCTTAAGCCTAGCCCGCACTTGTGCCCAGGCCTTAAGCCTAGCCTGCACTTGTGCCCAGGCCTTAAGCCTAGCCCGCACTTGTGCCCAGGCCTTAAGCCTAGCCCGCACTTGTGCACAGGCCTTAAGCCTAGCCCGCACTTTTGAGCCCCTTGAATGCTTGTTTGTTTGTTTTTGTCTTCAGCTTCATGTTTGTTATGCACATAGGGCCAGCTTTACGCTCTTTGCTCTTGTCCCATCTGAATGCGCATGCACGACTGTAATTGGGGAAGAAGGCATTACCCATTTACGGAGGACAGACAAGAATTGCCTGGTCGCTTGGAGCATGGGGTTATGGAGAGGCTCCGCACTGTACAACAAAGGATCTAGTCCTAAATGTCCAAGTACAGAGTAGAGGGGTGAAAGCTAGCTCTTCACCCCTATTGGTGCCTAACCCTTTATGCAAAGAGTGCAAATAGTTAGCTGTATGCCTTAAGCCTAGCCAGCACTTGTGCCCATGCCTTAAGCCTAGCCAGCACTTGTGCCCCCTGCCTTGATCCTAGCCAGCACTGCACTTGTGCCCATGCCTTAAGCCTAGCCCGCACTTGTGCCCAGGCCTTAAGCCTAGCCTGCACTTGTGCCCATGCCTTAAGCCTAGCCAGCATTTGTGCCCCCTGCCTTGATCCTAGCCAGCACTGCACTTGTGCCCAGGCCTTAAGCCTAGCCCGCACTTGTGCCCAGGCCTTAAGCCTAGCCCGCACTTGTGCCCAGGCCTTAAGCCTAGCTCACACTTGTGCCCAGGCCTTAAGCCTAGCCTGCACTTGTGCCCATGCCTTAAGTCCAGCCAGCATTTGTGCCCCCTGCCTTGATCCTAGCCAGCACTGCACTTGTGCCCAGGCCTTAAGCCTAGCTCACACTTGTGCCCAGGCCTTAAGCCTAGCCTGCACTTGTGCCCATGCCTAAAGTCCAGCCAGCATTTGTGCCCCCTGCCTTGATCCTAGCCAGCACTGCACTTGTGCCCATGCCTTAAGCCTAGCCCGCACTTGTGCCCAGGCCTTAAGCCTAGCCTGCACTTGTGCCCATGCCTTAAGCCTAGCCAGCATTTGTGCCCCCTGCCTTGATCCTAGCCAGCACTGCACTTGTGCCCAGGCCTTAAGCCTAGCCCGCACTTGTGCCCAGGCCTTAAGCCTAGCCCGCACTTGTGCCCAGGCCTTAAGCCTAGCCCGCACTTGTGCCCAGGCCTTAAGCCTAGCCTGCACTTGTGCCCAGGCCTTAAGCCTAGCCTGCACTTGTGCCCAGGCTTTAAGCCTAGCCCGCACTTGTGCCCAGGCCTTAAGCCTATCCCGCACTTGTGCCCAGGCCTTAAGCCTAGCCTGCACTTGTGCCCATGCCTTAAGCCTAGCCTACACTTGTGCCCAGGCCTTAAGCCTAGCCCGCACTTGTGCCCAGGCCTTAAGCCTATCCCGCACTTGTGCCCAGGCCTTAAGCCTAGCCCGCACTTGTGCCCCGGCCTGAAGCCTAGCCCGCACTTGTGCCCCGGCCTTAAGCCTAGCCTGCACTTGTGCCCAGGCCTTAAGCCTAGCCCGCACTTGTGCCCAGGCCTTAAGCCTAGCCCGCACTTGTGCCCAGGCCTTAAGCCTAGCCTGCACTTGTGCCCAGGCCTTAAGCCTAGCCCGCACTTGTGCCCAGGCCTTAAGCCTAGCCAGCACTTGTGCCCCCTGCCTTGATCCTAGCCAGCACTGCACTTGTGCCCATGCCTTAAGCCTAGCCCGCACTTGTGCCCAGGCCTTAAGCCTAGCCTGCACTTGTGCCCACGCCTTAAGCCTAGCCAGCACTTGTGCCCCCTGCCTTGATCCTAGCCAGCACTGCACTTGTGCCAAGGCCTTAAGCCTAGCCCGCACTTGTGCCCAGGCCTTAAGCCTAGCCCGCACTTGTGCCCAGGCCTTAAGCCTAGCTTACACTTGTGCCCAGACCTTAAGCCTAGCTTACACTTGTGCCCAGGCCTTAAGCCTAGCCTCCACTTGTGCCCATGCCTTAAGTCCAGCCAGCATTTGTGCCCCCTGCCTTGATCCTAGCCAGCACTGCACTTGTGCCCAGGCCTTAAGCCTAGCCCGCACTTGTGCCCAGGCCTTAAGCCTAGCCCGCACTTGTGCCCAGGCCTTAAGCCTAGCCCACACTTGTGCCCAGGCCTTAAGCCTAGCCTGCACTTGTGCCCAGGCCTTAAGCCTAGCCTGCACTTGTGCCCAGGCCTTAAGCCTAGCCCGCACTTGTGCCCAGGCCTTAAGCCTAGCCCGCACTTTATGCAAAGAGTGCAAAGAGTTAGCTGTATGTCTTAAGCCTAGCCAGCACTTGTGCCCATGCCTTAAGCCTAGCCAGCACTTGTGCCCCCTGCCTTGATCCTAGCCAGCACTGCACTTGTGCCCATGCCTTAAGCCTAGCCCGCACTTGTGCCCAGGCCTTAAGCCTAGCCTGCACTTGTGCCCATGCCTTAAGCCTAGCCAGCATTTGTGCCCCCTGCCTTGATCCTAGCCAGCACTGCACTTGTGCCCAGGCCTTAAGCCTAGCCCGCACTTGTGCCCAGGCCTTAAGCCTAGCCCGCACTTGTGCCCAGGCCTTAAGCCTAGCCTGCACTTGTGCCCAGGCCTTAAGCCTAGCCCGCACTTGTGCCCAGGCCTTAAGCCTATCCCGCACTTGTGCCCAGGCCTTAAGCCTAGCCCGCACTTGTGCCCCGGCCTGAAGCCTAGCCCGCACTTGTGCCCCGGCCTTAAGCCTAGCCCGCACTTGTGCCCAGGCCTTAAGCCTAGCCCGCACTTGGGCCCAGGCCTTAAGCCTAGCCCGCACTTGTGCCCAGGCCTTAAGCCTAGCCTGCACTTGTGCCCAGGCCTTAAGCCTAGCCCGCACTTGTGCCCAGGCCTTAAGCCTAGCCAGCACTTGTGCCCCCTGCCTTGATCCTAGCCAGCACTGCACTTGTGCCCATGCCTTAAGCCTAGCCCGCATTTTGCCCAGGCCTTAAGCCTAGCCTGCACTTGTGCCCACGCCTTAAGCCTAGCCAGCATTTGTGCCCCCTGCCTTGATCCTAGCCAGCACTGCACTTGTGCCAAGGCCTTAAGCCTAGCCCGCACTTGTGCCCAGGCCTTAAGCCTAGCTCGCACTTGTGCCCAGGCCTTAAGCCTAGCCTGCACTTGTGCCCATGCCTTAAGTCCAGTCAGCATTTGTGCCCCCTGCCTTGATCCTAGCCAGCACTGCACTTGTGCCCAGGCCTTTAGCCTAGCCAGCACTTGTGCCCAGACCTTAAGCCTAGCCCGCACTTGTGCCCAGGCCTTAAGCCTAGCCTGCACTTGTGCCCAGGCCTTAAGCCTAGCCTGCACTTGTGCCCAGGCTTTAAGCCTAGCCCGCACTTGTGCCCAGGCCTTAAGCCTATCCCGCACTTGTGCCCAGGCCTTAAGCCTAGCCTGCACTTGTGCCCATGCCTTAAGCCTAGCCTACACTTGTGCCCAGGCCTTAAGCCTAGCCCGCACATGTGCCCAGGCCTTAAGCCTATCCCGCACTTGTGCCCAGGCCTTAAGCCTAGCCCGCACTTGTGCCCCGGCCTGAAGCCTAGCCCGCACTTGTGCCCCGGCCTTAAGCCTAGCCTGCACTTGTGCCCAGGCCTTAAGCCTAGCCCGCACTTGTGCCCAGGCCTTAAGCCTAGCCCGCACTTGTGCCCAGGCCTTAAGCCTAGCCTGCACTTGTGCCCAGGCCTTAAGCCTAGCCCGCACTTGTGCCCAGGCCTTAAGCCTAGCCAGCACTTGTGCCCCCTGCCTTGATCCTAGCCAGCACTGCACTTGTGCCCATGCCTTAAGCCTAGCCCGCACTTGTGCCCAGGCCTTAAGCCTAGCCTGCACTTGTGCCCACGCCTTAAGCCTAGCCAGCACTTGTGCCCCCTGCCTTGATCCTAGCCAGCACTGCACTTGTGCCAAGGCCTTAAGCCTAGCCCGCACTTGTGCCCAGGCCTTAAGCCTAGCCCGCACTTGTGCCCAGGCCTTAAGCCTAGCTTACACTTGTGCCCAGACCTTAAGCCTAGCTTACACTTGTGCCCAGGCCTTAAGCCTAGCCTCCACTTGTGCCCATGCCTTAAGTCCAGCCAGCATTTGTGCCCCCTGCCTTGATCCTAGCCAGCACTGCACTTGTGCCCAGGCCTTAAGCCTAGCCCGCACTTGTGCCCAGGCCTTAAGCCTAGCCCGCACTTGTGCCCAGGCCTTAAGCCTAGCCCACACTTGTGCCCAGGCCTTAAGCCTAGCCTGCACTTGTGCCCAGGCCTTAAGCCTAGCCTGCACTTGTGCCCAGGCCTTAAGCCTAGCCCGCACTTGTGCCCAGGCCTTAAGCCTAGCCCGCACTTTATGCAAAGAGTGCAAAGAGTTAGCTGTATGTCTTAAGCCTAGCCAGCACTTGTGCCCATGCCTTAAGCCTAGCCAGCACTTGTGCCCCCTGCCTTGATCCTAGCCAGCACTGCACTTGTGCCCATGCCTTAAGCCTAGCCCGCACTTGTGCCCAGGCCTTAAGCCTAGCCTGCACTTGTGCCCATGCCTTAAGCCTAGCCAGCATTTGTGCCCCCTGCCTTGATCCTAGCCAGCACTGCACTTGTGCCCAGGCCTTAAGCCTAGCCCGCACTTGTGCCCAGGCCTTAAGCCTAGCCCGCACTTGTGCCCAGGCCTTAAGCCTAGCCTGCACTTGTGCCCAGGCCTTAAGCCTAGCCCGCACTTGTGCCCAGGCCTTAAGCCTATCCCGCACTTGTGCCCAGGCCTTAAGCCTAGCCCGCACTTGTGCCCCGGCCTGAAGCCTAGCCCGCACTTGTGCCCCGGCCTTAAGCCTAGCCCGCACTTGTGCCCAGGCCTTAAGCCTAGCCCGCACTTGGGCCCAGGCCTTAAGCCTAGCCCGCACTTGTGCCCAGGCCTTAAGCCTAGCCTGCACTTGTGCCCAGGCCTTAAGCCTAGCCCGCACTTGTGCCCAGGCCTTAAGCCTAGCCAGCACTTGTGCCCCCTGCCTTGATCCTAGCCAGCACTGCACTTGTGCCCATGCCTTAAGCCTAGCCCGCATTTTGCCCAGGCCTTAAGCCTAGCCTGCACTTGTGCCCACGCCTTAAGCCTAGCCAGCATTTGTGCCCCCTGCCTTGATCCTAGCCAGCACTGCACTTGTGCCAAGGCCTTAAGCCTAGCCCGCACTTGTGCCCAGGCCTTAAGCCTAGCTCGCACTTGTGCCCAGGCCTTAAGCCTAGCCTGCACTTGTGCCCATGCCTTAAGTCCAGTCAGCATTTGTGCCCCCTGCCTTGATCCTAGCCAGCACTGCACTTGTGCCCAGGCCTTTAGCCTAGCCAGCACTTGTGCCCAGACCTTAAGCCTAGCCCGCACTTGTGCCCAGGCCTTAAGCCTAGCCCTCACTTGTGCCCAGGCCTTAAGCCTAGCCCGCACTTTTGAGCCCCTTGAATGCTTGTTTGTTTGTTTTTGTCTTCAGCTTCATGTTGGTTATGCACATAGGGCCAGCTTTACGCTCTTTGCTCTTGTCCCGTCTGAATGTGCATGCACGACTGTAATTGGGGAAGAAGGCATTACCCATTTACGGAGGACAGACAAGAATTGCCTGGTCGCTTGGAGCATGGGGTTATGGAGAGGCTCCGCACTGTACAACAAAGGATCTAGTCCTAAATGTCCAAGTACAGAGTAGAGGGGTGAAAGCTAGCTCTTCACCCCTATGAGTGCCTAACCCTTTATGCAAAGAGTGCAAATAGTTAGCTGTATGCCTTAAGCCTAGCCAGCACTGCACTTGTGCCCAGGCCTTAAGCCTAGCCCGCACTTGTGCCCAGGCCTTAAGCCTAGCCCGCACTTGTGCCCAGGCCTTAAGCCTAGCCCGCACTTGTGCCCAGTCCTTAAGCCTAGCCCGCACTTGTGCCCAGTCCTTAAGCCTAGCCAGCACTTGTGCCCCGGCCTTAAGCCTAGCCAGCACTTGTGCCCCGGCCTTAAGCCTAGCCCGCACTTGTGCCCCGGCCTTAAGCCTAGCCCGCATTTGTGCCCCGGCCTTAAGCCTAGCCTGCACTTGTGCCCCGGCCTTAAGCCTAGCCCGCACTTGTGCCCCGGCCTTAAGCCTAGCCCGCACTTGTGCCCCGGCCTTAAGCCTAGCCCGCACTTGTGCCCCGGCCTTAAGCCTAGCCCGCACTTGTGCCCAGGCCTTAAGCCTAGCCCGCACTTGTGCCCAGTCCTTAAGCCTAGCCCGCACTTGTGCCCCGGCCTTAAGCCTAGCCCGCACTTCTGCCCCGGCCTTAAGCCTAGCCCGCACTTGTGCCCCGGCCTTAAGCCTAGCCCGCACTTGTGCCCCGGCCTTAAGCCTAGACTGCACTTGTGCCCCGGCCATAAGCCTAGCCTGCACTTGTGCCCCGGCCTTAAGCCTAGCCCGCACTTGTGCCCAGGCCTTAAGCCTAGCACGCACTTGTGCCCAGGCCTTAAGCGTAACCCGCACTTGTGCCCAGGCCTTAAGCCTAGCTCGCACTTGTGCCCAGGCCATAAGCCCTAGCCCGCACTTGTGCCCAGGCCTTAAGCCTAGCCCGCACTTGTGCCCAGGCCTTAAGCCTAGCCCGCACTTGTGCCCAGGCCTTAAGCCTAGCCCGCACTTGTGCCCAGGCCTTAAGCCTAGCCCGCACTTGTGCCCAGGCCTTAAGCCTAGCCCGCACTTGTGCCCAGGCCTTTAGCCTAGCCCGCACTTGTGCCCAGGCCTTAAGCCTAGCCCGCACTTTTGCCCAGGCCTTAAGCCTAGCCCGCACTTTATGCAAAGAGTGCAAAGAGTTAGCTGTATGTCTTAAGCCTAGCCAGCACTTGTGCCCATGCCTTAAGCCTAGCCAGCACTTGTGCCCCCTGCCTTGATCCTAGCCAGCACTGCACTTATGCCCATGCCTTAAGCCTAGCCCGCACTTGTGCCCAGGCCTTAAGCCTAGCCTGCACTTGTGCCCATGCCTTAAGCCTAGCCAGCATTTGTGCCCCCTGCTTTGATCCTAGCCAGCACTGCACTTGTGCCCAGGCCTTAAGCCTAGCCCGCACTTGTGCCCAGGCCTTAAGCCTAGCCCGCACTTGTGCCCAGGCCTTAAGCCTAGCCCGCACTTGTGCCCAGGCCTTAAGCCTAGCCCGCACTTGTGCCCAGGCCTTAAGCCTAGCCCGCACTTTTGAGCCCCTTGAATGCTTGTTTGTTTGTTTTTGTCTTCAGCTTCATGTTGGTTATGCACATAGGGCCAGCTTTATGCTCTTTGCTCTTGTCCTGTCTGAATGCGCATGCACGACTGTAATTGGGGAAGAAGGCATTACCCATTTATGGAGGACAGACAAGAATTGCCTGGTCGCTTGGAGCATGGGTGTCACGATTCCCCCTGACCGCTGTCACCAATGGGTCCAGATTCACACCGTGACCGTCACCCCTACGTCACGGATTGAGGTGACTTTAGGCCAACAGACGGCTATCACATGTGCAGGGGGGCTTATCTTAGTTATCCCTCCACTCCACGATGTGATGAAAAAACCACACACAAGGCTATTGACCTCTTAGTTTACAGCAGGGGCTTATTCTAGGTATCCCACTGCTTTGCTATATACCACGAACTGCAGGGATTTATGTATATCCTGCTTACAGTTCCACTTAACACTTGCAGCTCTCTGGCGCCCCCTTACTCTCAGGTCAGATTAGGTACTGCACCCTGGGTAATTAGTCACCAGAAAGGCTGCCTGCTATGTACTGGCTATTGGGCACGCTGCAGTGACGCGATAACTACTCCCACTCAGGCAGGAACAATAATTATTAACGCCGCAGCCGCTACAGCAGCACCCCAAAAGCCTGCACACGGTATCGCCGCCACCAGCTTCGATTAAACGGGTCCGAAGCTAACCCAACACAACAGTAACAGTAGCGTATTTCCCTTCAGAGACTTAGGGTACGGTTTAGAACAGGAGAACGAACTAATATATAATAGTATATCCCATTAAAAAAAATTAGGCAGTGCTTTATCAAAAATATTTTATAAAAATGTTATAAATGAGACAATTGCAAATATGTACATGGGTAATTATAACATAAAGGGAATAAATGAGAAAAGCAACACTCACATGTTTAAAGCATGACAGGCATCCAGGCTAGTGGAGTTTTTCCATATGTCCCAGCTCATTTGGACGTGCTGCTGGCTTCAGAAGTCAATCAGTCCAGAAGGAGAAATCAGCAGGAGAACCAGCTGGGGAGCCTGCCACAACCTTAATACCTTAAGGCTTTGACATCACAGAAGGGCTGGCTTATCCAGACCCTCCTCTCTCTACATTCTGCCTAAACTTTAAACTATTTTCTCTGATTTCTATAACTTCACTACAAAACACGCCATGGTTCTAACAAACTCATCATTCATCTCAGATTAACGTGGGCATTCTAATGAGATCAAATATGTCCTATCTGGGATACATATTTACAGAGAAAACCCTACTTCTTTACCAGACGGAGTTAGAAGCCCGAGTTTCATGGGATGTGTAGATACACCGAGTGAGACTACGAATATATATTTTCATGTTCCTAGCTTAAATCGTTTGCCTAATATCTAACACAAACCAAACAAAGAATCTTTCATGGATTCTTGAAGTTTATACTTCCCTTATAGCTGAACAAGAGCTTACACAGGAAATGCTAGTCATAAATTCCATTCGGCAATAAAACCTCTCTTCCCCCATACTCTCAGAGAAGGAAAGCCAGGAATTTGCAGCTCAAACTGTGCTCCAAGAAGGGGGCTCAGCCCACGCAGGCTAGCAAGGGAACTACTTATGATATTTCATACCATATCGTGACAATGGGGTTATGGAGAGGCTCCGCACTGTACAACAAAGGATCTAGTCCTAAATGTCCAAGTACAGAGTAGAGGGGTGAAAGCTAGCTCTTCACCCCTATGGGTGCGTAACCCTTTATGCAAAGAGTGCAAATAGTTAGCTGTATGCCTTAAGCCTAGCCAGCACTTGTGCCCATGCCTTAAGCCTAGCCAGCACTTGTGCCCCCTGCCTTGATCCTAGCCAGCACTGCACTTGTGCCCATGCCTTAAGCCTAGCCTGCACTTGTGCCCAGGCCTTAAGCCTAGCCTGCACTTGTGCCCAGGCCTTAAGCCTAGCCTGCACTTGTGCCCAGGCCTTAAGCCTAGCCAGCACTTGTGCCCAGGCCTTAAGCCTAGCTTACACTTGTGCCCAGGCCTTAAGCCTAGCTTACACTTGTGCCCAGGCCTTAAGCCTAGCCTGCACTTGTGCCCATGCCTTAAGTCCAGCCAGCATTTGTGCCCCCTGCCTTGATCCTAGCCAGCACTGCACTTGTGCCCAGGCCTTAAGCCTAGCCTGCACTTGTGCCCAGGCCTTAAGCCTAGCCTGCACTTGTGCCCAGGCCTTAAGCCTAGCCTGCACTTGTGCCCATGCCTTAAGCCTAGCCAGCATTTGTGCCCCCTGCCTTGATCCTAGCCAGCACTGCACTTGTGCCCAGGCCTTAAGCCTAGCCCGCACTTGTGCCCAGGCCTTAAGCCTAGCCCGCACTTGTGCCCAGGCCTTAAGCCTAGCCCGCACTTGTGCCCAGGCCTTAAGCCTAGCCCGCACTTGTGCCCAGTCCTTAAGCCTAGCCCGCACTTGTGCCCAGTCCTTAAGCCTAGCCCGCACTTGTGCCCCGGCCTTAAGCCTAGCCCGCACTTGTGCCCCGGCCTTAAGCCTAGCCCGCACTTGTGCCCCGGCCTTAAGCCTAGCCCGCACTTGTGCCCTTGCCTTAAGCCTAGCCCGCACTTGTGCCCCGGCCTTAAGCCTAGCCCGCACTTGTGCCCCGGCCTTAAGCCTAGCCCGCACTTGTGCTCCGGCCTTAAGCCTAGCCCGCACTTGTGCCCATGCCTTAAGCCTAGCCAGCATTTGTGCCCCCTGCCTTGATCCTAGCCAGCACTGCACTTGTGCCCAGGCCTTAAGCCTAGCCCGCACTTGTGCCCAGGCCTAAAGCCTAGCCCGCACTTGTGCCCAGGCCTTAAGCCTAGCTCACACTTGTGCCCAGGCCTTAAGTCCAGCCAGCATTTGTGCCCCCTGCCTTGATCCTAGCCAGCACTGCACTTGTGCCCAGGCCTTAAGCCTAGCCAGCACTTGTGACCCCTGCCTTGATCCTAGCCAGCACTGCACTTGTGCCCAGGCCTTAAGCCTAGCCCGCACTTGTGCCCAGGCCTAAAGCCTAGCCCGCACTTGTGCCCAGGCCTTAAGCCTAGCTCACACTTGTGCCCATGCCTTAAGTCCAGCCAGCATTTGTGCCCCCTGCCTTGATCCTAGCCAGCACTGCACTTGTGCCCAGGCCTTAAGCCTAGCCAGCACTTGTGACCCCTGCCTTGATCCTAGCCAGCACTGCACTTGTGCCCATGCCTTAAGCCTAGCCCGCACTTGTGCCCAGGCCTTAAGCCTAGCCTGCACTTGTGCCCATGCCTTAAGCCTAGCCAGCATTTGTGCCCCCTGCCTTGATCCTAGCCAGCACTGCACTTGTGCCCAGGCCTTAAGCCTAGCCCGCACTTGTGCCCAGGCCTTAAGCCTAGCCCGCACTTGTGCCCAGGCCTTAAGCCTAGCCTGCACTTGTGCCCAGGCCTTAAGCCTAGCCTGCACTTGTGCCCAGGCCTTAAGCCTAGCCCACACTTGTGCCCAGGCCTTAAGCCTATCCCGCACTTGTGCCCAGGCCTTAAGCCTAGCTCGCACTTGTGCCCAGGCCTTAAGCCTAGCCCGCACTTGTGCCCCGGCCTGAAGCCTAGCCCGCACTTGTGCCCCAGCCTTAAGCCTAGCCCGCACTTGTGCCCAGGCCTTAAGCCTAGCCCGCACTTGTGCCCAGGCCTTAAGCCTAGCCTGCACTTGTGCCCAGGCCTTAAGCCTAGCCCGCACTTGTGCCCAGGCCTTAAGCCTAGCCAGCACTTGTGCCCCCTGCCTTGATCCTAACCAGCACTGCACTTGTGCCCATGCCTTAAGCCTAGCCCGCACTTGTGCCCAGGCCTTAAGCCTAGCCTGCACTTGTGCCCATGCCTTAAGCCTAGCCAGCATTTGTGCCCCGTCTTGATCCTAGCCAGCACTGCACTTGTGCCCAGGCCTTAAGCCTAGCCCACACTTGTGCCCAGGCCTTAAGCCTAGCCAGCACTTGTGCCCAGGCCTTAAGCCTAGCTTACACTTGTGCCCAGGCCTTAAGCCTAGCTTACACTTGTGCCCAGGCCTTAAGCCTAGCCTGCACTTGTGCCCATGCCTTAAGTCCAGCCAGCATTTGTGCCCCCTGCCTTGATCCTAGCCAGCACTGCACTTGTGCCCAGGCCTTAAGCCTAGCCCGCACTTGTGCCCAGGCCTTAAGCCTAGCCCGCACTTGTGCCCAGGCCTTAAGCCTAGCCCACACTTGTGCCCAGGCCTTAATACTAGCCTGCACTTGTGCCCAGGCCTTAAGCCTAGCCCGCACTTGTGCCCAGGCCTTAAGCCTAGCCTGCACTTTATGCAAAGAGTGCAAAGAGTTAGCTGTATGTCTTAAGCCTAGCCAGCACTTGTGCCCATGCCTTAAGCCTAGCCAGCACTTGTGCCCCCTGCCTTGATCCTAGCCAGCACTGCACTTGTGCCCATGCCTTAAGCCTAGCCCGCACTTGTGCCCAGGCCTTAAGCCTAGCCTGCACTTGTGCCCATGCCTTAAGTCTAGCCAGCATTTGTGCCCCCTGCCTTGATCCTAGCCAGCACTGCACTTGTGCCCAGGCCTTAAGCCCAGCCCGCACTTGTGCCCAGGCCTTAAGCCTAGCCCGCACTTGTGCCCAGGCCTTAAGCCTAGCCTGCACTTGTGCCCATGCCTTAAGTCCAGTCAGCATTTGTGCCCCTGCCTTGATCCTAGCCAGCACTGCACTTGTGCCCAGGCCTTTAGCCTAGCCAGCACTTGTGCCCCAGCCTTAAGCCTAGCCCGCACTTGTGCCCAGGCCTTAAGCCTAGCCCGCACTTGTGCCCAGGCCTTAAGCCTAGCCTGCACTTGTGCCCAGGCCTTAAGCCTAGCCCGCACTTGTGCCCAGGCCTTAAGCCTAGCCAGCACTTGTGCCCCCTGCCTTGATCCTAGCCAGCACTGCACTTGTGCCCATGCCTTAAGCCTAGCCCGCACTTGTGCCCAGGCCTTAAGCCTAGCCTGCACTTGTGCCCATGCCTTAAGCCTAGCCAGCATTTGTGCCCATGCCTTAAGCCTAGCCAGCATTTGTGCCCCCTGTCTTGATCCTAGCCAGCACTGCACTTGTGCCCAGGCCTTAAGCCTAGCCCACACTTGTGCCCAGGCCTTAAGCCTAGCCAGCACTTGTGCCCAGGCCTTAAGCCTAGCTTACACTTGTGCCCAGGCCTTAAGCCTAGCTTACACTTGTGCCCAGGCCTTAAGCCTAGCCTGCACTTGTGCCCATGCCTTAAGTCCAGCCAGCATTTGTGCCCCCTGCCTTGATCCTAGCCAGCACTGCACTTGTGCCCAGGCCTTAAGCCTAGCCCGCACTTGTGCCCAGGCCTTAAGCCTAGCCCGCACTTGTGCCCAGGCCTTAAGCCTAGCCCACACTTGTGCCCAGGCCTTAAGCCTAGCCTGCACTTGTGCCCAGGCCTTAAGCCTAGCCCGCACTTGTGCCCAGGCCTTAAGCCTAGCCCGCACTTGTGCCCAGGCCTTAAGCCTAGCCTGCACTTTATGCAAAGAGTGCAAAGAGTTAGCTGTATGTCTTAAGCCTAGCCAGCACTTGTGCCCATGCCTTAAGCCTAGCCTGCACTTGTGCCCCCTGCCTTGATCCTAGCCAGCACTGCACTTGTGCCCATGCCTTAAGCCTAGCCCGCACTTGTGCCCAGGCCTTAAGCCTAGCCTGCACTTGTGCCCATGCCTTAAGTCTAGCAAGCATTTGTGCCCCCTGCCTTGATCCTAGCCAGCACTGCACTTGTGCCCAGGCCTTAAGCCTAGCCCGCACTTGTGCCCAGGCCTTAAGCCTAGCCCGCACTTGTGCCCAGGCCTTAAGCCTAGCTCGCACTTGTGCCCAGGCCTTAAGCCTAGCCTGCACTTGTGCCCATGCCTTAAGTCCAGTCAGCATTTGTGCCCCCTGCCTTGATCCTAGCCAGCACTGCACTTGTGCCCAGGCCTTTAGCCTAGCCAGCACTTGTGCCCAGGCCTTAAGCCTAGCCCGCACTTGTGCCCAGGCCTTAAGCCTAGCCCGCACTTGTGCCCAGTCCTTAAGCCTAGCCCGCACTTGTGCCCCGGCCTTAAGCCTAGCCCGCATTTGTGCCCCGGCCTTAAGCCTAGCCCGCACTTGTGCTCCGGCCTTAAGCCTAGCCCGCACTTGTGCCCCGGCCTTAATCCTAGCCCGCACTTGTGCCCCGGCCTTAAGCCTAGCCCGCACTTGTGCCCCGGCCTTAAGCCTAGCCCGCACTTGTGCCCCGGCCTTAAGCCTAGCCCGCACTTGTGCCCCGGCCTTAAGCCTAGCCCGCACTTGTGCCCCGGCCTTAAGCCTAGCCCGCACTTGTGCCCAGGCCTTAAGCCTAGCCCGCACTTGTGCCCAGGCCTTAAGCCTAGCCCGCACTTGTGCCCAGGCCTTAAGCCTAACCCGCACTTGTGCCCAGGCCTTAAGCCTAGCCCGCACTTGTGCCCAGGCCTTAAGCCCTAGCCCGCACTTGTGCCCAGGCCTTAAGCCTAGCCCGCACTTGTGCCCAGGCCTTAAGCCTAGCCCGCACTTTTGAGCCCCTTGAATGCTTGTTTGTTTGTTTTTGTCTTCAGCTTCATGTTTGTTATGCACATAGGGCCAGCTTTACGCTCTTTGCTCTTGTCCCATCTGAATGCGCATGCACGACTGTAATTGGGGAAGAAGGCATTACCCATTTACGGAGGACAGACATTAATTGCCTGGTCGCTTGGAGCATGTGGTTATGGAGAGGCTCCGCACTGTACAACAAAGGATCTAGTCCTAAATGTCCAAGTACAGAGTAGAGGGGTGAAAGCTAGCTCTTCACCCCTATTGGTGCCTAACCCTTTATGCAAAGAGTGCAAATAGTTAGCTGTATGCCTTAAGCCTAGCCAGCACTTGTGCCCATGCCTTAAGCCTAGCCAGCACTTGTGCCCCCTGCCTTGATCCTAGCCAGCACTGCACTTGTGCCCATGCCTTAAGCCTAGCCCGCACTTGTGCCCAGGCCTTAAGCCTAGCCTGCACTTGTGCCCATGCCTTAAGCCTAGCCAGCATTTGTGCCCCCTGCCTTGATCCTAGCCAGCACTGCACTTGTGCCCAGGCCTTAAGCCTAGCCCGCACTTGTGCCCAGGCCTTAAGCCTAGCCCGCACTTGTGCCCAGGCCTTAAGCCTAGCCCGCACTTGTGCCCAGGCCTTAAGCCTAGCCTGCACTTGTGCCCAGGCCTTAAGCCTAGCCCGCACTTGTGCCCAGGCCTTAAGCCTAGCCCGCACTTGTGCACAGGCCTTAAGCCTAGCCCGCACTTTTGAGCCCCTTGAATGCTTGTTTGTTTGTTTTTGTCTTCAGCTTCATGTTTGTTATGCACATAGGGCCAGCTTTACGCTCTTTGCTCTTGTCCCATCTGAATGCGCATGCACGACTGTAATTGGGGAAGAAGGCATTACCCATTTACGGAGGACAGACAAGAATTGCCTGGTCGCTTGGAGCATGGGGTTATGGAGAGGCTCCGCACTGTACAACAAAGGATCTAGTCCTAAATGTCCAAGTACAGAGTAGAGGGGTGAAAGCTAGCTCTTCACCCCTATTGGTGCCTAACCCTTTATGCAAAGAGTGCAAATAGTTAGCTGTATGCCTTAAGCCTAGCCAGCACTTGTGCCCATGCCTTAAGCCTAGCCAGCACTTGTGCCCCCTGCCTTGATCCTAGCCAGCACTGCACTTGTGCCCATGCCTTAAGCCTAGCCCGCACTTGTGCCCAGGCCTTAAGCCTAGCCTGCACTTGTGCCCATGCCTTAAGCCTAGCCAGCATTTGTGCCCCCTGCCTTGATCCTAGCCAGCACTGCACTTGTGCCCAGGCCTTAAGCCTAGCCCGCACTTGTGCCCAGGCCTTAAGCCTAGCCCGCACTTGTGCCCAGGCCTTAAGCCTAGCTCACACTTGTGCCCAGGCCTTAAGCCTAGCCTGCACTTGTGCCCATGCCTTAAGTCCAGCCAGCATTTGTGCCCCCTGCCTTGATCCTAGCCAGCACTGCACTTGTGCCCAGGCCTTAAGCCTAGCTCACACTTGTGCCCAGGCCTTAAGCCTAGCCTGCACTTGTGCCCATGCCTAAAGTCCAGCCAGCATTTGTGCCCCCTGCCTTGATCCTAGCCAGCACTGCACTTGTGCCCATGCCTTAAGCCTAGCCCGCACTTGTGCCCAGGCCTTAAGCCTAGCCTGCACTTGTGCCCATGCCTTAAGCCTAGCCAGCATTTGTGCCCCCTGCCTTGATCCTAGCCAGCACTGCACTTGTGCCCAGGCCTTAAGCCTAGCCCGCACTTGTGCCCAGGCCTTAAGCCTAGCCCGCACTTGTGCCCAGGCCTTAAGCCTAGCCCGCACTTGTGCCCAGGCCTTAAGCCTAGCCTGCACTTGTGCCCAGGCCTTAAGCCTAGCCTGCACTTGTGCCCAGGCCTTAAGCCTAGCCCGCACTTGTGCCCAGGCCTTAAGCCTATCCCGCACTTGTGCCCAGGCCTTAAGCCTAGCCTGCACTTGTGCCCATGCCTTAAGCCTAGCCTACACTTGTGCCCAGGCCTTAAGCCTAGCCCGCACTTGTGCCCAGGCCTTAAGCCTATCCCGCACTTGTGCCCAGGCCTTAAGCCTAGCCCGCACTTGTGCCCCGGCCTGAAGCCTAGCCCGCACTTGTGCCCCGGCCTTAAGCCTAGCCTGCACTTGTGCCCAGGCCTTAAGCCTAGCCCGCACTTGTGCCCAGGCCTTAAGCCTAGCCCGCACTTGTGCCCAGGCCTTAAGCCTAGCCTGCACTTGTGCCCAGGCCTTAAGCCTAGCCCGCACTTGTGCCCAGGCCTTAAGCCTAGCCAGCACTTGTGCCCCCTGCCTTGATCCTAGCCAGCACTGCACTTGTGCCCATGCCTTAAGCCTAGCCCGCACTTGTGCCCAGGCCTTAAGCCTAGCCTGCACTTGTGCCCACGCCTTAAGCCTAGCCAGCACTTGTGCCCCCTGCCTTGATCCTAGCCAGCACTGTACTTGTGCCAAGGCCTTAAGCCTAGCCCGCACTTGTGCCCAGGCCTTAAGCCTAGCCCGCACTTGTGCCCAGGCCTTAAGCCTAGCTTACACTTGTGCCCAGACCTTAAGCCTAGCTTACACTTGTGCCCAGGCCTTAAGCCTAGCCTCCACTTGTGCCCATGCCTTAAGTCCAGCCAGCATTTGTGCCCCCTGCCTTGATCCTAGCCAGCACTGCACTTGTGCCCAGGCCTTAAGCCTAGCCCGCACTTGTGCCCAGGCCTTAAGCCTAGCCCGCACTTGTGCCCAGGCCTTAAGCCTAGCCCACACTTGTGCCCAGGCCTTAAGCCTAGCCTGCACTTGTGCCCAGGCCTTAAGCCTAGCCTGCACTTGTGCCCAGGCCTTAAGCCTAGCCCGCACTTGTGCCCAGGCCTTAAGCCTAGCCCGCACTTTATGCAAAGAGTGCAAAGAGTTAGCTGTATGTCTTAAGCCTAGCCAGCACTTGTGCCCATGCCTTAAGCCTAGCCAGCACTTGTGCCCCCTGCCTTGATCCTAGCCAGCACTGCACTTGTGCCCATGCCTTAAGCCTAGCCCGCACTTGTGCCCAGGCCTTAAGCCTAGCCTGCACTTGTGCCCATGCCTTAAGCCTAGCCAGCATTTGTGCCCCCTGCCTTGATCCTAGCCAGCACTGCACTTGTGCCCAGGCCTTAAGCCTAGCCCGCACTTGTGCCCAGGCCTTAAGCCTAGCCCGCACTTGTGCCCAGGCCTTAAGCCTAGCCTGCACTTGTGCCCAGGCCTTAAGCCTAGCCCGCACTTGTGCCCAGGCCTTAAGCCTATCCCGCACTTGTGCCCAGGCCTTAAGCCTAGCCCGCACTTGTGCCCCGGCCTGAAGCCTAGCCCGCACTTGTGCCCCGGCCTTAAGCCTAGCCCGCACTTGTGCCCAGGCCTTAAGCCTAGCCCGCACTTGTGCCCAGGCCTTAAGCCTAGCCCGCACTTGTGCCCAGGCCTTAAGCCTAGCCTGCACTTGTGCCCAGGCCTTAAGCCTAGCCCGCACTTGTGCCCAGGCCTTAAGCCTAGCCAGCACTTGTGCCCCCTGCCTTGATCCTAGCCAGCACTGCACTTGTGCCCATGCCTTAAGCCTAGCCCGCATTTTGCCCAGGCCTTAAGCCTAGCCTGCACTTGTGCCCACGCCTTAAGCCTAGCCAGCATTTGTGCCCCCTGCCTTGATCCTAGCCAGCACTGCACTTGTGCCAAGGCCTTAAGCCTAGCCCGCACTTGTGCCCAGGCCTTAAGCCTAGCCCACACTTGTGCCCAGGCCTTAAGCCTAGCCTGCACTTGTGCCCAGGCCTTAAGCCTAGCCTGCACTTGTGCCCAGGCCTTAAGCCTAGCCCGCACTTGTGCCCAGGCCTTAAGCCTAGCCCGCACTTGTGCCCAGGCCTTAAGCCTAGCCCGCACTTTATGCAAAGAGTGTAAAGAGTTAGCTGTATGTCTTAAGCCTAGCCTGCACTTGTGCCCATGCCTTAAGCCTAGCCAGCATTTGTGCCCCCTGCCTTGATCCTAGCCAGCACTGCACTTGTGCCCAAGCCTAAAGCCTAGCCCGCACTTGTGCCCAGGCCTTAAGCCTAGCCCGCACTTGTGCCCAGGCCTTAAGCCTAGCCCGCACTTGTGCCCAGGCCTTAAGCCTAGCCCGCACTTGTGCCCAGTCCTTAAGCCTAGCCCGCACTTGTGCCCCGGCCTTAAGCCTAGCCCGCACTTGTGCCCCGGCCTTAAGCCTAGCCCGCACTTGTGCCCCGGCCTTAAGCCTAGCCCGCACTTCTGCCCCGGCCTTAAGCCTAGCCCGCACTTGTGCCTAGGCCTTAAGCCTAGCCCGCACTTGTGCCCCGGCCATAAGCCTAGCCTGCACTTGTGCCCCGGCCTTACGCCTAGCCCGCAATTGTGCCCCGGCCTTAAGCCTAGCCCGCACTTGTGCTCCGGCCTTAAGCCTAGCCCGCACTTGTGCCCCGGCCTTAAGCCTAGCCCGCACTTGTGCCCCGGCCTTAAGCCTAGCCCGCACTTGTGCCCCAGCCTTAAGCCTAGCCCGCACTTGTGCCCAGGCCTTAAGCCTAGCCCGCACTTGTGCCCAGGCCTTAAGCCTAGCCCGCACATGTGCCCAGGCCTTAAGCCTAGCCCGCACTTGTGCCCAGGCCTTAAGCCTAGCCCGCACTTGTGCCCAGGCCTTAAGCCTAGCCCGCACTTGTGCCCAGGCCTTAAGCCTAGCCCGCACTTGTGCCCAGGCCTTAAGCCCTAGCCCGCACTTGTGCCCAGGCCTTAAGCCTAGCCCGCACTTGTGCCCAGGCCTTAAGCCTAGCCCGCACTTGTGCCCATGCCTTAAGCCTAGCCAGCATTTGTGCCCCCTGCCTTGATCCTAGCCAGCACTGCACTTGTGCCCAGGCCTTAAGCCTAGCCCGCACTTGTGCCCAGGCCTTAAGCCTAGCCCGCACTTGTGCCCAGGCCTTAAGCCTAGCCCGCACTTGTGCCCAGGCCTTAAGCCTAGCCCGCACTTGTGCCCAGGCCTTAAGCCTAACCCGCACTTGTGCCCAGGCCTTAAGCCTAGCCCGCACCTGTGCCCAGGCCTTAAGCCCTAGCCCGCACTTGTGCCCAGGCCTTAAGCCTAGCCCGCACTTGTGCCCATGCCTTAAGCCTAGCCAGCACTTGTGCCCCCTGCCTTGATCCTAGCCAGCACTGCACTTGTGCCCATGCCTTAAGCCTAGCCCGCACTTGTGCCCAGGCCTTAAGCCTAGCCCGCACTTTTGAGCCCCTTGAATGCTTGTTTGTTTGTTTTTGTCTTCAGCTTCATGTTTGTTATGCACATAGGGCCAGCTTTACGCTCTTTGCTCTTGTCCCATCTGAATGCGCATGCACGACTGTAATTGGGGAAGAAGGCATTACCCATTTACGGAGGACAGACAAGAATTGCCTGGTCGCTTGGAGCATGGGGTTATGGAGAGGCTCCGCACTGTACAACAAAGGATCTAGTCCTAAATGTCCAAGTACAGAGTAGAGGGGTGAAAGCTACCTCTTCACCCCTATTGGTGCCTAACCCTTTATGCAAAGAGTGCAAATAGTTAGCTGTATGCCTTAAGCCTAGCCAGCACTTGTGCCCATGCCTTAAGCCTAGCCAGCACTTGTGCCCCCTGCCTTGATCCTAGCCAGCACTGCACTTGTGCCCATGCCTTAAGCCTAGCCCGCACTTGTGCCCAGGCCTTAAGCCTAGCCTGCACTTGTGCCCATGCCTTAAGCCTAGCCAGCATTTGTGCCCCTGCCTTGATCCTAGCCAGCACTGCACTTGTGCCCAGGCCTTAAGCCTAGCCCGCACTTGTGCCCAGGCCTTAAGCCTAGCCCGCACTTGTGCCCAGGCCTTAAGTCTAGCCCGCACTTGTGCCCAGGCCTTAAGCCTAGCCCGCACTTGTGCCCAGGCCTTAAGCCTAGCCCGCACTTGTGCCCAGGCCTTAAGTCTAGCCCGCACTTGTGCCCAGGCCTTAAGCCTAGCCCGCACTTGTGCCCAGTCCTTAAGCCTAGCCCGCACTTGTGCCCCGGCCTTAAGCCTAGCCCGCACTTGTGCCCCGGCCTTAAGCCTAGCCCGCACTTGTGCCCCGGCCTCAAGCCTAGCCCGCACTTGTGCCCCGGCCTTAAGCCTAGCCCGCAATTGTGCCCCGGCCTTAAGCCTAGCCCGCACTTGTGCCCCGGCCTTAAGCCTAGCCCGCACTTGTGCCCCGGCCTTAAGCCTAGCCTGCACTTGTGCCACGGCCTTAAGCCTAGCCGGCACTTGTGCCCCGGCCTTAAGCCTAGCCCGCAATTGTGCCCCGGCCTTAAGCCTAGCCCGCAATTGTGCTCCGGCCTTAAGCCTAGCCCGCACTTGTGCCCCGGCCTTAAGCCTAGCCCGCACTTGTGCCCCGGCCTTAAGCCTACCCCGCACTTGTGCCCAGGCCTTAAGCCTAGCCCGCACTTGTGCCCAGGCCTTAAGCCTAGCCCGCACTTGTGCCCAGGCCTTAAGCCTAGCCCGCACTTGTGCCCAGGCCTTAAGCCTAGCCCGCACTTGTGCCCAGGCCTTAAGCCTTGCCCGCACTTGTGCCCAGGCCTTAAGCCTAGCCCGCACTTGTGCCCAGGCCTTAAGCCTAGCCCGCACTTGTGCCCAGGCCTTAAGCCTATCCCGCACTTGTGCCCAGGCCTTAAGCCTAGCCCGCACTTGTGCCAAGGCCTTAAGCCTAGCTCGCACTTGTGCCCAGGCCTTAAGCCTAGCCCGCACTTGTGCCCAGGCCTTAAGCCTAGCCCGCACTTGTGCCCAGGCCTTAAGCCTAGCCCGCACTTGTGCCCAGGCCTTAAGCCTAGCCCGCACTTGTGCCCAGGCCTTAAGCCTAGCCCGCACTTGTGCCCAGGGCCTTAAGCCTAGCCCGCACTTGTGCCCAGGCCTTAAGCCTAGCCCGCACTTGTGCCCAGGCCTTAAGCCTAGCCCGCACTTGTGCCCAGGCCTTAAGCCTAGCCCGCACTTGTGCCCAGGGCCTTAAGCCTAGCCCGCACTTTTGAGACCCTTAAATGCTTGTTTGTTTTTGTCTTCAGCTTCATGTTGGTTATGCACATAGGGCCAGCTTTACGCTCTTTGCTCTTGTCCCATCTGAATGCGCATGCACGACTGTAATTGTGGAAGAAGGCATTACCCATTTACGGAGGACAGACAAGAATTGCCTGGTTGCTTGGAGCATGGGGTTATGGAGAGGCTCCGCACTGTACAACAAAGGATCTAGTCCTAAATGTCCAAGTACAGAGTAGAGGGGTGAAAGCTAGCTCTTCACCCCTATGGGTGCCTAACCCTTTATGCAAAGAGTGCAAATAGTTAGCTGTATGCCTTAAGCCTAGCCAGCACTTGTGCCCATGCCTTAAGCCTAGCCAGCACTTGTGCCCCCTGCCTTGATCCGAGCCAGCACTGCACTTGTGCCCATGCCTTAAGCCTAGCCTGCACTTGTGCCCATGCCTTAAGCCTAGCCAGCGTTTGTGCCCCCTGCCTTGATCCTAGCCAGCACCCCACTTGTGCCCAGGCCTTAAGCCTAGCCCGCACTTGTGCCCAGGCCTTAAGCCTAGCCCGCACTTGTGCCCAGGCCTTAAGCCTAGCCCGCACTTGTGCCCAGGCCTTCAGCCTAGCCCACACTTGTGCCCCGGCCTTAAGCCTAGCTCGCACTTGTGCCCCGGTCTTAAGCCTAGCCCGCACTTGTGCCCCGGCCTTAAGCCTAACCCGCACTTGTGCCCCGGCCTTAAGCATAGCCCGCACTTGTGCCCCGGCCTTAAGCCTAGCCCGCACTTGTGCCCCGGCTTTAAGCCTAGCCCGCACTTGTGCCCCGGCCTTAAGCCTAGCCCGCACTTGTGCTCCGGCATTAAGTTTAGCCCGCACTTGGGCCCCGGCCTTAAGCCTAGCCCGCACTTCTGCCTCGGCCTTAAGCCTAGCCCGCACTTGTGCCCCGGCCTTAAGCCTAGCCCGCACTTGTGCCCCGGCCTTAAGCCTAGCCCGCACTTGTGCCCCAGCCTTAGGCCTAGCCCGCACTTGTGCCCAGGCCTTAAGCCTAGCCCGCACTTGTGCCCAGGCCTTAAGCCTAGCCCGCACTTGTGCCCAGGCCTTAAGCCTAGCCCGCACTTGTGCCCAGGCCTTAAGCCTAGCCTGCACTTGTGCCCAGGCCTTAAGCCTAGCACGCACTTGTGAGCCCCTTGAATGCTTGCTTGTTTGTTTTTGTCTTCAGCTTCATGTTTGTTATGCACATAGGGCCAGCTTTACGCTCTTTGCTCTTGTCCCATCTGAATGCGCATGCACGACTAATTGGGGAAGAAGGCATTACCCATTTACGGAGGACAGACAAGAATTGCCTGGTCGCTTGGAGCATGGGGTTATGGAGAGGCTCCGCACTGTACAACAAAGGATCTAGTCCTAAATGTCCAAGTACAGAGTAGAGGGGTGAAAGCTAGCTCTTCACCCCTATGGGTGCCTAACCCTTTATGCAAAGAGTGCAAATAGTTAGCTGTATGCCTTAAGCCTAGCCAGCACTTGTGCCCATGCCTTATGCCTAGCCAGCACTTGTGCCCCCTGCCTTGATCCTAGCCAGCACTGCACTTGTGCCCATGCCTTAAGCCTAGCCCGCACTTGTGCCCATGCCTTAAGCCTAGCCTGCACTTGTGCCCATGCCTTAAGCCTAGCCAGCATTTGTGCCCCCTGCCTTGATCCTAGCCAGCACTGCACTTGTGCCCCGGCCGTAAGCCTAGCCCGCACTTGTGCCCCGGGCTTAAGCCTAGCCTGCACTTGTGCCCCGGCCTTAAGCCTAGCCCGCACTTGTGCCCCGGCCTTAAGCCTAGCCCGCACTTGTGCCCCGGCCTTAAGCCTAGCCCGCACTTGTGCCCCGGCCTTAAGCCTAGCCTGCACTTGTGCCCATGCCTAAAGTCCAGCCAGCATTTGTGCCCCCTGCCTTGATCCTAGCCAGCACTGCACTTGTGCCCATGCCTTAAGCCTAGCCCGCACTTGTGCCCAGGCCTTAAGCCTAGCCTGCACTTGTGCCCATGCCTTAAGCCTAGCCAGCATTTGTGCCCCCTGCCTTGATCCTAGCCAGCACTGCACTTGTGCCCAGGCCTTAAGCCTAGCCCGCACTTGTGCCCAGGCCTTAAGCCTAGCCCGCACTTGTGCCCAGGCCTTAAGCCTAGCCCGCACTTGTGCCCAGGCCTTAAGCCTAGCCTGCACTTGTGCCCAGGCCTTAAGCCTAGCCTGCACTTGTGCCCAGGCCTTAAGCCTAGCCCGCACTTGTGCCCAGGCCTTAAGCCTATCCCGCACTTGTGCCCAGGCCTTAAGCCTATCCCGCACTTGTGCCCAGGCCTTAAGCCTAGCCTGCACTTGTGCCCATGCCTTAAGCCTAGCCTGCACTTGTGCCCAGGCCTTAAGCCTAGCCCGCACTTGTGCCCAGGCCTTAAGCCTATCCCGCACTTGTGCCCAGGCCTTAAGCCTAGCCCGCACTTGTGCCCCGGCCTGAAGCCTAGCCCGCACTTGTGCCCCGGCCTTAAGCCTAGCCCGCACTTGTGCCCAGGCCTTAAGCCTAGCCCGCACTTGTGCCCAGGCCTTAAGCCTAGCCCGCACTTGTGCCCAGGCCTTAAGCCTAGCCTGCACTTGTGCCCAGGCCTTAAGCCTAGCCCGCACTTGTGCCCAGGCCTTAAGCCTAGCCAGCACTTGTGCCCCCTGCCTTGATCCTAGCCAGCACTGCACTTGTGCCCATGCCTTAAGCCTAGCCCGCACTTGTGCCCAGGCCTTAAGCCTAGCCTGCACTTGTGCCCACGCCTTAAGCCTAGCCAGCACTTGTGCCCCCTGCCTTGATCCTAGCCAGCACTGCACTTGTGCCAAGGCCTTAAGCCTAGCCCGCACTTGTGCCCAGGCCTTAAGCCTAGCCCGCACTTGTGCCCAGGCCTTAAGCCTAGCTTACACTTGTGCCCAGACCTTAAGCCTAGCTTACACTTGTGCCCAGGCCTTAAGCCTAGCCTCCACTTGTGCCCA
The DNA here is from genome assembly GCF_032444005.1 of Ranitomeya imitator. Lineage (NCBI taxonomy): Eukaryota > Metazoa > Chordata > Amphibia > Anura > Dendrobatidae > Ranitomeya > Ranitomeya imitator. The sequence continues at coordinate 109,524,092 of NC_091288.1, read as the reverse complement.
TGCCTTAAGTCCAGCCAGCATTTGTGCCCCCTGCCTTGATCCTAGCCAGCACTGCACTTGTGCCCAGGCCTTAAGCCTAGCCCGCACTTGTGCCCAGGCCTTAAGCCTAGCCCGCACTTGTGCCCAGGCCTTAAGCCTAGCCCACACTTGTGCCCAGGCCTTAAGCCTAGCCTGCACTTGTGCCCAGGCCTTAAGCCTAGCCCGCACTTGTGCCCAGGCCTTAAGCCTAGCCCGCACTTTATGCAAAGAGTGCAAAGAGTTAGCTGTATGTCTTAAGCCTAGCCAGCACTTGTGCCCATGCCTTAAGCCTAGCCAGCACTTGTGCCCCCTGCCTTGATCCTAGCCAGCACTGCACTTGTGCCCATGCCTTAAGCCTAGCCCGCACTTGTGCCCAGGCCTTAAGCCTAGCCTGCACTTGTGCCCATGCCTTAAGCCTAGCCAGCATTTGTGCCCCCTGCCTTGATCCTAGCCAGCACTGCACTTGTGCCCAGGCCTTAAGCCTAGCCCGCACTTGTGCCCAGGCCTTAAGCCTAGCCCGCACTTGTGCCCAGGCCTTAAGCCTAGCCTGCACTTGTGCCCAGGCCTTAAGCCTAGCCTGCACTTATGCCCAGGCCTTAAGCCTAGCCCGCACTTGTGCCCAGGCCTTAAGCCTATCCCGCACTTGTGCCCAGGCCTTAAGCCTAGCCCGCACTTGTGCCCCGGCCTGAAGCCTAGCCCGCACTTGTGCCCCGGCCTTAAGCCTAGCCCGCACTTGTGCCCAGGCCTTAAGCCTAGCCCGCACTTGTGCCCAGGCCTTAAGCCTAGCCCGCACTTGTGCCCAGGCCTTAAGCCTAGCCTGCACTTGTGCCCAGGCCTTAAGCCTAGCCCGCACTTGTGCCCAGGCCTTAAGCCTAGCCAGCACTTGTGCCCCCTGCCTTGATCCTAGCCAGCACTGCACTTGTGCCCATGCCTTAAGCCTAGCCCGCATTTTGCCCAGGCCTTAAGCCTAGCCTGCACTTGTGCCCACGCCTCAAGCCTAGCCAGCATTTGTGCCCCCTGCCTTGATCCTAGCCAGCACTGCACTTGTGCCAAGGCCTTAAGCCTAGCCCGCACTTGTGCCCAGGCCTTAAGCCTAGCCTGCACTTGTGCCCAGGCCTTAAGCCTAGCCTGCACTTGTGCCCAGGCCTTAAGCCTAGCCCGCACTTGTGCCCAGGCCTTAAGCCTAGCCCGCACTTGTGCCCAGGCCTTAAGCCTAGCCCGCACTTTATGCAAAGAGTGTAAAGAGTTAGCTGTATGTCTTAAGCCTAGCCTGCACTTGTGCCCATGCCTTAAGCCTAGCCAGCATTTGTGCCCCCTGCCTTGATCCTAGCCAGCACTGCACTTGTGCCCAAGCCTTAAGCCTAGCCCGCACTTGTGCCCAGGCCTTAAGCCTAGCCCGCACTTGTGCCCAGGCCTTAAGCCTAGCCCGCACTTGTGCCCAGGCCTTAAGCCTAGCCCGCACTTGTGCCCAGTCCTTAAGCCTAGCCCGCACTTGTGCCCCGGCCTTAAGCCTAGCCCGCACTTGTGCCCCGGCCTTAAGCCTAGCCCGCACTTGTGCCCCGGCCTTAAGCCTAGCCCGCACTTGTGCCCCGGCCTTAAGCCTAGCCCGCACTTCTGCCCCGGCCTTAAGCCTAGCCCGCACTTGTGCCTAGGCCTTAAGCCTAGCCCGCACTTGTGCCCCGGCCATAAGCCTAGCCCGCACTTGTGCCCCGGCCTTAAGCCTAGCCCGCAATTGTGCCCCGGCCTTAAGCCTAGCCCGCACTTGTGCTCCGGCCTTAAGCCTAGCCCGCACTTGTGCCCCGGCCTTAAGCCTAGCCCGCACTTGTGCCCCGGCCTTAAGCCTAGCCCGCACTTGTGCCCCGGCCTTAAGCCTAGCCCGCACTTGTGCCCAGGCCTTAAGCCTAGCCCGCACTTGTGCCCAGGCCTTAAGCCTAGCCCGCACATGTGCCCAGGCCTTAAGCCTAGCCCGCACTTGTGCCCAGGCCTTAAGCCTAGCCCGCACTTGTGCCCAGGCCTTAAGCCTAGCCCGCACTTGTGCCCAGGCCTTAAGCCTAGCCCGCACTTGTGCCCAGGCCTTAAGCCCTAGCCCGCACTTGTGCCCAGGCCTTAAGCCTAGCCCGCACTTGTGCCCAGGCCTTAAGCCTAGCCCGCACTTGTGCCCCCTGCCTTGATCCTAGCCAGCACTGCACTTGTGCCCATGCCTTAAGCCTAGCCCGCACTTGTGCCCATGCCTTAAGCCTAGCCAGCATTTGTGCCCCCTGCCTTGATCCTAGCCAGCACTGCACTTGTGCCCAGGCCTTAAGCCTAGCCCGCACTTGTGCCCAGGCCTTAAGCCTAGCCCGCACTTGTGCCCAGGCCTTAAGCCTAGCCCACACTTGTGCCCAGGCCTTAAGCCTAGCCCGCACTTGTGCCCAGGCCTTAAGCCTAACCCGCACTTGTGCCCAGGCCTTAAGCCTAGCCCGCACCTGTGCCCAGGCCTTAAGCCCTAGCCCGCACTTGTGCCCAGGCCTTAAGCCTAGCCCGCACTTGTGCCCATGCCTTAAGCCTAGCCAGCACTTGTGCCCCCTGCCTTGATCCTAGCCAGCACTGCACTTGTGCCCATGCCTTAAGCCTAGCCCGCACTTGTGCCCAGGCCTTAAGCCTAGCCCGCACTTTTGAGCCCCTTGAATGCTTGTTTGTTTGTTTTTGTCTTCAGCTTCATGTTTGTTATGCACATAGGGCCAGCTTTACGCTCTTTGCTCTTGTCCCATCTGAATGCGCATGCACGACTGTAATTGGGGAAGAAGGCATTACCCATTTACGGAGGACAGACAAGAATTGCCTGGTCGCTTGGAGCATGGGGTTATGGAGAGGCTCCGCACTGTACAACAAAGGATCTAGTCCTAAATGTCCAAGTACAGAGTAGAGGGGTGAAAGCTACCTCTTCACCCCTATTGGTGCCTAACCCTTTATGCAAAGAGTGCAAATAGTTAGCTGTATGCCTTAAGCCTAGCCAGCACTTGTGCCCATGCCTTAAGCCTAGCCAGCACTTGTGCCCCCTGCCTTGATCCTAGCCAGCACTGCACTTGTGCCCATGCCTTAAGCCTAGCCCGCACTTGTGCCCAGGCCTTAAGCCTAGCCCACACTAGTGCCCCGGCCTTAAGCCTAGCCCGCACTTGTGCCCCGGCCTTAAGCCTAGCCCGCACTTGTGCCCCGGCCTTAAGCCTAGCCCGCACTTGTGCCCCGGCCTCAAGCCTAGCCCGCACTTGTGCCCCGGCCTTAAGCCTAGCCCGCAATTGTGCCCCGGCCTTAAGCCTAGCCCGCACTTGTGCCCCGGCCTTAAGCCTAGCCCGCACTTGTGCCCCGGCCTTAAGCCTAGCCTGCACTTGTGCCACGGCCTTAAGCCTAGCCGGCACTTGTGCCCCGGCCTTAAGCCTAGCCCGCAATTGTGCCCCGGCCTTAAGCCTAGCCCGCAATTGTGCCCCGGCCTTAAGCCTAGCCCGCACTTGTGCCCCGGCCTTAAGCCTAGCCCGCACTTGTGCCCAGGCCTTAAGCCTTGCCCGCACTTGTGCCCAGGCCTTAAGCCTAGCCCGCACTTGTGCCCAGGCCTTAAGCCTAGCCCGCACTTGTGCCCAGGCCTTAAGCCTATCCCGCACTTGTGCCCAGGCCTTAAGCCTAGCCCGCACTTGTGCCAAGGCCTTAAGCCTAGCTCGCACTTGTGCCCAGGCCTTAAGCCTAGCCCGCACTTGTGCCCAGGCCTTAAGCCTAGCCCGCACTTGTGCCCAGGCCTTAAGCCTAGCCCGCACTTGTGCCCAGGCCTTAAGCCTAGCCCGCACTTGTGCCCCCTGCCTTGATCCTAGCCAGCACTGCACTTGTGCCCATGCCTTAAGCCTAGCCCGCACTTGTGCCCATGCCTTAAGCCTAGCCAGCATTTGTGCCCCCTGCCTTGATCCTAGCCAGCACTGCACTTGTGCCCAGGCCTTAAGCCTAGCCCGCACTTGTGCCCAGGCCTTAAGCCTAGCCCGCACTTGTGCCCAGGCCTTAAGCCTAGCCCACACTTGTGCCCAGGCCTTAAGCCTAGCCCGCACTTGTGCCCAGGCCTTAAGCCTAACCCGCACTTGTGCCCAGGCCTTAAGCCTAGCCCGCACCTGTGCCCAGGCCTTAAGCCCTAGCCCGCACTTGTGCCCAGGCCTTAAGCCTAGCCCGCACTTGTGCCCATGCCTTAAGCCTAGCCAGCACTTGTGCCCTTTGCCTTGATCCTAGCCAGCACTGCACTTGTGCCCATGCCTTAAGCCTAGCCCGCACTTGTGCCCAGGCCTTAAGCCTAGCCCGCACTTTTGAGCCCCTTGAATGCTTGTTTGTTTGTTTTTGTCTTCAGCTTCATGTTTGTTATGCACATAGGGCCAGCTTTACGCTCTTTGCTCTTGTCCCATCTGAATGCGCATGCACGACTGTAATTGGGGAAGAAGGCATTACCCATTTACGGAGGACAGACAAGAATTGCCTGGTCGCTTGGAGCATGGGGTTATGGAGAGGCTCCGCACTGTACAACAAAGGATCTAGTCCTAAATGTCCAAGTACAGAGTAGAGGGGTGAAAGCTACCTCTTCACCCCTATTGGTGCCTAACCCTTTATGCAAAGAGTGCAAATAGTTAGCTGTATGCCTTAAGCCTAGCCAGCACTTGTGCCCATGCCTTAAGCCTAGCCAGCACTTGTGCCCCCTGCCTTGATCCTAGCCAGCACTGCACTTGTGCCCATGCCTTAAGCCTAGCCCGCACTTGTGCCCCGGCCTTAAGCCTAGCCCGCAATTGTGCCCCGGCCTTAAGCCTAGCCCGCACTTGTGCCCCGGCCTTAAGCCTAGCCCGCACTTGTGCCCCGGCCTTAAGCCTAGCCCGCACTTGTGCCACGGCCTTAAGCCTAGCCGGCACTTGTGCCCCGGCCTTAAGCCTAGCCCGCAATTGTGCCCCGGCCTTAAGCCTAGCCCGCAATTGTGCCCCGGCCTTAAGCCTAGCCCGCACTTGTGCCCCGGCCTTAAGCCTAGCCCGCACTTGTGCCCCGGCCTTAAGCCTAGCCCGCACTTGTGCCCCGGCCTTAAGCCTAGCCCGCACTTGTGCCCAGGCCTTAAGCCTAGCCCGCACTTGTGCCCAGGCCTTAAGCCTAGCCCGCACTTGTGCCCAGGCCTTAAGCCTAGCCCGCACTTGTGCCCAGGCCTTAAGCCTAGCCCGCACTTGTGCCCAGGCCTTAAGCCTAGCCCGCACTTGTGCCCAGGCCTTAAGCCTTGCCCGCACTTGTGCCCAGGCCTTAAGCCTAGCCCGCACTTGTGCCCAGGCCTTAAGCCTAGCCCGCACTTGTGCCCAGGCCTTAAGCCTATCCCGCACTTGTGCCCAGGCCTTAAGCCTAGCCCGCACTTGTGCCAAGGCCTTAAGCCTAGCTCGCACTTGTGCCCAGGCCTTAAGCCTAGCCCGCACTTGTGCCCAGGCCTTAAGCCTAGCCCGCACTTGTGCCCAGGCCTTAAGCCTAGCCCGCACTTGTGCCCAGGCCTTAAGCCTAGCCCGCACTTGTGCCCAGGCCTTAAGCCTAGCCCGCACTTGTGCCCAGGGCCTTAAGCCTAGCCCGCACTTGTGCCCAGGCCTTAAGCCTAGCCCGCACTTGTGCCCAGGCCTTAAGCCTAGCCCGCACTTGTGCCCAGGCCTTAAGCCTAGCCCGCACTTGTGCCCAGGGCCTTAAGCCTAGCCCGCACTTTTGAGACCCTTAAATGCTTGTTTGTTTTTGTCTTCAGCTTCATGTTGGTTATGCACATAGGGCCAGCTTTACGCTCTTTGCTCTTGTCCCATCTGAATGCGCATGCACGACTGTAATTGTGGAAGAAGGCATTACCCATTTACGGAGGACAGACAAGAATTGCCTGGTTGCTTGGAGCATGGGGTTATGGAGAGGCTCCGCACTGTACAACAAAGGATCTAGTCCTAAATGTCCAAGTACAGAGTAGAGGGGTGAAAGCTAGCTCTTCACCCCTATGGGTGCCTAACCCTTTATGCAAAGAGTGCAAATAGTTAGCTGTATGCCTTAAGCCTAGCCAGCACTTGTGCCCATGCCTTAAGCCTAGCCTGCACTTGTGCCCATGCCTTAAGCCTAGCCAGCGTTTGTGCCCCCTGCCTTGATCCTAGCCAGCACCCCACTTGTGCCCAGGCCTTAAGCCTAGCCCGCACTTGTGCCCAGGCCTTAAGCCTAGCCCGCACTTGTGCCCAGGCCTTAAGCCTAGCCCGCACTTGTGCCCAGGCCTTCAGCCTAGCCCACACTTGTGCCCCGGCCTTAAGCCTAGCTCGCACTTGTGCCCCGGTCTTAAGCCTAGCCCGCACTTGTGCCCCGGCCTTAAGCTTAACCCGCACTTGTGCCCCGGCCTTAAGCATAGCCCGCACTTGTGCCCCGGCCTTAAGCCTAGCCCGCACTTGTGCCCCGGCCTTAAGCCTAGCCCGCACTTGTGCCCCGGCCTTAAGCCTAGCCCGCACTTGTGCCCCGGCCTTAAGCCTAGCCCGCACTTGTGCCCCGGCCTTAAGCCTAGCCCGCACTTGTGCTCCGGCATTAAGTTTAGCCCGCACTTGGGCCCCGGCCTTAAGCCTAGCCCGCACTTCTGCCTCGGCCTTAAGCCTAGCCCGCACTTCTGCCTCGGCCTTAAGCCTAGCCCGCACTTGTGCCCCGGCCTTAAGCCTAGCCCGCACTTGTGCCCCGGCCTTAAGCCTAGCCCGCACTTGTGCCCCAGCCTTAGGCCTAGCCCGCACTTGTGCCCAGGCCTTAAGCCTAGCCCGCACTTGTGCCCAGGCCTTAAGCCTAGCCCGCACTTGTGCCCAGGCCTTAAGCCTAGCCCGCACTTGTGCCCAGGCCTTAAGCCTAGCCTGCACTTGTGCCCAGGCCTTAAGCCTAGCCCGCACTTGTGAGCCCCTTGAATGCTTGCTTGTTTGTTTTTGTCTTCAGCTTCATGTTTGTTATGCACATAGGGCCAGCTTTACGCTCTTTGCTCTTGTCCCATCTGAATGCGCATGCACGACTAATTGGGGAAGAAGGCATTACCCATTTACGGAGGACAGACAAGAATTGCCTGGTCGCTTGGAGCATGGGGTTATGGATAGGCTCCGCACTGTACAACAAAGGATCTAGTCCTAAATGTCCAAGTACAGAGTAGAGGGGTGAAAGCTAGCTCTTCACCCCTATGGGTGCCTGACCCTTTATGCAAAGAGTGCAAATAAATAGCTGTATGCCTTAAGCCTAGCCAGCACTTGTGCCCATGCCTTAAGCCTAGCCAGCACTTGTGCCCCCTGCCTTGATCCTAGCCAGCACTGCACTTGTGCCCATGCCTTAAGCCTAGCCCGCACTTGTGCCCATGCCTTAAGCCTAGCCTGCACTTGTGCCCATGCCTTAAGCCTAGCCAGCATTTGTGCCCCCTGCCTTGATCCTAGCCAGCACTGCACTTGTGCCCCGGCCGTAAGCCTAGCCCGCACTTGTGCCCCGGGCTTAAGCCTAGCCTGCACTTGTGCCCCGGCCTTAAGCCTAGCCCGCACTTGTGCCCCGGCCTTAAGCCTAGCCCGCACTTGTGCCCCGGCCTTAAGCCTAGCCCGCACTTGTGCCCCGGCCTTAAGCCTAGCCTGCACTTGTGCCCATGCCTAAAGTCCAGCCAGCATTTGTGCCCCCTGCCTTGATCCTAGCCAGCACTGCACTTGTGCCCATGCCTTAAGCCTAGCCCGCACTTGTGCCCAGGCCTTAAGCCTAACCTGCACTTGTGCCCATGCCTTAAGCCTAGCCAGCATTTGTGCCCCCTGCCTTGATCCTAGCCAGCACTGCACTTGTGCCCAGGCCTTAAGCCTAGCCCGCACTTGTGCCCAGGCCTTAAGCCTAGCCCGCACTTGTGCCCAGGCCTTAAGCCTAGCCCGCACTTGTGCCCAGGCCTTAAGCCTAGCCTGCACTTGTGCCCAGGCCTTAAGCCTAGCCTGCACTTGTGCCCAGGCCTTAAGCCTAGCCCGCACTTGTGCCCAGGCCTTAAGCCTATCCCGCACTTGTGCCCAGGCCTTAAGCCTATCCCGCACTTGTGCCCAGGCCTTAAGCCTAGCCTGCACTTGTGCCCATGCCTTAAGCCTAGCCTGCACTTGTGCCCAGGCCTTAAGCCTAGCCCGCACTTGTGCTCAGGCCTTAAGCCTATCCCGCACTTGTGCCCAGGCCTTAAGCCTAGCCCGCACTTGTGCCCCGGCCTGAAGCCTAGCCCGCACTTGTGCCCCAGCCTTAAGCCTAGCCCGCACTTGTGCCCAGGCCTTAAGCCTAGCCCGCACTTGTGCCCAGGCCTTAAGCCTAGCCCGCACTTGTGCCCAGGCCTTAAGCCTAGCCTGCACTTGTGCCCAGGCCTTAAGCCTAGCCCGCACTTGTGCCCAGGCCTTAAGCCTAGCCAGCACTTGTGCCCCCTGCCTTGATCCTAGCCAGCACTGCACTTGTGCCCATGCCTTAAGCCTAGCCCGCACTTGTGCCCAGGCCTTAAGCCTAGCCTGCACTTGTGCCCACGCCTTAAGCCTAGCCAGCACTTGTGCCCCCTGCCTTGATCCTAGCCAGCACTGCACTTGTGCCAAGGCCTTAAGCCTAGCCCGCACTTGTGCCCAGGCCTTAAGCCTAGCCTGCACTTGTGCCCAGGCCTTAAGCCTAGCTTACACTTGTGCCCAGACCTTAAGCCTAGCTTACACTTGTGCCCAGGCCTTAAGCCTAGCCTCCACTTGTGCCCATGCCTTAAGTCCAGCCAGCATTTGTGCCCCCTGCCTTGATCCTAGCCAGCACTGCACTTGTGCCCAGGCCTTAAGCCTAGCCCGCACTTGTGCCCAGGCCTTAAGCCTAGCCCGCACTTGTGCCCAGGCCTTAAGCCTAGCCCACACTTGTGCCCAGGCCTTAAGCCTAGCCTGCACTTGTGCCCAGGCCTTAAGCCTAGCCCGCACTTGTGCCCAGGCCTTAAGCCTAGCCCGCACTTTATGCAAAGAGTGCAAAGAGTTAGCTGTATGTCTTAAGCCTAGCCAGCACTTGTGCCCATGCCTTAAGCCTAGCCAGCACTTGTGCCCCCTGCCTTGATCCTAGCCAGCACTGCACTTGTGCCCATGCCTTAAGCCTAGCCCGCACTTGTGCCCAGGCCTTAAGCCTAGCCTGCACTTGTGCCCATGCCTTAAGCCTAGCCAGCATTTGTGCCCCCTGCCTTGATCCTAGCCAGCACTGCACTTGTGCCCAGGCCTTAAGCCTAGCCCGCACTTGTGCCCAGGCCTTAAGCCTAGCCCGCACTTGTGCCCAGGCCTTAAGTCTAGCCTGCACTTGTGCCCAGGCCTTAAGCCTAGCCCGCACTTGTGCCCAGGCCTTAAGCCTATCCCGCACTTGTGCCCAGGCCTTAAGCCTAGCCCGCACTTGTGCCCCGGCCTGAAGCCTAGCCCGCACTTGTGCCCCGGCCTTAAGCCTAGCCCGCACTTGTGCCCAGGCCTTAAGCCTAGCCCGCACTTGTGCCCAGGCCTTAAGCCTAGCCCGCACTTGTGCCCAGGCCTTAAGCCTAGCCTGCACTTGTGCCCAGGCCTTAAGCCTAGCCCGCACTTGTGCCCAGGCCTTAAGCCTAGCCAGCACTTGTGCCCCCTGCCTTGATCCTAGCCAGCACTGCACTTGTGCCCATGCCTTAAGCCTAGCCCGCATTTTGCCCAGGCCTTAAGCCTAGCCTGCACTTGTGCCCACGCCTTAAGCCTATCCCGCACTTGTGCCCAGGCCTTAAGCCTAGCCCGCACTTGTGCCCCGGCCTGAAGCCTAGCCCGCACTTGTGCCCCGGCCTTAAGCCTAGCCCGCACTTGTGCCCAGGCCTTAAGCCTAGCCCGCACTTGTGCCCAGGCCTTAAGCCTAGCCCGCACTTGTGCCCAGGCCTTAAGCCTAGCCTGCACTTGTGCCCAGGCCTTAAGCCTAGCCCGCACTTGTGCCCAGGCCTTAAGCCTAGCCAGCACTTGTGCCCCCTGCCTTGATCCTAGCCAGCACTGCACTTGTGCCAAGGCCTTAAGCCTAGCCCGCACTTGTGCCCAGGCCTTAAGCCTAGCCCGCACTTGTGCCCAGGCCTTAAGCCTAGCCTGCACTTGTGCCCAGGCCTTAAGCCTAGCCTGCACTTGTGCCCAGGCCTTAAGCCTAGCCCGCACTTGTGCCCAGGCCTTAAGCCTAGCCCGCACTTGTGCCCAGGCCTTAAGCCTAGCCCGCACTTTATGCAAAGAGTGTAAAGAGTTAGCTGTATGTCTTAAGCCTAGCCTGCACTTGTGCCCATGCCTTAAGCCTAGCCAGCATTTGTGCCCCCTGCCTTGATCCTAGCCAGCACTGCACTTGTGCCCAAGCCTTAAGCCTAGCCCGCACTTGTGCCCAGGCCTTAAGCCTAGCCCGCACTTGTGCCCAGGCCTTAAGCCTAGCCCGCACTTGTGCCCAGGCCTTAAGCCTAGCCCGCACTTGTGCCCAGTCCTTAAGCCTAGCCCGCACTTGTGCCCCGGCCTTAAGCCTAGCCCGCACTTGTGCCCCGGCCTTAAGCCTAGCCCGCACTTGTGCCCCGGCCTTAAGCCTAGCCTGCACTTCTGCCCCGGCCTTAAGCCTAGCCCGCACTTGTGCCTAGGCCTTAAGCCTAGCCCGCACTTGTGCCCCGGCCATAAGCCTAGCCTGCACTTGTGCCCCGGCCTTAAGCCTAGCCCGCAATTGTGCCCCGGCCTTAAGCCTAGCCCGCACTTGTGCTCCGGCCTTAAGCCTAGCCCGCACTTGTGCCCCGGCCTTAAGCCTAGCCCGCACTTGTGCCCCGGCCTTAAGCCTAGCCCGCACTTGTGCCCCGGCCTTAAGCCTAGCCCGCACTTGTGCCCAGGCCTTAAGCCTAGCCCGCACTTGTGCCCAGGCCTTAAGCCTAGCCCGCACATGTGCCCAGGCCTTAAGCCTAGCCCGCACTTGTGCCCAGGCCTTAAGCCTAGCCCGCACTTGTGCCCAGGCCTTAAGCATAGCCCGCACTTGTGCCCAGGCCTTAAGCCTAGCCCGCACTTGTGGCCAGGCCTTAAGCCCTAGCCCGCACTTGTGCCCAGGCCTTAAGCCTAGCCCGCACTTGTGCCCAGGCCTTAAGCCTAGCCCGCACTTGTGCCCCCTGCCTTGATCCTAGCCAGCACTGCACTTGTGCCCATGCCTTAAGCCTAGCCCGCACTTGTGCCCATGCCTTAAGCCTAGCCAGCATTTGTGCCCCCTGCCTTGATCCTAGCCAGCACTGCACTTGTGCCCAGGCCTTAAGCCTAGCCCGCACTTGTGCCCAGGCCTTAAGCCTAGCCCGCACTTGTGCCCAGGCCTTAAGCCTAGCCCGCACTTGTGCCCAGGCCTTAAGCCTAGCCCGCACTTGTGCCCAGGCCTTAAGCCTAGCCCGCACTTGTGCCCAGGCCTTAAGCCTAACCCGCACTTGTGCCCAGGCCTTAAGCCTAGCCCGCACCTGTGCCCAGGCCTTAAGCCCTAGCCCGCACTTGTGCCCAGGCCTTAAGCCTAGCCCGCACTTGTGCCCATGCCTTAAGCCTAGCCAGCACTTGTGCCCCCTGCCTTGATCCTAGCCAGCACTGCACTTGTTCCCATGCCTTAAGCCTAGCCCGCACTTGTGCCCAGGCCTTAAGCCTAGCCCGCACTTTTGAGCCCCTTGAATGCTTGTTTGTTTGTTTTTGTCTTCAGCTTCATGTTTGTTATGCACATAGGGCCAGCTTTACGCTCTTTGCTCTTGTCCCATCTGAATGCGCATGCACGACTGTAATTGGGGAAGAAGGCATTACCCATTTACGGAGGACAGACAAGAATTGCCTGGTCGCTTGGAGCATGGGGTTATGGAGAGGCTCCGCACTGTACAACAAAGGATCTAGTCCTAAATGTCCAAGTACAGAGTAGAGGGGTGAAAGCTACCTCTTCACCCCTATTGGTGCCTAACCCTTTATGCAAAGAGTGCAAATAGTTAGCTGTATGCCTTAAGCCTAGCCAGCACTTGTGCCCATGCCTTAAGCCTAGCCAGCACTTGTGCCCCCTGCCTTGATCCTAGCCAGCACTGCACTTGTGCCCATGCCTTAAGCCTAGCCCGCACTTGTGCCCAGGCCTTAAGCCTAGCCTGCACTTGTGCCCATGCCTTAAGCCTAGCCAGCATTTGTGCCCCTGCCTTGATCCTAGCCAGCACTGCACTTGTGCCCAGGCCTTAAGCCTAGCCCGCACTTGTGCCCAGGCCTTAAGTCTAGCCCGCACTTGTGCCCAGGCCTTAAGCCTAGCCCGCACTTGTGCCCAGGCCTTAAGCCTAGCCCGCACTTGTGCCCAGGCCTTAAGTCTAGCCCGCACTTGTGCCCAGGCCTTAAGCCTAGCCCGCACTTGTGCCCAGTCCTTAAGCCTAGCCCGCACTTGTGCCCAGGCCTTAAGCCTAGCCCGCACTTGTGCCCCGGCCTGAAGCCTAGCTCGCACTTGTGCCCCGGCCTTAAGCCTAGCCCACACTAGTGCCACGGCCTTAAGCCTAGCCCGCACTTGTGCCCCGGCCTTAAGCCTAGCCCGCACTTGTGCCCCGGCCTTAAGCCTAGCCCGCACTTGTGCCCCGGCCTTAAGCCTAGCCCGCACTTGTGCCCCGGCCTCAAGCCTAGCCCGCACTTGTGCCCCGGCCTTAAGCCTAGCCCGCAATTGTGCCCCGGCCTTAAGCCTAGCCCGCACTTGTGCCCCGGCCTTAAGCCTAGCCCGCACTTGTGCCCCGGCCTTAAGCCTAGCCTGCACTTGTGCCACGGCCTTAAGCCTAGCCGGCACTTGTGCCCCGGCCTTAAGCCTAGCCCGCAATTGTGCCCCGGCCTTAAGCCTAGCCCGCAATTGTGCCCCGGCCTTAAGCCTAGCCCGCACTTGTGCCCAGGCCTTAAGCCTAGCCCGCACTTGTGCCCAGGCCTTAAGCCTAGCCCGCACTTGTGCCCCGGCCTTAAGCCTAGCCCGCACTTGTGCCCCGGCCTGAAGCCTAGCCCGCACTTGTGCCCCAGCCTTAAGCCTAGCCCGCACTTGTGCCCAGGCCTTAAGCCTAGCCCGCACTTGTGCCCAGGCCTTAAGCCTAGCCCGCACTTGTGCCCAGGCCTTAAGCCTAGCCTGCACTTGTGCCCAGGCCTTAAGCCTAGCCCGCACTTGTGCCCAGGCCTTAAGCCTAGCCAGCACTTGTGCCCCCTGCCTTGATCCTAGCCAGCACTGCACTTGTGCCCATGCCTTAAGCCTAGCCCGCACTTGTGCCCAGGCCTTAAGCCTAGCCTGCACTTGTGCCCACGCCTTAAGCCTAGCCAGCACTTGTGCCCCCTGCCTTGATCCTAGCCAGCACTGCACTTGTGCCAAGGCCTTAAGCCTAGCCCGCACTTGTGCCCAGGCCTTAAGCCTAGCCTGCACTTGTGCCCAGGCCTTAAGCCTAGCTTACACTTGTGCCCAGACCTTAAGCCTAGCTTACACTTGTGCCCAGGCCTTAAGCCTAGCCTCCACTTGTGCCCATGCCTTAAGTCCAGCCAGCATTTGTGCCCCCTGCCTTGATCCTAGCCAGCACTGCACTTGTGCCCAGGCCTTAAGCCTAGCCCGCACTTGTGCCCAGGCCTTAAGCCTAGCCCGCACTTGTGCCCAGGCCTTAAGCCTAGCCCACACTTGTGCCCAGGCCTTAAGCCTAGCCTGCACTTGTGCCCAGGCCTTAAGCCTAGCCCGCACTTGTGCCCAGGCCTTAAGCCTAGCCCGCACTTTATGCAAAGAGTGCAAAGAGTTAGCTGTATGTCTTAAGCCTAGCCAGCACTTGTGCCCATGCCTTAAGCCTAGCCAGCACTTGTGCCCCCTGCCTTGATCCTAGCCAGCACTGCACTTGTGCCCATGCCTTAAGCCTAGCCCGCACTTGTGCCCAGGCCTTAAGCCTAGCCTGCACTTGTGCCCATGCCTTAAGCCTAGCCAGCATTTGTGCCCCCTGCCTTGATCCTAGCCAGCACTGCACTTGTGCCCAGGCCTTAAGCCTAGCCCGCACTTGTGCCCAGGCCTTAAGCCTAGCCCGCACTTGTGCCCAGGCCTTAAGCCTAGCCTGCACTTGTGCCCAGGCCTTAAGCCTAGCCCGCACTTGTGCCCAGGCCTTAAGCCTATCCCGCACTTGTGCCCAGGCCTTAAGCCTAGCCCGCACTTGTGCCCCGGCCTGAAGCCTAGCCCGCACTTGTGCCCCGGCCTTAAGCCTAGCCCGCACTTGTGCCCAGGCCTTAAGCCTAGCCCGCACTTGTGCCCAGGCCTTAAGCCTAGCCCGCACTTGTGCCCAGGCCTTAAGCCTAGCCTGCACTTGTGCCCAGGCCTTAAGCCTAGCCCGCACTTGTGCCCAGGCCTTAAGCCTAGCCAGCACTTGTGCCCCCTGCCTTGATCCTAGCCAGCACTGCACTTGTGCCCATGCCTTAAGCCTAGCCCGCATTTTGCCCAGGCCTTAAGCCTAGCCTGCACTTGTGCCCACGCCTTAAGCCTAGCCAGCATTTGTGCCCCCTGCCTTGATCCTAGCCAGCACTGCACTTGTGCCAAGGCCTTAAGCCTAGCCCGCACTTGTGCCCAGGCCTTAAGCCTAGCCCACACTTGTGCCCAGGCCTTAAGCCTAGCCTGCACTTGTGCCCAGGCCTTAAGCCTAGCCTGCACTTGTGCCCAGGCCTTAAGCCTAGCCCGCACTTGTGCCCAGGCCTTAAGCCTAGCCCGCACTTGTGCCCAGGCCTTAAGCCTAGCCCGCACTTTATGCAAAGAGTGTAAAGAGTTAGCTGTATGTCTTAAGCCTAGCCTGCACTTGTGCCCATGCCTTAAGCCTAGCCAGCATTTGTGCCCCCTGCCTTGATCCTAGCCAGCACTGCACTTGTGCCCAAGCCTTAAGCCTAGCCCGCACTTGTGCCCAGGCCTTAAGCCTAGCCCGCACTTGTGCCCAGGCCTTAAGCCTAGCCCGCACTTGTGCCCAGGCCTTAAGCCTAGCCCGCACTTGTGCCCAGTCCTTAAGCCTAGCCCGCACTTGTGCCCCGGCCTTAAGCCTAGCCCGCACTTGTGCCCCGGCCTTAAGCCTAGCCCGCACTTGTGCCCCGGCCTTAAGCCTAGCCCGCACTTCTGCCCCGGCCTTAAGCCTAGCCCGCACTTGTGCCTAGGCCTTAAGCCTAGCCCGCACTTGTGCCCCGGCCATAAGCCTAGCCTGCACTTGTGCCCCGGCCTTAAGCCTAGCCCGCAATTGTGCCCCGGCCTTAAGCCTAGCCCGCACTTGTGCTCCGGCCTTAAGCCTAGCCCGCACTTGTGCCCCGGCCTTAAGCCTAGCCCGCACTTGTGCCCCGGCCTTAAGCCTAGCCCGCACTTGTGCCCCGGCCTTAAGCCTAGCCCGCACTTGTGCCCAGGCCTTAAGCCTAGCCCGCACTTGTGCCCAGGCCTTAAGCCTAGCCCGCACATGTGCCCAGGCCTTAAGCCTAGCCCGCACTTGTGCCCAGGCCTTAAGCCTAGCCCGCACTTGTGCCCAGGCCTTAAGCATAGCCCGCACTTGTGCCCAGGCCTTAAGCCTAGCCCGCACTTGTGCCCAGGCCTTAAGCCCTAGCCCGCACTTGTGCCCAGGCCTTAAGCCTAGCCCGCACTTGTGCCCAGGCCTTAAGCCTAGCCCGCACTTGTGCCCCCTGCCTTGATCCTAGCCAGCACTGCACTTGTGCCCATGCCTTAAGCCTAGCCCGCACTTGTGCCCATGCCTTAAGCCTAGCCAGCATTTGTGCCCCCTGCCTTGATCCTAGCCAGCACTGCACTTGTGCCCAGGCCTTAAGCCTAGCCCGCACTTGTGCCCAGGCCTTAAGCCTAGCCCGCACTTGTGCCCAGGCCTTAAGCCTAGCCCGCACTTGTGCCCAGGCCTTAAGCCTAGCCCGCACTTGTGCCCAGGCCTTAAGCCTAGCCCGCACTTGTGCCCAGGCCTTAAGCCTAACCCGCACTTGTGCCCAGGCCTTAAGCCTAGCCCGCACCTGTGCCCAGGCCTTAAGCCCTAGCCCGCACTTGTGCCCAGGCCTTAAGCCTAGCCCGCACTTGTGCCCATGCCTTAAGCCTAGCCAGCACTTGTGCCCCCTGCCTTGATCCTAGCCAGCACTGCACTTGTTCCCATGCCTTAAGCCTAGCCCGCACTTGTGCCCAGGCCTTAAGCCTAGCCAGCACTTGTGCCCCCTGCCTTGATCCTAGCCAGCACTGCACTTGTGCCAAGGCCTTAAGCCTAGCCCGCACTTGTGCCCAGGCCTTAAGCCTAGCCCGCACTTGTGCCCAGGCCTTAAGCCTAGCCCGCACTTGTGCCCAGGCCTTAAGCCTAGCCTGCACTTGTGCCCAGGCCTTAAGCCTAGCCCGCACTTGTGCCCAGGCCTTAAGCCTAGCCCGCACTTGTGCCCAGGCCTTAAGCCTAGCCCGCACTTTATGCAAAGAGTGTAAAGAGTTAGCTGTATGTCTTAAGCCTAGCCTGCACTTGTGCCCATGCCTTAAGCCTAGCCAGCATTTGTGCCCCCTGCCTTGATCCTAGCCAGCACTGCACTTGTGCCCAAGCCTTAAGCCTAGCCCGCACTTGTGCCCAGGCCTTAAGCCTAGCCCGCACTTGTGCCCAGGCCTTAAGCCTAGCCCGCACTTGTGCCCAGGCCTTAAGCCTAGCCCGCACTTGTGCCCAGTCCTTAAGCCTAGCCCGCACTTGTGCCCCGGCCTTAAGCCTAGCCCGCACTTGTGCCCCGGCCTTAAGCCTAGCCCGCACTTGTGCCCCGGCCTTAAGCCTAGCCTGCACTTCTGCCCCGGCCTTAAGCCTAGCCCGCACTTGTGCCTAGGCCTTAAGCCTAGCCCGCACTTGTGCCCCGGCCATAAGCCTAGCCTGCACTTGTGCCCCGGCCTTAAGCCTAGCCCGCAATTGTGCCCCGGCCTTAAGCCTAGCCCGCACTTGTGCTCCGGCCTTAAGCCTAGCCCGCACTTGTGCCCCGGCCTTAAGCCTAGCCCGCACTTGTGCCCCGGCCTTAAGCCTAGCCCGCACTTGTGCCCCGGCCTTAAGCCTAGCCCGCACTTGTGCCCAGGCCTTAAGCCTAGCCCGCACTTGTGCCCAGGCCTTAAGCCTAGCCCGCACATGTGCCCAGGCCTTAAGCCTAGCCCGCACTTGTGCCCAGGCCTTAAGCCTAGCCCGCACTTGTGCCCAGGCCTTAAGCATAGCCCGCACTTGTGCCCAGGCCTTAAGCCTAGCCCGCACTTGTGGCCAGGCCTTAAGCCCTAGCCCGCACTTGTGCCCAGGCCTTAAGCCTAGCCCGCACTTGTGCCCAGGCCTTAAGCCTAGCCCGCACTTGTGCCCCCTGCCTTGATCCTAGCCAGCACTGCACTTGTGCCCATGCCTTAAGCCTAGCCCGCACTTGTGCCCATGCCTTAAGCCTAGCCAGCATTTGTGCCCCCTGCCTTGATCCTAGCCAGCACTGCACTTGTGCCCAGGCCTTAAGCCTAGCCCGCACTTGTGCCCAGGCCTTAAGCCTAGCCCGCACTTGTGCCCAGGCCTTAAGCCTAGCCCGCACTTGTGCCCAGGCCTTAAGCCTAGCCCGCACTTGTGCCCAGGCCTTAAGCCTAGCCCGCACTTGTGCCCAGGCCTTAAGCCTAACCCGCACTTGTGCCCAGGCCTTAAGCCTAGCCCGCACCTGTGCCCAGGCCTTAAGCCCTAGCCCGCACTTGTGCCCAGGCCTTAAGCCTAGCCCGCACTTGTGCCCATGCCTTAAGCCTAGCCAGCACTTGTGCCCCCTGCCTTGATCCTAGCCAGCACTGCACTTGTTCCCATGCCTTAAGCCTAGCCCGCACTTGTGCCCAGGCCTTAAGCCTAGCCCGCACTTTTGAGCCCCTTGAATGCTTGTTTGTTTGTTTTTGTCTTCAGCTTCATGTTTGTTATGCACATAGGGCCAGCTTTACGCTCTTTGCTCTTGTCCCATCTGAATGCGCATGCACGACTGTAATTGGGGAAGAAGGCATTACCCATTTACGGAGGACAGACAAGAATTGCCTGGTCGCTTGGAGCATGGGGTTATGGAGAGGCTCCGCACTGTACAACAAAGGATCTAGTCCTAAATGTCCAAGTACAGAGTAGAGGGGTGAAAGCTACCTCTTCACCCCTATTGGTGCCTAACCCTTTATGCAAAGAGTGCAAATAGTTAGCTGTATGCCTTAAGCCTAGCCAGCACTTGTGCCCATGCCTTAAGCCTAGCCAGCACTTGTGCCCCCTGCCTTGATCCTAGCCAGCACTGCACTTGTGCCCATGCCTTAAGCCTAGCCCGCACTTGTGCCCAGGCCTTAAGCCTAGCCTGCACTTGTGCCCATGCCTTAAGCCTAGCCAGCATTTGTGCCCCTGCCTTGATCCTAGCCAGCACTGCACTTGTGCCCAGGCCTTAAGCCTAGCCCGCACTTGTGCCCAGGCCTTAAGTCTAGCCCGCACTTGTGCCCAGGCCTTAAGCCTAGCCCGCACTTGTGCCCAGGCCTTAAGCCTAGCCCGCACTTGTGCCCAGGCCTTAAGTCTAGCCCGCACTTGTGCCCAGGCCTTAAGCCTAGCCCGCACTTGTGCCCAGTCCTTAAGCCTAGCCCGCACTTGTGCCCAGGCCTTAAGCCTAGCCCGCACTTGTGCCCCGGCCTGAAGCCTAGCTCGCACTTGTGCCCCGGCCTTAAGCCTAGCCCACACTAGTGCCACGGCCTTAAGCCTAGCCCGCACTTGTGCCCCGGCCTTAAGCCTAGCCCGCACTTGTGCCCCGGCCTTAAGCCTAGCCCGCACTTGTGCCCCGGCCTTAAGCCTAGCCCGCACTTGTGCCCCGGCCTCAAGCCTAGCCCGCACTTGTGCCCCGGCCTTAAGCCTAGCCCGCAATTGTGCCCCGGCCTTAAGCCTAGCCCGCACTTGTGCCCCGGCCTTAAGCCTAGCCCGCACTTGTGCCCCGGCCTTAAGCCTAGCCTGCACTTGTGCCACGGCCTTAAGCCTAGCCGGCACTTGTGCCCCGGCCTTAAGCCTAGCCCGCAATTGTGCCCCGGCCTTAAGCCTAGCCCGCAATTGTGCCCCGGCCTTAAGCCTAGCCCGCACTTGTGCCCAGGCCTTAAGCCTAGCCCGCACTTGTGCCCAGGCCTTAAGCCTAGCCCGCACTTGTGCCCCGGCCTTAAGCCTAGCCCGCACTTGTGCCCCGGCCTGAAGCCTAGCCCGCACTTGTGCCCCAGCCTTAAGCCTAGCCCGCACTTGTGCCCAGGCCTTAAGCCTAGCCCGCACTTGTGCCCAGGCCTTAAGCCTAGCCCGCACTTGTGCCCAGGCCTTAAGCCTAGCCTGCACTTGTGCCCAGGCCTTAAGCCTAGCCCGCACTTGTGCCCAGGCCTTAAGCCTAGCCAGCACTTGTGCCCCCTGCCTTGATCCTAGCCA
Source organism: Ranitomeya imitator (assembly GCF_032444005.1). Lineage (NCBI taxonomy): Eukaryota > Metazoa > Chordata > Amphibia > Anura > Dendrobatidae > Ranitomeya > Ranitomeya imitator. The sequence continues at coordinate 109,504,678 of NC_091288.1, read as the reverse complement.
GCACTGCACTTGTGCCCATGCCTTAAGCCTAGCCCGCACTTGTGCCCAGGCCTTAAGCCTAGCCTGCACTTGTGCCCACGCCTTAAGCCTAGCCAGCACTTGTGCCCCCTGCCTTGATCCTAGCCAGCACTGCACTTGTGCCAAGGCCTTAAGCCTAGCCCGCACTTGTGCCCAGGCCTTAAGCCTAGCCTGCACTTGTGCCCAGGCCTTAAGCCTAGCTTACACTTGTGCCCAGACCTTAAGCCTAGCTTACACTTGTGCCCAGGCCTTAAGCCTAGCCTCCACTTGTGCCCATGCCTTAAGTCCAGCCAGCATTTGTGCCCCCTGCCTTGATCCTAGCCAGCACTGCACTTGTGCCCAGGCCTTAAGCCTAGCCCGCACTTGTGCCCAGGCCTTAAGCCTAGCCCGCACTTGTGCCCAGGCCTTAAGCCTAGCCCACACTTGTGCCCAGGCCTTAAGCCTAGCCTGCACTTGTGCCCAGGCCTTAAGCCTAGCCCGCACTTGTGCCCAGGCCTTAAGCCTAGCCCGCACTTTATGCAAAGAGTGCAAAGAGTTAGCTGTATGTCTTAAGCCTAGCCAGCACTTGTGCCCATGCCTTAAGCCTAGCCAGCACTTGTGCCCCCTGCCTTGATCCTAGCCAGCACTGCACTTGTGCCCATGCCTTAAGCCTAGCCCGCACTTGTGCCCAGGCCTTAAGCCTAGCCTGCACTTGTGCCCATGCCTTAAGCCTAGCCAGCATTTGTGCCCCCTGCCTTGATCCTAGCCAGCACTGCACTTGTGCCCAGGCCTTAAGCCTAGCCCGCACTTGTGCCCAGGCCTTAAGCCTAGCCCGCACTTGTGCCCAGGCCTTAAGCCTAGCCTGCACTTGTGCCCAGGCCTTAAGCCTAGCCCGCACTTGTGCCCAGGCCTTAAGCCTATCCCGCACTTGTGCCCAGGCCTTAAGCCTAGCCCGCACTTGTGCCCCGGCCTGAAGCCTAGCCCGCACTTGTGCCCCGGCCTTAAGCCTAGCCCGCACTTGTGCCCAGGCCTTAAGCCTAGCCCGCACTTGTGCCCAGGCCTTAAGCCTAGCCCGCACTTGTGCCCAGGCCTTAAGCCTAGCCTGCACTTGTGCCCAGGCCTTAAGCCTAGCCCGCACTTGTGCCCAGGCCTTAAGCCTAGCCAGCACTTGTGCCCCCTGCCTTGATCCTAGCCAGCACTGCACTTGTGCCCATGCCTTAAGCCTAGCCCGCATTTTGCCCAGGCCTTAAGCCTAGCCTGCACTTGTGCCCACGCCTTAAGCCTAGCCAGCATTTGTGCCCCCTGCCTTGATCCTAGCCAGCACTGCACTTGTGCCAAGGCCTTAAGCCTAGCCCGCACTTGTGCCCAGGCCTTAAGCCTAGCCCACACTTGTGCCCAGGCCTTAAGCCTAGCCTGCACTTGTGCCCAGGCCTTAAGCCTAGCCTGCACTTGTGCCCAGGCCTTAAGCCTAGCCCGCACTTGTGCCCAGGCCTTAAGCCTAGCCCGCACTTGTGCCCAGGCCTTAAGCCTAGCCCGCACTTTATGCAAAGAGTGTAAAGAGTTAGCTGTATGTCTTAAGCCTAGCCTGCACTTGTGCCCATGCCTTAAGCCTAGCCAGCATTTGTGCCCCCTGCCTTGATCCTAGCCAGCACTGCACTTGTGCCCAAGCCTTAAGCCTAGCCCGCACTTGTGCCCAGGCCTTAAGCCTAGCCCGCACTTGTGCCCAGGCCTTAAGCCTAGCCCGCACTTGTGCCCAGGCCTTAAGCCTAGCCCGCACTTGTGCCCAGTCCTTAAGCCTAGCCCGCACTTGTGCCCCGGCCTTAAGCCTAGCCCGCACTTGTGCCCCGGCCTTAAGCCTAGCCCGCACTTGTGCCCCGGCCTTAAGCCTAGCCCGCACTTCTGCCCCGGCCTTAAGCCTAGCCCGCACTTGTGCCTAGGCCTTAAGCCTAGCCCGCACTTGTGCCCCGGCCATAAGCCTAGCCTGCACTTGTGCCCCGGCCTTAAGCCTAGCCCGCAATTGTGCCCCGGCCTTAAGCCTAGCCCGCACTTGTGCTCCGGCCTTAAGCCTAGCCCGCACTTGTGCCCCGGCCTTAAGCCTAGCCCGCACTTGTGCCCCGGCCTTAAGCCTAGCCCGCACTTGTGCCCCGGCCTTAAGCCTAGCCCGCACTTGTGCCCAGGCCTTAAGCCTAGCCCGCACTTGTGCCCAGGCCTTAAGCCTAGCCCGCACATGTGCCCAGGCCTTAAGCCTAGCCCGCACTTGTGCCCAGGCCTTAAGCCTAGCCCGCACTTGTGCCCAGGCCTTAAGCATAGCCCGCACTTGTGCCCAGGCCTTAAGCCTAGCCCGCACTTGTGCCCAGGCCTTAAGCCCTAGCCCGCACTTGTGCCCAGGCCTTAAGCCTAGCCCGCACTTGTGCCCAGGCCTTAAGCCTAGCCCGCACTTGTGCCCCCTGCCTTGATCCTAGCCAGCACTGCACTTGTGCCCATGCCTTAAGCCTAGCCCGCACTTGTGCCCATGCCTTAAGCCTAGCCAGCATTTGTGCCCCCTGCCTTGATCCTAGCCAGCACTGCACTTGTGCCCAGGCCTTAAGCCTAGCCCGCACTTGTGCCCAGGCCTTAAGCCTAGCCCGCACTTGTGCCCAGGCCTTAAGCCTAGCCCGCACTTGTGCCCAGGCCTTAAGCCTAGCCCGCACTTGTGCCCAGGCCTTAAGCCTAGCCCGCACTTGTGCCCAGGCCTTAAGCCTAACCCGCACTTGTGCCCAGGCCTTAAGCCTAGCCCGCACCTGTGCCCAGGCCTTAAGCCCTAGCCCGCACTTGTGCCCAGGCCTTAAGCCTAGCCCGCACTTGTGCCCATGCCTTAAGCCTAGCCAGCACTTGTGCCCCCTGCCTTGATCCTAGCCAGCACTGCACTTGTTCCCATGCCTTAAGCCTAGCCCGCACTTGTGCCCAGGCCTTAAGCCTAGCCCGCACTTTTGAGCCCCTTGAATGCTTGTTTGTTTGTTTTTGTCTTCAGCTTCATGTTTGTTATGCACATAGGGCCAGCTTTACGCTCTTTGCTCTTGTCCCATCTGAATGCGCATGCACGACTGTAATTGGGGAAGAAGGCATTACCCATTTACGGAGGACAGACAAGAATTGCCTGGTCGCTTGGAGCATGGGGTTATGGAGAGGCTCCGCACTGTACAACAAAGGATCTAGTCCTAAATGTCCAAGTACAGAGTAGAGGGGTGAAAGCTACCTCTTCACCCCTATTGGTGCCTAACCCTTTATGCAAAGAGTGCAAATAGTTAGCTGTATGCCTTAAGCCTAGCCAGCACTTGTGCCCATGCCTTAAGCCTAGCCAGCACTTGTGCCCCCTGCCTTGATCCTAGCCAGCACTGCACTTGTGCCCATGCCTTAAGCCTAGCCCGCACTTGTGCCCAGGCCTTAAGCCTAGCCTGCACTTGTGCCCATGCCTTAAGCCTAGCCAGCATTTGTGCCCCTGCCTTTATCCTAGCCAGCACTGCACTTGTGCCCAGGCCTTAAGCCTAGCCCGCACTTGTGCCCAGGCCTTAAGCCTAGCCCGCACTTGTGCCCAGGCCTTAAGTCTAGCCCGCACTTGTGCCCAGGCCTTAAGCCTAGCCCGCACTTGTGCCCAGGCCTTAAGCCTAGCCCGCACTTGTGCCCAGGCCTTAAGTCTAGCCCGCACTTGTGCCCAGGCCTTAAGCCTAGCCCGCACTTGTGCCCAGTCCTTAAGCCTAGCCCGCACTTGTGCCCAGGCCTTAAGCCTAGCCCGCACTTGTGCCCCGGCCTGAAGCCTAGCTCGCACTTGTGCCCCGGCCTTAAGCCTAGCCCACACTAGTGCCACGGCCTTAAGCCTAGCCCGCACTTGTGCCCCGGCCTTAAGCCTAGCCCGCACTTGTGCCCCTGCCTTGATCCTAGCCAGCACTGCACTTGTGCCCAGGCCTTAAGCCTAGCCCGCACTTGTGCCCAGGCCTTAAGCCTAGCCCGCACTTGTGCCCAGGCCTTAAGTCTAGCCCGCACTTGTGCCCAGGCCTTAAGCCTAGCCCGCACTTGTGCCCAGGCCTTAAGCCTAGCCCGCACTTGTGCCCAGGCCTTAAGTCTAGCCCGCACTTGTGCCCAGGCCTTAAGCCTAGCCCGCACTTGTGCCCAGTCCTTAAGCCTAGCCCGCACTTGTGCCCAGGCCTTAAGCCTAGCTCGCACTTGTGCCCCGGCCTTAAGCCTAGCCCACACTAGTGCCACGGCCTTAAGCCTAGCCCGCACTTGTGCCCCGGCCTTAAGCCTAGCCCGCACTTGTGCCCCGGCCTTAAGCCTAGCCCGCACTTGTGCCCCGGCCTCAAGCCTAGCCCGCACTTGTGCCCCGGCCTTAAGCCTAGCCCGCAATTGTGCCCCGGCCTTAAGCCTAGCCCGCACTTGTGCCCCGGCCTTAAGCCTAGCCCGCACTTGTGCCCCGGCCTTAAGCCTAGCCTGCACTTGTGCCACGGCCTTAAGCCTAGCCCGCAATTGTGCCCCGGCCTTAAGCCTAGCCCGCAATTGTGCCCCGGCCTTAAGCCTAGCCCGCAATTGTGCCCCGGCCTTAAGCCTAGCCCGCACTTGTGCCCCGGCCTTAAGCCTAGCCCGCACTTGTGCCCAGGCCTTAAGCCTAGCCCGCACTTGTGCCCAGGCCTTAAGCCTAGCCCGCACTTGTGCCCAGGCCTTAAGCCTAGCCCGCACTTGTGCCCAGGCCTTAAGCCTTGCCCGCACTTGTGCCCAGGCCTTAAGCCTAGCCCGCACTTGTGCCCAGGCCTTAAGCCTAGCCCGCACTTGTGCCCAGGCCTTAAGCCTATCCCGCACTTGTGCCCAGGCCTTAAGCCTAGCCCGCACTTGTGCCAAGGCCTTAAGCCTAGCTCGCACTTGTGCCCAGGCCTTAAGCCTAGCCCGCACTTGTGCCCAGGCCTTAAGCCTAGCCCGCACTTGTGCCCAGGCCTTAAGCCTAGCCCGCACTTGTGCCCAGGCCTTAAGCCTAGCCCGCACTTGTGCCCAGGCCTTAAGCCTAGCCCGCACTTGTGCCCAGGGCCTTAAGCCTAGCCCGCACTTGTGCCCAGGCCTTAAGCCTAGCCCGCACTTGTGCCCAGGCCTTAAGCCTAGCCCGCACTTGTGCCCAGGCCTTAAGCCTAGCCCGCACTTGTGCCCAGGGCCTTAAGCCTAGCCCGCACTTTTGAGACCCTTAAATGCTTGTTTGTTTTTGTCTTCAGCTTCATGTTGGTTATGCACATAGGGCCAGCTTTACGCTCTTTGCTCTTGTCCCATCTGAATGCGCATGCACGACTGTAATTGTGGAAGAAGGCATTACCCATTTACGGAGGACAGACAAGAATTGCCTGGTTGCTTGGAGCATGGGGTTATGGAGAGGCTCCGCACTGTACAACAAAGGATCTAGTCCTAAATGTCCAAGTACAGAGTAGAGGGGTGAAAGCTAGCTCTTCACCCCTATGGGTGCCTAACCCTTTATGCAAAGAGTGCAAATAGTTAGCTGTATGCCTTAAGCCTAGCCAGCACTTGTGCCCATGCCTTAAGCCTAGCCAGCACTTGTGCCCCCTGCCTTGATCCGAGCCAGCACTGCACTTGTGCCCATGCCTTAAGCCTAGCCTGCACTTGTGCCCATGCCTTAAGCCTAGCCAGCGTTTGTGCCCCCTGCCTTGATCCTAGCCAGCACCGCACTTGTGCCCAGGCCTTAAGCCTAGCCCGCACTTGTGCCCAGGCCTTAAGCCTAGCCCGCACTTGTGCCCAGGCCTTAAGCCTAGCCCGCACTTGTGCCCAGGCCTTCAGCCTAGCCCACACTTGTGCCCCGGCCTTAAGCCTAGCTCGCACTTGTGCCCCGGTCTTAAGCCTAGCCCGCACTTGTGCCCCGGCCTTAAGCCTAACCCGCACTTGTGCCCCGGCCTTAAGCATAGCCCGCACTTGTGCACCGGCCTTAAGCCTAGCCCGCACTTGTGCCCCGGCCTTAAGCCTAGCCCGCACTTGTGCCCCGGCCTTAAGCCTAGCCCGCACTTGTGCCCCGGCCTTAAGCCTAGCCCGCACTTGTGCTCCGGCATTAAGTTTAGCCCGCACTTGGGCCCCGGCCTTAAGCCTAGCCCGCACTTCTGCCTCGGCCTTAAGCCTAGCCCGCACTTGTGCCCCGGCCTTAAGCCTAGCCCGCACTTGTGCCCCGGCCTTAAGCCTAGCCCGCACTTGTGCCCCAGCCTTAGGCCTAGCCCGCACTTGTGCCCAGGCCTTAAGCCTAGCCCGCACTTGTGCCCAGGCCTTAAGCCTAGCCCGCACTTGTGCCCAGGCCTTAAGCCTAGCCCGCACTTGTGCCCAGGCCTTAAGCCTAGCCCGCACTTGTGCCCAGGCCTTAAGCCTAGCCTGCACTTGTGCCCAGGCCTTAAGCCTAGCCCGCACTTGTGAGCCCCTTGAATGCTTGCTTGTTTGTTTTTGTCTTCAGCTTCATGTTTGTTATGCACATAGGGCCAGCTTTACGCTCTTTGCTCTTGTCCCATCTGAATGCGCATGCACGACTAATTGGGGAAGAAGGCATTACCCATTTACGGAGGACAGACAAGAATTGCCTGGTCGCTTGGAGCATGGGGTTATGGAGAGGCTCCGCACTGTACAACAAAGGATCTAGTCCTAAATGTCCAAGTACAGAGTAGAGGGGTGAAAGCTAGCTCTTCACCCCTATGGGTGCCTAACCCTTTATGCAAAGAGTGCAAATAGTTAGCTGTATGCCTTAAGCCTAGCCAGCACTTGTGCCCATGCCTTAAGCCTAGCCAGCACTTGTGCCCCCTGCCTTGATCCTAGCCAGCACTGCACTTGTGCCCATGCCTTAAGCCTAGCCCGCACTTGTGCCCAGGCCTTAAGCCTAGCCTGCACTTGTGCCCATGCCTTAAGCCTAGCCAGCATTTGTGCCCCCTGCCTTGATCCTAGCCAGCACTGCACTTGTGCCCCGGCCGTAAGCCTAGCCCGCACTTGTGCCCCGGGCTTAAGCCTAGCCTGCACTTGTGCCCTGGCCTTAAGCCTAGCCCGCACTTGTGCCCCGGCCTTAAGCCTAGCCCGCACTTGTGCCCCGGCCTTAAGCCTAGCCCGCACTTGTGCCCCGGCCTTAAGCCTAGCCCGCACTTGTGCCCCGGCCTTAAGCCTAGCCCGCACTTGTGCCCCGGCCTTAAGCCTAGCCCGCACTTGTGCCCCGGCCTTAAGCCTAGCCCGCACTTGTGCCCCGGCCTTAAGCCTAGCCCGCACTTGTGCCCCGGCCTTAAGCCTAGCCCGCACTTGTGCCCCGGCCTTAAGCCTAGCCCGCACCTGTGCCCTGGCCTTAAGCCTAGCCCGCACCTGTGCCCTGGCCTTAAGCCTAGCCCGCACTTGTGCCCCGGCCTTAAGCCTAGCCCGCACTTGCGCCCCGGCCTTAAGCCCAGCCCGCACTTGCGCCCCGGCCTTAAGCCCAGCCCGCACTTGCGCCCCGGCCTTAAGCCCAGCCCGCACTTGCGCCCCGGCCTTAAGCCCAGCCCGCACTTGCGCCCCGGCCTTAAGCCCAGCCCGCACTTGCGCCCCGGCCTTAAGCCCAGCCCGCACTTGCGCCCCGGCCTTAAGCCCAGCCCGCACTTGCGCCCCGGCCTTAAGCCCAGCCCGCACTTGCGCCCCGGCCTTAAGCCCAGCCCGCACTTGCGCCCCAGCCTTAAGCCCCGGCCTTAAGCCCAGCCCGCACTTGCGCCCCGGCCTTAAGCCCAGCCCGCACTTGCGCCCCGGCCTTAAGCCCAGCCCGCATTTGCGCCCCGGCCTTAAGCCCAGCCCGCACTTGCGCCCCGGCCTTAAGCCCAGCCCGCACATGCGCCCCGGCCTTAAGCCCAGCCCGCACTTGCGCCCCGGCCTTAAGCCCAGCCCGCACTTGCGCCCCGGCCTTAAGCCCAGCCCGCACTTGCGCCCCGGCCTTAAGCCCCGGCCTTAAGCCCAGCCCGCACTTGCGCCCCGGCCTTAAGCCCAGCCCGCACTTGCGCCCCGGCCTTAAGCCCAGCCCGCATTTGCGCCCCGGCCTTAAGCCCAGCCCGCACTTGCGCCCCGGCCTTAAGCCCAGCCCGCACATGCGCCCCGGCCTTAAGCCCAGCCCGCACTTGCGCCCCGGCCTTAAGCCCAGCCCGCACTTGCGCCCCGGACTTAAGCCCAGCCCGCACTTGCGCCCCGGCCTTAAGCCCAGCCCGCACTTGCGCCCCGGCCTTAAGCCTAGCCCGCACTTGCGCCCCGGCCTTAAGCCTAGCCCGCACTTGTGCCCCGGCCTAAAGCCTAGCCCGCACTTGCGCCCCGGCCTTAAGCCTAGCCCGCACTTGCGCCCCGGCCTTAAGCCTAGCCCGCACTTGCGCCCCGGCCTTAAGCCTAGCCCGCACTTGTGTCCCGGCCTTAAGCCTAGCCCGCACTTGTGCCCAGGCCTTAAGCCTAGCCCGCACTTGTGCCCAGGCCTTAAGCCTAGCCCGCACTTGTTCCCAGGCCTTAAGCCTAGCCCGCACTTGTGCCCAGGCCTGCAGGCTGGGTTGAGTGTAAAGACTTATATACTCCAGCCTCGTGTCATCCCTAAAGGGCTGGTTAATGGTATTCATTGAGGTCAGAGATCTTTACATTTTCAGACCCTGGAGACAAAGAAATTCCTGGCTGAGAAGGGAGGGACTACAGGTGGTTTTGCAGGATTGGTCACCTGCAGGTTAAAGACACACCCTGCTCACACACAGGCTTCAGGTTACCCAGTGTCTGCCATAGGGCTGGTTTGTTGTATTCAGGGGGGGGGGAGAGTGGGGGGTACCACAGCTGCCATGTGTTCTTCAGGACCATGGTTAGAAGTGCAAAACTCTCTCAGCTAAACACAGAGTGAAGGGGGGTCAACGCCCACCCTATGGTGCTAACAGGCAGAGAAACTAAAACTTATATTATACATTTTCCTCACAGCGAGCTCAGGCCATTTTTCAAGATTAGAAGCCCAAAATGTGCAAGGGTCCAGTTCCACAGTCATGGTATCGATGTTAACTTAGAGATACTCTTGTACCATCCTCTCTAGGTGTTGGCTGTGCGTCAGACTTCTTGTCTCCTGTGGCCTTGCAAAGGATGGTCTAGACAAATCTTGAAACAATTGGAAAAAATTACTGTTACCACCAGATATGATGTTACTGTTACGGTTTGAGTGATGACTCGATAGTCCCATGGTTGGCAAGTTAGAAGTCAGACATTCTCTACGTGCACCACTGGTGTTTTGTGGAAAAGCAGATGTTAGATTCTGTAACAGTCTCTGCTTATACTCCTGCATGTGTGAATCCCTTTCTATGGCAGAAATTATTTTGTCAAATTTACTTTTTTACCGGGAATCTAAGAGTGTGGCAACACAGTAGTTGGCATTACTTTGGATTATGAAAATCCGAGGGTCATGTTGCAGGTAGTGCAGCAAGAAGGCACTCGTGTCTTGCGCATCCAGGAGGACCAAGTCCTTGTTTTCTTGGTGGTGGCGAGGTGAGAATCATGCTTCCTTCATCTGCCCTCTCCCCCCAACCTTGTACAACAGAAATTTGATCAAGGTCTCCCTCATCTGATGAGTCTTCCATGCCCAGCGCCAGTCCGTCCTCCACTTCTTCCTCGCCTCCTGCATCTTCCTCAACAGTTTGGCTGCTGCCATGTGCCCTCGGTAATCCCTCTCCCCCAGCCTCCAATGCCAGCCGCCTTGGTGCTGCCAACCTTCTTGACCTTGGAGATACTATCCCTTCCGCATATGACTCCTCCTGTTCCTCCTCCTCCTCCTCTTGTTCCACCACCTGACTCCGAACACTGTTTAAGGTGTGCTCCAGCATGTAAATCACTGGAATGGTCATGCTGGTAATGGCATCGTCAGCACTAAACATCTTTGTTGCTATTTCAAAACTGTACAGAAGGGTGCATAGGTCCCTGATCTGAGACCACTACTGCAGCGTGATTTGCCCCACCTCTTGATCTCGCTGGCCCAGGCTATACATCATAACGTATTGCACCAGTGCTCGTCGGTGCTGCAACATGTGCAGAGTTGAATTCGACCGTGTGGGCACATAGCATTTCAGCCGGTGAACTGGCAGGCCCAATGACTTCTTTAGAGATGTAAGTCGATGAGCTGCGGGATGCGAACGTCGGAAGTGAGCACACAGCGACCGTGCCCTCTGCAGAAGCCCATCTAGTCCGGGATAGTGGTATAAATATTGCTGGACAACCAGGTTCAAAATGTGAGCCATACAAGGCACATGTGTGACATTGCCCCAGCGAAGGGCCGCACCCAGGTTTGCAGCATTGTCGCACACAGCCTTCCCTGGCTGCAGGTTGAGTGGAGACAACTAGAGTTGAGCGACCTTGACCTTTTTAGAGTCGAGCCGGGTTTCGCGAAACCTGGCTATCTCAAAAGTCGGGTCGAGTGAAATCGGCCGATTATGACGTAAAGTCGGGATCGACCGAAACACGAAACCCAATGCAAGTCAATGGGGCAGCATAGTCGGCAGTGAGTGGGGGCCAGGAAAACACCTAGAGTGCCCATTTTAATGTCAAAACCATCCATTCTTCTTAATGAAGCTTGTCAAGCGTAATTTACCTTATAATTGGAAGGCATTTGAAATTGGGGTTCATTTGGCTAAAGTTGTGGTGGGTAGGGCTGGTTCAAGTAATTAGTGGGCCCAGGAAATCTGGACCACGTCACGGCAGTGGAGCAGGGAGAGGTAAGTATTTCAACTTTGCAAGTGCTGTGAACCTGAGCAAGCAGGGGGGGCCCACTCGTTGGCATTGGCACTGGCACAGGGCCCCTCAAAGTACAGCGGTGTGTTTGCACGGCGGGGGCGCCTCCCACCGGCAGCAACACTTTTGCATACTATGAGAGGCCCTGTGCCAGTGACGTCGCCAACTAGTATTCCTCCCCCCACCTGATGAAGGAACCTGCACTTTCATCTGCACCTTCCTGTTTGTCCCCGTGTAAGGTGGTATGGTATGCTTGAAGGGGGACCTGACTTTCAGCAGGGTCACAATCTTGCAGTGTAGCGTGCACAGGAAATGTTGCGTTATGGGTCAATGTACCAGCAGACTCATCTATCACTGGCTGGGCAATGGGCAGGATGAGGAGGAAACACAGATATAGGCCCAAAGAATAAAGTGGGCTAAATGCAGTTCAAAATTGGTAACACAGGACTAATCAGGGGGCATTGCAGTGGAGGACAACTGGAATGAGAGGCTGACACAGAGAGTAGGCCCAAATCAGTAAGTAGTCGAAATGCAGTTCAAAATTGGCAACAGTAGTAAACAGGCGGCACAGCTTTGTTCAGTGGAGGAGAACAGCAAGGAGTGGCAGACACCGATAGTAGGCCCCAACCCAACTAGTAGGCCAAATGCAGTCTAACATTAACAACTACTTAACGAGCGCCTGAAAACGGAATTTCAGGACAGGAAACCAGCAGAACAGCAAGGAGTGGCAGACATCGATAGTAGGCCCCAAACCAACTAGTACGCCAAATGCAGTTGTTCCGTTTAACCACAATTTAATGAGAGCCTGAAGATAGAAGTTCAGGAAAGGCAACCTGGAGAACACCTTGGAGTGGAACACACCATCTCTCTACACCCCATACCCAATTTGTAGGTCTAATGCAGCGTAGTTTCCAACAACTACTAAACGAGAGCATGATGATCGAAGCATTGGAGAGGAAACCTGGGGAACACCTTGGAGTGGAACACACCATCTCTCTACACCCCATACCCAATTTGTAGGCCTAATGCAGCGTAGTTTCCAACAACTACTAAACGAGAGCCGGAAGATCGAAGCTCAGGAAAGGCAACCTGGAGAACACCTTGGAGTGGAACACATCATCTCTCTACACCCCATACCCAATTTGTAGGCCTAATGCAGCGTAGTTTCCAACAACTACTAAACGAGAGCATGATGATCGAAGCATTGGCGAGGAAACCTGGGGAACACCTTGGAGTGGAACACACCATCTCTCTACACCCCATACCCAATTTGTAGGCCTAATGCAGCGTAGTTTCCAACAACTACTAAACGAGAGCCGGAAGATCGAAGCTCAGGAAAGGCAACCTGGAGAACACCTTGGAGTGGAACACACCATCTCTCTACACCCCATACCCAATTTGTAGGCCTAATGCAGTGTAGTTTCCAAGAACTACTAAACGAGAGCCGGAAGATCGAAGCTCAGGAAAGGCAACCTGGAGAACACCTTGGAGTGGAACACACCATCTCTCTACACCCCATACCCAATTTGTAGGCCTAATGCAGCGTAGTTTCCAACAACTACTAAACGAGAGCATGATGATCGAAGCATTGGCGAGGAAACCTGGGGAACACCTTGGAGTGGAACACACCATCTCTCTACACCCCATACCCAATTTGTAGGCCTAATGCAGCGTAGTTTCCAACAACTACTAAACGAGAGCCGGAAGATCGAAGCTCAGGAAAGGCAACCTGGAGAACACCTTGGAGTGGAACACACCATCTCTCTACACCCCATACCCAATTTGTAGGCCTAATGCAGCGTAGTTTCCAACAACTACTAAACGAGAGCATGATGATCGAAGCATTGGCGAGGAAACCTGGGGAACACCTTGGAGTGGAACACACCATCTCTCTACACCCCATACCCAATTTGTAGGCCTAATGCAGCGTAGTTTCCAACAACTACTAAACGAGAGCCGGAAGATCGAAGCTCAGGAAAGGCAACCTGGAGAACACCTTGGAGTGGAACACACCATCTCTCTACACCCCATACCCAATTTGTAGGCCTAATGCAGCGTAGTTTCCAACAACTACTAAACGAGAGCATGATGATCGAAGCATTGGCGAGGAAACCTGGGGAACACCTTGGAGTGGAACACACCATCTCTCTACAGTGGAACACACCATCTCTCTACACCCCATACCCAATTTGTAGGCCTAATGCAGCGTAGTTTCCAACAACTACTAAACGAGAGCCGGAAGATCGAAGCTCAGGAAAGGCAACCTGGGGAACACCTTGGAGTGGAACACACCATCTCTCTACACCCCATACCCAATTTGTAGGCCTAATGCAGTGTAGTTTCCAAGAACTACTAAACAAGAGCCGGAAGATCGAAGCTCAGGAAAGGCAACCTGGAGAACACCTTGGAGTGGAACACACCATCTCTCTACACCCCATACCCAATTTGTAGGCCTAATGCAGCGTAGTTTCCAATAACTACTAAACGAGAGCCGGAAGATCGAAGCTCAGGAAAGGCAACCTGGGGAACACCTTGGAGTGTAACAAACCCTCTCTTTACACCATGGAAGGGCTGATTCTTAGGAAGGAAGGCTGTCGGAAAGAAGCAGGGCGCGTCCGAGGGTGATTATATTCTTATTAGGTATATACTCACCCTCGGACGCGCCCTGCTTCTTTATTTGTAATGAATGTTTATTTGCAATGTGGTTTTGACTTACTCTAATTTTTTGGTAAATAATGATTTTATTATTTTCATTGTTTTGCATCTTCTTGGCAATAATATAAAGAAGACGCGACAGGACAACACTCGGTGGATGCCATATCTGTGTTTAAAATTGAAAAAACCTTTCAGTTAACTACTTGCAGGAGAAAGTTATTGTAGCTGGTAGCCATTTTTAGTACTGTACCAGATTTTTGTTGTATGTGTTTGTTTTTAATGTTAAAATGTCTGCATTTGATATCTCTCCAGTATTTTCTTTTTTATAAGCAAAATACTTATTTTTATATTTTCTGATGTTGGTTCCAGGGGTACACGGGCAGCAGTTGTGTGGTCAGTGGAGGCCTAGTGGAAGGAGTGACCGCAGACAGGCATTGAAGGCCTAAAATAATAACACATGGCTGTAGGCAATTTTAAATTGGTTCCAGGGGTACACGGGCAGCAGTGGTGTGGTCAGTGGAGGCCTAGTGGAAGGAGTGACCGCAGACAGGCATCGAAGGCCTAAAATAATAACACATGGCTGTAGGCAATTTTAAATTGGTTCCAGGGGTACACGGGCAGCAGTGGTGTGGTCAGTGGAGGCCTAGTGGAAGGAGTGACCGCAGACAGGCATCGAAGGCCTAAAATAATAACACATGGCTGTAGGCAATTTTAAATTGGTTCCAGGGGTACACGGGCAGCAGTGGTGTGGTCAGTGGAGGCCTAGTGGAAGGAGTGACCGCAGACAGGCATCGAAGGCCTAAAATAATAACACATGGCTGTAGGCAATTTTAAATTGGTTCCAGGGGTACACGGGCAGCAGTGGTGTGGTCAGTGGAGGCCTAGTGGAAGGAGTGACCACAGACAGGCATCGAAGGCCTAACATAACAAAAATGTCAATACAATGGTATTGTCAGTGGCAGGCATTGAAGGATGTCAGCGCATAGACTAAACATTGGTGGAGCTGTGAGATAATTTTGCAAGTGGTAGAGCACTGTTTGAGCTGGGGGGGGAACTGTCTTGTGGCCGGCGGTACAGGCCCAGGGCCCCTCATATTACAACGGTGTGTCTGACGTTGGGTGCGCACCACCACCGCCAGAGACACTTTATTGTACTAGGAGGGACCCAGTGGCAGTGCTGTCGACCAAAAGCGGGCACACCCACCTCTTCAGACAAACTGCACTCTCACGGGTGCTGTCGCCAAGTGTCGATACCACGGCCCCGTCTGGGGAGTTTGGCCATTTAGTGAGGTGTAAACATGTCGTATGCTGGACAATCAGGTGCAGAAAATTACGAGATTGGAAAAGGCATTCAGAATAGTCCACAGGCAAGACCTTTTCATAGGAAAGCTAGGTGTCAGCCGGGCAAGGTGGGGCAAAAGATTTCGAAATCCAGTTGTGGTTCATTTTAATGAAGGTTAGATCATCTACATTTTGGGTAGCCAGACGAGTCCTTTTTTCTGTTAGTATTGAACCTGCAGCACTGAATACTCTTTCTGATAGGACACTAGCTGCCGGGCAAGCAAGCTCCTGCAATGCATATTCTGCCAATTCTGGCCAGGTGTCTAATTTTGATGACCAGTAATCAAATGGGAATGACGGTTGAGGGAGAACATCGATAAGGGATGAAAAATAGTTTGTAACCATACTGGACAAATGTTGTCTCCTGCCACTTTGAATTGATGCTGCAGTACCTGTCCTGTCTGCGGTCATAGCAAAATCACTCCACAACCTGGTCAGAAAACTACTCTGGCCAACGCCACTTCTGATTTCTGCCCCTCTAACTCCTCTGGTCTGCTGGCCCCTGCAGCTCGTGTGAGAACGATCATGGGCGCTGTGTGCAGGGAATGCCAGAAGCAAACGGTCAACAAGAGTTGATTGTTTGGTTGCTAATATTAGTTCCAAGTTCTCATGTGGCTTTATATTTTGCAATTTGCCTTTATAGCGAGGATCAAGGAGGCAGGCCAACCAGTAATCGTCATCGTTCATCATTTTAGTTATGCGTGTGTCCCTTTTGAGGATACGTAAGGCATAATCCGCCATGTGGGCCAAAGTTCCAGTTCTCAAATCTGCGGTTGTGCTTGGTTGAGGGGCAGTTTCAGGCAAATCCACGTCACTTGTGTCCCTCCAAAAACCAGAACCCGGCCTTGCCGCGCCACCAATTTCCAGTGGCCCCGGAAAAGCTTCCTCAATAAAAATATAATCATCCCCATCATCCTCCTTGTCCTCCTCCTCCTCTTCGCCCGCTAACTCGTCCTGTACACTGCCCTGGCCAGACAATGGCTGACTGTCATCAAGGCTTTCCTCTTCCTCAGCTGCAGACGCCTGATCCTTTATGTGCATCAAACTTTGCATCAGCAGACGCATTAGGGGGATGCTCATGCTTATTATGGCGTTGTCTGCACTAACCAGCCATGTGCATTCCTCAAAACACTGAAGGACTTGACACATGTCTTGAATCTTCGACCACTGCACACCTGACAACTCCATGTCTGCCATCCTACTGCCTGCCCGTGTATGTGTATCCTCCCACAAAAACATAACAGCCCGCCTCTGTTCGCACAGTCTCTGAAGCATGTGCAGTGTTGAGTTCCACCTTGTTGCAACGTCTATGATTAGGTGATGCTGGGGAAGGTTCAAAGAACGCTGATAGGTCTGCATACGGCTGGAGTGTACGGGCGAACGGCGGATATGTGAGCAAAGTCCACGCACTTTGAGGAGCAGGTCGGATAACCCCGGATAACTTTTCAGGAAGCACTGCACCACCAGGTTTAAGGTGTGAGCCAGGCAAGGAATGTGTTTCAGTTGGGAAAGGGAGATGGCAGCCATGAAATTCCTTCCGTTATCACCCACTACCTTGCCTGCCTCAAGATCTACAGTGCCCAGCCACGACTGCGTTTCTTTCTGCAAGAACTCGGACAGAACTTCCGCGGTGTGTCTGTTGTCACCCAAACACTTCATAGCCAATACAGCCTGCTGACGTTTGCCAGTAGCTGCCCCATAATGGGAGACCTGGTGTGCAACAGTGGCAGCTGCGGATGGAGTGGTTGTGCGACTGCGGTCTGTGGACGAGCTCTCGCTTCTGCAGGAGGACGAAGAGGAGGAGGAGGGGGTGTGAACGGCTACAGCCAATTGTTTCCTAGACCGTGGGCTAGGCAGAACTGTCCCAAACTTGCTGTCCCCTGTGGACCCTGCATCCACCACATTTACCCAGTGTGCCGTGATGGACACGTAACGTCCCTGGCCATGCCTACTGGTCCATGCATCTGTTGTCAGGTGCACCTTTGTGCTCACAGATTGCCTGAGTGCATGGACGATGCGCTCTTTAACATGCTGGTGGAGGGCTGGGATGGCTTTTCTGGAAAAAAAGTGTCGACTGGGTAGCTCGTAGCGTGGTACAGCGTAGTCCATCAGGGCTTTGAAAGCTTCGCTTTCAACTAACCGGTAGGGCATCATCTCTAACGAGATTAGTCTAGCTATGTGTGCGTTCAAACCCTGTGTACGCGGATGCGAGGCTAAGTACTTCCTTTTTCTAACCATAGTCTCATGTAGGGTGAGCTGGACTGGAGAGCTGGAGATCATGGAACTAGCGGGGGTGCCGGTGGACATGGCAGACTGAGAGACGGTGGGAGATGGTATTGTTGCCGCCGGTGCCCTAGATGCAGTGTTTCCTAATACGAAACTGGTGATTCCCTGACCCTGACTGCTTTGGCCTGGCAAAGAAACCTGCACAGATACTGCAGGTGGTGCGGAAAATGGTGGCCCTACACTGCCGGAAGGGATGTTGCGTTGCTGACTAGCTTCATTGGCCGAGGGTGCTACAACCTTAAGGGACGTTTGGTAGTTAGTCCAGGCTTGCAAATGCATGGTGGTTAAATGTCTATGCATGCAACTTGTATTGAGACTTTTCAGATTCTGTCCTCTGCTTAAGGTAGTTGAACATTTTTGACAGATGACTTTGCGCTGATCAATTGGATGTTGTTTAAAAAAATGCCAGACTGCACTCTTTCTAGCATCGGATACCTTTTCAGGCATTGCAGACTGAGCTTTAACCGGATGGCCACGCTGTCCTCCAACAGGTTTTGGCTTTGCCACGCGTTTTGGGCAAGATACGGGCCCGGCAGATGGAACCTGTTGCGATGTTGATGCCTGCTGCGGCCCATCCTCCTCCGCTTCAGAACTGCTGCCGCCTGCACCCTGTTCCCCCAATGGCTGCCAATCGGGGTCAAGAACTGGGTCATCTATTACCTCTTCTTGTAGCTCGTGTGCAACTTCGTCTGTGTCACCGTGTCGGTCGGTGGTATAGCGTTCGTGATGGGGCAACATAGTCTCATCAGGGTCTGATTCTTGATCATTACCCTGCGAGGGCAATGTTGTGGTCTGAGTCAAAGGACCAGCATAGTAGTCTGGCTGTGGCTGTGCATCAGTGCACTCCATGTCAGATTCAACTTGTAATGGGCATGGACTGTTAACTGCTTCACTTTCTAAGCCAGGGACGGTATGTGTAAAGAGCTCCATGGAGTAACCCGTTGTGTCGCCTGCTGCATTCTTCTCTGTTGTTGTTTTTGCTGAAGAGGACAAGGAAGCGACTTGTCCCTGACCGTGAACATCCACTAACGACGCGCTGCTTTGGCATTTACCAGTTTCACGAGAGGAGGCAAAAGAGCTAGAGGCTGAGTCAGCAAGATAAGCCAAAACTTGCTCTTGCTGCTCCGGCTTTAAAAGCGGTTTTCCTACTCCCAGAAAAGGGAGCGTTCGAGGCCTTGTGTAGCCTGACGACGAAACTGGCTCCACAGCTCCAGACTTAGGTGCAATATTTTTTTTCCCACGACCAGCTGATGCTCCACCACTACCACTACCCTCATTACCAGCTGACAATGAACGCCCCCGGCCACGACCTCTTCCACCATACTTCCTCATTGTTTTAAAAACGTAAACAAACTAACGGTATTTGTTGCTGTCACACAAATTACACGGTGAGCTATAACTTCAGTATGATTTAGCTACCCCTTTACAGGTGAGTGAGACCACAACGAAAATCAGGCACAATGTTACACACTCTGTTGTTGGTGGCAACAAATGAGAGAGATGCCACACACGCAGG
The DNA here is from genome assembly GCF_032444005.1 of Ranitomeya imitator. Classification (NCBI taxonomy): domain Eukaryota; kingdom Metazoa; phylum Chordata; class Amphibia; order Anura; family Dendrobatidae; genus Ranitomeya; species Ranitomeya imitator. Next base: position 109,486,150 of record NC_091288.1, on the reverse strand, counting down.
ACTGTCACTGAAGCACAAATGTAAATATTAATCTCCCACTGATTTGATTTTTTTTTTTTTCAGGGAGACTTTAGGAAAAAAAAAATAGAATAAAATGATTTTTTTCAGGAAGAATTTAGAAACCAAATAAAATAAAATGATTTTTTCAGGGAGAATTTAGATAACAAATAAAACAAAAAAAGGCTTTCTATGGCCCACTGAGTGAGAGATGACGCACACAGGAGTCAGGAGTGGCACACAAGCCCAGAGGCCAATATTTATCTCCCACTGATTGATGTAGTGATTTTTTCAGGTAGATTTTGGAACCCAAATCAAGCTAAAAAAATAATAGGCTTTCTATGGCCCACAATTGGAGAGAGAGAGAGAGAAATGGCACACCCAGGAGTCAAGACTGGCACACAAGCAGAAAGGGCAATATTAATCTCCCACTGATTTGTTTTTTTTTTTTTTTTTCAGGGAGACTTTAGGAAAAAAAAATAATAGAATAAAATGATTTTTTCAGGAAGAATTTAGAAACCAAATAAAATAAAATGATTTTTTCAGGGAGAATTTAGAAAACAAATAAAACAAAAAAAGGCTTTCTATGGCCCACTGAGTGAGAGATGACGCACACAGGAGTCAGGAGTGGCACACAAGCCCAGAGGCCAATATTTATCTCCCACTTTTTTTTTTTGTTCCAGGGAAAATTTATAAACCCAATAAAAAAAAATAATAAATAGGCTTTCTATGGCCCACTATCTGAGAGAGAGAGATGGCACGCTTAGGACTGGCACACAAGCCCAAAGGCCAATATTAATCTCCCTTTTTTTAAGGGAGAATTTATAAAACCCAAAAAAAATAAATAAATAGGTTTTCTATGGCCCACTATTTGTGAGAGAGATGGCACGCTCAGGACTGGCACACAAGCCCAGAGGCCAATATTAATCTCCCACTTTTTTTTTTTTTTCCAGGGAAAATTTATAAACCCAATAAAAAAATAATAAATAGGCTTTCTATGGCCCACTATCTGAGAGAGAGAGATGGCACGCTTAGGACTGGCACACAAGCCCAAAGGCCAATATTAATCTCCCACTGATTGATTTATTGATTTTTTTCAGGTAGAATTTAGAACCCAAATAAAGCAAAAAAAAAAAAAATGGGCTTTCTATGGCCCACTGAGTGAGTGATGATGCACACAGGAGTCAGGAGTGGCACACAAGCCCTGAGGCCAATATTTTTCTCCCACTGATTGATGTAGTGATTTTTTCAGGTACATTTTAGAACCCAAATCAAGCAAAAAAATAAATAGGCTTTCTATGGCCCACTATTTGTGAGAGAGATGGCACGCTCAGGACTGGCACACAAGCCCAGAGGCCAATATTAATCTCCCACTTTTTTTTTTTTGGTTCCAGGGAAAATTTATAAACCCAATAAAAAAAAAAAAAATAGGCTTTCTATGGCCCACTATCTGAGAGAGAGAGATGGCACGCTTAGGACTGGCACACAAGCCCAAAGGCCAATATTAATCTCCCACTGATTGATTTATTGATTTTTTCAGGTAGAATTTAGAACCCAAATAAAGCAAAAAAAAAAAAAATAGGCTTTCTATGGCCCACTGAGTGAGTGATGATGCACACAGGAGTCAGGAGTGGCACACAAGCCCTGAGGCCAATATTTTTCTCCCACTGATTGATGTAGTGATTTTTTCAGGTAGATTTTAGAACCAAAATCAAGCAAAAAAATAAATAGGCTTTCTCTGGCCCACTGACTGAGAGATGGCACACACAGGAGTCAAGAGTGGCACACAAGCCCTGAGGCCAATATTTTTCTCCCACTGATTGATGTAGTGATTTTTTCAGGTAGATTTTAGAACCCAAATCAAGCAAAAAAATAAATAGGCTTTCTATGGCCCACTGAGTGAGAGATGACACAGACAGGGATGGCACTCTAGCAGAAATGCCAATCTTAATCTCCCACAAAAAAAAAAAAAAAAAACAGGGAGTGTCCTTTAATTACTATCTCCCTGCAGTAATCTCAGCCAGGTATGGCAGGCAGCAATAAGGAGTGGACTGATGCACAAATTAAATAAAAAGTGTGTACAAACAAAAAAGATAGCTGTGCAGAAAGGAAGGAACAAGAGGATTTGTGCTTTGAAAAAAGCACTTGGTTTGCACAGCGGTGTACACACAGCAATGCAGCTATCAGGGAGCCTTCTAGGGCAGCCCAATGAGCTACAGCGCTGAGGGGGAAAAAAAAAAAATGTAGCTTCCACTGTCCCTGCACACCGAAGGTGGTGTTGGGCAGTGGAAATCGCTACAGCACAAGCGGTTTGGTGGTTAATGGACCCTGCCTAATGCTATCCCTGCTTCTGACGAAGCGGCAGCAACCTCTCCCTAAGCTCAGATCAGCAGCAGTAACATGGCGGTCGGCGGGAACTCCCCTTTATAGCCCCTGTGACGCCGCAGACAGCAAGCCAATCACTGCAATGCCCTTCTCTAAGATGGTGGGGACCAGGACCTATGTCATCACGCTGCCCACACTCTGCGTTTACCTTCATTGGCTGAGAAATGGCGCTTTTCGCATCATTGAAACGCGACTTTGGCGCGAAAGTCGCGTACCGCATGGCCGACCCCGCACAGGGGTCGGATCGGGTTTCATGAAACCCGACTTTGCCAAAAGTCGGCGACTTTTGAAAATGAACGACCCATTTCGCTCAACCCTAGAGACAACCATTGATAGAACTCTGTCTCCAGAGCTGACCACAACTCCTCAGCTGTTTGACTCACATTTCCCAGACATTTCAATGTAAACACTGCCTGATGCCGTTGAGCCCTGGTGACAGCATAGTGAGGAGGTGTGCAGGATTCCTTCTGCGCAGTTACAACACAGTTGGCATTACCAGACAGGCTTTGGGTGCAGGTGGAGGACCGAGAGGAGGTTGAGGAGGCAGAAGCAGTGGAGGAACTTCTAGATACAGAGGATCGACAAGCAACTCGTGGGGATGGCAAAACTTGGACAGCAGCCCCCTCTTCTGATGTCACGGTAGTTACCCAGTGTCCAGTCACCGACATAGAATGCCCCTGTCCATGTCTACTCGTCCAAGTGTCTGTGGTGAAATGCACCCTGTCACACAGTTTCTCAAGGAAGCGGTGATGTTGTGTGCGACATGCTTTCTTTGAGAAGTAGTGGCGACTGGGCATCTTGTACTGGAGCACTGCGACGGATATAAGGTCTCGAAAATCCTCAGTGTCCACCAGGCGGAAAGGCAGCATTTCTGTAGCCAACAGCTTGCAGATGGAGAAATTCAACCTCTTAGCTTTGTCATGGTTAGGAGGAAATGGTCTTTTACTTGTCCACATCTGAGGGACTGAGGGCTGGCTGCTGTGCTTAGACGGAGTTGAGTAGGTGTCCCCGGCAAACTGCTGGTCTGTGAGGAAGGTGCAGGCGGAGATGTTATGTTGCCTTGATCAAAATGTGGTGTCGATGTCGGAGAATGCTCAGCAACAGCAGGTGTTTCCACTTGCAATGTCCTGACGACCTTCTAATCACACTGGCTGTTGCGGGTAAAAAGGTATAATGTCTGCATCCAAAACCATGTGTGACTGCTGTCCCCACAGTCACAGAGGATGAAGAGGACGTGGATGCACTTGATAGGGCAGACGGTGGTTGACCCGACCCACTAGGCCGCAATGTAGCACAGTGAGCTTCCCACTGCAACTTATGCCTCATATCCATGTGACGGTTCATGCATGAAGTACTCAAGCTAGTCATTTTTTGGCCTCTACTGAGATTTTGTTGACAAATGTTACAGACAAGATGAGTTGGGTCATCCTTTGCAATGTCAAAAAATGCCCAGGCTATGCAAGGCTTAGAGCCTGTGCAACCTGAAGAGCCACCATGACTTCTGGTCTGAGACACAGTTGGGGTTGAGGATGCAGTTGTTGACGTGCTTCCAGTACTCCGTCTCTGTCCAGGAAGGCGCAACGTAACCTCGTCGTCAGACTCGTCACTAGCATCCTTTTCCACCTCCTCTGCTGACCTCATGGACTGGCGGACTGGGGGTTGACAGTAATTGGGGTCTACAACCTCGTCATCATCATTCTGTGTGTTCTCACACCCGTCGTCCTCAGAGCCAACCTCCTCCTGCCCTGCCCTCATTGTCTCCACCAACAGGAGTTACAGTTTGGGAATGAGGGTCTACATTATGCTCAGAACCTTCTTCATCTGGGCCTGGATCCGACTCACAAAGATTCTGGGCATCAGTGCAGATCATTTCCTTGTCTGGATTCACAGAAGCTCTGGAGCAGACATCTGATTCCCACGTTATAGTATGCGTAAACAGCTCTACAGACTCAACCATGTGTATTACCCCATGCTCAGACGGGCAGCTGGAGACTTGGGAGCTGTGAGGAAGCAAGTGCGATTGGGGTGACAACTCTGAGGACTGGAGTAGTTGTGATGTTGAAGTTGACATGGATGAGAGCTCACTTGAACGAGCACTTGATATCGGTTCAAGCACCTGCTGTTTTTGTGCCTCATCTGGAATGTTTGGCGATGCTTGTAGCGATGGTCGTAAGTAGAGTTGAGCGACTTTTACTTTTTTAGTATCGAGTCGGGTTTCGCGAAACGTCGGGTCGGGTGAAATCGGCATATTATTGCAAAAAGTCGGGGGCCGACCGAAACACGAAACCCAATGCAAGTCAATGGGGAATCAAAGTCGGCAGTGAGTGGAGGACAGGAAAACTCCTAGAGTGTCCATTTTAATGCCAAATACATCAATTCTTATTTCTTAAGCTTGTCAATCTTTACTTTATTTATAATAATAGTTAGGCATTAAAAACAGGGGGTCATTTCGCTAAAGTTGTGGGGGGTAGGGCTGGCTCAAGATTTTCGTGGGCCCAGAAAACGTGGATTACGTCACGGCGGTGGAGCAGCGAGAGGTAAGTATTTCAACTTTGCAAGTGCTGTGATCCTGAGCAAGCAGGGGGCCCAATCATTGGCACTTGGCACAGGCCCCCTTATAGTACGGCGGTGTGTTTGACGGCGGGTGGCGCCTCCCACTGCCAGAGACACATTTGCGTACTATGAGGGGCCCTGTGCCAGTGATGTTGCCAACGAGTATGCCCCCCCACCTGATGAAGGAACCTGCACTTTCATCTGCACCTTCCTCTTTGTCCCCGTGTAAGGTGGTAAAGTATGTGGGAAGGGGAACCTGACTTTCAGCAGGGTCAGATTCTGGCTGTGTGGAGTGCAAGGGGAATGTAGTGGTCTGGGTTAATGTACCAGCAGACTCATCTAGCAGTGGCTGGGCTATGGGCAGGATGAGGAGGAAACACAGATATAGGCCCAAATAATAAAGTAGGCTAAATGCAGTTCAAAATTGGTAACAGGACTAAACAGGCAGCATAGCTTTGTTCAGTGGAGGACAACTGTAATGAGTGGCGCAGACACAGTTTGTAGGCCCACAATAAAAAGTAGGCTAAATGCAGTTCAAAATTGGTAACAGGACTAATAATAATAATAATAAAAATCTTTATTTATATGGCGCCAACATATTCCTCAGTGCTTTACAATTTAACAGTTTCAAACACAACAGTCATAGGTAACAACGTTAACAATACAATAAAGCAAAATAAGACGACCCTGCTCGTGAGAGCTTGCAATCTACAATGAGGTGGGGGAGATGCAAAGCACAGGTGTGTATTTGCAATGATGTATTTACAATGATGGTCCAGCCATCTTCAGGGGGTGGGGGGTAGATGGAGATAGTGAATGGGCTACACACACACAAACATGAAATGACTTTGATTAGTTAACATGGTAGGCCGCTCTGAGCAAATGTGTTTTGTGCGAGCGCCAAAACTATGCAAGTTGTGGATGGTCCTAATATCTTGGGGTAGAGCATTCCAGAGGATTGGCGCAGCGCGGGAGAAGTCTTGGAGTCGTGAGTGGGAGGTACAGATAAGTGCAGAGGTTAGCTGAAAGTCATTTGCAGAGCGCAGCGGTCAGCTAGGCAGATAGACCGAAATGAGGGAGGAGATGTATGGGGGTGCCGCACTGTGGAGAAGCTTTGTGGGTGAGAACAAGTACTTTGAATTGTATCCTGTAATGAATGGGAAGCCAGTGTAATGACTGGCAAAGAGCGGATGCATCTGAGTAACGATTAGCCAGATGGACAATCCTGGCTGCCGCATTAAGGATGGACTGGAGAGGGGAAAGTCGAGTGAGGGGGAGGCCAATTAAAAGAGTGTTGCAGTAGTCCAGGCGGGAGTGGATCAGGGCAACAATGAGGGTTTTTGTTGTCTCCATGGTGAGAAAAGGGCGGATTCTAGAGATGTTCTTTAGGTGTAAGCGGCACGAGCGGGCAAAAGATTGTATGTGGGAGGTGAAGGAGAGATCGAGTCAAACATAACACCCAGACAGCGTACCTGCTGCCGGGGTGTTATTATGGTGCCACCCATGGAGAGGGAAATGTCAGATTTAGAAAGGTTAGTAGAAGGCGCGAGCAGAAGAAATTCAGTTTTGGAGAGGTTGAGTTTCAGATAGAGAGCGGACATGATATTGGAGACTGCATACAGACAGTCAGTTCTGTACTACAGCGGGGGTAAGGTCAGGGGATGTTGTGTATAGTTGTGTTTCATCAGCATAAAGATGGTACTGAAAGCCAAATCTGCTGATGGTCTGTCCAATTGGGGCTGTGTAGAGGGAGAAGAGAAGGGGGCCAAGGACTGAGCCCTGATGTACCCCAACAGTGAGAGGAAGAGGAGATGAAGTGGAGTCAGAGAACAGAACACTGAAGGAGCGGTCAGAAAGGTAGGAGGAGAACAAGGAGAGAGCAGTGTCCTTAATGCCTAGTGACTGGAGCCTAGACAGTAAGAGAGGGTGGACAACAGTGTCGAAAGCTGCAGAAAGGTCGAGGAGAATTAGCAGAGAGTGGTCTCCATTACATTTTGCTGTCAGAAGGTCATTGGTCACCTTGATGAGTGCAGTTTCTGTCGAATGTAGGGTGCGGAAACCGGACTATGTAGGGTCTAGGAGGAAGGGAGTGGAGAGGTAACGAGTAAGGCGAGAGTAGATCAGGCGCTCCAAGAGTTTTGAGATGAAGGGCAGATTGGAGACCGGTCTGTAGTTGTTTGTGCAGGACGGGTCGAGGGTAGGTTTTTTGAGTAATGGAGTAATGATAGTGTTTGAAGGAGGAGGGGAAAATGCCAGAGGAGAGGGAGAGATTAAAAATTGTAGTTAGGTGAGTTGTGACGACTGGAGAGAGAGACTGGAGGAGGTGTGAGGGAATGGGGTCGGTGGTGCATGTAGTTGGACGAGAAGAGGAGAGGAGCTTGGAGACTTCTTCTTCTGTGATGGGATCGAATGTGGAGAGTGAGCCAGGGGAGATGCAGGGCTGTTTCACTCTGTGTTTGGAGGTTCTGAGGGTGAGGGGAGCTACTTGGTCAAGGGTGCTTCTAAGAGTATCATTGTAGTGATGTACAGCCAGATCAGGACAGGAAAAAGAAGAGATTGGGGACAATGATGAGTGTAAGGAGTCTGAAAGTTTATTAGGGTTAATGGCATGTAGATTTCTGAATATGTGGTAGGTAGGAGAGTGCTGGGGTGGGCGAGGAATTCTGAGTGTGAAGGATAGAATGTTGTGGTCAGAGAGGGGAAGCGGTGAGTTATCTAGGTAGGAGACTGAACAGAGCAGGACAAAGACCAGGTCCAGGAGGCGGCCTAGCTTTGTTCAGTGGAGGACAACTGTAATGAGTGGCGCAGACACAGTTAGTAGGCCCAAATACAAAAGTAGGCTAAATGCAGTTCAAAATTAATAACAGGACTAAACAGGCAGCATGGCTTTGTTCAGTGGAGGACAACTGTAATGAGTGGCGCAAACACAGTTAGTAGGCCCAAATGCAAAAGTAGGCTAAATACAGTTCAAAATTGGTAACAGGACTAAACAGGCGGCATAGCTTTGTTCAGTGGAGGACAACTGTAATGAGTGGCGCAGACACAGTTTGTAGGCACACAATAAAAAAAGTAGGCTAAATGCAGTTCAAAATTGGTAACAGGACTAAACAGGAGGCCTAGCTTTGTTCAGTGGAGGACAACTGTAATGAGTAGCGCAGACAGTTAGTAGGCCCAAATAATAAAGTAGGCTAAATGCAGTTCAAAATTGGTAACAGGACTACACAGGCGGCATAGCTAGGTACTGGGGTTGGCTCCTCTGCCGAGTAGCAGACAATGGTAGTAGGCGCAAAGTATTAACTGGTCTAATTGGAGGCCAGGGCCCCTGTATATTTTAACTATCATCTATCATTTCAACAAATTTGTATTGGCAGTGCCATTGAAGGATTTAACAGCACAGACTACACAGTGGTGGAGCAGGGAGAGGTAAGTATTGCAAGTGGTAGAGCACTGTTCGAGCTGGGGGGAACACTCTCTCGTGGATGGCGGTACTGGCACAGGGCCCCTCAAATTACGACGGTGTGTCTGACGTTGGTTGTGCACCACCACCGTCAGAGACACTTCATTGTACTATGAGGGACCCTGTGCCAGTGCCGTCGCCCAAGAATGGGCGCACTGTTATGGACCTGGTGGTTAGGAGCACCCGGAACGACCTGATAGTTAAACACACAGGACAAGCTCTGGGAAGTGGGAGCTCTGCAGACCGCAACCCCTGACCGCAACCCCTAATCCTATCACACAACTAGAAATAGCCGTGGAGCGTACCTAACACAACCTAGACGCCTCTTCACAGCCTAAGAGCTAACTAGCCCTAAAGATAGAAAATAAAGCCTACCTTGCCTTAGAGAAATTCCCCAAAGGAAAAGGCAGCCCCCCACATATATTGACTGTGAGATAAGATGAAAGTCACAAACACAGAAATGAAGCAGGTTTTAGCAAAGGGAGGCCAGACTTACTAAACAGACTGAGGATAGGAAAGGTATCTTTGCGGTCAGCACAAAAAACTACAAAAGACCACGCAGAGTGTGCAAAAAGACCTCCGCACCGACTCACGGTGCGGAGGTGCCACTCTGCATCCCAGAGCTTCCAGCTAGCAAAGCAAAATCATGATAGCCAACTGGACAAGGAGACAATGAACAAATAATAACTAGCAGGGACTTAGCTTCTGCTGGAGTAGACAGGTCACCAGAAAGATCCAAGAGCGAACTGAATCAGTACAAGAACATTGACAGCTGGCATGGAGTAACGATCTGAGTGGAGTTAAACAGCCAGCCAAAGGATAAACTACGTCACCTGTGGAAGGAACCTCAGAAGCAGCAGCTCCACTCACAGCCACCAGAGGGAGTCCATGGACATAACTCGCCGAAGTACCATTCATGACCACAGGAGGGAGTTCGAAAACAGAATTCACAACAGTACCCCTACCTTGAGGAGGGGTCACCGAACCCTCACCAGAGCCCCCAGACCGATCAGGATGAGCCAAATGAAATGCACGAACTAGATCGGCAGCATGAACATCAGAGGCAAAAACCCAGGAATTATCTTCCTAACAATAACCCTTCCACTTGACCAGGTACTGGAGTTTCCGTCTCGAAATACGAGAATCCAAAATCTTCTCCACCACATACTCCAACTCCCCCTCGACCAACACCGGGTCAGGAGGATCAACGGAGGGAACCATAGGCGCCACGTATCTCCGCAATAACGACCTATGGAACACATTATGGATGGCAAAAGAAGCTGGAAGGGCCAAACGAAATGACACAGGATTGAGAACCTCAGAAATCTTATACGGACCAATGAAACGAGGCTTAAACTTAGGAGAGGAAACCTTCATAGGAACATGACGAGATGACAACAAAACCAAATCCCCAACACGAAGTCGGGGACCAACACAGTGCCGGCGGTTAGCGAAACGTTGAGCCTTCTCCTGGGACAATGTCAAATTGTCCACCACATGAGTCCAAATCTGCTGCAACCTGTCCACCACCGGATCCACACCAGGACAGTCCGAAGGCTCAACCTGCCCTGAAGAGAAATGAGGATGGAAACCAGAATTACAGAAAAAAGGTGAAACCAAAGTAGCCGAGCTGGCCCGATTATTAAGGGCGAACTCAGCCAAAGGCAAGAAGGACACCCAATCATCCTGATCAGCAGAAACAAAGCATCTCAGATATGTCTCCAAAGTCTGATTAGTTCGTTCGGTTTGGCCATTTGTCTGAGGATGGAAAGCCGAAGAAAAAGACAAATCAGTGCCCATCTTAGCACAAAAGGACCGCCAAAACCTCGAAACAAACTGGGAACCTCTGTCCGAGATGATGTTCTCCGGAATGCCATGCAAATGAACCACATGCTGGAAAAACAATGGCACCAAATCAGAGGAGGAAGGCAATTTAGACAAGGGTACCAAATGAACCATCTTAGAGAAGCGATCACAAACCACCCAAATGACCAACATCCTTTGAGAGACAGGGAGATCAGAAATAAAATCCATGGAAATATGCATCCAGGGCCTCTTCGGGATCGGCAAGGGCAAAAGCAACCCACTGGCACGAGAACAGCAGTGCTTAGCCCGGGCACAAGTCCCACAGGACTGCACAAAAGAACGCACATCCTGTGACAAAGAAGGCCACCAAAAGGATCTAGCCACCAAATCTCTGGTACCAAAGATTCCAGGATGACCCGCCATCACCGAACAATGAACCTCAGAGATAACTCTACCAGTCCATCTATCAGGGACAAACAGTTTCTCCGCTGGACAACGGTCAGGTCTATCAGCCTGAAACTTCTGCAGCACACGTCGCAAATCAGGGGAGATGGCAGACAAAATTACCCCCTCTTTGAGAATACCCGCCGGCTCAGGAACACCCGGAGAGTCAGGCACAAAACTCCTTGACAGGGCATCAGCCTTCACATTCTTAGAGCCCGGAAGGTACGACACCACAAAATCAAAACGGGAGAAAAACAGCGACCATCGAGCCTGTCTAGGATTCAACCGTTTGGCAGACTCGAGATAAGTCAAATTCTTGTGATCCCTCAAGACCACCACACGATGCTTGGCTCCTTCAAGCCAATGTCGCCACTCCTCGAATGCCCACTTCATGGCCAACAACTCTCGATTGCCAACATCATAATTGCGCTCAGCAGGCGAGAATTTTCTAGAAAAGAAGGCACATGGTTTCATCACCGAGCCATCAGAACTTCTTTGCGACAAAACAGCCCCTGCTCCAATCTCAGAAGCATCAACCTCAACCTGAAACGGGAGCGAAACATCTGGCTGGCACAACACAGGGGCAGAAGAAAAACGACGCTTCAACTCCTGAAAAGCCTCTACAGCCGCCGAGGACCAATTGACCAAATCTGCACCTTTCTTGGTCAAATCAGTCAAAGGTTTAGCAACACTAGAAAAATTAGCGATGAAGCGACGGTAAAAATTAGCAAAGCCCAGGAACTTCTGCAGGCTCTTCACAGATGTCGGCTGAGTCCAATCATAAATGGCCTGGACTTTAACAGGGTCCATCTCGATAGTAGAAGGGGAAAAAATGAAACCCAAAAATGAAACCTTCTGAACCCCAAAGAGACATTTCGACCCCTTCACAAACAAGGAATTCGCACAAAGGACCTGGAACACCATTCTGACCTGCTTCACATGAGACTCCCAATCATCCGAAAAGACCAAAATATCATCCAAATATACAATCATGAATTTATCCAGGTACTCTCGGAAGATGTCATGCATAAAGGACTGAAATACTGATGGAGCATTGGAAAGCCCGAATGGCATAACCAGGTACTCAAAATGGCCCTCGGGCGTATTAAATGCTGTTTTCCATTCATCGCCTTGTTTAATTCGCACAAGATTATACACCCCTCGAAGATCTATCTTGGTGAACCAACTAGCCCCCTTAATCCGAGCAAACAAATCAGACAGCAGCGGCAAAGGGTACTGAAATTTGACTGTGATCTTATTAAGAAGGCAGTAATCAATACAAGGTCTCAAAGAGCCATCCTTCTTGGCCACAAAAAAGAACCCTGCTCCCAACGGTGATGACGACGGGCGAATATGACCTTTCTCCAAGGATTCCTTTATATAACTCCGCATAGCGGCGTGCTCTGGCACAGATAAATTAAACAGTCGGCCCTTAGGAAACTTACTACCAGGAATTAAATTAATAGCACAATCGCAATCCCTATGAAGAGGTAAGGCACCGGATTTGGGCTCTTCAAATACATCCCGGTAATCTGACAAAAACTCAGGGACTTCAGAAGGAGTAGAAGGTGAAATTGACAGCAATGGAACATCACCATGTACCCCCTGACAACCCCAGCCGGACACAGACATAGATTTCCAATCCAATACTGGATTATGGACCTGTAGCCATGGCAACCCCAAAACGACCACATCATGCAGATTATGCAACACCAAAAAGCGAATATCCTCCTGATGTGCAGGAGCCATGCACATGGTCAATTGAGTCCAGTACTGAGGCTTATTCTTGGCCAAAGGCGTAGCATCAATTCCTCTCAATGGAATAAGATACTGCAAGGGCTCCAAGAAAAAACCACAGCGCCTGGCAAACTCCAAGTCCATCAAATTCAGAACAGCGCCTGAATCCACAAATGCCATAACAGAATAGGACGACAGAGAGCAAATCAGAGTAACGGACAAAAGAAATTTAGACTGTACCGTACCAATGGTGGCAGACCTAGCGAACCGCTTAGTGCGCTTAGGACAATCGGAGATAGCATGAGTGGAATCACCACAGTAAAAACACAGCCCATTCCGACGTCTGTGTTCTTGCCATTCAGCTCTGGTCAAAGTCCTATCACATTGCATAAGCTCAGGCCTATGCTCAGAGAATACCGCCAAATGGTGCACAGCTTTGCGCTCTCGCAAGCGCCGATCGATCTGAATGGCCAAGGACATAGACTCATTCAGACCAGCAGGCGTGGGAAATCCCACCATGACATCCTTAAGGGCTTCAGAAAGACCCTTTCTGAAAATTGCCGTCAGGGCACACTCATTCCACTGAGTAAGCACAGACCACTTTCTAAACTTCTGACAGTACACCTCCGCTTCATCCTGACCCTGACACAAAGCCAGCAAGATTTTCTCTGCCTGATCCACTGAATTTGGTTCATCATAAAGCAATCCAAGCGCCAGAAAAAACGCATCTACATCACGCAATGCAGGATCTCCTGGCGCAAGGGAAAATGCCCAGTCTTGAGGGTCACCACGCAACAAAGAAATATTGATTTTTACTTGTTGAACGGGGTCACCAGAGGAGCGGGGTTTCAAAGCTAGAAACAGTTTACAATTTTTTTTGAAATTCAGGAATTTAGATCTATCCCCAGAAAACAAATCAGGAATTGGAATTCTAGGCTCTAACATCGGATTCTGAACCACAAAATCTTGAATGTTTTGTACCCTTGCAGTGAGATGATCCACACAAGAGGACAGACCTTGAATGTCCATATCTACACCTGTGTCCAGAACCACCCAGAGGTTAAGGGGAAAAGACAAAAGACACTGCAGAGAAAAAAAATGGTCTCAGAACTTCTCTTATCCCTCTATTGAGATGCACTAATACTTTGGGCCAGCTGTACTGTTATGGACCTGGTGGTTAGGAGCACCCGGAACGACCTGATAGTTAAACTCACACAGGACAAGCTCTGGGAAGTGGGAGCTCTGCAGACCGCAACCCCTAATCCTATCACACTACTAGAAATAGCCGTGGAGCGTACCTAACACGACCTAGACGCCTCTTCACAGCCTAAAAGCTAACTAGCTCTAAAGATAGAAAATAAAGCCTACCTTGCCTCAGAGAAATTCCCCAAAGGAAAAGGCAGCCCCTCACATATATTGACTGTGAGATAAGATGAAAGTCACAAACACAGAAATGAAACAGGTTTTAGCAAAGGGAGGCCAGACTTACTAAACAGACTGAGGATAGGAAAGGTATCTTTGCGGTCAGCACAAAAAACAACAAAAGACCACACAGTGTGCAAAAAGACCTCCGCACCGACTCACGGTGCGGAGGTGCCACTCTGCATCCCAGAGCTTCCAGCTAGCAAAGCAAAATCATGATAGCCAACTGGACAAGGAAACAATGAACAAATAATAACTAGCAGGGACTTAGCTTCTGCTGGAGTAGACAGGTCACCAGAAAGATCCAAGAGCGAACTGAACCAGTACAAGAACATTGACAGCTGGCATGGAGTAACGATCTGAGTGGAGTTAAACAGAACAGCCAGCCAAAGGATAAACTACGTCACCTGTGGAAGGAACCTCAGAAGCAGCAGCTCCACTCACAGCCACCAGAGGGAGTCCATGGACAGAACTCGCCGAAGTACCATTCATGACCACAGGAGGGAGTTCGAAAACATTATTAACAACAGCGCACCCACCTGTCCAGGCAAACGGCACTCGCATGGGTGCTTGCGCCAGGTGGTGACCACGGCCCTGTGGGGGAAATTAGCCCATTTAGGGAGGTATAAAAATGGCCTATGGTGGACATTCAGCAGCTGGAAATGACGGAATTGGAGAAGTCAGTAAGAGGAGGACAAACGCAAGACATTTTTCAGGCAAGCTACGTGTCATAGGAGAAGGTGGGGCAAAATAATCTGAAATCCATGATTGGTTCATTTTAATGAAGGTTAGATCATCAACATTCTGGGTAGCCAGATGTGTCCTTTTTTTGGTCAGTATTGAACCAGCAGCACTGAAGACTCTTTCTAGCACACTAGAAGCAGGGCATATTCTGCCAATTCAGGCCAGGTGTCTATTTTAGATGACCAGTAATCAAAGGGGAATGACCTGTGAGGGAGAACATCGATAAGAGAGGAAAAGTAGTTCATAACCATACTGGACAATTGCTGTCTCCTGACACTTTGAATCGATGCAGCAGTACTTGTCGTGTCAGCGGTCATTGCAAAATCACTCCACAACCTAGTCATAAAACCCCTCTGTCCAACGCCACTTCGGATTTGTGCACCTCTAACACCTCTGCCATGTTGCCTCCTACGGCTCGTGTGAGAACCATCACCGCCGCTGTGTGCTGGGAATGCCTGAACCAAACGGTCTACAAGAGTTGCTTGTTTGGTATCCAATATTTGCTCAAGGTTCTCATGTGGCATGATATTTTGTAATTTTCCTTTATATCGTGATTCCAGGAGGCAGGCCAACCAGTAATCGTCATCGGTCATCATTTTGATAATGCGGGGGTCCCTTTTCTAGGATACGCAAGGCATACTCAGCAATGTGGGCCAATGTTCCAGGTGTCAATTCACTGCTTGTGCTGGGTTGAGGAGCACTTTCTTGCAAATCAACATCACTTGAGGATCACATGAGGATGTCGAGTCCATATGGGTCGAAATTCATGGAGGGAAAAATGGTAACAAAATTCTCATTGGGGTCTGTTACAAACCCCCAAATATAACAGAAACCATGGAAAGTCTACTTCTAAAGCAGATAGATGAAGCTGCAACCCATAATGAGGTCCTGGTTATGGGGGACTTTAACTACCCGGATATTAACTGGGAAACAGAAACCTGTGAAACCCATAAAGGCAACAGGTTTCTGCTAATAACCAAGAAAAATTATCTTTCACAATTGGTGCAGAATCCAACCAGAGGAGCAGCACTTTTAGACCTAATACTATCTAATAGACCCAATGTGGCTAAACAAAGAAGTAAGACAGGCAATTAACAGTAAAAAGAAAGCATTTGCACTACTAAAGCAGGATGGCACCATTGAAGCTCTAAAAAACTATAGGGAGAAAAATACTTTATCTAAAAAACTAATTAAAGCTGCCAAAAAGGAAACAGAGAAGCACATTGCTAAGGAGAGTAAAACGAATCCCAAACTGTTCTTCAACTATATCAATAGTAAAAGAATAAAAACTGAAAATGTAGGCCCCTTAAAAAATAGTGAGGAAAGAATGGTTGTAGATGACGAGGAAAAAGCTAACATATTAAACACCTTCTTCTCCACGGTATTCACGGTGGAAAATGAAATGCTAGGTGAAATCCCAAGAAACAATGAAAACCCTATATTAAGGGTCACCAATCTAACCCAAGAAGAGGTGCGAAACCGGCTAAATAAGATTAAAATAGATAAATCTCCGGGTCCGGATGGCATACACCCACGAGTACTAAGAGAACTAAGTAATGTAATAGATAAATCATTATTTCTTATTTTTAGGGACTCTATAGCGACAGGGTCTGTTCCGCAGGATTGGCGCATAGCAAATGTGGTGCCAATATTCAAAAAGGGCTCTAAAAGTGAACCTGGAAATTATAGGCCAGTAAGTCTAACCTCTATTGTTGGTAAAATATTTGAAGGGTTTCTGAGGGATGTTATTCTGGATTATCTCAATGAGAATAACTGTTTAACTCCATATCAGCATGGGTTTATGAGAAATCGCTCCTGTCAAACCAATCTAATCAGTTTTTATGAAGAGGTAAGCTATAGGCTGGACCACGGTGAGTCATTGGACGTGGTATATCTCGATTTTTCCAAAGCGTTTGATACCGTGCCGCACAAGAGGTTGGTACACAAAATGAGAATGCTTGGTCTGGGGGAAAATGTGTGTAAATGGGTTAGTAACTGGCTTAGTGATAGAAAGCAGAGGGTGGTTATAAATGGTATAGTCTCTAACTGGGTCGCTGTGACCAGTGGGGTACCGCAGGGGTCGGTATTGGGACCTGTTCTCTTCAACATATTCATTAATGATCTGGTAGAAGGTTTACACAGTAAAATATCGATATTTGCAGATGATACAAAACTATGTAAAGCAGTTAATACAAGAGAAGATAGTATTCTGCTACAGATGGATCTGGATAAGTTGGAAACTTGGGCTGAAAGGTGGCAGATGAGGTTTAACAATGATAAATGTAAGGTTATACACATGGGAAGAAGGAATCAATGTCACCATTACACACTGAATGGGAAACCACTGGGTAAATCTGACAGTGAGAAGGACTTGGGGATCCTAGTTAATGATAAACTTACCTGGAGCAGCCAGTGCCAGGCAGCAGCTGCCAAGGCAAACAGGATCATGGGGTGCATTAAAAGAGGTCTGGATACACATGATGAGAGCATTATACTGCCTCTGTACAAATCCCTAGTTAGACCGCACATGGAGTACTGTGTCCAGTTTTGGGCACCGGTGCTCAGGAAGGATATAATGGAACTAGAGAGAGTACAAAGGAGGGCAACAAAATTAATAAAGGTGATGGGAGAACTACAATACCCAGATAGATTAGCGAAATTAGGATTATTTAGTCTAGAAAAAAGACGACTGAGGGGCGATCTAATAACCATGTATAAGTATATAAGGGGACAATACAAATATCTCGCTGAGGATCTGTTTATACCAAGGAAGGTGACGGGCACAAGGGGGCATTCTTTGCGTCTGGAGGAGAGAAGGTTTTTCCACCAACCTAGAAGAGGATTCTTTACTGTTAGGGCAGTGAGAATCTGGAATTGCTTGCCTGAGGAGGTGGTGATGGCGAACTCAGTCGGGGGGTTCAAGAGAGGCCTGGATGTCTTCCTGGAGCAGAACAATATTGTATCATACAATTAGGTTCTGTAGAAGGACGTAGATCTGGGGATTTATTATGATGGAATATAGGCTGAACTGGATGGACAAATGTCTTTTTTCGGCCTTACTAACTATGTTACTATGTTACTTGTGGCCCGCAAAAACCCTGTACCTGACCTTGCAACGCCACCAATTTCTATTGCCCCCTGTGAAGCATCCTCCTCCCATAAATATTCATCCCCATCATGCTCCTCCTCCTCTTCGTCCACCACCTCATCCAGTAGAGTTCCCTGAGCAGACAATGGCTGACTGTCATCAAGGCTTCCCTCCTCCTCGGCTGCAGACGCCAGCTCCTTAATGTGCGTCAAACTTTGCATTAGCAAATGCATTAGTGGGATGATCATGCTTATGATGGCATCGTCTGCACTTACCAGCCATGTGCATTCCTCAAAACACTGAAGGACTTGACAGATGTCTTGGAGCTTCAACCACTGCACACCAGATAACTCCATGTCTGCCATCTAACTGCCTGCCCGTGTATGTGTATCCCCCCACAAATTAATTACAGCACACCTCTGTTCGCACAGCCTCTGAACCATGTGCAGTGTGGAGTTCCACCTTGTTGCAATGTCGATTATTAGGCGGTGCTGGGAAAGATTCACTGATCGCTGATGGTTCTGCATACGGCTGGAGTGTACGGGCGACCAGCGGATATGCGAGCAAAGTCTTTGCACCTTCAGGAGCAGAGCTGGTAACTCTGGATAATTTTTGAGGAAGCACTGCACCACCAAGTTCAAGGTGTGAGCCAGGCAAGGTATGTGTTTCAGTTCTGAAAGGGCTATGGCAGCCATAAAATTACTTCCGTTATCACTGACTACCTTGCCTGCCTCAAGATGTACACTGCCCAGCCATGACTGAGTTTGTTGCTGCAAGTACTCGGCCAGTACTTCCGCGGTGTGTGTCTGCTGTCGCCCAAACACTTCATTTCTAACACTGCCTGCTGACGCTTACCACTAGCTGTTCGATAATGGGACACCTCGTGTGCAACACTGGCAGCTGCGGATGGCGTGGTCGTGCGACTGTGCTCTGTGGACGAGCTTTCGCTTCTGGAGGAGGAGGAGGGGTGGCGAATGCCTACAGCCAACTGTTTCCTAGACCGTGGGCTAGGCAGAAGTGTCCCACTATGGTTGTCCCCTGTGGACCCTGTATCCACCACATTAACCCAGTGTGCCGTAATGGACACGTAACATCCCTGGCCTTGCCTACTAGTCCATGCATCTGTTGTGAGGTGCACCTTTCTACTGACTGATTGCCTCAGTGCATGGACAATGCGGTCTTTGACATGCTGGTGGAGTGCTGGGATGGCTTTTCTTGCAAAGAAGTGTCGACTGGGTGGGTCATAGCATGGTACTTCGTAGGCCATCAGGGCTTTGAAAGCTTCGCTTTTAACCAACCGGTCTAACGAGATTAGTATAGCAATGGGGGTGTTCAAACCCTGTGTACGCAGATGAGAGGATGAGTACTTTTTTTCCTCATGAGAATCTCTTGTAGGGTGAGCTGGACTGGAGAGGTTCATATAGTGGAACTAGCGATGGTGGTGGTGGACATGGCGGATTGAGAGAGTGTTGGTGATGGTATTCTCGATGTTGGTCTGCATACAGTGTTTACTACCAATAACCTTGTGATTCCCTGACTGCTTTGGCCTTGCGACGATACCTCCACATTTGCTGCTGGTGGTGTCCTAACCGGTGGGATTACAGTGAGGGAAGCAATGTAGCGTTGCTGACTACCTTCATTCTGAGCAGGTGCACCAACGGTTCAGGACGTTTGGTAGTTAGTCCAGGCTTGCAAGTGCATGCTGGTTAAATGTCTAAGCATGCATGTTGTATTTACATTTTGAAGATTCTTCCCTCTGCTAAAGGTCTTTGAGCATTTCTTACAGATAACTTTTGGCTGATCATTCGGATCTTGGTTAAAAAATTGCTACACTGCACTTTTCCTACTATGGAATACCTTTTCAGGCATTGCACGCTGTGCTACTTTCACCGGATGGCCACACTGTCCTAAAACTGTTTTGTTTTTGACAAACGTTTTTGGCCTGATACGGGCCTGCCAGATGACAGCTGTTGCAATGTAGATGGCTGCTGAAGATCATCCTCATCCGCTTCTGAGCTACTGGCAGCGGCACCCTCTTCCCCCAATGGCTGCCAATCTGGGTCAACAACTGGGTCATCTATCACCTCCTCTTCAATGTCATGTGCACCTTCCTCTGTGTCACCATGTAAGGTGCTCTAGCGTTCGGGACGGGGCACCATAGTCTCAGCAGGGTAAGATTCTGGCTCAGTACACTGTGATGGCAATGTAGTGATCTGAGTCAATAGAACAGCATTATAATCTAGCTGTGGCTGGTCATCAGTGCACTCCATGTCCGATTCATCTTGTAATGGGCAGTTAACAATTTCCCATTCTAACCCAGGCACGGTATGTGTAACGAGCTCCATGGAGTAACCTGTAGTGTCGCCTGATGCATCCTTCACTTTGGTTTGGGTGAAGGACACAAGGAAACATCTTGTTCCTGACCGGGAGCATCAACTGACGACTCGCTGCTTTTATATTTGGAACTTTCTGAAGAGGAGGCGAAAGAGCTAGAGGCTGAGTCAGCAAGGAAAGCCAATACTTTTTCCTGCTGCTCCAGCTTTAAAAGCCGTTTTCCTACTCCCAGATAAGGGAGACTTCGAGGCCTTGTGTAGCCAGACGATGACGCTGGATCAACACCTTCAGCCTTAGGTGCTATTGTGCTTTTGCCACTACCACCAGATGCACCACCACCACCATCAGTACCAGCTCGCAACCACCGCCCACAGCCTCTTCCACCTGACTTCCTCATTTTTGGAAAATCTAACCAAAAGAACAACCGTTGTATGGTACTGTAAAACAAGATAGAAAGTGTATATAAACGTGTTGAGATTTTAAATCTCCCTTTTTTGGGGGGAGACTGAACAAAAAATCAAAGAAAAGACCTTGCACTCAACTTTAGATGCTCTGGTGAAATTTTAATGTAGTACTCATAAACGTTTCGGTCCAACAAAACAGGACCTTCATCAGTAACTACAAAAAGTCATGTGTAGTGGCATACCTTAGAAAACGTAGAACAACGTGAAACCGGGGACATAACCCCAACTAGGATGAGATAAATGTATAGCGTAAGCATACAAGGAATGACACACCAGTGTCCGTATGGTCCAAAGAAGGAGGACCGTGCTTTACCTGATGAGATGAGAGTAGATGTGTGCCGAGAAGCAGACGCGGAATCCTCCGCGTCAGTATGCTTCACCCGGGCACGCCCTCCTTCTTCAAAAGTGCGCGCTATTCCCCACACTGCAGATGAGCGGAGGATTCCGCGTCTGCTTCTCGGCACACATCTCCTCTCATCTCATCAGGTAGAGCGCCAGCACGGTCCTCCTTCTTTGGAACATATGGACACTGGTGTGTCATTCCTTGTATGCTTACGCTATACATTTATTTCATCCTAGTTGGGATTATGTCTCCGATTTCACGTTGTTCTACGTTTTCTAAGGTATGCCACTACACAGGGCTCTCTTTTTGTTTGAGCACAATATGACGTATAGTTTTACAGCCGGGGCACTTGTGACTCTTTCTTCCATATCTCAGACGCTGCGTTGAGTATGCTCAGAGACACGGTTGTCTCTCCTATTTTCTTGCAGAACTGTATGTTACTATTCTTTTTCTATCCCTATCCACTGCTCACGTCAGTGCCTAGTACTTGTAGTATCTCTCTGCGAATCGCCAGTTTTGCCTGTACCATGACCATATTGTGAACTAGCTCTCAAATATCCTATTTTGACAAATCCTTGTATATACTTTTGTTTTCCTTTTTATTTTATATTTATGTATTATTATGGTTTGTTTTCACTTTTTGTAGTTACTGATGAAGGTCCTGTTTTGTTGGACCGAAACGTTTATGAGTACTACATTAAAATTTCACCAGAGCATCTAAAGTTGAGTGCAAGGTCTTTTCTTTATATACTTCAAGGTGTGGGAGCCTACCTTTGCACCAGTAGCAGTTGTGCAGACGTGCTTTATTATTTGAACAAAAAATCAGGCCCTGTGCAAAAAACAACACAATGTAAGTGGCTGAAAGTGGCTGGCTGATATACTACAAACTAACAGGACTGAAATATATTCACTTTGTGATAATTTAAATCTCACTTTTTTTGGGGGGTGGAGAGAATCAACCAAACCACAGGACCTGTGCCTAAAACAACACAATGTAAGTGGCAGAAAATATACCACAAACTAACAGGACTGCAGTATATCCACTTTGTGATAATTTGAATCTCACTTTTTTTGGGGGGAGACTAAACCAAACTTCAGGCCCTGTGCATAAAACAACACAATGTAAGTTGCAGAAAGTGGCTGGCTGATATTCCACAAACTAACAGGACTGAAATATATCCACTTTGTGATAATTTGAATCTCACTTTTTTGGAGGGAAGACTAAACCAAACCTCAGGCACTGTGCATAAAACAACACAATGTAAGTGGCAGAAAGTGGCTGGCTGATATACCACAGACTAACAGGACTGCAGTATATCCAATTTGTGATAATTTGAATCTCACTTTTTTTGGGGGGGAGACTAAATCAAACCTCAGGCCCTGTGCATAAAACAACACAATGTAAGTGGCAGAAAGTGGCTGGCTGATATACCACAAACTAACGGGACTGAAATATATCCACTTTGTTATAATTTGAATCTCACTTTGTGATAATTTGAATCTCACTTTTTTTTGGGCGGGAGACTAAATCAAACCTCAGGCCCTGTGCATAAAACAACACAATGTAAGTGGCCGAAAGTAGCTGGCTGATATGCCACAAACTAACAGGACTGCAGCATATCCACTTTGTGATAATTTGAATCTCACTTTTTTGGGGGAGAGTCTAACCAAACCTCAGGCCCTGTGCATAAAACAGCACAATGTAAGTGGCAGAAAATATACCACAAACCAACAGGACTGCAGTATATCCACATTGTGAAAATTTGAATCTCACTGTTTTTTTTTTTTTGTTGTTTTTTTTTTTTGGGGGGGGGGGGACTAAACCAAACCTCAGGCCCTGTGCATAAAACAACACAATGTAAGTGGCAGAAAGTGGCTGGCTTATATTCCACAAACTAACAGGACGGAAATATATCCACTGTGTGATAATTTGAATCTCACTTTTTTGGAGGGGAGACTAAACCAAACCTCAGGCCCTGTGCATAAAACAACACAATGAAAATGGCAGAAAATATTCCACAAACTAACAGGACTGATATATATACACTTTATGATAATTTGAATCTCACTTTTTTGGGGGGGAGACTAAACCAAACCTCAGGCCCTGTGCATAAAACAACACAATGTAAGTGGCAGAAAGTGGCTGGCTGATATACCACAAACTAACAGGACTGCGGAATATCCACTTTTTGATCATTTGAATCTCACTTTTTTGGGGGGAGGCTAAACCAAACCTCAGGCCCTGTGCATAAAACAACACAATGTAAGTGGCAGAAAGTGGCTGGCTGATATACCACAAACTAACAGGACTGCAGTATATCCACTTTGTGATCATTTGAATATCACTTTTTTTTTTTTGGGGGGGGGAGACTAAATCAAACCTCAGACCCTGTGCATAAAACAACATAATGTAAGTGGCAAAAGTGGCTTGCTGATTCACCACAAACTAACAGGACTGAAATATATCCACTTTGTGATAATTTGAATCTCACTTTTTTTGGGGGGGAGACTAAACCAAACCTAACGCCCTGTGCATAAAACAACACAATGCAAGTGGCAGAAAGTGGCTGGCTGATATACTACAAACTAACAGGACTGCAGTATATCCACTTTGTGATAATTTGAATCTCACTTTTTTTATTGGGGGGGGGGGGGGGGAGACTAAACCAAACCTCAAGCCCTGTGCATAAAACAACACAATGTAAGTGGCAAAAGTGGCTGATTGATATACCACAAACTAACAGGACTGAAATATATCCACTTTGTGATCATTTGAATCTCATTTTTTTGGGGGGGTGACTAAACCAAACCTCAGGCCCTGTACATAAAACAACACAATGTAAGTCGCAGAAAGTGGCTGTCTGATATACCACACACTAACAGGACAGCAGTATATCCACCTTGTGATAATTTGAATCTCACTTTTTTTTGGCGGGGGGGTGGGGGGGCAGACTAAACAAAACCTCAGACCCTGTGCATAAAACAACACAATGTAAGTGGTAAAAGTGGCTGGTTGATATACCACAAGCTAACAGGGCTGTAACATATCCACTTTGTGATAATTTGAATCGCACTTTTTTTGGGGGGAAAACTAAACCAAACCTCAGGCCCTGTGCATAAAACAACGCAATGTAAGTGGCAGAAAGTGGCTGGCTGATATACCACAAACTAAGAGGACTGCAGTATATCCACTTTGTGATAATTTGAATCGCACTTTTTTGGGGGGGAAAACTAAACCAAACCTCAGGCCCTGTGCATAAAACAACATAATGTAAGTGGCAGAATGTGGCTGGCTAATATACCACAAACTATCAGGACTGAAAAATATCCACTTTGTGATAATTTGAATCTCACTTTTTTGGGCGGAGACTAAACCAAACCTCAGGCCCTGTGCTTAAAACACCACAATGTAAGTGGCAGAAAGTGGCTGGCTTATATACCACAAACTAACAGGACTGAAATATATCCACTTTGTGATAATTTGAATCTCTCTTTTTTTTGGGGGAAGACTAAACCAAACCTCAGGCCCTGTGCATAAAACAACACAATGTAAGTGGCAGAAATTGGCTGGCTGATATTCCACAAACTAATAGGACTGATATATATCCACTTTATGATAATTTGAATCTCACTTTTTTTGGGGGGGCGGGGAGGGGGAGACTGAACTAAACCTCAGGCCCTGTGCATAAAATAATACAATGTATGTAGCAGAAAATATGCCACAAACTAACAGGACTGCAGTATATCCACTTTGTGATAATTTGAATCTCACTTTTTTTGGGGGGGAGACTAAACCAAAACTCAAGCCCTGTGCATAAAACAACACAATGCAAGTGGCAGAAAGTGGCTGGCTGATATACCACAAACTAACAGGACGGCTGTATATCCACTTTTTGATCATTTGAATCTCACTTTTTTTGGGGTTAGACTAAACCAAACCTCAGGCCCTGTGCATAAAACAACACAATGTATGTGGCAAAAGTGGCTGGCTGATATTCCACAAACTAACAGGACTGAAATATATCCACATTGTGATAATTTGAATCTCACTTTTTTTGGGGGGGAGACTAAACAAAACCTTAGGCCCTGTGCATAAAACAACAAAATGTAAGTGGCAGAAAGTGGCTGGCTGATATACCACAAACTAACAGGACTACAGTACATCCACTTTGTGAGAATTTGAAACTCACTTTTTTTGTGGGGAGACTAATCCAAAACTCACGCCCTGTGCATAAAAAAACACAATGTAAGTGGCAGAAAGTGGCTGGCTGATATACCACAAACTAACAGGACAGCAGTATATCCACTTTGTGATCATTTGAATCTCACTTTTTTTGGGGGGAGACTAAACCAAACCTCAGGCCCTGTGCATAAAACAACACAATGTAAGTGGCAGAAATTGGCTGGCTGATATTCCACAAACCAGCAGGACTGAAATATGTCCACTTTGTGATACTTTGAATCTCACTTTTTTTTTTGGGGGGGGGAGGGGGAGACTAAACTAAACCTCAGGCCCTGTGCATAAAATAATACAATGTATGTGGCAGAAAATATACCACAAACTAACAGGACTGCAGTATATCCACTTTGTGATAATTTGAATCTCACTTTTTTTTTGGGGGGGAGGGGGAGACTAAACTAAACCTCAGGCCCTGTGCATAAAATAATACAATGTATGTGGCAGAAAATATACCACAAACTAACAGGACTGCAGTATATCCACTTTGTGATCATTTGAATCTCACTATTTTTTGGGGGGAGACTAAACCAAAACTCAAGCCCTGTGCATAAAACAACACAATGCAAGTGGCAGAAAGTGGCTGGCTTATATACCACAAACAAACAGGACAGCAGTATATCCACTTTGTGATCATTTGAATCTCACTTTTTTGGGGGTTATACTAAACCAAACCTCAAGCCCTGTGCATAAAACAACACAATGTAAGTGGCAAAAGTGGCTGGCTGATATTCCACAAACTAACAGGACTGAAATATATCCACATTGAGATAATTTGAATCTAACTTTTTTGGGGGGAGACTAAATCAAACCTCAGGCCCTGTGCTTAAAACAACACAATGTAAGTAGCAGAAAGTGGCTGGCTTATATACCACAAACTAACAGGACTGAAATATATCCACTTTGTGATAATTTGAATCTCACTTTTTTGGGGGTTAGACTAAACCAAACCTCAAGCCCTGTGCATAAAACACAATGTAAGTGGCAGAAATTGGTTGGCTGATATTCCACAAACTAACAGGACTGAAATATATCCACTTTGTGATCATTTGAATCTCACTTTTTTGGGGGGGAGACTAAACCAAACCTCAGGCCCTGTGCATAAAACAACACAATGTAAATGGCAGAAAGTGGCTTGCTGATATACCACAAACTAACAGGACTGCAGTATATCCACTTTGTGAGAACTTGAATCTCACTTTTTTAGGGGGGGAGACTAAACCAAAACTCACGCCCTGTGCATAAAACAACACAATCCAAGTGGCAGAAAGTGGCTGGCTGATATACCACAAACTAACAGGACGACAGTATATCCACTTTGTGATCATTTGAATCTCACCTTTTTTGGGGGGGAGACTAAACCAAAACTCACGCCCTGTGCATAAAACAACACAATGTAAGTGGCAGAAATTGGCTGGCTGATATACCACAAACTAACAGGACTGCAGTATATCCACTTTGTGATAATTTGAATCTCACTTTTTTGGAGGGGAGACTAAACCAAACCTCAAGCGCTGTGCATAAAACAATACAATGTAAGTGGCAGAAAGTGGCTGGCTGATATACCACAGACTAACAGGACTGTGGAATATCCACTTTGTGATCATTTGAATCTCACTTTTTTGGGGGGGAGGCTAAACCAAACCTCAGGCCCTGTGCATAAAACAACACAATGTAAGTTGCAGAAAGTGGCTGGCTGATAAACCACAAACTAACAGGACTGAAAAATATCCACTTTGTGATAATTTGAATCTCACTTTTTTGGGGGGAGACTAAACCAAACCTCAGGCCCTGTGCTTAAAAAAACACAATGTAAGTGGCAGAAAGTTGCTGGCTTATATACCACAAACTAACAGGACTGAAATATATCCACTTTGTGATAATTTGAATCTCACTTTTTTGGGGGGAAGTCTGAACCAAACCTCAGGCCCTGTGCATAAAACAACACAATGTAAGTGGCAGAAATTGGCTGGCTGATATTCCACAAACTAACAGGACAGCAGTATATCCACTTTGTGATAATTTGAATCTCACTTTTTTTTTTGGGGTGGGGAGGGGGAGACTAAACTAAACCTCAGGCCCTGTGCATAAAATAATACAATGTATGTGGCAGAAAATATACCACAAACTAACAGGACTGCAGTATATCCACTTTGTGATCATTTGAATCTCACTTTTTTGGGGGTTAGACTAAACCAAACCTCAAGCCCTGTGCATAAAACAACACAATGTAAGTGGCAAAAGTGGCTGGCTTATATACCACAAACTAACAGGACTGAAATATATCCACTTTGTGATAATTTGAATCTCACTTTTTTGGTGGGAAGACGAAACCAAACCTCAGGCCCTGTGCATAAAACAACACAATATAAGTGGCAGAAATTGGTTGGCTGATATTCCACAAACTAACAGGACTGCAGTATATCCACTTTGTGATCATTTGAATCTCACTTTTTTTGGGGGGAGACTAAACCAAACCTCAGGCCCTGTGCATAAAACAACACAATGTAAGTGGCAGAAAGTGGCTGGCTTATATACTACAAACTAACAGGACTGCAGTATATCCACTTTGTGACAATTTGAATCTCACTTTTTTTTTGGGGGGGAGACTAAACCAAACCTCAAGCCCTGTGCATGAAACAACACAATGTAAGTGGCAAAAGTGGCTGGCTGATATACCACAAACTAACAGGACTGAAATATATCCACTTCGTGATCATTTGAATCTCATTTTTTGGGTGGGAGACTAAACCAAACCTCAGGCCCTGTGCATAAAAAAAACAAAGTAAGTGGCAGAAAGTGGCCGTCTGATATACCACACACTAACAGGACAGCAGTATATCCACCTTGTGATAATTTGAATCTCACTTTTTTTTTTGGCGGGGGGTGGGGGGAGACTAAACCAAACCTCAGGCACTGTGCATAAAACAACACAATGCAAGTGGTAAAAGTGGCTGGCTGATATACCACAAGCTAACAGGGCTGTAATATATCCACTTTGTGATA
Source organism: Ranitomeya imitator (assembly GCF_032444005.1). Taxonomy (NCBI): domain Eukaryota; kingdom Metazoa; phylum Chordata; class Amphibia; order Anura; family Dendrobatidae; genus Ranitomeya; species Ranitomeya imitator. Next base: position 109,458,133 of record NC_091288.1, on the reverse strand, counting down.
ATTTGAATCACACTTTTTTTTTGGGGGGAGACTAAACCAAACCTCAGGCCCTGTGCATAAAACAACACAATGTAAGTGGCAGAATGTGGCTGGCTGATATTCCACAAACTAACAAGACTGAAACATATCCACTTTGTGATAATTTGAATTTCACTTTTTTGGGGGAAAGACTAAACCAAACCTCAGGCCCTGTGCATAAAACAACACAATGTAAGTGGCAGAAACTGGTTGTCTGATATTCCACAAACTAACAGGACTGAAATATATCCACTTTGTGATCATTTGAATCTAACTTTTTTTTTTTTTTTGGGGGGGGGGGAGACTAAACAAAACCTCAGGCCCTGTGCATAAAACAATACAATGTATGTGGCAGAAAATATACCACAAACTAACAGGACTGCAGTATATCCACTTTGTGATAATTTGAATCTCACTTTTTTTTGGGGGGAGACTAAACCAAACCTCACGACTAGAGTTGAGCGACCTTGACCTTTTTAGAGTCGAGCCGGGTTTCGCGAAACCCGACTATCTCAAAAGTCGGGTCGAGTGAAATCGGCCGATTATGACGTAAAGTCGGGATCGACCGAAACACGAAACCCAATGCAAGTCAATGGGGCAGCATAGTCGGCAGTGAGTGGGGGCCAGGAAAACACCTAGAGTGCCCATTTTAATGTCAAAACCATCCATTCTTCTTAATGAAGCTTGTCAAGCGTAATTTACCTTATAATAATTGGAAGGCATTTGAAATTGGGGGTCATTTGGCTAAAGTTGTGTGGGGTAGGGCTGGTTCAAGTAATTAGTGGGCCCAGGAAATCTGGACCACGTCACGGCAGTGGAGCAGGGAGAGGTAAGTATTTCAACTTTGCAAGTGCTGTGATCCTGAGCAAGCAGGGGGGGCCCACTTGTTGGCATTGGCACTGGCACAGGGCCCCTCAAAGTACAGCGGTGTGTTTGCACGGCGGGGGCGCCTCCCACCGGCATCAACACTTTTGCGTACTATGAGAGGCCCTGTGCCAGTGATGTCGCCAACTAGTATTCCTCCCCCCACCTGATGAAGGAACCTGCACTTTCATCTGCACCTTCCTCTTTGTCCCCGTGTAAGGTGGTATGGTATGCGGGAAGAGCAACCTGACTTTCAGCAGGGTCACAATGTTGTTGTGTAGCATGCACGGGGAATGTTGCGTTATGGGTCAATGTACCAGCAGACTCATCTATCACTGGCTGGGCAATGGGCACGATGAAGTGGAAACACAGATATAGGCCCAAAGAATAAAGTGGGCTAAATGCAGTTCAAAATTGGTAACACAGGAATAACCAGGGGGCATTGCAGTGGAGGACAACTGGAATGAGAGGCTGACACAGAGAGTAGGGCCAAATCAGTAAGTAGTCGAAATGCAGTTCAAAATTGGCAACCGTAGTAAACAGGCGGCACAGCTTTGTTCAGTGGAGGAGAACAGCAAGGAGTGGCAGACACCGATAGTAGGCCCCAACCCAACTAGTAGGCCAAATGCAGTCTAACATTAACAACTACTTAACGAGAGCCTGAAAATGGAATTTCAGGACAGGAAACCAGGAGAACAGCAAGGAGTGGCAGACACCGATAGTAGGCCCCAAACCAACTAGTACGCCAAATGCAGTTGTTCCATTTAACCACAATTTAATGAGAGCCTGAAGATAGAAGCTCAGGAAAGGCAACCTGGGGAACACCTTGGAGTGTAACACACCATCTCTCTCCACCCCATACCCATTTTGTAGGCCTAATGCAGTGTACTTTTCTACAACTACTAAACGAGAGTCGGAAGACCGAAGCAATGGCAAGGAAACCTGGGGAACACCTTGGAGTGTAACACACCATCTCTCTCCACCCCATACCCAATTTGTAGGCCTAATGCAGTGTAGTTTCCAAGAACTACTAAACGAGAGCCGGAAGATCGAAGCTCAGGAAAGGCAACCTGGGGAACACCTTGGAGTGTAACAAACCCTCTCTCTACACCCCATACCCAATTTGCAGGCCTAATGCAGCGTAGTTTCCGACCACTACTAAACGAGAGCATGAAGATCGAAGCTCAGGAAAGGCAACCTGGGGAACACCTTGGAGTGTAACACACCCTCTCTCTACACCCCATACCCAATTTGAAGGCCTAATGCAGTGTAGTTTCCAAGAACTACTAAACGAGAGCCGGAAGATCGAAGCTCAGGAAAGGCAACCTGGGGAACACCTTGGAGTGGAACACACCATCTCTCTACACCCCATACCCAATTTGAAGGCCTAATGCAGCGTAGTTTCCAACAACTACTAAATGAGAGCCGGAAGATCGAAGCTCAGGAAAGGCAACCTGGGGAACACCTTGGAGTGTAACACAACGTCTCTCTACACCACGGAAGGGCTGATACTTAGGAAGGAAGGCTGTTGGAAACAAGCATTGCGCGTCCGAGGGTGATTATATTCTTATTAGGTATATACTCACCCTCGGACGCGCCCTGCTTCTTTATTTGGAATGAATGTTTATTTGCAATGTGGTGTTGACTTTCTCTATTATTTTGGTAATTAATGATTTTATTATTTTCATTGTTTTGCATCTTCTCGGCAATAATATAAAGAAGACGCGACAGGACAACACTCGGTGGATGCCATATGTGTGTTTTCAATTTAAAAAACCTTTCAGTTAACTACTTGCAGGAGAAAGTAATTGTAGCTGGTGGCCATTTTTAGTACTGTACCAGATTTTAGTTGTGTGTTTGTTTTTAATGTTAAAATGTCTGCATTTGATATCTCACCAGTATTTTCTTTTTTATAAGCAAAATACTTTTGTTTTAATTTTATGATGTTGGTTCAAGGGGTACACGGGCAGCAGTAGACAGGTCAGTGGAGGCCTAGTGGAAGGAGGGACCGCAGACAGGCTTCGAAGCCCTAACATAATAAATTGGGCTGCCTGTAGGCAATTTAAAATTGGTTCCAGGGGAACACGGGCAGCAGTAGACAGGTCAGTGGAGGCCTAGAGGAAGGAGGGACCGCAGATGCGCCAATGTTTCCCCCATACCAAATTTGTAGGCCTAATGCAGTGTAGTTTCCAACAACTACTAAACGAGAGCCGGAATATCGAAGCTCAGGAAAGGCAACCTGGGGAACACCTTGGAGTGTAACACACCCTCTCTCTACACCCCATACCCAATTTGAAGGCCTAATGCAGCGTAGTTTCCAACAACTACTAAACGAGAGCCGGAAGATCGAAGCTCAGGAAAGGCAACCTGGGGAACACCTTGGAGTGTAACAAACCCTCTCTCTACACCCCATACCCAATTTGTAGGCCTAATGCAGCGTAGTTTCCGACAACTACTAAACGAGAGCATGAAGATCGAAGCTCAGGAAAGGCAACCTGGGGAACACCATGGAGTGTAACACACCCTCTCTCTACACCCCATACCCAATTTGAAGGCCTAATGCAGTGTAGTTTCCAAGAACTACTAAACGAGAGCCGGAAGATCGAAGCTCAGGAAAGGCAACCTGGGGAACACCTTGGAGTGGAACACACCATCTCTCTACACCCCATACCCAATTTGAAGGCCTAATGCAGCGTAGTTTCCAACAACTACTAAACGAGAGCCGGAAGATCGAAGCTCAGGAAAGGCAACCTGGGGAACACCTTGGAGTGTAACACACCCTCTCTCTACACCCCATACCCAATTTGAAGGCCTAATGCAGTGTAGTTTCCAAGAACTACTAAACGAGAGCCGGAAGATCGAAGCTCAGGAAAGGCAACCTGGGGAACACCTTGGAGTGTAACACAACGTCTCTCTACACCACGGAAGGGCTGATTCTTAGGAAGGAAGGCTGTTGGAAATAAGCATTGCGCGTCCGAGGGTGATTATATTCTTATTAGGTATATACTCAACCTCGGACGCGCCCTGCTTCTTTATTTGGAATGAATGTTTATTTGCAATGTGGTGTTGACTTTCTCTATTATTTTGGTAATTAATGATTTTATTATTTTCATTGTTTTGCATCTTCTCGGCAATAATATAAAGAAGACGCGACAGGACAACACTCGGTGGATGCCATATCTGTGTTTTCAATTTAAAAAACCTTTCAGTTAACTACTTGCAGGAGAAAGTAATTGTAGCTGGTGGCCATTTTTAGTACTGTACCAGATTTTAGTTGTGTGTTTGTTTTTAATGTTAAAATGTCTGCATTTGATATCTCTCCAGTATTTTCTTTTTTGTAAGCAAAATACTTATTTTTATATTTTCTGATGTTGGTTCCAGGGGTACACGGGCAGCAGTGCCCTGGTCAGTGTAGTAGTAGTTGAAAGAATGGACCGCAGACAGGCATCGAAGGCCTAAAATAATAACACATGGCTGTAGGCAATTTTAAATTGGTTCCAGGGGTACACGGACAGCAGTGGTGTGGTCAGTGGAGGCCTAGTGGAAGGAGTGACCGCAGACAGGCATCGAAGGCCTAAAATAATAACACATGGCTGTAGGCAATTTTAAATTGGTTCCAGGGGTACACGGACAGCAGTGGTGTGGTCAGTGGAGGCCTAGTGGAAGGAGTGACCGCAGACAGGCATCGAAGGCCTAAAATAATAACACATGGCTGTAGGCAATTTTAAATTGGTTCCAGGGGTACACGGGCAGCAGTGACCTGGTCAGTGTAGTAGTAGTTGAAAGAATGGACCGCAGACAGGCATCGAAGGCCTAAAATAAAAAAATTGGGCTGGCTGTAGGCAATTTTAAATTGGTTCCAGGGGTACACTGGCAGCAGTGGTGTGGTCAGTAGAGGCCTAGTGGAAGGAGTGACCGCAGACAGGCATCGAAGGCCTAAAATAATAACACATGGCTGTAGGCAATTTTAAATTGGTTCCAGGGGTACACGGACAGCAGTGGTGTGGTCAGTGGAGGCCTAGTGGAAGGAGTGACCGCAGACAGGCATCGAAGGCCTAAAATAATAACACATCGCTGTAGGCAATTTTAAATTGGTTCCAGGGGTACACGGACAGCAGTGGTGTGGTCAGTGGAGGCCTAGTGGAAGGAGTGACCGCAGACAGGCATCGAAGGCCTAAAATAATAACACATGGCTGTAGGCAATTTTAAATTGGTTCCAGGGGTACACGGGCAGCAGTGCCCTGGTCAGTGTAGTAGTAGTTGAAAGAATGGACCGCAGACAGGCATCGAAGGCCTAAAATAATAACACATGGCTGTAGGCAATTTTAAATTGGTTCCAGGGGTACACGGACAGCAGTGGTGTGGTCAGTGGAGGCCTAGTGGAAGGAGTGACCACAGACAGGCATCGAAGGCCTAAAATAATAACACATGGCTGTAGGCAATTTTAAATTGGTTCCAGGGGTACACGGACAGCAGTGGTGTGGTCAGTGGAGGCCTAGTGGAAGGAGTGACCGCAGACAGGCATCAAAGGCCTAAAATAATAACACATGGCTGTAGGCAATTTTAAATTGGTTCCAGGGGTACACGGACAGCAGTGGTGTGGTCAGTGGAGGCCTAGTGGAAGGAGTGACCGCAGACAGGCATCGAAGGCCTAAAATAACAACACATGGCTGTAGGCAATTTTAAATTGGTTCCAGGGGTACACGGGCAGCAGTGGTGTGGTCAGTGGAGGCCTAGTGGAAGGAGTGACCGCAGACAGGCATCGAAGGCCTAAAATAATAACACATGGCTGTAGGCAATTTTAAATTGGTTCCAGGGGTACACGGGCAGCAGTGACCTGGTCAGTGTAGTAGTAGTTGAAAGAATGGACCGCAGACAGGCATCGAAGGCCTAAAATAAAAAAATTGGGCTGGCTGTAGGCAATTTTAAATTGGTTCCAGGGATACACTGGCAGCAGTGGTGTGGTCAGTAGAGGCCTAGTGGAAGGAGTGACCGCAGACAGGCATCGAAGGCCTAAAATAATAACACATGGCTGTAGGCAATTTTAAATTGGTTCCAGGGGTACACGGGCAGCAGTGGTGTGGTCAGTGGAGGCCTAGTGGAAGGAGTGACCGCAGACAGGCATCGAAGGCCTAAAATAATAACACATGGCTGTAGGCAATTTTAAATTGGTTCCAGGGGTACATGGGCAGCAGTGGTGTGGTCAGTGGAGGCCTAGTGGAAGGAGTGACCACAGACAGGCATCGAAGGCCTAACATAACAAAAATGTCAATACAATGGTATTGTCAGTGGCAGGCATTGAAGGATGTCAGCGCATAGACTAAACATTGGTGGAGCTGTGAGATAATTTTGCAAGTGGTAGAGCACTGTTTGAGCTGGGGTGGGGGGAAACTGTCTTGTGGCCGGCGGTACAGGCCCAGGGCCCCTCATATTACAACGGTGTGTCTGACGTTGGGTGCGCACCACCACCGCCAGAGACACTTTATTGTACTAGGAGGGGCCCAGTGGCAGTGCCGTCGACCAAAAGCGGGCTCACCCACCTCTTCAGACAAACTGCACTCTCACGGGGGCTGTCGCCAAGTGTCGATACCACGGCCCCGTGTGGGGAGTTTGGCCATTTAGTGAGGTGTAAACATGTCGTATGCTGGACAATCAGGTGCTGAAAATTACGAGATTGGAAAAGGCATTCAGAATAGTCCACAGGCAAGACCTTTTCATAGGAAAGCTAGGTGTCAGCCGGGCAAGGTGGGGCAAAAGATTTCGAAATCCAGTTGTGGTTCATTTTAATGAAGGTTAGATCATCTACATTTTGGGTAGCCAGACGAGTCCTTTTTTCTGTTAGTATTGAACCTGCAGCACTGAATACTCTTTCTGATAGGACACTAGCTGCCGGGCAAGCAAGCTCCTGCAATGCATATTCTGCCAATTCTGGCCAGGTGTCTAATTTTGATGCCCAGTAATCAAATGGGAATGACGGTTGAGGGAGAACATCGATAAGGGATGAAAAATAGTTTGTAACCATACTGGACAAATGTTGTCTCCTGTCACTTTGAATTGATGCTGCAGTACCTGTCCTGTCTGCGGTCATAGCAAAATCACTCCACAACCTGGTCAGAAAACCCCTCTGGCCAACGCCACTTCTGATTTCTGCCCCTCTAACTCCTCTGGTCTGCTGGCCCCTGCAGCTCGTGTGAGAACGATCACGGGCGCTGTGTGCAGGGAATGCCAGAAGCAAACGGTCAACAAGAGTTGATTGTTTGGTTGCTAATATTAGTTCCAAGTTCTCATGTGGCATTATATTTTGCAATTTGCCTTTATAGCGAGGATCAAGGAGGCAGGCCAACCAGTAATCGTCATCATTCATCATTTTAGTTATGCGTGTGTCCCTTTTGAGGATACGTAAGGCATAATCCGCCATGTGGGCCAAAGTTCCAGTTCTCAAATCTGCGGTTGTGCTTGGTTGAGGGGCAGTTTCAGGCAAATCCACGTCACTTGTGTCCCTCAAAAAACCAGAACCCGGCCTTGCCGCGCCACCAATTTCCAGTGGCCCCGGAAAAGCTTCCTCATTAAAAATATAATCATCCCCATCATCCTCCTCGTCCTCCTCCTCCTCTTCGCCCGCTACCTCGTCCTGTACACTGCCCTGGCCAGACAATGGCTGACTGTCATCAAGGCTTTCCTCTTCCTCAGCTGCAGACGCCTGATCCTTTATTTGCGTCAAACTTTGCATCAGCAGACGCATTAGGGGGATGCTCATGCTTATTATGGCGTTGTCTGCACTAACCAGCCGTGTGCATTCCTCAAAACACTGAAGGACTTGACACGTCTTGAATCTTCGACCACTGCACACCTGACAACTCCATGTCTGCCATCCTACTGCCTGCCCGTGTATGTGTATCCTCCCACAAAAACATAACAGCCCGCCTCTGTTCACACAGTCTCTGAAGCATGTGCAGTGTTGAGTTCCACCTTGTTGCAACGTCTATGATTAGGCGATGCTGGGGAAGGTTCAAAGAACGCTGATAGGTCTGCGTACGGCTGGAGTGTACGAGCGAACGGCGGATATGTGAGCAAAGTCCACGCACTTTGAGGAGCAGGTCGGATAACCCCGGATAACTTTTCAGGAAGCACTGCACCACCAGGTTTAAGGTGTGAGCCAGGCAAGGAATGTGTTTCAGTTGGGAAAGGGAGATGGCAGCCATGAAATTCCTTCCGTTATCACTCACTACCTTGCCTGCCTCAAGATCTACAGTGCCCAGCCACGACTGCGTTTCTTTCTGCAAGAACTCGGACAGAACTTCCGCGGTGTGTCTGTTGTCGCCCAAACACTTCATAGCCAACACAGCCTGCTGACGTTTGCCAGTAGCTGCCCCATAATGGGAGACCTGGTGTGCAACAGTGGCAGCTGCGGATGGAGTGGTTGTGCGACTGCGGTCTGTGGACGAGCTCTCGCTTCTGCAGGAGGACGAAGAGGAGGAGGAGGGGGTGCGAACGGCTACAGCCAATTGTTTCCTAGACCGTGGGCTAGGCAGAACTGTCCCAAACTTGCTGTCCCCTGTGGACCCTGCATCCACCACATTTACCCAGTGTGCCGTGATGGACACGTAACGTCCCTGGCCATGCCTACTGGTCCATGCATCTGTTGTCAGGTGCACCTTTGTGCTCACAGATTGCCTGAGTGCATGGACGATGCGCTCTTTAACATGCTGGTGGAGGGCTGGGATGGCTTTTCTGGAAAAAAAGTGTCGACTGGGTAGCTCGTAGCGTGGTACAGCGTAGTCCATCAGGGCTTTGAAAGCTTCGCTTTCAACTAACCGGTAGGGCATCATCTCTAACGAGACTAGTCTAGCTATGTGTGCGTTCAAACCCTGTGTACGCGGATGCGAGGCTAAGTACTTCCTTTTTCTAACCATAGTCTCATGTAGGGTGAGCTGGACTGGAGAGCTGGAGATCGTGGAACTAGCGGGGGTGCCGGTGGACATGACAGACTGAGAGACGGTGGGAGATGGTATTGTTGCCACCGGTGCCCTAGATGCAGTGTTTCCTACTACGAAACTGGTGATTCCCTGACCCTGACGGCTTTGGCCTGGCAAAGAAACCTGCACAGATACTGCAGGTGGTGCGGAAAATGGTGGCCCTACACTGCCGGAAGGGATGTTGCGTTGCTGACTAGCTTCATTGGCCGAGGGTGCTACAACCTTAAGGGACGTTTGGTAGTTAGTCCAGGCTTGCAAATGCATGGTGGTTAAATGTCTATGCATGCAACTTGTATTGAGACTTTTCAGATTCTGTCCTCTGCTTAAGGTAGTTGAACATTTTTGACAGATGACTTTGCGCTGATCAATTGGATGTTGTTTAAAAAAATGCCAGACTGCACTCTTTCTAGCATCGGATACCTTTTCAGGCATTGCAGACTGAGCTTTAACCGGATGGCCACGCTGTCCTCCAACAGGTTTTAGCTTTGCCACACGTTTTGGGCAAGATACGGGCCCGGCAGATGGAACCTGTTGCGATGTTGATGCCTGCTGCGGCCCCTCCTCCTCCGCTTCAGAACTGCTGCCGCCTGCACCCTGTTCCCCCAATTGCTGCCAATCGGGGTCAAGAACTGGGTCATCTATTACCTCTTCTTGTAGCTCGTGTGCAACTTCGTCTGTGTCACCGTGTCGGTCGGTGGTATAGCGTTCGTGATGGGGCAACATAGTCTCATCAGGGTCTGATTCTTGATCAGCACCCTGCGATGGCAATGTTGTGGTCTGAGTCAAAGGACCAGGATAGTAGTCTGGCTGTGGCTGTGCATCAGTGCACTCCATGTCACATTCAACTTGTACTGGGCATGGACTGTTAACTGCTTCACTTTCTAAGCCAGGGACGGTATGTGTAAAGAGCTCCATGGAGTAACCCGTTGTGTCGCCTGCTGCATTCTTCTCTGTTGTTGTTTTTGCTGAAGAGGACAAGGAAGCGACTTGTCCCTGACCGTGAACATCCACTAACGACGCGCTGCTTTGACATTTACCAGTTTCACGAGAGGAGGCAAAAGAGCTAGAGGCTGAGTCAGCAAGATAAGCCAAAACTTGCTCTTGCTGCTCCGGCTTTAAAAGCGGTTTTCCTACTCCCAGAAAAGGGAGCGTTCGAGGCCTTGTGTAGCCAGACGACGAACCTGGCTCCACAGCTCCAGACTTAGGTGCAATATTTTTTTTCCCACGACCAGCTGATGCTCCACCACTACCACTACCCTCATTACCAGCTGACAATGAACGCCCCCGGCCACGACCTCTTCCACCAGACTTCCTCATTGTTTTAAAAACGTTACCAAACGAACGGTATTTGTTGCTGTCACACAACTTACACGGTGAGCTATAACTTCAGTATGATTTAGCTACCCCTTTACAGGTGGGTGAGACCACAACGAAAATCAGCCACAATGTTACACACTCTGTTGTTGTTGGCAACAAATGAGATGGCACACACGCAGGACTGTCACTGAAGCGCAAATGTAAATATTTATCTCCCACTGATTTGTGTTTGTTTTTTTTAAAAGGGAGACTTCAGAAAAAAAAAAAATTAAAAAAAAAATATTTTTTACAGAAGAATTTATAAAACAAATAAAATGAAATGATTGTTTCAGGGAGAATTTAGGAAAAAAAAAAAAAAAAAAGGCTTTGTAGGGCCCACTGAGTAAGAGAGGACGCACACAGGAGTCAGGAGTGGCACACAAGCCCAGAGGCCAATATTAATCTCCCACTGATTGATTTAGTGATTTTTTTTGGTAGATTTTGGAACCCAAATCAAGCAAAAAAATTAATAGGCTTTCTATGGCCCACAATTGGGGAGAGAGAGAGAGATGGCACACCCAGGAGTCAAGACTGGCACACAAGCAGAAGGGGCAATATGAATCTCCCACAGATTTGATTTTTTTTTTTTTTTTTTTTTCAGGGAGACTTGAGAGAAAAAAAAATACAAAAAAAATGATTTTTTTCAGGAATAATTTAGAAACCAAAGAAAATAAAATGATTGTTTCAGGGAGAATTTAGAAAACAAATAAAACCAAAAATAGGCTTTCTATGGCCCACTGAGTGACAGATGACGCACACAGGAGTCAGGAGTGGCACACAAGCCCAGAGGCCAATATTAATCTCCCACTGATTGATTTAATGATTTTTTCAGGTAGAATTTAGAACCCAAATCAAGCAAAAATATTAATAGGCTTTCTATGGCCCACTGAGTGAGAGATGGCACACACAGGAGTAAGGAGTGGCACACAAGCCCTGAGGCCAATATTTTTCTCCCACTGATTGATTGATTGATTTTTTCAGGTAGAATTAGGAACCCAAATCAACCCAAAAAATAAATAGGCTTTCTATGGCCCACTATTTGTGAGAGAGATGGCACGCTCAGGACTGGCACACAAGCCCAGAGGCCAATATTAATCTCCCACTTTTTTTTTTTTCCAGGGAAAATTTATAAACCCAATAAAAAAAATAATAATAAATAGGCTTTCTATGGCCCACTATCTGAGAGAGAGAGATGGCAAGCTTAGGACTGGCACACAAGCCCAAAGGCCAATACTAATCTCCCACTGATTGATTGATTGATTTTTTCAGGTAGAATTATGAACCCAAATCAACCAAAAAAATAAATAGGCTTTCTATGGCCCACTATTTGTGAGAGAGATGGCACGCTCAGGACTGGCACACAAGCCCAGAGGCCAATATTAATCTCCCACTTTTTTTTTTTTTCCAGGGAAAATTTATAAACCCAATAAAATAATAAAAAAATAGGCTTTCTATGGCCCACTATCTGAGAGAGAGAGAGATGGCACGCTTAGGACTGGCACACAAGCCCAAAGGCCAATATTAATCTCCCACTGATTGATTTATTGATTTTTTCAGGTAGAATTTAGAACCCAAATCAAGCAAAAAAATTAATAGGCTTTCTATGGCCCACTGAGTGAGAGATGGCACACACAGGAGTAAGGAGTGGCACACAAGCCCTGAGGCCAATATTTTTCTCCCACTGATTGATGTTGTGATTTTTTTCTGGTAGATTTGGAACCCAAATCAAGCAAAAAAATAAATAGGCTTTCTATGGCCCACTGAGTGAGAGATGACACAGACAGAGATGGCACTCTAGCAGAAATGTCAATCTTAATCTCCCACAAAAAAAAAAAAAAGGAACTGTCCTTCAATTACTATCTCCCTGCAGTAATCTCAGCCAGGTATGGCAGGCAGCAATAAGGAGTGGACTGATGCACAAATTAAATAAAAAGTGTGGACAAACAAACAAGATAGCTGTGCAGAAAGGAAGGAACAAGAGGATTTGTGCTTTGAAAAAAGCAGTTGGTTTGCACAGCGGCGTACACACAGCAATGCAGCTATCAGGGAGCCTTCTAGGGCAGCCCAATGAGCTACAGCGCTGAGGAAAAAAAAAAAAAAAGGAGCTTCCACTGTCCCTGCACACCGAAGGTGGTGTTGGCCAGTGGAAATCGCTACAGCACAAGCGGTTTTGTGGTTAATGGACCCTGCCTAACGCTATCCCTGCTTCTGACGAAGCGGCAGCAACCTCTCCCTAAGCTCAGATCAGCAGCAGTAACATGGCGGTCGGCGGGAACTCCCCTTTATAGCCCCTGTGACGCCGCAGACAGCAAGCCAATCACTGCAATGCCCTTCTCTAAGATGGTGGGGACCAGGACCTATGTCATCACGCTGCCCACACTCTGCGTTTACCTTCATTGGCTGAGAAATGGCGCTTTTCGCGTCATTGAAACGCGACTTTGGCGCGAAAGTCGCGTACCGCATGGCCGACCACGCACAGGGGTCGGATCGGGTTTCATGAAACTCGACTTCGCCAAAAGTCGGCGACTTTTGAAAATGTTCGACCCGTTTCGCTCAACCCTACTCACGACCTGTGCATAAAACAACACAATGCAAGTGGCAGAAAGTGGCTGCCTGATATACCACAAACTAACAGGACTGCAGTTAATCCACTTTGTAATCATTTGAATCTCACTTTTTTGGGGGGAGACTAAACCAAACCTCAAGCCCTGTGCATAAGACAACACAATGTAAGTGGCAAAAGTGGCTGGCTGATTTTCCACAAACTAACAGGACTGAAATATATCCACATTGTGATAATTTGAATCTCACTTTTTTTGGGGGGAGACTAAACCAAAACTCAGGCCCTGTGCATAAAACAACACAATGTAAGTGGCAGAAAGTGGCCGTCTGATATACCACACACTAACAGGGCAGCAGTATATCCACCTTGCGATAATTTGAATCTCACTTTTTTTTTTGGCGGGGGGGGGAGGGGGGAGACTAAACCAAACCTCAGGCTCTGTGCATAAAACAACACAATGTAAGTGGCAGAATGTGGCTGGCTGATATTCCACAAATTAACAGGACTGAAATATATCCACTTTGTGATAATTTGAATCTCACTTTTTTTGGGGGGAGACTAAACCAAACCTCAGGCCCTGTGCTTAAAACAACACAATGTAAGTGGCAGAAAGTGGCTGGCTTATATACCACAAACTAACAGGACTGAAATATATCCACTTTGTGATAATTTGAATCTCACTTTTTGGGGTGGAGACTAAACCAAACCTCAAGCCCTGTGCATAAAACAACACAATGTAAGTGGCAGAATGTGGCTGGCTGATATTCCACAAACTAACAGGACTGAAATATATCCACTTTGTGATAATTTGAATTTAATTTTTTTTTTTTTTTGGGGGGGGAGACTAAACGAAACCTCAGGCCCTGTGCATAAAACAATACAATGCAAGTGGCAGAAAATATACCACAAACTAACAGGACTGCAGTATATCCACCTTGTGATAATTTGAATCTCACTTTTTTTTTGGGAGGGGGGAGCGGGGAGACTAAACCAAACCTCACGCCCTGTGCATAAAACAACACAATGTAATTGGTAAAAGTGGCTGGCTGATATACCACAAGCTAACAGGACTGTAATATATCCACTTTGTGATAATTTGAAACTCACTTTTTTTGGGGGGAGACTTAACCAAACCTCAGGCCCTGTGCATAAAACAACACAATGTAAGTGGCAGAAAGTGGCTGGCTGATATACCACAAACTAACAGGACTACAGCATATCCACTTTGTGATAATTTGAAACTCACTTTTTTGGGGGGGATACTTAACCAAACCTCAGGCCCTGTGCATAAAACAACACAATGTAAGTGGCAAAAGTGGCTGGCTGATATACCACAAACTAACAGGACTGAAAAATATCCACCTTGTGATAATTTGAATCTCACTTTTTTTGGGGGGAGACTTAACCAAACCTCAGGCCCTGTGCATAAAACAACACAATGTAAGTGGCAAAAGTGGCTGGCTGATATACCACAAACTAACAGGACTGAAAAATATCCACTTTGTGATCATTTGAATCTCACTTTTTTTTTTTTTTTTTTGGGGGGGGGGGGGGGGGACTAAACAAAACCTCAGGCCCTGTGCATAAAACAGCACAATGTTTATGATCCGGTGGTTTGGACAAATAATGGACCTGATTGTTACTGATAATAAGGACGAGCTCTGGGACGTGGGAACTCTGCTGACCGCAATCCGTACACCTATCAAAACACACTAGAAATAGCCGTGGATTGCGCCTAACGCTCCCTATGCAACTCGGCACAGCCTAAGAAACTAGCTAGCCCTGAAGATAGAAAAATAAAGCCTACCTTGCCTCAGAGAAATTCCCCAAAGGAAAAGGCAGCCCCCCACATATAAAGACGAAAATACAAACACAGAGATGAAATAGATTTAGCAAAGTGAGGCCCGACTTACTGAACAGACCGAGGATAGAAAAGGTTACTTTGCGGTCAGCACAAAAACCTACAAAAGACCACGCAGAGAGTGCAGGGAAAAATACCTTCTGTACCGACTCACGGTGCGGGAGGCGCCCCTCTGCGTCCCAGAGCTTCCAGCAAGCAAGGCAATATTGACAAAAGCAAGCTGGCCAGAAAAAATAGCAAACAAGCAAAATAGCACAGAGCAACTTAGCTTCTGCTGGAGCAACAGGAACTCAGAACGATCCAGGAGCGAACTAGAGCCATAGTACAACATTGTCAGCTGGCATGGGGCAAAGATCTAAGTGGAGTTAAATAGAGCAGCCCACTAACGAATTAGCCTCGTCACCTGTGGAAGGAAACTCAGAAACACCCACAGGCACCAGAGAAAGTCCAATGACAGAACCAACCGAAGTACCATTCACGGCCACAGGAGGGAGCCCGACAACAGAATTCACAACAGTACCCCCTTCTTGAGGAGGGGTCACCGAACCCTCACGAGAGCCCCCAGGCCGACCAGGATGAGCCAAATGAAAGGCACGAACCAGATCGGCCGCATGAACATCAGAGGCAAAAACCCAGGAATTATCCTCCTGACCATAACTCTTCCACTTGACCAAGTACTGGAGTTTCCGTCTCGAAATACGAGAATCCAAAATCTTCTCCACCACATACTCCAACTCCCCCTCAACCAACACCGGAGCAGGAGGGTCAACGGATGGAACCACAGGCGCCACGTATCTCCGCAATAACGACCTATGGAACACATTATGGATGGCAAAAGAATCTGGAAGGGCCAAACGAAATGACACAGGATTGATAACCTCAGAAATTTTATACGGACCAATGAAACGAGGCTTAAACTTAGGAGAGGAAACCTTCATAGGAACATAACGAGACGACAACCAAACTAAATCCCCAACACGAAGTCGGGGACCCACACAGCGCCGGCGGTTAGTGAAACGTTGAGCCTTCTCCTGGGACAATGTCAAATTGTCCACCACATGAGTCCAAATCTGCTGCAACCTATCCCCCACAGTATCTACACCAGGACAGTCCGAAGACTCAACCTGCCCTGAAGAGAAACGAGGATGGAAACCAGAATTGCAGAAAAACGGCGAAACCAAAGTAGCCGAGCTGGCCCGATTATTAAGGGCAAACTCAGCCAACGGCAAAAAGGACACCCAATCATCCTGATCAGCAGAAACAAAGCATCTCAGATATGTTTCCAACGTCTGATTAGTTCGTTCGGTTTGGCCATTTGTCTGAGGATGGAAAGCCGAGGAAAAAGACAAATCAATGCCCATCCTAGCACAAAAGGATCGCCAAAACCTCGAAAAAAACTGGGAACCTCTGTCCGAAACTATGTTCTCCGGGATGCCATGTAAACGAACCACACGCTGGAAAAACAATGGCACCAAATCAGAGGAGGAAGGCAATTTAGACAAGGGTACCAAATGGACCATCTTAGAAAAGCGATCACAAACCACCCAAATGACCGACATCTTTTGAGAGACGGGGAGATCCGAAATAAAATCCATAGAAATATGCGTCCAGGGCCTCTTCGGGACCGGCAAGGGCAAAAGCAACCCACTAGCACGAGAACAGCAGGGCTTAGCCCGAGCACAAGTCCCACAGGACTGCACAAAAGAATGCACATCATGTGACAAAGATGGCCACCAAAAGGATCTAGCCACCAAATCTCTGGTACCAAAGATTCCAGGATGCCCAGCCAACACCAAACAATGAAGCTCAGAGATAACTCTACTAGTCCATTTATCAGGGACAAACAGTTTCTCTGCTGGGCAACGGTCAGGTCTATCAGCCTGAAATTTTTGCAGCACCCGCCGCAAATCAGGGGAGATGGCAGACAAAATTATCCCCTTTTTGAGAATACCTGCCGGCTCAGAAACACCCGGAGAGTCAGGCACAAAACTCCTTGACAGGGCATCAGCCTTCACATTCTTAGAGCCCGGAAGGTACGAAACCACAAAATCAAAATGGGAGAAAAACAACGCCCATCGAGCCTGTCTCGGATTCAACTGTTTGGCAGACTCAAGATAAGTCAAATTTTTGTGATCTGTCAAGACCACCACGCGATGCTTGGCTCCTTCAAGCCAATGACGCCACTCCTCGAATGCCCACTTCATGGCCAACAATTCTCGATTACCAACATCATAATTGCGCTCAGCAGGCGAAAACTTTCTAGAAAAGAAAGCACATGGCTTCATTCCCGAGCCATCAGAACTTTTTTGCGACAAAACAGCCCCTGCCCCAATCTCAGAGGCATCACCTCAACCTGAAACGGGAGCAAAACATCTGGCTGGCACAACACAGGGGCAGAAGAAAAACGACGCTTCAATTCCTGAAAAGCATCCACGGCCGCAGAAGACCAATTGACCACATCAGCACCCTTCTTGGTCAAATCAGTCAACGGTTTAGCAACACTAGAAAAATTAGCAAAGCCCAGGAACTTTTGCAGGCTCTTCACAGATGTCGGCTGAGTCCAATCATGAATGGCCTGGACTTTAACAGGGTCCATCTCGACAGTAGAAGGGGAAAAAATGAACCCCAAAAATGAAACCTTCTGAACTCCAAAGAGACACTTTGACCCCTTCACAAACAAGGAATTAGCACGAAGGACCTGGAACACCATTCTGACCTGCTTCACATGAGACTCCCAATCATCCGAAAAGACCAAAATATCATCCAAATACACAATCAGGAATTTATCCAGGTACTCTCGGAAGATGTCATGCATAAAAGACTGAAATACTGATGGAGCATTGGAAAGCCCGAATGGCATCACCAGGTACTCAAAATGGCCCTCGGGCGTATTAAATGCGGTTTTCCATTCATCGCCCCGTTTAATACGCACAAGATTATACGCCCCTCGAAGGTCTATCTTGGTAAACCAACTAGCCCCTTTAATACGAGCAAACAAGTCGGACAGCAACGGCAAAGGATACTGAAATTTGACTGTAATTTTATTAAGAAGGCGATAATCAATACAAGGTCTCAAAGAACCATCCTTCTTGGCCACAAAAAAGAACCCTGCTCCCAACGGTGATGATGATGGGCGAATATGGCCTTTCTCCAAGGATTCCTTTATATATAACTCCGCATAGCGGCGTGTTCTGGCACAGATAAATTGAACAATCGGCCCCAAGGAAACTTACTACCAGGAATCAAATTAATTGCACAATCTCAATCCCTATGAGGAGGTAGGGCACTGGCTTTGGGCTCATCAAATACATCCTGATAATCCGACAAAAACTCCGGAACTTCAGAAGGAGTAGAAGACGAAATTGACAAAAATGGAACATCACCATGTACCCCCTGGCAACCCCAGCTGGACACAGACATAGATTTCCAGTCCAATACTGGATTATGGACCTGTAGCCATGGTAACCCTATAACGACCACATCATGCAGATTATGTAACATCAAAAAACGGATATCCTCCTGATGTGCAGGAGCCATGCACATGGTCAATTGGGTCCAGTACTGAGGCTTAATCTTGGCCAAAGGCGTAGCATCAATTCCTCTCAATGTGGAATAGGATGCTGCAAGGGCTCCAAGAAAAAACCACAGCGCCTAGCATACTCCAAGTCCATCAAATTCAGGGCAGCACCTGAATCCACAAATGCCATAACAGAATAGGACGACAAAGAGCAAATCAGAGTAACAGACAATAGAAATTTAGACTGTACCGTACCAATGGTGGCAGACTTAGCGAACCCCTTAGTGCGCTTAGGACAATCGGAGATAGCATGAGTGGAGTCACCACAGTAAAAACACAGCCCATTCTGACGTCTGTGTTCCTGCCGTTCAGCTCTGGTCAAAGTCCTATCACACTGCATAGTCTCAGGCCCATGCTCAGATAGTACCGCCAAATGGTGCACAGTTTTACGCTCACGCAAGCGCCGATCGATCTGAATAGCCAAAGACATAGACTCATTCAGACCAGCAGGCATGGGAAATCCCACCATGACATCTTTAAGGGCTTCAGAGAGACCCTTTCTGAAGATTGCTGCCAGGGCACATTCATTCCACTGAGTGAGCACAGACCACTTTCTAAACTTCTGACAATATATCTCTGCTTCA
Organism: Ranitomeya imitator; assembly: GCF_032444005.1. NCBI lineage: Eukaryota > Metazoa > Chordata > Amphibia > Anura > Dendrobatidae > Ranitomeya > Ranitomeya imitator. The sequence goes on along the minus strand of NC_091288.1, from coordinate 109,439,334 downwards.
TCCTGACCCTGACATAGAGCCAGCAAGATTTTCTCTGCCTGATCCACTGAATTAGGTTCGTCATAAAGCAATCCGAGCGCCAGGAAAAACGCATCTACATCACGCAATGCCGGGTCTCCTGGCGCAAGGGAAAATGCCCAGTCTTGAGGGTCGCCACGTAATAAGGAAATAATGATCCTTACCTGTTGAACAGGATCACCTGAGGAGCGAGGTTTCAAAGCTAGAAACAATTTACAATTATTTTTGAAATTCAAGAACTTAGATCTATCACCAAAAAATAAATCAGGAATTGGAATCCTAGGCTCTGACATCGGATTCTGAACCACAAAATCTTGAATGTTTTGTACCCTTGTAGTGAGATTATCCATCCAAGAGGACAGACCTTGAATGTCCATGTCTACACCTGTGTTCTGAACCACCCAGAGGTAAAGGGGAAAAGTGAGACAGAACACGCTGCAAAGAAAAAAAAATGGTCTCAGAGCTTCACTTATCCCTCTATTGAGATGCATCAATACTTTTGGCCAGCTGTACTGTTATGATCCGGTGGTTTGGACAAATAATGGACCTGATTGTTACTGATAATAAGGACGAGCTCTGGGACGTGGGAACTCTGCTTACCGCAATCCCTAAACCTATCAAAACACACTAGAAATAGCCGTGGATTGCGCCTAACGCTCCCTATGCAACTCGGCACAGCCTAAGAAACTAGCTAGCCCTGAATATAGAAAAATAAAGCCTACCTTGCCTCAGAGAAATTCCCCAAAGGAAAAGGCAGCCCCCCACATATAATGACTGTGAGTAAAGACGAAAATACAAACACAGAGATGAAATAGATTTAGCAAAGTGAGGCCCGACTTACTGAACAGACCGAGGATAGAAAAGGTTACTTTGCGGTCAGCACAAAAACCTACAAAAGACCACACAGAGAGTGCAGGGAAAAATACCTTCCGCACCGACTCACGGTGCTGGAGGTGCCCCTCTGCATCCCAGAGCTTCCAGCAAGCAAGGCAATATTGACAAAAGCAAGCTGGACAGAAAAAATAGCAAACAAGCAAAATAGAACAGAGGAACTTAGCTTCTGCTGGAGCAACAGGAACTCAGAACGATCCAGGAGCGAACTAGAGCCATAGTACAACATTGTCAGCTGGCATGGGGCAAAGATCTAAGTGGAGTTAAATAGAGCAGCCCACTAACGAATTAGCCTCATCACCTGTGGAAGGAAACTCAGAAACACCCACAGGCACCAGAGAAAGTCCATGGACAGAACCAGCCGAAGTACCATTCACGACCACAGGAGGGAGCCCGACAACAGAATTCACAACAGGGGAGACTAAACCAAACCTCAGGCCCTATGCATAAAACAACACAATGTAAGTGGCAGAAAGTGGCTGGCAGATATACCACAAACTAACAGGACTGAAGTATATCCACTTTTTGATAATTTGAATCTCACTTTTTTGGGGGGGAGGCTAAACCAAACCTCAGGCCCTGTGCATAAAACAACACAATGTAAGTGGCAGAAAGTGGCTGGTTTATATTCCACAAACTAGAAGGACTGAAATATATCCACTTTGTGATAATTTGAAACTCACTTTTTCTAGGGGAGACTAAACCAAACCTCAGGCCCTGTGCATAAAACAACACAATTTAAGTGGCAAAAAATATACCACAAACTAACAGGACTGCAGTATATCCACTTTGTGATCATTTGAATCTCATGTTTTGGAGGGGAGACTAAACCAAACCTCAAGCCCTGTGCATAAAACAACACAATGCAAGTGGCAGAAAGTGGCTGGCTGATATACCACAAACTAACATGACTGAAACATATCCACTTTGTGATCATTTGACTCTCACTTTTTTTTTTTGGGGGTGGGGGGAGACTAAACCAAACCTCAGGCTCTGTGCATAAAACAACACAATGTAAGTGGCAGAAAGTGGCTGGCTTATATTCCACAAACTAACAGGACTGAAATATATCCACTTTATGATAATTTGAAACTCACTTTTTCTAGGGGAGACTAAACCAAACCTCAGGCCCTGTGCATAAAACAACACAATGAAAGTGGCAGAAAGTGGCTGGCTGATATACCACAAACTAACAGGACTTAAGTATATCCACATTGTGATAATTTGAATCTCACTTTTTTGGGGGGGAGACTTAACCAAACCTCAGGCCCTGTGCATAAAACAACACAATGTAAGTGGCAGAAAGTGGCTGGCCGATATACCACAAACTAACAGGACTGAAGTATATCCACTTTTTGATAATTTGAATCTCACTTTTTTTGGGGGGAGACTAAACCAAACCTCAAGCCCTGTGCATAAAACAACACAATGTAAGTGGCAGAAAGTGGCTGGCTTATATTCCACAAACTAACAGGACTGAAATATATCCACTTTGTGATAATTTGAAACTCACTTTTTCTAGGGGAGACTAAACCAAACCTCAGGCCCTGTGCATAAAACAACACAATGAAAGTGGCAGAAAGTGGCTGGTTGATATACCACAAACTAACTGAACTGCAGTATATCCACTTTGTGATAATTTGAATCTCACTTTTTTTGGGGGGAGGATAAACCAAACCTCAGGCCCTGTGCATAAAACAACACAATGTAAGTGGCAGAAAATATACCACAAACTAACAGGACTGCAGTATATCCACTTTGTGATCATTTGAATCTCATTTTTTTGGGGGGGAGACTAAACCAAACGTCAGGCCCTGTGCATAAAACAACACAATGCAAGTGACAGAAAGTGGCTGGCTGATATACCAGAAACAAACTGGACTGCAGTATATCCACTTTGTGATAATTTGAATCTCACTTTTTTGGGGGGGAGACTTAACCAAACCTCAGGCCCTGTGCATAAAACAACACAATGTAAGTGGCAGAAAGTGGCTGGCTGATATACTACAAACTAACAGGACTACAGTATATCCACTTTGTGATAATTTGAAACTCACTTTTTTTGGGGGGAGACTTAGCCAAACCTCAGGCCCTGTGCTTAAAACAACACAATGTAAGTAGCAAAAGTGGCTGGCTGATATACCACAAACTAACAGGACTGAAAAATATCCACTTTGTGATAATTTGAATCTCACTTTTTTGGGGGGGAGACTTAACCAAACCTCAGGCCCTGTGCATAAAACAACACAATGTAAGTGGCAAAAGTGGCTGGCTGATATACCACAAACTAACAGGACTGAAAAATATCCACTTTGTGATAATTTGAATCTCACTTTTTTTTGGGGGGAGACTTAACCAAACCTCAGGCCCTGTGCATAAAACAACACAATATAAGTGGCAAAAGTGGCTGGCTGATATACCACAGGCTAACAGGACTGAAATATATCCACTTTGTGATAATTTGAATCTCACTTTTTTTTTATTTGGGGGGGGGTGGCGGGAGACTAAACGAAACCTCAGGCCCTGTGCATAAAACAACACAATGTAAGTGGCAGAAAATATACCACAAACTAACAGGACTGAAGTATATCCACTTTTTGATAATTTGAGTCTCACTTTTTTTGGGGGGGAGACTAAACCAATCCTCAGGCCCTGTGCATAAAACAACACAATGTAAGTGGCAGAAAGTGGCTGGCAGATATACCACAAACTAACAGGACTGAAGTATATCCACTTTTTGATAATTTGAATCTCACTTTTTTGGGGGGGAGGCTAAACCAAACCTCAGGCCCTGTGCATAAAACAACACAATGTAAGTGGCAGAAAGTGGCTGGTTTATATTCCACAAACTAGAAGGACTGAAATATATCCACTTTGTGATAATTTGAAACTCACTTTTTCTAGGGGAGACTAAACCAAACCTCAGGCCCTGTGCATAAAACAACACAATTTAAGTGGCAAAAAATATACCACAAACTAACAGGACTGCAGTATATCCACTTTGTGATCATTTGAATCTCATGTTTTGGAGGGGAGACTAAACCAAACCTCAAGCCCTGTGCATAAAACAACACAATGCAAGTGGCAGAAAGTGGCTGGCTGATATACCACAAACTAACATGACTGAAACATATCCACTTTGTGATCATTTGACTCTCACTTTTTTTTTTTTTGGGTGGGGGGAGACTAAACCAAACCTCAGGCTCTGTGCATAAAACAACACAATGTAAGTGGCAGAAAGTGGCTGGCTTATATTCCACAAACTAACAGGACTGAAATATATCCACTTTGTGATAATTTGAAACTCACTTTTTCTAGGGGAGACTAAACCAAACCTCAGGCCCTGTGCATAAAACAACACAATGAAAGTGGCAGAAAGTGGCTGGCTGATATACCACAAACTAACAGGACTTAAGTATATCCACATTGTGATAATTTGAATCTCACTTTTTTTGGGGGGAGACTTAACCAAACCTCAGGCCCTGTGCATAAAACAACACAATGTAAGTGGCAGAAAGTGGCTGGCCGATATACCACAAACTAACAGGACTGAAGTATATCCACTTTTTGATAATTTGAATCTCACTTTTTTTGGGGGGAGACTAAACCAAACCTCAAGCCCTGTGCATAAAACAACACAATGTAAGTGGCAGAAAGTGGCTGGCTTATATTCCACAAACTAACAGGACTGAAATATATCCACTTTGTGATAATTTGAAACTCACTTTTTCTAGGGGAGACTAAACCAAACCTCAGGCCCTGTGCATAAAACAACACAATGAAAGTGGCAGAAAGTGGCTGGTTGATATACCACAAACTAACTGAACTGCAGTATATCCACTTTGTGATAATTTGAATCTCACTTTTTTTGGGGGGAGGATAAACCAAACCTCAGGCCCTGTGCATAAAACAACACAATGTAAGTGGCAGAAAATATACCACAAACTAACAGGACTGCAGTATATCCACTTTGTGATCATTTGAATCTCATTTGTTTGGGGGGGAGACTAAACCAAACGTCAGGCCCTGTGCATAAAACAACACAATGCAAGTGGCAGAAAGTGGCTGGCTGATATACCAGAAACAAACTGGACTGCAGTATATCCACTTTGTGATAATTTGAATCTCACTTTTTTTGGGGGGAGACTTAACCAAACCTCAGGCCCTGTGCCTAAAACAACACAATGTAAGTGGCAGAAAGTGGCTGGCTGATATACTACAAACTAACAGGACTACAGTATATTCACTTTGTGATAATTTGAAACTCACTTTTTTGGGGGGGAGACTTAGCCAAACCTCAGGCCCTGTGCATAAAACAACACAATGTAAGTGGCAAAAGTGGCTGGCTGATATACCACAAACTAACAGGACTGAAAAATATCCACTTTGTGATAATTTGAATCTCACTTTTTTTGGGGGGGAGACTTAACCAAACCTCAGGCCCTGTGCATAAAACAACACAATATAAGTGGCAAAAATGGCTGGCTGATATACCACAGGCTAACAGGACTGAAATATATCCACTTTGTGATAAATTGAATCTCACTTTTTTTTTTTTTTTTTTTTTGGGGGGGGGGCGGGAGACTAAACGAAACCTCAGGCCCTGTCCATAAAACAACACAATGTAAGTGGCAGAAAATATACCACAAACTAACAGGACTGAAGTATATCCACTTTTTGATAATTTGAGTCTCACTTTTTTTTGGGGGGAGACTAAACCAATCCTCAGGCCCTGTGCATAAAACAACGCAATGCAAGTGGCAGAAAGTGGCTGGCTGATATACCACAAACTAACAGGACTGAAACAGATCCACTTTGTGATCATTTGACTCTCACTTTTTTTTTTGGGGTGGGGGGAGACTAAACCAAACCTCAGGCCCTGTGCATAAAACAACACAATGTAAGTGGCAGAAAGTGGCTGGCTGATATACCACAAACTAACAGGACTAAAGTATATCCACTTTGTGATAATTTGAATCTCACTTTTTTTGGGGGGAGACTAAACCAAACCTCAGGCCCTGTGCATAAAACAACACAATGTAAGTGGCAGAAAGTTGCTGGAAGATATATGAAAAAATACAAGGACTGTAGTACAATTTCAATCTCCCTATGATCTCAGGACAAGTATTGCAGCAATAAAAAGGACTGCTGCACGCAAAAGTGTGGACAAATAAACAAGATAACTGTGAAGAAAGGAGCAACAGGATTTTTGCTTTTAAAAAAGCAGTTGGTTTGCACAGCGGCGTGCAAACAGTAATGCAGCTATCAGGGAGCCTTATAAGGCAGCCTAATAAGCTACAGAGCTGACGCACAAAAATATAGCCTCCACTGTCCCTGCAAACAAATTGTGGTGTTGGACAGTGGAAATCGCTACAGCACAATCAGTTTCAGGGCTTAATTTTCCCTCCCTAACTATATCCCTTCTTCTGATGAAGCTGCGGCAACCTTTTACTATGCTACGATCGGCAGAAGTAAGATGGCAGTCGGCGTGCACGCCCCTTTATAGCCCCTGTGACGCTGCAGAAAGCAAGCCAATCACTGTCATGCCCTTCTCTAAGATGGTGGGGACTGAGACCTATGTCATCACGCTGCCCACACTCTGCGTCCTCCTTCATTGGCTGAAAAATGGTGCTGAACGCATCATACGAAATGCGACTTTGGCGTGAAGATCGCCGACCTCATGGCCGATCCCACACTAGGATCAAGTCGGGTTTCATGAAACCCGACTTTGCCGAAAGTCAGCAATTTTTGAATTTGTCCGATCCATTTCGCTCAACCCTAGTCGTAAGAAAGTGATCATATCAGATTGTCCACGAAAAAAAGTAGACATCTTACTTTGGCTGGAAGATGGTCTTTCTTCTGCAGATGTTACTGTTGCTTTACCACCTACCCCATGGACACAACCTTTTTTTCCCTTTCCAACACACCTATTCCCCTTTCCACCAGCAGCAGGCCTTTTGCCACTCATTTTAGTGCTTAACTAATTGGCAACTCTGTATCTGTAGTTGTTGGCACAACAACTGATGGATGAAAACCGAGCAGAACTGAGTGGCCAAACTGTGGTACTAGGCCCAAAACTATTAACTGGATTGATGCAGTGAAAATTGAGATACACAGGCGGTATTATTATTATTTTATTATTATTATTTATTTATATAGTACCATTGATTCCATGGTGCTGTACATGAGAAGGGGTTACATACAAGTTACAAATATCACATACAGTAAACAAACTAACAATGACGGACTGATACAGAGGGGCGAGGACCCTGCCCTTGCGGGCTTACATTCTACGGGATTATGGGGAAGGAGACAGTAGGTTGAGGGTTGCAGGAGCTCCGGTGTTGGTGAGGCGGTAGCTCCGGTGTTGGTGAGGCGGTAGCTCCGGTGTTGGTGAGGCGGTAGCTTCGATAGTGATGAGGCAGCAGCGGTGTCAGTGCAGGCTGTAGGCTTTCCTGAAGAGATGAGTTTTCAGGTTCCGTCTGAAGGATCCGCAGTGGTTGATAGTCGGACGTGTTGGGGCAGAGAGTTCCAGAGGATGGGGGATATTCGGGAGAAGTCTTGGAGGCGATTGGATGAGGAGCGAATAAGTGTGGAGGAGAGAAGGAGGTCTTGGGAGGACCGGAGGTCACGTGAGGGAAGATATCGAGAGATTAGTTCAGAGATATATGGAGGAGACAGGTTGTGGATGGCTTTGTAGGTCAGTATTAGCAATTTGAACTGGATACGCTGAGGGAATGGGAGCCAGTGAAGAGATTTGCAGAGAGGGGGAAGCGGAGGAGTAGCGAGGAGAGAGGTGGATTAGTCGGGCAGCAGAGTTAAGGATGGACTGGAGAGGTGCAAGGGTGTTAGCAGGGAGGCCACAGAAAAAGATGTTGCAGTAGTCAAGGCGGGAAATGATGAGGGCGTGCACAAGCATTTTAGTAGATTGGGGGTTGAGGAAAGGACGGATCCTGGAGATATTTTTGAGCTGGAGGCGACAGGAGGTGGAAAGAGCTTGGATGTGTGGTTTGAAGGACAGGGCAGAGTCGAAGGTTACTCCGAGGCAGCGGACTTCGGGTACAGGGGAAAGCATGATGTCATTGACTGCGATAGATAGGTCAAGTAAGGAAGATTTGTGGGATGGAGGAAAGATGATGAGTTCAGATTTGTCCACATTGAGTTTGAGGAAGCGAGAGGAGAAGAAGGAGGATATGGCTGATAGGCACTCTGGGATTCTGGACAGCAGAGCGGTGACGTCTGGGCCAGAGAGGTAGATCTGAGTGTCGTCAGCATAGAGGTGGTACTGGAATCCATGGGACTTTATGAGTTGTCCCAAGCCAAGTGTATAGATTGAGAAGAGTAGGGGTCCTAGAACAGAGCCTTGGGGGACTCCAACAGAGAGAGGGTGGGATGAGGAGGTAGTATGGGAGTGGGAGACGCTGAATGTGCGGTTGGAAAGGTACGAGGCGATCCAGGATAGGGCGAAGTCTTTGATGCCAAAGGAGGAGAGCATCTGCAGTAGGAGGCAGTGGTCAACTGTGTCGAAAGCAGAGGACAGGTCTAGAAGGAGGAGTACAGAGTATTGTCCAGTAGCTTTGGCGGTAAGTAGGTCGTTAGTGATTTTGGTTAGGGCAGTCTCAGTTGAGTGTTCCACAGGTATAGTTTGTTTCACAGGTGGGCTACTCTTCTGACGTGCAGACACTGCTCCTAGGTCCAAAACTATTAACTGGATTAGATGCAATTAAAATTTAGATACACAGGCGGTATAGTTAGTTTCTCAGGCGGGCTACTCTGCTGACGTGCAAACACTTCTCCTAGGCCCAAAACTATTAACTGGATTAGATGCAGTAAAAATTTAGATACACAGGTGGTATAGTTAGTTTCACAGGCCGGCTACTCTGCTGACGTGCAGACACTGCTCCTAGGCCCAAAACCATTAACTGGATTAGATGCAGTAAAAATTTAGATACACAGGCGGTATAGTTAGTTTCACAGTTGGGCTACTCTGCTGACATATATCCAAAATAATAGCCTATATTGTAGGCACTTCCAAATTGAAGCAAATATCCAAAGATAGAAACAGAGTGGAAGCTTTGTGCCAATAAAAACACTGAATTTTATTAATAATACATTAAAAATACTAATAAAGTCCAATAACAATCAGTGGAGATACAAAGACAGAATATACTGTCTGCTAAGGAAAATATATACACAATACCTAACAAAAATTCAAGTGATCCCAAATATTAGCTGGTAAGGCTCAGTAGAGTACAGAGAGGCATGAATAATAGTCAGTAATATATGTAAAAGGACCATGAATATATCATAATAAAAAATGCCTAAGGTATATGAACTGAATAAATCTGCCTGAAGCGTAGCCACATATCTAATGCCACATAGATGAAGGATGCACAGGGTTAAATGAGTAATCAAATATATGTTGGCAAAACCTAACACATTTAGTAGGTGAAATCCCAAGAAACAATGAAAACCCTATATTAAGGGTCACCAATCTAACCCAAGAAGAGGTGCGAAACCGGCTAAATAAGATTAAAATAGATAAATCTCCGGGTCCGGATGGCATACACCCACGAGTACAAAGAGAACTAAGTAATGTAATAGATAAACCATTATTTCTTATTTTTAGGGACTCTATAGCGACAGGGTCTGTTCCGCAGGACTGGCGCATAGCAAATGTGGTGCCAATATTCAAAAAGGGCTCTAAAAGTGAACCTGGAAATTATAGGCCAGTAAGTCTAACCTCTATTGTTGGTAAAATATTTGAAGGGTTTCTGAGGGATGTTATTCTGGATTATCTCAATGAGAATAACTGTTTAACTCCATATCAGCATGGGTTTATGAGAAATCGCTCCTGTCAAACCAATCTAATCAGTTTTTATGAAGAGGTAAGCTATAGGCTGGACCACGGTGAGTCATTGGACGTGGTATATCTCGATTTTTCCAAAGCGTTTGATACCGTGCCGCACAAGAGGTTGGTACACAAAATGAGAATGCTTGGTCTGGGGGAAAATGTGTGTAAATGGGTTAGTAACTGGCTTAGTGATAGAAAGCAGAGGGTGGTTATAAATGGTATAGTCTCTAACTGGGTCGCTGTGACCAGTGGGGTACCGCAGGGGTCAGTATTGGGACCTGTTCTCTTCAACATATTCATTAATGATCTGGTAGAAGGTTTACACAGTAAAATATCGATATTTGCAGATGATACAAAACTATGTAAAGCAGTTAATACAAGAGAAGATAGTATTCTGCTACAGATGGATCTGGATAAGTTGGAAACTTGGGCTGAAAGGTGGCAGATGAGGTTTAACAATGATAAATGTAAGGTTATACACATGGGAAGAGGGAATCAATATCACCATTACACACTGAACGGGAAACCACTGGGTAAATCTGACAGGGAGAAGGACTTGGGGATCCTAGTTAATGATAAACTTACCTGGAGCAGCCAGTGCCAGGCAGCAGCTGCCAAGGCAAACAGGATCATGGGGTGCATTAAAAGAGGTCTGGATACACATGATGAGAGCATTATACTGCCTCTGTACAAATCCCTAGTTAGACCGCACATGGAGTACTGTGTCCAGTTTTGGGCACCGGTGCTCAGGAAGGATATAATGGAACTAGAGAGAGTACAAAGGAGGGCAACAAAATTAATAAAGGGGATGGGAGAACTACAATACCCAGATAGATTAGCGAAATTAGGATTATTTAGTCTAGAAAAAAGACGAATGAGGGGCGATCTAATAACCATGTATAAGTATATAAGGGGACAATACAAATATCTCGCTGAGGATCTGTTTATACCAAGGAAGGTGACGGGCACAAGGGGGCATTCTTTGCGTCTGGAGGAGAGAAGGTTTTTCCACCAACATAGAAGAGGATTCTTTACTGTTAGGGCAGTGAGAATCTGGAATTGCTTGCCTGAGGAGGTGGTGATGGCGAACTCAGTCGAGGGGTTCAAGAGAGGCCTGGATGTCTTCCTGGAGCAGAACAATATTGTATCATACAATTATTAGGTTCTGTAGAAGGACGTAGATCTGGGTATTTATTATGATGGAATATAGGCTGAACTGGATGGACAAATGTCTTTTTTCGGCCTTACTAACTATGTTACTATGTTACTAGTAAAAAGAACCCAAGAAATCCTACAGGTAGTATTGCTCTATGTATTCATGTGATGGTCACAAGGTGCTTACAGTGCTAAAGTGCAAGGCATAGGGAGAGGTAGGGATATATTTACTTGAGAAAGCAGAGCAGTAAATGGACCCCGACACGCGTTTCACGGTTAAGCTTCGTCCAGGGGGATAGTCTCAAACAACAGTGGCAATATGGGGGTTTATATAGCGATAAAGAAGCAGTGGTGGCAGCGGTCTGTAATGGCACTCACAACAACAATGCCGGTTCGGACGTCACTGCCGCTAAGCGTCACAAGGAGCTCGTCCACTCCCCTACCCGACGCGTCAGAGCAGGGGGGCGGAGAGAGCCACAGAAGAGACGCGTCGCCACAGCAACCCGATACCAGGAGTCTCAGCGAGCACACACCGCCAAAGATAGGGAAGAAGATCAGCTGGGATCAAAAGAACAAAAGTCCGCCTGTGTACGCGATAGTGAGAGGGCAAATGTGAACAGCACATCAGAAAGCAAGCTGTATGTGCCTGATGTACGCTATACCCACAATGCTCAACTAGGTATATTGGGGAAATATGCATAGATAAAAGTGTACTAAATACTTAGACTAGTGGGACTATCATAAATGTGAGTATATCTAAGTGTATAGTAGTGCCGCTAAATAGTACTAGCATAGTGAGCCAGAAAAATAAGCTAACTAATGTGTCAATAGTAAATCAGCCAAAAAAGTGTATATATAAAAATCTTAAAACTATATAAGAATATATACATAAGTTTATATATGCATTCGCATATAGACGAAAATATATACATAAAAGTTGTTAGTATCCAGAAAAATACAAAGATCACTTGAATACAATAGGAAATGTGTAACAACAATTAATGAAGGTGCACACATAAAGGTCATTATATATATATATAGTGCATATATGAGGAGTATAATAATTTCATCATATATTATAACACAACAGACTCTAGTATATATATATATATATATATATATATATATATATATATATATATATATATATATATATATAAAAGTGAATTATATTTTGATAGAAGTGTCATCCCAGCTTCAAATAGTTAGAGGACTAAAAGAAATAGGCCATGCACTGCAGATCATCACATCAGATGTCAAGGACTGATCAGGACCTAAAAACTAAAAAAAGAAATATTAAAATCATATATAAATACAATAAAAAACCACTACATAAACTATACATTAAAGAAAGGGGGCATAGCTAAGCACCTCATTAAGACCCAGCGGCTGCACTGAGTTCACTCTAGAGATCCAGCGAGCTTCCAATTGTGCAAGGTTCTTCCTCCAATTACCTCCTCTTTGGTCCACAAATACTTTGTCTATTCCTATCACTTTTAGGAGTTTCGCATTGCAGTTGTGATGAGATTTGAAATGTCTAGCCAATGGTTTTAGCATGGTTGTTTCATCGGCTTCCTCTGCATTATTGATGTCCCTATAATGTTCTCTTACTCTTGTTCTCAATGCTCTAGATGTCAGTCCCACATACACTTTGGGGCAAGGGCACTGTGCATAATATACCACTCCTGTTGTGTTACAGGTGATGTGCTGGGTTATGGTAAAGATTTTTTGGCCATCACTAGAGCTAAAGTTAGAGGCTGGAACAATGTTTGGGCATGCAATGCAGTTATTGCAGGGGAAGCAACCCCATTTCTGTCCTTTAGACCCAAATGCCTTCTCTATCTTGGGGCCAGCGTAATAGCTGTGTACCAACTGATCTTTTAAATTGCTTGATCTCCGGTAAGTGATGGAAGGGTGTTTTGGTAGACACTTCATCAGATCTTTATCAGTTTGTAGGAGTGGCCAAAATTTTTCCAATACATCTCTCATCTGGCTCTATTGTTCGGTATAGGTGGATATGAATCTCACCTTTTGCTCCACCACTGGTTTAATCTTGGGTTTCATTAAGGTGGAACGCGTCATTCTGGCTGCTTTATGTAGTCCTCTCTTAATGCTGCGCTTCGAGTAGCCTCTATCCTCAAATCTCGATGCAAGACTCTCCGCCTGTTCAGAGAAGAATTGGTCATTAGAACAGATCCTTTTAATTCTGATAAACTGCCCAGTAGGTATACCTTTGATCAAGGCTTTGGGGTGGGATGAAGAGGCGTGTAACAGAGAGTTTACTGCCATTTCCTTCCTAAATACATTTGTCTCCAGAAAACCAGTGGTTCCCTTCATGATCTGGATATCTAAGAAATCCAATGAGACTTGACTGTATTTACACGTCAGTTTGATATTGACCTTGTTGTCATTGAGGATGTCCCGAAAGGCCAGAAGGTCCTGTTCTGAGCCCTGCCAAATCATAAGAATGTCATCAATAAAGCGAACCCAGAACAGGACCTTCTCGATGTATGCAATGGGGTTGACAAAGAAAATCTGCCTCTCCCAGTTGCCCATGAATAAATTTGCATATGAGGGGGCAAAAGCCGCCCCCATAGCAGTCCCTCTTTGCTGTACATATATTGTTTCCTTGAACATAAAGTAGTTATGTTCCAAGACGAATTTTAACAGTTCAAGAAGGAAGTCTGTCAGTCTTTTATCAACATCTGAGGCAAGCAGAAAGGATTCAACATAGATGATGACATTTTTCGCACTAGATGGGAGGAGGTCTGTAACCTCTGCTCTAGATCCCTTATGGAGTTATTCATTGGCAATAATAAGAAAGGATTGGATAAACTTGATTTGGATATAGAGGATACCCGGAAAAAATTAACAGAATGTTTGACTGCAATAGAGATGGAAACATTGAATAAGGACATTGAGGCCCAGTTTCCTACATGGAAGAAAGAAGTAAAAGAAACTAAAACCAAGAAGTTTCAGCGAGATCTGGATGACTTTAAAAATGGTACTGTGTATAGATGGCAAAGTAGTAGATCTAACCGGGAAGACAGCATATCCAGGGCGTCCTCCTTATCTTCGGTATCATCAAGAGAAAATGACAGTATACCCACTAACCGCATTTATAATTTGAGGAAGAATATCAATAAGAGGAGAAATGACAACTATAGTAGAAGAGATAAATGGGTTGATAATCCGGGTAAAGCAATGTTACAGGTAATCAATTTATCTGAAAAACAACTGACAGAACCACAGATGGAAGTTTTAAGCTTAGGATTAACGTTTTCACCATCTTCTTCCTTTGACTCCTTCCTAGCGGTAAAAGATCTGAATCTTTTTGCCCGAAAATTGGTTCTAAAGAAATTGCACGGTAGATCAGAGATAGGCATGGAATGGACTGAACAGGAATTAGAAACTATTGCTACATTGGAGGAACTGAGTGGGGAACGAGATGAAATAACGAACAAAGGTAAGTTTATACCACCTAAGCCTAAGAAATTCCCCCTTTGAACCTGTATCCTAATATAGACCTATTTGTCAAACTAGTGTCTAAAGAATTTGGAGAAATCCCTAACAAGATAATGAAAGACAACTTATCTATTGATCAGAGAAAAGCACTTAAAGAATTGAAAGGTATGAGGGATATAATAATCAAACCGGCGGACAAAGGGGGGAACATCATCATTCAATCGACTAAAATGTATGAAAAAGAGGCGTTCAGGCAGCTGAGGGATACCAGCTGTTACTGTAGACTTACATATAACCCGACTCTTACCTTCCAGGGTGAATTGCAAGAAATTTTGGAGAGAGCATTTCAGGAAGGAGTAATTAGCAACGAGCTTAGAAGCAATCTAATTCCTGTCTATCCGAAAACGGCATGCATTTATTTCACGCCAAAAATCCACAAAAGTATGACTGCACCTCCAGGACGCCCGATCGTGTCGGGAAATGGAAGCCTGTGTGAGGTAATTGGGAAATACTTGGATTTCTACTTAAAACCACTTGTATGCAATCTACCTTCATACATTAGAGACGCGGGAGATGTCCTTAGCAAAATTGAGGGGATACCTATGGAGGATGATATGTGGCTGGTATCATTTGATGTTGAGTCTCTATATACTGCAATAGAACACCAACATGGCATCACGGCTGTTGAATCCTTTCTGCTTGCCTCAGATGTTGATAAAAGACTGACAGACTTCCTTCTTGAACTGTTAAAATTCGTCTTGGAACATAACTACTTTATGTTCAAGGAAACAATATATGTACAGCAAAGAGGGACTGCTATGGGGGTGGCTTTTGCCCCCTCATATGCAAATTTATTCATGGGCAACTGGGAGAGGCAGATTTTCTTTGTCAACCCCATTGCATACATCGAGAAGGTCCTGTTCTGGGTTCGCTTTATTGATGACATTCTTATGATTTGGCAGGGCTCAGAACAGGACCTTCTGGCCTTTCGGGACATCCTCAATGACAACAAGGTCAATATCAAACTGACGTGTAAATACAGTCAAGTCTCATTGAATTTCTTAGATATCCAGATCATGAAGGGAACCACTGGTTTTCTGGAGACAAATGTATTTAGGAAGGAAACGGCAGTAAACTCTCTGTTACACGCCTCTTCATCCCACCCCAAAGCCTTGATCAAAGGTATACCTACTGGGCAGTTTATCAGAATTAAAAGGATCTGTTCTAATGACCAATTCTTCTCTGAACAGGCGGAGAGTCTTGCATCGAGATTTGAGGATAGAGGCTACTCGAAGCGCAGCATTAAGAGAGGACTACATAAATCAGCCAGAATGACGCGTTCCACCTTAATGAAACCCAAGATTAAACCAGTGGTGGAGCAAAAGGTGAGATTCATATCCACCTATACCGAACAATGGAGCCAGATGAGAGATGTATTGGAAAAATTTTGGCCACTCCTACAAACTGATAAAGATCTGATGAAGTGTCTACCAAAACACCCTTCCATCACTTACCAGAGATCAAGCAATTTAAAAGATCAGTTGGTACACAGCTATTATGTTGGCCCCAAGATAGAGAAGGCATTTGGGTCTAAAGGACAGAAATGGGGTTGCTTCCCCTGCAATAACTGCATTGCATGCCCGAACATTGTTCCAGCCTCTAACTTTAGCTCTAGTGATGGACAAAAAATCTTTACCATAACCCAGCACATCACCTGTAACACAACAGGAGTGGTATATTATGCACAGTGCCCTTGCCCCAAAGTGTATGTGGGACTGACATCTAGAGCATTGAAAACAAGAGTAAGAGAACATTATAGGGACATCAATAATGCAGAGGAAGCCGATGAAACAACCATGCTAAAACCATTGGCTAGACATTTCAAATCTCATCACAACTGCAATGCGAAACTCCTAAAAGTGATAGGAATAGACAAAGTATTTGTGGACCAAAGAGGAGGTAATTGGAGGAAGAACCTTGCACAATTGGAAGCTCGCTGGATCTCTAGAGTGAACTCAATGCAGCCGCTGGGTCTTAATGAGGTGCTTAGCTATGCCCCCTTTCTTTAATGTATAGTTTATGTAGTGGTTTTTTATTGTATTTATATATGATTTTAATATTTCTTTTTTTAGTTTTTAGCTCCTGATCAGTCCTTGACATCTGATGTGATGATCTGCAGTGCATGGCCTATTTCTTTTAGTCCTCTAACTATTTGAAGCTGGGACGACACTTCTATCAAAATATAATTCACTTTTATATATATATATATATATATATATATATATATACACACACTAGAGTCTGTTGTGTTATAATATATGATGAAATTATTATACTCCTCATATATGCACTATATATATATAATGACCTTTATGTGTGCACCTTCATTAATTGTTGTTACACATTTCCTATTGTATTCAAGTGATCTTTGTATTTTTCTGGATACTATCACCTTTTATGTATATATTTTCATCTATATGCGAATGCATATATAAACTTATGTATATATTCTTATATAGTTTTAAGATTTTTATATATACACTTTTTTGGCTGATTAACTATTGACACATTAGTTAGCTTATTTTTCTGGCTCACTATGCTAGTACTATTTAGCGGCACTACTATACACTTATATATACTCACATTTATGATAGTCCCACTAGTCAAGTATTTAGTACACTTTTATCTATGCATATTTCCCCAATATACCTAGTTGAGCATTGTGGGTATAGCGTACATCAGGCACATACAGCTTGCTTTCTGATGTGCTGTTCACATTTGCCCAATCACTATCGCGTACACAGGCAGACTTTTGTTCTTTTGATCCCAGCTGATCTTCTTCCCTATCTTCGGCGGTGTGCGCTCGCTGAGACTCCTGGTATCGGGTTGCTGTGGCGACGCGTCTCTTCTGTGGCTCTCTCCGCCCCCCTGCTCTGACGCGTCGGGTAGGGGAGTGGACGAGCTCCTTGTGACGCTTAGCGGCAGTGACGTCCAAACCGGCGTTGTTGATATGAGCGCCATTACAGACCGCTGCCACCACTGCTTCTTTATCGCTATATAAACCCCCATATGGCCACTGTTGTTTGAGACTATCCCCCTGGACGAAGCTTAACCGCGAAACGCGCGTCGGGGTCCATTTACTGCTCTGCTTTCTCAGGTAAAT
The DNA here is from genome assembly GCF_032444005.1 of Ranitomeya imitator. Lineage (NCBI taxonomy): Eukaryota > Metazoa > Chordata > Amphibia > Anura > Dendrobatidae > Ranitomeya > Ranitomeya imitator. Next base: position 109,421,788 of record NC_091288.1, on the reverse strand, counting down.
ATATCCCTACCTCTCCCTATGCCTTGCACTTTAGCACTATATGCACCTTGTGACCATCACATGAATACATAGAGCAATACTACCTGTAGGATCTCTTGGGTTCTTTTTACTAAATGTGTTAGGTTTTGCCAACATATATTTGATTACTCATTTAACCCTGTGCATCCTTCATCTATGTGGCATTAGACATGTGGCTACGCTTCAGGCAGATTTATTCAGTTCATATACCTTAGGCATTTTTTATTATGATATATTCATGGTCCTTTTACATATATTACTGACTATTATTCATGCCTCTCTGTACTCTACTGAGCCTTACCAGCTAATATTTGGGATCACTTGAATTTTTGTTAGGTATTGTAATTAGCTAAAAACACGACAAAATACAACATAATACCACAAAAAGGGAAGGACTGTAGTCGGACTAGTCGCTAGTAACTATAAAGCAAAGAATGGTCCACAGGGACCAAAGAAAACAACCACAGAGTCCGTATGTGAAAAACTACAAAGATATCTTTATTAATTTAAGAACACAGTAACTGGACAATATAGAACAGAACGAGTAGGACAAAGAACCACATGGTGCGCACATAAGCCTCACCAGTGTATAAAAATCCACAGGCACACGGAATCAGGGAGGGGAAACACCTGCATTAAAGTATGTGATAGTTCGCAATAAATCCGAGGCAGACCGCAATATGAGATCACCATCCGGCATGATATAAATGGCAGTACAAATCACTTAGCTACAAATAAGTAGTCATACTGACCAGGGATCCCTGCCTCGCCAGAAGGATACAGCCTGAATCTAATAATAACAAAGGCATCCAAGCCATAACAATAATAGACCAGGAACTGTATAGAGCGGATCTTACCTCGCTGTCAAAAAGCAGTGTGCCAGCCCTCCCAGAGTCCACGTGCCCTCCCCGACGCGCGTTTCGGTCGCACACCTTCTTCAGGGGGCTCGGTGAGATGATGTCTAGCGTGCCATTAAATACCATCCACATCCCGGAAGTATTTAACCATAGACCGGAAGTAAAGCTCCGTTACTATGGAAACTATAATAAAGCGTCCCCACCATAATAGTGCAGCATGTCACATACAGCAGCAGCGATAATCAAAGCCGTGCCAGGGAATCGCCCGGCAACACGCCACTCACCGGATCATCACAGGGCCCTGCGCGACCGGACGGCGGACATGTCATCGAACAGATACCGGCCGGATGTAAAGAAGCAGAGGCGCGCATGCGTACATCTAAACCGCCACATCTATGCAGAGTATTAACCACAGACCGGAAGAAGAACTCCGTTGCCGTGGAAACTATGCAGCAGGTCCCCACCATAATAGCACAATAAATCGTGCACAAGGAATAAGCGGTAGTTGGAGCTATGCCAGGGAACCGCCCAGCGACACGCCACCCGCCGGATCATCGCAGGGCCCTGCGCGACCTGACGACAGACATGTCACCGAACGGACACCAGCCGGGTAGGACAAAGAAGCGCGCGTGCGCACATCTGTAACATATATAAAGCCGCCGCATCTCTGCTAAAAAGGTGCTGCAGGGGAAACTAAACAAAGTGTGGAGGAAGGGGAGGGGATGGCATCTTCATATCAAAGAACATAAACCATAGAAAAAGGAAAAGAATAATAAAAAAAACACTATAGAAAGCTGATGCATGGATACGAAGTTTAACATCGTAACTAACTCACATAAATACCAAATACACAAGCCGCACTCAGATTCCATATGAGAGCCAACTCAACAGAAAACAGTCAGCCTTACAAAATATGGCCTTAACAAATAGAGAAAGGCTCACAACGGGAGCCGTGTGCGGCCGGCATCAATATGTACAAAGGCTGGCACAAAGTATAGAAGAGATAGGCAAAAACTGCCAAAAAATACATAATACTAGCTGAAGGGGATACAGGATATATATAAATATACATACATCAAGCACCACCAACAGCAGCAAATATACCAAAAGAACATCATATCTCGGACGGATGTTTACAAACGATGATATAGGTGTCACCAGACATCATGGAGGATGGACAGAAACGACATAATAAGAATCAATAGTTAAGGAGGGCACATTCCATTATGTAACAGGGAGCATAGCTTCTTCTCATATATTAAGTCCACCCCAACTTGAAGAATCCGTTAATATTAGCCATCCAACGTCGATTAAGTACCACTGACAAACTCCAATGTCCAGTGTACATCCGTCAGCCAGAAAGATAGTAGAGTCACGCGGTTTCAAGTAACTTCATCCATCCATCAGCAAAAATTAGTAACAAGACATCAACACAAGACCTAAATATAAGAGAAAAAAATGAATAAAAATACAATGAAAAAAACATAAAAGATTAAAAACACAACACACCGGTGAGGCGTGAGATATTGAATGTAAAATGTGCAGTGGGCGGCGATCACAAAAAGGGTGAAAAGCTCAAGTTCTCGTTCAAACCATATGGATGAACGGTTCCCAAAGTCCAGATCCAGCGGGACTCAAGTTGAGCCAGCCGCTGCGAGATGTTCCCTCCACGTATCCCCAAATCAATGGCATCAATGCCTCTGACACGCAACAGTTTACTATTGCACTCGTGGTAGAGCTTGAAGTGTCTAGGTAATGTTTTAAGGAGGGCTGCATCCCCCTGGTCGCTGGCCGCCTGGATGCCACGCACATGCTCCCTGACCCGAATCTTCAATTGACGTGTGGTAAGACCAACGTAGATCAGGGAGCATGGACACGTGGCATAATAAATCACATTAGAGGTGGTACATGTGATTGACTTTTTAATGTTGTAATTCCTACGACCAGATGCATCCGAAAAGGAATCACACCGGTCGATGTTAATACAGGCGACACAGCGACCACAGGGCCTACAGCCCCCCCGAACTGGGACATCATTCAAAAAAGTTCTATTAGGGCCCCCTTTATAGTGACTATTTACCAAATGGTCGAGTAGATTTTTAGAGCGCCTAAATGTAATGGCAGGGCTTGAGGGAAGAATTTTTGGTATTGTTGGATCGGTCATTAGGACTGGCCATGCCTTCTCAAGTGTGGTCCGTATGGATGATGAGCATGTGTTGAAATCGGTAATAAATCTCACCACCCCTGATTCTTTGGTGTTAGCAGTATTCCGATATAACAAAGTATTTCTATCGGACCATTTCGCCCTATGATAGGCCCTCTTTATCGCACGATGGCTATAACCCCTCTCAATGAATCTTTGCTTGAGTTTAACGGCTTCTTCCTCAAAGAGGGCCAGTGAAGAACAGATGCGCCATAGACGCAGAAACTGTCCCACGGGCACAGACTTAATCATGTGGGACGGGTGCGAGGAGGAGGCATGTAGTAGCATGTTAGACGAAGTAGGCTTACGGTAGATATTGGTACTGATATTGTCTCCAACATCTCTCCGGAGAACAACATCTAGAAATTCCATTTCATCCGGATGATGTTTAACCGTAAGCCGGATGTTCATATCATTATGATTAACACCCTCAAAGAATTCTTCAAGAGCTGAAGAGGTACCCTGCCAGATGAGAAAGACGTCGTCGATGTACCGCGTCCATGAAAGGACGCAGTCCACCGACGACAGCCGCTCATCTGACAGGAAGAGGATCCTCTCCCACAGCCCCAGGAACAAATTTGCATATGAGGGGGCAAAAGCCGCCCCCATAGCAGTGCCCTGGAGCTGCAGGTAGAGGGACCCCTTAAATGTAAAAAAATTGTGTGTTAGAGTAAACTCCAACACCACCAGAATAAGCGCCCTGAAGTCGGGGGAGTAGTCAGACGAGTCCAGAAAAAACTTAACTGCCCTGAGTCCGTCACCATGACGGATGCTGGTATATAAGGACTCGACATCAGCCGCTACCAGGAGGGTATCAGGGTCCAAAGAAAGCCCATCGACCATCTGGAGCAGCTGAGTCGTGTCCTTAAGGAAGGAAGGTAGTCCCATCACCAGAGGTTGTAAGATGGAATCAATCCATTTATTGACATTCTCCAGGAAGTTTCCCCGACCTGACACAATTGGGCGTCCTGGGGGGACTTTGATGTTTTTATGTATCTTAGGGAGGAGGTAAAACGTAGGGATGGTGGGTTCATTGACCACCAGAGCGGTGGCCAATTCCTTTGTAATGACTCCACCATCAACAGCGGCAGATAGTATAGTAGACAACTGTGCACTATAAGCGGACAAGGGGTTAAACGTAAGTCTCCTATAGCACACCGAGTTTTTCAACTGGTGGAATGCCTTATGCTCGTACATAGCCACAGGCCAGATAACAATGTTGCCCCCCTTGTCTGCCGGTTTAAGCACCACGTCTGGGAGCCGCTGTAGATGGTGGAGTCGTTGTCGCTCCTCCCTAGTTAAATTGTCCCCCCGGATGTGCTGTGGAATTTTCATGAGATCCTTGGTAACCACCTGCACAAATAAATCAATTGCACTACAATTGGAAAGGGGGGGAAACCTCCTGGAGCGTGGTCTAATAGATGGGGGTATCCTACCTCCCTCCGTAGACTTGTGCTCGTCCGACAACTCCTCCAAAATCCTCAGGGCTGCCCGCTCCTCTTCTGTCGGGAACAAAACGTGCAGATTATCATCAAAGAAATACCTTTTAAAAAGTAAGGATCGAGCAAACAAATGAAGGTCCTTGACAGTAGAAAAAGTGTCAAGGCCTGCTGATGGAGAGAAAGAAAGACCTCTATTGAGTAAGGATAGATCAGCAGATGTTAGCTGATGCTCGCTAAGATTGATTACCTTATTGCCACCTTGTCCCTCATCTGGTGAGCTGGGACCTTGACGACCATATGGGTGATAATTGCGTTTACGGGATTTTTTATATATTATTCCTGAACGCGTCACCATAGAGGATCCTGAGGCGTCTGAAATTTCACCAGTCGATGATATAGATGAAAAGGAACCAGCCCGATTCCTGGGGTGTGGCTGAGGTATATTCTTAGCCCAACGGTAAACAGTCTTCAGCTGATAGTCCTTGGAATCTCTATTAAATTTTTGGGTTTGGTTATCCTGTATTCTTTTCAAAGTCTGATCCAATACTTTCTCCAGATTAATTTCAAATAATTGAATTTTCTCCTCTGTGCTGTTTGTCCGGAGATCTGCCTGTGCCGTATCAATTTGTTTGTCAAGATCTTCGATTGACTTGGTATTCAGTCTAATGAGTAACTGCATCAAAGTTTTAGAACAGCCACTACATGCCTCCTCCCATTCACCAATAAATGCCCTGTCTTCTACCGGATAAGCGGGAACCACTCTCACCCTCAAGCCCCTCGGAATCATAGAGCGAGTCACATATTTCTCTAGGAAGGCCCGATTCCACCAAAGTTTGGTACGTTTGACTAATAAAGTCTGCACTAGGGAACACTTCTCCTCCCATAGGTGATCACCAGCCCGCTGAACACCCGTGGCACTCTCCCCAAACATCTGTTCCATTTGTCCAAGCCAGACACGTTCTCTGGCCCTATAGTCCATTTTGTCGAGTAGAACACCTGTGCAAAACACAGTAAAGATACAATAATTAGCTAAAAACACGACAAAATACAACATAATACCACAAAAAGGAAGGACTGTAGTCGGACTAGTCGCTAGTAACTATAAAGCAAAGAATGGTCCACAGGGACCAAAGAAAACGACCACAGAGTCCGTATGTGAAAAAATACAAAGAAATCTTTATTAATTTAAGAACATAGTAACTGGACAATATAGAACAGAATGAGTAGGACAAAGAACCACATGGTGCGCACATAAGCATCACCAGTGTATAAAAATCCACAGGCACACGGAATCAGGGAGGGGAAACACCTGCATTAAAGTATGTGATAGTTCACAATAAATCCGAGGCAGACCGCAATATGAGATCACCATCCGGCATGATATAAATGGCAGTACAAATCACTTAGCTACAAATAAGTAGTCATACTGACCAGGGATCCTTGCCTCGCCAGAAGGATACAGCCTGAATCTAATAATAACAAAGGCATCCAAGCCATAACAATAATAGACCAGGAACTGTATAGAGCGGATCTTACCTCGCTGTCAAAAAGCAGTGTGCCAGCCCTCCCAGAGTCCACGTGCCCTCCCCGACGCGCGTTTCGGTCGCACACCTTCTTCAGGGGGCTCGGTGAGAGGATGTCTAGCGTGCCATTAAATACCATCCACATCCCGGAAGTATTTATCCATAGACCGGAAGTAAAGCTCCGTTACTATGGAAACTATAATAAAGCGTCCCCACCATAATAGTGCAGCATGTCACATACAGCAGCAGCGATAATCAAAGCCGTGCCAGGGAATCGCCCGGCAACACGCCACTCACCGGATCATCACAGGGCCCTGCGCGACCGGACGGCGGACATGTCACCGAACAGATACCGGCCGGATGTAAAGAAGCAGAGGCGCGCATGCGTACATCTAAACCGCCACATCTATGCAGAGTATTAACCACAGACCGGAAGAAGAACTCCGTTGCCGTGGAAACTATGCAGCAGCGTCCCCACCATAATAGCACAATAAATCGTGCACAAGGAATAAGCGGTAGTTGGAGCTATGCCAGGGAACCGCCCAGCGACACGCCACCCGCCGGATCATCGCAGGGCCCTGCGCGACCGGACGGCAGACATGTCACCGAACGGACACCAGCCGGGTAGGACAAAGAAGCGCGCGTGCGCACATCTGTAACATATATAAAGCCTCCGCATCTCTGCTAAAAAGGTGCTGCAGGGGAAACTACACAAAGTGTGGAGGAAGGGGAGGGGATGGCATCTTCATATCAAAGAACATAAACCATAGAAAAAGGAAAAGAATAATAAAAAAACACTATAGAAAGCTGATGCATGGATACGAAGTTTAACATAGTAACTAACTCACATAAATACCAAATACACAAGCCGCACTCAGATTCCATATGAGAGCCAACTCAACAGAAAACAGTCAGCCTTACAAAATATGGCCTTAACAAATAGAGAAAGGCTCACAATGGGAGCCGTGTGCGGCCGGCATCAATATGTACAAAGGCTGGCACAAAGTATAGAAGAGATAGGCAAAAACTGCCAAAAAATACATAATACTAGCTGCAGGGGATACAGGATATATATAAATATACATACATCAAGCACCACCAACAGCAGCAAATATACCAAAAGAACATCATATCTCGGACGGATGTTTACAAACGATGATATAGGTGTCACCAGACATCATGGAGGATGGACAGAAACGACATAATAAGAATCAATAGTTAAGGAGGGCACATTCCATTATGTAACAGGGAGCATAGCTTCTTCCCATATATTAAGTCCACCCCAACTTGAAGAATCCGTTAATATTAGCCATCCAACGTCGATTAAGTACCACTGACAAACTCCAATGTCCAGTGTACATCCGTCAGCCAGAAAGATAGTAGAGTCACGCGGTTTCAAGTAACTTCATCCATCCATCAGCAAAAATTAGTAACAAGACATCAACACAAGACCTAAATATAAGAGAAAAAAATGAATAAAAATACAATGAAAAAAACATAAAAGATTAAAAACACAACACACTGGTGAGGCGTGAGATATTGAATGTAAAATGTGCAGTGGGCGGCGATCACAAAAAGGGTGAGAAGCTCAAGTTCTCGTTCAAACCATATGGATGAACGGTTCCCAAAGTCCAGATCCAGCGGGACTCAAGTTGAGCCAGCCGCTGCGAGATGTTCCCTCCACGTATCCCCAAATCAATGGCATCAATGCCTCTGACACGCAACAGTTTACTATTGCACTCGTGGTAGAGCTTGAAGTGTCTAGGTAATGTTTTAAGGAGGGCTGCATCCCCCTGGTCGCTGGCCGCCTGGATGCCACGCACATGCTCCCTGACCCGAATCTTCAATTGACGTGTGGTAAGACCAACGTAGATCAGGGAGCATGGACACGTGGCATAATAAATCACATTAGAGGTGGTACATGTGATTGACTTTTTAATGTTGTAATTCCTACGACCAGATGCATCCGAAAAGGAATCACACCGGTCGATGTTAATACAGGCGACACAGCGACCACAGGGCCTACAGCCCCCCCGAACTGGGACATCATTCAAAAAAGTTCTATTAGGGCCCCCTTTATAGTGACTATTTACCAAATGGTCGCGTAGATTTTTAGAGCGCCTAAATGTAATGGCAGGGCTTGAGGGGAGAATTTTTGCTATTGTTGGATCGGTCATTAGGATTGGCCATGCCTTCTCAAGTGTGGTCCGTATGGATGATGAGCATGTGTTGAAATCGGTAATAAATCTCACCACCCCTGATTCTTTGGTGTTAGCAGTATTCCGATATAACAAAGTATTTCTATCGGACCATTTCGCCCTATGATAGGCCCTCTTTATCGCACGATGGCTATTACCCCTCTCAATGAATCTTTGCTTGAGTTTAACGGCTTCTTCCTCAAAGAGGGCCAGTGAAGAACAGATGTGCCGTAGACGCAGAAACTGTCCCACGGGCACAGACTTAATCATGTGGGACGGGTGCGAGGAGGAGGCATGTAGTAGCATGTTAGACGAAGTAGGCTTACGGTAGCCTGGGGCTGTGGGAGAGGGACCTCTTCCTGTCAGATGAGCGGCCGTCATCAGTGGACTGCGTCCTTTCATGGATGCGGTACATCGACGACATCTTTCTCATCTGGCAGGGTACCTCTTCAGCTCTTGAAGAATTCTTTGAGGGTGTTAATCATAATGATATGAACATCCGGCTTACGGTTAAACATCATCCGGATGAAATGGAATTTCTAGATGTTGTTCTCCGGAGAGATGTTGGAGACAATATCAGTACCAATATCTACCGTAAGCCTACTTCGTCTAACATGCTGCTACATGCCTCCTCCTCGCACCCGTCCCACATGATTAAGTCTGTGCCCGTGGGACAGTTTCTGCGTCTACGGCGCATCTGTTCTTCACTGGCCCTCTTTGAGGAAGAAGCCGTTAAACTCAAGCAAAGATTCATTGAGAGGGGTTATAGCCATCGTGCGATAAAGAGGGCCTATCATAGGGCGAAATGGTCCGATAGAAATACTTTGTTATATCGGAATACTGCTAACACCAAAGAATCAGGGGTGGTGAGATTTATTACCGATTTAAACACATGCTCATCATCCATACGGACCACACTTGAGAAGGCACGGCCAATCCTAGTGACCGATCCAACAATAGCAAAAATTCTCCCCTCAAGCCCTGCCATTACATTTAGGCGCTCTAAAAATCTACGCGACCATTTGGTAAATAGTCACTATAAAGGGGGCCCTAATAGAACTTTTTTGAATGATGTCCCAGTTCGGGGGGGGGGCTGTAGGCCCTGTGGTCGCTGTGTCGCCTGTATTAACATCGACCGGTGTGATTCCTTTTCGGATGCATCTGGTCGTAGGAATTACAACATTAAAAAGTCAATCACATGTACCACCTCTAATGTGATTTATTATGCCACGTGTCCATGCTCCCTGATCTACGTTGGTCTTACCACACGTCAATTGAAGATTCGGGTCAGGGAGCATGTGCGTGGCATCCAGGCAGCCAGCGACCAGGGGGATGCAGCCCTCCTTAAAACATTACCTAGACACTTCAAGCCCTACCACGAGTGCAATAGTAAACTGTTGCGTGTCAGAGGCATTGATGCCATTGATTTGGGGATACGTGGAGGGAACATCTCGCAGCGGCTGGCTCAACTTGAGTCCCGCTGGATCTGGACTTTGGGAACCGTTCATCCATATGGTTTGAACGAGAACTTGAGCTTCTCACCCTTTTTGTGATCGCCGCCCACTGCACATTTTACATTCAATATCTCACGCCTCACCAGTGTGTTGTGTTTTTAATCTTTTATGTTTTTTTCATTGTATTTTTATTCATTTTTTTCTCTTATATTTAGGTCTTGTGTTGATGTCTTGTTACTATTGTTTGCTGATGGATTGATGAAGTTACTTGAAACCGCGTGACTCTACTATCTTTCTGGCTGACGGATGTACACTGGACATTGGAGTTTGTCAGTGGTACTTAATCGACGTTGGATGGCTAATATTAACGGATTCTTCAAGTTGGGGTGGACTTAATATATGGGAAGAAGCTATGCTCCCTGTTACATAATGGAATGTGCCCTCCTTAACTATTGATTCTTATTATGTCGTTTCTGTCCATCCTCCATGATGTCTGGTGACACCTATATCATCGTTTGTAAACATCCGTCCGAGATATGATGTTCTTTTGGTATATTTGCTGCTGTTGGTGGTGCTTGATGTATGTATATTTATATATATCCTGTATCCCCTGCAGCTAGTATTATGTATTTTTTGGCAGTTTTTGCCTATCTCTTCTATACTTTGTGCCAGCCTTTGTACATATTGATGCCGGCCGCACACGGCTCCCGTTGTGAGCCTTTCTCTATTTGTAAAGGCCATATTTTGTAAGGCTGACTGTTTTCTGTTGAATTGGCTCTCATATGGAATCTGAGTGCGGCTTGTGTATTTGGTATTTATGTGAGTTAGTTACTATGCTAAACTTCGTATCCATGCATCAGCTTTCTATAGTGTTTTTTTTATTATTCTTTTCCTTTTTCTATGCTTTATGTTCTTTGATATGAAGATGCCATCCCCTCCCCTTCCTCCACACTTTGTGTAGTTTCCCCTGCAGCACCTTTTTAGCAGAGATGCGGCGGCTTTATATATGTTACAGATGTGCGCACGCGCGCTTCTTTGTCCTACCCGGCTGGTGTCCGTTCGGTGACATGTCTGCCGTCCGGGCGCGCAGGGCCCTGCGATGATCCGGCGGGTGGCGTGTCGCTGGGCGGTTCCCTGGCATAGCTCCAACTACCGCTTATTCCTTGTGCACTATTTATTGTGCTATTATGGTGGGGACGCTGCTGCATAGTTTCCACGGCAACGGAGTTCTTCTTCCGGTCTGTGGTTAATACTCTGCATAGATGTGGCGGTTTAGATGTACGCATGCACGCCTCTGCTTCTTTACATTCGGCCGGTATCTGTTCGGTGACATGCCCACCGTCCGGTCGCGCAGGGCCCTGTGATGATCCGGTGAGTGGCGTGTTGCCGGGCGATTCCCTGGCACGGCTTTGATTATCTCTGCTGCTGTATGTGACATGCTGCACTATTATGGTGGGGACGCTTTATTATAGTTTCCATAGTAACGGAGCTTTACTTCCGGTCTATGGTTAAATACTTCTGGGATGTGGATGGTATTTAATGGCACGCTAGACATCCTCTCACCGAGCCCCCTGAAGAAGGTGTGCGACCGAAACGCGCGTCGGGGAGGGCACGTGGACTCTGGGAGGGCTGGCACACTGCTTTTTGACAGCGAGGTAAGATCCGCTCTATACAGTTCCTGGTCTATTATTGTTATGGCTTGGATGCCTTTGTTATTATTAGATTCAGGCTGTATCCTTCTGGCGAGGCAGGGATCCCTGGTCAGTATGACTACTTATTTGTAGCTAAGTGAGTTGTACTGCCATTTATATCATGCCGGATGGTGATCTCATATTGCGGTCTGCCTCGGATTTATTGTGAACTATCACATACTTTAATGCAGGTGTTTCCCCTCCCTGATTCCGTGTGCCTGTGGATTTTTATACACTGGTGAGGCTTATGTGCGCACCATGTGGTTCTTTGTCCTACTCATTCTGTTCTATATTGTCCAGTTACTATGTTCTTAAATTAATAAAGATTTCTTTGTATTTTTTCACATACGGACTCTGTGGTCGTTTTCTTTGGTCCCTGTGGACCATTCTTTGCTTTATTGTTAGGTATTGTGTATATATTTTCCTTAGCAGACAGTATATTCTGTCTTTGTATCTCCACTGATTGTTATTGGACTTTATTAGTATTTTTAATGTATTATTAATAAAATTCAGTGTTTTTATTGGCACAAAGCTTCCGCTCTGTTTCTATCTTTGGATATTTACTCTGCTGACGTGCAGACACTGCTCCTAGGCCCTAAACTAATAACTGGATTAGATGCAGTGAAAATAGAGATACACAGGCGGTGTAGTTAGTTTCACAGGCAGGCTACTCTGCTCACGTGCAGACACTGCTCCTAGGCCCTAAACTATTAACTGGATTAGATGCAGTAAAAATTGAGATACACAGGCGGTGTAGCTAGCTTCACAGGCGGGCTACTCAGATGACTATCAGACAATGCTACTAGCCCAAAATGATTGGCTGAGCTAGATTACACCAAATGCTGTGACAAACACTAGCACAGCACTGGCACAGACCTGCCTGTCCTACAGTGCTCTGAACTGCTGCAACATACCCTGAAAAGGGCTGATATTACAACTAGTCCCGACTCCTCCCGACTCCCTTAACCTATCTCTCTGAAAATTTGCTCCAAAAAACACTCTTAGACTGTATAGCGCCCACAGCAGCAGCGGTGCCATCTAACGCTAAGCTGCAGCAGTGAGGAAATGGTGGCAATGGGGCAAATGGCTGGTTCTTATAGGGCAAGGACATGTGACATACACAGCCATTGACACATGCCCTTGCTTTTGTGCATCACATGCACATTGATGTGTGTGCGCGCACTGCTGAGAGACTGCACTGCCCCACTGTAAATTACATAGTTACATAGTTACATAGTCATTAAGGTTGAAGGAAGACTATATGTCCATCTAGTTCAACCCATAGCCTAACCTAACATGTTGATCCAGAGGAAGGCAAAAAAAACCCATGTGCAAAGAGTAAGCTCCACATTGGGGAAAAAAATTCCTTCCCGACTCCACATACGGCAATCAGACTAGTTCCCTGGATCAACGCCCTATCAAGGAATCTAGTGTATATACCCTGTAACATTATACTTTTCCAGAAAGGTATCCAGTCCCCTCTTAAATTTAAGTAATGAATCACTCATTACAACATCATACGGCAGAGAGTTCCATAGTCTCACTGCTCTTACAGTAAAGAATCCGCGTCTGTTATTATGCTTAAACCTTTTTTCCTCCAACCGCAGAGGATGCCCCCTTGTCCCTGTTTCAGGTCTATGATTAAAAAGATCATCAGAAAGGTCTTTGTACTGTCCCCTCATATATTTATACATTAAAATAAGATCACCCCTTAGTCTTCGTTTTTCCAAACTAAATAGCCCCAAGTGTAATAACCTATCTTGGTATTGCAGACCCCCCAGTCCTCTAATAACCTTGGTCGCTCTTCTCTGCACCCGCTCCAGTTCAGCTATGTCTTTCTTAAACACCGGAGACCAGAACTGTGCACAGTATTCTAAGTGTGGTCGAACTAGTGACTTGTATAGAGGTAAAATTATGTTCTCCTCATGAGCATCTATGCCTCTTTTAATGCATCCCATTATTTTATTTGCCTTTGTAGCAGCTGCCTGACACTGGCCACTGAATTTAAGTTTGTCATCCACCCATACACCCAGGTCTTTTTCATTGACGGTTTTGCCCAGAGTTTTAGAATTAAGCACATAATTATACATCTTATTACTTCTACCCAAGTGCATGACCTTACATTTATCCCCATTAAAGCTCATTTGCCATTTATCAGCCCAAGCTTCTAGTTTACATAAATCATCCTGTAATATAAAATTGTCCTCCTCTGTATTGATTACCCTGCAGAGTTTAGTGTCATCTGCAAATATTGAAATTCTACTCTGAATGCCCCCTACAAGGTCATTAATAAATATGTTAAAAAGAAGAGGGCCCAATACTGACCCCTGTGGTACCCCACTGCTAACCGCTACCCAGTCCGAGTGTGCTCCATTAATAACCACCCTTTGTTTCCTATCCCTGAGCCAGCTCTCAACCCACTTGCACATATTTTCCCCTATCCCCATTATTCTCATTTTATGTATCAACCTTTTGTGTGGCACCGTATCAAAAGCTTTTGAAAAGTCCATATACACTACATCCACTGGGTTCCCTTGGTCCAATCTGGAACTTACCTCTTCATAGAAACTGATCAAATTAGTCTGACATGAACGGTCCCTAGTAAACCCGTGCTGATACTGGGTCATGAGGTTATTCCTCTTCAGATACTCCAGTATAGCATCCCTTAGAATGCCCTCCAGTATTTTACCCACAGTAGAGGTTAAGCTTACTGGCCTATAATTTCCGAGTTCAGTTTTTGTCCCCTTTTTGAATATTGGCACCACATTTGCTATACGCCAGTCCTGTGGCACAGACCCTGTTATTATGGAGTCTTTAAAGATTAAAAATAATGGTCTATCAATGACTGTACTTAATTCCTGCAGTACTCGAGGGTGTATCCCATCCGGGCCCGGAGATTTGTCAATTTTAGTGATTTTTAGACGCCGCCGCACTTCCTGCTGGGTTAAGCAGGTGACATTTAATTGGGAATTTTTATCACTAGACATTTTGTCTGCCATGGGATTTTCTTGTGTAAATACTGATGAAAAAAAGTCATTTAGCATATTGGCTTTTTCCTCATCCTCATCCACCATCTCACCCAGACTATTTTTAAGGGGGCCAACACTATCATTTTTTAGTTTCTTACTATTTATGTAGTTAAAGAATATTTTAGGATTATTTTTACTCTCTCTGGCAATGAGTCTCTCTGTCTCAATCTTTGCTGCCTTGATTTGCTTTTTACAGAATTTATTTAATTTTCTGTATTTATTTAATGCCTCCTCACTACCTACTTCCTTTAATTCTCTAAATGCTTTCTTTTTGTCACTTATTGCGCCCCTTACAGCTCTATTTAGCCATATTGGTTTCCTCCTATTTCTAGTATGTTTATTCCCATACGGTATATACTGTGCACAGGTCCTATCCAGGATGCTAATAAACGTCTCCCATTTTCTTTGTGTATTTTTGTGTCTCAGGATATCGTCCCAGTTAATTGCACCAAGATCCTCTCTCATCCGTTGGAAATTTGCCCTCCTGAAGTTTAGTGTCCTTGTAACCCCTCTACTACACATCTTTTTAAAGGATACTTGAAAACTTATTATTTTGTGATCGCTATTTCCCAAGTGACCCCCAACCCTTATATTTGATATGCGGTCTGGCCTGTTGGTTAATATTAGGTCTAGCAGTGCCCCCCTTCTTGTTGGGTCCTGAACCAGTTGTGAAAGGTAATTGTCTCTCATAATTGTCAAAAACTGATTACCTTTGCTGGAACTGCAGGTTTCTATTCCCCAATCTATTTCAGGGTAGTTGAAGTCCCCCATAATAATGACTTCTCCTTGAGTCGCAGCTTCATCTATTTGCTTTACGAGGATATTCTCCATTGCTTCCATTATTTTTGGAGATTTATAACAAACCCCTATCAGTAATTTATTATTTTTTCCCCCTCCCCTTATCTCCACCCACAGGGATTCTACATTTTCATTAAATTCACCTATATTATCGCGCAGGATGGGTTTTAAGGATGATTTTACATATAGACACACCCCTCCCCCTCGCTTATCTGTACGGTCATTTCTGAACAGGCTGTAGCCCTGCAAGTTAACAGCCCAGTCATGGCTCTCATCCAGCCACGTTTCAGATATCCCCACCATGTCATAATTATGCTCCAACAACATTAGTTCTAATTCGTCCGTTTTGTTGGTGAGGCTTCTGGCATTAGTATACATGCACTTTATGTTCCTCTCTGTACTTCTATTTCTTAAATTATTAACTGTTCTGACCCCAACCCCCATGCCGCCGTCACCCCCAACTTCCTTATTTGTGCCCAGGTCTCTGTCTGCACTATCTTCCCCTCCTATAAAATGAATACCCTCCCCCCCAATTCCTAGTTTAAACACTCCTCCAACCTTCTAGCCATTCTCTCCCCCAGCACAGCTGCACCCTCCCCATTGAGGTGCAGCCCGTCCCTAGCGTAGAGCCTGTAGCCAACTGAGAAGTCGGCCCAGTTCTGCAGGAACCCAAACCCCTCTTTCCTACACCAATTCTTGAGCCACTTATTAACCTCCCTAATCTCCCGTTGCCTCTCTGGCGTGGCACGTGGTACCGGCAGTATTTCGGAAAATACCACGTTGGAGGTCCTTGCTTTCAGCTTGCAGCCTAATTTCCTGAAATCATCTTTAAGGACCTTCCACCTACCTCTAACTTTGTCATTAGTGCCAATGTGCACCATGACCGCTGGGTCCTCACCAGCCCCTCCCAATAATCTGTCCACCCGATCAGCGATGTGTCGGACTCGAGCGCCAGGTAGGCAGCACACCGTTCGACGATCCCTGTCTTTGTGACAGATTGCCCTATCTGTTCCCCTAATAATTGAGTCCCCCACTACCAGCACCTGTCTGGCCTGCCCTGCTCTCCTATTTCCCTCCTTACTGGAGCAGTCACTCCTCCGGCTTTCAGAGGACATGCCTGGCTGCAGCAGTGCTACAATGCCGGAAAAAAAAAAAGGAGATCGGCATTATTACAGCACAGATCTATCCCCCGCCCCCCCGCCTACTATACACTGAAACAGTCTATAAACAATGATAAACAGTTTTAATGTGCAAATCAAGTTAGGCTTTTGCTGAATGAACAGTTATCGAACAGAAACTCGATCAGCCGAATTTTAAGCAAATTGTTCGACAGCTAGAATTTGAAATTGGCAAACAGTTCGACTCGAACACCGCTCATCTCTACTGAAGACATTGTAGAACCTGGGTCGTCATCCTCATTAAGTGCATCTATCCCTTTAGGAAAAGAACAAGACGAGGGAAGAGGCGCAGTTTTCGTAGGGAGAAAACACAAACAAGTTTCTTGGAGGAAGTAATGGTTAATAATGATGAGCTACAAATAGTTAGACCGGGATCACACACAGGAAGATACAGCTGAGTCTCGCAGGTTAAAACCAAGCTCTGGCACCAGCACTCCAGAGCGGAGCGTGCAGTCGCACAGCAATACATGGAGCCGCACGCTCCGCTCCGGAGTGCCAGTGACAGAGCTTGTTTTTAACCTGCGAGACTCAGCTGTATCTCACTGTAGTGTGACTCCGGCCTTAACCTGACTAAAAAAATTTGTCTCCAAATCATATGGCAGTTTTATCAAAAGGCTTGAACTTTTGCATCCCTGAATTATTTGATTTGACTGAATTTAAAATTGACT
Source organism: Ranitomeya imitator (assembly GCF_032444005.1). NCBI lineage: Eukaryota > Metazoa > Chordata > Amphibia > Anura > Dendrobatidae > Ranitomeya > Ranitomeya imitator. The sequence continues at coordinate 109,404,729 of NC_091288.1, read as the reverse complement.
TGTTTAAAGGTGTCCGTAAATTATATTTGCATAAAGCGTTTGCTAATAAAGATAACAAGTCCACAGGTAATGATACCAATAATGTGGTGTCTATCGGAACTCTTGTTTTTTTACTTATCCATCAGAAGACTCCACCTTTCATGATGAAGTCACTACTTTGGTAGAAATTAAGAACCCTAATGTTATTTCTACTGTGGGTTGTCATGGTTCTGATTTCGCTTCCCCTTTATGGGAGGGGTTAAGTCAGGTTATGTACCCCCTACAGCACCAGGGAATTTGATTGACCTTTTTCAGGAGTTGGTGGTGAAGGATATTGAAGCATTATTATATCAAGAACCCGCAAAAAATTTGTCTGACCCTCAATTGCGAGTGTTAAAAGAAATACAAGGGTGGAAAGACGTTGTTTTTCGAAAAGCAGATAAGGGTGGTAACTTCGTGTTAATGAAGAGAGATTATTATATAAAGGAAAGTTTGTCACAACTAAATCAAACTGATACTTACCTACGTTTAGAAAATAATCCAATTTCTAAATTAAGATTTTTTTTAAGAAAGAATGTGGAAAATGGCGATTTAACTAAAAAAGGAGCTGATAAATTATTTCCACTGCATCCATGTATTCCTCATTGGTATAGTATCCTGAAAATTTACAAATCATTGTCTCATCCCCCTGGATGCCCGATAGTGTCAGGGATTAACTGGATCACTGAACCACTATCGCAATTCCTTGATTGGTGTCTTAAACCATTACTATCAAAAATTCCCTCTTTCGTAAAGGACACGGGTGATTTTTTTAAGGCTGTTGCATTGATGGAGTGGCAGCTGAGTTTTGCCCTGGCTTCAATTGATGCGGTGAATTTATACACCAGGATACCGCATGCACACGGCATTGATGACAATAAAAGATCTCAGAGCATTCCGATAAAACACCTGATTTTATTTTGTTCACTTTGGAAGGTTTGAATTTTATTTTGACATACAATGCATTTAAGTTTTTGAACCGTTGGTATGTTCAAGTAACGGGAACCGCCATGGGTACGCCGGTCGCATGCATTTACGCAAATCTTTTTCTTGTGGTATTTGAGGAAGAATTTATAAAAAATCCATTCCTAAAACATATAAAATGTTATTTACTTTTTGTTGATGACGTGTTTATAGTGTGGGATGTGGACAGGTGGATTTTGATAATTTTGTAGATTATCTGAATATCAACAATGATGTCAATATGCAGTTTACTTCATGCTTTGGTATTGATAGATTAAATTTTCTAGACGTGGATATCAGTATTATTGAAAAGAATATATATACAAAGGTGCATAGGAAATCGACTGCTTCAAATTCCATGCTACGTTATGGCTCTGCTCATCCAGAGCACACTAAAAGAAGCTTACCTTTCAGCCAAATGTTGCAGTTGAGAAAGATTAACAACAATGAGGAATGCTTCAGAGATCAAATTAATGAGTTAAAAAAACGGTTTGTGGATAGGGGTTACCCATCAGAACTCTTTGACGAAGCCGAAACACGTGTTAACAGGATCACTCAATGTGAACTACTAACAAATAAACCAAATAGTCTGAAAAAACATGCCTTTGTGGCTCAAAAAGAAAAAGAAAAATATTTTAATTTTTGTTTCAAACACACTCCATTAGATAGAACAATTCACACGGCAATCCAAAAAAATTGGCACTTTCTAGAAACCGATAGTGATCTAATTAAACAGGGGGCGATTAAGCCGAGATTCGCTTATAAAAGATCCTCCGACGGTGGTCGAGGTTGCGCCGGGGATAAGGCCTCATGACGTGTCTGGTCAGTTGGAAGACCTCATCTCCAACAAAAACAAAAGGCACTGCTTCTGCAGTGGAGCCTGGGAGTTGTTGTGGTGGTGGGAGATCTAACTGGTTGTCACGTCGCCGCCGACCCATTATGGACGAATTGAATACCCTAGAGTCTCCAGTTTGGCCGTAGGCCCCAATGTCTACAATTATAAACCTGTAGTTACTGTCAACTACAGCTAACACAACTACAGAGAAAAACTGCTTATAATTGTAGAATTGGGAGCCAGAGTTCGGCGGCTTACGTACCCTAATATGTTTCCCATCCACCGCTCCAATGTAGTTTGGAAAGTCACAATTGTCATTAAATCCACGGTCTATTTTTAGCCAATTAGCCTGTTTTGGCTCAGGCATCACAAGGTCCTTGAGTCTATCCCATATTTGCCTACAGGTTAAACGCACAATGCCAGAAATTGTTGATCGGCCAATCAATAACTCCTGGTGGAGTCCTGCAAATGACAATCCAGTGGTCAGGAAGCTGAAAGTGAACAAAAAACAATATTAGGTAGGTTTAAAAGGTTCACACAAAACATGAAGAAGCACAATCATATTTTATATTTTAACAAACATGCTTAACGCTGTAAACTGAAAAATGTCCTTAGGGTGCTTAAGTATAACATTTCCACAACTTTTTTAGATCTGCTTGTGACCTAATGTACATATATACATGAAAATACCTGATAGAAACAAACATAAAAAAAAGATCATAAACATACAGTATGTGAGGATGTTGAATACATACCGTAAGGTAAGGAGAAGACGCTCCTCTGCGGATATGGCTTTGCGCATCCTTGTGTCCTGAAATGTGATTCCTGGCTGTAATATCTCCCACAATATATCAAATGTTCGGATTGTCATGCGACAATAGAGATAGATTTTTTCTGGATGTTCCCACAGAGCTGTATAGAGCTTATGAAAATGGCCTTTAGTGAGGTGTTTAGTCAAAAGAGGATGCACCCACATTCTTCTGCTCCTCCTTCGCGGATCCACAATCACAGGGTATGGCTGGCCAAACCGACACGACAAGACCCAGTTAAACAAAACCCGCTGCGTTGGGGTGAACTGCAGGAGGTCAGACATGATGCAAACGTTACCACAACACACCAACAGAAGCAAAACCACAAAATAGCCATATGGGAGTGAGCCACCTGTGGTAGAGGCCTTAAATAGGGTTGATTATGGTGATTTAAATCAATTTCCGCCTCCAAAACCGTTAAATGTCCATTTTGTCAGGTTGCGTGAAAAATACGCATTACGGTGAGCATACGGATTACATACGCAACATTACATGCGCAAAATACGCAACCACACCTTGCCTACGGATTACATATGCATCACCATTTTTGGAATTTTGTGGCGTATTATGGCCGTAAAATATGGACCGTATTTTTATACGCTGAGCATGAGACCGACCTGAGAGTGCAAAGCAGTTGCATGCATGGGTGTGATGATGTGACAAAGTCCAGCATTGTGGTGAATGGCCGATATATGTGTCGCAGAGGAGGGGACTCTGCACTGCCAACCTAAAGCGATGTGGTGTTCTGGGACCTGTAGTCCTATAGGTATAAGTGTTGTATAATAGTCATGGGAGGTTGGTAGGGCTAGTTATGTGAGATGGGTGGGACAAACTAGCCACACACCCACACTCCCAGCAAGGGGAGAGGTTTAAGGTATGTTATGTGACCAGGGTGTGGGTCACATTCTCAGAGTGAGGGGACCTGAATGGTCCACGTGCAAGGTCCTGGCAGATACCTCGGTGTTGGGTGTGCTAAGCCCTGAAGAGCACATGGTGGGACTTTGCTGCTGGTGACCAGGGTATTGGACGGTCCCAGCTGGGGTTGGATGTCCTGGATTGTACCCGGACTGGCCACCTGTGTGATCCAGAGTAACCTGGGTGTTGGGAAGTCCTGGGAGGAGGACTGGATCCCTGAACAGCATGAGGTGAGGACAGGGATCTGCAGAGCCAGAAACAGGTTCCATGTGGTACTGCCAGTGGAAAGCCTGCAGCACTGACAAGCAGGTAATACCAGACTGTGTGTTTGGCTCCAGAGTGAGCCTGAAAATTGGACTCGACCAAGAGGGTATGGTCACAGTCCTGATGGAACAGAGTCACACTGTGAACATTGTTACCGTATTTTGCCATGCTATGAAGATTGTTGTTTTGTGTTTTCTGCCCCTGGGGTTTATGGAGTAATAAACCCAGTTGAACTTTTTAGAAGAAAATATGGTCTTGTGTGTTAATCTCGTGCCAAGCGAGTAATCCCCTACCCGTTAGTGAGTGCAATCTCACAGGGCGTAGATATTACATATGGTTACAGCCACTCCCGCCAGAGTTCCTTTTATCAGTAGATAGCAGCCATTTGTATCTATCATTTGATCATGGAGTTGAAAAGGAATATCCTTAGCTATGGCCACTGATACTCCTCTTGACTTTTTTTGAGGCGAGGTGGCGTGGAACCATCTGTCATAATGTGCTTTCCTAAATGAAGGAACTTTATTGTCAGTAAAGTGTGTTTCTTGTAGGAGTAATAAGTCGATACCTTTTTTCTTGAAGTGTGAGAGAGTTTGGCCTCTGGTTGCCGGTGAGTTGAACCCTTTAGTGTTGAACGTAAGTAGTTTGAATATCTTCTGATTATCAGCCATCTGGGTATATCGTTGCACGAAGGAAATCGCCCCAAGGTACCTGAGGGGATGGAGAGGAAGGCGGGAAAGCTAGAAGAAGGAGAAAGGGGAAGAGCATAAGTAAAAGGAAGGGTTGAAACAACAAAAGAAGAATAAGGACAACAACGCACTCAATTGAGTGCAACATATTAGGATATTGAACTGGAAGTAGTAACATACTGTCAGCTAGTTTGGAGGTAAATAACTATAACAACATCTGTATTATATAACCAAAATAAAGTCATTGCTTTAAACTAGTGCAAAAGGATTGCACAATTGGTTAATGAACAAGAGCCCAGTTTCTGGGAGAGCTATATAAGAGCTCAGTTTCATTAAAGTTTTCAATACAAATTTAATACTCTCTTCAAGAGTCCTGGTCTTTAGCTGGAGTCATTCTGAAAAGTTTACGTCTTGTTTTCTGTGATTTAGGAGTGGAAACAGATTGCCATGGTACAGGAGTAGGAAGAGGTTGTAGTGAAGAGGCTGCATGGAAGGTCTCAATGTCCGGGTATTGGTCCAGGGAGATGTTTAATTCTTTGCACATTTTCCTGATGTCTGCCGAAGATCTGGCTTGGAGTCTTTTATCCTCTGTAATGACCTGTATCCCAAATGGATAAAGCCAGTGGTATTGCAGTTTTGCAGTTTTTTCTGGAGGATAGCCTCAGTGAATGGCTTAAGTAAGTAGCGTTTCTTCAAGGTTATTGCTGACAAGTCCTGGAATAGTTTGAGATGTGAATCTTCAAACTTAATTTCTTGTGCCTCTCTCGCATGTTTTAGTACTAAATCTTTAGTGCGGAAATCAAGGAATCTACATAGAACATCTCGAGGTGGGTCCCCTTGTTTAGGCTTAGGACGGAGTACCCTATGAATCCTCACAATTGCTATATCTTGTGGGTCTTGGTCTAATAGGAGAGAGCGGAATGTGTCTGTAGCAGCCTTGGTTAGGGCTTCAGAAGCCACGGATTCTGGTAGGCCTTTTATCCTGATGTTATTTCTGCGCTCTCGATTTTCGTGATCCTCTAAAGTAGAGTGAATGATTTGTAGCTGTTCCTTTTGTGCTTTAATACATGTCAAAATGGCAGTGGAGTGTTATACATAGCTACTTTGGGCATTTTCTAGAGTCTCCAATCTGTGGCCTTGTTGGGATATTTCCTGCTTAATGTCAGTCATATCTTTCCCAATGGGTTCCAGTGCTTTGGATAAGATTCGCTTAATAAAGGAACGTGTTACCGGCTGTTCTTTGCTGCCAGAACCTATATCAGAGTCACTTTCCATGTCTGTGTTTGTTTCCCCCTCCGGAGCGGGATCAGAAGGGTAGATTGTTTTAACAGCACTGGAGGTAGTAAGACTTTTTTTTTAAATACTTGTCCAGATCCAATTGCGAAGTGAGAGTGTTTGCTTTGGTTGATCTAGGCGTTTTAGTGCCGGATTTAACCATTGTGCAATGTGTTAGGTTATGAAAGAATGCTCCTAATCCTCCTCTAACTGTCTGGGAAGACTATTATAGTTTCATCTTATCAGGTTATAACAAATTTGTGAATTGTCAGTTCTGTTATTACAGCCAAGGTTGTAGTGCACAGGGGTTTTTTGTAAAGATCTGAGGAATTAAAAGGGCTGATAATTCCTTCATGTGGCCATTAGGTGTCAGTACAGGACTACTTAATCTCAATCAAGCAGCTTAGAATCTCTTACAATGGTTTTAATATGATTCTCTGGACTCAGTGGCCTTGATAGAAGAATGACGTCCGTTTTTGCTGATTGACTATTAATGTCCTGGTTTCCCCTTCATATTTTGTGCAACTAAGGGTACCGTCACACAGTGGCATTTTGATCGCTACGACCGCACGATCCGTGACGCTCCAGCATTGTAACAATATCGCTCCAGCGTCATAGACTGCTGTCACACTTTGCAATGTACAACGCTGGAGCGATAATTTCATGACGTATGTGCGATGTAGAAGCCGTTGGTTACTATGCGCAGATCGTATACAATATCGTGCACACCTTTGTTACACCATGCGATCATGCAGCCACAGCGGGACACTAGACAACGAAAGAAAGTTTCAAACGATCTGCTACGATGTACGATTCTCAGCAGGGTCCCTGATCGCAGGAGCGTGTCAGACACTGCGAGATCGCTGGAACGTCACGGATATATCGCTGGAACGTCACAAATCGTGCCGTCGTAGCGATCAAAATGCCACTGTGTGACGGTACCCTAAGAAGGATTCATGAATCTTATCAGTTTATCTTAGGCCCCTTCCCAGGTTGCCCCCAGGCTGAGGGATCCACAATACTCAGTCCCCACGCCTTGTCCTCCTCACCAGGGAGATCTAGATGTGCTCTCTGATTATAAGAGCGCTGCCTGTCAGGAGAACACCAGCGCCCCTCAGTGCAGGCCCGACTACCCCAAGTTCAAAGGCTTCAGGTCCAGGCAGCTGAAACGCTACAGTCAGCGACCCCTCACAGCTCACCTCTGTCAGGCAGTCTCCCCTCTGCTTTCGGCCTCTTGCTGGTGAGCACCACAGAGATCAGGCTCTAGGAGACGTCGCTGGGAGGCGGATGTCCCGCAGGTAGGCAGTTCTGGAGCGCTCAGTGCACAGGTTAGTGCCGCCGATCTCTCCCCCACCAGGCACTGTCTCCGCGGTCCGCCGCAGGGATGGAAGATGGGGTGGGCGGGGAATGCCGCCGGCGCTCCCGCAGTCTGCTTGTCTCTTGCCGGTCTCCTCACCTCCTGCAGTGAATGGCGCCGCTCTGCCAGGCTGGTGTCGCTCCGTTATCAGCTCCAGCCGAAGCTCCGGCGGGGGACCATGCCTTCTTCAGTCAGAAGGACAGGCTCCGGGGCGTTCAGTAGGTAGGCCGGTACTCTCTCCCAGTCCGTAATGTCGCCCCTCCAGCAGACAGATTGAGGTTGCGGGTCCGGTATTGTAACGGGGGCGGGGAGAGGGTGGGAAAGCCGCCGATGGGACTGTGTAGGACCTCTCACCTCCAGCAAACACCGGATCTCTACCGATATGATTCGGGCTTCAGACTAGGGTTGAGCGGCTATTACTTTTATAGGATCGGGTCGGGTTTCACGAAACCCGACTTTTTCAAAAGTCGGGTCGAGTGAAATCGGCCGATCCTATAAAACAGTCGGGGTCGGCCGAAAATCGAAACCCAATGCAGTGCATTGGGTTTCCAATGGTTCCCAGGATCTGAAGGAGAGGAAACTCTCCTTCAGGCCCTGCGATCCATATTTAAGTGTAAAATAAAGAATTAAAATAAAATTATCGCTATACTCACCCTCGGACGCGCCCTGGTACTAACCGGCAGCCTTTCTTCCTTCGAATCAGCGCTTGCAGGACCTTGCGGTGACGTCGCGGCTTGTGATTGGTCGCGCGACCGCCCATGTGACCGCTCGCGCGACCATTCACAAGCCGCCACCTCACCGCAAGGTCCTGCCAGCGCTGATTCTTAGGAAGGAAGGCTGCCGGAAAGAAGCAGGGCGCGTCCGAGGGTGAGTATATTACTATTAGGTATATACTCACCCTCGGACGCGCCTTGCTTCTTTCCGGCAGCCTTCCTTCCTAAGAATCAGCGCTTGCAGGACCTTGCGGTGACGTCGCGGCTTTTGATTGGTCGCGCGACCAATCACAAGCCGCGACGTCACCGCAAGGTCCTGCAAGCGCTGATTCGAAGGAAAAAAGGCTGCCGGTTAGTACCAGGGCGCGTCAGAGGGTGAGTATAGCGATATTTTTTATTTTAATTCTTTATTTTACACTTAAATATGGATTCTGATACCGATTTCCGATATTGCAAACATATCGGAACTCGGGATCGGAATTCCGATACCAGATTCAGAAGATCGCCGACTTCATGGCCGACCCCACACAGGGGTCGGGTCGGGTTTCATGAAACCCGACTTTGCTAAAAGTCGGCGACTTCTGAAAATGGCCGACCCGTTTCGTTCAACCCTACTTCAGACTAGTTAGAGGTGAGTCTCATCTCAGCACCGCTTGTTCCTGATTCCAGAGATGGGAAAGTTGTGATATGTCCGCAGTCAATTGGCGGGGCCTTGCTTCCCTCCGCTAGGCCTCAGGCCTGTTTGTTTGTTGTAGGCCTCAGATTTCCCTTGAGGTTTGGAGCACAAATTTGTGATTCAGTTCGTCAATAAGTGTCTCCGAGGTTCGAAGGCAGATGGATGGAGCCTTCCAATTGTAAAATTGGGCTTGCAAAACCCCCAGATTGGCTAGATTGTAAATTTTAGCAGAGGAGCTTAAGAAATGTGCGTCCTGCTGCCTCAGCTGTTAGCCACGCCCCCCCCATGCTACTTCTTTTAAACGGCAGCGTTTCTGCAGCAGATTTTCCTCAAAGTGTGCACATCATTTTTTTTTCTCATTGATTGACATTGTACTGTAAATCAATTGCGGATCTGCACCGTTTCTGCACTGCAAAAAACGCTGCGGATCCGCAGAGAATCCGCAACGTGTGCACATACCGTCAAAGGAAATGACTTACCATTCATAGCATAGGACCCGTTGAAGCGTGCAATGGCCGTAGTCCTCTTTTGTTTTTTCTGCATGTTCTGCTAACGTCCCTCCCTTATAACCTTGTCCACATTGTGCAAATGAATTAAAGGACAAAGGTTTTTTTAATTTCTTGGAAGATTCGAGTTGTGCGGCTGTTTTCTTTTTATTTCTTGAGTACTTCACATGTGTTATTCAGCGAGCACATCCACACACCGTGAATATACCGTGAAGGGTGCGGTTGATTCAGAGACCATCATCTCCTCCAGTAAGTCGATTTTCTTTTTTTTTTTTTTTTTGGCTTTATGCCATTCGGTTTATTATAGTGCTTTGGAACAAAGCACTATATTGTTATTCCACCGTAGTTAACTTCTTCTTCTTATTATAGTGCTTTGTAAAAAGCACTATATTGTTATTCCACCGTAGTAAACTTCTTCTTATTATAGTGCTTTGTAAAAAGCACTATATTGTTATTCCACCGTAGTCAACTTCTTCTTATTATTATTCAGTCCGCAATTAATGCGGCCCGTACCGCTGCACGCACAGACTCCAGTGAGGTGTCATTTCGAAGCCAGCGTTCCTGGGAGCTGTGCTAAGTATTTTTCGTGTCGATCGGATTTGTAGTTTTGGCGCAATTGGCGTTTGAAAATTTCGTCTCAATGCATTTCAATGGGAAATTGTTCCAACAATAAGAGATAATGGCTGATTTCTGAGGCAATTTCAAAATAACTGCCAACTGCCACCTGGCTGATGAGCTCATTGCTATGTGCAGTTAGACCCAGTTACTATGCAGACACCTACGAACTCTACATGACCCCACCAGGACACAGTTTTGCCAGATAATATCAGCTCTTAAAGTGACCCCGCCCACCAAATTGTTACCTGAAGTGTCCAGCCCACCAAATCGGACCCAGTGTGACCCCGTCCACCAAATCAGACCCAGAGGGTAAGTGCACCCCCGCCCCGTATGTGCAAAAGTAAGTGCACCCCCGCCCCGTGTGTGCAAAAGTATGTGCACCCCCGATCCCGTGGGTGAAAAGTAAGTGCATCGTCGGTCCTGTGGGTGAAAAGTAAGTGCACCCCCGGTCCCGTGGGTGAAAAGTAAGTGCACCCCCGCTGCCATATGTGAAAAGTAAGTGCACCCCCGATCCCGTGTGTGAAAAGTAAATGCACCCTCGGTCCCGTGGGTGAAAAGTAAGTGCACCCTCGGTCCCGTGGGTGAAAACTAAGTGCACCCCCGGTCCCTTGGGTAAAAAGTAAGTGCACCCCCTATCTCGTGAGTGAAAACTAAGTGCACCCCCGGTCCCTTGGGTGAAAAGTAAGTGCACCCCCTATCCCGTGAGTGAAAAGTAAGTGCACCCCCGCTGCCATATGTGAAAAGTAAGTGCACCCCCGATCCCGTGTGTGAAAAGTAAGTGCACTCTCAGTCCCGTGTGTGAAAAGTAAGTGCACCCCAGGTCCCATGGGTGAAAAGTAAGTGCACCCCCAGTCCCATGTGTGAAAAGTAAGTGCACCCCCGGTCCCATGTGTGAAAAGTAAGTGCACCCCTGTTCCCGTGGGTGAAAAGTAAGTGCAGCCCCGATCCCGTGGGTGAAAAGTAAGTGCACCCCAGGTCCCGGGTGTGAAAAGTAAGTGCACCCCCTATCCCGTGAGTGAAAAGTAAGTGCACTCTCGCTGCCATATGTGAAAAGTAAGTGCACCCCCAATCCCGTGTGTGAATAGTAAGGGCACCCCAGTCCCGTGTGTGAAAAGTAAGCGCACCCCAGGTCCCATGGGTGAAAAGTAAGTGCACCCCCGGTCCCGGGTGTGAAAAGAAAGTGCACCCCCGGTCCCGTGGGTGAAAAGTAAGTGCACCCCCGGTCCCGTGGGTGAAAAGTAAGTGCACCCCCGGTCCCATGTGTGAAAAGTAAGTGCACCCCCGGTTCTGGGTGTGAAAAGTAAGTGCACCCCAGGTGTGCAAAATTAAGTGCACCCTCGGTCCCGTGGGTGAAAAGTAAGTGCACCCGTGGGTGAAAAGTAAGTACACCCCAGTCCCGTGTGTGAAAAGTAAGCGCACCCCAGGTCCTGTGGGTAAAAAGTAAGTGCACCCCGGTCCCGTGGGTGAAAAATAAGTGCACTCCCGCTGCCATATGTGAAAAGTAAGTGCACCCCCGATCCCGTGTGTGAAAAGTAAGTGCACCCCCGGTCCTGTGTGTGAAAAGTAAGTGCACCCCCTATCCTGTGAGTGAAAAGTAAGTGCACTCTCAGTCCCGTGTGTGAAAAGTAAGCGCACCCCAGGTCCCATGGGTGAAAAGTAAGTGCACCCCCGGTCCCATGTGTGAAAAGTAAGTGCACCCCAGGTCCCGTGGGTGAAAAGTAAGTGCACCCCCGGTTCTGGGTGTGAAAAGTAAGTGCACCCTCGATCCCGTGGCTGAAAAGTAAGTGCACCCCCGGTCCCGTGGGTGAAAAGTAAGTGCACCCCCGGTCCCATGGGTGAAAAGTAAGTGCACCCCCGCTGCCAAATGTGAAAAGTAAGTGCACCCCCGATCCCGTGTGTGAAAAGTAAATGCACCCTCGGTCCCGTGGGTGAAAAGTAAGTGCAGCCTCGGTCCCGTGGGTGAAAAGTAAGTGCACCCCCGGTCCCGGGTGTGAAAAGTAAGTGCACCCCCGGTCCTTTGGGTGAAAAGTAAGTGCACCCCCTATCCCATGAGTGAAAAGTAAGTGCACCCCCGCTGCCATATGTGAAAAGTAAGTGCACCCCCGATTCCGTGTGTGAAAAGTAAGTGCACTCTCGGTCCCTTGGGTGAAAAGTAAGTGCACCCCCTATCCCGTGAGTGAAAAGTAAGTGCACCCCCGCTGCCATATGTGAAAAGTAAGTGCACCCCCGGTCCCGTGTGTGAAAAGTAAGTGCACCCCCTATCCCGTGAGTGAAAACTAAGTGCACCCCCGGTCCCTTGGGTGAAAATTAAGTGCACCCCCTATCCCGTGTGTGAAAAGTAAGTGCACTCTCAGTCCCGTGTGTGAAAAGTAAGCGCACCCCAGGTCCCATGGGTGAAAAGTAAGTGCACCCCCGGTCCCATGTGTGAAAAGTAAGTGCACTCTCAGTCCCGTGTGTGAAAAGTAAGCGCACCCCAGGTCCCATGGGTGAAAAGTAAGTGCACCCCCGGTCCCATGTGTGAAAAGTAAGTGCACCCCAGGTCCCGTGGGTGAAAAGTAAGTGCACCCCCGGTTCTGGGTGTGAAAAGTAAGTGCACCCTCGATCCCGTGGCTGAAAAGTAAGTGCACCCCCGGTCCCGTGGGTGAAAAGTAAGTGCACCCCCGGTCCCATGGGTGAAAAGTAAGTGCACCCCCGCTGCCAAATGTGAAAAGTAAGTGCACCCCCGATCCCGTGTGTGAAAAGTAAATGCACCCTCGGTCCCGTGGGTGAAAAGTAAGTGCAGCCTCGGTCCCGTGGGTGAAAAGTAAGTGCACCCCCGGTCCCGGGTGTGAAAAGTAAGTGCACCCCCGGTCCTTTGGGTGAAAAGTAAGTGCACCCCCTATCCCATGAGTGAAAAGTAAGTGCACCCCCGCTGCCATATGTGAAAAGTAAGTGCACCCCCGATTCCGTGTGTGGAAAGTAAGTGCACTCTCGGTCCCTTGGGTAAAAAGTAAGTGCACCCCCTATCCCGTGAGTGAAAACTAAGTGCACCCCCGGTCCCTTGGGTAAAAATTAAGTGCACCCCCTATCCCGTGTGTGAAAAGTAAGTGCACTCTCAGTCCCGTGTGTGAAAAGTAAGCGCACCCCAGGTCCCATGGGTGAAAAGTAAGTGCACCCCCGGTCCCATGTGTGAAAAGTAAGTGCACCCCAGGTCCCGTGGGTAAAAAGTAAGTGCACCCCCGGTTCTGGATGTGAAAAGTAAGTGCACCCCCGATCCCGTGGCTGAAAAGTAAGTGCACCCCCGGTCCCATGGGTGAAAAGTAAGTGCACCCTCGGTCCTGTGGGTGAAAAGTAAGTGCACCCCCGGTCCCATGGGTGAAAAGTAAGTGCACCCCCGCTGCCATATGTGAAAAGTAAGTGCACCCCCGATCCCGTGTGTGAAAATTAAGTGCACCCCCGGTCCCGTGTGTGAAAAGTAAGTGCACCCCCTATCCCGTGAGTGAAAACTAAGTGCACCCCCGGTCCCTTGGGTGAAAAGTAAGTGCACCCCCTATCCCGTGTGTGAAAAGTAAGTGCACTCTCAGTCCCGTGTGTGAAAAGTAAGCGCACCCCAGGTCCCATGGGTGAAAAGTAAGTGCACCCCCGGTCCCATGTGTGAAAAGTAAGTGCACCCCAGGTCCCGTGGGTGAAAAGTAAGTGCACCCCCGGTTCTGGGTGTGAAAAGTAAGTGCACCCCCGATCCCGTGGCTGAAAAGTAAGTGCACCCCCGGTCCCGTGGGTGAAAAGTAAGTGCACCCTCGGTCCTGTGGGTGAACAGTAAGTGCACCCCCGGTCCCATGGGTGAAAAGTAAGTGCACCCCCGCTGCCATATGTGAAAAGTAAGTGCACCCCCGATCCCGTGTGTGAAAAGTAAATGCACCCTCGGTCCCGTGGGTGAAAAGTAAGTGCACTCCCGCTGCCATATGTGAAAAGTAAGTGCACCCCCGATCCCGTGTATGAAAATTAAGTGCACCCCCGGTCCCGTGTGTGAAAAGTAAGTGCACCCCCTATCCCGTGAGTGAAAACTAAGTGCACCCCCGGTCCCTTGGGTGAAAAGTAAGTGCACCCCCTATCCCGTGTGTGAAAAGTAAGCGCACTCTCAGTCCCGTGTGTGAAAAGTAAGCGCACCCCAGGTCCCATGGGTGAAAAGTAAGTGCACCCCCGGTCCCATGTGTGAAAAGTAAGTGCACCCCAGGTCCCGTGGGTGAAAAGTAAGTGCACCCCCGGTGCCGTGGCTGAAAAGTAAGTGCACCCCCGGTCCCGTGGTTGAAAAGTAAGTGCACCCTCGGTCCTGTGGGTGAAAAGTAAGTGCACCCCCGGTCCCATGGGTGAAAAGTAAGTGCACCCCCGGTCCCATGGGTGAAAAGTAAGTGCACCCCCGCTGCCAAATGTGAAAAGTAAGTGCACCCCCGATCCCGTGTGTGAAAAGTAAATGCACCCTCGGTCCCGTGGGTGAAAAGTAAGTGCACCCCCGGTCCCGGGTGTGAAAAGTAAGTGCACCCCCAGTCCTTTGGGTGAAAAGTAAGTGCACCCCCTATCCCATGAGTGAAAAGTAAGTGCACCCCCGCTGCCATATGTGAAAAGTAAGTGCACCCCCGATTCCGTGTGTGAAAAGTAAGTGCACTCTCGGTCCCTTGGGTGAAAAGTAAGTGCACCCCTTTTCCCGTGAGTGAAAAGTTAGTGCACCCCCGCTGCCATATGTGAAAAGTAAGTGCACCCCCGGTCCCGTGTGTGAAAAGTAAGTGCACCCCCTATCCCGTGAGTGAAAACTAAGTGCACCCCCGGTCCCTTGGGTGAAAATTAAGTGCACCCCCTATCCCGTGTGTGAAAAGTAAGTGCACTCTCAGTCCCGTGTGTGAAAAGTAAGCGCACCCCAGGTCCCATGGGTGAAAAGTAAGTGCACCCCCGGTCCCATGTGTGAAAAGTAAGTGCACCCCAGGTCCCGTGGGTAAAAAGTAAGTGCACCCCCGGTTCTGGGTGTGAAAAGTAAGTGCACCCCCGATCCCGTGGCTGAAAAGTAAGTGCACCCCCGGTCCCGTGTGTGAAAAGTAAGTGCACCCCCGGTCCCATGGGTGAAAAGTAAGTGCACCCCCGCTGCCATATGTGAAAAGTAAGTGCACCCCCGATCCCGTGTGTGAAAAGTAAGTGCACCCCCGGTCCCGTGTGTGAAAAGTAAGTGCACCTTCTATCCCGTGAGTGAAATCTAAGTGCACCCCCGGTCCCTTGGGTGAAAAGTAAGTGCACCCCCTATCCCGTGTGTGAAAAGTAAGTGCACTCTCAGTCCCGTGTGTGAAAAGTAAGCGCACCCCAGGTCCCATGGGTGAAAAGTAAGTGCACCCCCGGTCCCATGTGTGAAAAGTAAGTGCACCCCAGGTCCCGTGGGTGAAAAGTAAGTGCACCCCCGGTTCTGGGTGTGAAAAGTAAGTGCACCCCCGATCCCGTGGCTGAAAAGTAAGTGCACCCCCGGTCCCGTGGGTGAAAAGTAAGTGCACCCTCGGTCCTGTGGGTGAACAGTAAGTGCACCCCCGGTCCCATGGGTGAAAAGTAAGTGCACCCCCGCTGCCATATGTGAAAAGTAAGTGCACCCCCGATCCCGTGTGTGAAAAGTAAATGCACCCTCGGTCCCGTGGGTGAAAAGTAAGTGCACTCCCGCTGCCATATGTGAAAAGTAAGTGCACCCCCGATCCCGTGTATGAAAATTAAGTGCACCCCCGGTCCCGTGTGTGAAAAGTAAGTGCACCCCCTATCCCGTGAGTGAAAACTAAGTGCACCCCCGGTCCCTTGGGTGAAAAGTAAGTGCACCCCCTATCCCGTGTGTGAAAAGTAAGCGCACTCTCAGTCCCGTGTGTGAAAAGTAAGCGCACCCCAGGTCCCATGGGTGAAAAGTAAGTGCACCCCCGGTCCCATGTGTGAAAAGTAAGTGCACCCCAGGTCCCGTGGGTGAAAAGTAAGTGCACCCCCGGTGCCGTGGCTGAAAAGTAAGTGCACCCCCGGTCCCGTGGTTGAAAAGTAAGTGCACCCTCGGTCCTGTGGGTGAAAAGTAAGTGCACCCCCGGTCCCATGGGTGAAAAGTAAGTGCACCCCCGGTCCCATGGGTGAAAAGTAAGTGCACCCCCGCTGCCAAATGTGAAAAGTAAGTGCACCCCCGATCCCGTGTGTGAAAAGTAAATGCACCCTCGGTCCCGTGGGTGAAAAGTAAGTGCACCCCCGGTCCCGGGTGTGAAAAGTAAGTGCACCCCCAGTCCTTTGGGTGAAAAGTAAGTGCACCCCCTATCCCATGAGTGAAAAGTAAGTGCACCCCCGCTGCCATATGTGAAAAGTAAGTGCACCCCCGATTCCGTGTGTGAAAAGTAAGTGCACTCTCGGTCCCTTGGGTGAAAAGTAAGTGCACCCCTTTTCCCGTGAGTGAAAAGTTAGTGCACCCCCGCTGCCATATGTGAAAAGTAAGTGCACCCCCGGTCCCGTGTGTGAAAAGTAAGTGCACCCCCTATCCCGTGAGTGAAAACTAAGTGCACCCCCGGTCCCTTGGGTGAAAATTAAGTGCACCCCCTATCCCGTGTGTGAAAAGTAAGTGCACTCTCAGTCCCGTGTGTGAAAAGTAAGCGCACCCCAGGTCCCATGGGTGAAAAGTAAGTGCACCCCCGGTCCCATGTGTGAAAAGTAAGTGCACCCCAGGTCCCGTGGGTAAAAAGTAAGTGCACCCCCGGTTCTGGGTGTGAAAAGTAAGTGCACCCCCGATCCCGTGGCTGAAAAGTAAGTGCACCCCCGGTCCCGTGTGTGAAAAGTAAGTGCACCCCCGGTCCCATGGGTGAAAAGTAAGTGCACCCCCGCTGCCATATGTGAAAAGTAAGTGCACCCCCGATCCCGTGTGTGAAAAGTAAGTGCACCCCCGGTCCCGTGTGTGAAAAGTAAGTGCACCTTCTATCCCGTGAGTGAAATCTAAGTGCACCCCCGGTCCCTTGGGTGAAAAGTAAGTGCACCCCCTATCCCGTGTGTGAAAAGTAAGTGCACTCTCAGTCCCGTGTGTGAAAAGTAAGCGCACCCCAGGTCCCATGGGTGAAAAGTAAGTGCACCCCCGGTCCCATGTGTGAAAAGTAAGTGCACCCCAGGTCCCGTGGGTGAAAAGTAAGTGCACCCCCGGTTCTGGGTGTGAAAAGTAAGTGCACCCCCGATCCCGTGGCTGAAAAGTAAGTGCACCCCCGGTCCCGTGGGTGAAAAGTAAGTGCACCCTCGGTCCTGTGGGTGAAAAGTAAGTGCACCCCCGGTCCCATGGGTGAAAAGTAAGTGCACCCCCGCTGCCATATGTGAAAAGTAAGTGCACCCCCGATCCCATGTGTGAAAAGTAAATGCACCCTCGGTCCCGTGGGTGAAAAGTAAGTGCAGCCTCGGTCCCGTGGGTGAAAAGTAAGTGCACCCCCGGTCCCGGGTGTGAAAAGTAAGTGCACCCCCGGTCCTTTGGGTGAAAAGTAAGTGCACCCCCTATCCCGTGAGTGAAAAGTAAGTGCACCCTCGCTGCCATATGTGAAAAGTAAGTGCACCCCCGATTCCGTGTGTGAAAAGTAAGTGCACCCTCGGTCCCGTGGGTGAAAAATAAGTGCACCCTCGGTCCCGTGGGTGAAAAGTAAGTGCACTTCCGGTCCCGTGTGTGAAAAGTAAGTGCACCCCCGGTCCCGGGTGGGGAAAGTAAGTGCATCCCCGGTCCCTTGGGTGAAAATTAAGTGCACCCCCTATCCCGTGTGTGAAAAGTAAGTGCACTCTCAGTCCCGTGTGTGAAAAGTAAGCGCACCCCAGGTCCCATGGGTGAAAAGTAAGTGCACCCCCGGTCCCATGTGTGAAAAGTAAGTGCACCCCAGGTCCCGTGGGTGAAAAGTAAGTGCACCCCCGGTTCTGGGTGTGAAAAGTAAGTGCACCCCCGATCCCGTGGCTGAAAAGTAAGTGCACCCCCGGTCCCGTGGGTGAAAAGTAAGTGCACCCTCGGTCCTGTGGGTGAAAAGTAAGTGCACCCCCGGTCCCATGGGTGAAAAGTAAGTGCACCCCCGCTGCCATATGTGAAAAGTAAGTGCACCCCCGATCCCATGTGTGAAAAGTAAATGCACCCTCGGTCCCGTGGGTGAAAAGTAAGTGCAGCCTCGGTCCCGTGGGTGAAAAGTAAGTGCACCCCCGGTCCCGGGTGTGAAAAGTAAGTGCACCCCCGGTCCTTTGGGTGAAAAGTAAGTGCACCCCCTATCCCGTGAGTGAAAAGTAAGTGCACCCTCGCTGCCATATGTGAAAAGTAAGTGCACCCCCGATTCCGTGTGTGAAAAGTAAGTGCACCCTCGGTCCCGTGGGTGAAAAATAAGTGCACCCTCGGTCCCGTGGGTGAAAAGTAAGTGCACTTCCGGTCCCGTGTGTGAAAAGTAAGTGCACCCCCGGTCCCGGGTGGGGAAAGTAAGTGCATCCCCGGTCCCTTGGGTGAAAATTAAGTGCACCCCCTATCCCGTGTGTGAAAAGTAAGTGCACTCTCAGTCCCGTGTGTGAAAAGTAAGCGCACCCCAGGTCCCATGGGTGAAAAGTAAGTGCACCCCCGGTCCCATGTGTGAAAAGTAAGTGCACTCTCAGTCCCGTGTGTGAAAAGTAAGCGCACCCCAGGTCCCATGGGTGAAAAGTAAGTGCACCCCCGGTCCCATGTGTGAAAAGTAAGTGCACCCCAGGTCCCGTGGGTGAAAAGTAAGTGCACCCCCGGTTCTGGGTGTGAAAAGTAAGTGCACCCTCGATCCCGTGGCTGAAAAGTAAGTGCACCCCCGTCCCGTGGGTGAAAAGTAAGTGCACCCCCGGTCCCATGGGTGAAAAGTAAGTGCACCCCCGCTGCCAAATGTGAAAAGTAAGTGCACCCCCGATCCCGTGTGTGAAAAGTAAATGCACCCTCGGTCCCGTGGGTGAAAAGTAAGTGCAGCCTCGGTCCCGTGGGTGAAAAGTAAGTGCACCCCCGGTCCCGGGTGTGAAAAGTAAGTGCACCCCCGGTCCTTTGGATGAAAAGTAAGTGCACCCCCTATCCCATGAGTGAAAAGTAAGTGCACCCCCGCTGCCATATGTGAAAAGTAAGTGCACCCCCGATTCCGTGTGTGAAAAGTAAGTGCACTCTCGGTCCCTTGGGTGAAAAGTAAGTGCACCCCCTATCCCGTGAGTGAAAACTAAGTGCACCCCCGGTCCCTTGGGTGAAAATTAAGTGCACCCCCTATCCCGTGTGTGAAAAGTAAGTGCACTCTCAGTCCCGTGTGTGAAAAGTAAGCGCACCCCAGGTCCCATGGGTGAAAAGTAAGTGCACCCCCGGTCCCATGTGTGAAAAGTAAGTGCACCCCAGGTCCCGTGGGTAAAAAGTAAGTGCACCCCCGGTTCTGGGTGTGAAAAGTAAGTGCACCCCCGATCCCGTGGCTGAAAAGTAAGTGCACCCCCGGTCCCGTGGGTGAAAAGTAAGTGCACCCTCGGTCCTGTGGGTGAAAAGTAAGTGCACCCCCGGTCCCATGGGTGAAAAGTAAGTGCACCCCCGCTGCCATATGTGAAAAGTAAGTGCACCCCCGATCCCGTGTGTGAAAATTAAGTGCACCCCCGGTCCCGTGTGTGAAAAGTAAGTGCACCCCCTATCCCGTGAGTGAAAACTAAGTGCACCCCCGGTCCCGTGGGTGAAAAGTAAGTGCACCCTCGGTCCTGTGGGTGAACAGTAAGTGCACCCCCGGTCCCATGGGTGAAAAGTAAGTGCACCCCCGCTGCCATATGTGAAAAGTAAGTGCACCCCCGATCCCGTGTGTGAAAAGTAAATGCACCCTCGGTCCCGTGGGTGAAAAGTAAGTGAACTCCCGCTGCCATATGTGAAAAGTAAGTGCACCCCCGATCCCGTGTGTGAAAAGTAAGTGCACCCCCGGTCCCGTGTGTGAAAAGTAAGTGCACCCCCTATCCCGTGAGTGAAAACTAAGTGCACCCCAGGTCCCTTGGGTGAAAAGTAAGTGCACCCCCTATCCCGTGTGTGAAAAGTAAGCGCACTCTCAGTCCCGTGTGTGAAAAGTAAGCGCACCCCAGGTCCCATGGGTGAAAAGTAAGTGCACCCCCGGTCCCATGTGTGAAAAGTAAGTGCACCCCAGGTCCCGTGGGTGAAAAGTAAGTGCACCCCCGGTTCTGGGTGTGAAAAGTAAGTGCACCCCCGATCCCGTGGCTGAAAAGTAAGTGCACCCCCGGTCCCGTGGTTGAAAAGTAAGTGCACCCTCGGTCCTGTGGGTGAAAAGTAAGTGCACCCCCGGTCCCATGGGTGAAAAGTAAGTGCACCCCCGGTCCCATGGGTGAAAAGTAAGTGCACCCCCGCTGCCAAATGTGAAAAGTAAGTGCACCCCCGATCCCGTGTGTGAAAAGTAAATGCACCCTCGGTCCCGTGGGTGAAAAGTAAGTGCAGCCTCGGTCCCGTGGGTGAAAAGTAAGTGCACCCCCGGTCCCGGGTGTGAAAAGTAAGTGCACCCCCAGTCCTTTGGGTGAAAAGTAAGTGCACCCCCTATCCCATGAGTGAAAAGTAAGTGCACCCCCGCTGCCATATGTGAAAAGTAAGTGCACCCCCGATTCCGTGTGTGAAAAGTAAGTGCACTCTCGGTCCCTTGGGTGAAAAGTAAGTGCACCCCTTATCCCGTGAGTGAAAAGTTAGTGCACCCCCGCTGCCATATGTGAAAAGTAAGTGCACCCCCGGTCCCGTGTGTGAAAAGTAAGTGCACCCCCTATCCCGTGAGTGAAAACTAAGTGCACCCCCGGTCCCTTGGGTGAAAATTAAGTGCACCCCCTATCCCGTGTGTGAAAAGTAAGTGCACTCTCAGTCCCGTGTGTGAAAAGTAAGCGCACCCCAGGTCCCATGAGTGAAAAGTAAGTGCACCCCCGGTCCCATGTGTGAAAAGTAAGTGCACCCCCTATCCCGTGTGTGAAAAGTAAGCGCACTCTCAGTCCCGTGTGTGAAAAGTAAGCGCACCCCAGGTCCCATGGGTGAAAAGTAAGTGCACCCCCGGTCCCATGTGTGAAAAGTAAGTGCACCCCAGGTCCCGTGGGTGAAAAGTAAGTGCACCCCCGGTTCTGGGTGTGAAAAGTAAGTGCACCCCCGGTCCCGTGGCTGAAAAGTAAGTGCACCCCCGGTCCCGTGGTTGAAAAGTAAGTGCACCCTCGGTCCTGTGGGTGAAAAGTAAGTGCACCCCCGGTCCCATGGGTGAAAAGTAAGTGCACCCCCGGTCCCATGGGTGAAAAGTAAGTGCACCCCCGCTGCCAAATGTGAAAAGTAAGTGCACCCCCGATCCCGTGTGTGAAAAGTAAATGCACCCTCGGTCCCGTGGGTGAAAAGTAAGTGCACCCCCGGTCCCGGGTGTGAAAAGTAAGTGCACCCCCAGTCCTTTGGGTGAAAAGTAAGTGCACCCCCTATCCCATGAGTGAAAAGTAAGTGCACCCCCGCTGCCATATGTGAAAAGTAAGTGCACCCCCGATTCCGTGTGTGAAAAGTAAGTGCACTCTCGGTCCCTTGGGTGAAAAGTAAGTGCACCCCTTATCCCGTGAGTGAAAAGTTAGTGCACCCCCGCTGCCATATGTGAAAAGTAAGTGCACCCCCGGTCCCGTGTGTGAAAAGTAAGTGCACCCCCTATCCCGTGAGTGAAAACTAAGTGCACCCCCGGTCCCTTGGGTGAAAATTAAGTGCACCCCCTATCCCGTGTGTGAAAAGTAAGTGCACTCTCAGTCCCGTGTGTGAAAAGTAAGCGCACCCCAGGTCCCATGGGTGAAAAGTAAGTGCACCCCCGGTCCCATGTGTGAAAAGTAAGTGCACCCCAGGTCCCGTGGGTAAAAAGTAAGTGCACCCCCGGTTCTGGGTGTGAAAAGTAAGTGCACCCCCGATCCCGTGGCTGAAAAGTAAGTGCACCCCCGGTCCCGTGTGTGAAAAGTAAGTGCACCCCCGGTCCCATGGGTGAAAAGTAAGTGCACCCCCGCTGCCATATGTGAAAAGTAAGTGCACCCCCGATCCCGTGTGTGAAAAGTAAGTGCACCCCCGGTCCCGTGTGTGAAAAGTAAGTGCACCTTCTATCCCGTGAGTGAAATCTAAGTGCACCCCCGGTCCCTTGGGTGAAAAGTAAGTGCACCCCCTATCCCGTGTGTGAAAAGTAAGTGCACTCTCAGTCCCGTGTGTGAAAAGTAAGCGCACCCCAGGTCCCATGGGTGAAAAGTAAGTGCACCCCCGGTCCCATGTGTGAAAAGTAAGTGCACCCCAGGTCCCGTGGGTGAAAAGTAAGTGCACCCCCGGTTCTGGGTGTGAAAAGTAAGTGCACCCCCGATCCCGTGGCTGAAAAGTAAGTGCACCCCCGGTCCCGTGGGTGAAAAGTAAGTGCACCCTCGGTCCTGTGGGTGAAAAGTAAGTGCACCCCCGGTCCCATGGGTGAAAAGTAAGTGCACCCCCGCTGCCATATGTGAAAAGTAAGTGCACCCCCGATCCCATGTGTGAAAAGTAAATGCACCCTCGGTCCCGTGGGTGAAAAGTAAGTGCAGCCTCGGTCCCGTGGGTGAAAAGTAAGTGCACCCCCGGTCCCGGGTGTGAAAAGTAAGTGCACCCCCGGTCCTTTGGGTGAAAAGTAAGTGCACCCCCTATCCCGTGAGTGAAAAGTAAGTGCACCCCCGCTGCCATATGTGAAAAGTAAGTGCACCCTCGGTCCCGTGGGTGAAAAATAAGTGCACCCTCGGTCCCGTGGGTGAAAAGTAAATGCACTTCCGGTCCCGTGTGTGAAAAGTAAGTGCACCCCCGGTCCCGGGTGGGGAAAGTAAGTGCATCCCCGGTCCCTTGGGTGAAAATTAAGTGCACCCCCTATCCCGTGTGTGAAAAGTAAGTGCACTCTCAGTCCCGTGTGTGAAAAGTAAGCGCACCCCAGGTCCCATGGGTGAAAAGTAAGTGCACCCCCGGTCCCATGTGTGAAAAGTAAGTGCACTCTCAGTCCCGTGTGTGAAAAGTAAGCGCACCCCAGGTCCCATGGGTGAAAAGTAAGTGCACCCCCGGTCCCATGTGTGAAAAGTAAGTGCACCCCAGGTCCCGTGGGTGTAAAGTAAGTGCACCCCCGGTTCTGGGTGTGAAAAGTAAGTGCACCCTCGATCCCGTGTGTGAAAAGTAAATGCACCCTCGGTCCCGTGGGTGAAAAGTAAGTGCACTCCCGCTGCCATATGTGAAAAGTAAGTGCACCCCCGATCCCGTGTGTGAAAAGTAAGTGCACCCCCGGTCCCGTGTGTGAAAAGTAAGTGCACCCCCTATCCCGTGAGTGAAAACTAAGTGCACCCCAGGTCCCTTGGGTGAAAAGTAAGTGCTCCCCCTATCCCGTGTGTGAAAAGTAAGTGCACTCTCAGTCCCGTGTGTGAAAAGTAAGCGCACCCCAGGTCCCATGGGTGAAAAGTAAGTGCACCCCCGGTCCCATGTGTGAAAAGTAAGTGCACCCCCGGTCCCATGTGTGAAAAGTAAGTGCACCCCCGGTTCTGGGTGTGAAAAGTAAGTGCACCCCCGATCCCGTGGCTGAAAAGTAAGTGCACCCCCGGTCCCGTGGGTGAAAAGTAAGTGCACCCTCGGTCCTGTGGGTGAAAAGTAAGTGCACCCCCGGTCCCATGGGTGAAAAGTAAGTGCACCCCCGCTGCCATATGTGAAAAGTAAGTGCACCCCCGATCCCATGTGTGAAAAGTAAATGCACCCTCGGTCCCGTGGGTGAAAAGTAAGTGCAGCCTCGGTCCCGTGGGTGAAAAGTAAGTGCACCCCCGGTCCCGGGTGTGAAAAGTAAGTGCACCCCCGGTCCTTTGGGTGAAAAGTAAGTGCACCCCCTATCCCGTGAGTGAAAAGTAAGTGCACCCCCGCTGCCATATGTGAAAAGTAAGTGCACCCCCGATTCCGTGTGTGAAAAGTAAGTGCACCCTCGGTCCCGTGGGTGAAAAATAAGTGCACCCTCGGTCCCGTGGGTGAAAAGTAAGTGCACTTCCGGTCCCGTGTGTGAAAAGTAAGTGCACCCCCGGTCCCGGGTGGGGAAAGTAAGTGCATCCCCGGTCCCTTGGGTGAAAATTAAGTGCACCCCCTATCCCGTGTGTGAAAAGTAAGTGCACTCTCAGTCCCGTGTGTGAAAAGTAAGCGCACCCCAGGTCCCATGGGTGAAAAGTAAGTGCACCCCCGGTCCCATGTGTGAAAAGTAAGTGCACCCCAGGTCCCGTGGGTGAAAAGTAAGTGCACCCCCGGTTCTGGGTGTGAAAAGTAAGTGCACCCTCGATCCCGTGGCTGAAAAGTAAGTGCACCCCCGTCCCGTGGGTGAAAAGTAAGTGCACCCCCGGTCCCATGGGTGAAAAGTAAGTGCACCCCCGCTGCCAAATGTGAAAAGTAAGTGCACCCCCGATCCCGTGTGTGAAAAGTAAATGCACCCTCGGTCCCGTGGGTGAAAAGTAAGTGCAGCCTCGGTCCCGTGGGTGAAAAGTAAGTGCACCCCCGGTCCCGGGTGTGAAAAGTAAGTGCACCCCCGGTCCTTTGGGTGAAAAGTAAGTGCACCCCCTATCCCATGAGTGAAAAGTAAGTGCACCCCCGCTGCCATATGTGAAAAGTAAGTGCACCCCCGATTCCGTGTGTGAAAAGTAAGTGCACTCTCGGTCCCTTGGGTGAAAAGTAAGTGCACCCCCTATCCCGTGAGTGAAAACTAAGTGCACCCCCGGTCCCTTGGGTGAAAATTAAGTGCACCCCCTATCCCGTGTGTGAAAAGTAAGCGCACCCCAGGTCCCATGGGTGAAAAGTAAGTGCACCCCCGGTCCCATGTGTGAAAAGTAAGTGCACCCCAGGTCCCGTGGGTGAAAAGTAAGTGCACCCCCGGTTCTGGGTGTGAAAAGTAAGTGCACCCCCGATCCCGTGGCTGAAAAGTAAGTGCACCCCCGGTCCCGTGGGTGAAAAGTAAGTGCACCCTCGGTCCTGTGGGTGAAAAGTAAGTGCACCCCCGGTCCCATGGGTGAAAAGTAAGTGCACCCCCGCTGCCATATGTGAAAAGTAAGTGCACCCCCGATCCCATGTGTGAAAAGTAAATGCACCCTCGGTCCCGTGGGTGAAAAGTAAGTGCAGCCTCGGTCCCGTGGGTGAAAAGTAAGTGCACCCCCGGTCCCGGGTGTGAAAAGTAAGTGCACCCCCGGTCCTTTGGGTGAAAAGTAAGTGCACCCCCTATCCCGTGAGTGAAAAGTAAGTGCACCCCCGCTGCCATATGTGAAAAGTAAGTGCACCCTCGGTCCCGTGGGTGAAAAATAAGTGCACCCTCGGTCCCGTGGGTGAAAAGTAAGTGCACTTCCGGTCCCGTGTGTGAAAAGTAAGTGCACCCCCGGTCCCGGGTGGGGAAAGTAAGTGCATCCCCGGTCCCTTGGGTGAAAATTAAGTGCACCCCCTATCCCGTGTGTGAAAAGTAAGTGCACTCTCAGTCCCGTGTGTGAAAAGTAAGCGCACCCCAGGTCCCATGGGTGAAAAGTAAGTGCACCCCCGGTCCCATGTGTGAAAAGTAAGTGCACTCTCAGTCCCGTGTGTGAAAAGTAAGCGCACCCCAGGTCCCATGGGTGAAAAGTAAGTGCACCCCCGGTCCCATGTGTGAAAAGTAAGTGCACCCCAGGTCCCGTGGGTGAAAAGTAAGTGCACCCCCGGTTCTGGGTGTGAAAAGTAAGTGCACCCTCGATCCCGTGTGTGAAAAGTAAATGCACCCTCGGTCCCGTGGGTGAAAAGTAAGTGCACTCCCGCTGCCATATGTGAAAAGTAAGTGCACCCCCGATCCCGTGTGTGAAAAGTAAGTGCACCCCCGGTCCCGTGTGTGAAAAGTAAGTGCACCCCCTATCCCGTGAGTGAAAACTAAGTGCACCCCAGGTCCCTTGGGTGAAAAGTAAGTGCACCCCCTATCCCGTGTGTGAAAAGTAAGTGCACTCTCAGTCCCGTGTGTGAAAAGTAAGCGCACCCCAGGTCCCATGGGTGAAAAGTAAGTGCACCCCCGGTCCCATGTGTGAAAAGTAAGTGCACCCCAGGTCCCGTGGGTGAAAAGTAAGTGCACCCCCGGTTCTGGGTGTGAAAAGTAAGTGCACCCCCGATCCCGTGGCTGAAAAGTAAGTGCACCCCCGGTCCCGTGGGTGAAAAGTAAGTGCACCCTCGGTCCTGTGGGTGAAAAGTAAGTGCACCCCCGGTCCCATGGGTGAAAAGTAAGTGCACCCCCGCTGCCATATGTGAAAAGTAAGTGCACCCCCGATCCCATGTGTGAAAAGTAAATGCACCCTCGGTCCCGTGGGTGAAAAGTAAGTGCAGCCTCGGTCCCGTGGGTGAAAAGTAAGTGCACCCCCGGTCCCGGGTGTGAAAAGTAAGTGCACCCCCGGTCCTTTGGGTGAAAAGTAAGTGCACCCCCTATCCCGTGAGTGAAAAGTAAGTGCACCCCCGCTGCCATATGTGAAAAGTAAGTGCACCCCCGATTCCGTGTGTGAAAAGTAAGTGCACCCTCGGTCCCGTGGGTGAAAAATAAGTGCACCCTCGGTCCCGTGGGTGAAAAGTAAGTGCACTTCCGGTCCCGTGTGTGAAAAGTAAGTGCACCCCCGGTCCCGGGTGGGGAAAGTAAGTGCATCCCCGGTCCCTTGGGTGAAAATTAAGTGCACCCCCTATCCCGTGTGTGAAAAGTAAGTGCACTCTCAGTCCCGTGTGTGAAAAGTAAGCGCACCCCAGGTCCCATGGGTGAAAAGTAAGTGCACCCCCGGTCCCATGTGTGAAAAGTAAGTGCACCCCAGGTCCCGTGGGTGAAAAGTAAGTGCACCCCCGGTTCTGGGTGTGAAAAGTAAGTGCACCCTCGATCCCGTGGCTGAAAAGTAAGTGCACCCCCGTCCCGTGGGTGAAAAGTAAGTGCACCCCCGGTCCCATGGGTGAAAAGTAAGTGCACCCCCGCTGCCAAATGTGAAAAGTAAGTGCACCCCCGATCCCGTGTGTGAAAAGTAAATGCACCCTCGGTCCCGTGGGTGAAAAGTAAGTGCAGCCTCGGTCCCGTGGGTGAAAAGTAAGTGCACCCCCGGTCCCGGGTGTGAAAAGTAAGTGCACCCCCGGTCCTTTGGGTGAAAAGTAAGTGCACCCCCTATCCCATGAGTGAAAAGTAAGTGCACCCCCGCTGCCATATGTGAAAAGTAAGTGCACCCCCGATTCCGTGTGTGAAAAGTAAGTGCACTCTCGGTCCCTTGGGTGAAAAGTAAGTGCACCCCCTATCCCGTGAGTGAAAACTAAGTGCACCCCCGGTCCCTTGGGTGAAAATTAAGTGCACCCCCTATCCCGTGTGTGAAAAGTAAGTGCACTCTCAGTCCCGTGTGTGAAAAGTAAGCGCACCCCAGGTCCCATGGGTGAAAAGTAAGTGCACCCCCGGTCCCATGTGTGAAAAGTAAGTGCACCCCAGGTCCCGTGGGTAAAAAGTAAGTGCACCCCCGGTTCTGGGTGTGAAAAGTAAGTGCACCCCCGATCCCGTGGCTGAAAAGTAAGTGCACCCCCGGTCCCGTGGGTGAAAAGTAAGTGCACCCTCGGTCCTGTGGGTGAAAAGTAAGTGCACCCCTGGTCCCATGGGTGAAAAGTAAGTGCACCCCCGCTGCCATATGTGAAAAGTAAGTGCACCCCCGATCCCGTGTGTGAAAATTAAGTGCACCCCCGGTCCCGTGTGTGAAAAGTAAGTGCACCCCCTATCCCGTGAGTGAAAACTAAGTGCACCCCCGGTCCCTTGGGTGAAAAGTAAGTGCACCCCCTATCCCGTGTGTGAAAAGTAAGTGCACTCTCAGTCCCGTGTGTGAAAAGTAAGCGCACCCCAGGTCCCATGGGTGAAAAGTAAGTGCACCCCCGGTCCCATGTGTGAAAAGTAAGTGCACCCCAGGTCCCGTGGGTGAAAAGTAAGTGCACCCCCGGTTCTGGGTGTGAAAAGTAAGTGCACCCCCGATCCCGTGGCTGAAAAGTAAGTGCACCCCCGGTCCCGTGGGTGAAAAGTAAGTGCACCCTCGGTCCTGTGGGTGAAAAGTAAGTGCACCCCCGGTCCCATGGGTGAAAAGTAAGTGCACCCCCGCTGCCATATGTGAAAAGTAAGTGCACCCCCGATCCCATGTGTGAAAAGTAAATGCACCCTCGGTCCCGTGGGTGAAAAGTAAGTGCACCCCCGCTGCCATATGTGAAAAGTAAGTGCACCCCCGATCCCATGTGTGAAAAGTAAATGCACCCTCGGTCCCGTGGGTGAAAAGTAAGTGCAGCCTCGGTCCCGTGGGTGAAAAGTAAGTGCACCCCCGGTCCCGGGTGTGAAAAGTAAGTGCACCCCCGGTCCTTTGGGTGAAAAGTAAGTGCACCCCCTATCCCGTGAGTGAAAAGTAAGTGCACCCCCGCTGCCATATGTGAAAAGTAAGTGCACCCCCGATTCCGTGTGTGAAAAGTAAGTGCACCCTCGGTCCCGTGGGTGAAAAATAAGTGCACCCTCGGTCCCGTGGGTGAAAAGTAAGTGCACTTCCGGTCCCGTGTGTGAAAAGTAAGTGCACCCCCGGTCCCGGGTGGGGAAAGTAAGTGCATCCCCGGTCCCTTGGGTGAAAATTAAGTGCACCCCCTATCCCGTGTGTGAAAAGTAAGTGCACTCTCAGTCCCGTGTGTGAAAAGTAAGCGCACCCCAGGTCCCATGGGTGAAAAGTAAGTGCACCCCCGGTCCCATGTGTGAAAAGTAAGTGCACCCCAGGTCCCGTGGGTGAAAAGTAAGTGCACCCCCGGTTCTGGGTGTGAAAAGTAAGTGCACCCTCGATCCCGTGGCTGAAAAGTAAGTGCACCCCCGTCCCGTGGGTGAAAAGTAAGTGCACCCCCGGTCCCATGGGTGAAAAGTAAGTGCACCCCCGCTGCCAAATGTGAAAAGTAAGTGCACCCCCGATCCCGTGTGTGAAAAGTAAATGCACCCTCGGTCCCGTGGGTGAAAAGTAAGTGCAGCCTCGGTCCCGTGGGTGAAAAGTAAGTGCACCCCCGGTCCCGGGTGTGAAAAGTAAGTGCACCCCCGGTCCTTTGGGTGAAAAGTAAGTGCACCCCCTATCCCATGAGTGAAAAGTAAGTGCACCCCCGCTGCCATATGTGAAAAGTAAGTGCACCCCCGATTCCGTGTGTGAAAAGTAAGTGCACTCTCGGTCCCTTGGGTGAAAAGTAAGTGCACCCCCTATCCCGTGAGTGAAAACTAAGTGCACCCCCGGTCCCTTGGGTGAAAATTAAGTGCACCCCCTATCCCGTGTGTGAAAAGTAAGTGCACTCTCAGTCCCGTGTGTGAAAAGTAAGCGCACCCCAGGTCCCATGGGTGAAAAGTAAGTGCACCCCCGGTCCCATGTGTGAAAAGTAAGTGCACCCCAGGTCCCGTGGGTAAAAAGTAAGTGCACCCCCGGTTCTGGGTGTGAAAAGTAAGTGCACCCCCGATCCCGTGGCTGAAAAGTAAGTGCACCCCCGGTCCCGTGGGTGAAAAGTAAGTGCACCCTCGGTCCTGTGGGTGAAAAGTAAGTGCACCCCTGGTCCCATGGGTGAAAAGTAAGTGCACCCCCGCTGCCATATGTGAAAAGTAAGTGCACCCCCGATCCCGTGTGTGAAAATTAAGTGCACCCCCGGTCCCGTGTGTGAAAAGTAAGTGCACCCCCTATCCCGTGAGTGAAAACTAAGTGCACCCCCGGTCCCTTGGGTGAAAAGTAAGTGCACCCCCTATCCCGTGTGTGAAAAGTAAGTGCACTCTCAGTCCCGTGTGTGAAAAGTAAGCGCACCCCAGGTCCCATGGGTGAAAAGTAAGTGCACCCCCGGTCCCATGTGTGAAAAGTAAGTGCACCCCAGGTCCCGTGGGTGAAAAGTAAGTGCACCCCCGGTTCTGGGTGTGAAAAGTAAGTGCACCCCCGATCCCGTGGCTGAAAAGTAAGTGCACCCCCGGTCCCGTGGGTGAAAAGTAAGTGCACCCTCGGTCCTGTGGGTGAACAGTAAGTGCACCCCCGGTCCCATGGGTGAAAAGTAAGTGCACCCCCGCTGCCATATGTGAAAAGTAAGTGCACCCCCGATCCCGTGTGTGAAAAGTAAATGCACCCTCGGTCCCGTGGGTGAAAAGTAAGTGCACTCCCGCTGCCATATGTGAAAAGTAAGTGCACCCCCGATCCCGTGTGTGAAAAGTAAGTGCACCCCCGGTCCCGTGTGTGAAAAGTAAGTGCACCCCCTATCCCGTGAGTGAAAACTAAGTGCACCCCAGGTCCCTTGGGTGAAAAGTAAGTGCACCCCCTATCCCGTGTGTGAAAAGTAAGCGCACTCTCAGTCCCGTGTGTGAAAAGTAAGCGCACCCCAGGTCCCATGGGTGAAAAGTAAGTGCACCCCCGGTCCCATGTGTGAAAAGTAAGTGCACCCCAGGTCCCGTGGGTGAAAAGTAAGTGCACCCCCGGTTCTGGGTGTGAAAAGTAAGTGCACCCCCGATCCCGTGGCTGAAAAGTAAGTGCACCCCCGGTCCCGTGGTTGAAAAGTAAGTGCACCCTCGGTCCTGTGGGTGAAAAGTAAGTGCACCCCCGGTCCCATGGGTGAAAAGTAAGTGCACCCCCGGTCCCATGGGTGAAAAGTAAGTGCACCCCCGCTGCCAAATGTGAAAAGTAAGTGCACCCCCGATCCCGTGTGTGAAAAGTAAATGCACCCTCGGTCCCGTGGGTGAAAAGTAAGTGCAGCCTCGGTCCCGTGGGTGAAAAGTAAGTGCACCCCCGGTCCCGGGTGTGAAAAGTAAGTGCACCCCCAGTCCTTTGGGTGAAAAGTAAGTGCACCCCCTATCCCATGAGTGAAAAGTAAGTGCACCCCCGCTGCCATATGTGAAAAGTAAGTGCACCCCCGATTCCGTGTGTGAAAAGTAAGTGCACTCTCGGTCCCTTGGGTGAAAAGTAAGTGCACCCCTTATCCCGTGAGTGAAAAGTTAGTGCACCCCCGCTGCCATATGTGAAAAGTAAGTGCACCCCCGGTCCCGTGTGTGAAAAGTAAGTGCACCCCCTATCCCGTGAGTGAAAACTAAGTGCACCCCCGGTCCCTTGGGTGAAAATTTAGTGCACCCCCTATCCCGTGTGTGAAAAGTAAGTGCACTCTCAGTCCCGTGTGTGAAAAGTAAGCGCACCCCAGGTCCCATGAGTGAAAAGTAAGTGCACCCCCGGTCCCATGTGTGAAAAGTAAGTGCACCCCAGGTCCCGTGGGTAAAAAGTAAGTGCACCCCCGGTTCTGGGTGTGAAAAGTAAGTGCACCCCCGATCCCGTGGCTGAAAAGTAAGTGCACCCCCGGTCCCGTGTGTGAAAAGTAAGTGCACCCCCGGTCCCATGGGTGAAAAGTAAGTGCACCCCCGCTGCCATATGTGAAAAGTAAGTGCACCCCCGATCCCGTGTGTGAAAAGTAAGTGCACCCCCGGTCCCGTGTGTGAAAAGTAAGTGCACCTTCTATCCCGTGAGTGAAATCTAAGTGCACCCCCGGTCCCTTGGGTGAAAAGTAAGTGCACCCCCTATCCCGTGTGTGAAAAGTAAGTGCACTCTCAGTCCCGTGTGTGAAAAGTAAGCGCACCCCAGGTCCCATGGGTGAAAAGTAAGTGCACCCCCGGTCCCATGTGTGAAAAGTAAGTGCACCCCAGGTCCCGTGGGTGAAAAGTAAGTGCACCCCCGGTTCTGGGTGTGAAAAG
Organism: Ranitomeya imitator; assembly: GCF_032444005.1. NCBI lineage: Eukaryota > Metazoa > Chordata > Amphibia > Anura > Dendrobatidae > Ranitomeya > Ranitomeya imitator. Next base: position 109,373,384 of record NC_091288.1, on the reverse strand, counting down.
TAAGTGCACCCCCGATCCCGTGGCTGAAAAGTAAGTGCACCCCCGGTCCCGTGGGTGAAAAGTAAGTGCACCCTCGGTCCTGTGGGTGAAAAGTAAGTGCACCCCCGGTCCCGTGGGTGAAAAGTAAGTGCACCCTCGGTCCATTGGGTGAAAAGTAAGTGCACCCCCTGTCCCGTGAGTGAAAAGTAAGTGCACCCCCGCTGCCATATGTGAAAAGTAAGTGCACCCCCGATCCCGTGTGTGAAAAGTAAGTGCACCCCCGATCCCGTGTGTGAAAAGTAAGTGCACCCCCGGTCCCTTGTGAGAAAAGTAAGTGCACCCCCGGTCCCGGGTGGGAAAAGTAAGTGCACCCCCGGTCCCGTGGGTGAAAAGTAAGTGCACCCCCGGTCCCGGGTGTGAAAAGTATGTGCACCCCCAGTCCCGAGTGTGAAAAGTAAGCGCACCCCAAGTCCCGTGGGTGAAAAGTAATTGCTCCCCCGCCCCCCAAATCGGCCCCTGAGGGGCCCCGCCAACCAAATCGGCCCCTGAGGGGTCCCGCCCACCAAATCGGCCCCTGAGGGGCCCCGCCCACCAAATCGGACCCTGAGGTGCCCCACCCACCAAATCGGACCCTGAGGGGCCCCGCCCACCATATCGGACCCTGAGGGGCCCCGCCCACCAAATCGGACCCTGAGGGGCCCCGCCCACCAAATCGGACCCTGAGGGGCCCCGCCCACCAAATCGGACCCTGAGGGGCCCCACCCACCAAATCGGCCCCTGAGGGGCCTCGCCCACCAAATCGGCTCCTGAGGGGCCCCACCCACCAAATTGGCCCCTGAGGGGCCCCGCCCACCAAATCGGCTCCTGAGAGGCCCCGCCCACCAAATTGGCTCCTGAGGGGCCCCGCCCACCAAATTGGCCCCTGAGAAGCCCTGCCAACCATATCGGACCCTGAGGGGCCCCGCCCACTATATCGGCCCCTGAGGGGCTCCGCCCACCAAATCGGCCCCTAAGTGGCCCCGTCCACCAAATCGGACCCTGAGGGACCCCACCCACCAAATCGGCCCCTAAGTGGCCCCGCCCACCAAATCGGCCCCTGAGAGGCCCCGCCCTCCAAATCGGCCCCTGAGGGGCCCCGCCAACCAAATCGGCCCCTGAGGGGCCCCGCGCACCAAATCAGCCCCTGAGGGGCCCCGCCCACCAAATCGACCTCTGAGGGGCCCTGCCCACCAAATTGTCCCCTAAGGGGCCCCGCCCACCAAATCGGCTACTGAGGGGCCCCGCCCACCAAATTGGCCCCTGAGGGGCCCCGCCCACCAAATCGGCTTTTGAGGGGCCCCGCCCACCAAATCTGCTCCTGAGGGGCCCCGCCCACCAAATTGGCCCCGCCCACCAAATTGGCCCCTGAGGGGCCCCGCCCACCAAATCGGCTCGTGAGGGGCCCCGCCCACCAAATTGGCTCCTGAGGGGCCCCGCCCACCAAATTGGCCCCTGAGGGGCCCTGCCAACCATATCGGACCCTGAGGGGCCCCGCCCACCAAATCGGCCCCTGAGGGGCTCCGCCCACCAAATAGGACCCTGAGGGGCCCCGCCCACCAAGTCAGACCCTGAGGGATCCCGCCATCCAAATCGGACCCTGAGGGGCCCCGCCCACCAAATCGGCCCCTGAGGGGCCCTGCCAACCAAATCGGACCCTGAGGGGCTCCACCCACCAAATCGGACCCTGAGGGGCCCCGCCCACCAAGTCGGACCCTGAGGGACCCCGCCAACCAAATCGGACCCTGAGGGGCCCCACCCACCAAACCGGACCCTGAGGGGCCCCGCCCACCAAATCGGACCCTGAGTGGCCCCGCCCACCAAATCAGCGCCTGAAGGTCACCCAAGTGTGAAAGTCTTGCAGGGGCAGCCCGGGCACCATCCCAAAGCACTATCTGTAGTTCCTACAGGAAATACACATCTAGTTCTTCTTATTATAGTGCTTTGGCACAAAGCACTATATTGTTATTCCACCGTAGTAAACTTCTTATTATAGTGCTTTGTAAAAAGCACTATATTGTTATTCCACCGTAGACAACTTCTTATTATAGTGCTTTGTAAAAAGCACTATATTGTTATTCCACCGTAGACAACTTCTTATTATAGTGCTTTGGAACAAAGCACTATATTGTTATTCCCCCGTAGACAACTTCTTATTCTTCTTATTCTTATTATTATTAGGCTTTTTTCCGCAATTAATGCGGCCCAAACCGCTGCACGCACAGACTCCAGTGAGGTGTCATTTCGAAGCCAGCGTCCACGAGAGGTGTGCTAAGTATTTTTCGTGTCGATCGGATTTGTAGTTTTGGCGCAATTAACGTTTGAAAATTGTTTTTCTCTCATTGGAATGCATTGCCAATGCATTTCAATAGGGAAATTTTGCCATAAGGTATAATGGCTGATTACTGAGGCAATTTAAAAAATAACTGCCAACTGCCACCTGGCTGATCAGCTCATTGATATGCGAAGCCAGACCCAGTTACTATGCCAACGCCTACGAACTCTACATGACCCCACCAGGACACAGTTTTGCCAGATAATATTAGCTCTTAAAGTGACCCGCACACCAAATCTGACCCTGAGGTGCCCAGTGCACCCCCGATCCCGTCTGTGAAAAGTAAGTGCACCCCCGGTCCCGTGGGTGAAAAGTAAGTGCACCCCCGGTCCTATGGGTGAAAAGTAAGTGCACCCCCGATCCCGTGGGTGAAAACTAAGTGCACCCCTGGTCCCGTGGGTGAAAAGTAAGTGCACACAGGTCCCGTGTGTGAAAAAGTAAGTGCGCCCCCACCCCCCAAATCGGACCCAGAGTGACCCCGCCCACCAAATCGGACCCAGAGTGACCCCGCCCACCAAATCGGACCCAGAGTGACCCCGCCCCCCAAATCGGACCCAGAGTGACCCCGCCCCCCAAATCGGACCCAGAGTGACCCCGCCCCCCAAATCGGACCCAGAGTGACCCCGCCCACCAAATCGGACCCAGAGTGACCCCGCCCACCAAATCGGACCCAGAGTGACCCCGCCCACCAAATCGGACCCAGAGTGACCCCGCCCACCAAATCGGACCCAGAGTGACCCCGCCCACCAAATCGGACCCAGAGTGACCCCGCCCACCAAATCGGACCCAGAGTGACCCCGCCCACCAAATCGGACCCAGAGTGACCCCGCCCACCAAATCGGACCCAGAGTGACCCCGCCCACCAAATCGGACCCAGAGTGACCCCGCCCACCAAATCGGACCCAGAGTGGCCCCGCCCACCAAATCGGACCCAGAGGGGCCCCGCCCACCAAATCGGACCCTGAGGGGCCCCGCCCACCAAATCGGACCCTGAGGTGCCCCGCCCACCAAATCGGACCCTGAGGGGCCCCGCCCACCAAATCGGACCCTGAGGGGCCCCGCCCACCAAATCGGACCCTGAGGGGCCCCGCCCACCAAATCAGCACCTGAAGGGCACCCAAGTGTGAAAGTCTTGCAGGGGTAGCCCGGGCACCATTCCAAAGCACTATCTGTAGTTCCTTCAGGAAATACACATCTAGTTCTTATTATAGTGCTTTTGTAAAAAGCACTATATTGTTATTCCCCCGTAGACAACTTCTTCTTATTATTATAGTGCTTTTGTAAAAAGCACTATATTGTTATTCCACCGTAGACAACTTCTTATTCTTATTCTTATTATTATTCAGTCCGCAATTAATGCGGCCCGAACCGCTGCACGCACAGACACCAGTGAGGTGTCATTTCGAAGCCAGCGTCCCCAAGAGGTGTGCTAAGTATTTTTCGTGTCGATCCGATTTGTAGTTTTGGCGCAATTGGCGTTTGAAAATTTTGTCTCAATGCATTTCAATGGGGAGATCTTGCCACAAGCTTATAATGGCAGTTATTTTGAAATTGCCTCAGAAATCAGCCCAACTGCCACCTGGCTGATTAGCTCATTGATATGCGAAGTAAGACCCAGTTACTATGCCAACGCCTACGAACTCTACATGACCCCACCAGGACACAGTTTTGCCAGATAATATCAGCTCTTAAAGTGACCCGCACACCAAATGTGACCCAGAGTGACCCCGCCCACCAAATGTGACCCAGAGTGACCCCGCCCACCGAATGTGACCCAGAGTGACCCCGCCCACCGAATGTGACCCAGAGTGACCCCGCCCACCGAATGTGACCCAGAGTGACCCCGCCCACCAAATGTGACCCAGAGTGACCCCGCCCACCAAATGTGACCCAGAGTGACCCCGCCCACCAAATGTGACCCAGAGTGACCCCGCCCACCAAATGTGACCCAGAGTGACCCCGCCCACCAAATGTGACCCAGAGTGACCCCGCCCACCAAATGTGACCCAGAGTGACCCCGCCCACCAAATGTGACCCAGAGTGACCCCGCCCACCAAATGTGACCCAGAGTGACCCCGCCCACCAAATGTGACCCAGAGTGACCCCGCCCACCAAATGTGACCCAGAGTGACCCTGCCCACCAAATGTGACCCAGAGGTGCCCCGCCCACCAAATCTGACCGAGGTGCCCCGCCCACCAAATCTGACCCAGAGGTGCTCTGCCCACCAAATCTGACCCAGAGTGGCCCCGCCCACCAAATCTGACCCAGAGTGGCCCCGCCCACCAAATCGGACCCAGAGTGGTCCCGTCTACCAAATCGGACACAGAGTGGCCCCGCCCACCAAATCATCCCCTGAAGGGCCCCGCCCACCAAACCAGCGCCTGAAGGGCACCCAAGTGTGAAAGTCTTGCAGGGGCAGCCCGGGCACCATTACAAAGCACTATCTGTAGTTCCTTCAGGAAATACCCATCTAGTTATAGTGCTTTTGTAAAAAGCACTATATTGTTATTCCCCCGTAGACAACTTATTCTTCTTATTATTATTCAGTCCGCAATTAATGCGGCCCGAACCGCTGCACGCACAGACTCCAGTGAGGTGTCATTTCGAAGCCAGCGTTCCTGGGAGGTGTGCTAAGTATTTTTCGTGTCGATCGGATTTGTAGTTTTGGCGCAATTTGCGTTTGAAAATGTTGTCTCAATGCATTTCAATAGGGAAATCTTGCCATAAGCTTATAATGGCAGTTATTTGGAAATTGCCTCAGAAATCAGCCCAACTGCCACCTGGCTGATTAGCTCATTGATATGCGAAGTCAGACCCAGTTACTATGCCAACGCCTACGAACTCTACATGACCCCACCAGGACACAGTTTTGCCAGATAATATCAGCTCTTAAAGTGACCCGCACACCAAATCCGACCCAGAGTGACCCCGGCCACCAAATCGGACCCAGAGTGACCCCGCCCTCCAAATGTGACCCAGAGAGACCCCGCCCATCAAATGTGACCCAGAGTGACCCCGCCCACCAAATGTGACCCAGAGTGACCCCACCCACCAAATGTGACCCAGAGTGACCCCACCCACCAAATGTGACCCAGAGTGACCCCGCCCACCAAATGTGACCCAGAGTGACCCCGCCCACCAAATGTGACCCAAAGTGACCCCGCCCACCAAATGTGACCCAGAGTGACCCCGCCCACCAAATCGGACCCAGAGTGACCCCGCCCACCAAATGTGACCCAGAGTGACCCCGCCCACCAAATGTGACCCAGAGTGACCCCGCCCACCAAATCGGACCCAGAGTGACCACGCCCACCAAATGTGACCCAGAGTGACCCCGCCCACCAAATCGGACCCAGAGTGACCCCGCCCACCAAATCGGACCCAGAGTGACCACGCCCACCAAATGTGACCCAGAGTGACCCCGCCCATCAAATCGGACCCAGAGTGACCCCGCCCACCAAATCGGACCCAGAGTGACCCCGCCCACCAAATCAGACCCAGAGTGACCCCGCCCACCAAATGTGACCCAGAGTGACCCCGCCCACCAAATGTGACCCAGAGTGACCCCACCCACCAAATGTGACCCAGAGTGACCCCGCCCACCAAATGTGACCCAGAGTGACCCCGCCCACCAAATGTGACCCAGAGTGACCCCGCCCACCAAATGTGACCCAGAGTGACCCCGCCCACCAAATGTGACCCAGAGGGACCCCGCCCACCAAATCGGACCCAGAGTGACTCCGCCCACCAAGTGTGACCCAGAATGACCCCGCCCACCAAATGTGACCCAAAGTGACCCCGCCCACCAAATGTGACCCAGAGTGACCCCGCCCAACAAATGTGACCCAGAGGTGCCCCGCCCACCAAATCTGACCCAGAGGTGCCCCGCCCACCAAATCTGACCCAGAGGTGCCCCGCCCACCGAATCTGACCCAGAGGTGCCCCGCCCACCGAATCTGACACAGAGGTGCCCCGCCCACCAAATCTGACCCAGAGGTGCCCCGCCCACCAAATCTGACCCAGAGGTGCCCCGCCCACCAAATCTGACCCAGAGGTGCCCCGCCCACCAAATCTAACCCAGAGGTGCCCCGCCCACCAAATCTGACCCAGAGGTGCCCCGCCCACCAAATCGGACCCAGAGGGGCCCCGCCCACCAAATCAGAACCAAAGGGTCCCCACCCACCAAATCGGACCCAGAGGGGCCCCGCCCACCAAATCGGACACAGAGTGGCCCCGCCCACCAAATCATCCTCTGAGGGGACCCGTCCACCAAACCAGCACCTGAGGGGCACCCAAGTGTGAAAGTCTTGCAGGTGCAGCCCGGGCACCATTCCAAAGCACTATCTGTAGTTCCTTCAGGAAATACCCATCTAGTTATTATAGTGCTTTTGTAAAAAGCACTATATTGTTATTCCCCCGTAGACAACTTATTATTATTATTATTATTATTCAGTCCGCGATTAATGCGGCCCGAACCGCTGCACGCACAGACTCCAGTGAGGTGTCATTTCGAAGCCAGCGTCCCCAAGAGGTGTGCTAAGTATTTTTCGTGTCGATCGGATTTGTAGCTTTGGCGCAATTTGCGTTTTTCCCCTGATTGGAATGCAATTTCTCAATGGGTAAATTTTCCCATAAGGTAAAATGGCTGTTTTCTGAGGCAATTTCAAACTAACTGCCAACTGCCACCTGGCTGATTAGCTCAGTGCTGTGTGCAGTCACACCCAGTTACTATGGCAACGCCTACGAACTCTACATGACCCCACCAGGACACAGTTTTGCCAGATAATATCAGCTCTTAAAGTGACCAACCCACCAAACTGTTAAATTGTTTCCTGAGGTGTCCAGCCCACCAAATAGGAGGCCGAGGGGCCCCGACCACCAAATCGGAGGCCGAGGGGCCCCGACCACCAAATCGGACCCTGAGGGGCCCCGACCACCAAATCGGACCCTGAGGGGCCCCGACCACCAAATCGGACCCTGAGGGGCCCCGACCACCAAATCGGACCCTGAGGGGCCCCGACCTCCAAATCGGACCCTGAGGGGCCCCGACCACCAAATCGGACCCTGAGGGGCCCCGACCACCAAATCGGACCCTGAGGGGCCCCGACCACCAAATCGGACCCTGAGGGGCCCCGACCATCAAATCGGACCCTGAGGGGCCCCGACCACCAAATCGGACCCTGAGGGGCCTCGACCACCAAATCGGACCCTGAGGGGCCCCGACCACCAAATCGGACCCTTAGGGGCCCCGACCACCAAATCGGACCCTGAGGGGCCCCGACCTCCAAATCGGACCCTGAGGGGCCCCGACCACCAAATCGGACCCTGAGGGGCCCCGACCACCAAATCGGACCCTGAGGGGCCCCGACCACCAAATCGGACCCTGAGGGGCCCCGACCACCAAATCGGACCCTGAGGGGCCCCGACCACCAAATCGGACCCTGAGGGGCCCCGACCACCAAATCGGACCCTGAGGGGCCCCGACCACCAAATCGGACCCTGAGGGGCCCCGACCACCAAATCGGACCCTGAGGGGCCCCGTCCACCAAATCGGACCCTGAGGGGCCCCGACCTCCAAATCGGACCCTGAGGGGCCCCGACCACCAAATCGGACCCTGAGGGGCCCCGACCACCAAATCGGACCCTGAGGGTCCCCGACCTCCAAATCGGACCCTGAGGGGCCCCGCCCACTAAATCGGACCCAGAGGGACCCCGCCCACCAAATCGGACCCAGAGGGACCCCGCCCACCAAATCGGACCCAGAGGGACCCCGCCCACCAAATCGGACCCAGAGGGACCCCGCCCACCAAATCGGACCCAGAGGGACCCCGCCCACCAAATCGGACCCAGAGGGACCCCGCCCACCAAATCGGACCCAGAGGGACCCCGCCCACCAAATCGGACCCTGAGGGACCCCGCCCACCAAAGCGGACCCTTAGGGACCCCGCCCACCAAATCGGACCCTGAGGGACCCCCCCCACCAAATCAGCACCTGAAGGGCACCTAAGTGTGAAAGTCTTGCAGGGGTAGCCCGGGCACCATTCCAAAGCACTATCTGTAGTTCCTTCAGGAAATACACATCTAGTTATAGTGCTTTTGTAAAAAGCACTATATTGTTATTCCCCCGTAGACAACTTATTATTATTATTATTATTATTATTCAGTCCGCGATTAATGCGGCCCGAACCGCTGCACGCACAGACTCCAGTGAGGTGTCATTTCGAAGCCAGCGTTCCCAAGAGGTGTGCTAAGTATTTTTCGTGTCGATCGGATTTGTAGTTTTGGCGCAATTTGCGTTTTTCCCCTGATTGGAATGCAATTTCTCTATGGGTAAATTTTCCTATAAGCTTATAATGGCTGACTTCTGAGGCAATTTCAAACTAACTGCCAACTGCCACCTGGCTGATTAGCTCACTGCTATGTGCAGTCAGACCCAGTTACTATGACAACGCCTACGAACTCTACATGACCCCACCAGGACACAGTTTTGCCAGATAATATCAGCTCTTAAAGTGACCCGCACACCAAATCTGACCCTGAGGTGCCCAGTGCACCCCCGGTCCCGTGTGTGAAAAGTAAGTGCACCCCCGTTCCTGGTGTGAAAAGTAAGTGCACCCCGGTCCCATGTGTGTGAAAAGTAAGTGCACCCCCGGTCCCTTGTGTGAAAAGTAAGTGCACCCCGGTCCCATGTGTGTGAAAAGTAAGTGCACCCCGATCCCGTTTGTGAAAAGTAAGTGCACCCCCAGTCCCTTGGGTGAAAATTAAGTGCACCCCAGTCCCGTGTGTGAAAAGTAAGTGCACCCCCGGTCCTGAGTGTGAAAAGTAAGCGCACCCCAGGTCCCGTAAGTGAAAAGTAAGTGCACCCTCGGTCCCGTGGGTGAAAAGTAAGTGCACCCCGGTCCCGTGTGTGAAAAGTAAGTGCATCCCGGTCCCGGGTGTGAAAAGTAAGTGCACCCCCGGTCCCGTGTGTGAAAAATAAGTGCACCCTCGGTCCCGTGGGTGAAAAGTAAGTGCACCCCGGTCCCGTGTGTGAAAAGTAAGTGCATCCCTGGTCCCGGGTGTGAAAAGTAAGTGCACCCCCGGTCCCGTGGTTGAAAAGTAAGTGCACCCCCGGTCCCATGGGTGAAAAGTAAGTGCACCCCGGTCCCATGTGTGTGAAAAGTAAGTGCACCCCGATCCCGTTTGTGAAAAGTAAGTGCACCCCTGGTCCCGTGGGTGAAAAGTAAGTGCACCCCGGTCCCGTGTGTGAAAAGTAAGTGCATCCCAGGTCCCGGGTGTGAAAAGTAAGTGCACCCCCGGTCCCGTGGTTGAAAAGTAAGTGCACCCCCGGTCCCGTGTGTGAAAAATAAGTGCACCCTCGGTCCCGTGGGTGAAAAGTAAGTGCACCCCGGTCCCGTGTGTGAAAAGTAAGTGCACACCTGGTCCCGTGGGTGAAAAGTAAGTGCACCCAAGTCCCGTGTGTGAAGAAGTAAGTGTGCCCCCGCCCCCCAAATCGGACCCTGAGTGACCCCGCCCCCGAATCGGACCCCGAGTGACCCGGACCCCCGAATCGGACCCCGAGTGGCCCCGCCCCCCAAATTGGACCCAGAGTGACCCCGCCCACCAAATCTGACCCAGAGTGACCCCGCCCACCAAATCTGACCCAGAGTAACCCCGCCCACCAAATCTGACCCAGAGTGGCCCCGCCCACCAAATCTGACCCAGAGTGGCCCCGCCCACCAAATGTGACCCAGAGTGGCCCCGCCCACCAAATCTGACCCAGAGTGACCCCGCCCACCAAATCTGACCCAGAGTGACCCCGCCCACCAAATGTGACCCAGAGTGACCCCGCCCACCAAATGTGACCCAGAGTGACCCCGCCCACCAAATGTGACCCAGAGTGACCCCGCCCACCAAATGTGACTCAGAGTGACCCCGCCCACCAAATGTGACCCAGAGTGACCCCGCCTACCAAATCGGACCCAGAGTGACCCCGCCCACCAAATCGGACCCAGAGGTGCCATGCCCACCAAATCGGACCCAGTGGTGCCCCGCCCACCAAATCGGACCCAGAGATGCCCCGCCCACCAAATCGGTCCGAGAGGTGCCCCGCCCACCAAATGTGACCCAGAGGTGCCCCGCCCACCAAATGTGACCCAGAGTGACCCCGCCCACCAAATGTGACCCAGAGTGACCCCGCCCACCAAATGTGACCCAGAGTGACCCCGCCCACCAAATGTGACCCAGAGTGACCCCGCCCACCAAATGTGACCCAGAGTGACCCCGCCCACCAATTGTGACCCAGAGTGACCCCGCCCACCAAATGTGACCCAGAGTGACCCCGCCCACCAAATGTGACCCAGAGTGACCCCGCCCACCAAATGTGACCCAGAGTGACCCCGCCCACCAAATGTGACCCAGAGTGACCCCGCCCACCAAATGTGACCCAGAGTGACCCCGCCCACCAAATGTGACCCAGAGTGACCCCGCCCACCAAATGTGACCCAGAGTGACCCCGCCCACCAAATGTGACCCAGAGTGACCCCGCCCACCAAATGTGACCCAGAGTGACCCCGCCCACCAAATGTGACCCAGAGTGACCCCGCCCACCAAATGTGACCCAGAGTGACCCCGCTCACCAAATGTGACCCAGAGTGACCCCGCCCACCAAATGTGACCCAGAGTGACCCCGCCCACCAAATGTGACCCAGAGTGACCCCGCCCACCAAATGTGACCCAGAGTGACCCCGCCCACCAAATGTGACCCAGAGTGACCCCGCCCACCAAATGTGACCCAGAGTGACCCCGCCCACCAAATCGGACCCAGAGTGACTCCGCCCACCAAATGTGACTCAGTGACCCCGCCCACCAAATGTGACCCAGAGTGACCCCGCCCACTAAATGTGACCCAGAGTGACCCCGCCCACCAAATGTGACCCAGAGTGACCCCGCCCACCAAATGTGACCCAGAGTGACCCCGCCCACCAAATGTGACCCAGAGTGACCCCGCCCACCAAATGTGACCCAGAGGTGCCTCGCCCACCAAATCTGACCCAGAGGTGCCCCGCCCACCAAATCTGACCCAGAGGTGCCCTGCCCACCAAATCTGACCGACGTGCCCTGCCCACCAAATCTGACCCAGAGGTGCTCTGCCCACCAAATCTGACCCAGAGTGGCCCCGCCCACCAAATCTGACCCAGAGTGGCCCCGCCCACCAAATCGGACCCAGAGTGGTCCCGTCTACCAAATCGGACACAGAGTGGCCCCGCCCACCAAATCATCCCCTGAGGGGCCCCGCCCACCAAACCAGCGCCTGAAGGGCACCCAAGTGTGAAAGTCTTGCAGGGGCAGCCCGGGCACCATTACAAAGCACTATCTGTAGTTCCTTCAGGAAATACCCATCTAGTTATAGTGCTTTTGTAAAAAGCACTATATTGTTATTCCCCCGTAGACAACTTATTATTATTATTATTATTATTATTCAGTCCGCGATTAATGCGGCCCGAACCGCTGCACGCACAGACTCCAGTGAGGTGTCATTTCGAAGCCAGCGTTCCCAAGAGGTGTGCTAAGTATTTTTCGTGTCGATCGGATTTGTAGTTTTGGTGCAATTTGCGTTTTTCCCCTGATTGGAATGCAATTTCTCTATGGGTAAATTTTCCTATAAGCTTATAATGGGCTGATTTCTGAGGCAATTTCAAACTAACTGCCAACTGCCACCTGGCTGATTAGCTCACTGCTATGTGCAGTCAGACCCAGTTACTATGCCAACGAGTACGAACTCTACATGACCTCACTAGGACACAGTTTTGCCAGATAATATCAGCTCTTAAAGTGACCCGCACACCAAATCTGACCCTGAGGTGCCCAGTGCACCCCCGGTCCCGTGTGTGAAAAGTAAGTGCACCCCCGTTCCTGGTGTGAAAAGTAAGTGCACCCCGGTCCCATGTGTGTGAAAAGTAAGTGCACCCCAGGTCCCTTGTGTGAAAAGTAAGTGCACCCCGGTCCCATGTGTGTGAAAAGTAAGTGCACCCCGATCCCGTTTGTGAAAAGTAAGTGCACCCCCAGTCCCGTGGGTGAAAATTAAGTGCACCCCGGTCCCGTGTGTGAAAAGTAAGTGCACCCCCGGTCCTGAGTGTGAAAAGTAAGCGCACCCCAGGTCCCGTAAGTGAAAAGTAAGTGCACCCTCGGTCCTGTGGGTGAAAAGTAAGTGCACCCCGGTCCCGTGTGTGAAAAGTAAGTGCATCCCTGGTCCCGTGTGTGAAAAATAAGTGCACCCTCGGTCCCGTGGGTGAAAAGTAAGTGCACCCCGGTCCCGTGTGTGACAAGTAAGTGCATCCCTGGTCCCGGGTGTGAAAAGTAAGTGCACCCCCGGTCCCGTGGTTGAAAAGTAAGTGCACCCCCGGTCCCGTGGGTGAAAAGTAAGTGCACCCCCGGTCCCGTGAGTGAAAAGTAAGTGCACCCCTGGTCCCGTGTGTGAAAAGTAAGTGCACCCCCGTTCCTGGTGTGAAAAGTAAGTGCACCCCCGGTCCCTTGTGTGAAAAGTAAGTGCACCCCGGTCCCATGTGTGTGAAAAGTAAGTGCACCCCGATCCCGTTTGTGAAAAGTAAGTGCACCCCCGGTCCCGTGGGTGAAAATTAAGTGCACCCCCAGTCCCGTGGGTGAAAATTAAGTGCACCCCAGTCCCGTGTGTGAAAAGTAAGTGCACCCCCGGTCCTGAGTGTGAAAAGTAAGCGCACCCCAGGTCCCGTAAGTGAAAAGTAAGTGCACCCTCGGTCCCGTGGGTGAAAAGTAAGTGCACCCCGGTCCCAAGTGTGAAAAGTAAGTGCACCCCTGGTCCCGTGGGTGAAAAGTAAGTGCACCCAGGTCCCGTGTGTGAAAAAGTAAGTGTGCCCCCGCCCCCCAAATCGGACCCTGAGTGACCCCGCCCCCAAATCGGACCCCGAGTGACCCGGACCCCCGAATCGGACCCCGAGTGGCCCCGCCCCCCAAATTGGACCCAGAGTGACCCCGCCCACCAAATCTGACCCAGAGTGACCCCGCCCACCAAATCGGACCCAGAGTGACCCCGCCCACCAAATCGGACCCAGAGTGACCCCGCCCACCAAATCGGACCCAGAGTGACCCCGCCCACCAAATCGGACCCAGAGTGACCCCGCCCACCAAATCGGACCCAGAGGTGCCCCGCCCACCAAATCGGACCCAGAGGTGCCCCGCCCACCAAATCGGACCCAGAGGTGCCCCGCCCACCAAATCGGACCCAGAGGTGCCCCGCCCACCAAATCGGACCCAGAGTGACCCCGCCCACCAAATCGGACCCAGAGTGTCCCCGCCCACCAAATCGGACCCAGAGTGACCCCGCCCACCAAATCGGACCCAGAGTGACCCCGCCCACCAAATCGGACCCAGAGTGACCCCGCCCACCAAATCGCACCCAGAGTGACCCCGCCCACCAAATCGGACCCAGAGTGACCCCGCCCACCAAATCGGACCCAGAGTGACCCCGCCCACCAAATCGGACCCAGAGTGACCCCGCCCACCGAATCGGACCCAGAGTGACCCCGCCCACCGAATCGGACCCAGAGGTGCCCCGCCCACCGAATCGGACCCAGAGGTGCCCCGCCCACCGAATCGGACCCAGAGGTGCCCCGCCCACCGAATCGGACCCAGAGGTGCCCCGCCCACCAAATCGGACCCAGATGTGCCCCGCCCACCAAATCGGACCCAGAGGTGCCCCGCCCACCAAATCGGACCCAGAGGTGCCCCGCCCACCAAATCGGACCCTGAGGGGCCCCGCCCACCAAATCGGACCCGGAGGGGCCCCGCCCACCAAATCGGACCCGGAGGGGCCCCGCCCACCAAATCGGACCCGGAGGGGCCCCGCCCACCAAATCGGACCCAGAGTGACCCCGCCCACCAAATCGGACCCAGAGTGACCCCGCCCACCAAATCGGACCCAGAGTGAACCCGCCCACCAAATCGGACCCAGAGTGACCCCGCCCACCAAATCGGACCCAGAGTGACCCCGCCCACCAAATCGGACCCAGAGTGACCCCGCCCACCAAATCGGACCCAGAGTGACCCCGCCCACCAAATCCGACCCAGAGTGACCCCGCCCACCAAATCGGACCCAGTGTGACCCCGCCCACCAAATCGGACCCAGAGTGACCCCGCCCACCAAATCGGACCCTGAGTGACCCCGCCCACCAAATCGGACCCTGTGGGGCCCCATCCACCAAATCGGACCCTGAGGGACCCCGCCCACCAAGTCGGACCCAGAGTGACCCCGCCCACCAAATCGGACCCAGAGTGACCCCGCCCACCAAATCGGACCCTGAGTGACCCCGCCCACCAAATCGGACCCTGTGGGGCCCCGTCCACCAAATCGGACTCTGAGGGACCCCTTCTACCAAATCGGACCCAGAGTGACCCCGCCCACCAAATCGGACCCAGAGTGACCCCGCCCATCAAATCGGACCCAGAGTGACCCCGCCCACCAAATCAGACCCTGTGGGGCCCCGTCCACCAAATCGGACCCTGAGGGACCCCTTCTACCAAATCGGACCCAGAGTGACCCCGCCCACCAAATCGGACCCAGAGTGACCCCGCCCACCAAATCGGACCCAGAGTGACCCCGCCCACCAAATCGGACCCAGAGTGACCCCGCCCACCAAATCGGACCCTGAGTGACCCCGCCCACCAAATCGGACCCTGTGGGGCCCCGTCCACCAAATCGGACCCTGAGGGACCCCTTCTACCAAATCGGACCCTGAGGGACCCCGTCCACCAAATCGGACCCTGAGGGACCCCCTCCACCAAATCGGACCCTGAGGGGCACCGTCCACCAAATCGGACCCTGAGGGGCCCCGCCCACCAAATTGGACCCTGAGGGGCCCCGCCCACCAAATCAGCACCTGAAGGGCACCCAAGTGTGAAAGTCTTGCAGGGGTAGCCCGGGCACCATTCCAAAGCACTATCTGTAGTTCCTTCAGGAAATACCCATCTAGTTATTATTATTATTCAGTCCGCGATTAATGCGGCCCGAACCGCTGCACGCACAGACTCCAGTGAGGTGTCATTTCGAAGCCAGTGTTCCCAAGAGGTGTGCTAAGTATTTTTCGTGTCGATCGGATTTGTAGTTTTGGCGCAATTTGCGTTTTTCCCCTGTTTGGAATGCAATTTCTCTATGGGTAAATTTTCCTATAAGCTTATAATGGGCTGATTTCTGAGGCAATTTCAAACTAACTGCCAACTGCCACCTGGCTGATTAGCTCACTGCTATGTGCAGTCAGATGCAGTTACTATGACAACGCCTACGAACTCTACATGACCCCACCAGGACACAGTTTTGCCAGATAATATCAGCTCTTAAAGTGACCCGCACACCAAATCTGACCCTGAGGTGCCCAGTGCACCCCCGGTCCCGTGTGTGAAAAGTAAGTGCACCCCCGTTCCTCGTGTGAAAAGTAAGTGCACCCCGGTCCCATGTGTGTGAAAAGTAAGTGCACCCCCGGTCCCTTGTGTGAAAAGTAAGTGCACCCCGATCCCGTTTGTGAAAAGTAAGTGCACCCCCAGTCCCGTGGGTGAAAATTAAGTGCACCCCAGTCCCGTGTGTGAAAAGTAAGTGCACCCCCGGTCCTGAGTGTGAAAAGTAAGCGCACCCCAGGTCCCGTAAGTGAAAAGTAAGTGCACCCTCGGTCCCGTGGGTGAAAAGTAAGTGCACCCCGGTCCCGTGTGTGAAAAGTAAGTGCACCCCCGGTCCCGTGGTTGAAAAGTAAGTGCACCCCCGGTCCCGTGGGTGAAAAGTAAGTGCACCCCCGGTCCCGTGAGTGAAAAGTAAGTGCACCCCTGGTCCCGTGTGTGAAAAGTAAGTGCACCCCCGTTCCTGGTGTGAAAAGTAAGTGCACCCCCGGTCCCTTGTGTGAAAAGTAAGTGCACCCCGGTCCCATGTGTGTGAAAAGTAAGTGCACCCCGATCCCGTTTGTGAAAAGTAAGTGCACCCCTGGTCCCGTGGGTGAAAAGTAAGTGCACCCAGGTCCCGTGTGTGAAAAAGTAAGTGTGCCCCCGCCCACCAAATCGGACCCAGAGTGACCCCGCCCACCAAAACGGACCCAGAGTGACCCCGCCCACCAAATCGGACCCAGAGTGACCCCGCCCACCAAATCGGACCCAGAGTAACCCCGCCCACCAAATCTGACCCAGAGTGGCCCCGCCCACCAAATCTGACCCAGAGTGGCCCCGCCCACCAAATCTGACCCAGAGTGGCCCCGCCCACCAAATCTGACCCAGAGTGACCCCGCCCACCAAATCTGACCCAGAGTGGCCCCGCCCACCAAATCTGACCCAGAGTGGCCCCGCCCACCAAATCTGACCCAGAGTGGCCCCGCCCACCAAATCTGACCCAGAGTGACCCCGCCCACCAAATCGGACCCAGAGTGACCCCGCCCACCAAATCGGACCCAGAGTGACCCCGCCCACCAAATCGGACCCAGAGTGACCCCGCCCACCAAATCGGACCCAGAGTGACCCCGCCCACCAAATCGGACCCAGAGTGACCCCGCCCACCAAATCGGACCCAGAGTGACCCCGCCCACCAAATCGGACCCAGAGTGACCCCGCCCACCAAATCGGACCCTGTGGGGCCCCGTCCACCAAATCGGACCCTGAGGGACCCCTTCTACCAAATCGGACCCTGAGGGACCCCGTCCACCAAATCGGACCCTGAGGGACCCCCCGTCCACCAAATCTGACCCAGAGTGACCCCGCCCACCAAATCAGACCCAGAGTGACCCCGCCCACCAAATCGGACCCAGAGTGACCCCGCCCACCAAATCGGACCCAGAGTGACCCCGCCCACCAAATCGGACCCAGTGACCCCGCCCACCAAATCGGACCCAGAGTGACCCCGCCCACCAAATCGGACCCAGAGTGACCCCGCCCACCAAATCGGACCCTGTGGGGCCCCGTCCACCAAATCGGACCCTGAGGGACCCCTTCTACCAAATCGGACCCTGAGGGACCCCGTCCACCAAATTGGACCCTGAGGGACCCCGTCCACCAAATCGGACCCTGAGGGGCACCGTCCACCAAATCGGACCCTGAGGGGTCCCGCCCACCAAATTGGACCCTGAGGGGCCCCGCCCACCAAATCAGCACCTGAAGGGCACCCAAGTGTGAAAGTCTTGCAGGGGTAGCCCGGGCACCATTCCAAAGCACTATCTGTAGTTCCTTCAGGAAATACCCATCTAGTTCTTATTATTATTCAGTCCGCAATTAATGCGGCCCGAACCGCTGCACGCACAGACTCCAGTGAGGTGTCATTTCGAAGCCAGCGTTCCTGGCAGGTGTGCTAAGTATTTTTCGTGTCGATCGGATTTGTAGTTTTGGCGCAATTGGCGTTTGAAAATTTCGTCTCAATGCATTTCAATGGGAAATTGTTCCAACAATAAGGGATAATGGCTGATTTCTGAGGCAATTTCAAAATAACTGCCAACTGCCACCTGGCTGATTAGCTCATTGCGATGTGCAGTCAGACCCAGTTACTATGCCAACGCCTACGAACTCTACATGACCCCACCAGGACACAGTTTTGCCAGATAATATCAGCTCTTAAAGTGACCCGCGCACCAAATTGGCACCTGAGGTGCGCAGCCCACCAAATCGGACCCGAGTGGCCCCGCCCACCAAATGTGACCCAGAGTGGCCCCGCCCGCCAAATGTGACCCAGAGTGACCCCGCCCGCCAAATGTGACCCAGAGTGACCCCGCCCGCCAAATGTGACCCAGAGTGACCCCGCCCACCAAATGTGACCCAGAGTGACCCCGCCCACCAAATGTGACCCAGAGTGACCCCGCCCACCAAATGTGACCCAGAGTGACCCCGCCCACCAAATCGGACCCAGAGTGACCCCGCCCACCAAATCGGACCCAGAGTGACCCCGCCCATCAAATGTGACCCAGAGTGACCCCGCCCACCAAATGTGACCCAGAGTGACCCCGCCCACCAAATGTGACCCAGAGTGACCCCGCCCACCAAATGTGACCCAGAGTGACCCCGCTCACCAAATGTGACCCAGAGTGACCCCGCCCACCAAATGTGACCCAGAGTGACCCCGCCCACCAAATGTCACCCAGAGTGACCCCGCCCACCAAATGTCACCCAGAGTGACCCCGCCCACCAAAGGTGACCCAGAGTGACCCCGCCCACCAAATGTGACCCAGAATGACCCCGCCCACCAAATGTGACCCAGAGTGACCCCGCCCACCAAATGTGACCCAGAGTGACCCTGCCCACCAAATGTGACCCCGCCCACCAAATGTGACCCAGAGTGGCCCCGCCCACCAAATCGGACCGCGAGTGGCCCCGCCCACCAAATCGGACCCAGAGGTGCCCCGCCCACCAAATTGGACCCAGAGTGACCCCGCCCACCAAATCGGACCCGGAGTGACCCCGTCCACCAAATCGGACCCAGAGTGACCCCGCCCACCAAATCGGACCCAGAGTGACCCCGCCCACCAAATCGGACCCAGAGTGACCCCGTCCACCAAATGTGACTCAGAGTGACCCCGCCCACCAAATGTGACCCAGAGTGACCCCGCCCACCAAATGTGACCTAGAGTGACCCCGCCCACCAAATGTGACCCAGAGTGACCCCGCCCACCAAATGTGACCCAGAGTGACCCCGCCCACCAAATGTGACCCAGAGTGACCCCGCCCACCAAATGTGACCCAGAGTGACCCCGCCCACCAAATGTGACCCAGAGTGACCCCGCCCACCAAATGTGACCCAGAGTGACCCCGCCCACCAAATGTGACCCAGAGTGACCCCGCCCACCAAATGTGACCCAGAGTGACCCCGCCCACCAAATGTGACCCAGAGTGACCCCGCCCACCAAATGTGACCCAGAGTGACCCCGCCCACCAAATGTGACCCAGAGTGACCCCGCCCACCAAATGTGACCCAGAGTGACCCCGCCCACCAAATCGGACCCAGAGTGACCCCGCCCACCAAATCGGACCCAGAGTGACCCCGCCCACCAAATGTGACTCAGAGTGACCCCGCCCACCAAATGTGACCCAGAGTGACCCCGCCCACCAAATGTGACCCAGAGTGACCCCGCCCACCAAATGTGACCCAGAGTGACCCCGCCCACCAACTGTGACCCAGAGTGACCCCGCCCACCAAATCTGACCCAGAGGTGCCCTGCCCACCAAATCTGACCCAGAGGTGCCCCGCCCACCAAATCTGACCCAGAGGTGCCCCGCCCACCAAATCTGACCGAGGTGCCCTGCCCACCAAATCTGACCCAGAGGTGCTCTGCCCACCAAATCTGACCCAGAGTGGCCCCGCCCACCAAATCTGACCCAGAGTGGCCCCGCCCACCAAATCTGACCCAGAGTGGCCCCGCCCACCAAATCGGACCCAGAGTGGTCCCGTCTACCAAATCGGACACAGAGTGGCCCCGCCCACCAAATCATCCCCTGAGGGGCCCCGCCCACCAAACCAGCGCCTGAGGGGCACCCAAGTGTGAAAGTCTTGCAGGGGCAGCCCGGGCACCATTACAAAGCACTATCTGTAGTTCCTTCAGGAAATACCCATCTAGTTCTTATTATTATTCAGTCCGCAATTAATGCGGCCCGAACCGCTGCACGCACAGACTCCAGTGAGGTGTCATTTCGAAGCCAGCGTTCCTGGCAGGTGTGCTAAGTATTTTTCGTGTCGATCGGATTTGTAGTTTTGGCGCAATTGGCGTTTGAAAATTTCGTCTCAATGCATTTCAATGGGAAATTGTTCCAACAATAAGGGATAATGGCTGATTTCTGAGGCAATTTCAAAATAACTGCCAACTGCCACCTGGCTGATTAGCTCATTGCGATGTGCAGTCAGACCCAGTTACTATGCCAACGCCTACGAACTCTACATGACCCCACCAGGACACAGTTTTGCCAGATAATATCAGCTCTTAAAGTGACCCGCGCACCAAATTGGCACCTGAGGTGCGCAGCCCACCAAATCGGACCCGAGTGGCCCCGCCCACCAAATGTGACCCAGAGTGGCCCCGCCCGCCAAATGTGACCCAGAGTGACCCCGCCCGCCAAATGTGACCCAGAGTGACCCCGCCCGCCAAATGTGACCCAGAGTGACCCCGCCCACCAAATGTGACCCAGAGTGACCCCGCCCACCAAATGTGACCCAGAGTGACCCCGCCCACCAAATGTGACCCAGAGTGACCCCGCCCACCAAATGTGACCCAGAGTGACCCCGCCCACCAAATGTGACCCAGAGTGACCCCGCCCACCAAATGTGACCCAGAGTGACCCCGCCTACCAAATGTGACCCAGAGTGACCCCGCCCACCAAATGTGACCCAGAGTGACCCCGCCCACCAAATGTGACCCAGAGTGACCCCGCCCACCAAATGTGACCCAGAGTGACCCCGCCCACCAAATGTGACCCAGAGTGACCCCGCCCACCAAATGTGACCCAGAGTGACCCCGCCCACCAAATGTGACCCCGCCCACCAAATGTGACCCCGCCCACCAAATGTGACCCAGAGTGACCCCGCCCACCAAATGTGACCCAGAGTGACCCCGCCCACCAAATGTGACCCCGAGTGGCCCCGCCCACTAAATCGGACCGCGAGTGGCCCCGCCCACCAAATCAGACCCAGAGGTGCCCCGCCCACCAAATCGGACCCAGAGTGACCCCGCCCACCAAATCGGACCCAGAGTGACCCCGCCCACCAAATGGGACCCAGAGTGACCCCGCCCACCAAATGTGACCCAGAGTGACCCCGCCCACCAAATGTGACCCAGAGTGACCCCGCCCACCAAATGTGACTCAGAGTGACCCCGCCCACCAAATGTGACCCAGAGTGACCCCGCCCACCAAATGTGACCCAGAGTGACCCCGCCCACCAAAAGTGACCCAGAGTGACCCCGCCCACCAAATGTGACCCAGAGTGACCCCGCCCACCAAATGTGACCCAGAGTGACCCCGCCCACCAAATGTGACCCAGAGTGACCCGCCCACCAAATGTGACCCAGAGTGACCCCGCCCACCAAATGTGACCCAGAGTGACCCCGCCCACCAAATGTGACCCAGAGTGACCCCGCCCACCAAATCGGACCCAGAGTGACTCCGCCCACCAAATGTGACCCAGAGTAACCCCGCCCACCAAATGTGACCCAGAGTGACCCCGCCCACCAAATGTGACCCAGAGTGACCCCGCCCACCAAATGTGACCCAGAGTGACCCCGCCCACCAAATGTGACCCAGAGGTGCCCCGCCCACCAAATGTGACCCAGAGGTGCCGCGCCCACCAAATCTGACCCAGAGGTGCCCCGCCCACCAAATCTGACCCAGAGGTGCTCTGCCCACCAAATCTGACCCAGAGTGGCCCCGCCCACCAAATCTGACCCAGAGTGGCCCCGTCCACCAAATCGGACCCAGAGTGGTCCCGTCTACCAAATCGGACACAGAGTGGCCCCGCCCACCAAATCATCCCCTGAGGGGCCCCGCCCACCAAACCAGCGCCTGAAGGGCACCCAAGTGTGAAAGTCTTGCAGGGGCAGCCCGGGCACCATTACAAAGCACTATCTGTAGTTCCTTCAGGAAATACCCATCTAGTTATAGTGCTTTGTAAAAAGCACTATATTGTTATTCCACCGTAGTAAACTTCTTATTCTTCTTATTCTTATTATTATTAGGCTTTTTTCTGCAATTAATGCGGCCCGAACCGCTGCACGCACAGACTCCAGTGAGGTGTCATTTCGAAGCCAGCGTCCATGAGAGGTGTGCTAAGTATTTTTCGTGTCGATCGGATTTGTAGTTTTGGCGCAATGTGCGTTTAAAAATTGATTCCCCCTCATTGGAAAGCATTGCCGCTATGCATTTCAATAGAGAAATTTTGACATAAGGTATAATGGCTGATATCTGAGGCAATTTAAAAATAACTGCCAACTGCCACCTGGCTGATTAGCTCATTGATATGCGAAGCCAGATCCAGTTACTATGCCAACGCGTACGAACTCTACATGACCCCACCAGGACAGTTTTGCCAGATAATATCAGCTCTTAAAGTGACCCGCGCACCAAATTGGCACCTGAGGTGCGCAGCCCACCAAATCGGACCCGAGTGGCCCCGCCCACCAAATCGGACCCCAAGTGGCCCCGCCCACCAAATCGGACCCAGAGTGACCCCGCCCACCAAATCGGACCCAGAGTGACCCCGCCTACCAAATCGGACCCAGAGTGACCCCGCCCACCAAATGTGACCCAGAGTGACCCCGCCCACCAAATGTGATCCAGAGTGACCCCGCCCACCAAATGTGACCCAGAGTAACCCCGCCCACCAAATGTGACCCAGAGTGACCCCGCCCACCAAATGTGACCCAGAGTGACCCGCCCACCAAATGTGACCCAGAGTGACCCCGCCCACCAAATGTGACCCAGAGTGACCCCGCCCACCAAATGTGACCCAGAGTGACCCCGCCCACCAAATGTGACCCAGAGTGACCCCGCCCACCAAATGTGACCCAGAGTGACCCCGCCCACCAAATGTGACCCAGAGTGACCCCGCCCACCAAATGTGACCCAGAGTGACCCCGCCCACCAAATCGGACCCAGAGTGACCCCGCCCACCAAATGGGACCCAGAGTGACCCCGCCCACCAAATGTGACCCAGAGTGACCCCGCCCACCAAATGTGACCCAGAGTGACCCCGCCCACCAAATGTGACCCAGAGTGACCCCGCCCACCAAATGTGACCCAGAGTGACCCCGCCCACCAAATGTGACCCAGTGACCCCGCCCACCAAATGTGACCCAGAGTGACCCCGCCCACCAAATGTGACCCAGAGTGACCCCGCCCACCAAATGTGACCCAGAGTGACCCCGCCCACCAAATGTGACCCAGAGTGACCCCGCCCACCAAATGTGACCCAGAGTGACCCCGCCCACCAAATGTGACCCAGTGACCCCGCCCACCAAATGTGACCCAGAGTGACCCCGCCCACCAAATGTGACCCAGAGTGACCCCGCCCACCAAATGTGACCCAGAGTGACCCCGCCCACCAAATGTGACCCAGAGTGACCCCGCCCACCAAATCGGACCCAGAATGACTCCGCCCACCAAATGTGACCAAGAGTGACCCCGCCCACCAAATGTGACCCAGAGTGACCCCGCCCACCAAATGTGACCCAGAGTGACCCCGCCCACCAAATGTGACCCAGAGTGACCCCGCCCACCAAATGTGACCCAGAGTGACCCCGCCCACCAAATGTGACCCAGAGTGGCCCCGCCCACCAAATCGGACCCAGAGTGACCCCGCCCACCAAATCGGACCCAGAGTGACCCCGCCTACCAAATCGGACCCAGAGTGACCCCGCCCACCAAATCGGACCCAGAGTGACCCCGCCCACCAAATGTGACCCAGAGTGACCCCGCCCACCAAATGTGACCCAGAGTGACCCCGCCCACCAAATGTGACCCAGAGTGACCCCGCCCACCAAATGTGACCCAGAGTGACCCCGCCCACCAAATGTGACCCAGAGTGACCCCGCCCACCAAATGTGACCCAGAGTGACCCCGCCCACCAAATGTGACCCAGTGACCCAGCCCACCAAATGTGACCCAGAGTGACCCCGCTTACCAAATCGGACCCAGAGTGACCCCGACTACCAAATTGGACCCAGAGTGACCCCGCCCACCGAATCGGACCCAGAGTGACCCCGCCCACCGAATCGGACCCAGAGGTGCCCCGCCCACCGAATCGGACCCAGAGGTGCCCCGCCCACCGAATCGGACCCAGAGGTGCCCCGCCCACCAAATCGGACCCAGAGGTGCCCCGCCCACCAAATCGGACCCTGAGGGGCCCCGCCCACCAAATCGGTCCCTGAGGTGCCCCGCCCACCAAATCGGTCCCTGAGGTGCCCCGCCCACCAAATCGGTCCCTGAGGTGCCCCGCCCACCAAATCGGACCCAGAGAGGCCCCGCCCACCAAATCGGACCCACAGTGACCCCGCCCACCAAATCGGACCCAGAGTGACCCCGCCCACCAAATCGGACCCAGAGTGACCCCGCCCACCAAATCGGACCCAGTGGGGCCCCGCCCACCAAATCGGACCCAGAGAGGCCCCGCCCACCAAATGTGACCCAGAGTGACCCCGCCCACCAAATCGGACCCAGAGTGACCCCGCCCACCAAATCGGACCCAGAGTGACCCCGCCCACCGAATCGGACCCAGAGGTGCCCCGCCCACCGAATCGGACCCAGAGGTGCCCCGCCCACCGAATCGGACCCAGAGGTGCCCCGCCCACCGAATCGGACCCAGAGGTGCCCCGCCCACCAAATCGGACCCAGAGGTGCCCCGCCCACCAAATCGGACCCAGAGGTGCCCCGCCCACCAAATCGGACCCAGAGGTGCCCCGCCCACCAAATCGGACCCTGAGGGGCCCCGCCCACCAAATCGGACCCGGAGGGGCCCCGCCCACCAAATCGGACCCAGAGGGGCCCCGCCCACCAAATCGGACCCAGAGTGACCCCGCCCACCAAATCGGACCCAGAGTGACCCCGCCCACCAAATCGGACCCAGAGTGACCCCGCCCACCAAATAGGACCCAGAGTGACCCCGCCCACCAAATCGGACCCAGAGTGACCCCGCCCACCAAATCGGACCCAGAGTGGCCCCGCCCACCAAATCAAACCCAGAGTGGCCCCGCCCACCAAATCAGCACCTGAGGGACACCCAAGTGTGAAAGTCTTGCAGGGGCAGCCCGGGCACCATTCCAAAGCACTATCTGTAGTTCCTTCAGGAAATACCCATCTAGTTATAGTGCTTTTGTAAAAAGCACTATATTGTTATTCCCCCGTAGACAACTTATTATTATTATTATTATTATTCAGTCCGCGATTAATGCGGCCCGAACCGCTGCACGCACAGACTCCAGTGAGGTGTCATTTCGAAGCCAGCGTCCCCAAGAGGTGTGCTAAGTATTTTTCGTGTCGATCGGATTTGTAGCTTTGGCGCAATTTGCGTTTTTCCCCTGATTGGAATGCAATTTCTCAATGGGTAAATTTTCCCATAAGGTAAAATGGCTGTTTTCTGAGGCAATTTCAAACTAACTGCCAACTGCCACCTGGCTGATTAGCTCAGTGCTGTGTGCAGTCACACCCAGTTACTATGGCAACGCCTACGAACTCTACATGACCCCACCAGGACACAGTTTTGCCAGATAATATCAGCTCTTAAAGTGACCAACCCACCAAATTGTTAAATTGTTACCTGAGGTGTCCAGCCCACCAAATAGGAGGCAGAGGGGCCCCGACCACCAAATCGGAGGCCGAGGGGCCCCGACCACCAAATCGGACCCTGAGGGGCCCCGACCACCAAATCGGACCCTGAGGGGCCCCGACCACCAAATCGGACCCTGAGGGGCCCCGACCACCAAATCGGACCCTGAGGGGCCCCGACCACCAAATCGGACCCTGAGGGGCCCCGACCACCAAATCGGACCCTGAGGGGCCCCGACCACCAAATCGGACCCTGAGGGGCCCCGACCTCCAAATCGGACCCTGAGGGGCCCCGACCACCAAATCGGACCCTGAGGGGCCCCGACCACCAAATCGGACCCTGAGGGGCCCCGACCACCAAATCGGACCCTGAGGGGCCCCGACCACCAAATCGGACCCTGAGGGGCCCCGACCACCAAATCGGACCCTGAGGGGCCCCGACCACCAAATCGGACCCTGAGGGGCCCCGACCACCAAATCGGACCCTGAGGGGCCCCGACCACCAAATCGGACCCTGAGGGGCCCCGACCACCAAATCGGACCCTGAGGGGCCCCGACCACCAAATCGGACCCTGAGGGGCCCCGACCACCAAATCGGACCCTGAGGGGCCCCGACCACCAAATCGGACCCTGAGGGGCCCCGTCCACCAAATCGGACCCTGAGGGGCCCCGACCTCCAAATCGGACCCTGAGGGGCCCCGACCACCAAATCGGACCCTGAGGGGCCCCGACCACCAAATCGGACCCTGAGGGTCCCCGACCCCCAAATCGGACCCTGAGGGGCCCCGACCCCCAAATCGGACCCTGAGGGTCCCCGACCCCAAATCGGACCCTGAGGGGCCCCGACCCCCAAATCGGACCCTGAGGGGCCCCGACCACCAAATCGGACCCTGAGGGGCCCCGACCACCAAATCGGACCCTGAGGGGCCCCGACCACCAAATCGGACCCTGAGGGGCCCCGACCTCCAAATCGGACCCTGAGGGGCCCCGACCTCCAAATCGGACCCTGAGGGGCCCCGACCTCCAAATCGGTCCCTGAGGGGCCCCGACCACCAAATCGGACCCTGAGGGGCCCCGACCACCAAATCGGACCCTGAGGGGCCCCGACCACCAAATCGGACCCTGAGGGGCCCCGACCACCAAATCGGACCCTGAGGGGCCCCGACCACCAAATCGGACCCTGAGGGGCCCCGTCCACCAAATCGGACCCTGAGGGGCCCCGACCACCAAATCGGACCCTGAGGGGCCCCGACCACCAAATCGGACCCTGAGGGGCCCCGACCACCAAATCGGACCCCCAGGGGCCCCGCCCACCAAATCCTCAACCCTGAGGGGCTACAACTACCAAATCAGCGCCTGAGGGGCACCCAAGTGTGAAAGTCTTCCAGGGGCAGCCCGGGCACCATTCCAAAGCACTATCTGTAGTTCCTTCAGGAAATACCCATCTAGTTATAGTGCTTTGGGACAAAGCACTATATTGTTATTCCACCGTAGTCAACTTATTCTTCTTATTATTATTCAGTCCGCAATTAATGCGGCCCGAACCGCTGCACGCACAGACTCCAGTGAGGTGTCATTTCGAAGCCAGCGTTCCTGGCAGGTGTGCTAAGTATTTTTCGTGTCGATCGGATTTGTAGTTTTGGCGCAATTGGCGTTTGAAAATTTCGTCTCAATGCATTTCAATGGGAAATTGTTCCAACAATAAGGGATAATGGCTGATTTCTGAGGCAATTTCAAAATAACTGCCAACTGCCACCTGGCTGATTAGCTCATTGCGATGTGCAGTCAGACCCAGTTACTATGCCAACGCCTACGAACTCTACATGACCCCACCAGGACACAGTTTTGCCAGATAATATCAGCTCTTAAAGTGACCCGCGCACCAAATTGGCACCTGAGGTGCGCAGCCCACCAAATCGGACCCGAGTGGCCCCGCCCACCAAATCGGACCCCGAGTGGCCCCGCCCGCCAAATCGGACCCAGAGTGACCCCGCCCGCCAAATCGGACCCAGAGTGACCCCGCCCACCAAATGTGACCCAGAGTGACCCCGCCCACCAAATGTGACCCAGAGTGACCCCGCCCACCAAATGTGACCCAGAGTGACCCCGCCCACCAAATGTGACCCAGAGTGACCCCGCCCACCAAATGTGACCCAGAGTGACCCCGCCCACCAAATGTGACCCAGAGTGACCCCGCCCACCAAATGTGACCCAGAGTGACCCCGCCCACCAAATGTGACCCAGAGTGACCCCGCCCACCAAATGTGACCCAGAGTGACCCCGCCCACCAAATGTGACCCAGAGTGACCCCGCCCACCAAATGTGACCCAGAGTAACCCCGCCCACCAAATGTGACCCAGAGTGACCCCGCCCACCAAATGTGACCCCGTTCACCAAATGTGACCCCGCCCACAAAATGTGACCCAGAGTGACCCCGCCCACCAAATGTGACCCAGAGTGACCCCGCCCACCAAATGTGACCCAGAGTGATCTCGCCCACCAAATGTGACCTAGAGTGACCCCGCCCACCAAATGTGACCCAGAGTGACCCCGCCCACCAAATGTGACCCAGAGTGACCCCGCCCACCAAATGTGACCCAGAGTGACCCCGCCCACCAAATGTGACCCAGAGTGACCCCGCCCACCAAATGTGACCCAGAGTGACCCCGCCCACCAAATGTGACCCAGAGTGACCCCGCCCACCAAATGTGACCCAGAGTGACCCCGCCCACCAAATGTGACCCAGAGTGACCCCGCCCACCAAATGTGACCCAGAGTGACCCCGCCCACCAAATGTGACCCAGAGTGACCCCGCCCACCAAATGTGACCCCGCCCACCAAATGTGACCCAGAGTGACCCCGCCCACCAAATGTGACCCAGAGTGAACCCGCCCACCAAATGTGACCCAGAGTGACCCCGCCCACCAAATGTGACCCAGAGTGACCCCGCCCACCAAATCGGACCTAGAGTGGCCCCGCCCACCAAATGTGACCCAGAGTGACCCCGCCCACCAAATGTGACCCAGAGTGACCCCGCCCACCAAATGTGACCCAGAGTGACCCCGCCCACCAAATGTGACCCAGAGTGACCCCGCCCACCAAATGTGACCCAGAGTGACCCCGCCCACCAAATGTGACCCAGAGTGACCCCGCCCACCAAATGTGACCCAGAGTGACCCCGCCCACCAAATGTGACCCAAAGTGACCCCGCCCACCAAATGTGACCCCGCCCACCAAATGTGACCCAGAGTGACCCCGCCCACCAAATGTGACCCAGAGTGACCCCGCCCACCAAATCGGACCCAGAGTGACTCCGCCCACCAAATGTGACTCAGAGTGACCCCGCCCACCAAATGTGACCCAGAGTGACCCCGCCCACCAAATGTGACCCAGAGTGACCCCGCCCACCAAATGTGACCCAGAGTGACCCCGCCCACCAAATGTGACCCAGAGTGACCCCGCCCACCAAATGTGACCCAGAATGACCCCGCCCACCAAATGTGACCCAGAGTGACCCCGCCCACCAAATGTGACCCAGAGTGACCCCGCCCACCAAATGTGACCCAGAGTGACCCCGCCCACCAAATGTGACCCAGAGTGACCCCGCCCACCAAATGTGACCCAGAGTGACCCCGCCCACCAAATGTGACCCCGCCCACCAAATGTGACCCCGCCCACCAAATGTGACCCAGAGTGACCCCGCCCACCAAATGTGACCCAGAGTGACCCCGCCCACCAAATGTGACCCAGAGTGATCTCGCCCACCAAATGTGACCCAGAGTGACCCCGCCCACCAAATGTGACCCAGAGTGACCCCGCCCACCAAATGTGACCCAGAGTGACCCCGCCCACCAAATGTGACCCAGAGTGACCCCGCCCACCAAATGTGACCCAGAGTGACCCCGCCCACCAAATGTGACCCAGAGTGACCCCGCCCACCAAATGTGACCCAGAGTGACCCCGCCCACCAAATGTGACCCAGAGTGAACCCGCCCACCAAATGTGACCCAGAGTGACCCCGCCCACCAAATCGGACCTAGAGTGACCCCGCCCACCAAATGTGACCCAGAGTGAACCCGCCCACCAAATGTGACCCAGAGTGACCCCGCCCACCAAATCGGACCTAGAGTGGCCCCGCCCACCAAATGTGACCCAGAGTGACCCCGCCCACCAAATGTGACCCAGAGTGACCCCGCCCACCAAATGTGACCCAGAGTGACCCCGCCCACCAAATGTGACCCAGAGTGACCCCGCCCACCAAATGTGACCCAGAGTGACCCCGCCCACCAAATGTGACCCAGAGTGACCCCGCCCACCAAATGTGACCCAGAGTGACCCCGCCCACCAAATGTGACCTAGAGTGACCCCGCCCACCAAATGTGACCCAGAGTGACCCCGCCCACCAAATGTGACCCAGAGTGACCCCGCCCACCAAATGTGACCCAGAGTGACCCCGCCCACCAAATGTGACCCAGAGTGACCCCGCCCACCAAATGTGACCCAGAGTGACCCCGCCCACCAAATGTGACCCAGAGTGACCCCGCTCACCAAATGTGACCCAGAGTGACCCCGCCCACCAAATGTGACCCAGAGTGACCCCGCCCACCAAATGTGACCCAGAGTGACCCCGCCCACCAAAGGTGACCCAGAGTGACCCCGCCCACCAAATGTGACCCAAAATGACCCCGCCCACCAAATGTGACCCAGAGTGACCCCGCCCACCAAATGTGACCCAGAGTGACCCCGCCCACCAAATCAGACCCAGAGTGACCCCCGCCCACCAAATCGGACCCAGAGTGACTCCACCCACCCAATGTGACTCAGAGTGACCCCGCCCAGCAAATGTGACCCAGAGTGACCCCGCCCACCAAATGTGTCCCACAGTGACCCCGCCCACCAAATGTGACCCAGAGTGACCCCGCCCACCAAACGTGACCCAGAGTGACCCCGCCCACCAAATGTGACCCAGAGTGACCCCGCCCACCAAATGTGACCCAGAGTGACCCCGCCCACCAAATATGACCCAGAGTGACCCCGCCCACCAAATCTGACCCAGAGGTGCCCCACCCACCAAATCTGACCGAGGTGCCCTGCCCACCAAATCTGACCCAGAGGTGCTCTGCCCACCAAATCTGACCCAGAGTGGCTCCGCCCACCAAATCTGACCCAGAGTGGCCCCGCCCACCAAATCGGACCCAGAGTGGTCCCGTCTACCAAATCGGACACAGAGTGGCCCCGCCCACCAAATCATCCCCTGAGGGGCCCCGCCCACCAAACCAGCGCCTGAGGGGCACCCAAGTGTGAAAGTCTTGCAGGGGCAGCCCGGGCACCATTACAAAGCACTATCTGTAGTTCCTTCAGGAAATACCCATCTAGTTATTATTATTATTATTATTATTCAGTCCGCGATTAATGCGGCCCGAACCGCTGCACGCACAGACTCCAGTGAGGTGTCATTTCGAAGCCAGCGTTCCCAAGAGGTGTGCTAAGTATTTTTCGTGTCGATCGGATTTGTAGTTTTGGCGCAATTTGCGTTTTTCCCCTGTTTGGAATGCAATTTCTCTATGGGTAAATTTTCCTATAAGCTTATAATGGGCTGATTTCTGAGGCAATTTCAAACTAACTGCCAACTGCCACCTGGCTGATTAGCTCACTGCTATGTGCAGTCAGATGCAGTTACTATGACAACGCCTACGAACTCTACATGACCCCACCAGGACACAGTTTTGCCAGATAATATCAGCTCTTAAAGTGACCCGCACACCAAATCTGACCCTGAGGTGCCCAGTGCACCCCCGGTCCCGTGTGTGAAAAGTAAGTGCACCCCCGTTCCTGGTGTGAAAAGTAAGTGCACCCCGGTCCCATGTGTGTGAAAAGTAAGTGCACCCCCAGTCCCTTGTGTGAAAAGTAAGTGCACCCCGATCCCGTTTGTGAAAAGTAAGTGCACCCCCAGTCCCGTGGGTGAAAATTAAGTGCACCCCAGTCCCGTGTGTGAAAAGTAAGTGCACCCCCGGTCCTGAGTGTGAAAAGTAAGCGCACCCCAGGTCCCGTAAGTGAAAAGTAAGTGCACCCTCGGTCCCGTGGGTGAAAAGTAAGTGCATCCCTGGTCCCGGGTGTGAAAAGTAAGTGCACCCCCGGTCCCGTGGTTGAAAAGTAAGTGCACCCCCGGTCCCGTGGGTGAAAAGTAAGTGCACCCCCGGTCCCGTGAGTGAAAAGTAAGTGCACCCCTGGTCCCGTGTGTGAAAAGTAAGTGCACCCCCGTTCCTGGTGTGAAAAGTAAGTGCACCCCCGGTCCCTTGTGTGAAAAGTAAGTGCACCCCGGTCCCATGTGTGTGAAAAGTAAGTGCACCCCGATCCCGTTTGTGAAAAGTAAGTGCACCCCTGGTCCCGTGGGTGAAAAGTAAGTGCACCCAGGTCCCGTGTGTGAAAAAGTAAGTGTGCCCCCGCCCACCAAATCGGACCCAGAGTGACCCCGCCCACCAAAACGGACCCAGAGTGACCCCGCCCACCAAATCGGACCCAGAGTGACCCCGCCCACCAAATCGGACCCAGAGTGACCCCGCCCACCAAATCGGACCCAGAGTGACCCCGCCCACCAAATCGGACCCAGAGTGACCCCGCCCACCAAATCGGACCCTGTGGGGCCCCGTCCACCAAATCGGACCCTGAGGGACCCCTTCTACCAAATCGGACCCTGAGGGACCCCGTCCACCAAATCGGACCCTGAGGGACCCCCCGTCCACCAAATCTGACCCAGAGTGACCCCGCCCACCAAATCAGACCCAGAGTGACCCCGCCCACCAAATCGGACCCAGAGTGACCCCGCCCACCAAATCGGACCCAGAGTGACCCCGCCCACCAAATCGGACCCAGAGTGACCCCGCCCACCAAATCGGACCCAGAGTGACCCCGCCCACCAAATGTGACCCAGAGTGACCCCGCCCACCAAATGTGACCCAGAGTGACCCCGCCCACAAAATGTGACCCAGAGTGACCCCACCCACCAAATGTGACCCAGAGTAACCCCGCCCACCAAATGTGACCCAGAGTGACCCCGCCCACCAAATGTGACCCAGAGTGACCCCGCCCACCAAATGTGACCCAGAGTGACCCCGCCCACCAAATGTGACCCAGAGTGACCCCGCCCACCAAATGTGACCCAGAGTGACCCCGCCCACCAAATGTGACCCAGAGTGACCCCGCCCACCAAATGTGACCCAGAGTGACCCCGCCCACCAAATGTGACCCAGAGTGACCCCGCCCACCAAATGTGACCCAGAGTGACCCCGCCCACCAAATGTGACCCCGCCCACCAAATGTGACCCCGCCCACCAAATGTGACCCAGAGTGACCCCGCCCACCAAATGTGACCCAGAGTGACCCCGCCCACCAAATGTGACCCAGAGTGATCTCGCCCACCAAATGTGACCCAGAGTGACCCCGCCCACCAAATGTGACCCAGAGTGACCCCGCCCACCAAATGTGACCCAGAGTGACCCCGCCCACCAAATGTGACCCAGAGTGACCCCGCCCACCAAATGTGACCCAGAGTGACCCCGCCCACCAAATGTGACCCAGAGTGACCCCGCCCACCAAATGTGACCCAGAGTGACCCCGCCCACCAAATGTGACCCAGAGTGACCCCGCCCACCAAATGTGACCCAGAGTGACCCCGCCCACCAAATGTGACCCAGAGTGACCCCGCCCACCAAATGTGACCCCGCCCACCAAATGTGACCCAGAGTGACCCCGCCCACCAAATGTGACCCAGAGTGAACCCGCCCACCAAATGTGACCCAGAGTGACCCCGCCCACCAAATGTGACCCAGAGTGACCCTGCCCACCAAATCTGACCCAGAGGTGCTCTGCCCACCAAATCTGACCCAGAGTGGCTCCGCCCACCAAATCTGACCCAGAGTGGCCCCGCCCACCAAATCGGACCCAGAGTGGTCCCGTCTACCAAATCGGACACAGAGTGGCCCCGCCCACCAAATCATCCCCTGAGGGGCCCCGCCCACCAAACCAGCGCCTGAGGGGCACCCAAGTGTGAAAGTCTTGCAGGGGCAGCCCGGGCACCATTACAAAGCACTATCTGTAGTTCCTTCAGGAAATACCCATCTAGTTATAGTGCTTTTGTAAAAAGCACTATATTGTTATTCCACCGTAGACAACTTCTTATTCTTCTTCTTATTCTTATTATTATTAGGCTTTTTTCCGCAATTAATGCGGCCCGAACCGCTGCACGCACAGACTCCAGTGAGGTGTCATTTCGAAGCCAGCGTCCATGAGAGGTGTGCTAAGTATTTTTCGTGTCGATCAAATTTGTAGTTTTGGCGCAATGTGCGTTTAAAAATTGATTCCCCCTCATTGGAAAGCATTGCCGCTATGCATTTCAATAGAGAAATTTTGACATAAGGTATAATGGCTGATATCTGAGGCAATTTAAAAAATAACTGCCAACTGCCACCTGGCTGATCAGCTCATTGATATGCGAAGTCAGATCCAGTTACTATGCCAACGCGTACGAACTCTACATGACCCCACCAGGACACAGTTTTGCCAGATAATATCAGCTCTTAAAGTGACCCGCACACCAAATTGGCACCTGAGGTGCGCAGCCCACCAAATCGGACTCGAGTGGCCCCGCCCACCAAATCGGACCCCGAGTGGCCCCGCCCACCAAATTGGACCCAGAGTGACCCCGCCCACCAAATCGGACCCAGAGTGACCCCGCCCACCAAATCGGACCCAGAGTGACCCCGCCCACCAAATCGGACCCAGAGTGACCCCGCCCACCAAATGTGACCCAGAGTGACCCCGCCCACCAAATGTGACCCAGAGTGACCCCGCCCACCAAATGTGACCCAGAGTGACCCCGCCCACCAAATGTGACCCAGAGTGACCCCGCCCACCAAATGTGACCCAGAGTGACCCCGCCCACCAAATGTGACTCAGAGTGACCCCGCCCACCAAATGTGACCCAGAGTGACCCCGCCCACCAAATGTGACCCAGAGTGACCCCGCCCACCAAATGTGACCCAGAGTGACCCCGCCCACCAAATGTGACCCAGAGTGACCCCGCCCACCAAATGTGACCGAGTGACCCCGCCCACCAAATGTGACCCAGAGTGACCCCGCCCACCAAATGTGACCCAGAGTGACCCCGCCCACCAAATGTGACCCAGAGTGACCCCGCCCACCAAATGTGACCCAGAGTGACCCCGCCCACCAAATGTGACCCAGACTGACCCCGCCCACCAAATGTGACCCAGACTGACCCCGCCCACCAAATGTGACCCAGAGTGACCCCGGCCACCAAATCAGACCCAGAGTGACCCCGGCCACCAAATCGTACCCAGAGTGACCCCGGCCACCAAATCGTACCCAGAGTGACCCCGGCCACCAAATCGTACCCAGAGTGACCCCGCCCACCAAATGTGACCCAGAGTGACCCCGCCCACCAAATGTGACCCAGAGTGACCCCGCCCACCAAATGTGACCCAGAGTGACCCCGCCCACCAAATGTGACCCAGAGTGACCCCGCCCACCAAATGTGACCCAGAGTGACCCCGCCCACCAAATGTGACCCCGCCCACCAAATGTGACCCAGAGTGACCCCGCCCACCAAATGTGACCCAGAGTGACCCCGCCCACCAAATGTGACCCAGAGTGACCCCGGCCACCAAATCAGACCCAGAGTGACCCCGGCCACCAAATCGTACCCAGAGTGACCCCGGCCACCAAATCGGACCCAGAGTGTTCCCGCCCTCCAAATGTGACCCAGAGAGACCCCGCCCACCAAATGTGACCCAGAGTGACCTCGCCCACCAAATGTGACCCAGAGTGACCTCGCCCACCAAATGTGACCCAGAGTGACCCCGCCCACCAAATGTGACCCAGAGTGACCCCGCCCACCAAATGTGACCCAGAGTGACCCCGCCCACCAAATGTGACCCAGAGTGACCCCGCCCACCAAATGTGACCCAGAGTGACCCCGCCCACCAAATGTGACCCAGAGTGACCCCGCCCACCAAATGTGACCCAGAGTGACCCCGCCCACCAAATGTGACCCAGAGTGACCCCGCCCACCAAATGTGACCCAGAGTGACCCCGCCCACCAAATGTGACCCAGAGTGACCCCGCCCACCAAATGTGACCCAGAGTGACCCCGCCCACCAAATGTGACCCAGGGTGACCCCGCCCACCAAATGTGACCCAGGGTGACCCCGCCCACCAAATGTGACCCAGAGTGACCCCGCCCACCAAATGTGACCCAGAGTGACCCCGCCCACCAAATGTGACCCAGAGTGACCCCGCCCACTTAATGTGACCCAGAGTGACCCCGCCCACCAAATGTGACCCAGAGTGACCCCGCCCACCAAATGTGACCCAGAGTGACCCCGCCCACCAAATGTGACCCAGAGTGACCCCGCCCACCAAATGTGACCCAGAGTGACCCCGCCCACTAAATGTGACCCAGAGTGACCCCGCCCACCAAATCGGACCCAGAGTGACCCCGCCCACCAAATCGGACCCTGAGGGGCCCCGCCCACCAAATCGGACCCTGAGGGGCCCAGACCACCAAATCGGACCCAGAGGTGTCCCACCCACCAAATCGGACCCTGAGCGACCTTGCCCACCAAATCGGACCCTGAGTGACCCTGCCCACCAAATCAGACCCTGAGTGACCCCGCCCACCAAACCTGCGCCTGAGGGGCACTCAAGTGTGAAAGTCTTGCAGGGCAGCCCGGGCACCATTCCAAAGCACTATCTGTAGTTCCTTCAGGAAATACCCATCTAGTATTATTATTGTAATCCGAACGTGGTAAACTTATTATTATTAGGCTTTTTTCTGCAATTAATGCGGCCCGAACCGCTGCACGCAGAGACTCCAGTGAGGCGTCATTTCGAAGCCAGTGCCCACGAGAGGTGTGCTAAGTATTTTTCATGTCGATCCGATTTGTAGTTTTTTTTTAAAAATCGCATTTAAAAAAAAAAATTTCCCATAGGAAATAATGGCGAACTTTCCTTTACCCCCAACTTGACTTTCCAAAGATGGCAGCTATGCAAATGTACAGTGTCCATTTTAGGACATGATCATTTATCAAAGTCAAACATCAGAATAAAGTGACTATGACACCCTCTCGTCCCGTGTATGAAAAGTAAGTGCACCCCTGGTCCCGTGTGTGAAAAGTAAGTGTGCCCCCGGCCACCAAATCGGACCCCGAGTGACCCCGCCCCACAAATCAGACCCCGAGTGACCCCGACCCCAAATCGGACCTTGAGTGACTCCGTACCCCAAATCGGACCCCGAGTGACCCCGCCCCCCAAATTGGACCCCGAGTGACCCCGCCCCCCAAATCGGACCCCGAGTGACCCAGTCCCCCAAATTGGACCCCAAGTGACCCCGCCCCCCAAATCGGACCCCAAGTGACTTCGCCCACCAAATCTGACCCAGATTGACCCCGCGCACCAAATCTGACCGAGTGGCCCCGCCCACCAAATCAGACCCTGAGGGGCCCCACCCACCAAATCGGATCCTGAGGGGCCCCGCCCACCAAATCGGACCCAGAGTGACCCCGCCCACCAAATCGGACCCTAAGGGGCCCCGCCCACCAAATCGGACCCTGAGGGACCCCGCCCACCAAATCGGACCCTGAGGGACCCCACCCACCAAATCGGACCCTGAGGGGCCCCGCCCACCAAATCGGACCCTGAGGGGCCCTACCCACCAAATCAGCGCCTGAGGGACACCCAAGTGTGAAAGTCTTGCAGGGGCAGCCCGGGCACCATTCCAAAGCACTATCTGTAGTTCCTTCAGGAAATACCCATCTAGTTATTATTATTATTATTATTATTCAGTCCGCGATTAATGCGGCCCGAACCGCTGCACGCACAGACTCCAGTGAGGTGTCATTTCGAAGCCAGCGTTCCCAAGAGGTGTGCTAAGTATTTTTCGTGTCGATCGGATTTGTAGTTTTGGCGCAATTTGCGTTTTTCCCCTGTTTGGAATGCAATTTCTCTATGGGTAAATTTTCCTATAAGCTTATAATGGGCTGATTTCTGAGGCAATTTCAAACTAACTGCCAACTGCCACCTGGCTGATTAGCTCACTGCTATGTGCAGTCAGATGCAGTTACTATGACAACGCCTACGAACTCTACATGACCCCACCAGGACACAGTTTTGCCAGATAATATCAGCTCTTAAAGTGACCCGCACACCAAATCTGACCCTGAGGTGCCCAGTGCACCCCCGGTCCCGTGTGTGAAAAGTAAGTGCACCCCCGTTCCTGGTGTGAAAAGTAAGTGCACCCCGGTCCCATGTGTGTGAAAAGTAAGTGCACCCCCAGTCCCTTGTGTGAAAAGTAAGTGCACCCCGATCCCGTTTGTGAAAAGTAAGTGCACCCCCAGTCCCGTGGGTGAAAATTAAGTGCACCCCAGTCCCGTGTGTGAAAAGTAAGTGCACCCCCGGTCCTGAGTGTGAAAAGTAAGCGCACCCCAGGTCCCGTAAGTGAAAAGGTCCCGCCCACCAAATGTGACCCAGAGTGACCCCGCCCACCAAATGTGACCCAGAGTGACCCCGCCCACCAAATGTGACCCAGAGTGACCCCGCCCACCAAATGTGACCCCGCCCACCAAATGTGACCCCGCCCACCAAATGTGACCCAGAGTGACCCCGCCCACCAAATGTGACCCAGAGTGACCCCGCCCACCAAATGTGACCCAGAGTGATCTCGCCCACCAAATGTGACCCAGAGTGACCCCGCCCACCAAATGTGACCCAGAGTGACCCCGCCCACCAAATGTGACCCAGAGTGACCCCGCCCACCAAATGTGACCCAGAGTGACCCCGCCCACCAAATGTGACCCAGAGTGACCCCGCCCACCAAATGTGACCCAGAGTGACCCCGCCCACCAAATGTGACCCAGAGTGACCCCGCCCACCAAATGTGACCCAGAGTGACCCCGCCCACCAAATGTGACCCAGAGTGACCCCGCCCACCAAATGTGACCCAGAGTGACCCCGCCCACCAAATGTGACCCCGCCCACCAAATGTGACCCAGAGTGACCCCGCCCACCAAATGTGACCCAGAGTGAACCCGCCCACCAAATGTGACCCAGAGTGACCCCGCCCACCAAATGTGACCCAGAGTGACCCCGCCCACCAAATCGGACCTAGAGTGGCCCCGCCCACCAAATGTGACCCAGAGTGACCCCGCCCACCAAATGTGACCCAGAGTGACCCCGCCCACCAAATGTGACCCAGAGTGACCCCGCCCACCAAATGTGACCCAGAGTGACCCCGCCCACCAAATGTGACCCAAAGTGACCCCGCCCACCAAATGTGACCCCGCCCACCAAATGTGACCCAGAGTGACCCCGCCCACCAAATGTGACCCAGAGTGACCCCGCCCACCAAATGTGACCCAGAGTGACCCCGCCCACCAAATGTGACCCAGAGTGACCCCGCCCACCAAATGTGACCCAGAGTGACCCCGCCCACCAAATGTGACCCCGCCCACCAAATGTGACCCAGAGTGACCCCGCCCACCAAATGTGACCCAGAGTGACCCCGCCCACCAAATGTGACCCAGAGTGACCCCGCCCACCAAATGTGACCCAGAGTGACCCCGCCCACCAAATGTGACCCAGAGTGACCCCGCTCACCAAATCGGACCCAGAGTGACCCCCGCCCACCAAATCGGACCCAGAGTGACTCCGCCCACCCAATGTGACTCAAAGTGACCCCGCCCACCAAATGTGACCTAGAGTGACCCCGCCCACCAAATGTGACCCAGAGTGACCCCGCCCACCAAATGTGACCCAGAGTGACCCTGCCCACCAAATGTGACCCAGAGTGACCCCGCCCACCAAATGTGACCTAGAGTGACCCCGCCCACCAAATGTGACCCAGAGTGACCCCGCCCACCAAATGTGACCCAGAGTGACCCCGCCCACCAAATGTGACCCAGAGTGACCCCGCCCACCAAATGTGACCCAGAGTGACCCCGCCCACCAAAGGTGACCCAGAGTGACCCCGCCCACCAAATGTGACCCAGAGTGACCCCGCCCACCAAATGTGACCCAGAGTGACCCCGCCCACCAAATGTGACCCCGCCCACCAAATGTGACCCAGAGTGACCCCGCCCACCAAATGTGACCCCGCCCACCAAATGTGACCCCGCCCACCAAATCGGACCGCGAGTGGCCCCGCCCACCAAATCGGACCCAGAGGTGCCCCGCCCACCAAATCGGACCCAGAGTGACCCCGCCCACCAAATCGGACCCAGAGTGACCCCGCCCACCAAATCGGACCCAGAGTGACCCCGCCCACCAAATGTGACTCAGAGTGACCCCGCCCACCAAATGTGACCCAGAGTGACCCCGCCCACCAAATCGGACCCAGAGTGACCCCCGCCCACCAAATCGGACCCAGAGTGACTCTGCCCACCCAATGTGACTCACAATGACCCCGCCCACCAAATGTGACCCAGAGTGACCCCGCCCACCAAATGTGACCCAGAGTGACCCCGCCCACCAAATGTGACCCAGAGTGACCCCGCCCACCAAATGTGACCTAGAGTGACCCCGCCCACCAAATGTGACCCAGAGTGACCCCGCCCACCAAATGTGACCCAGAGTGACCCCGCCCACCAAATGTGACCCAGAGTGACCCCGCCCACCAAATGTGACCCAGAGTGACCCCACCCACCAAATGTGACCCAGAGTGACTCCGCCCACCAAATGTGACCCAGAGTGACCCCGCCCACCAAATGTGACCCAGAGTGACCCCGCCCACCAAATGTGACCCAGAGTGACCCCGCCCACCAAAGGTGACCCAGAGTGACCCCGCCCACCAAATGTGACCCAGAGTGACCCCGCCCACCAAATGTGACCCAGAGTGACCCCGCCCACCAAATGTGACCCAGAGTGACCCCGCCCACCAAATCTGACCCAGAGTGACCCCGCCCACCAAATGTGACCCAGAGTGACCCCGCC
Source organism: Ranitomeya imitator (assembly GCF_032444005.1). Taxonomy (NCBI): domain Eukaryota; kingdom Metazoa; phylum Chordata; class Amphibia; order Anura; family Dendrobatidae; genus Ranitomeya; species Ranitomeya imitator. The sequence goes on along the minus strand of NC_091288.1, from coordinate 109,332,759 downwards.
CACCAAATCATCCCCTGAGGGGCCCCGCCCACCAATCCAGCGCCTGAGGGGCACCCAAGTGTGAAAGTCTTGCAGGGGCAGCCCGGGCACCATTACAAAGCACTATCTGTAGTTCCTTCAGGAAATACCCATCTAGTATTATTATTGTAATCCGAACGTGGTAAACTTATTACTCAGTTTTTTTCCGCAATTAATGCGGCCCAAACCGCTGCATGCACAGACTCCAGTGAGGCGTCATTTCGAAGCCAGCGTCCACGAGAGGTGTGCTAAGTATTTTTCGTGTCGATCCGATTTGTAGTTTTTTTTAAAAATCGCATTTTAAAAAAAAAAAATTCCCATAAGAATTAATGGCGAACTTTCCATTACCCACAACTTGACCTTCCAAAGATGGCAGCTATGCAAATGTACGGTGTCCATATTAGGACATGATCATTTATCAAAGTCAAACATCAGAATAAAGTGACTATGACACCCTCTCATCCTGTGTGTGAAAAGTAAGTGCACCCCCGATCACGTGTGTGAAAAAGTAAGTGCGCCCCCGACCCAAATCGGACCCTGAGTGACCCCGCCCACCAAATCGGACCCCGAGTGACCCCGCCCACCAAATCGGACCCCGAGTGACCCCGCCCACCAAATCGGACCCAGAGTGACCCCGCCCACCAAATCTTACCCAGAGTGACCCCGCCCACCCAATCTTACCCAGAGTGACCCCGCCCACCCAATCGGACCCAGAGTGACCCCACCCACCAAATCGGACCCAGAGGTGCCCCGCCCACCAAATCGGACCCAGAGGTGCCCCGCCCACCAAATCGGACCCAGATGTGCCCCGCCCACCAAATCGGACCCAGAGGTGCCCCGCCCACCAAATCGGACCCAGAGTGACCCCGCCCACCAAATCTGGCCCAGAGTGCCCACCAAATCTGTCCCAGAGTGACCCCGCCCACCAAATCGGTCCCAGAGTGACCCCGCCCACCAAATCAGACCCAGAGTGACCCGCCCACCAAATCGGCCCCTGAGGGGCTCTGCCCACCAATTCGGCCTCTGAGGGGCCCCGCCCACCAAACCAGCTCCTGAGGGGCACCAAGTGTGAAATTCTTGCAGGGGCAGCCCGGGCACCATTCCAAAGCACTATCTGTAGTTCCTTCAGGAAATACCCATCTAGTATTATTATTGTAATCCGAACGTGGTAAACTTATTATTATTCAGTTTTTTTCTGCAATTAATGCGGCCCGAACCGCTGCACGCACAGACTCCAGTGAGGCATCATTTCGAAGCCAGCGTCCACGAGAGGTGTGCTAAGTATTTTTCGTGTCGATCCGATTTGAAGTTTTTTTAAAAATTGCATTTTATAAAAAAAAAATTCCCATAGGAATTAATGGCGAACTTTCCATTACCCACAACTTGACCTTCCAAAGATGGCAGCTATGCAAATGTACGGTGTCCATTTTAGGACATGATCATTTATCAAAGTCAAACATCAGAATAAAGTGACTATGACACTCTCTCGTCCCGTGGGTGAAAAGTAAGTGCACCCCAATCCCGTGTGTGAAGAGTAAGTGCACCGAGTGGCCCCGCCCCCCAAATCTGACCCCGAGTGGCCCCGCCCCCCAAATCGGACCCCGAGTGACCTCGCCCACCAATTCAGACCCCGAGAGGCCCCGTCCACCAAAACGGATTCTGAGGGGCCCCGCCCACCAATTCGGACCCCGAGGGGCTCCACCCACCAATTCAGACCCTGAGGGGCCCTGCTCACCAAATCGGACCCCGAGGGACCCCGCCCACCAATTCGGACCCCGAGGGGCTCCGCCCACCAATTCAGACCCCGAGGGGCCCTGCTCACCAAATCGGACCCCGAGTGGCCCCGCCCAACAAATCGGACCCCGAGCGGCCCCGACCCCCGAATCGGACCCAGAGTGACCCCGCCCACCAAATCCGACCCAGAGTGACCCCGCCCACCAAAAGCGGACCCAGAGTGACCCCGCCCACCAAATCGGGCCCAGAGTGACCCCGCCCACCAAATGTGACCCAGAGTGACCCCGCTCACCAAATGTGACCCAGAGTGACCCCGCCCACCAAATGTGACCCAGAGTGACCCCGCCCACCAAATGTGACCCAGAGTGACCCCGCCCACCAAATGTAACCCAGAGTGACCCCGCCCACCAAATGTAACCCAGAGTGACCCCGCCCACCAAACGTGACCCAGAGTGACCCCGCCCACCAAATGTGACCCAGAGTGACCCCGCCCACCAAATGTGACCCAGAGTGACCCCGCCCACCAAATATGACCCAGAGTGACCCCGCCCACCAAATCTGACCCAGAGGTGCCCCACCCACCAAATCTGACCGAGGTGCCCTGCCCACCAAATCTGACCCAGAGGTGCTCTGCCCACCAAATCTGACCCAGAGTGGCTCCGCCCACCAAATCTGACCCAGAGTGGCCCCGCCCACCAAATCGGACCCAGAGTGGTCCCGTCTACCAAATCGGACACAGAGTGGCCCCGCCCACCAAATCATCCCCTGAGGGGCCCCGCCCACCAAACCAGCGCCTGAGGGGCACCCAAGTGTGAAAGTCTTGCAGGGGCAGCCCGGGCACCATTACAAAGCACTATCTGTAGTTCCTTCAGGAAATACCCATCTAGTTATTATTATTATTATTATTATTCAGTCCGCGATTAATGCGGCCCGAACCGCTGCACGCACAGACTCCAGTGAGGTGTCATTTCGAAGCCAGCGTTCCCAAGAGGTGTGCTAAGTATTTTTCGTGTCGATCGGATTTGTAGTTTTGGCGCAATTTGCGTTTTTCCCCTGTTTGGAATGCAATTTCTCTATGGGTAAATTTTCCTATAAGCTTATAATGGGCTGATTTCTGAGGCAATTTCAAACTAACTGCCAACTGCCACCTGGCTGATTAGCTCACTGCTATGTGCAGTCAGATGCAGTTACTATGACAACGCCTACGAACTCTACATGACCCCACCAGGACACAGTTTTGCCAGATAATATCAGCTCTTAAAGTGACCCGCACACCAAATCTGACCCTGAGGTGCCCAGTGCACCCCCGGTCCCGTGTGTGAAAAGTAAGTGCACCCCCGTTCCTGGTGTGAAAAGTAAGTGCACCCCGGTCCCATGTGTGTGAAAAGTAAGTGCACCCCCAGTCCCTTGTGTGAAAAGTAAGTGCACCCCGATCCCGTTTGTGAAAAGTAAGTGCACCCCCAGTCCCGTGGGTGAAAATTAAGTGCACCCCAGTCCCGTGTGTGAAAAGTAAGTGCACCCCCGGTCCTGAGTGTGAAAAGTAAGCGCACCCCAGGTCCCGTAAGTGAAAAGTAAGTGCACCCTCGGTCCCGTGGGTGAAAAGTAAGTGCATCCCTGGTCCCGGGTGTGAAAAGTAAGTGCACCCCCGGTCCCGTGGTTGAAAAGTAAGTGCACCCCCGGTCCCGTGGGTGAAAAGTAAGTGCACCCCCGGTCCCGTGAGTGAAAAGTAAGTGCACCCCTGGTCCCGTGTGTGAAAAGTAAGTGCACCCCCGTTCCTGGTGTGAAAAGTAAGTGCACCCCCGGTCCCTTGTGTGAAAAGTAAGTGCACCCCGGTCCCATGTGTGTGAAAAGTAAGTGCACCCCGATCCCGTTTGTGAAAAGTAAGTGCACCCCTGGTCCCGTGGGTGAAAAGTAAGTGCACCCAGGTCCCGTGTGTGAAAAAGTAAGTGTGCCCCCGCCCACCAAATCGGACCCAGAGTGACCCCGCCCACCAAAACGGACCCAGAGTGACCCCGCCCACCAAATCGGACCCAGAGTGACCCCGCCCACCAAATCGGACCCAGAGTGACCCCGCCCACCAAATCGGACCCAGAGTGACCCCGCCCACCAAATCGGACCCAGAGTGACCCCGCCCACCAAATCGGACCCTGTGGGGCCCCGTCCACCAAATCGGACCCTGAGGGACCCCTTCTACCAAATCGGACCCTGAGGGACCCCGTCCACCAAATCGGACCCTGAGGGACCCCCCGTCCACCAAATCTGACCCAGAGTGACCCCGCCCACCAAATCAGACCCAGAGTGACCCCGCCCACCAAATCGGACCCAGAGTGACCCCGCCCACCAAATCGGACCCAGAGTGACCCCGCCCACCAAATCGGACCCAGAGTGACCCCGCCCACCAAATCGGACCCAGAGTGACCCCGCCCACCAAATCGGACCCTGTGGGGCCCCGTCCACCAAATCGGACCCTGAGGGACCCCTTCTACCAAATCGGACCCTGAGGGACCCCGTCCACCAAATTGGACCCTGAGGGACCCCGTCCACCAAATCGGACCCTGAGGGGCACCGTCCACCAAATCGGACCCTGAGGGGTCCCGCCCACCAAATTGGACCCTGAGGGGCCCCGCCCACCAAATCAGCACCTGAAGGGCACCCAAGTGTGAAAGTCTTGCAGGGGTAGCCCGGGCACCATTCCAAAGCACTATCTGTAGTTCCTTCAGGAAATACCCATCTAGTTATAGTGCTTTTGTAAAAAGCACTATATTGTTATTCCCCCGTAGACAACTTATTATTATTATTATTATTATTATTATTCAGTCCGCGATTAATGCGGCCCGAACCGCTGCACGCACAGACTCCAGTGAGGTGTCATTTCGAAGCCAGCGTCCCCAAGAGGTGTGCTAAGTATTTTTCGTGTCGATCGGATTTGTAGCTTTGGCGCAATTTGCGTTTTTCCCCTGATTGGAATGCAATTTCTCAATGGGTAAATTTTCCCATAAGGTAAAATGGCTGTTTTCTGAGGCAATTTCAAACTAACTGCCAACTGCCACCTGGCTGATTAGCTCAGTGCTGTGTGCAGTCACACCCAGTTACTATGGCAACGCCTACGAACTCTACATGACCCCACCAGGACACAGTTTTGCCAGATAATATCAGCTCTTAAAGTGACCAACCCACCAAATTGTTAAATTGTTACCTGAGGTGTCCAGCCAACCAAATCGGAGGCCGAGGGGCCCCGACCACCAAATCGGAGGCCGAGGGGCCCCGACCACCAAATCGGACCCTGAGGGGCCCCGACCACCAAATCGGACCCTGAGGGGCCCCGACCACCAAATCGGACCCTGAGGGGCCCCGACCACCAAATCGGACCCTGAGGGGCCCCGACCACCAAATCGGACCCTGAGGGGCCCCGACCACCAAATCGGACCCTGAGGGGCCCCGACCACCAAATCGGACCCTGAGGGGCCCCGACCACCAAATCGGACCCTGAGGGGCCCCGACCACCAAATCGGACCCTGATGGGCCCCGACCACCAAATCGGACCCTGAGGGGCCCCGACCACCAAATCGGACCCTGAGGGGCCCCGACCACCAAATCGGACCCTGAGGGGCCCCGACCACCAAATCGGACCCTGATGGGCCCCGACCACCAAATCGGACCCTGAGGGGCCCCGACCACCAAATCGGACCCTGAGGGGCCCCGACCACCAAATCGGACCCTGAGGGGCCCCGACCACCAAATCGGACCCTGAGGGGCCCCGACCACCAAATCGGACCCTGAGGGGCCCCGACCACCAAATCGGACCCTGAGGGGCCCCGACCACCAAATCGGACCCTGAGGGGCCCCGACCTCCAAAACGGACCCTGAGGGGCCCCGACCACCAAATCGGACCCTGAGGGGCCCCGACCACCAAATCGGACCCTGAGGGGCCCCGACCACCAAATCGGACCCTGAGGGGCCCCGACCACCAAATCGGACCCTGAGGGGCCCCGACCACCAAATCGGACCCTGAGGGGCCCCGACCACCAAATCGGACCCTGAGGGGCCCCGACCACCAAATCGGACCCTGAGGGGCCCCGACCACCAAATCGGACCCTGAGGGGCCCCGACCACCAAATCGGACCCTGAGGGGCCCCGACCACCAAATCGGACCCTGAGGGGCCCCGACCTCCAAATCGGACCCTGAGGGGCCCCGACCACCAAATCGGACCCTGAGGGGCCCCGACCACCAAATCGGACCCTGAGGGGCCCCGACCACCAAATCGGACCCTGAGGGGCCCCGACCACCAAATCGGACCCAGAGGTGCCCCGCCCACCAAATCTGACCCAGAGGTGCCCTGCCCACCAAATCTGACCCAGAGGTGCCCTGCCCACCAAATCTGACCCAGAGGTGCCCCGCCCACCAAATCGGACCCCCAGGGGCCCGGCCCACCAAATCGGACCCCCAGGGGCCCCGCCCACCAAATCGGACCCCCAGGGGCCCCGCCCACTAAATCCTCAACCCTGAGGGGCTACAACTACCAAACCAGCGCCTGAGGGGCACCCAAGTGTGAAAGTCTTCCAGGGGCAGCCCGGGCACCATTCCAAAGCACTATCTGTAGTTCCTTCAGGAAATACCCATCTAGTATTAATATTGTAATCCGATCGTGGGAAACTTATTCAGTTTTTTTCCGCAATTAATGCGGCTCGAACCGCTGCACGCACAGACTCCAGTGAGGCATCATTTCGAAGCCAGCGCCCACGAGAGGTGTGCTAAGTATTTTTCATGTCTATCCGATTTGTAGTTTTTTTTTAAAAATCGCATTTAAAAAAAAAAATTTCCCATAGGAAATAATGGCGAACTTTCCATTACCCCCAACTTGACCTTCCAAAGATGGCAGCTATGCAAATGTACAGTGTCCATTTTAGGACATGATCATTTATCAAAGTCAAACATCAGAATAAAGTGACTATGACACCCTCCCGTGTGTGAAAAGTAAGTGCGCCCCCGGCCCCCAAACGGACCCCAAGTGACCCCGCCCCACAAATCGGAACCTGAGTGACCTCGCCCCCAAATCAGACCCGAGTGACCCCGCCCCCCAAATCGGACCCCGAGTGACTCCGTCCCCCAAATCGGACCCAGAGGGGCCCCGCCCACCAAATCGGCCCCTGAGGGGCCCCGCCCACCAAATTGGCCCCTGAGGGGCCCCGCCCACCAAATCGGACCCTGAGGGGCCCCGCCCACCAAATCGGACCCAGAGTGACCCCACCCACCAAATGTGACCCAGAGTGGCCCCGCCCACCAAATCGGACCCTGAGGTGCCCCGCCCACCAAATCTGACCCTGAGGTGCCCCGCCCACCTAATCTGACCCAGAGGTGCCCCGCCCACCTAATCTGACCCAGAGGTGCCCCGCCCACCAAATCTGACCCATAGGTGCCCCGCCCACCAAATGTGACCCAGAGTGACCCCGCCCACCAAATGTGACCCAGAGTGACCCCGCCCACCAAATGTGACCCAGAGTGACCCCGCCCACCAAATGTGACCCAGAGTGACCCCGCCCACCAAATGTGACCCAGAGTGACCCCGCCCACCAAATGTGACCCAGAGTGACCCCGCCCACCAAAGGTGACCCAGAGTGACCCCGCCCACCAAAGGTGACCCAGAGTGACCCCGCCCACCAAATGTGACCCAAAATGACCCCGCCCACCAAATGTGACCCAGAGTGACCCCGCCCACCAAATGTGACCCAGAGTGACCCCGCCCACCAAATGTGACCCCGCCCACCAAAAGTGACCCCGAGTGGCCCCGCCCACCAAATCGGACAGCGAGTGGCCCCGCCCACCAAATCGGACCCAGAGGTGCCCCGCCCACCAAATCGGACCCAGAGTGACCCCGCCCACCAAATCGGACCCAGAGTGACCCCGCCCACCAAATCGGACCCAGAGTGACCCCGCCCACCAAATGTGACCCAGAGTGACCCCGCCCACCAAATGTGACTGAGAGTGACCCCGCCCACCAAATGTGACCCAGAGTGACCCCGCCCACCAAATGTGACCCAGAGTGACCCCGCCCACCAAATCAGACCCAGAGTGACCCCGCCCACCAAATGTGACCCAGAGTGACCCCGCCCACCAAATGTGACCCCGCCCACCAAATGTGACCCCGAGTGGCCCCGCCCACCAAATCGGACCGCGAGTGGCCCCGCCCACCAAATCGGACCCAGAGGTGCCCCGCCCACCAAATCGGACCCAGAGTGACCCCGCCCACCAAATGTGACCCCGCCCACCAAATGTGACCCCGAGTGGCCCCGCCCACCAAATCGGACCGCGAGTGGCCCCGCCCACCAAATCGGACCCAGAGGTGCCCCGCCCACCAAATCGGACCCAGAGTGACCCCGCCCACCAAATCGGACCCAGAGTGACCCCGCCCACCAAATCGGACCCAGAGTGACCCCGCCCACCAAATGTGACCCAGAGTGACCCCGCCCACCAAATGTGACTCAGAGTGACCCCGCCCACCAAATGTGACCCAGATTGACCCCGCCCACCAAATCAGACCCAGAGTGACCCCGCCCACCATATGTGACCCAGAGTGACCCCGCCCACCAAATGTGACCCCGCCCACCAAATGTGACCCCAAGTGGCCCCGCCCACCAAATCGGACCGCGAGTGGCCCCGCCCACCAAATCGGACCCAGAGGTGCCCCGCCCACCAAATGTGACCCAGAGTGACCCCGCCCACCAAATGTGACCCAGAGTGACCCCGCCCACCAAATGTGACCCAGAGTGACCCCGCCCACCAAATGTGACCCAGAGTGACCCCGCCCACCAAATGTGACCCAGAGTGACCCCGCCCACCAAATGTGACCCAGAGTGACCCCGCCCACCAAATGTGACCCAGAGTGACCCCGCCCACCAAATGTGACCCAGAGTGACCCCGCCCACCAAATGTGACCCAGAGTGACCCCGCCCACCAAATGTGACCCAGAGTGACCCCGCCCACCAAATGTGACCCAGAGTGACCCCGCCCACCAAATGTGACCCAGAGTGACCCCGCCCACCAAATCGGACCCAGAGTGACCCCGCCCACCAAATGTGACCCAGAGTGACCCCGCCCACCAAATGTGACCCAGAGTGACCCCGCCCACCAAATGTGACCCAGAGTGACCCCGCCCACCAAATCAGACCCAGATTGGCCCCGCCCACCAAATCAGACCCAGAGTGGCCCCGCCCACCAAATTGGCATCTGAGGTTCCCCGCCCACCAAATTGGCACCTGAGGTTCCCCGACCACCAAATCGATCCTGAGGTGCATCCAAGTGTAAAACTCTTGCAGGGGCAGCCCGGGCACCATTCCAAAGCACTATCTGTAGTTCCTTCAGGAAATACCCATCTAGTTATAGTGCTTTGTAAAAAGCACTATATTGTTATTCCACCGTAGACAACTTATTCTTCTTATTATTATTATTCAGTCCGCAATTAATGCGGCCCGAACCGCTGCACGCACAGACTCCAGTGAGGTGTCATTTCGAAGCCAGCGTTCCTGGCAGGTGTGCTAAGTATTTTTCGTGTCGATCGGATTTGTAGTTTTGGCGCAATTGGCGTTTGAAAATTTTGTCTTAATGCATTTCAATGGGGAATTTGTTCCAATGGCTGATTTCTGAGGCAATTTCAAAATAACTGCCAACTGCCACCTGGCTGATTAGCTCATTGCGATGTGCAGTCAGACCCAGTTACTATGACATCGCCTACGAACTCTACATGACCCCACCAGGACACAGTTTTGCCAGATAATATCAGCTCTTAAAGTGACCAACCCACCAAATTGTTACCTGAGGTGTCCAGCCCACCAAATCGGAGGCCGAGTGGCCCCGCCCACAAATCAGACCCCGAGGGGCCCCGCCCACCAAATCGGAGGCCGAGGCGCCCCGCCCACCAAATCGGAGGCCGAGGCGCCCCGCCCACCAAATCGGAGGCCGAGGCGCCCCGCCCACCAAATCGGAGGCCGAGGGGCCCCGACCACCAAATCGGACCCCGAGGGGCCCCGACCACCAAATCGGAGGCCGAGGGGCCCCGACCACCAAATCGGACCCAGAGTGACTCCGCCCACCAAATGTGACTCAGAGTGACCCCGCCCACCAAATGTGACCCAGAGTGACCCCGCCCACCAAATGTGACCCAGAGTGACCCCGCCCACCAAATGTGACCCAGAGTGACCCCGCCCACCAAATCGGACCCAGAGTGACCCCGCCCACCAAATCGGACCCAGAGTGACTCCGCCCACCAAATGTGACTCAGAGTGACCCCGCCCACCAAATCGGACCCAGAGTGACCCCTCCCACCAAATCGGACCCAAAGTGACCCCGCCCACCAAATCGGACCCAGAGTGACTCCGCCCACCAAATGTGACTCAGAGTGACCCCGCCCACCAAATGTGACCCAGAGTGACCCCGCCCACCAAATGTGACCCAGAGTGACCCTGCCCACCAAATGTGACCCAGAGTGACCCCGCCCACCAAATGTGACCCAGAGTGACCCCGCCCACCAAATGTGACCCAGAGGGACCCCGCCCACCAAATGTGACCCAGAGGTGCCCCGCCCACTAGATCTGACCCAGAGGTGCCCCGCCCACCAAATCTGACCCAGAGGTGCCCCGCCCACCAAATCTGACCGAGGTGCCCTGCCCACCAAATCTGACCCAGAGGTACTCTGCCCACCAAATCTGACCCAGAGTGGCCCCGCCCACCAAATCTGACCCAGAGTGGCCCCGCCCACCAAATCGGACCCAGAGTGGTCCCGTCTACCAAATCGGACACAGAGTGGCCCCGCCCACCAAATCATCCCCTGAGGGGCCCCGCCCACCAAACCAGCGCCTGAGGGGCACCCAAGTGTGAAAGTCTTGCAGGGGCAGCCCGGGCACCATTACAAAGCACTATCTGTAGTTCCTTCAGGAAATACCCATCTAGTTATAGTGCTTTTGTAAAAAGCACTATATTGTTATTCCCCCGTAGACAACTTATTATTATTATTATTATTATTATTCAGTCCGCGATTAATGCGGCCCGAACCGCTGCACGCACAGACTCCAGTGAGGTGTCATTTCGAAGCCAGCGTCCCCAAGAGGTGTGCTAAGTATTTTTCGTGTCGATCGGATTTGTAGCTTTGGCGCAATTTGCGTTTTTCCCCTGATTGGAATGCAATTTCTCAATGGGTAAATTTTCCCATAAGGTAAAATGGCTGTTTTCTGAGGCAATTTCAAACTAACTGCCAACTGCCACCTGGCTGATTAGCTCAGTGCTGTGTGCAGTCACACCCAGTTACTATGGCAACGCCTACGAACTCTACATGACCCCACCAGGACACAGTTTTGCCAGATAATATCAGCTCTTAAAGTGACCAACCCACCAAATTGTTAAATTGTTACCTGAGGTGTCCAGCCCACCAAATCGGAGGCCGAGGGGCCCCGACCACCAAATCGGAGGCCGAGGGGCCCCGACCACCAAATCGGACCCTGAGGGGCCCCGACCACCAAATCGGACCCTGAGGGGCCCCGACCACCAAATCGGACCCTGAGGGGCCCCGACCACCAAATCGGACCCTGAGGGGCCCCGACCACCAAATCGGACCCTGAGGGGCCCCGACCACCAAATCGGACCCTGAGGGGCCCCGACCACCAAATCGGACCCTGATGGGCCCCGACCACCAAATCGGACCCTGAGGGGCCCCGACCACCAAATCGGACCCTGAGGGGCCCCGACCACCAAATCGGACCCTGAGGGGCCCCGACCACCAAATCGGACCCTGAGGGGCCCCGACCACCAAATCGGACCCTGAGGGGCCCCGACCACCAAATCGGACCCTGAGGGGCCCCGACCACCAAATCGGACCCTGAGGGGCCCCGACCTCCAAAACGGACCCTGAGGGGCCCCGACCACCAAATCGGACCCTGAGGGGCCCCGACCACCAAATCGGACCCTGAGGGGCCCCGACCACCAAATCGGACCCTGAGGGGCCCCGACCACCAAATCGGACCCTGAGGGGCCCCGACCACCAAATCGGACCCTGAGGGGCCCCGACCACCAAATCGGACCCTGAGGGGCCCCGACCACCAAATCGGACCCTGAGGGGCCCCGACCACCAAATCGGACCCTGAGGGGCCCCGACCACCAAATCGGACCCTGAGGGGCCCCGACCACCAAATCGGACCCTGAGGGGTCCCGACCTCCAAATCGGACCCTGAGGGGCCCCGACCTCCAAATCGGACCCTGAGGGGCCCCGACCACCAAATCGGACCCTGAGGGGCCCCGACCACCAAATCGGACCCTGAGGGGCCCCGACCACCAAATCGGACCCTGAGGGGCCCCGACCACCAAATCGGACCCTGAGGGGCCCCGACCACCAAATCGGACCCTGAGGGGCCCCGACCACCAAATCGGACCCTGAGGGGCCCCGACCACCAAATCGGACCCTGAGGGGCCCCGACCACCAAATCGGACCCTGAGGGGCCCCGACCACCAAATCGGACCCTGAGGGGCCCCGACCACCAAATCGGACCCTGAGGGGCCCCGACCACCAAATCGGACCCTGAGGGGCCCCGACCACCAAATCGGACCCTGAGGGGCCCCGACCACCAAATCGGACCCTGAGGGGCCCCGACCACCAAATCGGACCCTGAGGGGCCCCGTCCACCAAATCGGACCCTGAGGGGCCCCGACCACCAAATCGGACCCTGAGGGGCCCCGACCACCAAATCGGACCCTGAGGGGCCCCGACCCCCAAATCGGACCCTGAGGGGCCCCGACCCCCAAATCGGACCCTGAGGGTCCCCGACCCCCAAATCGGACCCTGAGGGGCCCCGACCCCCAAATCGGACCCTGAGGGGCCCCGACCACCAAATCGGACCCAGAGGGGCCCCGCCCACCAAATCGGACCCAGAGTGGCCCCGCCCACCAAATCGGACCCAGAGTGGCCCCGCCCACCAAATCGGACCCAGAGTGGCCCCGCCCACCAAATCGGACCCAGAGTGGCCCCGCCCACCAAATCGGACCCAGAGTGGCCCCGCCCACCAAATCGGACCCAGAGTGGCCCCGCCCACCAAATCGGACCCAGAGTGGCCCCGCCCACCAAATCGGACCCAGAGTGGCCCCGCCCACCAAATCGGACCCAGAGTGGCCCCGCCCACCAAATCGGACCCAGAGTGGCCCCGCCCACCAAATCGGACCCAGAGTGGCCCCGCCCACCAAATCGGACCCAGAGTGGCCCCGCCCACCAAATCGGACCCAGAGTGGCCCCGCCCACCAAATCGGACCCAGAGTGGCCCCGCCCACAAAACCGGACCCTGAGGGGCTCCACCCACAAAACCAGCGCCTGAGGGACACCCAAGTGTGAGTCTTGCAGGGGCAGCCCGGGCACCATTCCAAAGCACTATCTGTAGTTCCTTCAGGAAATACCCATCTAGTTATAGTGCTTTTGTAAAAAGCACTATATTGTTATTCCACCGTAGTAAACTTCTTATTCTTCTTCTTATTCTTATTATTATTAGGCTTTTTTCCGCAATTAATGCGGCCCGAACCGCTACACGCACAGACTCCAGTGAGGTGTCATTTCAAAGCCAGCGTCCATGAGAGGTGTGCTAAGTATTTTTCGTGTCGATCGGATTTGTAGTTTTGGCGCAATGTGCGTTTAAAAATTGATTCCCCCTCATTGGAAAGCATTGCCGCTATGCATTTCAATAGAGAAATTTTGACATAAGGTATAATGGCTGATTTCTGAGGCAATTTAAAAATAACTGCCAACTGCCACCTGGCTGATTAGCTCATTGATATGCGAAGTCAGATCCAGTTACTATGCCAACGCGTACGAACTCTACATGACCCCACCAGGACACAGTTTTGCCAGATAATATCAGCTCTTAAAGTGACCCGCGCACCAAATTGGCACCTGAGGTGCGCAGCCCACCAAATCGGACCCGAGTGGCCCCGCCCACCAAATCGGACCCCGAGTGGCCCCGCCCACCAAATCGGACCCCGAGTGACCACGCCCACCAAATCGGACCCCGAGTGACCCCGCCTACCAAATCGGACCCAGAGTGACCCCGCCCACCAAATCGGACCCAGAGTGACCCCACCCACCAAATGTGACCCAGAGTGACCCCGCCCACCAAATGTGACCCAGAGTGACCCCGCCCACCAAATGTGACCCAGAGTGACCCCGCCCACCAAATGTGACCCAGAGTGACCCCGCCCACCAAATGTGACCCAGAGTGACCCCGCCCACCAAATGTGACCCAGAGTGACCCCGCCCACCAAATGTGACCCAGAGTGACCCCGCCCACCAAATGTGACCCAGTGACCCCGCCCACCAAATGTGACCCAGAGTGACCCCGCCCACCAAATGTGACCCAGAGTGACCCCGCCCACCAAATGTGACCCAGAGTGACCCCGCCCACCAAATGTGACCCAGAGTGACCCCGCCCACCAAATGTGACCCAGAGTGACCCCGCCCACCAAATGTGACCCAGAGTGACCCCGCCCACCAAATGTGACCCAGAGTGACCCCGCCCACCAAATGTGACCCAGAGTGACCCCGCCCACCAAATGTGACCCAGAGTGACCCCGCCCACCAAATGTGACCCAGAGTGACCCCGCTCACCAAATCGGACCCAGAGGGGCCCCGACCACCAAATCGGACCCTGAGGGGCCCCGACCTCCAAATCGGACCCTGAGGGGCCCCGACCACCAAATCGGACCCTGAGGGGCCCCGACCACCAAATCAGCACCTGAGGGGCACCCAAGTGTGAAAGTCTTGCAGGGGCAGCCTGGGCACCATTCCAAAGCACTATCTGTAGTTCCTTCAGGAAATACCCATCTAGTTATAGTGCTTTTGTAAAAAGCACTATATTGTTATTCCCCCGTAGACAACTTATTCTTCTTATTATTATTCAGTCCGCAATTAATGCGGCCCGAACCGCTGCACGCACAGACTCCAGTGAGGTGTCATTTCGAAGCCAGCGTTCCTGGCAGGTGTGCTAAGTATTTTTCGTGTCGATCGGATTTGTAGTTTTGGCGCAATTGGCGTTTGAAAATTTCGTCTCAATGCATTTCAATGGGAAATTGTTCCAACAATAAGGGATAATGGCTGATTTCTGAGGCAATTTCAAAATAACTGCCAACTGCCACCTGGCTGATTAGCTCATTGCGATGTGCAGTCAGACCCAGTTACTATGCCAACGCCTACGAACTCTACATGACCCCACCAGGACACAGTTTTGCCAGATAATATCAGCTCTTAAAGTGACCCGCGCACCAAATTGGCACCTGAGGTGCGCAGCCCACCAAATCGGACCCGAGTGGCCCCGCCCACCAAATCGGACCCCGAGTGGCCCCGCCCGCCAAATCGGACCCAGAGTGACCCCGCCCACCAAATGTGACCCAGAGTGACCCCGCCCACCAAATGTGACCCAGAGTGACCCCGCCCACCAAATGTGACCCAGAGTGACCCCGCCCACCAAATGTGACCCCGCCCACCAAATGTGACCCCCGCCCACCAAATGTGACCCCGCCCACCAAATGTGACCCCGCCCACCAAATGTGACCCCGCCCACCAAATGTGACCCAGAGTGACCCCGCCCAACAAATGTGACCCAGAGTGACCCCGCCCACCAAATGTGACCCAGAGTGACCCCGCCCACCAAATGTGACCCAGAGTGACCCCGCCCACCAAATGTGACCCAGAGTGACCCCGCCCACCAAATGTGACCCAGAGTGACCCCGCCCACCAAATGTGACCCAGAGTGACCCCGCCCACCAAATGTGACCCAGAGTGACCCCGCCCACCAAATGTGACCCAGAGTGACCCCGCCCACCAAATGTGACCCAGAGTGACCCCGCCCACCAAATGTGACCCAGAGTGACCCCGCCCACCAAATGTGACCCCGCCCACCAAATGTGACCCCGCCCACCAAATGTGACCCCGCCCACCAAATGTGACCCCGCCCACCAAATGTGACCCAGAGTGACCCCGCCCACCAAATGTGACCCAGAGTGACCCCGCCCACCAAATGTGACCCAGAGTGACCTCGCCCACCAAATGTGACCCAGAGTGACCCCGCCCACCAAATGTGACCCAGAGTGACCCCGCCCACCAAATGTGACCCAGAGTGACCCCGCCCACCAAATGTGACCCAGAGTGACCCCGCCCACCAAATGTGACCCAGAGTGACCCCGCCCACCAAATGTGACCCAGAGTGACCCCGCCCACCAAATGTGACCGAGTGACCCCGCCCACCAAATGTGACCCAGAGTGACCCCGCCCACCAAATGTGACCCAGAGTGACCCCGCCCACCAAATGTGACCCAGAGTGACCCCGCCCACCAAATGTGACCCAGAGTGACCCCGCCCACCAAATGTGACCCAGAGTGACCCCGCCCACCAAATGTGACCCCGCCCACCAAATGTGACCCCGCCCACCAAATGTGACCCCGCCCACCAAATGTGACCCAGAGTGACCCCGCCCACCAAATGTGACCCAGAGTGACCCCGCCCACCAAATGTGACCCAGAGTGACCCCGCCCACCAAATGTGACCCAGAGTGAACCCGCCCACCAAATGTGACCCAGAGTGACCCCGCCCACCAAATGTGACCCAGAGTGACCCCGCCCACCAAATGTGACCCAGAGTGGCCCCGCCCACCAAATGTGACCCAGAGTGACCCCGCCCACCAAATGTGACCCAGAGTGACCCCGCCCACCAAATGTGACCCAGAGTGACCCCGCCCACCAAATGTGACCCAGAGTGACCCCGCCCACCAAATGTGACCCAGAGTGACCCCGCCCACCAAATGTGACCCAGAGTGACCCCGCCCACCAAATGTGACCCAGAGTGACCCCGCCCACCAAATGTGACCCAGAGTGACCCCGCCCACCAAATGTGACCCAGAGTGACCCCGCCCACCAAATGTGACCCCGCCCACCAAATGTGACCCAGAGTGACCCCGCCCACCAAATGTGACCCAGAGTGACCCCGCCCACCAAATGTGACCCCGAGTGACCCCGCCCACCAAATGTGACCCCGAGTGACCCCGCCCACCAAATGTGACCCAGAGTGACCCCGCCCACCAAATGTGACCCAGAGTGACCCCGCCCACCAAATGTGACCCAGAGTGACCCCGCCCACCAAATGTGACCCAGAGTGACCCCGCCCACCAAATGTGACCCAGAGTGACCCCGCCCACCAAATGTGACCCAGAGTGACCCCGCCCACCAAATGTGACCCAGAGTGACCCCGCCCACCAAATGTGACCCAGAGTGACCCCGCCCACCAAATGTGACCCAGAGTGACCCCGCCCACCAAATGTGACCCAGAGTGACCCCGCCCACCAAATGTGACCCAGAGTGACCCCGCCCACCAAATGTGACCCAGAGTGACCCCGCCCACCAAATGTGACCCAGAGTGACCCCGCCCACCAAATGTTACCCAGAGTGACCCCGCCCACCAAATGTGACCCAGAGTGACCCCGCCCACCAAATGTGACCCAGAGTGACCCCGCCCACCAAATGTGACCCAGAGTGACCCCGCCCACCAAATGTGACCCAGAGTGACCCCGCCCACCAAATGTGACCCAGAGTGACCCCGCCCACCAAATGTGACCCAGAGTGACCCCGCCCACCAAATGTGACCCAGAGTGACCCCGCCCACCAAATGTGACCCCGCCCACCAAATGTGACCCCGCCCACCAAATGTGACCCCGCCCACCAAATGTGACCCCGAGTGGCCCCGCCCACTAAATCGGACCGCGAGTGGCCCCGCCCACTAAATCGGACCGCGAGTGGCCCCGCCCACCAAATCGGACCCAGAGGTGCCCCGCCCACCAAATCGGACCCAGAGTGACCCCGCCCACCAAATCGGACCCAGAGTGACCCCGCCCACCAAATGGGACCCAGAGTGACCCCGCCCACCAAATGTGACTCAGAGTGACCCCGCCCACCAAATGTGACCCAGAGTGACCCCGCCCACCAAATGTGACCCAGAGTGACCCCGCCCACCAAATGTGACCCAGAGTGACCCCGCCCACCAAATGTGACCCAGAGTGACCCCGCCCACCAAATGTGACCCAGAGTGACCCCGCCCACCAAATGTGACCCAGAGTGACCCCGCCCACCAAATGTGACCCAGAGTGACCCCGCCCACCAAATGTGACCCAGAGTGACCCCGCCCACCAAATGTGACCCAGAGTGACCCCGCCCACCAAATGTGACCCAGAGTGACCCCGCCCACCAAATGTGACCCAGAGTGACCCCGCCCACCAAATGTGACCCAGAGTGACCCCGCCCACCAAATGTGACCCAGAGTGACCCCGCCCACCAAATGTGACCCAGAGTGACCCCGCCCACCAAATGTGACCCAGAGTGACCCCGCCCACCAAATGTGACCCAGAGGTGCCCCGCCCACCAAATGTGACCCAGAGGTGCCCCGCCCACCAAATCTGACCCAGAGGTGCCCCGCCCACCAAATCTAACCGAGGTGCCCCGCCCACCAAATCTGACCCAGAGGTGCCCCGCCCACCAAATCTGACCCAGAGTGGCCCCGCCCATCAAATCTGACCCAGAGTGGCCCCGCCCACCAAATCGGACCCAGAGTGGTCCCGTCTACCAAATCGGACACAGAGTGGCCCCGCCCACCAAATCATCCCCTGAGGGGCCCCGCCCACCAAACCAGCGCCTGAAGGGCACCCAAGTGTGAAAGTCTTGCAGGGGCAGCCCGGGCACCATTACAAAGCACTATCTGTAGTTCCTTCAGGAAATACCCATCTAGTATTATTATTGTAATCCGAATGTGGTAAACTTATTCAGTTTTTTTCCGCAATTAATGCGGCCCGAACCGCGGCACGCACAGACTCCAGTGAGGCGTCATTTCGAAGCCAGCGCCCACGAGAGGTGTGCTAAGTATTTTTCATGTCGATCCGATTTGTAGTTTTTTTTAAAAAATCGCATTTTTAAAAAAAAATTTCCCATAGGAAATAATGGCGAACTTTCCATTACCCCCAACTTGACCTTCCAAAGATGGCAGCTATGCAAATGTACAGTGTCCATTTTAGGACATGATCATTTATCAAAGTCAAACATCAGAATAAAGTGACTATGACACCCTCTCGTCCCGTGTGTGAAAAGTAAGTGCGCCCCCGGCCACCAAATCGGACCCCGATTGACTCCGCCCCACAAAATCGGACCCCGAGTGACTCCGTCCCCCAAATCGGACCCCGAGTGACCCCGCCCCCCAAATCGGACCCCGAGTGACCCCGCCCACCAAATGTGACCCAGAGTGACCCCGCCCACCAAATGTGACCCAGAGTGACCCCGCCCACCAAATCGGACCCACAGTGACCCCGCCCACCAAATGTGACCCAGAGTGACCCCGCCCACCAAATGTGACCCAGAGTGACCCCGCCCACCAAATGTGACCCAGAGTGACCCCGCCCACCAAATGTGACCCAGAGTGACCCCGCCCACCAAATGTGACCCAGAGTGACCCCGCCCACCAAATGTGACCCAAAATGACCCCGCCCACCAAATGTGACCCAGAGTGACCCCGCCCACCAAATGTGACCCAGAGTGACCCCGCCCACCAAATGTGACCCCACCCACCAAATGTGACCCCGCCCACCAAATCGGACCGCGAGTGGCCCCGCCCACCAAATCGGACCCAGAGGTGCCCCGCCCACCAAATCGGACCCAGAGTGACCCCGCCCAACAAATCGGACCCAGAGTGACCCCGCCCAACAAATCGGACCCAGAGTGACCCCGCCCAACAAATCGGACCCAGAGTGACCCCGCCCAACAAATCGGACCCAGAGTGACCCCGCCCAACAAATCGGACCCAGAGTGACCCCGCCCACCAAATGTGACCCAGAGTGACCCCGCCCACCAAATCGGACCCAGAGTGACCCCGCCCAACAAATCGGACCCAGAGTGACCCCGCCCAACAAATCGGACCCAGAGTGACCCCGCCCACCAAATGTGACTCAGAGTGACCCCCCCACCAAATGTGACCCAGAGTGACCCCGCCCACCAAATCGGACCCAGAGTGACCCCGCCCAACAAATCGGACCCAGAGTGACCCCGCCCAACAAATCGGACCCAGAGTGACCCCGCCCAACAAATCGGACCCAGAGTGACCCCGCCCACCAAATGTGACCCAGAGTGACCCCGCCCACCAAATGTGACTCAGAGTGACCCCGCCCACCAAATGTGACCCAGAGTGACCCCGCCCACCAAATGTGACCCAGAGTGACCCCGCCCACCAAATGTGACCCAGAGTGACCCCGCCCACCAAATGTGACCCAGAGTGACCCCGCCCACCAAATGTGACCCAGAGTGACCCCGCCCACCAAATGTGACCCAGAGTGACCCCGCCCACCAAATGTGACCCAGAGTGACCCCGCCCACCAAATGTGACCCAGAGTGACCCCGCCCACCAAATCGGACCCAGAGTTACTCCGCCCACCAAATGTGACCCAGAGTGACCCCGCCCACCAAATGTGACCCAGAGTGACCCCGCCCACCAAATGTGACCCAGAGTGACCCCGCCCACCAAATGTGACCCAGAGTGACCCCGCCCACCAAATGTGACCCAGAGGTGCCCCGCCCACCAAATCTGACCCAGAGGTGCCCCACCCACCAAATCTGACCGAGGTGCCCTGCCCACCAAATCTGACCCAGAGGTGCTCTGCCCACCAAATCTGACCCAGAGTGGCCCCGCCCACCAAATCTGACCCAGAGTGGCCCCGCCCACCAAATCGGACCCAGAGTGGTCCCGTCCACCAAACCAGCGCCTGAAGGGCACCCAAGTGTGAAAGTCTTGCAGGGGCAGCCCGGGCACCATTACAAAGCACTATCTGTAGTTCCTTCAGGAAATACCCATCTAGTTATAGTGCTTTGTAAAAAGCACTGTATTGTTATTCCACCGTAGACAACTTCTTATTCTTCTTATTATTATTAGGCTTTTTTCCGCAATTAATGCGGCCCGAACCGCTACACGCACAGACTCCAGTGAGGTGTCATTTCGAAGCCAGCGTCCCCAAGAGGTGTGCTAAGTATTTTTCGTGTCGATCGGATTTGTAGTTTTGGCGCAATTAACGTTTGAAAATTGTTTTTCTCTCATTGGAATGCATTGCCAATGCATTTCAATAGGGAAATTTAGCCATAAGGTATAATGGCTGATTACTGAGGCAATTTAAAAAATAACTGCCAACTGCCACCTGGCTGATCAGCTCATTGATATGTGCAGTCACACCCAGTTACTATGACAACGCCTACGAACTCTACATGACCCCACCAGGACACAGTTTTGCCAGATAATATCAGCTCTTAAAGTGACCAACCCACCAAATTGTTACCTGAGGTGTCCAGCCCACCAAATAGGAGGCCGAGGGGCCCCGACCACCACATCGGAGGCAGAGGGGCCCCGACCTCCAAATCGGAGGCCGAGGGGCCCCGACCTCCATATCGGAGGCCGAGGGGCCCCGACCTCCAAATCGGAGGCCGAGGGGCCCCGACCTCCATATCGGAGGCCGAGGGGCCCCGACTTCCAAATCGGAGGCCGAGGGGCCCCGGCCTCCATATCGGAGGCCGAGGGGCCCCGACCTCCAAATCGAAGGCCGAGGGGCCCCGACCTCCATATCGGAGACCGAGGGGCCCCGGCCTCCATATCGGAGGCCGAGGGGCCCCGACCTCCATATCGGAGGCCGAGGGGCCCCGGCCTCCATATCGGAGGCCGAGGGGCCCCGGCCTCCATATCGGAGGCCGAGGGGCCCCGACCTCCATATCGGAGGCCTAGGGGCCCCGACCTCCATATCGGAGGCCGAGGGGCCCCGGCCTCCAAATCGGAGGCCGAGGGGCCCCGGCCTCCAAATCGGAGGCCGAGGGGCCCCGACCTCCAAATCGGACCCAGAGTGGCCCCGCCCACCAAATCGGACCCAGAGTGGCCCCGTCCACCAAATCGGACCCAGAGTGGCCCCGCCCACCAAATCGGACCCAGAGTGGCCCCGCCCACCAAATCGGACCCAGAGTGGCCCCGCCCACCAAATCGGACCCAGAGTGACCCCGCCCACCAAATCGGACCCAGAATGACCCCTCCCACCAAATGTGATCCAGAGTGACCCCGCCCACCAAATGTGACCCAGAGTGACCCCGCCCACCAAATGTGACCCAGAGTGACCCCGCCCACCAAATGTGACCCAGAGTGACCCCGCCCACCAAATGTGACCCAGAGTGACCCCGCCCACCAAATGTGACCCAGAGTGACCCCGCCCACCAAATGTGACCCAGAGTGACCCCGCCCACCAAATGTGACCCAGAGTGACCCCGCCCACCAAATGTGACCCAGAGTGACCCCGCCCACCAAATGTGACCCAGAGTGACCCCGCCCACCAAATCGGACCCAGAGTGATCCCGCCCACCAAATGTGACCCTGAGGGGCCCCGCCCACCAAATCGGACCCAGAGTGACCCCGCCTACCAAATCGGACCCAGAGTGACCCCGCCCACCAAATCGGACCCAGAGTGACCCCGCCCACCAAATGTGATCCAGAGTGACCCCGCCCACCAAATGTGACCCAGAGTGACCCCGCCCACCAAATGTGACCCAGAGTGACCCCGCCCACCAAATGTGACCCAGAGTGACCCCGCCCACCAAATGTGACCCAGAGTGACCCCGCCCACCAAATGTGACCCAGAGTGACCCCGCCCACCAAATGTGACCCAGAGTGACCCCGCCCACCAAATGTGACCCAGAGTGACCCCGCCCACCAAATGTGACCCAGAGTGACCCCGCCCACCAAATATGACCCAGAGTGACCCCGCCCACCAAATGTGACCCAGAGTGACCCCACCCACAAAATGTGACCCAGAGTGACCCCGCCCACCAAATCGGACCCAGAGTGACCCCGCCCACCAAATGTGACCCTGGGGGGCCCCGTCCACCAAATCGGACCCTGAGGGGAACCGCCCACCAAATCGGACCCTGAGGGGCCCCACCCACCAAATCGGACCCTGAGGGGCCCCGCCCACCAAATCGGACCCTGAGGTGCCCCGCCCACCAAATTGGACCCTGAGGTGCCCAGCCCACCAAATCGGATCCTGAGGGGCCCCGCCCACCAAATCGGACCCTGAGGGGCCCCGCCCACCAAATCAGTCCCTGAGGGGCCCCGCCCACCAAATCGGACCCTGAGGTGCCCCGCCCACCAAATCGGACCCTGAGGTGCCCCGCCCACCAAATCGGACCCTGAGGGGCCCCGTCCACCAAATCGGACCCTGAGGTGCCCCGCCCACCAAATGTGACCCAGAGTGACCCCGCCCACCAAATGTGACCCAGACTGACCCTGCCCACCAAATGTGACCCTGAGGGGCCCCGCCCACAAAATCGGACCCTGAGGGGCCCCGCCCACAAAATCGAACCCTGAGGTGCCCCGCCCACCAAATCGGACCCTGAGGGGCCCCGCCCACCAAATCGGACCCTGAGGGGCCCCACCCACCAAATCGGACCCTGAGGGGCCCAGCCCACCAAATCGGACCCTGAGGGGCCCCGCCCACCAAATCGAACCCTGAGGTGCCCCGCCCACCAAATCGGACCCTGAGGGGCCCCGCCCACCAAATCGGACCCTGAGGGGCCCCGCCCACCAAATCGGACCCTGAGGGGCCCCGCCCACCAAATCGGACCCTGAGGGGCCCAGCCCACCAAATCGGACCCTGAGGTGCCCCGCCCACCAAATGTGACCCAGAGTGACCCCGCCCACCAAATGTGACCCAGAGTGACCCTGCCCACCAAATGTGACCCAGAGTGACCCCGCCCACCAAGTCAGACCCGAGTGATCCCACCCACCAAATGTGACCCAGAGTGACCCCGCACACCATATGTGACACAGAGTGACCCCGCCCACCAAATGTGACCCAGAGTGACCCCGCCCACCAAATCGGACCCCGAGGTGCACCGCCCACCAAATCGGCACCTGAGGGGCCCCGCCCACCAAACCAGCGCCTGAGGATCACCCAAGTGTGAAAGTCTTGCAGGGGCAGCCCGGGCACCATTCCAAAGCACTATCTGTAGTTCCTTCAGGAAATACCCATCTAGTATTATTATTGTAATCCGAACGTGGTAAACTTATTCAGTTTTTTTCCGCAATTAATGCGGCCCGAACAGCTGCACACACAGACACCAGTGAGGCGTCATTTCGAAGCCAGCGTCCACGAGAGGTGTGCTAAGTATTTTTCGTGTCGATCCGATATGTAGTTTTTTTAAAAATTGCATTTTAAAAAAAAAAATTCCCATAGGAAATAATGGCGAACTTTCCATTACCCCCAACTTGACCTTCCAAAGATGGCAGCTATGCAAATGTACGGTGTCCATTTTAGGACATGATCATTTATCAAAGTCAAACAGAATAAAGTGACTATGACACCCTCTCATCCCGTGTATGAAAAGTAAGTGCACCCCCGTTCCCGTGTGTGAAAAGTAAGTGCACCGAGTGGCTCCACCCGCCAAATTGGACCCCGAGGGGCCGCGCCCGCCAAATCGGACCCCCAGGGGCCTCGCCCACCAAATCAGACCCAGAGTGACCCCGCCCACCAAATCGGACCCAGAGTGACCCCACCCACCAAATCGGCCCCCGAGCGGCCCCGACCACCAAATCGGCCCCCGAGCTGCCCCGCCTACCAAATCGGACCCCCAGGGGCCCCGCCCACCAAATGTGACCCAGAGTGACCCCGCCCACCAAATGTGACCCAGAGTGACCCCGCCCACCAAATGTGACCCAGAGTGACCCCGCCCACCAAATGTGACCCAGAGTGACCCCGCCCACCAAATGTGACCCAGAGTGACCTCGCCCACCAAATGTGACCCAGAGTGACCTCGCCCACCAAATGTGACCCAGAGTGACCCCGCCCACCAAATGTGACCCAGAGTGACCCCGCCCACCAAATCGGACCCAGAGTGACCCCGCCCACCAAATCGGACCCAGAGTGACTCCGCCCACCAAATGTGACTCAGAGTGACCCCGCCCACCAAATCGGACCCAGAGTGACCCCTCCCACCAAATCGGACCCAAAGTGACCCCGCCCACCAAATCGGACCCAGAGTGACTCCGCCCACCAAATGTGACTCAGAGTGACCCCGCCCACCAAATGTGACCCAGAGTGACCCCGCCCACCAAATGTGACCCAGAGTGACCCTGCCCACCAAATGTGACCCAGAGTGACCCCGCCCACCAAATGTGACCCAGAGTGACCCCGCCCACCAAATGTGACCCAGAGGGACCCCGCCCACCAAATGTGACCCAGAGGTGCCCCGCCCACTAGATCTGACCCAGAGGTGCCCCGCCCACCAAATCTGACCCAGAGGTGCCCCGCCCACCAAATCTGACCGAGGTGCCCTGCCCACCAAATCTGACCCAGAGGTGCTCTGCCCACCAAATCTGACCCAGAGTGGCCCCGCCCACCAAATCTGACCCAGAGTGGCCCCGCCCACCAAATCGGACCCAGAGTGGTCCCGTCTACCAAATCGGACACAGAGTGGCCCCGCCCACCAAATCATCCCCTGAGGGGCCCCGCCCACCAAACCAGCGCCTGAGGGGCACCCAAGTGTGAAAGTCTTGCAGGGGCAGCCCGGGCACCATTACAAAGCACTATCTGTAGTTCCTTCAGGAAATACCCATCTAGTATTATTATTGTAATCCGAATGTGGTAAACTTATTCAGTTTTTTTCCGCAATTAATGCGGCCCGAACCTCGGCACGCACAGACTCCAGTGAGGCGTCATTTCGAAGCCAGCGCCCACGAGAGGTGTGCTAAGTATTTTTCATGTCGATCCGATTTGTAGTTTTTTTTAAAAAATCGCATTTTTAAAAAAAAATTTCCCATAGGAAATAATGGCGAACTTTCCATTACCCCCAACTTGACCTTCCAAAGATGGCAGCTATGCAAATGTACAGTGTCCATTTTAGGACATGATCATTTATCAAAGTCAAACATCAGAATAAAGTGACTATGACACCCTCTCGTCCCGTGTGTGAAAAGTAAGTGCGCCCCCGGCCACCAAATCGGACCCCGATTGACTCCGCCCCACAAAATCGGACCCCGAGTGACTCCGTCCCCCAAATCGGACCCCGAGTGACCCCGCCCCCCAAATCGGACCCCGAGTGACCCCGCCCACCAAATGTGACCCAGAGTGACCCCGCCCACCAAATGTGACCCAGAGTGACCCCGCCCACCAAATCGGACCCACAGTGACCCCGCCCACCAAATGTGACCCAGAGTGACCCCGCCCACCAAATGTGACCCAGAGTGACCCCGCCCACCAAATGTGACCCAGAGTGACCCCGCCCACCAAATGTGACCCAGAGTGACCCCGCCCACCAAATGTGACCCAGAGTGACCCCGCCCACCAAATGTGACCCAAAATGACCCCGCCCACCAAATGTGACCCAGAGTGACCCCGCCCACCAAATGTGACCCAGAGTGACCCCGCCCACCAAATGTGACCCCACCCACCAAATGTGACCCCGCCCACCAAATCGGACCGCGAGTGGCCCCGCCCACCAAATCGGACCCAGAGGTGCCCCGCCCACCAAATCGGACCCAGAGTGACCCCGCCCAACAAATCGGACCCAGAGTGACCCCGCCCAACAAATCGGACCCAGAGTGACCCCGCCCAACAAATCGGACCCAGAGTGACCCCGCCCAACAAATCGGACCCAGAGTGACCCCGCCCAACAAATCGGACCCAGAGTGACCCCGCCCACCAAATGTGACCCAGAGTGACCCCGCCCACCAAATCGGACCCAGAGTGACCCCGCCCAACAAATCGGACCCAGAGTGACCCCGCCCAACAAATCGGACCCAGAGTGACCCCGCCCACCAAATGTGACTCAGAGTGACCCCTCCCACCAAATGTGACCCAGAGTGACCCCGCCCACCAAATCGGACCCAGAGTGACCCCGCCCAACAAATCGGACCCAGAGTGACCCCGCCCAACAAATCGGACCCAGAGTGACCCCGCCCAACAAATCGGACCCAGAGTGACCCCGCCCACCAAATGTGACCCAGAGTGACCCCGCCCACCAAATGTGACTCAGAGTGACCCCGCCCACCAAATGTGACCCAGAGTGACCCCGCCCACCAAATGTGACCCAGAGTGACCCCGCCCACCAAATGTGACCCAGAGTGACCCCGCCCACCAAATGTGACCCAGAGTGACCCCGCCCACCAAATGTGACCCAGAGTGACCCCGCCCACCAAATGTGACCCAGAGTGACCCCGCCCACCAAATGTGACCCAGAGTGACCCCGCCCACCAAATGTGACCCAGAGTGACCCCGCCCACCAAATCGGACCCAGAGTTACCCCGCCCACCAAATGTGACCCAGAGTGACCCCGCCCACCAAATGTGACCCAGAGTGACCCCGCCCACCAAATGTGACCCAGAGTGACCCCGCCCACCAAATGTGACCCAGAGTGACCCCGCCCACCAAATGTGACCCAGAGGTGCCCCGCCCACCAAATCTGACCCAGAGGTGCCCCACCCACCAAATCTGACCGAGGTGCCCTGCCCACCAAATCTGACCCAGAGGTGCTCTGCCCACCAAATCTGACCCAGAGTGGCCCCGCCCACCAAATCTGACCCAGAGTGGCCCCGCCCACCAAATCGGACCCAGAGTGGTCCCGTCCACCAAACCAGCGCCTGAAGGGCACCCAAGTGTGAAAGTCTTGCAGGGGCAGCCCGGGCACCATTACAAAGCACTATCTGTAGTTCCTTCAGGAAATACCCATCTAGTATTATTATTGTAATCCGAACGTGGTAAACTTATTCAGTTTTTTTCCGCAATTAATGCGGCCCGAACAGCTGCACACACAGACACCAGTGAGGCGTCATTTCGAAGCCAGCGTCCACGAGAGGTGTGCTAAGTATTTTTCGTGTCGATCCGATATGTAGTTTTTTTAAAAATTGCATTTTAAAAAAAAAAATTCCCATAGGAAATAATGGCGAACTTTCCATTACCCCCAACTTGACCTTCCAAAGATGGCAGCTATGCAAATGTACGGTGTCCATTTTAGGACATGATCATTTATCAAAGTCAAACAGAATAAAGTGACTATGACACCCTCTCATCCCGTGTATGAAAAGTAAGTGCACCCCCGTTCCCGTGTGTGAAAAGTAAGTGCACCGAGTGGCTCCACCCGCCAAATTGGACCCCGAGGGGCCGCGCCCGCCAAATCGGACCCCCAGGGGCCTCGCCCACCAAATCAGACCCAGAGTGACCCCGCCCACCAAATCGGACCCAGAGTGACCCCACCCACCAAATCGGCCCCCGAGCGGCCCCGACCACCAAATCGGCCCCCGAGCTGCCCCGCCTACCAAATCGGACCCCCAGGGGCCCCGCCCACCAAATGTGACCCAGAGTGACCCCGCCCACCAAATGTGACCCAGAGTGACCCCGCCCACCAAATGTGACCCAGAGTGACCCCGCCCACCAAATGTGACCCAGAGTGACCCCGCCCACCAAATGTGACCCAGAGTGACCTCGCCCACCAAATGTGACCCAGAGTGACCCCGCCCACCAAATGTGACCCAGAGTGACCCCGCCCACCAAATGTGACCCAGAGTGACCCCGCCCACCAAATCGGACCCAGAGTGACCCCGCCCACCAAATCGGACCCAGAGTGACCCCGCCCACCAAATCAGACCCAGAGTGACCCTGCCCACCAAATCAGACCCAGAGTGACCCCGCCCACCAAATCGGACCCAGAGTGACCCCGCCCACCAAATCGGACCCAGAGTGACCCCGCCCACCAAATGTGACCCAGAGTGACCCCGCCCACCAAATGTGACCCAGAGTGACCCCGCCCACCAAATGTGACCCAGAGTGACCCCGCCCACCAAATGTGACCCAGAGTGACCCCGCCCACCAAATGTGACCCAGAGTGACCCCGCCCACCATTTGTGACCCATAGTGACCCCGCCCACCAAATGTGACCCAGAGTGACCCCGCCCACCAAATGTGACCCAGAGTGACCCTGCCCAATAAATCGGCACCTGAGAGACCCCGCCCACCAA
Organism: Ranitomeya imitator; assembly: GCF_032444005.1. Lineage (NCBI taxonomy): Eukaryota > Metazoa > Chordata > Amphibia > Anura > Dendrobatidae > Ranitomeya > Ranitomeya imitator. The sequence goes on along the minus strand of NC_091288.1, from coordinate 109,303,930 downwards.
TCCAGTGCCTGAGGGGCACCCAAGTGTGAAAGTCTTGCAGGGGCAGCCCGGGCACCATTCCAAAGCACTATCTGTAGTTCCTTCAGGAAATAGCCATCTAGTTATAGTGCTTTTGTAAAAAGCACTATATTGTTATTCCCCCGTAGACAACTTATTATTATTATAGTGCTTTGGCACAAAGCACTATATTGTTATTCCACCGTAGTCAACTTCTTATTCTTATTCTTCTTATTATTATTATTAGGCTTTTTTCCGCAATTAATGCGGCCCGAACCGCTGCACGCACAGACTCCAGTGGGGTGTCATTTCGAAGCCAGCGTCCACGAGAGGTGTGCTAAGTATTTTTCGTGTCGATCCGATTTGTAGTTTTTTTAAAAATCGCATTTAAAAAAAAAAAATTCCCATAGGAGATAATTGGAAACTTTCCATTATCCCCAACTTGACCTTCCAAAGATGGCAGCTATGCAAATGTACGGTGTCCATTTTAGGACATGATCATTTATCAAAGTCAAACATCAGAATAAAGTGACTACGACACCTTCTCTTTCCGTGTATGAAAAGTAAGTGCACCCCCGCTCCCGTGTGTGAAAAGTAAGTGCACCCTCGGTCCCGTGTGTGAAAAGTAAGTGCACCCTCGGTCCCGTGTGTGAAAAGTAAGTGCACCCCTGGTCCCATGTGTGAAAAGTAAGTGCACCCTCTGGTCCCATGGGTGAAAAGTAAGTGCATTCCCAGTCCCGGGTGTGAAAAGTAAGTGCACCCCCAATCCCGTGGGTGAAAAGTAAGTGCACCCTCGGTCCCGTGGGTGAAAAGTAAGTGCGCCCCCGGCCCCCAATTCGGACCCCGAGTGGCCCCGCCCACCAAATCGGACCCCGAGTGGCCCCGCCCACCAAATTGGCCCCCGCCCACCAAATTGGACCCAGAGTGACTCCGCCCACCAAATTGGACCCAGAGTGACCCCGCCCACCAAATTGGACCCAGAGTGACCCCGCCCACCGAATTGGACCCAGAGTGACCCCGCTCACTAAATTGGACCCAGAGTGACCCCGCCCACCAAATTGAACCCAGAGTGACCCCGCCCACCAAATTGGACCCTGAGGGGCCCCGACCTCCAAATCGGACCCTGAGGGGCCCCGACCTCCAAATCGGACGCTGAGGGGCCCGCCCACCAAATCGGACCCTGAGGGGCCCCGCCCACCAAATCGGACCCTGAGGGGCCCCGCCCACCAAATCGGACCCTGAGGGGCCCCGCCCACCAAATCGGCCCCTGAGGGGCCCCGCCCACTAAATCGGCCCCTGAGGGGCCCCGCCCACCAAATGGGACCCTTAGGGGCCCCGCCCACCAAATGGGACCCTGAGGGGCCCCACCCACCAAATCGGCCCAAGAGGGGCCACGCCCACCAAATCGGACCCTGAGGGGCCCCGCCCACCAAATCGGACCCTGAGGGGCCCCGCCCACCAAATCGGACCCTGAGGGGCCCCGCCCACCAAATCGGACCCTGAGGGGCCCCGCCCACCAAATCGGACCCTGAGGGGCCCCGCCCACTAAATCGGCCCCTGAGGGGCCCCGCCCACCAAATGGGACCCTTAGGGGCCCCGCCCACCAAATGGGACCCTGAGGGGCCCCGCCCACCAAATCGGCCCCTGAGGGGCCACGCACACCAAATCGGACCCTGAGGGGCCCCGCCCACCAAATCGGACCCTGAGGGGCCCCGCCCACCAAATCGGACCCTGAGGGGCCCCGCCCACCAAATCGGACCCTGAGGGGCCCCGCCCACCAAATCGGACCCTGAGGGGCCCCGCTCACCAAATTGGACCCTGAGGGGCCCCGCCCACCAAATCGGACCCTGAGGGGTCCCGCCCACCAAATCGGACCCTGAGGGGCCCCGCCCACCAAATCGGACCCTGAGGGGCCCCGCCCACCAAATCGGACCCTGAGGGGCCCCGCCCACCAAATCGGACCCTGAGGGGCCCCGCCCACCAAATCGGACCCTTAGGGGCGCCGCCCACCAAATGGGACCCTGAGGGGCCCCGCCCACCAAATCTTACCCTGAGGGGCCCCACCCACAAATTCGGTCCCTGAGGGGCCCCGCCCACCAAATCGGACCCTGAGGGGCCCCACCCACCAAATCGGCCCCTGAGGAGCCCCCCCCACTAAATCGGCCCCTGAGGGGCCTCACCCACCAAATTGGACCCTGAGGGGCCCCGCCCACCAAATCGGACCCTGAGGGGACCCGCCCACCAAATCGGCCCCTGAGGGGCCCCGCACACCAAATCGGACCCTGAGGGGCTCCGCCCACCATATCGGCCCCTGAGGGGCCCCGCCCACCAAATGGGACCCTGTTATGGCTGGCAATCAGGCAACACAGCGTGCAGTAATCAGCGCACATACAGAGATCTGGCAATAACCAAAAACAATAGGACGAGCTCTGAGACGTGGAATCTCTGTAGACTGCAGTACCTGATCTATCCTCACACAACTATAAGCAGCAGTGGATTGCGCCTATCAACTACCTATGCAACTCGGCACTGCCTGAGGAGCTGACTAGCCTGAAGATAGAAATACAAGCCTGACTTACCTCAGAGAAATACCCCAAAGGAATAGGCAGCCCCCCACATATAATGACTGTTAGCAAGATGAAAAGACAAACGTAGGAATGAAATAGATTCAGCAAAGTGAGGCCCGATATTCTAGACAGAGCGAGGATAGCAAAGAGAACTATGCAGTCTACAAAAAACCCTAAAACGAAAACCACGCAAAGGGGCAAAAAGACCCACTGTGCCGAACTAACAGCACGGCGGTGCACCCCTTTGCTTCTCAGAGCTTCCAGCAAAAGTTAATAGCAAGCTGGACAGAAAAAACAGAAAACAAACTAGAAGCACTTATCTAGCAGAGCAGCAGGCCCAAGGAAAGATGCAGTAGCTCAGATCCAACACTGGAACATTGACAAGGAGCAAGGAAGACAGACTCAGGTGGAGCTAAATAGCAAGGCAGCCAACGAGCTCACCAAAACACCTGAGGGAGGAAGCCCAGAGACTGCAATACCACTTGTGACCACAGAAGTGAACTCGGCCACAGAATTCACAACAGTACCCCCCCCTTGAGGAGGGGTCACCGAACCCTCACCAGAACCCCCAGGCCGACCAGGATGAGCCACATGAAAGGCACGAACAAGATCTGGGGCATGGACATCAGAGGCAAAAACCCAGGAATTATCTTCCTGAGCATAACCCTTCCATTTGACCAAATACTGGAGTTTCCGTCTAGAGACACGAGAATCCAAAATCTTCTCCACAATATACTCCAATTCCCCCTCCACCAAAACAGGGGCAGGAGGCTCCACAGATGGAACCATAGGTGCCACGTATCTCCTCAACAACGACCTATGGAATACATTATGTATGGAAAAGGAGTCTGGGAGGGTCAGACGAAATGACACCGGATTGAGAATCTCAGAAATCCTATACGGACCAATAAAACGAGGTTTAAATTTAGGAGAGGAAACCTTCATAGGAATATGACGAGAAGATAACCAAACCAGATCCCCAACACGAAGTCGGGGTCCCACACGGCGTCTGCGATTAGCGAAAAGCTGAGCCTTCTCCTGGGACAAGGTCAAATTGTCCACTACCTGAGTCCAGATCTGCTGCAACCTGTCCACCACATAATCCACACCAGGACAGTCCGAAGACTCAACCTGTCCTGAAGAGAAACGAGGATGGAACCCAGAATTGCAGAAAAATGGAGAGACCAAGGTAGCCGAGCTGGCCCGATTATTAAGGGCGAACTCAGCCAACGGCAAAAATGACACCCAATCATCCTGGTCAGCGGAAACAAAACATCTCAGATATGTTTCCAAGGTCTGATTGGTTCGTTCGGTCTGGCCATTAGTCTGAGGATGGAAGGCCGAGGAAAAAGATAGGTCAATGCCCATCCTACCACAAAAGGCTCGCCAGAACCTCGAGACAAACTGGGAACCTCTGTCAGAAACAATATTCTCAGGAATGCCATGTAAACGAACCACATGCTGGAAGAACAAAGGCACCAAATCAGAGGAGGAAGGCAATTTAACCAAGGGCACCAGATGGACCATTTTAGAAAAGCGATCACAGACCACCCAAATGACCGACATTTTTTGAGAAACGGGAAGGTCAGAAATGAAATCCATCGAAATATGTGTCCAAGGCCTCTTCGGGAACGGCAAGGGCAAAAGCAACCCACTGGCACGTGAACAGCAGGGCTTAGCCCTAGCACAAATTCCACAGGACTGCACAAAAGCACGCACATCCCGTGACAGAGATGGCCACCAGAAGGATCTAGCAACCAACTCCCTGGTACCAAAGATTCCTGGATGACCGGCCAGCACCGAACAATGAAGTTCAGAGATAACTTTACTAGTCCACCTATCAGGGACGAACAGTTTCTCGGCCGGACAACGATCAGGTTTATTAGCCTGAAATTTCTGCAACACTCTCCGCAAATCAGGGGAGATGGCAGACACAATGACTCCTTCCTTGAGGATACTCGCCGGCTCAGATAACCCCGGAGAGTCGGGCACAAAACTCCTAGACAGAGCATCCGCCTTCACATTTTTAGAGCCCGGAAGGTATGAAATCACAAAATCAAAACGAGCAAAAAATAACGACCAACGGGCCTGTCTAGGATTCAAGTGCTTGGCAGACTCAAGATAAGTAAGGTTCTTATGATCAGTCAAAACCACCACGCGATGCTTAGCACCCTCAAGCCAATGACGCCACTCCTCGAATGCCCACTTCATGGCCAGCAACTCTCGGTTGCCCACATCATAATTACGCTCAGCAGCAGAAAATTTCCTGGAAAAGAAAGCACATGGTTTGAACACTGAGCAACCAGAACCTCTCTGTGACAAAACCGCCCCTGCACCAATCTCAGAAGCATCAACCTCGACCTGGAACGGAAGAGAAACATCAGGTTGACACAACACAGGGGCACAGCAAAAACGACGCTTCAACTCCTGAAAAGCTTCCACGGCAGCAGAAGACCAATTAACCAAATCAGCACCCTTCTTGGTCAAATCGGTCAATGGTCTGGCAATGCTAGAAAAATTACAGATGAAGCGACGATAAAAATTAGCAAAGCCCAGGAATTTCTGCAGACTTTTTAGAGATGTCGGCTGAGTCCAATCCTGGATGGCCTGAACCTTAACCGGATCCATCTCGATAGTAGAAGGGGAAAAGATGAACCCCAAAAATGAAACTTTCTGCACACCGAAGAGACACTTTGATCCCTTCACGAACAAGGAATTAGCACGCAGTACCTGGAAAACCATTCTGACTTGCTTCACATGAGACTCCCAATCATCTGAGAAGATCAAAATGTCATCCAAGTAAACAATCAAGAATTTATCCAGATACTCACGGAAAATGTCATGCATAAAAGACTGAAAAACAGATGGAGCATTGGCAAGTCCGAACGGCATCACCAGATACTCAAAATGACCCTCGGGCGTATTAAATGCCGTTTTCCATTCATCTCCCTGCCTGATTCTCACCAGATTATACGCACCACGAAGATCAATCTTAGTAAACCAACTAGCCCCCTTAATCCGAGCAAACAAGTCAGAAATCAATGGCAAGGGATACTGAAACTTAACAGTGATCTTATTAAGAAGGCGGTAATCAATACACGGTCTTAGCGAACCATCCTTCTTGGCTACAAAAAAGAACCCTGCTCCCAATGGTGACGACGATGGGCGAATATGTCCCTTCTCCACGGACTCCTTCACATAACTGCGCATAGCGGTGTGTTCAGGTACGGACAAATTAAATAAACGACCCTTAGGGAATTTACTACCAGGAATCAAATCGATAGCACAATCACAATTCCTATGCGGAGGTAGGGCATCAGACTTGGACTCTTCAAATACATCCTGAAAGTCCGACAAGAACTCTGGGATGTCAGAAGGAATGGATGACGAAATAGACAAAAATGGAACATCACCATGTACTCCCTGACAACCCCAGCTGGTTACCGACATAGAGTTCCAATCCAATACTGGATTATGGGTTTGTAGCCATGGCAACCCCAACACGACCACATCATGCAAATTATGCAGTACCAAAAAGCGAATAACTTCCTGATGTGCAGGAGCCATGCACATGGTCAGCTGGGCCCAGTACTGAGGCTTATTCTTGGCCAAAGGTGTAGCATCAATTCCTCTCAACGGAATAGGACACCGCAAAGGCTCCAAGAAAAATCCACAACGTTTAGCATAATCCAAATCCATCAGATTCAGGGCAGCGCCTGAATCCACAAACGCCATGACAGAATATGATGACAAAGAGCACATTAAGGTAATGGACAAAAGGAATTTGGACTGTACAGTACCAATAACGGCAGAGCTATCGAACCGCCTAGTGCGTTTAGGACAATTAGAAATAGCATGAGTAGAATCACCACAATAAAAACACAGTCTGTTCAGACGTCTGTGTTCGTGCCGTTCTACTTTAGTCATAGTCCTGTCGCACTGCATAGGCTCAGGCTTACTCTCAGACAATACCGCCAGATGGTGCACAGATTTACGCTCGCGCAAGCGACGACCGATCTGAATGGCCAAGGACATAGACTCATTCAAACCAGCAGGCATAGGAAATCCCACCATTACATCCTTAAGAGCTTCAGAGAGACCCTTTCTGAACAAAGCCGCTAGTGCAGATTCATTCCACAGAGTGAGTACTGACCATTTCCTAAATTTCTGACAATATACTTCTACATCATCCTGACCCTGGCATAAAGCCAGCAGATCTTTCTCAGCTTGATCCACTGAATTAGGCTCATCGTAAAGCAATCCCAGCGCCTGGAAAAATGCATCAACATTACTCAATGCAGAATCTCCTGGTGCAAGAGAAAACGCCCAGTCCTGTGGGTCGCCGCGCAAAAAAGAAATAATAATCAAAACCTGTTGAATAGGATTACCAGAAGAATGAGGTTTCAAGGCCAAAAATAGCTTACAATTATTTCTGAAGCTCAAGAACTTAGTTCTGTCACCAAAAAACAAATCAGGAATCGGAATTCTTGGTTCTAGCATCGATTTCTGATCAATAGTATCTTGAATCTTTTGTACATTTACAACGAGATTATCAATTGAGGAGCACAGAGCCTGAATATCCATGTCCACAGCTGTGTCCTGAAGCACTCTAATGTCTAGGGGAAAAAAAAGACTGAAGACAGAGCTAAGGAAAAAAAATGATGTCAGGATTTCTTTTTTCCCTCTATTGGAAATCATTGGACGGCTCCTTGTACTGTTATGGCTGGCAATCAGGCAACACAGCGTGCAGTAATCAGCGCACATACAGAGATCTGGCAATAACCAAAAACAATAGGACGAGCTCTGAGACGTGGAATCTCTGTAGACTGCAGTACCTGATCTATCCTCACACAACTATAAGCAGCAGTGGATTGCGCCTATCAACTACCTATGCAACTCGGCACTGCCTGAGGAGCTGACTAGCCTGAAGATAGAAATACAAGCCTGACTTACCTCAGAGAAATACCCCAAAGGAATAGGCAGCCCCCCACATATAATGACTGTTAGCAAGATGAAAAGACAAACGTAGGAATGAAATAGATTCAGCAAAGTGAGGCCCGATATTCTAGACAGAGCGAGGATAGCAAAGAGAACTATGCAGTCTACAAAAACCCTAAAACGAAAACCACGCAAAGGGGCAAAAAGACCCACCGTGCCGAACTAACAGGACGGCGGTGCACCCCTTTGCTTCTCAGAGCTTCCAGCAAAAGTTAATAGCAAGCTGGACAGAAAAAACAGAAAACAAACTAGAAGCACTTATCTAGCAGAGCAGCAGGCCCAAGGAAAGATGCAGTAGCTCAGATCCAACACTGGAACATTGACAAGGAGCAAGGAAGACAGACTCAGGTGGAGCTAAATAGCAAGGCAGCCAACGAGCTCACCAAAACACCTGAGGGAGGAAGCCCAGAGACTGCAATACCACTTGTGACCACAGAAGTGAACTCGGCCACAGAATTCACAACAGGACCCTTAGGGGCCCCGCCCACCAAATCAGACCCTGAGGTGCCCCGCCCACCAAATCGGACCCTGAGGGGCCCCGCCCACCAAATTGGATCCTGAGGGGCCCCGCCCACCAAATCGGACCCTGAAGGGCCCCGTCCACCAAATCGGACTCTGAGGGGCCCCGCACCATTCCAAAGCACTATCTGTAGTTCCTTCAGGAAATACCCATCTAGTTATAGTGCTTTTGTAAAAAGCACTATATTGTTATTCCCCCGTAGACAACTTCTTATTCTTCTTATTCTTATTATTATTAGGCTTTTTTCCGCAATTAATGCGGCCCGAACCGCTGCACGCACAGACTCCAGTGAGGTGTCATTTCGAAGCCAGCGTCCATGAGAGGTGTGCTAAGTATTTTTCGTGTCGATCGGATGTGTAGTTTTGGCGCAATTAATGTTTGAAAATTGTTTTTCTCTCATTGGAATGCATTGCCAATACATTTCAATAGGGAAATTTTGCCATAAGGTATAATGGCTGATTACTGAGGCAATTTAAAAAATAACTGCCAACTGCCACCTGGCTGATTAGCTCATTGATATGTGCAGTCACACCCAGTTACTATGACAACGCCTACGAACTCTACATGACCCCACCAGGACACAGTTTTGCCAGATAATATCAGCTCTTAAAGTGACCCGCACACCAAATCTGACCCTGAGGTGCCCAGTGCACCCCCGATCCCGTCTGTGAAAAGTAAGTGCACCCCCAGTCCCGTGTGTGAAAAGTAAGTGCACCCCCGTTCCTGGTGTGAAAAGTAAGTGCACCCCGGTCCCATGTGTGTGAAAAGTAAGTGCACCCCCGGTCCCTTGTGTGAATAGTAAGTGCACCCCGATCCCGTTTGTGAAAAGTAAGTGCACCCCCAGTCCCGTGGGTGAAAATTAAGTGCACCCCAGTCCCGTGTGTGAAAAGTAAGTGCACCCCCGGTCCTGAGTGTGAAAAGTAAGCGCACCCCAGGTCCCGTAAGTGAAAAGTAAGTGCACCCTCGGTCCCGTGGGTGAAAAGTAAGTGCACCCCGGTCCCGTGTGTGAAAAGTAAGTGCATCCCTGGTCCCGGGTGTGAAAAGTAAGTGCACCCCCGGTCCCGTGGTTGAAAAGTAAGTGCACCCCCGGTCCCGTGTGTGAAAAATAAGGGCACCCTCGGTCCCGTGGGTGAAAAGTAAGTGCACCCCGATCCCGTGTGTGAAAAGTAAGTGCATCCCCGGTCCCGGGTGTGAAAAGTAAGTGCACCCCCGGTCCCGTGGGTGAAAAGTAAGTGCACCCCCGGTCCGGTGTGTGAAAAATAAGTGCACCCCAGTCCCATGGGTGAAAAGTAAGTGCACCCCCTGTCCCGTGGGTGAAAAGTAAGTGCACCCCCCCATGTGTGAAAAGTAAGTGCACTCCCGGTCCATGGGTGAAAAGTAAGTGCACCCCCGGTCCCGTGGGTGAAAAGTAAGTGCACCTCCGGTCCCGTGAGTGAAAAGTAAGTGCACCCCTGGTTCCGTGGGTGAAAAGTAATTGCACCCCCGGTCCCGTGGGTGAAAAGTAAGTGCACCCCCGGTCCCGTGGGTGAAAAGTAAGTGCACCCCCGTTCCCGTGAGAGAAAAGTAAGTGCACCCCCGTTCCCGTGTGTGAAAAGCAAGTGCACCCCCGATCCCGGGTGTGAAAAGTAAGTGCACCCCAGGTCCCGTGGGTGAAAAGTAAGTGCACCCCCAGTCCCATGGGTGAAAAGTAAGTGCACCCCCGCTCCCGTGGGTGAAAAGTATTGCACCCCGATCCCGTGTGTGAAAAGTAAGTGCACCCCCGGACTCGTGGGTGAAAAGTAAGTGCACCCCCGTACCCGTGGGTGAAAAGTAAGTGCACCCCCGGTCCCGTGGGTGAAAAGTAAGTGCACCCCCGCTGCCAAATGTGAAAAGTAAGTGCACCCCCGATCCCGTGTGTGAAAAGTAAATGCACCCTCGGTCCCGTGGGTGAAAAGTAAGTGCACCCCCGGTCCCGTGGGTGAAAAGTAAGTGCACCCCCGGTCCTGTGGGTGAAAAGTAAGTGCACCCCCGGTCCCGTGGGTGAAAAGTAAGTGCACCCCCGGTCCCGTGTGTGAAAAGTAAGTGCACCCCCGGTCCTATGGGTGAAAAGTAAGTGCACCCCCGATCCGGTGGGTGAAAAGTAAGTGCACCCCCGATCCCGTGGGTGAAAAGTAAGTGCACCCCTGGTCCCGTGGGTGAAAAGTAAGTGCACCCAGGTCCCGTGTGTGAAAAAGTAAGTGCGCCCCCGCCCCCCAAATCGGACCCGGAGTGACCCCGCCCACCAAATCGGACCCAGAGTGACCCCGCCCACCAAATCGGACCCAGAGTGACCCCGCCCACCAAATCGGACCCAGAGTGACCCCGTCCACCAAATCGGACCCAGAGTGACCCCGCCCACCAAATCGGACCCAGAGTGACCCCGCCCACCAAATCGGACCCAGAGTGACCCCGCCCACCAAATCGGACCCAGAGTGACCCCGCCCACCAAATCGGACCCAGAGTGACCCCGCCCACCAAATCGGACCCTGAGGGGCCCCGCCCACCAAATCGGACCCTGAGGGGCACCGTCCACCAAATCGGACCCTGAGGGGCCCCGCCCACCAAATCGGACCCTGAGGGGCCCCGCCCACCAAATCGGACACTGAGGGGCCCCACCCACCAAATCAGCGCCTGAAGGGCACCCAAGTGTGAAAGTCTTGCAGGAGCAGCCCGGGCACCATTCCAAAGCACTATCTGTAGTTCCTTCAGGAAATACCCATCTAGTTATAGTGCTTTTGTAAAAAGCACTATATTGTTATTCCCCCGTAGACAACTTATTCTTCTTATTATTAGTGTTGAGCGATACCTTCCGATATCGGAAAGTATCGGTATCGGTTTGGATCGGCCGATATTCAAAAAATATCGGATATCGCCGATACCGATACCCGATCCCAATGCAAGTCAATGGGACCAAAATATCGGAATTAAAATAAACCCTTTCTTTCCTTGTAGGTTCATTCTACATGAAGGAAAACAACTAAGAATAATGCCGGATGTATTTGGGGAGGTGGCGGAGACATTAAAGTCATAGAGGTTTATCCCAATCAAATAGAATAGCATGTTTTTTGTTTTTTTTTAAGACGTTCGGAGTGACAAAGATATTGACTATGTAAATTTTTTTTTTATTTTGTCAGATATTGATGTTTCACTATTCCACGCCCTTCCCCTTCTTTTTTTTCTTTTTTTTTTTCTTTTCCCACACTTTCATCTTCATCATCATCAGCATCTTTGACATCAACTTCTTCACCTTATTCATCTTCTTCTTCATCTTCTACCTATTTTTTTTTTTTTATTACATTCTTCATATTCATTTTATTCAACTATTATTATTCTTCTTATTCTACATATTCTTTTTATTCCACTGTTATTATTCTTCCTATTCTACTTCTTCATCATATTCTCATTTGTGACAGGCATTCCCGTAGTTGTTATCTATAAAAGTTTGAAGATTACACCTTCCGTTCTGCCAGTCACAAAAGTTACATTTGTCCGCGTTCAGTTTGGCCTGCAGCATCAGGCTTTATCCAGGGGCACCACGAGGAGGAACGGACTCACCCCCATACACTGCTTAGTCTTCTTCTGCATATAATTTAGATAATATCTTTTGCTCTGATATTAAGTCTTATGCTTAATGTTCTTCTGCTCTTTGTTCTGCAGCCTCTTGTTCTTCTGCTTCTCGGTCTTCCATGTTGTCGTCTCCAGGGTCGTCGTCTCCAGTGTCGTCATCTCCGCCGTCGTCGTCGTCGTCATCGGGGTGGTCTTCCGTGTCGTCGTCATCGTGGTGGTCTTCCGGGTCGTCGACGTTAGGGTCTTCAACTTGGAAATGTAGCAGAAGGTACAAGAAGGCTGAGAAAATGCCAAGAACCAGCTGATGGAACTGGAACTCGGATGGCTACCCGAAGGTTCAAGAGCCTATGGAACTACCGAGGACCAGCTGACGTTACTGGAACCCGGTTACTAAGCAGGAGGTACCCGTGCTAAAAAGCACTACCAAGGACCGCCTGACGTTGACGGAACTCGGATACCCAGAAGGAGGCACCTAAGCCAAAGGCTCTGCCCGGAACCAGCTGACGTTACTGGAACCAGGATGGGGAGCAGAAGGTACAAGAGCAAAAGACACTGCCGAGAACCAGCTGACGGTACTGGAACCCGGATGGGTAGCCGAAGGTCCAAGAGCCAATGGAACTACCGAGGACCAGCTGACGTTACTGGAACCCGGTTACTAAGCAGGAGGTACCCGTGCCTGAAAGCACTACCAAGGACCACCTGACGTTGGTGGAACTTGGATACCCAGAAGGAGGCACCTAAGCCAAAGGCTCTGCCCGGAACCAGCTGACGGTACTGGAACCAGGATGGGGAGCAGAAGGTACAAGAGCAAAAGACACTGCCGAGAACCAGCTGACGGTGCTGGAACCAGGTGGTGGACCCGAAGGCCCACAGGAGAGGAGAGAACAGCTAGGCCGCGAGGCAGCCGCAGTTACCGAACCCCAACAGTCCTACAGGGGGAGCTGGGCCTACTGGCACTACAGAACCAGCCTTGACTACCAGTTCACGCAGCCCACATAGGAAGCTCCTAAACTGGAGGCACCCTGGAGTTGGCTAACCCGACCGCACCACGACGAGGCAAGCATAGGTGTCTCAGTGAGCTTGACACAACCCGGAAACAGCTGACGGTGCTGAAACCAGGCTTGGCACGAGGGAGTACCTGTGACAAAAACACTGCCGAGAACCAGCTGGCGGTGCTGGAACCCGGATGCGTTGCCCCAGTGTGCAAGAGCCAATGGCACGACCGAGGACCAGCTGACGGTGCTGGAACCCGGTTACTAAGCTGTAGGTGCCCGCGCTTAAAAGCACTACCAAGGACCGCCTGGCGTTGGCGGAACTCGGATACCCAGGAGGAGGCACCTAAGCCAAAGGCTCGGCCCGGAACCAGCTGACGGTGCTGGAACCAGGTGGTGGACCCGAAGGTCCACAGGAGAGGAGAGAACAGCTAGGCCGCGAGGCAGCCGCAGTTACCGAACCCCAACAGTCCTACAGGGGGAGCTGGGCCTACTGGCACTACAGAACCAGCCTTGACTACCAGTTCACGCAGCCCACATAGGAAGCTCCTAAACTGGAGGCACCCTGGAGTTGGCTAACCCGACCGCACCACGACGAGGCAAGCATAGGTGTCTCAGTGAAGTTGACACAACCCGGAAACAGCTGACGGTGCTGAAACCAGGCTTGGCACGAGGGAGTACCTGTGACAAGAACACTGCCGAGAACCAGCTGGCGGTGCTGGAACCCGGATGCGTTGCCCCAGTGTGCAAGAGCCAATGGCACGACCGAGGACCAGCTGACGGTGCTGGAACCCGGTTACTAAGCTGTAGGTGCCCGCGCTTAAAAGCACTACCAAGGACCGCCTGGCGTTGGCGGAACTCGGATACCCAGGAGGAGGCACCTAAGCCAAAGGCTCGGCCCGGAACCAGCTGACGGTGCTGGAACCAGGTGGTGGACCCGAAGGTCCACAGGAGAGGAGAGAACAGCTAGGCCGCGAGGCAGCCGCAGTTACCGAACCCCAACAGTCCTACAGGGGGAGCTGGGCCTACTGGCACTACAGAACCAGCCTTGACTACCAGTTCACGCAGCCCACATAGGAAGCTCCTAAACTGGAGGCACCCTGGAGTTGGCTAACCCGACCGCACCACGACGAGGCAAGCATAGGTGTCTCAGTGAGCTTGACACAACCCGGAAACAGCTGACGGTGCTGAAACCAGGCTTGGCACGAGGGAGTACCTGTGACAAAAACACTGCCGAGAACCAGCTGGCGGTGCTGGAACCCGGATGCGTTGCCCCAGTGTGCAAGAGCCAATGGCACGACCGAGGACCAGCTGACGGTGCTGGAACCCGGTTACTAAGCTGTAGGTGCCCGCGCTTAAAAGCACTACCAAGGACCGCCTGGCGTTGGCGGAACTCGGATACCCAGGAGGAGGCACCTAAGCCAAAGGCTCGGCCCGGAACCAGCTGACGGTGCTGGAACCAGGTGGTGGACCCGAAGGTCCACAGGAGAGGAGAGAACAGCTAGGCCGCGAGGCAGCCGCAGTTACCGAACCCCAACAGTCCTACAGGGGGAGCTGGGCCTACTGGCACTACAGAACCAGCCTTGACTACCAGTTCACGCAGCCCACATAGGAAGCTCCTAAACTGGAGGCACCCTGGAGTTGGCTAACCCGACCGCACCACGACGAGGCAAGCATAGGTGTCTCAGTGAGCTTGACACAACCCGGAAACAGCTGACGGTGCTGAAACCAGGCTTGGCACGAGGGAGTACCTGTGACAAAAACACTGCCGAGAACCAGCTGGCGGTGCTGGAACCCGGATGCGTTGCCCCAGTGTGCAAGAGCCAATGGCACGACCGAGGACCAGCTGACGGTGCTGGAACCCGGTTACTAAGCTGTAGGTGCCCGCGCTTAAAAGCACTACCAAGGACCGCCTGGCGTTGGCGGAACTCGGATACCCAGGAGGAGGCACCTAAGCCAAAGGCTCGGCCCGGAACCAGCTGACGGTGCTGGAACCAGGTGGTGGACCCGAAGGTCCACAGGAGAGGAGAGAACAGCTAGGCCGCGAGGCAGCCGCAGTTACCGAACCCCAACAGTCCTACAGGGGGAGCTGGGCCTACTGGCACTACAGAACCAGCCTTGACTACCAGTTCACGCAGCCCACATAGGAAGCTCCTAAACTGGAGGCACCCTGGAGTTGGCTAACCCGACCGCACCACGACGAGGCAAGCATAGGTGTCTCAGTGAAGTTGACACAACCCGGAAACAGCTGACGGTGCTGAAACCAGGCTTGGCACGAGGGAGTACCTGTGACAAGAACACTGCCGAGAACCAGCTGGCGGTGCTGGAACCCGGATGCGTTGCCCCAGTGTGCAAGAGCCAATGGCACGACCGAGGACCAGCTGACGGTGCTGGAACCCGGTTACTAAGCTGTAGGTGCCCGCGCTTAAAAGCACTACCAAGGACCGCCTGGCGTTGGCGGAACTCGGATACCCAGGAGGAGGCACCTAAGCCAAAGGCTCGGCCCGGAACCAGCTGACGGTGCTGGAACCAGGTGGTGGACCCGAAGGTCCACAGGAGAGGAGAGAACAGCTAGGCCGCGAGGCAGCCGCAGTTACCGAACCCCAACAGTCCTACAGGGGGAGCTGGGCCTACTGGCACTACAGAACCAGCCTTGACTACCAGTTCACGCAGCCCACATAGGAAGCTCCTAAACTGGAGGCACCCTGGAGTTGGCTAACCCGACCGCACCACGACGAGGCAAGCATAGGTGTCTCAGTGAGCTTGACACAACCCGGAAACAGCTGACGGTGCTGAAACCAGGCTTGGCACGAGGGAGTACCTGTGACAAAAACACTGCCGAGAACCAGCTGGCGGTGCTGGAACCCGGATGCGTTGCCCCAGTGTGCAAGAGCCAATGGCACGACCGAGGACCAGCTGACGGTGCTGGAACCCGGTTACTAAGCTGTAGGTGCCCGCGCTTAAAAGCACTACCAAGGACCGCCTGGCGTTGGCGGAACTCGGATACCCAGGAGGAGGCACCTAAGCCAAAGGCTCGGCCCGGAACCAGCTGACGGTGCTGGAACCAGGTGGTGGACCCGAAGGTCCACAGGAGAGGAGAGAACAGCTAGGCCGCGAGGCAGCCGCAGTTACCGAACCCCAACAGTCCTACAGGGGGAGCTGGGCCTACTGGCACTACAGAACCAGCCTTGACTACCAGTTCACGCAGCCCACATAGGAAGCTCCTAAACTGGAGGCACCCTGGAGTTGGCTAACCCGACCGCACCACGACGAGGCAAGCATAGGTGTCTCAGTGAGCTTGACACAACCCGGAAACAGCTGACGGTGCTGAAACCAGGCTTGGCACGAGGGAGTACCTGTGACAAAAACACTGCCGAGAACCAGCTGGCGGTGCTGGAACCCGGATGCGTTGCCTTGCCTATTAAAGATTGTCTTCCTAGAGCCCCAACTAGCGGTGTTGGAGCAAAGGGTAAGCAGGGGGAGATGAGTGTAGGCCGAAGCCTGCACTGGAGGCAGCTTTGTGTCTGCGTTGCGTTTGCAGGACACTTTGCCGGCTACACACTGGGGGAACAGCTGGCGTTGCTGAACCCCACTAACACAATGGCGTGTGTTTTTCTCTGTGCAGCTAGCACTTGCGGGCAAAAACTAGCGATGTTAGAGCCCGTGTTGAAGCAGGAGGAGGAGGAGAGGAGCAGAGTGTAGGCCGAAGCTTAGTTGAACCAATTTCAAAGGAAACCTTTAACCCCCCCCTCAGGTGTTACAAAGTACAAGAGACACACCTTGTGCAGTATTAATGCTGCACAAGTGAAAGGTTGCTCTATTAATTTGTCTACTTGCACACGCTGAATGAAAGACATACACAATTTACCCCATTCTACAGTCAAACTGTAGTGGATGCGTGACTTGGTTTTTTGATGAGACGCAGCACAGGTGTCCAAAATAACGCCTTGGTGCTTGGAGCAGCTTCCTGAGCGTTGTTATTTGCTGTACAGGAGTCTGCGCTCTTGTGTTATCCCTTGGCAATGCCCTGTTAGCGCTGCCCATCTTATGACATCATTTCATGTTGGCCGGTGCGGTTAACGATGGCCATAAATCCCAGACCCACAGTGTCTTTTCATAAAGCCACACTGCGGTGCTGGGATTCGTGGCCTTGAGCAGTAAATATTTTGGCCGCTCACACACGTCCTTACACCTGCTTCAGACTGGGCGGCCTCTGCTGATCCCTTCTTGCATGCCGCGGCCATGAGGCTGCACAGTCTGAAGAAGGCTGAAGGAGATGAGTTAAGACAGGCGAAGATATGCACTGCTCGTGCCCATCAATCACACCCTCGCAGTCAAAATAATTAAGACAACGAGGAGCATTTTATTCAGGCAGGGCGGACGAACAGGCGCAAGTAGCCAACCAATGATGTCAGAAGACGGGAAGCGCTACCAAGGGGGGTGCTGCGTATCATTAGAAAGGAAAGTCACACCTCAGGGACAGTGGAATGGTCTCAAAGAGACACATTTTGTACGTGTTGAGTTCCACGTGGGCAAGGAGAAAACATCAGCCACCTTGTACAAATGCAGCAGTACTGCTGTACAAGGTGGCTGTTATACATAGAAACACCTGGGGGTGGGGGCCAGGCTCCCTTCAATTTCAGTTCATGTGCCTGCGTGGCGTTTGCAGGTCACGTTGCAAGCTGCACAGCAGGGGAACAGCTGGCGGTGCTGAACCCCACTAACACATTGGCTGGTGTTTTTCTCTGTGCAGCTAGCATTTCCGGGCAAAAACTAGCGGTGTTTGAGCCCAGGGTCAGCAGGAGGAGGAGGAGAGGAGCAAAGTGTAGGCCGAAGCCTGCACTGGTGGCAGCTTTTGGTCGGTTGTGCCAGCGTGGCTTGTGCTGGACACGATGCCGGCTACACAGCGGGGGAACAGCTGGCGTTGCTGAACCCCACTAACACATTGGCTGGTGTTTTTCTCTGTGCAGCTAGCATTTCCGGGCAAAAACTAGCGGTGTTTGAGCCCAGGGTCAGCAGGAGGAGGAGGAGAGGAGCAAAGTGTAGGCCGAAGCCTGCACTGGTGGCAGCTTTTGGTCGGTTGTGCCAGCGTGGCTTGTGCTGGACACGATGCCGGCTACACAGCGGGGGAACAGCTGGCGTTGCTGAACCCCACTAACACATTGGCTGGTGTTTTTCTCTGTGCAGCTAGCATTTCCGGGCAAAAACTAGCGGTGTTTGAGCCCAGGGTCAGCAGGAGGAGGAGGAGAGGAGCAAAGTGTAGGCCGAAGCCTGCACTGGTGGCAGCTTTTGGTCGGTTGTGCCAGCGTGGCTTGTGCTGGACACGATGCCGGCTACACAGCGGGGGAACAGCTGGCGTTGCTGAACCCCACTAACACATTGGCTGGTGTTTTTCTCTGTGCAGCTAGCATTTCCGGGCAAAAACTAGCGTTGTTAGAGCCCAGGGTCAGCAGGAGGAGGAGGAGAGGAGCAAAGTGTAGGCCGAAGCCTAGTTGAACCAATTTCAAAGGTTACCTTTAACCCCCCCTCAGGTGTTACAAAGAACAAGAGCCACTCCTTCTGCAGCATTAATGCTGCACAAGTAAAAGGTTGCTCTATTAATTTGTCTACTTGCACAAGCTGAATGCAACACGTAGACTATTTAGCCCATTATACTGTTTAACAGTAGTGGAGGCGTGACTTGTCTTTTTAAAGAAAAGCAGCACAGGTGTCGAAAACACCTTTTTGCATGGGCGCAGCTTCCTGAGCGTTGTTAGTTGCTGTACAGGAGTCTGCGCTCTTGTGATCCTTTGGCCATGCGCTGTGAGCGCTTCCTGTCTTATGACCTCATTTCATGTTGGCCGTTGCGGTTAGCGATGGACATGAATCCCAGACCCACAGTGTGTTTTTAAAAAATCACACTGCGGTGCTGGGATTCGTGCCCTGGTGCAGTAAATATGTTTGCCGCTCACACATGTCCTTACACCTGCTTCAGACTGGACGGCCTCATCTGATCCCTTATCGCCTGCCGAGGCCATGAGGACACCCAGTCTGAAGAAGGCGGAAGGAGATGAGTGAACACAGGCAAACATATGCACTGCACATGCCCATCAATCACACCCTCGCTGTCCAAAAAAATAAGACACCGAGGGGCGTTGTTTCGAGCAGGGGAGATGCACAGGCGCAGCCAGCTAACCAATGATGTCAAAAGACGGGCAGCGCTAACAAGGGTGGTGCTGCGTGTCATTACAAAGGAAAGTCACACCTCAGGGACATTGTAATGGTCTCAAATGAGACACATTTTGTACGTGTTGAGTTCCACGTGGGCAAGGAGAAAAAGTCAGCCACCTCGTACAAATGCAGCAGTACTGCTGTACAAGGTGGCTGTTATACATAGAAACACCTGGGGGGGTGGGGGGCAGGCTCCCTTCAATTTCAGTTCATGTGCCTGCGTGGCGTTTGCAGGTCACGTTGCAAGCTACACAGCAGGGGAACAGCTGGCGTTGCTGAACCCCACTGACACATTGACTGGTGTTTTTCTCTGTGCAGATTGCATGTCCGGGCAAAAACTAGCGGTGTTAGAGCCC